>NC_138751.1:6056462-7256462 GCF_965113315.1 Podarcis vaucheri | reverse complement strand
GGGGAAACCCAGCCAGATGGACAGGATATAAATAATAAATAATATTAATATTAATAATATTGAAACAGCTTGCGGGAAGAAAAAGCACCCCAATGAAAAACAAAAAGAAAACAGAAGGAAAAAAATTAAAGCAGCAGGAGTTTTTTAAATATAAAAATCATGGAAACGTAGAGTTGGGAGAAAATAACAGGGAAAACTGACGAATATCTTTTAAAATATTTTAAAAAGAGCAACCAAACAGTGACCCACTCAGCTTTGATAAAGTTGTAAGTGGTAGTGCGTAAATCTCATAGTTTCTCTCAAGGGAAGTTGAGATGAAATTGTATGTTATAAAAAGGAAAGGAATTAGGACCACTGGAATGGTTATATGCATTCTAGATCCTTGCATGGGGTGATGGCGGATTAAAAGTTAAAAGCCACCCGGTGGTCTGTGATCTTGGCCCCCCCCCCCCGTATATACCTCCCCAACCCCCACCAATGCCAAGACTTTCTGGTTCAGGACAAAGATAGGTGGACTTACGTAGTGAAACCGAGGATGAGAACATTCTTCCAGATGTTTCTGCAGGACAGAACGGCCCGGAACGAAATCTGGGCTGCAGCGGGGAGGTGGCAGGCATTGTCAAGTTCTTCAGAAGCAGATTTGGGGAAAAACCACACAAAATAAAGGAGTTGAAAAGAAGGGCATTCCACCCATGAGGAGAAGTTACAGCCAAACGGCTCTCCTCCTGTATTGCTCCTTTTACAGAAATCTATGCAAAGTCTTCATTGAGCCCCATTTATTAAATCTGCCAGACCATCAAAAGGCATCTCTCACTTTCAAAACTTGCCGGGAATTGACCCCAGACATTTTGCAGCCTCCCTCTTTGGAGTTCGTGACAGGCCTATAAATTCTAATTTTCTTGCTGCCTATATAATCTCTTGCGACTTTCATTTATGTTGTTCTGCCCTTTAATATGTATCTGAATAAATGTGCTTTAAAAATAAAATAAAATCCCTTTGCTTTCTTAATGCTGGTTATTGTCCGCCTCAATAAAGGTTTGAGAGAGAGAGATATATTTCTATAAATATTTTAAAGGGGCAGGTGGAAAGGAGGGCAGAGGCTTCCCACTTCACCTAGAGGCCAGCTCTTCAAGCAGAAATTGGCATGCCCTCTGTAAAGGCTCCCAGTCTTTGGATCAAGGCCCTCTGGGCATGCTCTTCTTGAGACTCACCTTCCAAGGCCTCCTGAGCTTCCGACTCCTGGCTGCCGCTGCCCTGAGCCAGGGCTAACAGGATCTCCTTGGCTTGGGCTGTCCGTCGAGTGGCCAAGAGCCACCGGGGTGAGTCTGGGTACAATCCAGGGCACCTAAGCAGGATCGGGGCGGGGGGGGGGAAATCAGGGGTATCAGGCAATGTTAGAAACTGAGATATGAAAGCTAGGACCTAAATGACACCTTAAACCTAGGTTATGGGCGCAACAACGGAATGTCTAGGCACACTTTTTTAATAACAAGAATACAAAGCTGAAAATGAATGGACTGCAGCTAAAATTTTATACAGTGGTACCTCTGGATGCGAACGGGATCCGTTCCGGAACCCCGTTCCCATCCTAAAGCGAATGCAACTTGCGTCTGCGTGTGGCACGATTCACTGCTTCCGTGCATGCGTGTGACGTCATTTTGAGTGTCTGGGCATGCAGCAAAACCCGGAAGTAACGCGTTCCGTTACTTCTGGATCGCCGCGGAGTATAACCTGAAAACGCTCAACCTGAAGCATATTTAACCCGAGGTATGACTGTATTCATTTTTTGCATAGTCTAATCCTCATCTGAAGACTGCAGAAAACAACAACAACAACAACTTATTATTTATACCCCACGCATCTGGCCAGGCCTTCTCAGCCACTCTGGGCGGCTCCCAACAGAATATTAAAAACACGATAAAATATCAAACATTAAAAACTTCCCTAAACAAAGCTGCCTTCAGATGCCTTCCAAAAGTCAGATAGTTGTTTATTTCCCTGACATCTGATGGGAGGGTGTTCCACAGGGTGGGCACCACCACCGAGAAGGCCCTCTGCCTGGTTCCTTGTAACTTTAATTCTCACAGTGAAGGAACCGCCAGAAGGCCCTAAGCGCTGGACCTCAGTGTCCGGGCTGAACGATGGGGGT
Organism: Podarcis vaucheri; assembly: GCF_965113315.1. Lineage (NCBI taxonomy): Eukaryota > Metazoa > Chordata > Lepidosauria > Squamata > Lacertidae > Podarcis > Podarcis vaucheri. The sequence continues at coordinate 7,254,313 of NC_138751.1, read as the reverse complement.
GGAGACGCTCCTTCAGGTCTACTTGGCCTTTGAGGCCGTTTATGGCTTTAAAGGTCAGCACCAACACTTGGAATTGTGCCGGGTGGTAGTTTCCCGTGCCGGGTGCAACTAGCAAAAAGGCTTTCAGCCTCATTATAACAATGCCAAATTATAATGCAATTACTAATACCAATCATTCAGATGCCAAATTATGTAATTTAGGTGATCCCCCGCATGCTAGAATTGGTGGTTTGATGATTTACTTTATTTCTGTGTCCCCAAATCTTATGAATTTCAATTACGCTCCAGGCAAAATAGCAATCCCTTATACAACAACCGCCCAACAATCATTCGTACTGACACATTAAATGATTTATAAATCTACAGATGAAGCGTTCAAACTATATCCTTGTTCTTCCTGCGTGTGGCAAGTATTCTGTCCGTGATGTTTCTTTTCTGTGCTTGTAAAATATTATGTTTACCGTACTTTTTGCACCATAGGACACACTTTTCCCGTCTTAAAAACTAAGGGGAAAAGTCTGTGCGTCCTATGGAGCGAATGCAGGGGGGAGGCAGGCAGGAAAAGCCCTCAAGAGCCCCACACAAGCGTCACGCGGCTCTTGCGGGCTTTTCCCGAGAGGGAGAAGGGACTGACACCGCCAGTCAGTCCCTTCTCCCTCCTCTAGAAAAGCCTTGCACAACCTCTCCAGCCGGGGGGAGGCTCCGCAAGGCTAAAGAGGAAGCCAGGGCAGGGAGCGCGATCCATCCCGTTCGCTGCCCTGGCTTCCTCTTTAGCCTTGTGCACCCCTCCAGCCGCGGGGGGCTGTGCAAGGCTAAAGAGGAAACCAGGGCAGCCAGCGCGATCCATCCCGTTCGCTGCCTTGGCTTCCTCTTTAGACTTGCGCGCCTCTGGGGGGGGGGGAGGCTTCGCAAGGCTAAAGAGGAAGCCAGGGCAGGGAACGCGATCCATCCCGTTCGCTGCCTTGGCTTCCTCTTAAGACTTGCGCGCCTGGGGGGGGGGGGGAGGAGGCTTCACAAGGCTAAAGAGGAAGCCAGGGCAGGGAACGCGATCCATCCCGTTCGCTGCCTTGGCTTTCTCTTTAGACTTGCGCGCCTCTCCAGCGGGGGGAGGGGGGGAGGAGGCTTCGCAAGGCTAAAGAGGAAGCCAGGGCAGCGAGCGCGATCCATCCCGTTCGCTGCCTTGGCTTCCTCTTTAGACTTGCGCGCCTCTCCAGCGGGGGGAGGGGGGGAGGAGGCTTCGCAAGGCTAAAGAGGAAGCCAGGGCAGCCAGCGCGATCCATCCCGTTCGCTGCCTTGGCTTCCTCTTTAGACTTGCGCGCCTCTCCAGCGGGGGGGAGGGGGGGAGGAGGCTTCGCAAGGCTAAAGAGGGAGCCAGGGCAGGGAACGCGATCCATCCCACTGCCCTGGCTTCCTCTTTAGCCTTGCGTGCCTCTCCAGCCGCAAGAGATCTACCAGAGGTAGATCTTAACCCTTGCCTCACCTGGGAGCTTCTCTGGGCAGGAATTCCCTTAGCTTAAGTGGGGTGGGGGAAGTGTGGCAGGTAGGGGGGTACCTGCCTAGACACTGAAGCCACATGTGTCTCAGATGAAAATTGAGAGTGGGCATTGTGTGAAGTGGTCTGATGGTGGGCATTGTGTGAAGTGGTCTGATGGTGGGCATTGTGTGAAGTGGTCTGATGGTGTTTCCTGCTTGGCAGGGGATTGGACTTGATGGCCCTTGTGGTCTATTCCAACTCTATGATTCTATGATTCTAAGTGGCTGTGGATCTCCTGCTGCAGAACTGTAGGACTGTATAGAGTTGGGAGGGCCACCCGAGGGTCATCTAGCCCAGCCCCCTCACAATGTAGGAATCACAGCTAAAGAACGCCAGGCAGATGGTCCCCCAACCGCTGCTTAAAAGCCTCCAGTGGTGGAGACCCCAAACACCTTCCGAGGTCATAGAATTGCAGGGTTTGAAGGGAACCCCAGGAGTCATCTAGTCCAGCCCCGGTGGACAGCGGGCGCAATCCATCCCGTTGCGCAAGACTAAAGATGCTGCGCAAGGCTAAAGAGGAAGCCAGGGCACTGAGTGGGATGGATCGCACTCACTGCCTTGTCTTCTTTAGCCGCGCTGGAGAGGTTTAGCTCCTGGCTGGAGAGGTTGCGCGGCTATGGATCCCGTGCGCTGTCTTGGCTTCTTTGCTCTTTGGGGCTGGTGGGGGAACCCGGGCTTCCCCCGCAGCCCCGAGAAGCTCTGGGAGAAGCAGACAGGCTGCACGCAGCCTGTCCGTTGCTCTTTGGGGCTGGGGGGGGAGGGATAATATTTTTTCCCTTGATTTTCCCCTGTAAAAACTAGGTGCGTCCTGTGGTCTGGTGCGTCCAATAGAGCGAAAAATACGGTACCTTTTCCCGGTTGTTGCTGTTCTCCTTCATGCCTTGGGCAGAGCTAATATCCCATTCTTATAACGAGGCTATTATTGCATTATTGTAATTGAAAACTAATAAAAATATTATCCCCCCCCCCAAGGCCTTCTGCCTGGTTTTGGCGAGGGGTTTCAGTGACGCGGCCACAACTTACCCATAGAGGAGGCAGAGGCCCAGCCCAGCCGCCATAACACCCTGTAAGACCCTCCAACCTCCGCACGCCAATGCCAGCCCCAGAAGAAGGAAGTGCCCCCCGACCATGAGGAGGTCTGCCGCCATGGTCACGGGCAGCCGCTGGGAGGGGCAGCACAGCTCCAAGCCTGGAAAAGCGGAAAGGAAGAGAGGCAGTGGGCGAGTCAAGGCATGGCCAGGCAAAAAGGATGGGGGGCAAATTTCTAAGCCGCAATTAAATATTTTCCAGGGGTAACAGAGTGGCGGTTGACATGGAAAACAATGAGAACGCCAGATGAAAACATCAACGAAACTCCCTAAACCAGGGGTGCCCAATCGTTTTTTGGCCATGCCCCACCTAGGTAAAGGTAAAGGGACCCCTGACCCTTAGGTCCAGTCGTGGCCAAATCTTGGGTTGTGGCACTCATCTCGCTTTATTGGCCGAAGGAGCCGGCGTCCTGCTTCCGGGTCATGTGGCCAGCATGACTAAGCCATTTCTGGTGAACCAGAGCAGCGCACAGAAATGCCGTTTACCTTCCCGCTGGAGTGGTACCTATTTATCTACTTGCACTTTGACGTGCTTTCGAACTGCTAGGTTGGGAGGAGCAGGGACCAAGCAATGGGAGCTCACCCTGTCGCGGGGATTCAAACCACGGACCTTCTGATCGGCAAGCCCTAGGCTCTGTGGTTTGGACCACAGCGCCACCCACGTCTCTAGTCTGCACCACCTAAGTATCTCTAAAATCCTGATGCGCCCCCCCCCATGACATATAATTCTTATTATTCAAAAAGTGAACTCCTATTCACGTGGAGGAAGCCTAAAAGGCCATCAACTGTTAATAACTCATTCTCGAATTTCCCTCCTTAAAAATCAAATTGTTGGGAACCACGGCCCTAAAGCTAAGTAAAAGAGCAAAACTAAGTACAGTCTTGGATCTTGAACACCTTGGCTCCCGAATGATCGAAACCTGGAAGTGAGTGTTCCAGTTTTCGAATGGTTTTCGGAACCCGAACGTCCGACGGGGCTTCTGATTGGCTGCAGGAGCTTCCAGAACAGATTCCGTTCGACTTCCAAGGTACAACTGTATCTCACAGAGTTAATATTTCAGAGTCAAACTCCTGAAAGGCCGTAGCTCAGGGTTAAAGTGTCTGCTTTGGACGCAGAAGACCCCAGATTCAAATCCCTGCAGGCATCTCTGGGTAGGACTATGAAATTCAGGAGAGCATTTACCAGTCTACTAGATAAGGTCATTTTCTCGCCACTGCCCCCTTGGTTCCAGCAACTTATCTCCAGTGCCTACTCTGTAAAAATGCACGATAAACCGTGGTTTGCACAATCAACTAAGGAATATAATAACACAAAACAGCAACAAACCATTGCACCTTTAGGTTAAAAAAAAGGTAAAGGACCCCTGGACGGTTAAGTCCAGTCAAAGGAGACTATGGGGTTGTGGCGCTCATCTCGCTTTCAGGCTGAGGAAGCCGGTGTTTATCCACAGACAGCTTTCCGGGTCACGTGGCAAGCAGGACTAAACTGCTACTGGCACATGGAGGACCGTGATGGAAACCAGAGGGCACGGAAATGCCGTTTACCTTTCTGCTGCAGCAGTACCTATTTATCTACTTGCACTGGCGTGCTTTCGAATTGCTAGGCTGGCAGAAGCTGGGGCAGAGCAACGGGAGCTCACTCCATCGTGGGGATTTGAACTGCCAACCTTCCGATCAGCAAGCCCAAGAGGCTCAGTGAGGTGTGGTGGTTAAGAGTGGTAGATTCGTAATCTGGGGAACTGGGTTCGATTCCCTGCTCCTCCACATGCAGCTGCTGGGTGACCTTGGGCTAGTCACACTTCTCTGAAGTCTCTCAGCCCCACTCACCCCACAGAGTGTTTGTTGTGGGGGAGGAAGGGAAAGGAGAATATTAGCCGCTTTGAGACTCCTTCGGGTAGTGATAAAGCGGGATATCAAATCCAAACGCTTCTTCAGTGGTTTAGACCACAGCGCCACCCGCGTCCCAACAATCCATTCCACCTTCATTCAAACCCCAATTAAAACTACTGAATGAATGCAACAAAAATGATTCATTTTAATTAACGCAACCAAACAAAGCTGGATTCAGGGCCGGCAGGCTGTCAAGTCGGATGGTCATTTACACCCACTGCCCCTTTCCTCTTCGCCACCCCCCTAGTGAAACCCACCGTCTCCCACGGGGCCACAGCACCCATTTAGAGAACCACTGAGCTAGGTGCACCAATGACTTGATTCAGCCCAAGGCAGCGTCTTGTGTTTCCTACGCTGCGGCCTTCAATGGAGGAACCCTCCCAACCGATGGATTCGCTTGCGCAACGTAGGAGCGGATACTCACGGCTAAGGTAGAGGCAGAGCTGTATGCCCCCCAGCATCGCCCCCCAGAGGCAACGTCCCAACATGAAGACGGAGGGCGAGGCGGCAAAGGCAGCCAAGACGCCCGCAGGGCAACCCAGGGCTAGGGCCAGGAGAAGGGTCCCACGCCGCCCCACGCTGTGGATGAAAAGACAAAGAGGGTGAGAGGTTGCTCTGCCGATTCTCCTCTCCCTCCTTCCTAGCCCAAGCTCCTCCGAGTCTTCCACAAAGGTCTGGATAAAAAGGCCAGCTTTGTGACTTTCTTGAGGAAGCAGCTAAGCAGTAAACCCTATGCAAATCCGGGCTCAGGGATTTTTATTATTTTCATCAAGGTTCGGGGATTTATTTATTTTTTAATTGTAAGTTGCGTGTCCTCGTTTCTCAGTCTGATCCTTTGAAATGGTTTTGTATGTTTTGTGGTACAGTCATACCTCGGAAGCCGTTCCAGAAGTCCGTTTGACTACCAAAATGTTTGGAAACCAAAGCGCGGCTTCCGATTGGCTGTAAGAAGCTCCTGCAGCCAATCGGAAGCCGCAGAAGCCCCGTCAGACAATCAGGTTCCAAAGAACGTTCGCAAACTGGAACAGTTTGCAGCATTTGGGAGCCAAAACGTTCGACTCACGAGGCATTCAGGATCCAAGGCACGATTGTATTTCATGCACTGTGACTTGCCATTATTTTTATTGATCGTAGTTTAGTAATTTTTGTATTCTGGGTCTTTATTGTAAACCGTTCAATTATTACTTGCTGATATTTAATTTTACTTTTTCCTATACCTGAATGGATTATTGAATATTGCTTTGTTTGGTTTAAGTCATTCATTTTAAAGTTATGTTTTTATTACGGCTTTTTTTGAACCGGATCAGATTGTTGTTACGGGTGTGATTTTTAGCTGTCTTGTTTTGTTGTTTCTTCGGCTCGCAAACCACCTTGTGCAGAGTAATACAGAAATGCGGGGCACAAATTAAAAGTGAAATGAAATGGGGGGAAAATGAAATCCTGAGCAGAGTCCCTAAGGGGGTTGCCTGGTACACCTTTCCCGCCGAAGTGGTACCTATTTATCTACTTGCACTGGCATGCTTTCAAACTGCTAGGTTGGCAGGAGCTGGGACAGAGCAATGGGAGCTCACCCCGTCACAGGGATTCAAACCACCGACCTTCTGATCGGCAACTCCTAGCCTCTGTGGTTTAACCCACAGCACCACCAGCACTGAAGGGTATCCTATCTTTATTTTCCCCATTCCCAAAGCAGGACTTGAGTATAGCAGCCCTCTCTCCGCATTTGTGCCCCCCAAAAACTGGCCCTCAGAGCCAGGCTACCTCCAACAAGGGAGATGGAACATAACTATCGTCGCAAGTAACCGACGATAGCCCTATAGCCTCCATTCACCTGTCAGATCCTCTTTTGAAGCCACCCCAGCTGGTGGCCATGAGAGGAATGCTGGGAGATTCAGGAGGCAAAAAAAGTGCGTGCTGCTTCTCACAGGGCCGGGTTAAACTGTGGAACTCACTCCCACAAGAGGCAGTGACGTCACCAACTGGAATGGCTTTCAAAGAACGCTGTACATGGTCATGTACAGGGCCGGATTTAGGTCAGATGAGGCCCTCAGCTACTGAAGGTAATGGGGCCCTTTATATGTCCAGTTGTCCTTTGTCAGCAACAAATTGTTGCCTTTTTTGTGTGTTGAATATATGTTATATGGTAATTTATGGACCTCATAGGTATCTCAAGCCATTTGCCCATGTTGCCCTGCAACCCGTCCATGCAGAATGTAGGCACCCTATATATAGAAAGGAGCAAAGATGTGGTGGTCAGGTGGGATTGCTATGAGGAATTATGAAAAATGCAGCATGCCATTGTGCCAGCGATAAAAGCATTGCTTTGACTGGGCTTGCGCCACTTGACATGATTTCTGATCAAATCCCACAAGCCTTTGCACCTCTGCCATTTTCTTTCTCTACACCTGACAGGCACGTATAAGCATTCTGAAACAAAGACCAGTTGCTTCACCAGGCCATAAAGATAGAAGGTAGCTTTGATGTAGCTTTTGTTAGTTTTGTTAATCTTTAGATAGATCTTAAGGGCCAGGAACAGAGTTTACATGGAGATGGTAAATGTGTCTTTCTTTCCTATGGGTTTATGACCTTCGGGGGTACTAAATGCATTCGTCCTTGGTTCCTGTTTATTTAGCTTAACCATGTATGCATGCTCAAGTAGGAAATAGTTTCTTTGTAGTTAAAAGGATTTCTCTGATCTGACTTTGTCCCACGTGGGGGATTTTTCGAAATGCTCAGAGGAAATCTGATTGGTTCTTACAAAGGCTGTGTTAAGAGTTCTTTTGTTAATAAAACGGACCTGGGCCGGGGTGTGGCAGGATTATTATTTGCACTTCCTCCCGGAGTCTTGCTGGCCAAGCCTTGTGTGAATTTTATTAACCAGGGTCCAATCCTTCCTTTGGCATCGGAATGCAACACAAACCAGTAATATTTTAGGGAGCAGGCTAGGCCCATGACTTACATCATAGGAGCCTACACAACACAAAACACTGTTGCTGTATGTCGGTTTTGTTTTATTTGTTTTTTATCTTATATTTTGGAAATGTAGATCCAGTTTCTTCTCCCTTTAATTTTTTTTGGGCCCCCAAGAGAGTGGGGCCCGAAGCTATAGCTTGTTTAGCTTATACAGTGGTACCTCAGGTTACATACGCTTCAGGTTACATACGCTACAGGTTACAGACTCCGCTAACCCAGAAATAGTGCTTCAGGTTAAGAACTTTGCTTCAGGATGAGAACAGAAATTGTGCTCCGGCGGCGCGGCGGCAGCAGGAGGCCCCATTAGCTAAAGTGGTGCTTCAGGTTAAGAACAGTTTCAGGTTAAGTACGGACCTCCGGAACGAATTAAGTACTTAACCTGCGGTACCATTGTACGTAAATGCGGCACTGATCATGTAGGATAGAAGCTGAAATGGATGTGCTTGACTGAATGGGCTCGATCCGGCAGGCTTTCCTTATGGATCTCGTGGGAGCAAATGTCTTCATGACAAATGGCTCCCCCTGCCAGCTGCCCCATCGACAGGCCGGCTGCCTCACCTTCTGGCTTACCTGTCTGCCAGGTGTCCCAGCAGCAGTGCGCCTGCAGCAAAACCCAGGAGGAAGCAGAGCTGCTCCAAGGGAACTATCCATCCACGGAAACAGTCCAGGGACCACTGAGGAGAAAGAGAGGTTAAAAGCAGCGGAACAATGGAGAACATGACGTTTATAGGAGGGCAGGAATATGGGTGGGTGGATGCAGCCCCTCTCAGAGGTCCAGAGAGGCTCGGGTCACTTCCAGCTTTTGAGGCCCATAACTGTAACTAAAATAAAAATAAAAAGGAGCACCAGCCAGTAGAGCAAGAGACTCTTAGGGTTGTGGGTTTGAGCCCCACGTTAGATTCCTCCATTGAAGGGGGTTGGACTAGATTGCCCTCGGGGTCCCTTCGAACTCTACGATTCCGTGACCCCCCACAAAAAAACAAATCCAGCTTTCCCCCGTACCAAAGAGTGAGTGGTTTGTTTCTATAATCAGCTGATGGGAAAGGTCTAATCTTGTGCCATCAGAACCAATATATTTATTAACATTTATATGCACATTTCTCAGTACAGTGGCACCTCGCAAGACAAATGCCTCGCAAGACAAAAGAGTTTTTCGTTTTTTGAGTTGCTTCACAAGACAAATTTCCCTATGGGCTTGCTTCGCAAGACGAAAACGTCTTGCAAGTTTGTTTCCTTTTTCTTAAAACCATTAATGCCCAGGGTGCATTGCTTGAAGAGGTGCAGTTGCGACTTGACCGTGCTTCGCAAAACGAAAAATTCGCAAGGTGAAAAAACTTGCAGAACGAATTAATTTCGTCTTGCGAGGCACCACTTTATTTAATATGCCAAAATCTTTATCAGCCATATAGATTTTTACCAAATGCTTCTCTTATTTGCTTAAATTTGCAGCTCTGAGTTGAGAGAGTTGCAACGCATTTTCGCTCGCATGTAAAAACAGGTTGCGAAAAATTACCAATAACCCCCAAATGAACAAGGATCTAAATTTGAGATCCTAGAAGTCCGGGGTCAAGTTAGCTCAGAATGGATGCATTCTTGCGGCAGCAGACGTCAAAGAGCTGGAAGGGAGGATGGGGCAAGTGTGACCTACAAGTGTGACCCCCATGTTCCCCGATCCTGGTTTCAGGATCTGGCAGTGACTATCCAGCAGCACAGGAACAGGGAGAAAATACCCCATACATGCTCTGGAGCACTCCTGTCGCCACAGCTCAGATGCAATCTCATTATTATTATTATTATTATTATTATTATTATTATTATTATTATTATTATATCTTGTGATTCAGGGTTGAGCCAAGCATTGAAAGCCAGTTTAGGGACTGGCTCCAATTAAGTGCTTTGTGTAGGAGTGAAGGAACATGTTCTGTAAGAAAGTTTCTGGCACTATATATATGTGTGTGTGTGTTTGTGTCTGCCTCCTTTAAAGAGCTAAGAACAGGCATAACTGGTTATTCCCACTCCGTCCATTTTATAGACACAACCACCATGTAATGCAGCCTGGCCCAAGAGCACACTCAGTTAACTTCCTGGGGATTCGAACTCGGGTCTCCTTGGTCTAGCACGAGAACCACTGCACCCTTCTGCCTCTCCTGGGTACGGCGAGGGTGGGGGGCCAGGAAGTGGACCTGGGTGGCAAAGTCGAGAGGGGATTTGGGGCTCTCACCTCGGTCACCGGATTGTTGGTGAGAGCTGGGAGACCCCCGTATTCCCAGCTCTGGCAGTGGGGGTCCCAGCAGGTTGCGTTGTCTGGGAACCGGGTGCTGTTGGGGTCCCGGCAGTGGCGTGGAGGCGTCAGAGTGAAGAGGGCGTCCGAGCCGGCTCCAAGCCCCAGGAGGAGGCATGGGAGGCAGGTCAGGGCCAGGAAGAGGCGCTGCCTTCGCCCCCCAGCTCCCAGCCGCCCCAGAAGCCCCTCAAAAGACGGGGGTCCTTGGTCAGAAGCCGCAAAGTCCCTCCGCGGGCCCCCGGGGTCTGGAGTCGGGGGGCTGGTATCCATGGAGCAGCGTCTGCAGTGAGAGAAAGAGCAGATCATAGAATTGTGCAGTTGTAAGGGACCCAAGGGACGCGGGTGGCGCTGTGGACTTGCTGATCAGAAGGTCGGCGGTTCGAATCCCCGCCACGGGTGAGCTCCCGTTGCTCAGTCCCTGCTCCTGCCAACCTAGCAGTTTGAAAGCACATAAAAGTGCAAGTAGATAAATAGGTACCGCTCTGGCGGGAAGGTAAACGGCGTTTCCGTGCGCTGCTCTGGTTCGCCAGAAGCGGCTTAGTCATGCTGGCCACATGACCCGGAAGCTGTACGCCAGCTCCCTCGGCCAATAAAGCGAGATGAGTGCCATAACCCCAGAGTCGGTCACGACTGGACCGAATGGTCAGGGGTCCCTTTACCTTTAAGGGACCCTCAGGAGTCATCTAGCCTTACCCGCTACCATAAAAAATTGTTGACGCTCGGCAACGTCTCTCTACACCAAGGAGCCTTCAGTTGAGAACAGGGGTCCCCAAACTTCGACCCCAGTTGTCAGACTATGGCCAGGAAGACCTGGGTGAACGTGGGCAAGTCTCACGCTCTCTGCCAAGCCCTACCTCTCAGGGGTGTTGAGAGAACGGAAGAGAGAGGAATGAACTGTGCACGTAGCTCTGACCGCCTTGAAGTGTCCCCCACCTCTTTAAATGTAATAATTAACTAAATCCAGTACTACGCCATCGAGGTCAACAATAAAGCAGTCGGCCGCTCGGGTTTCATCCCGCAATTCCCCAAATGAAAAGAAGCGTAAAAGGTGGGATGAATTAATTAGGGGGAACAGAAGGAATGGAAGGGAGGAGGGCAGGTGGCAGGAACAGGGAGGGCCTGGAAAGGATACAAAAGGGGGCTGGACTGTGGGGCAGAGGAGAAGAAGGGGTCCACACTTATCTTGCTTAGGGGTAAAGCATCTGCCTTGAATGCGGAACGCCCCCAATTCAATCCCTGGGATGTCTAGGGTGAACTAGGTTGAATGAAGCGGGCACTGTGGTCTTGCGTAGTGGTTAGAGTGTCCTCGGACTAGGACCCAGGTGAGAGACCTGGGTTCGAATCCCCACCTGGCCACGAAGGCGTGACCTTGAGCCCAGTCACCCGCCTCTTAGCCAAACCTACTTTAAAGGAGTGGGGTGGCGTGGGGAGCACCATAAAGCCCACCCCCTTGAGAAAAAGGTGGGGATAGAAATGCAAATACAGGGGGCAGAGGTGGAGGTAAGCAAAAAAATCGGGTGGGTGGGGCCGTTTTCGCTGCAGGGAGGGAAACTCATAGTAACTGCGTGTGCTTGAAGGGTGGGGAGGGTTCAAAAGGGGAGAAGGGGGTGTGGGCGATGGAGGGAGCCGGGAGACGGACGGGGGGTCCCATGGCGTGGAGAGCCGAGGCAGGCCTCCTGTTTCCGCATTCCGGGTCCCAGGGAGGCGGAGAGAAAGAAAAATAGGAATAGGGAGAGGGAGAAGGAGGCGGGACATGGGGGGGGCATAAGTCTTGGGGGAGAAAAGAGAGAAGGGCGGATGGATGGATGGATGAGGCCGGGGGAGGGATGGAGAGGGGGGCGCGCAAAGAGGGAGAGGAGAAAGGGAGACAAAGGACGGGCGCCCCGGGTGCCCAGACTCACCACCAGGCGCGGGGCGAGGGCAGGTGGCCGCGCTCCGGGAGGGTCCCCATGGGCGAAGAAGGGGGCTGGAGCGGTGGCGGAGGCGGCCGGGGGGACGCTGCGCCCCGAGATCGGGCTCCGTGCGCCTCCGGAGGCTGGGATCGCGCAAGGGGGCGACGCAGGCCGGGGCGGAGCGAGGCTGCCTCCGCCCCACACGGCCGCGTCCCCCGGCACAGCCTGCTCCGCCCCGCAACCTCCAGCCGGGCAGGGAGACCGGCCAAGGGCGAGAGAGCGCGATCCGCGGCGCCGCCGCCACCGGCGCTCCTCTCCCTCTCCAAATGCGCTCAGCCGGTGCGTCACGCGCCCCGCGCCTCTTGGCGCATCAGCGAATCCGGATTATTCGCAACCCGTCTGCTCCAGAATCTCTTTTTGGGGTCTAGCTCAGCTCAGGTTTCGCTGGCCAACCCGGCGCAGGTGGTTGGGTCAAAGGGATCTCCTGGAAATGTTTGGCCTTGCCAAGGCAGTGTAGCACAGTGGTTAGAGTCCTGGGCTAAATCTGGGTTCAAATGGCTTTTTGGCCACTAAGGCTCCCAGGGCGACCTCTCAGGAAGGTGCACTGCAGGTCTGTCTAACTCAGAATTGTCCACACTGGCTGGCGGTGGATCCCAGTATGTTTCCGAGCACAATTCAAAGTGTTGGTGCTGCCCTTTAAAGCCCTAAACGGCCTCGGTCCAGTATACCTGAAGGAGCGTCTCCACCCCCATCGTTCTGCCCGGACGCTGAGGTCCAGCACCGAGGGCCTTCTGGCGGTTCCCTCACTGCGAGAAGCAAAGTTACAGGGAACCAGGCAGAGGGCCTTCTCGGTGGTGGCACCTGCCCTGTGGAACACCCTCCCACCAGATGTGAAAGAGAACAACAACTACCACCAGACTTTTTAGAAGACAACTGAAGGCAGCCCTGTTTAGGGAAGCTTTTAATGTTTAATAGACTATTGTATTTTAATATTCTGTTCGAAGCCGCCCATAGTGGCTGGGGAAGCCCAGCCAGATGGGCAGAGTATAAATAATAAATTATTATTATTATTATCATCATCATCATCATCATCTCAAACCTAACTGGACACACCGGGGATTGAACCCAAGGCAGGTGAAGCAGATGCTCAACCACTGAGCCCTTTTCTTAGCCTAATCTACTTCGCAAGACTGTTGTGGCATGGGCACTGCTCCAAGTTCCTCAGAGAAAGGGACAGAAATGAAATTACTAATTGAAATGTATTTGGTGAAAAATAAATGCAACACCACACTGAAAAGCACGTGAATTCAAGACTCTATTGAAAGGGCGGAGAGATTCTCTTGCTTAATTTTGCAGTGCAGTTTTCGCCTCTCGCTGGCCTTGGGCAAACTCTCGCCTCTGCACCTCACCAGTCATTCTAGGCCAATAAACAGGATCAGTGTTCACGTTCCTTCGCTTCTTAACTGTTTATAGGCACAAGTCTTCTAGACCCCGTGACTAAAGCATGGACCTGGGGAAGGGTGTCAAGAACGGGAATTGCAGGAGGCAGATATAGAAATATAATTGAGGTTTTTCAAAATTTTACAGGGTGGTACTCCACTAAACGTTACTCAGAGAAGCCCTGTCAAAACGAATGGACCAAATTTAAGTCATATTTCAGTGGGTATACTCTGAATTAAACTTAGTTGAATACCAGCCAGTTTTTAATTTTGCAGCTTTGAAATTCATTCTGGCATTTAATGACCTTGGACCCACACATCATTCTCTCATTGCTGCCCGGTGGTCAACTTTTATTAGATCTCGCAGAGCCTTTTTTTGTAAAACTCTTACATTCATTCCCAGTTTGCCTTTGGAAACGGATTGCTGTCTCCCCCTAGTTTATGGCTGTTTTGCCGTGTTGTTTCTTGTGTGGGGGTGTGTCTGCTTGTAACAGCTGCTTTATCGTTTTTTTGTTGCTTATATTTTAAATCTGCAAGTTATATTTCCTGAACAGCAGCGTATCAATAATCAGAAATGGAATCAAAGCACGCCAGAGTTGTCGGGGGAGATTTGCGGGGAGGGGAGAGGGAAACCAATCAGGATGTGGAAGGAAGCAACACAACATGGGTGTTTGTTTTTTCACCCATTTTTATTATGATCAAACCTAGAAAATAACTTGGCAAATATTTCCTGAGAGAGAGATTCTTGACCCCGTTTGTTTCCTGGTGAGGAAGTGAGATGAGGGTCTTCGCAGGGAGCAGGTGGGGCCGGATGCTGTAAACTGCAGAATTGTCTGGCGGCCGTCCAATATCTAGAGGGGGGTTTTTCAGAGGAAGACAACAAACCTGAGGAATGAATCCATAGATCAAGCTGAAGGACTTCTATTATTAAGATTACTGACCCCTTCCAGGTGCTGGCTCTATTCCGCTGACCTAGCAGTGGCTCAATAACCCCCCTGCCCAGTTATTTGTGTTGCTAGTTCACACTGTGCATCGTAACAAGTGTCCGTACTGACCCGTCCCCGTTGTCCTTTTTTTAATCATTTCCTGTTCACCCTCAGCTTCCTCCCTTCTGCCCCAGATTAATTTGCTTCTTTTCACATTTGGCTGCCTCTCTGCGTTTTGTTTTCTTTTGCCCCTGTTGGCAATTTCCCATAACCCTCTCTGCTGCAGCAATATTGGCCATTCTCCCAATTCCCCCTCTTTCTTCAGCCGTTGCTCCAGAATCTTTTGTTACGGGATGACAAGGGTCATTTCCCATCAATTCTGTCTGTCTTCAGCTCCTTTCCCATTCAGGGTTTTTGTTTTGTTTTGTTGTTTTTTTGCACTCTTAAAGAACTGTTGTCAAGTCTACGAAGAGCCAGTGGGGAGACGTGTCTTTGGTCTTACGACCTCACGCCACCATCTTTATCGAGGGGTGTCTTTGAAAAATCAATGTTTTCAGGAAGGAACCTATGTCAGAATTAGCAAAACCTAACTGGAGCAGGGAAATGAGTGTCATGATGCGCAGTGTTGGGTCAGAGGCTGAAGGTCCGGAACGTTCTTTGGTTAGGAAACCGTCCAAGATGGCTGGTCGCAGGTGCAAGGGCTAGGGAGTAAAAGCAAAGAGGCAAAGGTGACAAGGACCATTTCTTGTCACGAAGTCAAGCAAGGCTGTCTCCTCTGTGGGTCGAAACTGAGCACCCGAGGGTCGAAGGTCACTAAACGTTGCTTCTGGCTGCAGGCGCTGAACGCCATGGGGGTTAAGAGGCCCTGACAAGATGGCAGCTGGAACCCGAGGGAAACGTTTTGTTTTTAGGCGAGGGCCTGAGTTATCCAGGGGGCAGGTTCAGGCCTGCTCGCTTCCAGAAAACCACCAAGCAGTGCTGCAGTTATTGCCACAGGAGGGGGTCGTAGTGTCTCACAGCTTCAGGGCAGGAGTTTGCTGGTGGCGAATCGGCACTGGCGCGGGATTCAAGATGGCGCCAGGGTGCCAAGCAAGGAAGTGAAGGCCAAGGCTTGCCGGGAGAGCTCTGCCACGCACTCGCGCATCTCCCGGGCGGCGGGCGGCGAGGGGTAGTGCAGGGCAGCCCCCTTGACCGAGAGCACGGCGTCCTTCAGGGCCTGGCAGAGGGTGCTGCTCGCCGCCCCCACCCTCGCCCGCACGGTGGCAGAGGACGCCAGGCGGGACACGGTGTCCCCCACAAAGACCAGTTTGTGCGCCGTGACGATGACGAACTTCCCGTGGGGCACGAAGACCCACGGGGGCTGGTGGGCCCCGGCGCTGGCCAGGAGCGCCTCGATGGCCGAGAGCAGGGTGGTGTAATGCGTTTGGCACTGCCCCGTGTAGAACTGCAAAAGCTGGCTGTCCTCGGGGGAAGGCGGAGCCTATAAACCGAAGAGAAAAAGGTTAGACGGCTGCCATTTTGTTCACTCTGGCTGTGTGTTTGTGTGCATTATTTTTTTAGAGGCGAGAGATGGTTGCCTACTTCCTTCGCCTGGAAAATCTTTCCCGTTGTGTGCCAGAGAAACATGTCTGTGTGCAATTCTGAAAATCCAAGCAGATCAAACATGGGGAGACTTATTTAAGTGGCATGCTTTTTACAACAGAACGAAAATCTCCCTCATTGGCACAAGAGAAGACTTGAGGGGGGCAATTTGATGGTTTTGAGGCCAAGGACCTCAAAATTCCCTGATGCTCTTCTCTGTTCCTCGCTGCTGCTCCAATTTCCCATAATGCCCCCAGAACTACCCTAGCTGCCATGATCAGAGGATCTCTTGCATTGCACATGTCAGAGGAACCAAGTGAGGATGAGATCCGGGCTTCTTCCTTGTGGGGGGGACGGGGACAGGAGCCTCAGGTCCTCCATAGCCTCACATCAGGCCCTCGGGTCTCTCTCTAGGCCATGCCCCTCCTTACCACACTCTCCTCAAGTGCTTCCGTGTGGCTGGAATATGGCTTTCTAAGCTGAAATTAAGAGTCTGTGGCTGCCTCCACTTTCTGCCTCTGGCCCTGGAACATGGCCCCCAAGCTGTCAAAAAGGCCCCACTTCTTGCTTGTGTCTTATTTGGGGCCTTCCTGGCTGGAGGACGCCAAAGTTTTCACCGGGAGGAAGAGCCGAGCAAAATCCTGGTCTACGTAAGGCTTCAGTGGGAGCTAACTGTCTCATCTGTAGCCGCCTTGTTGTATGTGTGTCTCCTTGGCTCTTGGGACATAACCAAGTCCAGTTATGTAGCATCCCTCCCAGGGCATTATGGGAAATTCAAGATGGCAGCCGCCTTCCCCCTCTGCCTGCTTATATTTTAAGGGTGCATGTGTGTCATGCACACTGCTGGACCAAGAGTGTGGTTTGTGGGAAGACCATCTTAGAACCCGGCTCTAGGTAAAGGACACCTGGACGGTTAAGTCCAGTCAAAGGCGACTATGGGGTTGCGGTGCTCATCTCACTTTCAGGCCAAGGGAGCCAGCGTTTGTCCACAGACATCTTTCCAGGTCATGCGGACAGCAGGACTAAATCGCTTCTGTCACAAAGGGACACTGTGATGGAAACCAGAGCGCACGGAAAAGCCGTTTACCTTCCCACCTCAGAGGTACCTATTTATCTACTTGCACTGGCGTGCTTTCGAACTGCTAGGTTGGCAGGAGCTGGGGCAGAGCAATGGGAGCTCACCCCGTTGCGGGGATTCGAACCGCCGACCTTCTGATCGGCAAGCCCAAGAGGCTCAGTGGTTTAGACTGCAGCGCCACCCAGGTCCCACCCCACCTTGGCCTTGGCAGAGTCTCTTCTCAGCTCTCCTTTGGGGGGGGGGGACCCCAAAAAACCAAGAGGACAAATTTCATAAGGAAATGCTGGCATCCGTCCCCAGCCTAAGCTGAAGACATTCGTACATTTTAAAAAGCGAGACGTACCATTTCTTCCGCCTGGGCTGTGTCTCCAGAAAGGGCCAGTCCGAGGCTTCCTTCAGAAGTTGTAGCTTTGGGCTGGGTTTTATCTGCTCCCTAGGAAGGAAGGGAGAGGCAGGATTGTGGGGATGTGTGCAAGGGAAGTGGAACAGAAAGCTTAGAAGGTGATAAAGTGTTTGGTCTCCCAAGAAGATCAAATTTCGTATCAAAAGATCCAGAAATGCCATCAGTAACACAACACAGAAGCCAGCCACATATCCAGTACATTCAGGTAGCCTTCACAGGTCCTTGCAACTTGTTCCTGCTGCTTTATGCCTTATTACGGTTTGACCCTGTCCCCCCACCCCTTTCCCAGTCTCCTTGAGAAACGTAATGGTCTCATGTTCGGCGGGAATGTCGATGCCTTTGGGGGGGGGAGTCTTTTATCTGACCTCCAAAATTGCTACACAATCTAGCTATCCACACAGAATGAGACCCTCTGCTCAGAGATCTGCCTCCTCAGACATATAATGTATTTATCTCTGTTTGTTTTAAGAGTTTTACCAATTTTATCTGTGTTTTATTGATCTTGTATATATTGGTTTCGGTGACAGTTTCATAACTTTTGCTGTTTCACAGGTAGTTTTATTTATTAGAGCTTTGTGATTAAGCAATGTACAAATATTTTTTTTGTAAATATTTTTTTTAAAAAACACACCATGTAAATGATGCACAGTTGAGCTTTTTTGCCACGGATTTTGGGTGAAGACCACAGAAACGTGGCGGCGATGGCGATAATAATGGTTCTTGGGAGATGGAAGCAGAACTGAGGCATAGCTTTGCTGCAAATGTGGCTCTGGTGTTTTAAAATCTGGTTCAGCCGTCAAGACACCCCAGGGATTGCATTTCATGAGGATGCTATGTTTAGAGAACGCTGATCCCATTTCCCAGGATCCCTTGGGATTTTCAGAGTGAGGATACAGTGATGGAAAAACCTGTTGGATTTCTGCCTGCCATTCAGCAGCTAAGCAGATTTAGCTTTCCCCATCACTATCCTGGAAAATCACCGCCACTTACTGAACTTCACTGAAATAACAATAACAACAGCAGTACAATTAAACCGATGAAAACAATTAATTTCAGTGCAGGAAAAGAAATGATTTTTGTGTGTGAGAGCCTCGTCGGATCAAATGCAAACCTAGAGCGATGATGAAGGGGTTTCTGACCCTGCCTTGGCCCTGGGGTCAAAGGCTGACCCACACACATTGCGGCAAGCCGTTCGCCGCTGAACTCACCTTAAGGTGAACGTAGTCGTATTCCTCCGCCAGCCGGATCCCCTCGTATTCGTTGTGCCCATCATCTGCGACTTGCTCCAGCTGCTCTCCTGCCCCAAGGCCCCCCAGCCGGGGTGGGGGCGGGGGCAGAGGGCGGTCCTGGATGCTCCCTTTCCGCACAATACTCGGGGACGGCGGCGGGGGCTCGACGGAAAGCCGTTCCTCGCTGGGTAGGGCGGGCAGGGGGCGCCGTGACAGGCTTTCGGCCGAGGGCAAGCGGGGTCTTGAAGGGGGTCCCGGATCCCGCAAACTCAGTCCCTGCAGCGCACCCTCAAGGGGCGGGGAGCCGGGCGCCAGCAGAGGGACGTCGTAGATGCCCCCGTCCTCTTCCTCCTCTCCGCCTCCCGCCAACACTTCCTCAGGCGACTCGTACAAGTTCAGCAAGGCCGAGGCACGGCGCAAGTTTGACGGGGTGGCATAGACGAGGGGCCCCTCTGGGCCCCCGTCATCCGCCTCCCCGTCCTCCTCTGGACCGGCGGGCTTCTTGAAGGCGAGGGGCACGTCGTAGGGGTCGTCGGAGGGCGGAGGGGCCGAGGGCTGAGGGGCAACGCGGGCCACTTTCTTCGGGCAAGGGGAAGGCGAGTCGTAGGTGTCGGACAGAGAGTCTCGGATGAGGGAGGAGGGGACGTCGTAAACCTGAGGAGCACAGAAGAATAGGGATGATGATGACGATAAAGGAGAGAGAGAACGAGGTTTAAGGTACTGGGTGGAAACGCCAAACTTTGGGTTCATATCCATCACTTTTTATAACGTTGCCTGGAGTGCACTGTTTCACGTAGGGAGTGAGGAGTCGCATCAAAATCTCCTCACCTGTTGAAAACCTGCCAGCTTGTGAGAAGGTTTGAGGCTTCACCTACTTGTGGACACACACACACACACAGCTCCTGTCCTTTTTTGCTCCGCTTGCCAGCTCCGCTTACCTGCCAACCCTCTTTCCCAAACACCTGGCCTGCCCTTTCTCCCTTTACACCTCACCCCTCCTCTCGCCCAACCCCCCACAACCCTTTTTAAAGAGGGGGTGGCGCTTCAGAGAGGGGTTTGCCAAACAGCTTGCCTGAGCCACCTGCCCACTCCCCCGCTCCTTGCTTGTTTGCCTGCCTTTCTGCTGTCACTCTGGATTCAAACTCTAGCATGACAACAGCCTTATGTTTCTATGTATATAGGAGGAGGTGTCTTATCTGGAGATATGGGGAAGTGCTTGGATATATACAACCCCCTAACATCAGACTGAAATGGTAGCCTCCCAGGAATTCTGTACTATGTTAATCAACTCCAGGAAACAAGAGAGAAAGGAGGAGAACAACGGATTTGGGAGGGAGGGGATTTCTGGATCGTTCACAACAGGGGTGGCAAACTCTTGGCACTTGGGGGGTGTATATCTCATCATGGGCAAACCTCCAAGGGCCACAGGTAGGGTGGGTAGGGTCAGAGGGGGGGGGAAACCCTGCAAAGAACTGGTGCACATAGAATTGAACCCCACCTCTCAGTGAGTGTCACCTGCCCACTGGAGTGATGCCAAATGATTGACAAGTGGGCATGCCTTTGAAGATATGGCCTTGTGGGCCAGTCCGGTACCCCTGACCATGGGCTGTAGGTTGCTCACTCTTAATAGGGACACTTCTGACCTACATGGAGCAACGGTGTAACTTGGTATACAATAGCTTTTGACGTTCCCACCATTTTAAGTATTCGCTCCTGGCTTCCTGATCCCAAACAAATTCTCCTTGAAGAGACGCCCCCCCCAACCCCAAAGAGCCCCACGGCAGATGTCTGCAGCCTGTTCCCCCAAAATACTGCCCCCATCCTTTGGCACAGACCCACACACTCGGCACCCCCAAACTCAAGAGTGTATCTCTTACATTCAGCCCTTCAGCTCCACTGGCCCCCTCTCTAACCAACCCCACCTGCCACTCCCCACCAAGCTTTCGTCCATCTAGGGCAACCTCTGCCTCAGCTGAGGGGCTGAAAAGGACACTGGTTTGCTTTAGAGACAGCAGTCTCCGCATTTGGGCTGAGATACAGTTACCCTCGGAGACCGGCACGGCCGCAGCTGTCTTTAGCAACAGACGGGTCCAGCTGTCCACAAAGGCAGCTCTCCAACGGAGGGGGGATGCTTGACAGCAGGCAGCCGAATCCCAGTTGTCTTAAATGGCACGGTTATCAAATGCATCTTCCCACCCACAGCTTGGGCTACAAGGCAGGGCCTTCACCCTTGGGAAAAGGTTAAAACAGGACTCTGGGTGGGGGAAGCCCTGGGAGCTGAGGAATTAGCGGGCTAGATTTCGAACGAATGTACTGCTAGTGCGGCAAAGCGGAAGGCTCTTATTAGCCTTACTACTGCGACACTGCATACAAAAGTGTCGTTGAGTTGGAAGGGACCCCTGAGGGTCATCTAGCCCAACCCGCGGCAACACAGGAATCGTTGGTGCTTTGCAATGGCTCCCTGCCCCAACCAGCCTCCAGTTGGAAACAGGGGTCCTTAAACTTTGGCCTGCAGGCACCCAGCAAACTGAAGCCCTTTTTCCAACTGAAAAATGCTGCTTCCGCCATCTGCAGTCCCTGTGCCAATCCTACAGGCAGTGTGGCGCTGTGGCCGGAGTGTCAGACGACAGCCAAGAAGACCTGGCTTCAAATAATAATAATTTAATAATTTAATAATAATACCCTGCCCATGTGACTGGGTCTCCCCAGCCACTCTGGGTGGCTTCCAACCAAATATTAAAAACAATACAGCGTCAGACCTAAACAGGACCGCCTTCAGTTGTCTTTTAAAAGTAAAATAGTTGTTTATTGCCTTGACATCTCGTGGGAGGGCGTTCCACAGGGTGGGTGCCACCACCAAGAAGGCCCTCTGCCTGGTTCCCTGTAACCTCACTTTTCGCAGCGAGAGAACCGCCAGAAGGCCCTCAGAGCTGGACCTCAGTGTCTGGGCTGGAAGATGGGGGTGGAGACGCTCCTTCAGGTATACAGGACTGAGGCCAAATCACCCATGAAGCTCCTAGTCACATGCCTTCTCCCCAGCCTACCTCTCAGGGTTGTTGAGAGGACAGAAGAGAGAGGGATAAACCGTGTGCATAGCTCCGATCTCCTTGAAGGGATTGTGATTTTTAAAACGTGTTAATTAACTAAATACAGTACGCCATCGCGGTCAACAATAATGTAGCCAGCCACTCGGATTTCATCATGCAATTCTCCCAGTGAGTGTAAGCACTAACCTCGGCAGGGTCCCCGTCTCGTCTGGTGCTGCGAGGCACCCTATAGATCCCCTCGGGGGGCAGAGGGCAGGGTCTGGCGGGTGGCGGCACCTCATAAACCTGCAGGCGGAGGAGGAAGGGAGAGAAATCAAACCAGGAATGACAAAAGGAAGTTGTGGCTTCATCCTGAGGTTCCTGGTTGGGATTGTTTTGCGGTAACGAAAGCCAGCCAGTACAAGCCGTGAGATTTGGCCGTAGTCCCAGAGGAATACCTTAAGAGCAACCTTCGCCAACCCGGTGCCCTCTGGGTGTTTTGGAAAACAACACTGGCAGGAATGACTTACAAAGGCTTATAAGGCTGAAAATCCTACCTTTTTACAGAAAAATTAAATAGGACAAGGGAATAATGTAAGGTAAAAACGGGGAAATTACAAATGTGACGATACAGCAAAGAAATAAAGAAACCATGAGGTGGGAAGGGGGGAAGTCGATGAGCTCAAATGTGTTTGAACTTATGTGAAAAAACAAAGATTGTATTTATATGTTATAAAATGGAAAATCAATAAATATCGTTTTTTTAAAAAAGGGAAAACAACTCCCACTGGCCTCAGCCATGTTGAGGGCCAAAACATCTGGTGGGGGAAGGCTGCTTTAAATAAATTTACTCCAGAGAGGTCCGGAGGGCGGCAACATGAGAACAGGGCCTTTTCTGTGGTGGCTCCCCATTTGTGAGACAATCTCCCCAGGGAGGCTTGCCTGGCTCCTGCATTATACACCTTTAGGCACCAGGCAAAAACGTTCCTCTTCAACCAGGCCTTTGGCTGATTTAATATTCCACGGCCTTTTAAATGTGTTGTGGACGGGGGAATTATTGGTTCATCATTGTTCTTATTTTTCACTGCGTACTTTGTGTTTGTTATATTTGTGTTGTGCACCACCCCGAGATTTACGGCTAAAGTACACAATTTTAATTAATAACGACAAGAATGCCAAGGGGAGGTGGCAGCGCTAAAGGGGGCGTGGCTAAAAGAGAAGGGGTGGAGCTAAGAAACCAGTAGCTGCACACACCCACACACACCCTGGGTTACACCTAGTGGAATATTGGCCTCGAATCTCAAGGTTTGCTGTAGTTTGGGGTTCTAGGGAATAGTGCTCAATCTATTGCAGAGGGTCCAAAATTTGATTTCTGACAGCAGCTCCAAGCAGGGCCCAGGAGAGATTCCCCATCTGAAATTCTGGAGTGTCAATAAACAAATTCCTCACCTCCTGCTCCTCCTTCCTGTGCCCCCTCCTCCTCCGCTCATCTTGGGGCGCTTCGTAGGCCGTCCCAGCCGCCGCCGCTGCCGCCGCCGCCTCCTTCCTGGGCACCTGGTAGACGTCCGCTGGGACGTGGTTCCGGCGAGGGGTGGGCCCTGGAGACCCCGGCTCGGGGAGGACTCTGACCCGGTTGGCTGGCACAATCCCCTGCTGGCCGTGCAAGGAGCAGAGGTGCCAGCCCTCCAGGCCCGGGGCTTCGGGCTGCAGCAGGACCATCAGGTCGCCCTTGCGGAAGGAGAGCTCGTCCGGGCACTCGGCGGCGTTGTCGTACAGGGCGCGGCAGAGCTGGGCCTGGCAGAAGCAGAGGGCAGGTCAGGAATCCCTCAAAATGCTGATGAAGTCACTACATCTCTGTATGAGCTCACAGAATCACAGAGCTGGAAGGGACCACAAGGGTCGTCTAGCCCCACCCCCTCATAGCTGTCAACTTACAGATTTGAAAACCGCTGGGAAGCGCTGAGCAAAGGCGAGTCCTCAGGCAACTCGGCTGATTTGATAGCACAAGGCATGCAAGCTCCACCCCCCGTCATTCTCAGACTCCTTATTGGGTGAGCAACGCAACCAAGCAACACAGTTGGAGCCTCCCTCCTCCCTGGCCGGCAGGGAGGGAGGGAGGGAGAGGAGCTGCTTCCTTTGAAACCCGGGAAATTTAAGGGACATCATCAATAAGGGACAGCAGCGGGACACAGTGCTGGGATAAGGGACTTTCCCGCCAAATAAGGGACGGTTGACAGCTATGCACCCCCTGCAGTGTAGGAATCTTTTGCCCAACGTGGGGCTCGAACCCACAACCCTGAGGTTAAGAAGAGTCTCCTGCTCTGCTAACTGAGGTGTATCTTCTCCACAAAACTCCACATATGCCAACTAGACTGCTTCAATCTGCCCAACTTGCTCTGGATGTCCCCTAATACTTAATCTGCATTGAATATTTGTTCCATTTGTGTGGCAGTGCCTAGACTTTTTTTAATTATTTTTCGAATCGCTGTTCTTCGCTCTTTTCGCAAACCGCTTTGAAGTCCACCCCTTCCCAATCAAGCAGTGTATAAATTTAAAGAAACAAAAACGTGAAATGATATCCCAGTACAGACTGCAGTCTTCTCCCAGGGATGTGCAAATCACACACAGAGAGAGAACCTGAGAGGTTCTTGAGGGTCTGCCTACCCAGTGTGTTTCTCAAACTTGGGTCCCAAGCTGCTGTTGGACTATAACTCCCATCATCCCTGTCCACTGGTCCTGCTAGCTAGGGATGATGGGAGTTGTAGTCCCAACGGCAGCCAGGACCCCAGCTTTCAGAAGCACCCTGCATTTCACAACCACCATCAGATGCTACCAGGAAGCACATGAGGAAGGCACAAAGATCACACACCCCCTTCCACGCTGTTTGTCCCTGTCTAGGTTGCATTTAGCTCCAAGGCCTTTGATAAGGCAGCGTCAACAGAAAGGTGGAAAGGGGTCGCTGCCTCAAACAAAAGACCTGGCTTGCTTAAGTACCATAAAGTTTGATCGGCGCCAGAGAGATGCCTTCGGGAGGGTGGGTCAGTTCTGGATTTGGCCCCAGGCACTTGAGCGTACCCAGGAGAGGCGAACGCCCAGACTTGCCTGCTTGGTGGTAGTTTTAAGGACGTAACACGCAGCCGTAAGGACACGCCACCCCACAGCCAGATGGGCACATGCTGTCCTTTTTGGGGGATGCTCAGACACAGCGAGACTCAGCAGGAACAAACCCTTAGCGTACAACCCTGTGTCCAAGACAGGCGCTCGAAACTTCACCTACAGATCAACAGCAACACAGAGTCTGTACCCCCTTTTCCTGACTCCGCACAACCCTAAAAATGACTCGTTCCCCCAAAAGAGGACACAAGCTGCGCTGCCTTTGCAATCTGCAATGGTGTGATGTCTGTATCCTTCTGATCCACAACCCCCATCCTCCCTGGCTCTTTGTCATGCTGGCCAAGCCCCATGTTGGGTGAGAGATTCCTTCGTTACAGGGGGTTGGACTGGATGACCCTCGGGATCCCAACTCTACAGTCCTGTGATTCTATACTTTGTGGTTCTATACTCCTTGGCTGGGAGCTGGAGAACCCACCCATTCGCCACATGGGATATATTGCATCACAAGGGTTGTCCCTCAATCCAGGGTGTTTCCCAGACAGAGCTGCTCCAAATGCAGATGTTCACACTGTTGCGTTAACCCTGGATAGCGAAGATCCCAGATGCCGGTAACCCAGTTAGTTAGATGCAGCCCAGGAAGCGATAAATGAGCTCTGGGCGAGACCCCTATCCGGTGCGGAGCAAAGCATTCTCTCCAACACTCTCGCTTTCGCCACCCAAATCCCCCTAAATCCCAGGCTGCCATCTGTTTCTCCCAAGTCGTAGCTTATAATTCACGGCCACCCGCACAGGCAGGCAAAAGTCCAAATGTGGCAGGGACTTCTGGAGGGGGCGACCGGCTAAGCGGAAGTGCATGCAGACACAAAGAGACACAAGCAGACACACAAAACAGGTACAGCCCTCCCTGCCTTTTGGAAGTGGGGCTCTGCCACTTTAAAGAGCAGAGAGTTGCAGAGCAGGATTCAAACCCCCCCCCCCCATATTCTGAAGTGGTATAGTCCAAGGAAGGCTGTACCATGATTTATTTATTTATTTGGATGCATGCATCTGCCTTCCCTTTTTAATATTGCCCGCTTGAAACTCTTCCTGGGGTGGAAGAGCTCAACAGATGCCTTCCTAAGAGGGGGATTTTATCCAGTCATACCTTGGATCTTGAACGCCTTGGCTCCCAAACAAATCGGCTCCTGAACGATCGAAACCCGGAAGTGAGTGTTCCGGTTTTCGAATGATTTTCGGAAGCCAAACGCCTGGTGTGGCTTCCGATTGGCCGCAGGAGCTTCCTACAGCCAATCAGAGGCCACGCTTTGGTTTTCGAATGTTTTGGAAGTCGAACAGACTTCTGGAACGGGTTCCGTTCGACTTCCAAGGTACAACTGCACTGCTCAGAGATATATATACCCATTTTCCAGATGGCATTTGCATTTCGCAACACAAATTGGAAGCCCTTTGCAGGTATCCAGGCTCCACAGTAAAGTTGCCTCATCTATCAGTCAGAGCACATTAGTAAGAGATGCTACGGATCATGCATATTCACACTCCGAATGACTTGCAAATGTGAACATTCAAATCCCAAAGGATAGATGTGACATTGAATCGAGACTTTGGGTTTGTTTTTTGCTGAAATGACTGACTCATCTGGAAATCCCTCACTCCCACAACTTTGAAAAGCAATGGGTTGTATCTAATACTCAAAAGAAGACCCATTGAAGTTAATGGCTATGACTAACTTAGGTCCATTCATTCCAATGGGTCAGCTCTGTGTAGGGTTAGCAGTGACCTTTACATTATGCGCAAAAAAGGGGGCATTTTATTGTGTTGCTGATCCCTTAATTAAAATTTAGGAAGAGTTTCTGGGGGGCGGTGGCAGATAAAATAGCCCTTAGGGCGCCAGATCCCTGTCGCTACTGCTAACTTGCTTTCCAGTCAAACCAGTTCCGAAAGTGGCTTACGACAATAAAAATAATCAGATTAAAATATAATGCAGATCTTGGCCACTAATAGGATATGCTCTTTGTTATTCCAGTACTGGAGGAGAAATTCAGAGTATTTGGTAATCAAGGGGTGGGGGGAGGGAAAGAGCCAATTTGGGTGCTGACAGATAATTCTTTGCCAGGGATGATCTCATTAGGGAGTTGGGTGAATGACTGCTCTGAAATGAGGGCAACGTTCAATAAGTTAACATGTGTTTCTCTATACGGGGAGAGTCCCTGCTGAGGAATCCCTGTCCTTCTCTCTCTCTTTCTTTGGCAAAGCTGCAGAAAGTAAGATAAAATAAACTGAGACGTGCCTTGATTTGAGAAAGTTGAAAGACCCGGGGGGGGGGGGTCAAACCTACAAATGCAGCCAGATTCTCTGCCCCCGAATGTATTAAGTCACGTTATTAAGCAAAGACCTACTGAATATAGTTGGGGACACTTGGCTGTTCTGAGCTTCAGCATTCAAACAGGTGCTGGGGCCAAGGCCCAGTGAAAGCCACAACCTCCCTTCAACCAAACGAGCTGAGCAACGCCATCCAATTTCACCTGAAGCAAAATCTCAGGTGAATTTGGGACCCACACGCACAGATTAAACATCTGCAGGGAATTATGAGGGAAATTAAAAATGGTTTTCCATTGGAAAACGTTCCCAGGAGAGGTTTTTTTACAGCTCTGTACTTTTCCCCCTAGTCTTCACTGTTTGTACACCTGGAACCTGCTGTGGCCCAGTGACCCCGAAACGAATCTTTTGTCCAAGGTCAAAAGAGCTCTCGATTCCCGATTCCACTCTAGACTTTGCTCTCAGGGCTAGCTAAATATTTGGCTCTCTTTCCTAGCTGAACATACTTACAGACATGTTGCTTCGCAAAAGGCAGGGTGTGAAACACGGAGAAGTGGAAAAGGAACAACCGCAGACCCAGGAGAGTGTGAACGAAGATTACACCTCTGTTCTGCCGGCTTCTGAAAACAATATCCCTGCCTCTAGGTGCATTATTTGTCCAAGCACTTGGTCGTTCCGAAACGAAGAAGCGATTCCTGTGAAATTTCTTATATCCTTGAAAAATATATATCCAATGCTTTGGGGATGGAAGAAGCGAGAACAGATCCAAAACAAAGAGTTTCTCAAAAAAACAAAAACAAAAAAGTTGGCAAATTTGTTGCAAAACACTATCCCGACGCAAAGTGGGAGGGAAAGGTAATTTCCAACCGAACTCAAACACTCCCTGTCCTTTGATTGCTAAGAGTCTGGTTTCTCAGAAGTCCAGCCACTTTCAATTTGCAATTCCCTTTCCCCCACACCCCAGAAGTTTTTGTAAGCCTTCCCAAATCTCTTGGGTCAGCAAAAGCTTCCCAGAAAAACCATCTGATTAGGCCTGGCTGCTTCCAGGCCGTGCAGGCTGCATGGATTGATGAGGCAGGCGAGGCGAAAGAGTAACAAGTTGGAACATGGGCTTGTGTTGCAACCACAGAGTGGAATTGCAACCCAAAACAGAGGCATTTGCAATACTGTACTTCTCTCCAAAGGTCCTTGTTTAAAAAAACCCTGGCACGCTCAGAAGAACGACCAGGGATTTTTGCATCGTCATGAAATCCAGAAAGCCTGAGCTATTCCTTTCAAGCCAAAAGGCTTGCCAGCAGAGTCTGTAGATCCACAGATGCTAACAAACTTTCCTACTTATCCAAAATACCATATCCGAAATAGATTAAAAAAGCACACACACACACATCCAGCAGGTCAGTTTTTTCCTGAGAATGCAGGCAGTATTTACCATGTCTTGAAATTTCCAGATGTTTTGCAGACTTTCTCCAGGCCCCAGGCCACTAAATTCTTCATTAAATCCTGAGGTTTGATCCAGTTTTTCTCCCAAATAATAATAATAAAAATGTATGTGTACAAATCCAGCCTGTTTTGCAGAAAGCTCCAAATCTTCAGGAGACGTGAAGCTTGAAAATGCGAATACTGACAAAAATCAAACTTCAAAAATCATGATGTACATTAATGTAAGCTCATTGTCTAAGAAGACCCATGTTTTCTCCCTCAAACTACAGGGGAAATGTAAGATTTGGTGATGTGGGAGATGACACACCGTAATTTTAACTTCTTCAAAGCATGGGGAACTTGATGCTCTTCAGAAAACTCCCAAAATCATTTGTAAACTTTGAGGAATTCCACATGATGTTGTTTCCACACCCCTTATAATCCAGAAAAATCAGTGTTTTCCCAACAACAACAAAAAGTAATTTGGAGGGCTGCCAAAATCTAGAAAAATAACTTGTTAGCAGAAATATTCAATTCAGAATCAGTGTTGACAAATGACAGAGTCCAACATCCAGAAAATGTATACGTGCTGCAACCCCAACCCGAGTGGACACAGGTGGACTTTAGAAGTTGAATTAATCTTCAGCATCCAGAAAAAGACTGCACAATCCAGATGAAAAAGCAGCGGATCCAAACCAACTGTACTCCTCTCTGTCATTTGCCATAAGCAAAGTCCAAACAGTCAGCTTGGATAAACTAGACTCCGGCTTTCCATATTAACCTAAAGTAGCAATTTTCTCTCTCAAGACTCCCAAGTTATGTTTTCCCTCTTCTGTGGGTTTAAAATGAGGGATTGGCGGTTTGCTTTCCAGATGCTCT
This sequence comes from Podarcis vaucheri, assembly GCF_965113315.1. NCBI lineage: Eukaryota > Metazoa > Chordata > Lepidosauria > Squamata > Lacertidae > Podarcis > Podarcis vaucheri. The sequence continues at coordinate 7,225,245 of NC_138751.1, read as the reverse complement.
GCATTTTGGAGGGAGACCAGTTCTCTGGAAAGGTCGCAGGTCCATCATTTTTCCTTTCTTTTTTGGGGAAAAAAATATTATTGGCTCTTTCCTACACAAATCTATTTTATGCTGAGGCAGGCAGACTGGGTTTGCTACAGGCTTAATTTTGGGGGGAACTCTCTTCCAAGGAAAAGCAGATACCCACACCCACAAATTTAGGGTTTTGGCCTTTTCCCCCTTCGGCTGGGATCCTGGCTCCCACTCAAGCCAATAATAGAAGGGTCCGGCCTGCTCCTTCCTCGCAAGGTAGCAATTTATCTGGCTCAGGGAGCGTCCCAAGTCAGAAAGCAAGTTGCTGGATGGAAACTGGGTAATGGGGAAAGAAAGGAGGCCAGTCGAGAAAAGGAAAATTACAGCTGGCTGGGAGGCAGAAAGTAGGCGACGAAGAGGAAAAGGAGGGGAGGCGAAAGAGGGGACGAGGAGGAGAAAGCAGGGATCAGGTGGAAGGGAGGGAAACGGGCGATCCTGGCGCGCAATCCTGGCGCGCAAAGCGACCCGGGGAAAGGAGGTCGTGGGGAAAGAAAGGAATGAATGAGAGTTGGGGAAGAAAAGCAGAAAGAGGGCAGGAGGTGGAAGCAGAGCGGAGGCTCCTCGAGGACTTCAAAGCGCCTTCTCCATCATTGTCTCCTTCCTTCTTTCTTTCTTTTGCTTCCTTCCTTCTCTCCTCGCGCGTCTCTCCTTTCTCTTTCCCTCCCTCCCAGTTTGGGCGAAGGGATTACTTCTTCTCGCTCCCATCTGTCGGAGGGCGAGCGGCGCCCTCGCCTCCTCCTCCCTCTCCCATTTTCTCCTCTTCCCTTCTTTCTCCCTGCAAAAGTCTCGCCTCCCGCCCCCTCTCCGGCTCCGGTATGCCGGATGTGCCACTTCTTCTCCTTTCAGCTTTCGCCACTCTTTCTTTCTTTCTCTTTCTCTCTTTCCTCCTTCCCGCGGCTGCCGGGAGAATCTCCTCCTCCCTTTCTCTCGCCCGTCCTTTCCTTTCTCTTCTTTCTTTTCTGCTCTCCTCCTTTTGCGATCGGTTCCTTCCTCCTTTTCTTTGCCACCAAAACGTGCTGAGCGCGAGAGAGAGACCTTTAGAAAAAGGGAGAGAGGGGAGGGGGGGAAAGGGCGAAGGAGGGAAAAAAAAAAAGGCAGGCAGCTGGATTTGGCTCCCAGCCCAGCTCCCTCCCCTCCCCGGGCTCACACTCGCGTCTATTCCTTCTCCAGACCCCACCCTCTCTCCTGCCTCCAAGTCCCGGGTCCTAGAGGCTGCGTCCTCCCCGGAAAGAAAGGAAGAACAAGAAGATCTTGCAAAATCTTAAGGACTAGCGGCATGGTTGGAAGAAGCCGGCAGCTCAAAACATTGGCCCTCTACCTGGGGGCACTGTCATACAGTGGTTCCGCTCCATCCTGGGCCGTGTTCAGAAAGTGGTGGGGGGGGATGAGTGTTCAGACCCCTGGACCCTCACTTGTGGGGTGCCTCAGGGTTCCGTCCTCCCCCCATGCTTTTTAACATCTATATGAAGCCGCTGGGAGAGATCATCAGGGGATTTGGACTGGGTGTCCATCAATATGCAGATGATACCCAGCTCTACCTCTCTTTCAAATCAGAACCAGTGAAGGCGGTGAAGGTCATGTGTGAGTGTCTGGAGGCGGTTGGAGGATGGATGGCGGCTAACAGATTGAGGTTGAATCCTGACAAGACAGAAGTACTGTTTTAAGGGGACAGGGGGCGGGCTGGTGTGGAGGATTCCCTGGTCCTGAATGGGGTAACTGTGCCCCTGAAGGACCAGGTGCGCAGCCTGGGAGTCATTTTGGACTCACAGCTGTCCATGGAGGCGCAGGTCAATTCTGTATCCAGGGCAGCTGTCTACCAGCTCCATCTGGTACGCAGGATGAGACCCTACCTGCCCACGGACTGTCTCGCCAGAGTGGTGCATGCTCTGGTTATCTCTCGCTTGGACTACTGCAATGCGCTCTATGTGGAGCTACCTTTGAAGGTGGCCCGGAAACTACAACTAATCTATAATGCGGCAGCTAGACTGGTGACTGGGAGCGGCCACAGAGACCACATAACACCAGTCCTGAGAGATCTGCATTGGCTCCCAGTACGTTTCCGGGCACAATTCAAAGTGCTGGTGTTGACCTTTAAATCCCTAAACGGCCTCGGCCCAGTATACCCGAAGGAGCGTCTCCACCCCCATCGTTCATCCTGGACACTGAGGTCCAGCTCCGAGGGCCTTCTGGTGGTTCCCTCATTGTGAGAAGCAAAGCTGCAGGGAACCAGGCAGAGGGCCTTCTCGGTGGTGGCGCCCGCCCTGTGGAACACCCTCCCGTCAGATGTCAAAGAGATAAACAACTACCTGACATTCAGAAGACATCTTAAGGCAGCCTTGTTCAGGGAAGTTTTTAATGTATGACATATTAGTGTATTTTTGGTCTTTGTGGAAGCCGCCCAGAGTGGCTGGGGAAACCCAGCCAGATGGGCAGGGTACAAATAAATTATTATTATTATTATTATTATTATTATTATTAAAGCAAACACATCTGCCCAAAGCATCCTGGGAACTGTAGTTTGCCCCTCGTAGAGCTACATTTCCCCCCAGAAGGATGGGAAAAGAAAAGAAAGAATCCTATGGAATCTTGAGGACTACAGCAGCCCATTTGGCAGAAGCTGACCCAAAGCTTCGGCTGTTTACGCACTATGCCGTTAAAGCACACCCCTCCCTCTGATGTAACCTGAAGCGTCTGTAACCCGAGGTACCACTGCACAAATATCTGTGGTCAGCAGGAGGCTAGCCTAGGGAAGGCAGGCCAGGCCAGGCCATGTGGCCCACACCACTATTCAGCGCTCCTCAGAATCTGCCGCCTGAGGCACTCCATACACAGTAGCCTTCTTGTGAGTCAACCATTCATCCATTTAGCCCAGTATTGCCTACGCTTTCCAAGGATCCAGGCCCCTGCCTTGAGATCCCAGGGACTGAACCTAGGACCTCCTGCCCGCAGATCAGATGCCGCGCCCCTGAACTACGGCCCGTTCCCCACCCGACCCTCTTGCCAAACGGCAGGGCCAGCCCTGTTTCACAGACTGAAGCCCACAATGTGAACTGTTATCCTTGACTGGCACACGCAAACACGTGAGCGCATGCACACCGACGGGAGGGGTTGGGGGCCAGAATTGTAAACAGTGAGTTCAAAAGAGACGAGATTTGCATGAGATCCAGTCTGGGGACATTTCTCTACAGAGCTACAATGCCTGTGAGATAAACGCACAATGATCACTCACTCTCAAGGGCAGCCGGGCATTTTTGGCTATCCTGAGACCCGTGCTCTTGCTCAACGTGGCCTCTATCCTTATCTGGTTTAGATTTGAGCTCCCAACCATCCTTTTTATTACCAACCTTTCCCAAGTCTGCATCTGTCTTGGAATCACTTTTAGATGTTGTAATCGCTTTGTGTGTCGGCTGCTCTGGACTCCTTTGAAAGGAAGAGCAGGATATAAATTTAATAAATAATAATGGAATAATAATTGCAGTGGGTTGCCTCAAAGATACCAAGGATGATTATAAGTGTTGTTTGTTTGTTGATAAACTGCATTTTTAGTTACAGGTAGGTAGCCGTGTTGGTCTGCCGTAGTCTAAACAAAATTTAAATATTCCTTCCAGTAGCACCTTAGAGCCCAACTAAGTTAGTTCTTGGTATGAGCTTTCGTGTGCATGCACACTTCTTCAGATACACTGAAACAGAAGTCACCAGACCCTTATTTGTAGTGAGAGGGTGGGGAGAGGTATTACTCAGAAGGGTGGTAGGAATGGGTGATTAGAATAGAGAAATTGGATTCTTATCTCATTATACATGATAAGCTATTTTTAGCCATTTCACCCTTTCCTTTTTTCTGTAAGACCAATTGCAGTCCTTAACAGTCGTCAACAGGTTTACCACACCTATCAGCCAATCACCCATTCCCACCACCCTTCTGAGTAATACCCCTCCCCAACTTCTCACTATATATAAGGGTCTGGTGACTTCTGTTTCAGTGTGCATGCATACGAAAGCTCATACAAATAACAAACATAGGTGGTCTCTAGGGTACTACTTGGGACGCGGGTGGCGCTGTGGGTTAAACCACAGAGCCTAGGACTTGCTGATCAGAAGGTTGGTGGTTCAAATCCCCGTGATGGGGTGAGCTCCTGTTGCTCGGTCCCTGCTCCTGCCAACCTAGCAGTTCGAAAGCACCTCAAAGTGCAAGTAGATAAATAGATACCGCTCCGGCGGGAAGGTAAACGCCGTTTCCGTGCGCTGCTCTGGTTCGCCAGAAGCGGCTTGGTCATGCTGGCCACATGACCCGGAAGCTGTACGTTGGCTCCCTCGGCCAATAAAGTGAGATGAGTGCTGCAACCCCAGAGTCGGCCACGACTGGACCTAATGGTCAGGGGTTCCTTTACCCTTTACCTTTTAAGGTGCTACTGGAAGGAATTTTTTAATTTTGTTTTGACTGCATTTTTAGGCCACATTTTTTACTCCCAAGAGCTAAAAAATATATTCAATATATTGATACAAGTCACAAATAATAGTCAGGTTTCCCCCCCAACCACACCAGTGAGATCCCAAAGAACCGGAAATCTCTAGATGTTGATCTCAGGAGCCCAGTTGCCCCCCCACCGTCCACCTGCTCGATCCAGAGTCCACACTCCACCTGGTTCTGGCAGAGAACTCCCATTCCTGATCTTCCAGGCTTCCCCGAACTCTCCTGCTCTGTCCCAAACCCACCCCCTGGATCTGATTCTGGCAGACAGGCAGACAATGTGGTCAGAGTGACAGACATTTATAAAAATACAAATAGCAGAAAAGACATGTAGAGAGACAGAGTCTTCTTTTGTCCTTATGGTCGCTGTTTTCTTTCTCCAGGATTCCCTTCACTCTGATGTGTGATGGAGGTGTTCCTGGGTGGGGCAGGTGGGGCAGAGCCCCCTTCACCCCCCACCTGCCAGAGGTTTTTCTCCTGTCTCCCAGGGACACCCGTGTCACTTTGTTTCGGAAGGAAATCCCAGCCAGCTTTCCATGGCTACTGCAGGAGATTTGCATCTCACTCCGCGGTTTAGACGGGCAGGAAAATACCTGCGATAATACGCTGGGTAACCATGGCAAAGTAAACAGAGTGGGAATCCCAAGAACGGGAATGCTATGGATGTGAATTATGGGGCACGGGGGGGGGGGTAGCGAGCTCTCCTTTTCCCTGGGCCCAAGCAGCCTCGGATTCCACCTTCCAAAATCTCCATCCCAGAAGTCAAAATTCCATCCGAGAATATGTACAGTAACCAACACAGGCAAGGCCTCTTTGAGCATGTGCAGAGTGCCACCACCCCATCACTGTGTAGCTACAACTCACACACAAAGGGAGGAAGTCCCAGGAAGGTTCTCACACCTTTTCTTGCCTGGAAAAAGTTGGCACTAATATGGGGGAATTTGGTGTCTGTAATATCCAGCTCACCATCTCTCTCATTGAAGCCAGATAAGCCACACTGACCTTGGGAGGTAGCATTGCCCAGTGGTCAGAGAGCGGGATCCCATCTCCCGCCGCCCTGGCTGGACTTCTGAGCCTGGATCTTGTGTGCAGCAGGAGGAAATGCAACAGGTGATGCGTTCTCTTTCCTGTGTACTGTCTTGCATCACCTGTGACATCTCTGTCCGTTCGACAGCTGCTCCCTGCACCAGATTCTTGCCCCAAATGAAGGTGAGTGACATTGTAAACCTGGCAAATTCACGGCACAAGCTGGTTCTCTGTGCTCTTGGGTGGTGGCAAGTATGATGACATCACGCGGCAGGCACCGTGACATCATTGTTGCAGGTAGCAGTGGGGATCCATTAAGCCTTAAGTATATTCCCAAAGGAAAAGTAGTGTAACAGCGTCATTCGGGAATCATGCAAAAAATCTAAGGCGGGAGCAGTCAGCACACTTTGGCGAGAGAGGAAAGAGGAGGGAGAGGAAAAGATATTCCTTGGGATAAGTCTGGGACTCTCACGGAAAGGCCATCGACGTATCAGCCGCAGGGAATCACAGAATCGTAGAAGGGCTGAGTTGGAAGGGACCCAGGGGATCATCGAGCCCAGGGGTCCTCAAACTACGGACTGCGGGCTGCATCCAGCCCTCTAACACAGCCTTTCTCAACCTGTGGTTCCCCAGATGATGTTGAACTACAACTCCCATCACCCCTAGCTAGCAAGGCCAGAGCTCAGGGATGATGGGAGTTGTAGTCCAACAACATCTGGGGACCCACAAGTTGAGAACTGCTGCTAACGGGTCTACGCATGTTTCCATCCTCCCTCCCCACACTGCGTGGAGGAGACTAGAGGAGGGAGGCAGAAAGGAAGGAAAGGAAGGAAGAAGCCAGTCAGCGATGTCACAGGCGCCGTCGCGAAAAGATATTCCTCGGGATAATAATAATAATAATAATAAGTCTGGGACTCTCAAGGCAAGGGAGAGTCGGCAGCAGAGGGGTGGGCGCCATTGGCGTATCCGCCGCAGGGAATCACAGAATCGTAGAAGGGCTAAATTGGAAGTGACCCAGTGGATCATCTAGCCCAACCACCTGCAAAGGGAGGGGAAGTCCTGTTTTCTCTGGATTAAAAAGGCAAGACACATTCTGCTGTCTTTAGAATGTTTTATTGAATTTTTTTAAAAAAATATGGCAAGATGGTTAAGTTTCTTTGAGACAGCAGACAAGAGACAGCGGATTTTAGTGCAAGCATTCAAATAGTTGAGAAATGATCCTGACCTATAAATGTGGGCGTTGCTGGCTATAGGGATGAGCAGAGGGTCACACACGCAAGCCAGGATAGGGGATGGCAAGGCTTATCAGGGAATACTCTTCTGTAACAAGTTGCTCCGGCAACAATTCATGCGTGAACATTTCCCCCGTGGCCATTTCCTTTGCCTCTCGCTAACTTTATTCTCTAATGTCCCTTAGAGTTGCCAGCTTTTTCTGTGGACCCTGCTCCTATGTCTTTAGAAGTATCTGGCCAGATGTAGCGATATTTAGTGGGTGGCCAACTTTTTTCCCTTGCGAATGCTCCTCTACTTCTAACAGAAACTTCACAGCTATGCACACGTTAGAAGGCAGAGGAGCGTTTGCAGGAGAAAAGGTTGAGTCCTGACTTTGGCAGAGTGGGCAAACTGCAGTAAGAGAGAGAAAAGGATTTACTTAATCTGGGTTGATCTGCAATAGAATCCAATATTCCCCAACTGATATATCTGAGTGTGTTAGAACAAGCCCTTTCGCTTTCTCCCTGCATGGTCTACACTACAAAGCCCAACCATCTCTAGGATACGCTGTCCTGACAGCCCCCCAAAGGGCCCAGAGGGGGCTGGGATTCTGCAACAGCCCCAGAAATGACATCCCCAATCCCTGTTCCTTACTGAGGCTGTTCCAGCTGCTCTTCAGCGACCTTTGGGGGAAGCCAAAGATTTGAACCCGATTTCAACCGGTCAGTTGAGGGTGCTTTTCCTTTTCACTGCAATTAATTCTGAAGTTAGAATTGAGCAAAGAGACAGCGAGGTTCTGGTGTACCCAGGTCCTGTGGGTGGACATGTGGGTGGCAGCCTGTGAGGGAAATGAACTCTGCACATGTTCAGAGGCCCCCTCCCTCTGAATCCCATTCACGGTTTTGCTCCGGGGATCCCCTTCCCGCTTCGAAGCCTCACTGTGTGGCCACACAGGTGCAGGCCACGGGCAAAGGATATTTCCGCCGCTCAAGGTAGAAGGACTTGTTGACATTCGCACAAGGCCTCCGATAGTAGACGGTCATGTCAGCAAAGATCTGGACAGACTTCCCGTTTCCCTCCTTATGGACGAAGCTCTTTTGGGTGGCATTTTCCACAGGGTGCCTCAGGGAGACGCAGGAATCTTGGCAGATACACTGGGCACTCCAGAGGAGTCGAGGGTAGCGGGAGTCCTGGACGTCTTCCCTGGGGGAGGCAAGAAAAAGGACAGGTCTGTCTTTGAGCCATTATGACTGGGTGGTGGTCTGATGGGGGAGTCCGCTGAGATGCCGGTTGTGGAGTGAAAGGGAAAATAAATAAAATAAAATAAAATGTGTGGGAAGAGGCGCTTTGGGGGACTAATGCTGGGTTAGATTAGCCTTCCCCAAGCTGGTGCCCTCCAGATATCTTGGAAAGGAACTCCAGTCACCCCTGACACTGGTCGGACTGGAAGGGACCCTGAGGAGCAACCAATCCCTCAAGGCAGGAATATTCGGGGATCAAAGCTGCAACCTCGGCCCCCTCCGCCCCCTGCTCTAACCAGCTGAGCCCTCTGGGAAATCTAGAGGGCGCTGTTGGTGGTGCCTGGAAGGGCCAAAGGAATGCCTCTTTATTTCCAGTCAGTGGTGCAGCTATAAAAGTGCAAGCACATTCGTAAAGCTAAGCAGGGTCCAGTATGGTTTCAAATTGGATGGGAGACCACACTTGGAGATTCCTGCATTGCAGGGGGTGGGGTGGACTAGAGGACCCTGGGGGTCCCTTCCGACTCTCCGATTCTATGAAAATGGGACGGATGAGGAGGCAAAGGAATAAAAGGTACGATTGTTCTCTCTTACACATATCGCCAAGGAGAACTGGAGGCCATGTTCTTTACACCAGGAATCGAGCGGCAGTCGTCAGAGGAAGACACGGACCAGGAGGAACGGGAGGAACGGGCGGACTGGGAGGACTGGGAGGAGTGGGAGGAGTGGGCGGTGAGTTTCTTCACGACTTCATTGAGTGTTGTCTCTTCACAACAGTTCAAGGAGGACATGCATTGGAAGGCCTGGCTGGCCACAAACGTCGAGAGCAGGAAGCACATCGCAGCCTAGGAGAAGGAGGGAAGGAAGGAAGGAGGGAAGGAGGGAAGGAAGGAAGGAAGGAAGGAAGGAAGGAAGGAAGGAAGGAAGGAAGGAAGGGCAAGAGGGGGCAGGGTCACAACTGGTCGTGGTGGAACAGCCCAAAGATGACTGTTCAAAGCATTCATTTGCCTTACAGAGAAATCTAGTAGCCCATTTCCCACCCCCTTTTCCTCGCAGCCTTCCTAAGTTGGAGTACAGTGGTACCTCGAGTTAAGAACTTAATTCGTTCCAGAGGTCCGTTCTTAACCTGAAACTGTTTTTAACCTGAAGCACCACTTTAGCTAATGGGGCCGCCTGCTGCCGCCGCTCTGCTGGAGCACGATTTCTGTTCCCATCCTGAAGCAAAGTTCTTAACCCAAGGCACTATTTCTTGGTTAGTGGGATCTGTAACCTGTAGTGTATGTAACCCAAGGTACCACTGTATTCTATTCCCAGAATAACGTAGGCAGGGATCTCTCCAAAAACCTGCCTGCAAAATTGGCAGAATCAAGTGGTACAGTCTTTCCTGGACTGTGTAATTTCAACCAAAATACAGGGATCAATATGGCTGCTGTGTCCCTAGTCCCACCTCACACCTATCAAGTTTCCAGATGGACAGAAATTAAACAGATAATGAGTCAATGAATAATATAGAGCACAATGAATGATCAATTATCAGATTCCATTTAGATTCAGATCAGAATCAGAATCAGATTCGGGTGGGGGAGACCCAGTTTGTGCGGCTAGACTACAACACCCATCATCCCTGACCCCTGGTCCGGCGTCCTAGGGATGATGGGAGTTGTAGTCCAACAACACTGGAGACCCACGTTTGAGAAACGCTAGACTGGGAGTCATCGCAGAAAGGAGACTTGAGAAAGGTGGGCAAGATAATAAATCAATGGGTTGTCCTCCGGGTATATTTAAAGCTACAGTCAACAGCACAATTCCTAGCCCCCCAAACATCTCTGGGAACTAGCAGCAGAACCCAAAGGGCCTCCCCGCGGACCCTGCTTCAGCCTTCCCCCTTCCTCTTCCCTCCGTGTAAGGAGCAGGATTGGTGCCCTTACCATCTGAGTCTTCTCCATGTCAGATCTCCGGGAGCAGGACCTCATAGACGGCTCAGGGAACTGCTGTCACTCTGAGCCTTGGGATCCCTATTTTATCGCCTGCAAGATTCCATTCATTTATTCCATGCAAATTTTGGAATAATAAAAAAAAGAACTGAGCGCCTATTTCCTGAACGTATAATCAATGTCTCTTTTGTTTACCTTATGCTGGATGGGTAATAGAAGGTGCCCCCTAGGATCAAGGGACTCAGGCCCAGTGAGATATTAGCACCTGAGAAAATTGAATTTGCCTGCCTGCCTGCCTTCCTTTCTTCCTTTCTTCCTTCCAAGATGGGATCAGCTTTTAAATAGCAGGACTTTCTCACCTATTCGTAACTTGCTTTGACTTTTTACAGATTAAATCTTCTGGTCCAGACATTTGACCCACAAGCACCCAAGAGTTTGTGCCATGAACTAGATAAGGATGGAGAAATTCTCGCTTGGAGCATCATCTCTAGAACAAACACACCTTGCAATTTCTCTGAGAAGACCTGATTCTTTGGATCAGGACCGATTGCCCAGCGTCCGTCCGTTGTGCTCAGGTCCTGTTTGCCTGCTTCCGTCTGGGGCATCTGATTGGCCAGTGGGAGAACAGGATGATGGAGCAGACAGGCCACAGGCCTCATCCAGATGGACTCGTCTTATTGAACTCTGAATCCAGAGTCTTTCTCCTGAGAGCAGACACTACTCAAGAAAACCCAAGATGAGCCATGAGAGTACGAGTTCTTCCCTGCCACCTCCACTCTGCTACCTGGTATTTAGAGAAGATAGACTGCCCCTGACCATGGAGGTTCTCTCTGTTGCTCCACAGCTTCCTGCAAGGCTCTCCCTAAAAGGGCTGTTGCACCAGCACTGAGCAATGGGGGCTGAGAACGTTTAATGCCCCCTCTCTTCTTGGAAGCACATGGAGTCATGGACTGGGGAATAGCTTCATGGGTCAAGAGCGAGCCAGCAGTAGATCACAGCCTGCACATTGCAGTTAACTCTTCATTAGCAAAACTATGTTCCGCAGAGGGGTGTCAGGCCTCATGAGCACAGCAACTCCTCCTCTCTGGCAGGTCTTTCCTCCGTGAAGCAGTGCTGAGACTGAGGGCTCCTGCCTCCCCACAGCTGCCCCTCCTCTCCAGGGTTTGCCCCTAGCAATCAGAGACTGCGCCAGCGTGAAGCCAACCTCTCCTCCGCCCTTTTCATGCCTCTACTGGCTCCTGGAGACCAGGTGGAGGGGAGCTTATTGCAGGAGGAGGAGGAGACATCCAGGACTCTGTACCAGTCTGACCCCTCTCTGCCTCTTGGCCCCCTCCTCTCCTGCTTCAGCTTCTGCCAGACTCTCCCCACTCGCTAAACCCTGTTGCCTCTTCCGTCCCTGACACCTTCCCCCGCCCCACAGTCTTCTCCCTCTGAGCACCCATCTTCCTCCGACTGCTGATTCTCAGGCTCTAAGCTATCTTCCCTTGCGGGTCCCCCAGCTGGTTCCTCCCACCATTCCTCTGGGGCCACCAGTCCCTGACAATGGGGTTGGCCCCCCACCTGGGCCAGAGGAGGGGGCCCTGCAACCTGGAAATGTGTCGCTAGCCTTGACCTTCGCCCAGGTCCTCTGGGTCCCTGGCATCTCAGTTCCCAGGGGTGGCAGCACCCCAGCCAGACCCCACAGCCTCTGCAAAGTTCGAGATGCTGAGCTCAGGAGCCGAGCTGCCCCCCCCCCCCGTCCACCTGCTCGGTCCAGAGTCCCCCCCCCTCCTGGTTCTGGCAGAGAGCCCAGGCCGTGTGGTCAAGGTGTGGTCCTGGCGGAGGGATGTCCCCTCAGGCAAGCAGTTTGATGTGTGGGCAGCCATGTTGATCTTTGGCCTGGGCTCTCCTGGTGGTTATGAAAATTCGGAAAGCTATTTTGTTTTTCTAGGATTCCCTCTTCCAAAGCTGCTTCTCAGAAGGCGGCTGGCCCTTCCCTGAAAGATAAGGCGGCTGTCCCTGAGTCACTCAGTCAAATGAGGAGCTGCGGCAGGGAGGGTTGACCCCCGTGAGACACCGTCGCTGCACATCACCCCAAAGCGGCTACAGTTGGGGGGTACCTTCTTTGTACACCACAGCTGAACCCCAGGACCTTCCTTTTCTGATCTCCAGGGCTCAGCGGCGACTCCTTTTTTCCTCTGCCCTCAGTGAGGCTTTTCCTCTGCTGCCTTTCTCCTTTGCTCAAAGCCACAAGAGGCTGCAAAACACAGGGGAACCTTCCTCAGTCAGGACAGGGCCGCATCGCTCGTTGCATATTAAAATGCCGTCATGTTGGAAACGTATAGAAATATTAGTGAATTTCAGTGGCGTGCAGGAGTAGTGAATGGCAGCAGCAGAAGGGCGCAGAGCGTGCAGACATCCAGGCCCTGCAGGGATGGTGTGCAATGTTGGAAAACCCCCCACACACACACACTTCTGGGGCCCAGCAAGTGGGGGGCACACAGCAGGGATGCAGGAGAAAGGTTCAGCTATTCTGGAGGACCAGGAACGCCATGCAGGGACACAGCACAACATCCCTGCCACGCGAGGGCGAAAGCATCTTGCAAGGGAAGCAGATCTGCTGGGAGAAACACAGCAAGAGGGAACTGGGGGTGGGGGGTTAAGCACCAGGAAGCGGAGAGGGCTGCTAAAAGGCGGAGCTCGCTTTTTTGGGAGGGGGGAGGACTCTGCCAGCGACAATGATTTTGCTTCTTGCTCTGCTAATGCACAGAGCCATTTCCTTTGTTCCCTTGAGGATCCGCACTTAGGCCAATTCCTCACCTGGAAGGTAGCTTGGCTATTCCGGGAATTGAACCTGTGCTGGATCTGGGAATTAGAAGGGGGTTCAGGCACACAGCGTACCCCTGCCCTGCCCAAACTCACAATAATACATACTGCCCAGTCCCCCGTCTCTCTGCCTCCTCCTCACCACCCCATAATTCCTCTCTGTCCAGCCCTCATTCAAATTATGTCCTATTTGAAGCTGGAGGACAATATTTACGTTAACAACCACACGACCCATTTTTTTATGTGTCACCAAGGCATTTCTGCAGAAAGGGTGGATCAGGTGAGGGGGAGCCCTTTCCCCCAGGTACACCTACTTGCCAGAGGTTTCCCTCCTGTCTCCCAGGGACACCTGTCTCCCTTTGTTTCGGAGATAAATCCCAGCTGGCTTTCCATGGCTATTGCAGGAGATTTGCATCTCTGAGGTTTTGACCGGCAGGAAAATGCCTGCGATAATACGATGGGTAACCATAGCAAAGTAAACAGAGTGGGAATCCCAAGAACAGGGATATTAGGGATGGGTGGATCACGGGGAATGAAGCTGGGGGAGCAGTGATCTCTAATTTTCTTCGGGTTTAAGCAGCCTCAAGTCTCACCCCTCGGATCTCTCAAATCTCCGCCCTGGAATGTGTGCATCAATACCCGAGGTAAGGCCTCAATGGACATGTGCAAAGTGCCACCCCCCTTCACTCATAACCCCCACACAAATGAAGGTTTTTCCAGGAAGGATTCGATACCCTTCCTTACTTTGCATGCACAACCACTGGTTCTGGAGAACTCAGGGTGAGAATGACCCAGATCAGCCCCCGGCTCTGTGGCTCTGAGGTTTCCCAAAGACGCTGCCTGTACCTCGAGGAACTAAGTTAGTTCTTGGTATGAGCTTTCGTGTGCATGCACACGAAAGCTCATACCAAGAACTAACTTAGTTGGTCTTTAAGGTGCTACTGGAAGGAATTTTTTTATTTTGACTATGGCAGACCAACACGGCTACCTATCTGTAACTGTACCTCGAGGGTTAGAGAGCCGGATACCACCTTTTCCCCTTTGCCAGGCTTCTGCCACTCGATCTACTCAGCAGCAGGCAGAAATCCAACCGGTAATTTGCTTTTTGGTGCAGATAGGATGCCCAGAACAGCTGCCCTGCAGAAATATCGTAAGAAATGGTGTTCAGCAAGGCAGTGGCAGCCAAACACTTCACCTGTTGAATTTCTTCCTGCTCACAGTTGACCGGGGCACAAAGGCCTTGAACCGGGTTTGTGTGTGGAATGTGGTGTCATGCTCTCTTGGCACTAGGCCAGGCTATTCCTTTAGGGAGCCAGTGTGGTGTAGTGGTTAAGAGCGGTAGACTCGTAATCTGGTGAACCGGGTTCGATTCCCCGCTCCTCCACATGCAGCTGCTGGGTGACCTTGGGCCAGTCACACTTCTCTGAAGTATCTCAGCCCCACTCACCTCACAGAGTGTTTGTTGTGGGGGAGGAAGGGAAAGGAGAATGTTAGCCGCTTTGAGACTCCTTTGGGTAGTGATAAAGCGGGATATCAAATCCAAACTCTTCTTCTTCTTCTTAGGTATGTGTGGCATCTTCGGCTGTGGGAGCACACACCTGGCAATGCCAAGCCTGGAGCTGTTTTCCAAAATCGGTGGTTATATTTGAAATGTAGGTATAGGTATAGAATCCTTCCTGGAGCTGCCGATCCTTGTTTGTGGGTCATGTGACTACTCAGTGCTGCGGGGTTTCACTGCACACGCTCTTGAAGACCTTGCCTGTGTCACAACTGTACATATTATAAGGATGGACATTTAACTTTGAAACAGATTCCTGTGGTGAGGTTTGGTAGGTCGAACCAGAGGCTGTTGAGACCCAGAAAAAATGAGAACATACCTTCCAAGTGCCCCCCCAAAAAACCGGACACCTCGTTTTTTCGTGCCACATCTCAGTGGGGAAGATTGCTTCTTGTGGGTTCAAGTATGGAGGCTCATTCTCAGATTCCCAGGCAGCCAGAATTTACTCAGGGATGCATTACAGGACAGAACCCAAGAGTCTGTGAGAACATTTCCTTTGGGACAAACACTATAGGCAAACATACCGTATGTCATCTTATGGCTCATTCACGCCCCTCTGCTTTGCCCCAAGGAGAAGCGCTCTTCAGCACTCAATCAGAGCAAACGGTAATTTGGGTTTTGTCCGAATTGATGTTTGCTCCGATTTAGCACTAAGGAGTGGATTTTCCCTGGGAAAGGAGCAAGGCAAGGGCGAAAGCAAAAGTGTAGGTGAGCCCTTAGCTGTTCAGCTTCTACCCAAAATCATGGGTGGGCTGGATGCCAAGGAGGGGTGGCAGGGACCAGCTGCAGAACCCCCAGGGGAAGAAGGCTCAGAGCCAGGGGATTGATGGTGTTGGGATGACGATGAGTGGCCAGAGGGCGAAGAGGGAGCAGACCGGGAGGAAGAGGTAACAGGGTTTTGTGAGCAGGAAGAGTCGGTGGCAGAAAGCAGTCCAGAGAAGAAGAAGAAGAAGAAGAGTTGGATTTGATATCCCGCTTTATCACTACCCTAAGGAGTCTCAAAGTGGCTAACATTCTCCTTTCTCTTCATCCCCCACAACAAACACTCTGTGAGGTGAGTGAGGCTGAGAGACTTCAGAGAAGTGTGACTAGAGTAAGTCACCCAGCAGCTGCAGGTGGAGGAGCGGGGAATCGAACCCAGTTCCCCAGATTACAAGTCTATCGCTCTTAACCACTACACCACAGAAGAGGAGGCTGGAGAGGAACAAGGCTCAAGAGGCAGAGATGCTGAAGGAACCAGGGCGACCAGCTCCCCTCCCTCCTGGTCTCCAGAACCAGGAGAGGCATGAAGAGAGAGAAGCAGAGCCAGACCCCTTGACGGAGTCTCAGATTGCTTGGGAAGGACTCAGGAGAGGAGGAGGGAAGGCGGAGACTTTCGGCCCTTGCAACTGCGTCATTGGGGCAATATCTACTGGGAAGAGAAGCTGAGCTCACCAGGCCTGGCCTCTTGAACTGTTTATTTATTTCAATAAAGAGTTAACTTCACTAAAGCCATGTGTGCTACCCATGACCTGCTTCTGACACCCAAACACCCCAGGACCTCACCATCTCTCCGCCGGCCACAACCCATGAGGCACAATTTGCTCAACCTGTTTTTTACTACATCTTCATGTATGCCACAACAGCCGCGAGAGTTTTAATAGCACAAGGATGGAAGACTGAAGAAACCCCAACTAAAGAATCATGGCAAGAAAAATTGATGGACTATGCAGAACTGGCAAAATGACATACAAGCTGCGGGACAAGGATAATGGTGACTTTAAAGACGAATGGGAACCCTTTACAAAGTATTTGAAGACGCAACAAAGCGAACTGGACTCCTTGGCTGGTTTTGAATAAACATTCACAAACTTTTTATTGATAATTATCAGCTAAATAGTTTGAGGATCTCTACAACTGTGTAACATGCAGAAAACAGCATTTTTAGAGAAATCAAAGACTGGAACTGAGGGAAGTCGGAGGTGGGGGTGAGTGGGCTTGGGGGAGAGAGGAAAAATGGGGAAAAATAAGGATGATATGTTTTTGGATAATATATTTTGTTTTGTTGTTGTTGTTTAGTCGTGTCCGACTCTTCGTGACCCCCTGGACCAGAGCACGCCAGGCACTCCTGTCTTCCACTGCCTCCCGCAGTTTGGTCAGACTCATGTTTGTAGCTTCGAGAACACTGTCCCACCATCTCATCCTCCGTCGTCCCCTTCTCCTTGTGCCCTCCATCTTTCCCAGCATCAGGGTCTTTTCCAGGGAGTCTTCTCTTCTCATGAGGTGGCCAAAGTCTTGGAGCCTCAGCTTCAGGATCTGTCCTTCCAGTGAGCGCTCAGGGCTGATTTCCTTCAGAATGGAGAGGTTGGATCTTCTTGCAGTCCATGGGACTCTCAAGAGTCTCCTCCAGCACCATATTTTGTTTTAATTTTGAATAAAAAAGTAATTAAAACAAAACAAAACAAAATCCCCCTGTTTTTTTACTGCACGTGTCTGGACTCTCCTTGAACCTTAATTGGAGCCATTTCCCACTAACGCTGGTCAGTTCTTACCAGCCTTGTGGTCGGGTCGCATTCCTGCGTACGTGACACAGTCCTCACTCGCCAATAATGGGCCTAAAGGTGATTGCACCTTAACTCTGGGAGGCTCCTGTGGCCGAGGGAATCCCGGAAAAAGGAAACAGCGTGCAGGATTTCCATAACCACGAGGAACCCCTTTCCCCAAAACCAATGTGAAAATGAGGAGCGATACGCCCACCCCTGACCGCCACCCACCCACCGGTTCCTGGGATCCCCACTCTGCTTACTTCGCCATGGTTACCCAGCGTATTATCATCCAACCGCACAGGTATTTCCCTGCCCAGCTCAACTGCAAAGTGAGATGCAAATCGGCAGCAGCCGTGGAAAGCTGGCTGGGATTTCTCTCCGAAACAAAGCAATGGGGCGACGTGTCCCTGGGAGACAGGAGGGAAGCCTCCATCGGGGGGGGAAGGGGAGGAAAAGTTTCTTCCCCGAAAAGCTCGCGCCACCCTTTCTCCAGAAACACCTTGGCGAGGCAGAAGAAAATGGGAAGGACAAATTGTTCAGCAGCAGCTTTCCGACGACGACCTGAGGATTGACAACCCCAGAGATGGACGGATAAGGATTACGTGGCGTTGGTGAGGAGCGACAGGGTTGAACAAAATTCTTGCTCCTATCTATCCTCACACCCGCAATAGAAATATTATATAACCTGATGTTGACTTTGACTGGATATATAATGCGCACAAATGCATCTATGAGTGTACAATCTGGATAATGTCAGAAAAGTGGTAATTGTTGACATTTACCAGTGTTTAGACTATTGCATATGCATGTATGTGTGTGTGTGCGTGCCCCTGCATATCATCCAAGTGTCCCTATTTTCCAGAGTCAGTCCAAGATTTACAGAAGCCATCCCAGTTTCCAGTTTGATCCCAGTACATCCCGCTTTTCCTTCGGACGTCGCTATTTTCATTGGATAAATGTTGCAGGGTATGGAGTTAAGCAACCAGCGAGCCAAGGAAATCAGTAACCATACAACCTTTAGAAGACAACTGAAGGCAGCCCTGCAAAGAGGAGTTTCTTTAATGTTTAATGTTTTATTAGGTTTTTATTTTTTACGTACTGTATGTTCAAAGCCGCCCAGGGTGGCTGGAACTATTATTCCATTATGGAACCGGACACCCCTATTTTCATCAGAGAAATGTTGGAGGTTATGTTCCTGTGCACAGTACCCTCATTTGGAAATACCCACCCCAGCTCGCTCTCCACTCAAATACAAGACTCTTCCAGCATTCTGCATTTTCTCACCCCAACCTTCACCATCAGCAAGCTCTGCTTATGCAAGTCACGTTGCAGAGGAGCCTGCGAGCGCAGAAAAGTTGGCAACCCTATTTTGTTCAAGGACCAGTCTCCACAACTCAGCCCTTTCCATGCACGTGGGGATGCCAGAGGACTCACTTCTGGGGAGCGTTAGCAGAGCAAGAAGCAAAATCATTCTCGCTGGCAGTCCCCCTACCCCAAGAAAGTGAAATTTGCCTTTTAGCAGCCCTCTCCTCTTCCCGGGCCTTAACCCGCCACCACCAGTTCCCTCTTGCTGTGTTTCTCCCAGCAGATCTGCTTCCCTTGCAAGATGCTTTCGCCCTCGCGTGGCAGGGATGTTGTGCTGTGTCCCTGCATGGCGTTCCTGGTCCTCCAGAATATCTGAACCTTTCTCCTGCATCCTTCCTGTGTGAGCCCCACTTGCTGGGCCCCAGAAGTGTCGGAGAGGTGTTTCCAACATTGCATGCTATCCCTGCAGGGCCCGGATGTCTGCAACCTCTCTGCCCTTCTGCCGCTGCCAGGCCATTGATGATTCCTGCACGCCACTGAAATTCACTAATATTTCTATACGTTTCCAACATGACGGCATTTTAATATGCAACGAGCGATGCAGCCCTGTTCTGACTGAGGAAGGTTCCCCTGTGTTTTGCAGCCTCTCGTGGCTTTGAGCAAAGGAGAAAGGCAGCAGAGGAAAAGCTTCACTGAGGGCAGAGGAAAAAAGGAGTCGCCGCTGAGCCCTGGAGATCAGAAAAGGGAGGTCCTGGGGTTCAGCTGTGGTGTACAAAGAAGGTACCCCCCAATTGTAGCCGCTTTGGGGTGATGTGCAGCGAGGGTGTCTCACGGGGGTCAACCCTGCCTGCCGCAGCTCCTCATTTGACTGAGTGACTCAGGGACAGCCGTCTTATCTTTCAGGGAAGGGACAGCAGCCTTCTGAGAAGCAGCTTTGGAGGAGGGAATCCTAGAAAAACAAAATAGCTTTCCGAATTTTCATAACCACCAGGAGAGCCCAGGCCAAAGATCAACATGGCTGCCCACGCATCAAACTGCTTGCCTGAGGGGACATCCCTCCGCCAGGACCACACCTTGACCACACGGCCTGGGCTCTCTGCCAGAACCAGGGGGGGGTGGACTCTGGACCGAGCAGGTGGACGGGGGGGGGGGCAGCTCGGCTCCTGAGCTCAGCATCTAGATCCTTCCGGAGGCTGTGGGGTCTGGCTGGGGTGCTGCCACCCCTGGGAACTGAGATGCCAGGGACCCAGAGGGCCTGGGAGAAGGTCAAGGCTAGCGACACATTTCCAGGTTGCAGGGCCCCCTCCTCTGGCCCAGGTGGGGGGCCAGCCCCATTGTCAGGGACTGGTGGCCCCGGAGGAATGGTGGGAGGAACCAGCTGGGGGACCCCAAGGGAAGAGGGCTCAGAGCCTGAGGATCAGCAGTCGGAGGAAGATGGGTGCTCAGAGGGAGAAGGCTGTGGGGCGGGGGAAGGTGCCAGGGATGGAAGAGGCAACAGGGTTTAGCGAGTGGGGAGAGTCTGGCAGAAGCTGAAGCAGGAGAGAGGGAGGCCAAGAGGCAGAGAGGGGTCAGACTGGAACAGAGTCCTAGATGTCTCCTCCGCCTCCTGCAACAAGCTCCCCTCCACCTGGTCTCCAGGAGCCAGTAGAGGCATGAAAAGGGCGGAGGAGAGGTTGGCTTCACGCTGGCGCAGTCTCTGATTGCTAGGGGCAAACCCTGGAGAGGAGGGGCAGCTGTGGGGAGGCAGGAGCCCTCAGTCTCAGCACTGCTTCCTGGAGGCAAGACCTGCCAGAGAGGAGGAGTTGCTGCGCTCATGAGGCCTGACACCCCTCTGCGGAACATAGTTTTGCTAATGAAGAGTTAACTGGAACAAGCACATTGTGATCTACTGCTGGCTCACTCTTGACCCCATGAAGCTATTCCCCAGTCCATGACTCCATGTGCTTCCAAGAAGAGAGGGGGCATTAAATGTTCTTAGCCCCCATTGCTCATTGCTGGTGCAACAGCCCTTTGAGGGAGAGCCTTGCAGGAAGCTGTGGAGCAACAGAGAGAACCTCCATGGTCAGGGGCAGTCTATCTTCTCTGAATACCAGGTAGCAGAGTGGAGGTGGCAGGGAAGAACTCACACTCTCATGGCTCATCCTGGGTTTTCTTGAGTAGTGTCTGCTCTCAGGAGAAAACTCTGGATTCAGAGTTCAATAAGACGAGTCCGTCTGGATGAGGCCGGTGGCCTGTCTGCTCCATCATCCTGTTCTCCCACTGGCCAATGAGGTGCCCCAGAGGGAAGCAGGAAAACAGGACCTGAGCACAACGGACGGACGCTGGGCAATTGGTCCTGATCCAAGAGGGCTCCTCTGGTCTTCTCAGAGAAATTGCAAGGTGTGTTTGTTCTAGAGATGATGCTCCTAACGATAATTTCTCCATCCTTATCTAGTTCATGGCACAAACTCTTGGGTGCTTGTGGGTCAAATGTCTGGACCAGAAGATTTAATCTGTAAAAAGTCAAAGCAAGTTATGAATAGGTGAGAAAGTCCTGCTATTGAAAAGCTGATCCCATCTTGGAAGGAAGAAAGGAAGAAAGGAAGGCAGGCAGGCAGGCAAATTCAATTTTCTCAGGTGCTAATATCTCACTGGGCCTGAGTCCCTTGATCCTAGGGGGCACCTTCTATTACCCATCCAGCATAAGGTAAACAAAAGAGACATTGATTATACGTTCAGGAAACAGGCACTCAGTTCTTTTTATTATTATTCCAAAATTTGCATGGAATAAATGAATGGAATCTCGCAGGCGATAAAATAGGGATCCCAAGGCTCAGAGTGACAGCAGTTCCCTGAGCTGTCTACAGACACGAGGTCCTGCTCCCGGAGATCTGACATGGAGAAGACTCCGCTGGTAAGGGCACCAATCCTGCTCCTTACACGGAGGGAAGGGGGAAGGCTGAAGCAGGGTCCGCAGGGAGGCCCTTTGGTTTCTGCTGCTAGTTCCCAGAGATGTTTGGGGGGCTAGGAATTGTGCTGTTAACTTCCAAGCATATTAACAGATGAATAGCCCCCATCCTCAAAACCTACAAGCCTCTCTCATAAGAACCTAAGCAGGGTCTTCTGGGATCCAAGCGGAGATCCGTTCAGCTCCTGAGAGGGGGCAACCCGATGATTTTTCTGAGGCACTCGGAGGCCCAGCCCCCTCCCGCTCTTCCTTGCCAGTAACTGCTATGCAGTGGTAGAGTGCTGTTGCTCTTGGAGGTTCCATTTTTGTCCTTAAGGCTGAGACCTGTCCAAGGGCCTTCCCTCTTCTGCCACTGCTTCGCCTGATCCCCCTGTCAAAGCCACGTCAGACCAGGGCTTCGACCATCTTGTGGAGTGCGGGGAATTATTTTTAATGCCTCCTCCCCATCATTCCTCATATGAGCCAAGCTGGCTGGGACTGGTGAGTGTGGTAACTTTAAATATAACCGGAGGACAACCCATTGATGTATCATCTTGCCCACCTTTCTCAAGTTTCCTTTCTGCGATGACTCCCAGTCTAGCATTTCTCAAACTTGGATCTCCACTGTTGTTGGACTACAACTCCCATCATCCCTAGGAAGCAGGACCAGGGGTCAGGGATGATGGGTGTTGTAGTCTAGCCGCACGAACTGGGTCTCCCCCACCCGATCTACATGGAATCTGATTATTGATCCTTCGTTGTGCTCTATATTATTCATTGACTCCTCATCTGTTTAATTTCTGTCCATCTGGAAACTTGGTAGCTGTGAGGTGGGACTAGGGACACGGCAGCCATATTGATCCCTGTATTTTGGAGACGGGAATGAATTTCCACCCTCAGTTCACTCGGTCTAGCGATTGTGTGGGGCTGCCCCACTTTGCTCCCTGGCTCATTGAGGTGAGCTAGAAAAAGAGGGGGGAGAGCAAAGGCCACTTTGTCTGAAGGGCAAGCATTGTCCTGACTTTGGCACATGAGATTTCCAACTGGGGGACGAATGGCTGGGCTGTGAGTCTGAATTCCCACCCACCCCCCACTAAGTGGTGAGCACCCTAAATGTAAAAAAGGAAGCATGTCAGGGAAAGAGGACTAAGCCAGCCTTGTTCCTGGTATGCTAGATTTTGATGTGCAAGGAAGTTGCAGCTGTTGTCGTCTTCCTTCCATCCCTCTCATGGGGAAAATTCCAAGTTTCCTCATGCATTTACTTAGCAAGAATGACAAGCAGCTTCGTCAAAGAGCTCCAAGTGGTGTGTGGGGGGAAAATGCACATAAAACACAGCTTAAATTTTAAGCGTGTATCTATATCTGTATAGATATATTACATTGCTATATATAAAATATATCATCTACTATATAATATACTTATCATTAGAGCATATATGGTAAGTGTTTAAAATTATTTTATTTTACAAAAATGGTTGAAATGACACAGTCCAGGAAAGGCTGTACCACTTGATTCTGCCAATTTTGCAGGCAGGTTTTTGGAGAGATCCCTGCCCACGTCATTCTGGGAATAGAATACAGTGGTACCTCAGGTTACATACGCTTCAGGTAACAGACTCCGCTAACCAAGAAATAGTACCTTGGGTTAAGAACTTTGCTTCAGGATGGGAACAAAAATCTTGCTCCAGCAGCAGCAGGAGGCCCCATTAGCTAAAGTGGTGCTTCAGGTTAAGAACAGTTTCAGGTTAAGAACGGACCTCTGGAACAAATTAAGTTCTTAACCTGAGGTACCACTGTACTCCAACTTAGGAAGGCTGCGAGGAAAAGGAAGTGGGAAATGGGCTACTAGATTTCTCTGTAAGGCAAAATAATATTTGGAGCAGTCCTCTTTGGGCTGTTCCACCAGGACCAGTTGTGACCGCTGCCCCCTTTTGCCTTTCTTTCTTTCCTTCCTTCCTTCCTTCCTTCCTTCCTTCCTTCCTTCTAGGCTGCGATGTGCTTCCTGCTCTCGACGTTTGTGGCCAGCCAGGCCTTCCAATGCATGTCCTCCTTGAACTGTTGTGAAGAGACGACACTCAATGAAGTCGTGAAGAAACTCACTGAGCATTCCTCCCGTTCCGCCCGTTCCTCCCGGTCCGTGTCTTCCTCTGACGACTGCCGCTCGATTCCTGGTGTAAAGAACATGGCCTCCAGTTCTCCTTGGCGATATGTGTAAGAGAGAAGAATCATACCTTTTATTCCTCTGCCCCCTCATCCGTCCCATTTTCATAGAATTGTAGAGTCGGAAGGGACCCCAGGGTCCTCTAGTCCACCCCACCCCCTACAAGGCAGGAATCTCCAAGCGTGGTCTCCCATCCAATTTGAAACCATACCAGACCCTGCTTAGCTTTACGAATGTGCTTGCACTTTTATAGCTGCACCACTGACTGGAAATAAAGAGGCATCTCTTTGGCCCTGCCTGGCACCACCAACAGCGCCCTCTAGATTTCCCAGAGGGCTCAGCTGGTTAGAGCAGGGGGCTGAGGGGGCCGAGGTTGCAGCTTCGATCCCCGAATATTCCTGCCTTGAGGGATTGGTTGCTCCTCAGGGTCCCTGCCAGTCAGACCAGTGTCAGGGGTGACTGGAGTTCCTTTCCAAGATATCTTGAGGGCACTGGGTTGGGGAAGGCTAATCTAACCCAGCATTAGTCCCCCAAAGCTCCTCATCCCAGACATTTTATTTTATTTTATTTATTTTCCCTTTCACTCCACAACCGGCATCCCAGCGCACTCCCCCATCAGACCACCATCCAGTCATAATGGCTCAAAGACAGACCTGTCCTTTCTCTTGCCTCCCCCAGGGAAGACATTGAGGACTCCCGCTACCCTCGACTCCTCTGGGCTGCCCAGTGTATCTGCCAAGATTCCTGCGTCTCCCTGAGGCACCCTGTGGAAAATGCCACCCAAAAGAGCTTCGTCCATAAGGAGGGAAACGGGAGGTCCGTCCAGATCTTTGCTGACATGACCGTCTACTATCGGAGGCCTTGTGCGAATGTCAACAAGTCCTTCTACCTTGAGCGGCGGAAATATCCTTTGCCCGTGGCCTGCACCTGTGTGGCCACACAGTGAGGCTTCGAAGCGGGAAGGGGATCCCCGGAGCAAAACCGTGGATGGGATTCAGAGGGAGGGGGCCTCTGAACATGTGCAGAGTTCATTTCCCTCACAGGCTGCCACCCGCATGTCCACCCACAGGACCTGGGTACACCAGAACCTCGCTGTCTCTTTGCTCATTTCTAACTTCAGAATTAATTGCAGTGAAAAGGAAAAGCACCCTCAACTGACCGGTTGAAATCGGGTTCAAATCTTTGGCTTCCCCCAAAGGTCGCTGAGGAGCAGCTGGAACAGCCTCAGTAAGGAACAGGGATTGGGGATGTCATTTCTGGCGCTGTTGCAGAATCCCAGCCCCCTCTGGGCCCTTTGGGGGGCTGTCAGGACAGCGTATCCTAGAGATGGTTGGGCTTTGTAGTGTAGACCATGCAGGGAGAAAGCGAAAGGGCTTGTTCTAACACACTCAGATATACCAGTTGGGGGCTATTGGATTCTACTGCAGATCAACCCAGATTAAGTAAATCCTTGTCTCTCTCTTACTGCAGTTTGCCCACTCTGCCAAAAGTCGGGAGTCAACTTTTTCTCCTGCAAACGCTCCTCTGCCTTCTAACGTGTGCTTAGCTGTGAATTTTCTGTTAGAAGTAGAGGAGCATTCGCAAGGGAAAAAAGTTGGCCACCCACTAAATATCGCTACATCTGGCCAGATACTTCTAAAGACATAGGAGCAGGGTCCACAGAAAAAGCTGGCAACTCTAAGTGACATTAGAGAGTAAAGTTAGCGAGAGGCAAAGGAAATGGCAAGGGGGGAAATGTTCACGCATGAATTGTTGCCGGAGCAACTTGTTACAGAAGAGTATTCCCTGATAAGCCTTGCCATCCCCTATCCTGGCTTGTGTGTGTGACCCTCTGCTCATCCCTATAGTCAGCAATGCCCACATTTATAGGTCAGGATCATTTTTCAACTATTTGTACACTTGCACTAAAATCCGCTGTCTCTTGTCTGTTGTCTCAAAGAAACTTAACCATCTTGCCTTATTTTTTTAAAAAAATTCAATAAAACATTTCAAAGAAAGCAGAATGTGTCTTGCCATTTTAATCCAGAGAAAACAGGACTCCCCCTCCCTTTGGGGGTGGTTGGGCTAGATCAGTGGTCCTCAAACTTTTTAAACAGGGGGCGAGTTCACTGTCCCTCAGACACCGTTGGGGGCTGGACTATAGTTCGAAAAAAATATGAACGAATTCCTATGCACACTGCATATATTTTATTTGTGGTGCACCAAAAACAGGAAAAACAATACAATATTTAAAATGAAGAATGATTTGAATCAACATAAACTTAGAAGTATTTCAATGGGGAGTATGGGCCTGCTTTTGGCTAATGAGATGGTCAATATCCGGTTCCGTATTTGTCACTGCTAGTCGTAGCAAGTGGTGCAAGATTACCAAAGAGTCTTCCCTGGTCTTTCTCAGCTGCATGAAGAAGGGGGAAATACCTCACAATGTCAATGAGGAGAAAATTGTCTATGCTTGAGTATAACCTTGTTTGATTTCTTGCGATATTCAGTCGTCTGGTTTGCTACTTTGCAAAATACTAATAAACTGCTGCACAGAGAGAGAGAGAGGAAAAAAGAGAGAGAAATGAGAATGTAGCCTCGACTGACGTAAAAGTAAAAGTTTTCCCTCCCAGCACAGGCTAGGCTAGGCGCCCCCAGTCTCCCTCACCCTGGGAGTGCGGCCACCACAAGCCCAGCCAAGTGCTCCTCTGAGGCGAAAGAACGGGCGGGTGAGCGTGGGTGCGCGTTTTGATCTCAGGCCTCGCCGCTGCCTCTCTTCCTTCCCTGAACGGCAGAGAAGGGCTCCTCGCGACGGCGCCTGTGACATCGCTGACCGGCTTCTTCCTTCCTTTCCTTTCCTTCCTTTCTGCCTCCCTCCTCTAGTCTCCTCCACGCAGTGTGGGGAGGGAGGATGGAAACATGCGTAGACCCGTTAGCAGCAGTTCTCAACTTGTGGGTCCCCAGATGTTGTTGGACTACAACTCCCATCATCCCTGAGCTCTGGCCTTGCTAGCTAGGGGTGATGGGAGTTGTAGTTCAACAACATCTGGGGACCCACAGGTTGAGAAAGGCTGTGTTAGAGGGCTGGATTCAGGACCCTTGTGGGCCGGATGCAGCCCGCGGTCTGTAGTTTGAGGACCCCTGGGCTCGATGATCCACTGGGTCCCTTCCAACTCAGCCCTTCTACGATTCTGTGATTCCCTGCGGCTGATACGTCGATGGCCTTTCCGTGAGAGTCCCAGACTTACCCCAAGGAATATCTTTTCCTCTCCCTCCTCTTTCCTCTCTCGCCAAAGTGTGCTGACTGCTCCCGCCTTAGATTTTTTGCATGATTCCCGAATGACGCTGTTACACCACTTTTCCTTTGGGAATATACTTAAGGCTTAATGGATCCCCACTGCTACCTGCAACAATGATGTCACGGTGCCTGCTGCGTGATGTCATCATACTTGCCACCACCCAAGAGCACAGAGAACCAGCTTGTGCCGTGAATTTGCCAGGTTTACAATGTCACTCACCTTCATTTGGGGCTAGAATCTGGTGCAGGGAGCAGCTGTCGAACGGACAGAGATGTCACAGGTGATGCAAGACAGTACACAGGAAAGAGAACGCATCACCTGTTGCATTTCCTCCTGCTGCACACAAGATCCAGGCTCAGAAGTCCAGCCAGGGCAGCAGGAGATGGGATCCCGCTCTCTGACCACTGGGCGATGCTATCTCCCAAGGTCAGTGTGGCTTATCTGGCTTCAATGAGAGAGATGGTGAGCTGGATATTACAGACACCAAATTCCCCCATATTAGTGCCAACTTTTTCCAGGCAAGAAAAGGTGTGAGAACCTTCCTGGGACTTCCTCCCTTTGTGTGTGAGTTGTAGCTACACAGTGATGGGGTGGCGGCACTCTGCACATGCTCAAAGAGGCCTTGCCTGTGTTGGTTACTGTACATATTCTCGGATGGAACTTTGACTTCCGGGATTGAGATTTTGGAAGGTGGAATCCGAGGCTGCTTGGGCCCAGGGAAAAGGAGAGCTCACTACCCCACAGTGCCCCATAATTCACATCCATAGCATTCCCGTTCTTGGGATTCCCACTCTGTTTACTTTGCCATGGTTACCCAGCGTATTATCGCAGGTATTTTCCTGCCCGTCTAAACCGCGGAGTGAGATGCAAATCTCCTGCAGTAGCCATGGAAAGCCGGCTGGGATTTCCTTCCGAAACAAAGTGACACGGGTGTCCCTGGG
The DNA here is from genome assembly GCF_965113315.1 of Podarcis vaucheri. Classification (NCBI taxonomy): domain Eukaryota; kingdom Metazoa; phylum Chordata; class Lepidosauria; order Squamata; family Lacertidae; genus Podarcis; species Podarcis vaucheri. The sequence continues at coordinate 7,197,796 of NC_138751.1, read as the reverse complement.
AGACAAGAGAAAAACCTCTGGCAAGTGGGGGGTGAAGGGGGCTCTGCCCCACCTGCCCCACCCAGGAACACCTTCATGACACATCAGAGCGAAGGGAATCCTGGAAATAGAAAACAGTAAGGCAGTGATTTTCAACCTTTTTGAGTCCATGCCTCCCAACACTTACATTTGCCTGGATGGCTCACGTTAGTTAGAGCACAGTGCTGGTAATACCAGGGTTGCAGGTTCGAATCCCGGATGGGACAGCTGGATTAGAGTCGGGCCCCTTCCAACAGTTCTGTGACTCTTCTTGATCACTCCTGCCCCATTTGTGCCCATGCCCCCGATCCACTGCGCCTGGCTTTCTGAATCAGAGAACCTTAAAGACAGCATTGTTGTTTAGTTGTTTAGTCATGCCCCACTCTTTGTGACCCCCTGGACCAGAGCATGCCAGGCACTCCTGTTTTCCACTGCCTCCCACAGTTTGGTCAGACTCATGTTGATAGCTTTGAGAACACTGTCCAACCATCTCATCCTCTGTCATCCCCTTCTCCTTGTGCCCTCCATTTTTCCCAGCATCAGGGTCTCTTCCAGGGAGTCTTCTCTTCTCATGAGGTGGCCAAAGTATTGGAGCCTCAGCTTCAGGATCTGTCCTTCCAGTGAGCACTCAGGGCTGATTTCCTTCAGAATGGAGAGGTTTGATCTTCTTGCAGTCCATGGGACTCTCAAGAGTCTCCTCCAGCACCAGAATTCAAAAGCACCCATTCTTTGGCCATCAGCCTTCTTTATGGTCCAGCTCTCACTTCCATACATCACTACTGGGAAAACCATAGCTTTAACTATACAGACCTTTGTTGGCAAGGTGATGTCTCTGCTTTTTAAGATGCTGTCTAGGTTTGTCATTGCTTTTCTCCCAAGAAGCAGGCGTCTTTTAATTTCGTGGCTGCTGTCACCATCTGCAGTGATCATGGAGCCCAAGAAAGTAAAACCTCTCACTGCCTCCATTTCTTCCCCTTCTATTTGCCAGGAGACATCATTGGTTTTCCGCAACTCCCAAGGAAACCTTTCCAAGACAGCGGGACGCGCCCTGCCCTCTTCACCCAGCGACCCCTACTGGCGGAAAAGCGCAAGTCCCTTTCCCCAGTGTCCGAGGCACCGCCCCTGCTCTCTACCGCCTCCTGGCGGCCTTTTCTTGTCATTGCAGCCCCAGGGCCCGTCCACGCCCCCCCCGCGCCCCACACTTCTTTCTTTTCCTCCCACGCTCTTGCAAAGCATCTGAACGGGTCGCGGCGGAGAGAATGCGGTCCATTCACTTCTGCCCTCCGGCCTCCCGTCCCCCCAGACAATGCGGCCCTTGTTCTCCCCGGGGTAGCCCGTTCCTGGCCCTCGAGAGACAATCCCCCTCCTTGTCCGGCCATAGGGTGGGGGGGGGGGCTGAGTGGGCAGGTGGACCCATAGACCCCTCACCCGCGCCACGGCCACCCCTGGTGGTCCTGGGGGCCGGAGAGGCACTCGGGGGCCAGGAGGCAGAGTCTCCCTTCTGGAGCCTGGACGGGGCGGACCCTTTCGTCTCTCTCCATCCCTCTCCCTTCATTTCATTTTTCCTCCTCTTCTCCCTCCAGCCCCCTTTCTTCGGGCTTCCTCCCCGCCTCCCCGGCGTGGAAATCCGGCTGGGTGCCAGGCGGAGAGAAACAGGCTCCGTCTTTCATCTCTCTCCCCCCCTCTTTTTTTCCTTGGGTCTTTTCCCCCCCCCCCGACCCTCTTCCCCCAGCAGCGCCCTCCCTCCGGCCAGAGGCAGCCAGCAGGATGGGCGAGCCCCAGGAGGGACCTGGGGGGCTGCGGGGCTTCTCCCTCGACAAGGAATTCCTGCGCTCCCCCAAGGGGGTGGTGATGGAGGCAGAGCTGGTAACGGAAGACCCCCACCCACCGCACCCTCCTCCTCCTCCTTCTTCCCTGCTCCCCCCCTGTTTCTACCCCCCCCCTCTTTTCACCCAACACTTTCTCTCCATCCTCTAAGTCGGTGGTGCCATGAACTAATATTTTTTAAACTCCGGAGTCTGGATTTAAAATGGTCTTCTGGGGGGAAGCCCCTCTCTGAACTGCTCAGGGATCATGTTTCACTTAGCTAATTCAGAAGTGGGTCTGCCAATCCTGCTGGGGGGTTTTATTTGTGGGGGGTGGGCTATGGTCCGGCTCGTTCTTTTGAGTGGGGCCCTATCCTGGTGGCCCCTTTCTCCTTGCTTTCCTTTCCTTCTGCCTTTCTTCATTCATTTGATTCATCCCTTCCTTTTAAGGACTTTGCCTTTTTTTCCTTCCCCGTTTTCCCCTAATCGTTCCCCTCTTTTTTGTGCAAAAAACTAAAGAATTGGAGAGTTAGAAGTCTCGTCTAGTGCAACCCCTTGCACTGCAGAAACATCTGCTTTTCTTAATTCCTCATTCGCAGACCTTTTCCTCTGTTTGTCTTTCCATCTTTCCATCTGGCTGGCTTAATTTTCATTCCCTCCCTGCTAATACCTGTGAATGCCTTTTTTTGCTCCCCCTCCATTCTTTGGGAGGGGGTTCTCCTCTTTGATGGAGGCTTGGGTGGGTGGGGGTCCAAAATGCCAGCAGCGTAGCGTGGGGGGTGCAGGGGGGGCCCGGCCGCACCGGGCACAACATCTGGGAGTTAGGGTTAGGGGGCGCAAATCCACGGGTTAGGGGGCGCAAATTACTTGCCTTGCCCCGGGTGCTGACAACCCACGCTACGCCACTGCAAAATGCATAGCCCAGAGCTGGGGTAGGGAAGACGGTGGTTTTAAGGCAGGGACTGTGGGGGGAAAGGGCTTCTGGGAGATTTTATTCCAAAAGTCTGTGCCGTGGGGTGGATGGAGAAATGAGAGGGGGACAAGTTTTTGCTTTGAACAAAACCACTGATTTTCCACTGGCCCTGAGCACAGGTTGATTATCTTTGTGTATAAATCATATATACATTATTAATCATTATTATATATATTGATCTATAGAATCCAAAAAACGAAAGCACAGGTCTATGAGAGTGTCTGGATCCCATACACTCAAAGTTTCATTTTTAAAATCCTCTTTAAAAAAATTGAATTGCTTTGATTTTGATCATGGACCCCTTTCTAAATACGGACCACACTCCCATTCCCTCTTGGTATCTTTTATTATCAGCTCAGTAAATCACATAGCTAGTTCCAATACTTCTTACTGACAATTATGACAACTTTTCTTTTTTCAAAAAACCCCCAAACATTTTTTCTTTTTCTTTTTTTTCCTTTCTTTTCTTTTTTCTGAAATTCGTTTGCTGTTACAGGTATTAAATTTCAATTCAAATATTTTGCGGGGCGGAAACCAAATTTTTTTGGGGTGAGGGGAGAGCAGCCAAAATGTAGAATCACAGAATTGCATCTAGCTCCACCCCCTTGCAGTACAGGGATCTCAGCTAAAACATCCCTGGCAGAGACCCACACAACCTCTGCTTAAAAACCTCCGATGGAGTGGAGACCATAGCAGTGGGGTCCGCTTTTGAGTTCTCCAGAAATCTTCATGGGGGAGATGTCACTCAAAGCAGGGGGGGGCGGTTCACCTGAAAGGTATATTAGAACAGTGTTTCCCAAACTTTTTTGGGCAACGGCACACCTGTTTACTGAAAAAAATCTCGCGGCACACCACCATTACAGCCCCGTGACGTCAGCGCGCAGCGTCACGCCGGGAGGGACGCACGAAAGTGAAAGTTTTTTCCCTCCCCCTTGCCGGGGAACCTCCAAGCTTTGGGGGTGGGAGGAGGCAGCAGAGCGAGGGACTGAGGGGCGGCGGCGGCTGTTGTGGTGGTGGCGGCGATAGCGGGCGGAGGAGGGGGCGGCGGCGGGGCTTGAGGAGCCGTCGCCGGGAGTTGCTGCTGCTGTTGTTGCTGCTGCTGCCCGGACATGCCGGCCTCCTCCTCCTCCGCTGTCTCGCGCTCCTCCCTTTTGCATGCGCTGCCCCGCCGCTCGGCACCACCACCGCGGAGCCGCCCCCGGCTCGATGCGGATCCTCACCGCCGCCGCCTCTCACCGCCCAACTCGCCCGCCTCCCTCCCACGGCACACCAGCCAACGTCTCACAGCACAGTAGTGTGCCGCGGAACACCGGTTGGGAAACACTGTATTAGAAGGATGGAAGTGGTGGGAGTACAGTGGTACCTCGGGTTAAGTATTTAATTTGTTCTGGAGGTCCGTTCTTAACCTGAAGCTGTTCTTAACCTGAAGGTCCACTTTAGCTAATGGGGCCTCCTGCTGCCGCTGCACCGCTGCTGCGCAATTTCTGTTCTCATCCTGAAGCAAAGTTCTTAACCCGAGGTAATATTTCTGGGTTAGCGGAGTCTGTAACCTGAAGCGTCTCTAACCTGAAGTGTATGTAACCCGAAGTGTATGTAACCCGAAGTGTATGTAACCCGAGGTACCACTGTAGTTTCTGCTGGTTTTTTTCCAAAGGAAAAGTTCCAAATCTGCAACACTGAGCGCAGAGCTAAGAGGAGAGATCATAAATCCAGAGCAAGGGTGTGGGATTTTTGTGTGTGTGAAGATGAAATCAGGCTACAAATAATGCCATCCGGGATCATGAATTGCTGGGAAGGAGTGTGTGTGAGTCCATCTCAAAAGAGTAGGATTATATTTTATATATATGAAAGTGCGCCACATTTGGGACTGCACGTCACACTTGTCCTTTTGCCTCCCGCTTGCCCCCTTCCTCCAGGGCCTCTGCTTCCTGGTCTTCCTGCTGCTCACAGCTTCCATTTCCGCCTATATGGGTGCAGCCCTCCTGGAAGTGCTGGTGACACTGGCGTTCTTGGGACTGCGGGCGACGCACTACTACGAGCGCCTGACTCGCGTCAACTGGCCCTGCCTGGTGGGTAGCCATGCTTTCCCCATAATCTCCTTTGCAGCACTTAGTCATGCTCTCCAATCTCTTGCCGAAAGAGGCATTGGAGTCGACTGAGCAACACCGAAGCGTATTGACATGCCTTCCCCTGTGCCAGATTTCCTTCTCGTGCTGCGGCAGGACTGTAGCTTTGTCTGCCTTCCTGGATTGGATTTTGCCATTTGCACGCTTTCTGATACAGTGGTACCTCAGGTTAAGTACTTAATTCGTTCCGGAGGTCCGTTCTTAACCTGAAACTGTTCGCACCACTTTAGCTAATGGGGCCTCCTGCTGCTGCGCCGCCGCTGCTGCACGATTTCTGTTCTCATCCTGAAGCTAAGTTCTTAACCCAAGGTACTTTTTCTGGGTTAGCAGAGTCTGTAACCTGAAGTGTCTGTAACCTGAGGTACCACTGTACTGGTTTCAACTGGTCTTCTCGCCTTCAGCTCAGCCCTTGATGACCCTCCTCTCTCCTCCCGCCACAGGATTTCCTTCGCTGCATCAGCGCCGCAATAGTCTTCACGGTAGTGGCCTTTGCCGTCATTGCTGCCAGCCACGAGGGATCTGCCGTGTCTGCCTTTGTGAGTGATCAACCCTCTCCCTAAAAACTCCCCTTTCTGGCCACGCCCCTTATCGGAGCCCCTCCCCAAGGGGCGTGGCATATAGACAGCCAACCCACTGCAAGGCAGGATTGTGTGGGTTCTGTCAGAGACCTGGCTCGACCTAAGATATCCTTCCAAATGTGGGGTGCTTGAGGGGTACCACCCCCCAAAAAAATTCCACCTTCCCCCAATCTGTTATCGTTCCCTCCCCTCCTGCCTCCTGCCATTCACCCACAATTCTTGGTCCCTTCGCAGGTCTTCAGCCTGATCCTCATTGCTGTCTTCTGTTTCGATGCCTACAAAACATACAGGGCAGAAATGGGGGCAGACCAAGGTGAGCGGTGCTGGGGAGAGGGTGCTGCCAAGGGGTGGGTGCGATGGTGGCACGGATGAAGTCTGGGGCAGAAAAACGGGGGCCTCCCTGCAGCGGTGAATGGAACGATCCTCAACGTGCCTGGCATTTCATACCGAATTTAAGAGGGCAGGTCCCTGCCCCGCTGAGCTTACAGTCTAAAGTTTGACACAGCGGAAACAGGGGAGTGGGAAGGAAGTGGAGCAGGTCAGGGGTCTCCAACAGTGTGCTCGTGGGCACAGCGGTGCTCTTGAGTTCTTCCCCTGGTGCCCATGACACCCCTGAGCCCTTCCTCCCTGCCCCCTTGCTCATGGTGGTGGTGGTTACCTAGGATTACATAGAGTTGAAGGAGGAAGTTGGAAGAGTGACGCTCTGTCCCATTTCCTCTTTATGTGCTTTTAAGGCTCAGGTCAGTCCTGCCTGATGCAGCATTTATCGTATATTTCACTCTATAAGATGCACCAGACCACAAGACGCACCTAGTTTTTGGAGGAGGAAAACAAGAAAAAAAATATTCTGAATCTCAGAAGCCAGAACAGCAAGAGGGATCGCTGTGCAGTGAAAGCAGCGATCCCTCTTGCTGTTCTGGCTTCTGGGATAGCTGCGCAGCCTGCATTCGCTCCATAAGATGCACACACATTTTCCCTTACTTTTTAGGAGGGAAAAAGTGCGTCTTATAGAGCAAAAAATACGGTAGCTAGATCATTTGGAATAGCAGAGTGTGCATGCCTGCGTTCTCTCTCTCTCTCTCTCTCTCTCTCTCTCTCTCTCTCTCTCTCTCGGCACCTGCAATGCAACAATTTTTGCTAAACTTCCACCATGTTGCCTCCTACTTTCCTTTTCTCAGAACTTAAAAAGCCCCCAGGTGCTTCACCCTTCCTTCACCAGGTTTACTCTGAGTAGGGCTAGCAGCATTGAGCTTTGGCTGAGGGAGGGACAGAGAGGAAAGGCAGATCCACAGATGACGAAGAAAACAATGTACAACTTGCCGTCCTCACGGCAGGCTTGACTCCTCTGACCCAGAGATGCAACTGACCTTGTGAACGCTCTTTCTCTCTTGTAGACCCAGATCTGGGCTGAGAGTCCCTGCGATCAACACACAGCTGCTGCTGCTGCTGCCCCTCGCTCCCTGCCCCACAGCCTTTCTGCAGCTTCCTTGACCCCTTCTTCCTCGCTCTGAAGACAATGCTTCTACCTTCTTCCCCAAAGGCCCACCCCACAACAGACCCTCTTTGCTGAATCCCACCCCCCATCAAACTGGAACGTGGATCCTGGGTGGCTGAGCTCCTGGGTGTTTCCCCCCCTTCCCTTTTGTATTTAACTTGACGAGGAGACGAAATTAAAAGGTGCTTTTAATATGGTACGCTAGCCTCTTATGTGCCCACGCATGCACGAGTGAGGGGTGCACATGGGCAAGTGTGAGCGCATGAACGTACGACTGCTGCGCTCAGGTCCCGTTTGTGGGCTTCTGGTCGCTGCTGTGAATACAGGATTTCGGGTTGGATGGGTTGCAGGCCCGATCCTGTAGCAGGACTCTTCTAAGTTAGTTCTTGGTATGAGCTTTCGTGTGCATGCACACTTCTTCAGATACACTGAAACAGAAGTTGGCAGAAGAAGTTGGCCTGAAGAAGTTGGCCTGAAGAAGTGTGCATGCACACGAAAGCTCATACCAAGAACTAACTTAGTTGGTCTTTAAGGTGCTACTGGAAGGGATTTTTTTATTTTGACTATGGCAGACCAACACGGCTACCTATCTGTAACAGGACTCTTCTGATGCTCTTACGACTGCGCAAGGAGCACGTCCCGCGAGTGTGGGTGCACAAAAAATCTTGGGCTTTTGTCTCTGATCGCAGGCGCCTGGATTTGCGGGTGGCACACAGGGAGGTGCGGAGATGTGCGAATCTGAGGGAGTGTGCCAAAAGTGTGAGCTGAGAAAGAGGCGCGGAAGGAGGGTGATGGCTAGGAAAAAGAGAAGCAGAGCATTGCGGAGGGGATAGTCTCTTGGTAGAGATGAAATGAGATAATGCGAAGGCAGGATGAAAAGGCGGACAGGTCCATGTATTAAGTTGGAAACCATTGCCTGTAGGAGGCCCCACATATGTTCACACTCTAACTCATGGGTAGGCAAACTAAGGCCCGGGGGCTGGATCTGGCCCAATCGCCTTCTCAATCCGGCCCGCAGACGGTCCAGGAATCAGCGTGTTTTTACCTGAGTAAAATGTGCCCTTTTATTTAAACTGCATCTCTGGGTTATTTGTGGGGCATAGGAATTCGTTTGTTTTGGGTTTTTTTTTCAAAATATAGTCCGGCTCCCCACAAGGTCTGAGGGACGGTGGACCGGCCCCCTGCTGAAAAAGTTTGCTGACCCCTGCTCTAACTTCTGAGCGTGGGGATATCAGTCTCAGAGAAACCTTGGCAGGGACCTCTCCTGTCAATGTTCAGTTTGACCACCAGAGGGAACAACTGACACCAGTATGAGCCAGAGAAAGCTATTGAGAAAGATTCAAGCTATCACAGTTGTTTGGAAAACCAGATTTTCACATTAATAGGATAATGTGTGACGCGGCAGCTAAAAAAGCCAATGCAATTCTGGGCTGCATCAATAGGAGTATAGCATCTAGATCAAGGGAAGTAATAGTGCCACTGTGTTCTGCTCTGGTCAGACCTCACCTGGAGTACTGTGTCCAGTTCTGGGCACCACAGTTCAAGAAGGACACTGACAAACTGGAACGTGTCCAGAGGAGGGCAACCAAAATGGTCAAAGGCCTGGAAACGATGCCTTATGAGGAACGGCTAAGGGAGCTGGGCATGTTTAGCCTGGAGAAGAGGAGGTTAAGGGGTGATATGATAGCCATGTTCAAATATATAAAAGGATGTCACATAGAGGAGGGAGAAAGGTTGTTTTCTGCTGCTCCAGAGAAGCGGACACGGAGCAATGGATCCAAACTACAAGAAAGAAGATTCCACCTAAACATTAGGAAGAACTTCCTGACAGTAAGAGCTGTTCAACAGTGGAATTTGCTGCCAAGGAGTGTGGTGGAGTCTCCTACTTTGGAGGTCTTTAAGCAGAGGCTTGACAACCATATGTCAGGAGTGCTCTGATGGTGTTTCCTGCTTGGCAGGGGGTTGGACTCGATGGCCCTTGTGGCCTCTTCCAACTCTATGATTCTATGAAAGTCTTCTTTAAACAGCAACATAAGAAGCAGAGAGAGAGAGAGAGAGGGAGGCAGCTTTGTGTTAAGAGTTGCCCTCTTTTTTCCCCCTGGGGAGGGTCTTGTGCTTTTTCAATAGCTCCATGGCTGGCAGCCATTCAACAGGTGATGTCAAAAATCTATTCATGTTTAATTTCTGCCTGCTGCCAGGCTGTCAAAGGCACAGTGCAGCAACTCTATTCTCTCTGTTCAGCAGCCGGGCAGCACATGATGAGGACGGCAATGCCAGGATTAAATATGCTGTTCAACTTTATTAATTGGATTATATTAATGCTACATCTTATTCAGTGAAAGGGGCTGGAGATAAAGCCCTTCAGTTCAACCGAGGATCTGAAAACCTCCTCACTCTTCATCATGAAGTTTCTGGAAGAGAGAAACACAGAAGGAAAGGATGAAGGGGAAAAAATTAAAAGGAGGAGAGTATGATGAGCACAGAAATAAAAGAAGGGAGACAGGAGCAGGATGCAACATTTAAAAGGGTAGGAGATGTGCTCTGAAATCACCTTTGCTGCCATGAAAACGTGCATATGTATTCCTGTCCTAAGGAAAAACCTCCTAAACAATTCTGGAACTTTTCATTGTATTGGAGAAAAGCTAGATTTAAGCGGGGGGGGGGGGGTCTATTGGCTCATGCCAATGCCATCACCAACATACCAAAAACTACCTCCTAACATTTTGGAGCAGCTCTCCAATACGTTAACATTTTTGACTCAGAGAAGACCCGTTGAAATGAATTACCACGACTAACTATTAATTTCAGTGGATCTACTCTGAGTAAAAGTGACTTTACCTTTGTGAATTTTGGGAGGGAGGGATGGGGGCGAATGTGCAGGGTGTGGAGTTTAAGTGCGAATGCGCAGCCTGATTCACTGGAATGGGGGGAAAAACCGCCAAAGGCTTGTTCACACAATATGCTGAACCCAGGTACAAGCTGCCTCTACACATGCACAAGTGTTTGTCTGAAAGGGCGTACACTCGTTGATTTGTGCAGTGCAGTGAGCTGTGGAGGTTAGAGCATCAGACTAGGCCCTGGAAGATGAGGGTTCGAAATCCCCGCTCGGCCGTGAAGCTCACTGGGTGACTTTGGGTCAGTCTCTGCCCCTCAGCCTAGCGTACCTCCCAGGGCTGTTGTTGGAGATTAAACGAGGGGGAGAAGAGCTGCGTAGACCACCTTGAGCTCCAAGGCCGGGTATAAAGGCAATTAATAACGGAATGATAATAAATTGTGTACACAGACTGTACATGCATTGCACGTCACGTGCACAACTCAAGTTGTTTGTGTACACAGATTGCGGCCTGGCTGAACGTAATGTGTGAACAGGACAAAGGGCAAGCTGGGGTCTCTCCCCAGAGCTCACCTGCTGCCCTCAGCCAGCCACAACACTCACCTTCCCTCCCACATCGCGGGTCTTGGCCTTCAGCTTGTTGACTTGGGACTCGGCGATGTCCGCCCGCTCCTCGGCCTCATCCAGCTCGTGCTGAACTTTCCGGAACTTGGCTAGGTTGCTGTTGGCCTGCTCCTCCTGCGGGTGGGCCAGGGGGTAGAGGGGAAGAGAAGGTGGGAAAGCTCAGAAAAAGGCAGGCAGAATGATCCAGACTGTTATGTACTGAAGTTCTCACCCTGGGCCAGCAGGGGGATACTGTAGATAGTTATGCAAATAAGGGATTGAAAGTGACGTTCAGTGATTGGATAGTTTTAGAAAGTTGTTACAGTTGCATTGTAGTGGAGCTCTATATAAGCAGGCTGACTGAACCCTTCAGTTCAGTTCTGTTCTGGCCTCTGAATAAACAAGAGCTGTTTGAAGAATCGCTGTGTTGTTTGATATGTTCTCCCACAACTTAACACAGACTCCTCGATAAGGGAAGGCTGCAGTGGCTTTGGGCAGGCAGCATGAGGGCTGGGTGTCAACTGTGCCAAAAAAGGCTTTGAGGGCCACATGCGGCCCTCGGGCCACACCTTGGAGAAAGCACATTGGGAAGAGCTGACATAGAAGTTTATGAAATTTCACCTGGCAAAGGAGAAAGGGTAGGCAGCGATGGCCGCCAGCTTCGATGGCTTTGAAAAAGGATTAGGCAAATTCAAGGAGGGGAGGGCAATAAAGTCATAGGCAGTAATGCTTCTGAGTGCCAGTTGTGGATCCAGTAGGATCCAGCAGGATCTCCTTATGTTCTTAAGGACACCACGGTGGGTGGTGTTCATCAGATCTGCGTGACCCACTGCAAGGATTGGGGAGGAGAACGGAAGGTATTTACTGATCCACTTGTAAGAGAGATGGAACTGGGAAAAAGGCATGTGGTTACTGTATTTTTCACTCCATAAGACGCACCCGACCATAAGACGCACCTAGGGGGAGGGGGAAAGCAAGAAAAAAAAAATTCTGCACAGACCATGTAAGCGGCTCTTGCTTTTCTTGCTTTAAACCCTTCCGTCCCTCCTCCCACTTCGCTGAGAAGCCAGCAGAGCAAGAGCGATAGCTGCGCAGCGCCTCTTCTTCTGCTGGCTTCCCAGCAAAGCGGGATGAGACAAAAGGGAGCCCTTACAAGGGAGCGCTGAGCAGAGCCTGGGAGCGGCTCTTGCTGGCTTTTCCGGGAGGTGTGGGAAGGGACAGAGGGCAGCCCGTCAGTCCCTTCCATCTCGCGGGAAAGCCCCCAAGACTGCACACATTCTCTGCGCGGCTCTTTAAAGGGAGCACTGAGCAGAGCCTCCCGCCTGCATTCACTCCATAAAACGCACACACATTTCCCCTTACTTTTTAGGAGGGAAAAAGTGCGTCTTATGGAGCGAAAAATACGGTAATTCACCAGACTGTCTGAAATTTCAGCCAAGGGTTTCCAGATTAACTGCGTGCGTCCTTTACCACCACCGAAACATTATAACCTGCTTCAATTCATCACCTTCCACCCAACCTGACCTGTAGAACTTGATCATGAAAAGCCAACTAAGGTCTTGCAAAGTTTGTTCAGAAGACTTCAAATGAGAGCCACTAGTTGCTCAGGTTCAGGGAAGTTTTATCCTGCAAAGGAGCTCACGCACCATAAGGCCTGCTGTTTATACAGTCTAGCAAACTGTATCTTGCAAAGCATCAGGCAACCTTGGTTCAATCTAAGCATCCTGGCAGCTCAGGTTTAGCAAAGCTTTTCTTGATTTGCCAGGGAGTAGGCGCTGTGGGACCCCTGACCATTAGGTCCAGTCGTGACCGACTCTGGGGTTGCGGCCCTCATCTCGCTTTATTGGCTGAGGGAGCCGGCGTACAACTTCCGGGTCATGTGGCCAGCATGACTAAGCCGCTTCTGGCGAACCAGAGCAGCACACGGAAACGCTGTTTACCTTCCCGCTGGAGTGGTACCTATTTATCTACTTGCACTTTGACATGCTTTGGAAGTCCTAGGTTGGCAGGAGCAAGGACTGAGCAACGGGAGCTCACCCTGTTGCGGGGATTCGAACCGCCGACCTTCTGATTGGCAAGTCCTAGGCTCTGTGGTTTAACCCACAGTGCCACCCGCATCCCAGGCGCTGTGGAAGTGCTGTAATTTGACCTAGTGGCTATTGGGTCTCTGCAGCCATTGTTTTTGACAAGGCTGGCCGATAACTATGGAGAGAAGCTAGGAACTCACCGCTTCCTCTGCCTGTCTCTTGTAGGCTTTGACCTTCAGCTGCAACTTGTCCACCAGATCCTGGAGCCTCAGCAAGTTCTTCTTGTCCTCCTCAGTCTGCAGATGAGGAGAAATGGGAAGGAAAATGGGGGAGAAACCGTCACCTGGCATCCACAACAACTGTTTCTCCATAAATTGGTTCGCTTGCAACACCAAACCATGGTTTAAACTAATGCCATCTGACAAACCATAGTTTGCAAGTAGCCACCAAACCAGGATCCGAAATCAAGTTTTGAAGCTGGTTTGCAAACCGCAATTTGGGCAGGCTGTGTCCTGGGATTACATCTGAGTTTACAAAATGAGATTTGGAATAGTGCTCCTCCTGCCCTTGGAGGTCACTGTTTAGGCTAGAGTAAGGAGATTCTCAAAGAAGAAACTGCACAAACAGCCATTTTGCCTGTAAACCTAGAATGCAGGTTTGGTGTGTAAATGATGGCATAAATCACAGTTTGGAGTTACAGCTGAACCAACCCTATGTGTAACTTTCTATAGGTAAAATCAGTGCTTTTTTTTTCTTAAAAAATGTTTAGGGGTACTCTCATTTTGACTCAAGAAAATCACCATTTTATAGTTCAAAATGAAAAAAATAAATACAGTAAATGAACAAAAGTACAAAGATTCACAAAATGTTTAGGGATGTGCATCCCCCTGCGTCCCCCCAGAAAAAAACACTGGGTAAAATCATCTTTGGTGTGCATACATATGCAGCAAACCTCCAGCCTGACACAGGTGTGCTTGCACTTTGCACAGTCTCCTGATCAGAATTTCCCTTGACTTTCCAACTATGGAAATCAGTTAATTTAGGAATTTAAAAACAATCAAAACTGCAAGATGGGATCAAATGTCACCAGTGAATACTTTGTGTTATGGTTCTAACATTCATCCACCAGCCTTAAGATTTGCTTTCTTTTAAAAGTATCTATGGGATTTTAAAAAAAGAAACAACAGCAGTGGTTTTTTTAAAATAAAGAAAATTGGCCAAATTTTGAATTTCTGCAAAACTTCATTTGTACTGCTTTCTGTTTACAATGAAAACACCAAAGCAGTTCATGTAGTCCTAAAACCACAACAAAAGTATTAGGTAATAAAGCAATGGCGAGATGTGAATTTATATTGTCTCTAACAATGTAAACAGATACCGTATTTTTCGCTCTATAACACGCACCCGACCATAACACGTACGTAGTTTTTAGAGGAGGAAAATCCGTAGCCATGCCACCCGTAGGCATTCCCTCCATAACACGCACAGACATTTCCCCTTACTTTCTAGGAGGAAAAAAGTGAGTGTTATGGTGCAAAAAATACGGTAAATGAAACCTGGCTACAGCTAGCCTGCTGATCCTCTGCCACAAGGGGGAGGATCCAAATGTGGCCCCCAGAACTCTCTATCTGACCCTTGAGACTCTTCCTTAGCTACATCCCTCCCCAAGCCACACCCCTTGAGGGCTTTGGCCTGGCTGAGATGTCTCCTTGATCTCTAATAATGCTTCTTGTTTTTCTGGAGGAAGAGAGGGCACAGAGATGTATGTGTGGAAACCTCTGACTTTTGCAATGTAACCTCTAGTGCAGGGGGAGGCAACCTAAGGCCTTGGGCCGGATGCAGCCCAATCGCCTTCTCTGGGAATCAGCATGTTTATACATGAGTAGAATGTGTCCTTTTATTTAAAATGCATCTCTGGGTTATTTGTGGGGCACAGGAATTCGTTCATATTTTCTTTCAAAATATAGTCTGGCCCACCACATGGTCTGAGGGACGGTGGACCGGCCCACGGCTGAACAAGGTTGCTGACCCCTGCTCTAGTGCAAAAGGTGAGCGTTCCGGCCGCTGCCCCTAGCCCTGCCCACCCCTGGCAGGTGACCCCCTGAAAAGAAGTTCCTTATAATGGAATGCAGCCCTCCAGCTGAGAAAGGGTCCCAATTCTGCTCTGCGGCTCTCCTGTGTATTTTCCACGCTGGTCTCTTCTATGCTCAGAGAAAATACGATGCACCTTGATCGCCATATAATTGGTTTTAGCCTCGCAGCGTCCCCAGCTCATCCGGACGGACGCCACCTGAGCCCCCGCACCTGGTAGGTGAGTTCCTTGATGCGCCTCTCGCACTTGCGCATTCCCTTGACGGTCTCGCCATTGCGCTTCTGCTCCATCTCCAGCTCGTTCTCCAGCTCCCGCACTCGGACCTCCAGCTTCTGCAGCTGCTTCTTGCCGCCCTTCAGGGCCAGCTGTTCCGCCTCGTCCAGCCGCAGCTGCAGGTCCTTGATGGTCTGCTCCATGTTCTTCTTCATCCTCTCCAGGTGAGCGCTGGTGTCCTGCTCCTTCTTCAGCTCCTCCACCATCATGGCCGCCTGGAGGAAGCAGAGAGAATGCAGAGAATTACCTCAGCCTGGCAAACCCAACGCTGGCCTTAAAAATCCCGAGGGGAGGAGGTGATGGGGACAGGAGCCCATACTCCTCTCTTAAACAGGCGCCGCTACACCGAACCCCTGACCCTTCAGCCTTCAGGTGTTGGTGGTCCTTTGCTGAGACAACATCATCTTTCATGGCTCAGCCAACAGGGCCCACTGGGAGCTGTCTGTGGTCCTGAACTTGTGCAAATCCCAGCAGAACAAGATAGATGGCTAGAGGGTCAATACTTGCGAGGACAGACAATTGGTGAAAGGGAAGGGGCAGAACCAAACTTTAGGGTCACCGGTTGTGGATCCCACCTTTCCATGATCTGATTTGTACTCACATCAGTGATGGCCTTCTTGGCCTTCTCCTCAGCGTTCCTGCACTCCTGAATGGCCTCCTCCACCTCCGACTGAAGCTGGGACAGGTCAGTCTCCATCTTCTTCTTCTGGTTGATGAGGCTGGTGTTCTGAGGGGAGATGGGCGAGTCAGAATGAGAGAAGGTGGAGTAGCGTCATGGAACGTATTAGGCCAAATGTCCACCTGGTCCATCATTCTGTTCTCACAGCGGCCGACCAGATGCCCATTATAAGAATCCAGCAAGCAGGACATTAGCTCAACCTACTGGTGATTCCTAAAAATGGGCAGATTCAGAAGCACACCACCTCCGACAGTGGCTAGTAGTCATTCCTGGTCAATTCAGCTCAGATCCCATTACTTGGGTATGTGAAATTGGGAGTCAGGAGCTGCCCCTCTGTGGCTTCATCAGTCCCTCAAACCAACTGGAAGGTGATCTGGGTGGAGTGGAAGGGAAGAGGCAATGACAAGGAAGACACAGAGCAGCAGACCCAGCTGGAGGACAAAGTGTCAGCTGGCTGAGCTTCAGGAGAAGATGCTATCACTGGAAGCAGGCTAAATTGAGGGGTGAAAGATGGAGGCAATGAAGGAGATGAGAAGATGGAAGGAGGGGAGAGAGAGTGACAGGCAGGAATGGAGTTGGCCAGTGGAAGGGTGAGAGAAGGACTGGGGCAGGAAACCCCAATGGGGAGTCAAAGAGGAGGAGATGGAAGAGCGGGGATAGGCAGGGACTCTACACTCCAGAAAATATTGTCTCGGTTCAGGCAGAGGAATTCTGTAGTCCAGAACATGAAGCAAGGACAGGCTCTCACGATGACAAGAGCACCCAAGTTCACAAGACTGTGGGACTCGCCTGGCCTTTGAAAGTAACAGCACCCTGTCGTTCTGCAAAGGGAAGGTATCAGCCCCCTCAAATTAGTGCTTGTTTGTTTGTTTTCACATATGAAATCAGGGTCATCCCCTCTTCACCTGGGAGTGGAGGAGCTGCACCCGCTCACTGGCCTCGATCAACTCCTGCTCGGCGAGTTTCCGGCCGCGCTCCGTTTGCTCCACCACGCTGCGTAGCTCTTCGAGCTCGGCCTGCAGCAGGGAGTTCCGCCTCTCTACTATGGCAATGTTCTCCTTCAGGTCTTCGTTGGCTCGCAGGGCGTCATCCAGTTGGATCTGGTTGTCCTGGGCAACCACACACACAAACACACACACACTTATATTGTTTCAAGCTGTAAGTACAATTACAATTTCCGAGCACAATTCAAAGTGTTGGTGCTGACCTTTAAAGCCCTAAAGAGCCTTGGTCCTGTATACCTGAAGGAGCGTCTCCACCCCCATCGTCCAGCCCGGACACTGAGGTCCAGCACCGAGGGCCTTCTGGTGGTTCCCTCACTGTGCAGCTACAGGGAACCGGGCAGAGGGCCTTCTTGGTGGTGGCGCCCACCCCGTGGAACACCCTCCCTTCAGATGTGAAGGAAATAAGCAGCTATCCTATCTTTAAAAGACATCTGAAGGCAGCCCTGTTTAGGGAAGTTTTTAATATTTAATGCTGTACTGTTTTCAACACTTGATTGGGAGCCGCCCAGAGTGGCTGGGGAAACTCAGCAAGATGAGCGGGGTATAATTATTATTATTATTATTATTATTATTATTATTATTATTATTATTAAAGTAAGCCTCTTTCTTCCCATGGCAGGTATAAGCCTCCTCATAAATACCTCCCTGCCCTTTTGTGTGGGGCTGTGTGAACCTCCCCTCCCAGCCCCTCAGGCTGTGGTCCACTGAGGCGGGGGGCAAAGGCTTCGTGCCTCATTACCTTGAGGTGGGTGTGGGCAATCTTGAGGTGTTTCTGGGCCTCAGCTGCCACCCGGTTGGCTTGGCTGAGCTGGATCTCCATCTCGTTGAGGTCGCCCTCCATCTTCTTCTTGACCCTCAGCGCCTCGTTGCGGCTGCGGGTCTCGGCGTCGAGGGAGGCCTGGAGCGAGTCCACCATCCTCAAGTGGTTGCGCTTGGCCTGCTCCATCTCCTCATCCTTCTCGGCCAGCTTGCGCTCAATGTCGGCCTTGATCTGGTTGAACTCCAGCTGCGCCCGCAGGATCTTGCCTTCCTCGTGCTCCAGAGAGGCCTGGAAGGTCAGGAAATGATGGTGTAGAGCGAGAGGACAAATGGATGAGGGGAGAAGTGGAAGGAGAATCGGAGGAGACAAGACTGGAGGTCAAAATCCAGCTTCTTCCTCAACTCAAACTCTATCAGATAGGGCAGATGCTTTCTGGTGGGCCAAGGCTCTGTCATGTCAACAGTTACACAGTTGTTTCTATTTTGGGCCTGTTCTCCAGAATTGCTCATTATTTTTACGGGAAAGCCCTCAAGACAATGTTGATGCCAAGTCATTGCATTCCAGTGTTTTCGTCTTGGGTTTCCCCCTGACCTGATTTGCGCCAATGAAAAGCAATTGAAATGCCAGCCTGCCCAGTACAGAGGAGCAAAGCAATGTTGAAACCTTTAAGGACTACTGTGCCTTTAATTAAACACTTCCTGTTTGCAAGTTCTGCTCGTTTTATGGTTTCTTTTGGGATGTGGCTAAAGATAAGTGATGAATTGCTCCTTGTTGGCTTCTGTTCCCTACCCTACCCTACCCAACAAATGCTGTTTATATAGGCATAAAGAAAAAAAATATCAACACAAATAAACTGGCAATTATAGTTCTCACACCCCACACAAGGAGCAGAAGTTGCCGAAATAAGGGGCAATTCATCACTTATCCCACAGTCAGGATGTACAGAATGTGGGGGGGGGGGGGGACAGACAGAACCAGAATGGAGGAAGAGTTTAATTAATGTTGCAGAGGGTCTTTGTGCTGTGAGAGGTTTTTGTAAACATGATGGATGATCTTGGTTATGCGGTGGGCACTATTAAAATAATATAGCGCTATACTGTTTGTGCAGAACCTCAGTTTCCAGGTATTTCTGGGCTGGAGAGAGAGAGAACGAGGGAGGGAGGGATAAAGGCCCATAGCTCTGAGCAGGAAATGTTAGGAAAAGCTTATTTGGCCCCCAGAGGTCCAGACTTCAAGTGGTGCCTCTTGCCGAAAAACAACAATGATAAATTAAATAGCTGGTTGTTTCCTTTCCTTTCATGGTGCCCCAAACTGCCCCCTCCCAGCCTGCCTCATGGCGGAGCACACCGTTGAGCTAGTAAGAATTTCTTAACTGCCAGGGTTCCTTGTGTGGGGAAACTGTGATGATTAAAGTGATTTAAAATAGGGGAGGGGGATGGAAGTGAAGAGGAGGTGCAGAGAAAAGAAGCAGAAGCAGAGATAGGTGGACAAGGAGGGGCAAAGGTTGGTGGTTTAGGGGGAACAGCGTCTGGTATCACCTCCGCCTCTTCCAGAGCTGCCTGCAACTCCATCTTCTCGGCCTCCAGCTGCTTCCGGACCTTCTCTAGTTCGTGCATGCTCTTGCCCCCCTCGCCCAACTGCTCAGTGAGGTCGGAAATCTCCTCTGTGGGGAGAGAGGAGGGAGCGGGAGACTTGGCTCAGACCAGAGAGAAGGATAAGCTCAAGCGAGGGATAGGTTGTGAAGCAGCAAGGCTTTGCCAAAGGCCTCGTCCTCACCCTAACTCACCCTGTAAGTTCTTGTTCTCCCTCCTCAAGGTCTCCAGGTGCTCCAGAGACTCCTCGTAGGCGTTCTTCAGCTTGAAGAGCTCGGTGCTGAGCGCCCGGGACTCCTTCTGTGAGGCCTCCAGCTCTGCCTGGGTCTCCTCGTATTTCTGCTTCCACTCCGAGAGGATCTGAGGGGATGGAGGGGAAAGAGGGCAAACAACAACTCTAACTTGAGCTGGAGGACATGACCCTTGTTTCACTCTGAATTGCGCCCATTTCCCTTTCTCCCAGCTGAGTCACTCGCCTTGTCGAAGTTCCTCTGCTTCTTGTCCAGGGCAGCTGCGGCCGCGTTTGAGCGCTCCACGTCCACCATGAGGTCTTCGATCTCGTTCTGCAGGCGGTGCTTGGTCTTCTCCAGCGAGGAGCACTTGGCGTTCACGGCCTCCACCGCCTCCTCGGCGTCTTGCAGGCGCTGCGCCAGCTTCTTCCTGATATGCAAGTTTGTGGGTGGGTGGGGGGAAAGTGAATCAATTATTACCGCAGGTGGGGCTGGCTTGCTTCCTCAGTCTACGGATGAGGGAGAGGAGGAACAGCAGAGAGAAAATGGGCCTCCACAATGACCTCGCCAGGTCGCTCCGGGAAGTCGTCTCAATGGTCTTACCTCAGGGGTGGGCGGCCTTTCTTTTCCCAGCCCAGGGGCCACATTCCCTTGTGGCCAACCTTCCGAGGGCCGAATGCCAATGATTAGGGACAGAGGCCAAAGTAGACGGGCCAATGGCTTCAATTCTTACCTTTGTACTGTAGGCTACACTCCAGCCATACAGAAGTCAGAGGGTTTTATACACACAGAGAGAGAGGAGGAACACAGGCTGCTGGGGGGCCCAGGAGGGTCCCCCACCCCTGCTCTACCTGGGACAGCAGTCAACATAGGGGGGCAGAGTGTGGCTGCACAGGCGAGGGCCACAACTTGTGTGTCGTACCCCCAGCTCTGCTCTTTTGGCCTTGTTGGGCACAGTGAATGTACCCCCACCCCGGTCACCAACACCACAGCTCCTCCTACCTCAACCTACCTTAGTGCCTTTTTTTGTTTTGTTTTTTTAAGTGGGGGATTTCTCCTCCAACCAACAAGCTTTTTGCTCGTCTTATACGCTGCCATTTTAAAATATAACCCGAGCCAAAAGCTTCGCCGTTAGAGGAACCGAAGAGCGATGTCCGTGGGGCTTTGGGGGGACGGGCAGGGCTGGAGGGGGGGCAGTGGTGGTGTGTGATAGAGTCAGGCCCACAGCAGACCCCAAAGGCTGCCGAGGGGGCCCACATCCCCGTCTCGAGTGCCGGCCAAGGGAAGGAGTAGGAAAGAAAACCGGCCACCTGCTTCAGCAGCTGCCCAATCCCCTGATAGGCCAGAGGAGGCTGTGTGGCTATCAGAGCGGTCAGGCCAGGCCTGTTTCTTTGGTCTGAGCCTCCTGCTCCAAGCCAAATGTCTTGGCTTGTCCATCTCTGCCTGGACCCTTGAGCCCAGACGCCATTCCACAAGAGCCAGGCAGGCCTGTGAGCTGGCAGGGCTGAGGTAGACCTCCATTCCAGACCTTCTCACTTACTTGGCCTCCTCCAGCTCCTCCGTCCTCTGGATGGCGTCGGTTTCGTACTTGGTCCTCCACTGCGCCACCTCGGAGTTGGCCTTGGACAGAGAGCGCTGGAGCTCCGCTTTGGCCTCTACTTCTTCCTCATACTGCTCCCTCAGAAGGTCGCAGTCATGGCGGGCCGACTGCAGCGCATGGGCCAGAGCATTCTTGGCCTGAGTGAAGGACGGACATGAGAAAATTTGGTTGATCTCTCTCAACACCTGCTTCATGCCTTCTCCCACTGCAACCTCTGAATCCTGAATCCCTCTGATTCTCATATCCTACTGTTTTTCCTTCAGACTCTGATCCCTGACCCACAGTTCCTGCAATTCTCTCGTTCTGTTTTCTCTCAGCGTCCCTCTGCTTCAGACCAACAGTTCTCACGGCTCTTTTACCTTGGCCTCCTCTTCCAGCTGCCTCTTCAAGTCCTCCATTTGCTGGGTGTACGACTGCTTCCCTCGAGTGAGCTGAGAAATGAGTGCCTCCTTCTCTTCGAGTTGGCGGGCCAGTTCTCCTGAGGGGCAGGGAAGATGGCATGTTTGCTTCTGCAAAGCTGATGCACTCCGTCCGGGGCCCAAGACATTTCATGGCCTGAGGAGACGGCCAAGATGGCTGCCCACTCTCCATTCCACATACGGAAACCAAATGGACTGGAGGACGAACACTGGCTGAACCACCTCCATGGCACCTAAAGCCATGGCCTGGTTCGGGGCCCCAAGAAAAAGTGAGGGGCAACAAAGAGGAATGCCCCCAAATATCTAACACCTGAGGTGCTCACTATGCTTAACGACAGGGTAGCCCTGGATTTTGTTCCCTCTAGGAAAGTAAATAAACAGAAAGCCAGTGGGAAAACAATGTGTGTTATACCATTTTCCGTCTGGAGTTTGGCCCGCTGTGTGTTGGTGTCGTTGAGGGTCCTCTGGGTCTCCTCAAACTTGGCCCGGTAATCTGCGGCCTGGTCCTCCACGGTGCGACACATCTTCTCCAAATTCACCTGCCAGCCGAGAGGGGAAGAGGTGGAAGGGGCGAAAAGCGAGGAAGGTGAGAGAGGACCGAGGAGGACAGCTCCAGAGGCCAGCAAGGCAGCAACATGAGGAAGGTGTGCCAAAACCTTCAAGCAAACAGGCCACATGCTGCCTTTTTAGTCTTAATCAGGCTTAACTGAGCCCCGCAGTTTAAAGGAACATGCTGTATTTGTACACAGTGCTTCGGACAAGATGTCATTTGGAGACAGTCCACCAAAGGATATCCCTGTAGGATGCCCCTTGGCTCAGCTTGATCTCTAGGTGTCAGGATAATACCTTCCCAGCTTCCCCCTCTCCCCAGCTTCCACCTCCAGGTATCCAGGTACCCATTTGAGCTAACTTCAGCTGCTCCTCCATCCATACAGCACCTTGGCTTTCAGCAGCTGCTCCATGTTGGAGCCCACGTCGTCCAGCTCCAACTTCAACTCGCTCTTCTCCTTCTCCAGCTTCTGCTTCACGCGCTGAAGGTTGTCGATCTGCTCCCCCAGCTCAGCCACCGAGTCGGCGTGCTTCTTGCGGAGCGTGGCCGCCGTGGCCTCGTGGTGGAGAGTCGCCTCCTCCAGGTCGCGGCGCATCTTCTGGAATTCCGCCTCCCGCTTCTTGTTCAGCTCCACCTGCACGGTGGTGGCCCCGCCGGCCTCCTCCAGCCGCTCGCTGATCTCCTCCAGTTCCCGCGAGAGGTCGGAGCGCTGCTTCTCCACCTTGGCCCGGGATGCTCGCTCCGCCTCCAGCTCCTCTTCCAGCTCCTCGATCCGTGCCTGGACCACAGAAAAAAAGAAGACGGGTCCCTCAATCCATCCAGCATATTGGCTCAAGGGCAAGAACCTTTGCATGACATGTGGCTTGTCCCAGGGCCAAACTCACAGGGGGTTGGTTCTAGGTCAGAAGGTGGTTCTAGAATATAAAGCCAAGAGCTGGGGAAAGAGGGAAAGTCCATCCCTGGGCATTTCTAGAGCAGAGAGACACCTGAAAGCCGAAGGTCTAAGCAGGCCACCCACCTGCAGTTCCTTCAACTTCTTCTGCAGCTGTGAAGCCAGGGCCTGCTCATCTTCAATCTTGCTGTTCTGCTGGTTGATGTCAAACTCCTTCCTGAAAAAGGCATTTGGGGACGTAAACACCACCATCCTCCCATTCCTTCCCCCCACCCCATTCATATGTTAGATAATCCTCTAGAATACAAATAATCCTCTAGAATAAAATATCTTACTAGGGAAATGCTGAAGTTGCCCTTCAGCTGGAGCAGCTGGAGGCGGCAAAAGAGGCAGATCCCCGGCTATGCCTGCGTTAAATAGGGCAGGCCACGCCCCCCAAGCCAGCCAATTGGCTGTCCAGGGGATGACACAGCCGGGGATTCCCGCGGTGCGTGGTGGGGGCGTGAAGCCCGCAACACCACCTCCTTTTGAAGGCGGAAGTGGCTATATCTCAATTTTAACTCATGAGCTATTGCTGCAATCTGCTCCAATTGTATATTTTATCTTTATGAACACTGTTTTTAGTGTGTTATGTTACGTGAGCTGGTCTTTGACTGCAATAAATTATCTCTCTCTCTCTCTCTCTCTCTCTCTCTCTCTCTCTCTCCCCCCCCCCCCCGTTCTGCATGATTTTCGCCTGACCAACCACTGCATCATTCCCTGTGCCACCACCAGAATGAGGCCCTTTAGTCTAGACCAGGGCTCTTCCACCTTGGGTCTCCAGGCATGTTGCAGTAGTGTCAACAACACCCTCCTTAATCCCTGGTGGCCAAAACTGGACACAGCTCACATGCGTTTGTTTTAGATATTTATAAGTATATAAAGAAGAGCTTGCTGGATCAGGCCAGTGGTCCACGTAGTCCAGCATCCTGTTCTTGCGGTGACCAACTAGATGTCCCAGTGGGAAGCCAACAAGCGCAACCTGAGCACCAGAGCCCTCTACGCTCCTCTCCTCTCCAGCAAATGGTATTTGGAAAGATTACGGAGGTCCAGCTCCGAGGGCCTTCTGGCGGTTCCCTCCCTGCGAGAAGTGAGGCTACAGGGAACCAGGCAGAGGGCCTTCTTGGTGGTGGCACCCGCCCTGTGGAACGCCCTCCCACCAGATGTCAAGGCAGTAAGCAACTACCTGACTTTTAGAAGGCATCTGAAGGCAGCCCTGTTTAGGGAAGTTTTTAACGTTTGATATTTTATTTTGTTTTTAATATTCTGTTGGGAGCTGCCCAGGGTGGCTGGGGAAACTCAGCCAGATGGGCGGAGTATAAATACTAAATTATTATTATTATTATTATTATTATTATTATTATTATTACTACTACTACTGCCTCCAGCTATGAAGGCACAGCTCAGCCGTCAGGGCTACTAGCCATCCATAGCCCCCTCCTCCACGAATATGCTACCCAAGAATAAAGGGTGAAAACAGTGAAAAGAGTTTGGTAGTGGCGGGCAGAGAGGGGTGGCCTCTCCTCTCTCTCCTGTTTCCCAAGGCTCTTGCAAAGCGTGCTAAGATGAGGCACGTCCCCTACTTTTTCAGTTTATCCTCCAGCTGTTGCTTGTCGTTCTCCAGATCCATGATGTTCTCCTGGGTCAGCTTCAAGTCCCCTTCCAGCTTCCTCTTGGCCCGTTCCAAGTCCATACGGATCTTCCTCTCCTGTTCCAGGGAGCCTTCCAGCTGGTTGGAAAGAGGCAGACAAGAACAACAACAAGAAGAAACGGGTGTTACTCACAGGTGGTTTCTTGTGCTTTGGACTGCAGAATTCATTTGGGGGTGTCTACTAGATGGGACGTGGGTGGCGCTGTGGGTTAAACCACAGAGCCTAGGGCTTGCTGATCAGAAGGTCGGAGGTTCGAATCCCCGCTACGGGGTGAGCTCCCGTTGCTCTGTCCCTGCTCCTGCCAACCTAGCAGTTTGAAAGCACGAAGTGCAAGTAGATCAATCGGTACCGCTCCAGCGGGAAGGTAAACGGCATTTCTGTGCGCTGCCCTGGTTTGCCAGAAGCGGCTTAGTCCTGCTGGCCACATGACCCGGAAGCTGTACGCCGGCTCCCTCGGCCAATAAAGAGAGGTGAGCGCCGCAACCCCAGAGTCATCCACGACTGAACCTAATGGTCAGGGGTCCCTTTACCTTTAACTAGATCAAAGGTTGGCCAACCTTTTTTGGGGAGGTGGGACACATTTGCCTGGGTGGAGTATGGAAAGAGGGAGCCCTCCTAGATCAGGACAACAGCCCAATTAGTCCAGCGCCCCAGTCTCTCAGCAGCCCAACAGACACCCTGCTGGCTAGCAGGGCCAGAGAACAAGAGCCCTCGCTTCTCCTGTGGTTTCCAGCAACTGGCATTCAGAAGCTCTGTTGCCTTCCAGTCGTGGAGGCAGAGTGAAAGCACACCTATTAACCCACCCAATTTGACCTCTGTCCCCATCCACTGCTGGCACACGGCCTTGGGGAAATTGTTGACATGGCCCACAGGACGTAAATTGTCCCCTACCCCCGGGTCCCAACTGAAAAAGAATGGCAACTTAAGCTGGCAGAATATGCGCAGCTTGCCGACCTAACATACAGAATAAGAGAACGAGAAGAACATACGTTTGAAGAAGATTGGATAATGTTCACTGGAAAAAATGGTGGTAATTGTGTACACTTGAAAACACTGGCAACGTTAAGATAAATACAAGAGCATAAATTAAGTTTTGATGGATCTCATAATAGAATACTGAATGGTTTAGTTTATACAAAATATGCAGGGATTTATGTTTTGCAAAATGAACCACGGAAAGAGAAGAAGGGACGGTTTTGATATTTTAAGGTTGTTTAAATGAATATTCTAAATTGTAAAACAGGAAATGTAATAAAAATTATATTGAAAAAAATTAATAAAATGTCCCCCACCCCTGTGACAGAGAAACTGTGATAGCTAAAGGTGGGGAAAGCCCCTCTCTCCCACCAAGAAGATCTGCCAGAGCAAGAGATCTTTGGTTGGACGCAAGGATGGAGGATTTGTGTCCTTCTGGATGTTGATGGACTACATCTCCCATCGGCCTCAGCAGCCAGTGCAGCCAATGGTCAGGGCTGATGGGAGTTGGAGTCCAGCAGCACTTGGAAGGCTCCAGCTCTGAGAAGAGCTTCTTCTATGCTCATATTCATGAGACTCTCCAGTCTCTGCTGTTGACTCACATCGTCCGCCTGCTGCTCCAGCTTCAGCTTGGCTTTGGTGAGTGTGTTGACTTTGTCTTCTTCGACCTGCAGGTCATCCAGAGCTTGCTGGTGGGCCTCCTGCAAGGATTTCTTCTCCTTGGTCAGCTTGGCGATGATCTCATCCAGACCGGCCATCTCCTCCGTGAGATTTTTCACCTGGTGGGAAGGCCAAACCCCAGAGATGTCAGGAGTTGTGGGGAAGGGACAACTTTGAATCTACATATGGGGGTCCCAGGAGCATGTGGGGAGAAGCTCTGACCTAACTTATAAATAATAATAATAATAATAATAATAATTTATTTATATCCCACCCATCTGGCTGAGTTTCCCCAGCCACTCTGGGCGGCTCCAAATCAAGTGTTAAAAACAATACAGCATTAAATATGAAAAACTTCCCTAAACAGGGCTGCCTTCAGATGTCTCTTAAAGATAAGATAGCTGCTTATTTCCTTCACATCTGAAGGGAGGGCGTTCCACAGGGAGGGCGCCACCACCGAGAAGGCCCTCTGTCTGGTTCCCTGTAACCTCACTTCTCGCAATGAGGGAACCGCCAGAAGGCCCTCGGCGCTGGATCTCAGTGTCCGGGCTGAACGATGGGGGTGGAGAAACTCCTTCGGGTATATTGGGCCGAAGCCATTTAGGGCTTTAAAGGTCAGCACCAACACTTTGAATCGTGCTCGGAAACGTACTGGGAGCCAATGCAGATCTCTCAGGACCGGTGTTATGTGGTCCCGGCGGCCGCTCCCAGTCACCAGTCTAGGTGCCGCATTCTGGATTAATTGCAGTTTCCAAGGTCACCTTCAAAGATAGCCCCACGTAGAGCGCATTGCAGTAGTCCCTCTTGGGAGGGAATTCCACAATATGGGAGTGTGTTGAACCAAAGGTGAACCGTTCCGGAAGCATCTTGGTAGTCAAGAAAACCCTACAATTAATTGGTAGTGGTTGCAGCAATGGGCTCACATATGTTTATATTCATACACTAATTGGCCTGCTTTGATGCAATCCTTATCTGTTGAACTCGGGGCTGGGCTCTGAGCCAAGAAAGGAGAACTGTCTATAAGGTTTTGTCAGGGACTGGCCAGAGGTGGAATAGGGGAGACGGCCTCTCCATCCTGCCCCTTCCAAGGAGGAGGAAGAGGAGGACAGTGTAGGTTTACAACAGGGGTTTGAGGGAGGTCACAGCTCAGAGGCAGATGAGGGGGAAAGCTGGAAAATAATGGGAGAGGGGGAGGCAGGACTGGAGAGGCAGCTGGCTGACACAGTGTCATTAGAAAGCATCCATACCCTCCATCTCCCAGAACCCGGTGGGCCTTAAAAGTAGGAGAGCAAAGAGCTTGAAGGCAGAGGGCACATAGCAGCACCCGTAGAAGAGAAATGAGGAAGCGGGAGAGACGGAGGGTGGAGATTCACTCAGGACAGCACCATTATCCAAGAGGCTGGGTTCTATAGCCTCTCTGTAAATATTGAAATGAAAAAGGATGGTAAGAAACTTTTCCTTGTCTTTATACTTTCCTGGGCAACCAGTCGGGAGCTGCTGAAAGCATCCTGACAGGTTTGGGTATTTGCCACCTATGACCTCATCTAGTCGGGTGAAATGACATATGCTGCTCTCCTGTATTAAGAAGGTTTGTTTGGGTGTGGGCAAAGCCATCTCCTTGCTGCGGTGTCTTCAAAGGCTAGGAGAAACGGCAGGCTGCTTTGCCTAAGTCGACACCTTCTCTGGAACTGGCCATTCCGATGTTTTTGACATCCTTCTTTGGCCTCCCTGCACCCAACCACTCCCACAAGTCCTCCTTTGGAGCTGCAGTTCAGAACAGGGAGCCACCACCGAAAAGGCCCTCTCTTGTGTCCCCACCAGCTGTGCCACTGACGTCCAAGGGGCTGGGAGAAGGTGCTCACCTAAGGACCTTATCACCTGGGCAGGTTCACATAGGGAACTTGCCTCGCTGCCCCTCTTAAGCGCACCTTGTTCTCCGTGGCGTGCTTCTCCTTCTCCACTTTGGCCAGGGTCAGCTCCAGGTCGTCAATGTCCTTCTTGAGCTCCGAACACTCGTCCTCCAGCTTCCGCTTCTTGGCCGTCAGCTCGGCGTTCATCTCCTCCTCATCCTCCATTCTTTCAGTCATCTCCTTCACCTTGGCCTCCAGCTGAATCTTGTTCTTGATCAGCTGGTCGCACCGTTCCTCAGCATCGTTCAGATTATCTTGTTCCTGCGAAAGGAGAGGAAGGAAAGAAGGGGGTTTTCGGAAAAGCAAGCATCTCTTTAGGCATTTGAGGAGGACGGAGTAAACGGGAAGAAGGAGGTGCTGCAAAGAGATGAGACGTGAAAGGTCAAAAGTGCTTTTATTGTGATTTTATGTTGTGAACCACCCTGATATCTATGGGTAGAGGGCGGCATACAAATTTAATAAATAAAAATAAAACAAATACCTTAGGACTTTTTGATAATGTAAAAGGCTGTTTTGATCCCAACGTACCTTCCTGTCTTCTTAAGAGATAGCAACAGTGCACGTTGACCTTTGCTTCATATCTGCCCAGTATCCTGAACCGTTTTGTCAATTCCATATGCGCCCATTTCACAGAAACATAGGGAGCTGTCTTATACTGAGTCAGATTATTGGCTCATATAACTCAGTAATTTTCACCCTGACTGGCAGTGGCTATCCAGGGTTTCAGACAGGGGGAAATTTCTAGCCCTACCTGGAGATGCTGGAATTGAACTTGATATTTTCTGCTTGCTAAGCAAATGCTCTATCGCTGAGCTACGACCCTTTCCTCAAACAGCTTGTTTCTATAGAGGCCAATGCAATTAGGTGGGAAGGTTGCATGTCGTCCACACTGTCCACCCCCCAGGTGGCGCTGTGGTCTAAACCACTGAGCCTCTTGGGCATGGGTAGGCAAACTAAGGCCCAGGGGCTGGATCTGGCCCAATCGCCTTCTCAATCCGGCCCGCAGACGGTCCAAGAATCAGTGTGTTTTTACAGGAGTAGAGTGTGTGTTTTTATTTAAAATGCATCTCTGGGTTATTTGTGGGGCATAGGAATTCGTTCATATTTTTCCCCAAAATATAGTCTGGCCCCCCACAAGGTCTGAGGGACAGTGGACCAGCCCCCTGCTGAAAAAGTTTGCTGACCCCTGCTCTTGCGCTTGCCGATCAGAGGGTCGGCGGTTCGAATCCCCACAACGGGGTGAGCTCCCATTCGCAGCTCCTGCCAATCTAGCAGTTCGAAAGCACGCCAGTGCAAGTAGACAAATAGTTACTGCTGTGGCGGGAAGGTAAACGACATTTCCATGCACTCTGGTTTCCGTCACGGTGTCCCGTTGCGCCAGAAGCGGTTTAGTCCTGCTGGCCACACAACCCGGAAAGCTGTCTGTGGACAAACGCTGGCTCCCTTGGCCTGAAGAGAGATGAGTGCCGCAACCCCATAGTCGCCTTTGACTGGACTTAACCGTCCAGGGGTCATTTGCCTTTTACCTTTTTACCATCTACCAGGAAGGTAAAAATAGAGGTTGTTAATTACAGAGTCAAGTATTGCTGCCAAATGGTGTCAGTAGCTCGGTGGCAGAGCTGATGGTTTGCATTCAGAAGATCCCAGATTCAGACCCTGGCATCTCCAGGTACGACAGGGAAAGACCCCCATCTGAATCCTGCAGAGCTGCTGGCAGCCAGGGCAGTGGTAAGAAATCTGCAGGGCCCATCAGTGGCGCTAGATCACAGCTTCTTGCCAACTTTGGGTTGCCATTAAAGTTGATTCGTCGCGTAACAAGAGCGATAAGGAGAGAGATGAGGAAACAAATTTCAAAATGTGAGCTGATGCTTACTCAATGCAGCAGCCCCGACTCTCTCTGCAAGCAAACCAGAATCAACGCACAACAGATCACCAACGTCGTCTAACCTCCCCACAAACCTTATGCAAAGAAATCTGGAAATATGCTCAATGAGCAGGTCACATGGAAGCATCCAAGGACTCTCTCTCTCTCTCCAGGACCTTGCAGTTTGTCCCGGTAGCTTTATAAAGTCACTCACAGCTTGAACTTGCAGTTGGAGATCATTCTTCTCCTGCAACAGGGAGACCATCTTTTCCTCCAGCTCCTTCCTCCGAGTCTCCGATTTCTCCAGGGCTTCCTTCAGCCGCCCAAATTCTTCCTTCATTGTCTGTGGAGAAGAAAACAACACTGATGGACTCAACCGGCCAGCCAGCGGTAGCTGCTTAAAAGGAAAAGCAAATGGCAGGTTTATATATTGGGAAGGGATAGAGCAAAGCTGCTTCGAGACCTTTTTTAACTTCAGATTGAAGGTGTGAGGTTGGGTGCTTGAACGGTTTCGCAACCGGAAAATAACGGCCCTTGTTTGTAGAAGACTAGCATGCAAAGGGTTCAACCTGGCCTTCGCTGTTTGTGTATTTATTTCATAAAAAATTATATTCCACTTGATTGTAAAATAAAACCCCAGTGACCTCGGAGCAGGTTACAAACAGAATTTAAAAAATGAAACTATCAGCAAATAGTTTTTAAACAAATTGAAAACCTTCCAAAAAAAGTTATTAAAACCGATCAGCTAAAACTTACAATTAAAGCGTCAACACCCTACACATCCGGATAGGCTTGCCCAAACCAAAATATTTCCAGGAGGCACCGGAAGGAGTAACAGCAAAGGCCTGATGTCAGTTTCTTACAAATGTGGAATGAGCATCGTGTCAAACATGTAACAGGGCCAATTCTGCATTAATTACACTGTTGTGCAAGGTGTTCATATATTTGTGGAGTGCATGAACTGCCTGCTATGAACCCCTGTGAGCAAATCAGGGATAGCCTGGGGCACTCGATGGCCTTCCAGATGTTTTGGGATGGACTCAGTGTGGCAGCCCTTAATTTTTTGTTTGTTTGTTTAACCCTTAGCAGTTCTGGAGAAATTTCAGCCGTAATCCGAGAAACATTACCTGCATCTCCTTCTCGGTCTCTGCGCTCTTGAGCAGAGGCTTGATTTTGAAGAACAGCTTCATCCAAGGCCAGTTCTTCACCCCCATGAAGGCCCGGATGTTCCACTGAATCACCAGCAACGCATCCCTGGGGAAAGGAGGATAAGGAAACGGGGGATTTAGCCCCTAAGCGGGAGAAAGCGTCTCCCCCACCTCCCTGCCAGAAACCCTGGAGGGACTCTGCCTGTTGCAGTGGGCAATGCTGAGCTAGGGGACTCAATATTCCAACTTGGGGGTAAGGCAGCCCTCTATGTCCCTGTGGTTTTCAGTGATTGGTCAAAATTGCAACTCTTTACCCTCCAGGTCTTTGACCAATTGGCTGCCTTGCCTTCTCTTCCATTGCTGTGCACTGTATTCTGCGCCACTGCTTTCATTTATTTATTCTGATACGGATTGCTTTTTGAAAACGAGGTTCCAGGCAAGGAGAAAAAAAGAAACTGCAATTCGTGAGGTCTTGGTGGTCATTGTTGTAGAGTTCCACAGGTTTTTTTCTTCTTCTCTTTTTCACTTCATTTATTAATTTTATTAAATTTCCGTACTGCCCTTCATCTGAGGATCACCGGACAGTTTATGGTATAAAACGCAATATAAAATGATTTTTAAAATGATTCTAACCGTACGTTCTTGCTTATTTTAATTGTGTGTGCTTGTAACTCGCCCTGGGAACCATATGGCAAAGGACAGACTATAAGTGCAAATAAATAAGTACTGTGTAAGTACTAGCAAAATAAATTTTAAACAGGCAGGTTGCCCAGCAAAGCAACTGCCCACCAGCATTTCCGACAACCATCAAGAGCAGCTCTTCTTGTGACCGCAAAAGGTGCTTCCAGGCTGTTCCTATTTTCTTTTCTTTTTTAAAATATTTTTTATTACATTTTTCAGATACAAAGTCAGAGATATACACAAAATATAAGATATATAAGAAAGAAATAAGAGAAAAGAAAGAAAAAATCAACTTTCCAAAGCTTTTTCACACAACCAACTGGACTTCCCCACATCTCCCTCACCCTGTGTTCTTTACAATAAAAATATCAGCAAATTATTACCTTGTTTCATGTCTTATTTTACACCTTTCAGATGTTATGTTTCTGGATTTAAAATACTTTTTATCAATTACTTGTACCTTAAATTAAACATAATATTACTTTAAATTTCAACCTTTTCTTACTGATAACTTAGTTTCCTGTTTCACCAAATCTAATTGCTGAAGCTAAAATTTCCAAATCGTGCAAATTCTTAACATTCATACAACTTATAGTATTTTTGTAAATAGTCCTTAAATTTTTTCCAGTCCTCTTCCATTGTTTCTTCTCCCAAATCTCGGATTCTGCCAGTCATTTCAGCCAGTTCCATGTAGTCCATCAATTGCGTCTGCCACTAGGCTGTCCCTATTTTCAGATGGGGTTCCGTCCCATGCTGCTAAATTTCGGCTGCACAATTACAGTCGTTTGAGGATACAAGCCTGCCTGTCCCTAAAGACCAGACTTCTTTTTTCTGCGATAAGGAAAATGATGGGGTAATGCGCTTGCTTTGATGCAACGCCATCTGAGCACCAGTAAACAAATCGGGACAAATGCTCATTCAATAGCCAAAGCTGACTAAGATTCCCTGTGAACCAAACGCTCTGAAAGCGCATTCGGAAAGTGCCTGCAGCACGTTTGTTGAAATGGAATAACAGGTACCCCTGTGGAAATCTTGTTATTGTGAATCTCCCTCTTCCAGATACTGTGGAAATCGATTCCTACTCCCACCCAACCTGCAAGTTAAGAAGGGATAATCACAGCGCTCACCGACGCTCCATAATCTTCTTAAACTCGATGCGCATGAGCTGACCCCTGGCCTGCGCTTGGATGCGGGTGATGATGCGGGAAAGGCGTTCATCTCGCATTTCCTCCAATTGGCCCAGCAGCCCAGCCTTGAAAAACACCTGGAAGGAGAGGGAAAGATGGTAGGGATGTTGACATGAGCACCTCTGGCTAAGCCTCTATCTATATCTATCATCTATCTATCATACAATATTGCCCACAAGGGCACTAGATGAGTACCAGTCCTCCTCCTCCTCCTCCTCCTCCTCCTTCTTCTATCACTCGTAGCCGAGTAAGATTGTCTTCCATAAATACAGTCTTAACAATGAGTCTGTAAGTGACTGTGGAGGCCAATTCTGGATCCACACGTCCTTCCACAGTGGGGACATGGGTTTCTGGGCAGGAGTTGATCACAGAGAGGGTTTGCCAATTGTACCTTCCTCTTAGCACGTTTCTCCCTTGCGTCCTGAGTTCGAGTGTCTTCAAAGCCCATGACACCTTTGGCAAAGGCTGTTCTCCAATTCTCCACTTGCAGGCCAGCGTTTCCCAATTGTTGGTGTTTATACTACATTTTTAAAGACAGTCTTTAAACCTCTTTTGGTGACTGCAAGCATTACGCTTTCCATTTTTAAGTTTGGAATAGAGTAGTTGCTTTGGAAGACGACAATCAGGCATCCGCACAACATGACCAGTCCGACGAAGTTGATGTTGAAGAATCATTGCTTCAACACTGGTGATCTTTGCTTCTTCCAGTACACTGGCATTAGTTTGTCTGTCTTCCCAAGTGATGTGTAAAATTTTTTGGAGACACTGTTGATGGAATCTTTTGAGGAGTTGGAGATGGCATTTATAAGTAGTCCATGTTTCACAAGCATACAGTCAGGTTGGTAGTACAACAGCTATGTAAACAAGCTGTTTACATAGCTTGTGCCATTGAGAGCGTGCTCACTTGTGGAAGAGAGGACAATAAGGGATATGACAGAAATCAAAAAAGAATTTGAAAAATACTACAAAAAATTATATCAAAAAGATGAAGTGCCAATAGAAGAAATAGAGGAATATATAAAGAAAAATAAATTAATAGAGATAGCAGAAGAAGACCATAAATTATTAAATGAACCAATATCAACCATAGAAATTAAGGAATCAATTCAAAAATTAAAAATAGGGAAATCCCCAGGTCCAGATGGCATACCAGCAGAATACTACAAAGAAATGTTAAATGAATTAATTGACCCACTAAAAGAAGTAATAGAGGAAGCAGTAGAGAAGGGGAATGTTCCAGACTCTTGGACTCAAGGGTATATAACGCTCCTGCCAAAACAAGGTACGGATTTGGAATTGGTCTCAAATTATAGACCCATTTCATTGTTAAATTCCGATTATAAAATTTACGCAGGATTACTGGCTAATAGGTTGAAAAAAATTATAGGAAAAATAGTACATAAAAATCAGGCTGGATTTGTGGAAGGTAGACAAATAAAGGATAATATCAGAAATATAATAGACATAATGGAATATCTACAAGTAAGAAGAGACAAACAAGCAGCCCTGATTTCAATCGATGCGGAGAAGGCTTTCGACAAAATCTCATGGGAATTTATGAAAAAACTATTAAAAGAGTTGTGTTTAGGTGAAAAATTCCAAAAAGGTATAAATGCAATATATAACCAACAGAAAGCAAAAATTATTATTAATGGAGAGTTTGGAGAAGAAATCAACATCTTTAAAGGTACAAGACAAGGATGCCCCCTATCCCCAATGTTATTTATAATAGTATTAGAGGTTCTATTAAAGAAAATAAGGCAGGATAACCAAATAAGAGGAATAGCAGTTGGTGAAAAAAGATATAAGTTAAGAGCCTTTGCAGACGATGTTATGATCACAACAGAAAATCCCCTACAATGTACACCTAGAATATTGGAATGCATAAACGAATATGGCAGATTAGCAGGATTCAAATTAAACTATGGGAAAACCAAAATACTAGTGAAAAATATGGAAGAAAAAGATAAAGTGAAATTACAAGAAATTACAGGATTGGAAATTAAAAAGAAAATAAGGTATCTTGGAATAAATTTAACAACAAATACTATAGACTTAAGTAATGAGAACTATGGGAAAACATGGAATGAAATAAAAAATGACTTGCAAGTATGGGGAAAATTAAATCTTTCCTTACTAGGGAAAATATCGGTAATAAAGATGAACATATTACCAAGGATGATGTTTTTATTTCAAAGTATCCCAATACTAGGAGGAGATAAATGTTTTAATAACTGGAAAAGAGATTTGGCTAAATTCATATGGTCAGGAAAAAAACCAAGAATAAAACACAAAATAATGATAGATAAGAAGGAGAGAGGAGGATTTGGTCTCCCAGATATGGAGTTATATCACGATGCGGTGGGTCTGACCTGGCTAAATGAATGGATCAAATTAGATGACTCGGATGTATTGGATTTAGAAGGAGTAGAGACGAGATTTGGATGGCATGCCTATTTAATAGATGAAAAAGTGAGAGTGCATAAAGGCTTCCTAGGGCATATAATCAGAAAATCTATATACAAAATATGGGAGAAATATAAAAGACTTTTAGAACCGAAAACTCCCTGGTGGGCATCGCCAGCAGAGATTGTCGCAGTGAAAAAATTAAATATGAAAGAAAATTGGGCTACCTATAAAACTGTATTAAAGGAAGAAAACGGGGAATTGGAATTAAAGGACTACACACAAATTAAAGCTCATATTAGTGATTGGTTTCAATATATTCAAATTAAGTATAGATTAGCAAAAGACAAAAAGTTAGGATTTGAAAAAGAAATATCAAAATTCGATAAATATTTAATACAAGAAAAATCAAAAAATATATCTAAATTGTATAATCTGATTTTAGAGTGGGAAACAAAGGATGAACTGGTTAAAGCATCAATGATTAAATGGGCGCAAGACATTGGGAAAAATATTATGTTTGAACAATGGGAAAAATTCTGGAAAGAAGATATGAAATTCACCATGTGTTATATACTGAAAGAAAATTACCTTAAAATGCAACATAGATGGTATTTAACACCTGAAAGAATAGCAAAAATGAATAAAAACTGTAGCGATATCTGCTGGCGATGCAACACGGGAAAAGGTACTATGATACATATATGGTGGAGTTGTTTAAACATCAAACAATTTTGGGAAATAATATATAATGAAATGAAAAAAATGTTTAGATACTCATTTAGGAAAACACCAGAAGGTTTTCTATTGGGAATAGTACCAGGAAGCGTAAAGGA
Organism: Podarcis vaucheri; assembly: GCF_965113315.1. NCBI lineage: Eukaryota > Metazoa > Chordata > Lepidosauria > Squamata > Lacertidae > Podarcis > Podarcis vaucheri. The sequence goes on along the minus strand of NC_138751.1, from coordinate 7,161,889 downwards.
AGAAGATAAGACCTTATATTTATACGCAACAGTAGCAGCAAGGCTATTGATTGCGAAAAACTGGAAAAGTGGTATAATACCGACAAAAACAGAGTGGCTTGCCAAATTATTGGAGTATTACAATATATCCAAAACAATGGAAGAAATTGGAAGGATTTCAAAAGAAAAGATACATAGGGACTGGAAGGTGTTTAAAAGATACTTGCAAAATCATATCGAAAAATCAGAACTCCTATTAGAATAAACAAGTTCCGTTTCAAATACTGAAATATCAAATAAGATGGAAAACAACGTGTATTAGAAAAAGAAGCATGAAATTAGGGTAAAGGTGTGTGAAAGAAAGCAATAGAAGTGGAAAGATATTGTAATTGAGTAGATTGGAAGTCAACACAAAGGTGGGGTGAAGGGTCGGTGGATGGTGATGGGGAAAGGAACTATTTGTGGGATTGAGTGTAAGTATGTTTGAATATTTTTAAAGATTGTATGAAATGTATGTTTGTATGCTTGTATATGTGTATTAATGATAAAAAATAATAATAAAAAAAAGAAAGAAAAACAAAAAAAAGAAAAAGAAAAAAGAGAGCGTGCTCACTTATGGCTTATGTGTGTGGTACGGAAGCTGTACTACCCGGGACAGGTTGGGGTTGTGCAGAGTTGTTAAGGCAGCAGAGAGCATTGTTGGCTGCCCACTCTCCACCTTAGAGCAGATTTATGCCACAAGGTACCATAGGAAGGCACTGGACATAGTAAAAGATCCATCGCATCCTGGTCACTGTCTCTTCAAGCTCCTGCCATCGGGACGGAGATACAGGACGATACAGGACGATGAAGACAAGAACGAGCCGTCTTAAGAACAGCTTCTTCTCCAGAGCGATCTCGGCCCTGAATGGGAAGCCTGGACTTTGAAAGTCATCTAATCTTCCTTGCTGTATTATACTGTATTGTTTTAATTAGTGTTTTTATAGTTGTTTTGATTTTGTGTGGAGTGCCCTACCTGGGTGGATGGAGCAGCCAAGTAATTTCGTTGTCCCCGAGAGGGGGCAATGACAATAAATTTATTATTATTATTATTATTATTATTATTATTATTATTATTATTATTATTATTATTATTATTATTTTGAGTTCAGCTCTATACATCTGAGTCTCAATGCAGACAACACTTCCCTGTCGGACTGACGGGTGTCAATCACCCCAGTGGTATGAAGTTTTATCGCAGATTGCTTGCTTAGTGCAACAAATCCATGTGAACGTCTTGCAGTTCAGAAACTGACTGGGAAACACACCGAAAAGGGTGTTTGAACAAAATATGAAAGGGAATGTGTAGACACCCCACAAGCAAATTACTGTGATATAACCGCTCTATGAAAACAAATCAGAACAAATGCTCAATAAATACTGGATATTGTCTAATGACCACATAAGTTATGTGAAAGTTAATCAGGATGGATGCTGAATAAACAGGCTGTCTGGAAGCGGCTGCAAAGGCTCCACCCTCTCACCTTAGTGTGGCCAAACTTGTACTGGTTGTGGTCAATATCTAAGGAGCCCAAAAGCTTCTCTGCTCCCTTCCGGCTGTCGATGAACTGTCCCTCGGGGATGGCAGCTGGGTTCAGGATACGGTACCTGGTGGGGAGGGAAATATGCTGTTAGATTCCCCTGCCAAAGCTGTAAGATTCTTCTGATGGGAAGAAAGTACACGGGCGTAAAACCAGGACGGCATATTTCTTAATTGACCTGTAGGCCTATTTTCAATTTGGGTCAGTGAACGATTATTTATTTTTTAAGCGTCGTTGTTGTTGTTAATCAATTTATTAGTTCCAGAATAGCCTTCTAAGCAGTTTACAAGTATAAAGGCCAATGGTACAAACAATAAATAAGCACCCATAATGAAAACAGAAAATAAAGCAGTCCCATTAAAGCATGTTGTAATATACTATTCTTCTTAAACATTACTTATAGTATTTGGCATTATGGTTGGGGCGCAGAAGCAAGTGCCTGGGAGCAGTGCCGGATTTACGTATAAGCTAAACAAGCTATAGCTTAGGGCCCCACTCTCTGGGGGGCCCAAAAAAAATTAAAGGGGGGGAAACTTACATACAGCAACAGTGTTTTGTGTTGTGTAGGCTCCTATGATGTAAGTAATGGGCCCCGCCTGCTAGCCTGCTCCCTAAAATATCACTGGTTTGCTCATTTCTATATATAGGGTGCCTACATTCTGCACAGACTGGTTGCATGGCCAGATGTAGCATGCAGCTGCAGACTGCAGTGCAGCACAGTTGAATGTAGCTCAAGCTGTTGTACCTGTTATCTAACTACAAGTACTTTAAAGAGTGCTTGTAGACTGATGATCAGGCAGCATAGACTAATGGTAGGAGTCTTATGCCTACTGATTGATTTCATATATTCAACACAAACAAAAAACAGCGACAATTTGTTGTTGACAAAGGACAGCTGGACATATAAAGGGCCCCATTACCTTCAGTAGCTGAGGGCCTCATCAAACCTAAATCTGCCCCTGCTCAGGAGGCCATTCTAGTCCTAAGCGAACGCCAGAATTCTAGATTGCAATTCCATCTCCTCCAAAACCTTTTAAAGAATCATCGGACTGAGCAAAGCTACCATGCTGGTGTGTAAATACGACTCGTGCTCCAGATATTTTTACTGGCTAATTAATTGCACGTTGCTGTCCGTTGTCCGCCATCAATGACCAGGCCGTTTCATGACCTCCAAAGAGAGCCATTTGCCCTCACGAGAACAGTACTGTTATGAAAGGCATTTTTCAATGGCGGGGAAGGTAGCAAATGTTACAGTTTGCGACAGGCACAATACAGGGAAGGGCCACACTCCACCCAGCGTGACCCCGAAAGCAGATTCACCTTTGCCTGAAGTCCCCGTAAAGGATCCGGTTGGGGAATCCCTTCCGGCAGATCCGGATCCCCTCCAGGACTCCGTTACAGCGGAGCTGGTGCATGACCAGAGCATTATCCATCACTCCTGGCGAAGGGAAAGAGAGAGGGGAGGTGTCAGACGCCTTAGAAATGGGCCTCCTGTGTGCCCTTCATTTGGCTGGGGTCCCATCCAAGCTTAGTTTATGTCGTCACACATCCCATAGTGTCTCTCTAAAACAAGGGTGGGAAGTCTCAGGTCCAGGGGTCACGGCCTACACCGTTTTGCAACCTCCTTGAGTATCTTTGCCTGGATGGCATGTGTCATTAATGCCTCTTGCTTGCCTGGTTGGAGGAGAGAGAGGTGTGTGGGTGTGTTGAAACTAGCCTGACGTAAGGTAAAGGTAAAGGGACCCCTGACAGTTAAGACCAGTCGCAAACGACTCTGGGGTTGTGGCGCTCATCTCGCTTTATTGGCCGAGGGAGTCGGTGTACAGCTTCCAGGTCATGTGGCCAGCATGACTAAGCTGCTTCAGGCGAACCAGAGCAGCGCACGGAAATGCCGTTTACCTTCCTGCTGGAGCGGTACCTATTTATCTACTTGCACTTTGACGTGCTTTCGAACTGCTAGGTTGGAAGCAGGGACCGAGCAACGGGAGCTCAACCCATCCCGGGGATTCGAACCGCCGACCTTCTGATCTGCAAGCCCTAGGCTCTTTGGGTTAGACCACAGCGCCACCCGCGTCCCAATTTGCACCCATTGCTCTACCCTCTTTTTCTTTTGCCCCCACCCACAACTCCATCCCAGAAGGTTGCCCAGGATGGAATGTGGTGTCCAGGCAGAAAAAGGAGTCCACACTCCTGCGCCAGAACTGCAGAGCCAGAAGTCTGTAGAGAATGAGACTCTTAATCTCAGGGACATGGGTTCGAGCCCAGCATTGGGCAAAAGATTCCTGCACTGTGGGGGTTGGACACCCTTGGGGGACGCTTCCAATCCACAATTGTCTGGTTCTAGAGATCCCGGGCAAGGCATTGGGAGAGGAACCTGCCATACACTTAAGAAGTGATGTTTCTATTGCGCTGTGTGGCTCCTGTCCCGTTCCATTTGCCACTAGAGTTGTGCTAAATATGCCAATAGAGGCAGATTCCCTCCCTGTCTTTTGCACCACCGTTCCTTTTGTTGGTACGCATTTCAGCTAATCACTGCTGGGGGAACGTGAAACCCGTAGACACGTCCCTGTCTGTGAGTTAGCTGCCCAAGGGCCTCCCCAAACCAGCAAACCAGCACCTCCCAGTGCAGTCCACCAGCCCTGTCCCTGTCCTGTTACCAGGGGCCTTCCGTTCATTGGGGATGAGGCACCTCACAAAGTGAGGGTGGGTTGTTTTCAGGTTGGCCATCAGTTTGTTGAGGTTCTCCTGCCAGAGAAAGAGAGACAGAGAGGGAGAGAGGGGAGAAGATGGAGGGGAGATAAAGAGGGAGGGGAAAGGAGAGGGGGACAGAGGAGGGAGAGAGGGAGAGGCAGAAATGGGAGAGAGAGGGTGGGAGGGGAAAGTAGAAAGGAAGAGAAGAGGTGAGGGAAGACAGAAAAGGTGAGGGAAGAAGAGGCAGGGAAAGGGGGAAGACGAAAGGAGAGAAGGAGGAAAAGAGAGGGAGGAATGTGTGTCAATACTTATTTAGTTTCCAGCAATGTCTTCTTTGCTCCCCCTTGCTTGACTTAAAAAAAATCAAAATCAAACAAGCACCCCTCTCCCATCTTTTTCGTGGGGCGGCCTTTGGTTTCCTACCCGATGAACTGCAGAAACAGTCTGGAAAGATGATCCTTTCTTCTTCGATCCTTTTCCCTTCCCTCCATCTCCACCTGAGGACAGAAGCGCAGAGAGTGAAGGTTTTGAAAACTCAGGCAAGCCTCCCTCATCAAAGGAATGAGCAAATCAGGTCAATTTTGGTTTCTTTCAGTTGTTTCTCTTCTTCTTTTTCAGTCTTAAATTCAGTTCTCCTACACTGGTCTCCTTCCCAATGACTGTCATTGAAATCTCTCTAATTAACCACTACACTGTGCTGCTCTCATTCACAGAATAAAACCAAAATATAAAACCACAAAATACATAATCAAAATAAAACCAACAACCCAATACCCCCCCCACAAAAAACACACCTTCTAAAAAGGCATAGGATGCCAATCAAATCAACCAAATAAACGTTTTGACCTGGCGCCTAACAATTTATAATGAAGGCGCCAGGCGAACTTCCCTGGGGAGAGCATTCCACAGATGGGGAGCCACTGCAGAGAAGGCCCCGTTCTCGTGTTGCCACCCTCCAAACCTCTCGATGAGGCACACGAAGGAGGGCCTCAGAAGATGATCTCAGGGTCTGGGTAGGTTCATATGGAAAGAGGCGGTCCTTGAGGTATTGTGGTCCTGAGCCATTTAAGACTTTATTGGTCTAAACCAGCACTTTGAATTGGGCCCGGAAACTAATATTTAGCCAGTGCAGTTGGACCAGGATCAGTATAATATGCTCAAACCGTCTCGCTCCGGTGAGCAACCTGGCCGCTGAATTCTGCACTAGCTGAAGTTTCCGAACTGTCTTCAGAGGCAGCCCTACATGTAATGTATTGCAGTAATCTAACCTTGAAGTTACCAGAGCATAGGCAACAGTAGTTAGGCTATCCCTGTCCAGATACGGGTGTGGCTGGGTCACCAGCCGAAGCTGATGGAAGACACTCTGGGCATGTAACATCATGCCAAACTAGGACTGGTAGAAATTCAGTTCAGTGTAGATTTTAGCGTGAACCTCCCTCATCCATGCTTTCTGAAGCAATACGCAAACTGAAAGGCAGACGGCTTTTAAATTTGCACTTATCCGCATTATGTGATGCAGCTCTCCGGTGTGATGACACACACAAAAATGTGTATACTGGGGTGAGCCGTGCACTGTGCAAAGATATGCACATATGAGGGGAAAAGAACACACTGCTTTAGTGGAAATTGCTTGTGTTTAAATACTTTTTTGGAAGCCGCCCAGAGTGGCTGGGGAACCGCAGTCAGATGGGCGGCGTATACAAATTAAAATGATCATGATGATGTTTTTGTCAGGCAAAACTAAATACAGTGGTACCTCAGGTTAAGGACGCTTCAGGTTACAGACGCTTCAGGTTACAGACTCTGCTAACCCAGAAACAGTACCTCGGGTTAAGAACTTTGCTTCAAGATGAGAACAGAAATCGTGCTCTGGCGGCGCTGCGGCAGCGGGAGGCCCCATTAGCTAAAGTGGTGCTTCAGGTTAAAAACAGTTTCAGTTTAAGAACGGACCTCTGGAACGAATTAAGTTCTTAACCCGAGGTACCATCGTACTGAAAATGTGCATTGCTGGGAGAAATTTGCTTTGAATACTGACAAATTTCCATGAGGCTTTTCTTCTAAATAAAAAAAAAAGATAAATTGCAAACTGAAGCAGAAACGTAGGGAGGTGGACTTAAGGTTGGAAAAAATGAGAAGAAACAGAGAGAACCCAAAGCTAATAGATTCATCTGCCTCCTAATTTGGAGCGTTTTGGGAAATTAAAATGGCAGCCACCCCCCCACCCCCCGGAGTGCCCTGATGTTAGGGCAACTGCCCAAGGATTCTGAGTACTGGGCCTGATTTCCTCCTTTCCTCCTTCTCCCTCTCTCCTCCTCGCCCATCAATCTCACCGGCCTCCATGCCGGCGTAGCTGGAGAAAAGCGTAGCAAGGAGCTTGAGGGACGACTTCTGGTAGAGCCCCACCACCGTCTCGTTGAGGGGGTCCTTGTTTTTCTGCAGCCAGCCAAGGATGTTGTAGTCGACGGTGCCAGCGTAATGGACGAGGGAGAAATGGGCCTCCGGCTTGCCCTTGGTGTTACGGGGCTTCCCAAAGTTGTTCGACTTGCCCAGGTGGTTGTCGTACAGCTTGGCCTTGAAGGTCATGTCAGAAGCTTTCGGGAACATGCACTCCTCCTCCAGGATGGACATGATGCCCAGCGGCTGCACAGAAAGAGGGGGGAAATAGAGTCAAAGCAGCAAGTCAGGGAGACCCGGCTAACCATGGTTTCCTGTTGCATCCGAACTGGGAAACTATAGCAAATCGTTCCCTAACAAGCCAGAATATGAAGCCATGGTTTAAAGTTGTTTGGAAGCTGTTAGCGGTAGTGAAATCAGACGAAACCACAGAAGGAATTGGAAGAACGGGGGAAGAACCCAGAAGAGGTCGAACCTTGACCCACCTCCCCATGTATGGTAAAGCGAATTTATTTTAGCAAGGCACAACAAGGGTGCTAATGGCCAGTCCCCTTATATTCAGGGTTGTGTTACACAGTGGTAAGGGGCGAAGCAAATCCAGTAACTGGCATTGGGTGAAAAAGAAGGATTACTTGCCTTTAAAACAAACAAACAAACAAACAAACAAACAAACAAACAAACAAACAAGTTTCTAGCCCTTAACGTGGCAGGATTCTAGGCTGGGCTTCCACAATCACATCTCGGCTTAATAAATGGAGAGGCACATGAGCTTCATACAATCTCACTTTCTCCCACCCCTTTCATGCAAAGAAGGCAGGGAGCCACAGTTAACTGTAGATTCCTGTGCGGCTCATTACCAAACTCAAAACCATGGAGAGACATTGGATTCTTATCTCATTATACATGACTAAGCCATTTCTCACCTTCTCACCCCTTGCCTTTTCCTGTAAGACCTATTACAGTGTTAAGAGTCGTCAACAGGCTCATCTCAGCTATCTGCCAATCTCCCATTCCCACCACCCCTCCCCACCTTCTCACTATATAGAAGGTTCTGGCAACTTCTGTTTCAGTGTATCTGAAGAAGTGTGCATGCACACGAAAGCTCATACCAAGAACTGACTTAGTTGGTCTTTAAGGTGCTACTGGAAGGAATTTTTTTATTTTGTAGATTCCTGCTACCTCTGAACCAGGAACAATGCTTAATGGCTTCCTAGCACCTTAACATCATAGCTTCATAGTCTGGCAAATTGGGAAGCCAATGATAAACCCTTCCCCTCCCTCCTGTTTCCCTGATCTCAGTATGCAGGCGTGATTCCATCCCTCAGAGAACACCTCACAACCGCACCTTCTCGATGAGGTCGATGCAGGCTTGGAGGTCCATGCCGAAGTCAATGAAGACCCAGTCGATCCCTTCTTTCTTGTACTCTTCCTGCTCCAGCACAAACATGTGGTGGTTGAAGAACTGCTGCAGCTTCTCGTTGGTGAAGTTGATGCAGAGCTGCTCAAAGCTGTTGAACTGAGAGAGGGAGCGAGGAAGGGAAAGGAAATCAAGGACTCGAGCAATTTGAAAAACCAGTCTGTCCAGGGTTCATAGCCCCACTCAGCTATGATGATGATGATAATGATAACAACAATAATATTTACTTATACCCTGCTGATCTAGGTGGGTTTCCTCAGCCAGTCTGGGCGACTCCCAACATAATAATAATAATAATAATAATAATAATAATAATAATAATAATGGCAATAAAACACGAAACATTAAAAACTTCCCTAAACAGGGCTGCCTTCAGATGTCTTCTAGAAGTCACATAGTTGTTTATTTCCTTGACATCTGATGGGAAGGTGTTCCACAAGGCGGGCACCACTACCAAGAAGGCCCTGTAACCTGACTTCTCGCAGGGAGGAAACCGCCAGAAGGCCTTTGGAGCTGGACCTCAGTGTCCGGGTAGAATGGTGGGGGTGGAGATGCTCCTTCGGGTCTACTGGGCCTTTGAGGCTTGCTTAGGGCTTTAAAGGTCAGCACCAACACTTTGAATTGTGCTCAGAAACGTACTATGAGGCTGACTGGGTGACCTTGGGCAAATCACAAACCCTTAGCCTAACCTGGCCAAGCTGAGGACAGATGAGCAGCTCAGAAAACAAGTCACACTTGGAAAGAAACAAAACACGACAGGCTTGTGGTCTGCTGAACAAACCGTGTTCGCCCCCAATAGGATGAGACCAGTCCTCCAGGCAGGGGATATCTACTTAAGGACAATGATCCTATCTTGCGGCACCCACCGCAATGTACTCACGTCAAAGATCTCGAATCCTGCGATGTCCAGCACCCCGATGAAATACTGCCGTGGTTGTTTGGTCTCCAATGAGTTGTTGATCCTGACCACCATCCAGCTGAACATTTTTTCGTACACAGACTTAGCCAGGGCCCCAATGGAGTAGTACACCTGAGCGGAGGAGCCAGGGGAGGAAGGAAAGAAAAAGTGAGCAACACTTCATAGAATCATAGAATCATAGAGTTGGAAGAGACCACAAGGGCCATCGAGTCCAACCCCCTGCCAAGCAGGAAACACCATCAGAGCACTCCTGACATATGGTTGTCAAGCCTCTGCTTAAAGACCTCCAAAGTAGGAGACTCCACCACACTCCTTGGCAGCAAATTCCACTGTCAAACAGCTCTTACTGTCAGGAAGTTCTTCCTAATGTTTAGGTGGAATCTTCTTTCTTGTAGTTTGGATCCATTGCTCCGTGTCCGCTTCTCTGGAGCAGCAGAAAACAACCTTTCTCCCTCCTCTATATGACATCCTTTTATATATTTGAACATGGCTATCATATCACCCCTTAACCTCCTCTTCTCCAGGCTAAACATGCCCAGCTCCCTTAGCCGTTCCTCATAAGGCATCGTTTCCAGGCCTTTGACCATTTTGGTTGCCCTCCTCTAGACACGTTCCAGTTTGTCAGTGTCCTTCTTGAATTGTGGTGCCCAGAACTGGACACAGTACTCCAGGTGAGGTCTGACCAGAGCAGAATACAGCGGCGCTATTACTTCCCTTGATCTAGATGCTGTACTCCTATTGATGCAGCCCAGAACTGCATTGGCTTTTTTAGCTGCCGCGTCATGTCAAGTTTGGCTCATGTCAAGTTTGTGGTCAACCAAGAACTTCAGGGAAAGCAATCTGAGCCCCTGCGCCTGGTGGTGCTCTCCAGATTTTTTTGGACTCAGCTCCCACCAGCCCCAGCTGGCACACTTGGAGCAGGCCTCAGCACCAGATCCTGCACAAGCATGGCAGGGCCTGATGTCCTGGCCAAATAGAGTAAGCGAATGGAGCCTGGTCTTCTGGTGGTAAATCATTCAAACTGATTTTTAGTACTGTGTTTTTACGGTGTTGTAAGCTGCCCTGGAACCTCATTGTGAAGGGCAGAGAAGACTCCAGCATCGTGACTGCGGCTCTTGTTTCCTCAGATGGAAAAAGAGCAAAGTCACAATTAAAGAAGAATGGCAACTTAAAATGATGGAATGTGCACAACTTGCAGATCTGGCACATAGAATAAGAGAACAAGAAGAACATACGTTTAAAGAAGACTGGAAAATGTTTATTGAATATATGGAGGGAAACTGTGTTTATTTGAAAATGTGGGCAGCGTTAAGATAAATTCAGCAGTGTAAATAAGTTTTGAGGGACGTAATAATAGAATACTGAATGGTTTAGTTTATATAAAATATGCAGGGATTTATGCTATGCAAAATGAACCATGTAAAGAGAAGAAGAAGGGAAGTCATTAGTATTTTAAGGTTGTTTAAATGAATATTCTAAAATGTAAAACAGAAAATTTAATAAAAATTATAGGGGGAAAAGACATAATCTTCAGCAGCATCAAGTTATATGGACTCTGAGCAAGGAGTCCTGCTGCCTTCACTGTGAGCACCTCTCTCTTTATCTTTCAAAGGCAAGTCCCCAGCCCCCAAAACCACAGCATTTTTTTAAATGCCTCAGGGAAGCAGGACTTCAAAGAAGAAGGCAGACTGTCCGCTCATTCCTTGACCAGTGGTTCTCAAAGGGAGAGGATGGCAAGGACCATTAAAGAAACATATAAACATTTTCTGCGTAGTGTAGTATCAAAATATTTCTTCTTATCTGCAGGGTATGGATAGATATCTTTTCAAAACCAAGCACTGCTAGGAGTCATTTATTTTCTGTTTTCCAATGTACAGTGGTACCTCAGGTTACATACGCTTCAGGTTACAGTCCCCGCTAACCCAGAAATAGTGCTTCAGGTTAAGAACTTTGCTTCAGGATGAGAACAGAAATCGTGCTCCGGCAGCAGGAGGCCCCATTAGCTAAAGCGGTGCTTCAGGTTAAGAACAGTTTCAGGTTAAGTACGGAGCTCCGGAACAAATTAAGTACTTAACCCGAGGTACCACTGTACTGTATTTATCAATTAGAAAATTGGTGAGGCACAGGGAAATTTTTATTCCAAAACTGTGACCCAGAGGGGGGAAAATGTTTGTGAATCGCTGCCCTAGACCAAATGGATCCTCAGGTCAATAGTTCCTGTGGTGACCTCTGTTTTAACCCCCACACCACCCAATTTTGGGCACCTCGTACCCCATTTCGTGACTTTGCTACATGACCTGACTGCAAATAAGCCTGATCCCTGCTACGGTGGCTGATGATGATGAACTTGTGCATAAGGGATTTTATTTGCGGCCTCTGAACTGTTTGTTCCGTTAGTTTCAGCTGTCGAACTCAGGGCGGAGCGGATCGTCTGGGTGACAGGTGCACCCTGAACAGAGCCTGGCACCCCCCAAACCCAACGCCCCAGGCAGTCATCTGGGTCACCTGCCCCGAAATACAACTAGGCTCATTCCAGCTAAGCGGTTCTGGTTTTTTTTAGAAAGGTTTCGATCCCTCCTTTTTTTAGAAGGGTTTCTATCCTTTATTATGACAACAACAATTCAACAACCCTGGGCCTAACATTACATTTCTATTCACGATTAATTAGAAGTTGGTTTTCCCCGTTTCCACAACAGTTTGTGATGTTATTGTTTGTTTTAAAAAAGTTCTCGTGCGAATTCAACCGCATTTTAGTGCTCCAATCTCCTAATATAAACATTTTTGGGAATGCAACCTTGCCCAAAACACTCACGGTTGCAAAGCAACTTTCTCTAGTGTAATGCATGTTGATGTGTTATTTTCACTAATATATACACATTTTTGTGCACGTTAATTGTGATGGAGTGCGGGAACCGCATTGCAAGGTTTGGAGAGGTGCAAATTTCGAAGGAGGGCTGTGTTTCGGTTCACACATTGTTACAGAAAGTGCAAATTGCCTAAGTTTGCCTTTAAATGGACACTGGGTCAAATTTCACCCCATCTCCAGTCTGAACTGATGCGAATAATGAGGCCAGCACCGTCAACGCCAGCAGCTGCACCCATGTTGAGCTTGCCCAACTGTAAATACCCTATAATGGTGTTTTTCAACCTTGGACCCCCAGATGTTGTAGGACTACAACTCCCATCATTCCCTGTGTTATGTACTGAGTTGAATAGGATCCAAACTGCAGCAGTCTGATTGGTCCTAGAACAATAGGATCCAAATTGCAGCAGTCTGATTGGTCCGAGAACAATAGGATTCAGAATGCAGCAGTCTGATTGGTCCAAGAACAATGCAGCAGTATGATTGGTTGGCAGGAACCACCCAATCATGCTCCAGATATAAGTGAATCCACAACCTGATTGGCTTACAGTAGAATTCCAGAATTAACCAATCATGTGCAGCACATTGTGTAAATAATGTATATAAAGCAGATACTTTGAGGGGACATTCATTCATTCCTCCTCACCACTATGAGCTGAATAAAGAGCATGAAATCACTTTGCGGCTCTGAGTATATTTTACCCTGCTAGCTTAGCCAATAGCCAGGGGTGATGGCAGCTGTAGTGTTACAACACCTGGGAACCCAAGGCTGAAGAAAAATGGCCAACACACCTTCTGGAAGCCGAGGCCCCACCTGCAAAAAGAGATCCTCACCTGTTGGACATTTTGTCCCTTGGTGACATATTCATTGCCAACCTTCACCCTCGGGTGGCAGAGACCCTTGAGGAGGTCGGCTGAGTTCAGGCCCATCAAGTAGGCAGATTTATCTGCATCTGGGAAGGAAAGGAAATACGTATGGTACATACTGCAGGTGGGATCCTATATTTTCTACTCCTGCAACTTATTTTTTAAGGGGTAGAGACACCTGTCTGTTTCAGCTTTGCTACGTTTCTCCTTTCTTCAATCTTAAGGTCAGTTCTCCACCTCAATCTGCAATTTTATTTTATTTTTTAAAGCAAGCCCTCACCAACAAATTCCTCCTGGTACTACACACACAATGGTACGTCATTTTGCCTGATATTTGAACCTCTGCAAAGCAATTCCCCCTAATTTAATGCATATCCCTGCCCCCCATACATACATTTTAATATAAACACCATCCTAGTACAGTGGTACCTCAGGTTACATACGCTTCAGGTTACAGACTCCGCTAACCCAGAAATAGTGCTTCAGGTTAAGAACTTTGCTTCAGGATGAGAACAGAAATTGTGCTCCGGCGGCGCGGCGGCAGCAGGAGGCCCCATTAGCTAAAGTGGTGCTTCAGGTTAAGAACAGTTTCAGGTTAAGAATGGACCTCCGGAACGAATTAAGTACTTAACCTGAGGTACCACTGTATATGTATTCCTCGTGCACACGACTTGGCTGGAGAACTACAACATTCAGAGAAGTGCTCATTTCTGAGGACGGCTGTGCTTTGGTTGATGTATTTTTCGGAAAGTGCGAATCTCACAGGTCCAACTTCAAATGTACACCAAACCCCTTTTCTCCTCTGCCCCTGCTTCTTTCCCCTTCCGCAAATCCCTTTCCCGCTTCTCCCTGACATTCCCCTTTATCCGACAGATCTCTCCCACCCTTTGCAAACCACACACCTTCGGTCCCATCAGCCTCAGCCTGCTCCTCCCGCTGTTTCTGCTTAAATTTCATGTTGCCGTAGTGCATGATGGCGCCTGTCAGCTTGTAAACCCCGACTTTCTCCTCTGGGGTGAAACCCAGGACATCAAAGGCACTCTGTGTGTATATTGGAAGGGGGGAGAAAGAAAGAAAGAAAGAAAGAAAGAAAGAAAGAAAGAAAGAAAGAAAGAAAGAAAGAAAGAGTCACAGAGGACGCTTCTCAAATTGGCACCCTTCACTTTTGACACACACACCCTGTATTTCCTGCACTCCAGGAGCTGCCAGCAGGTGGTGCTGTTCCAGTTCTGTAGCTACAAGATAGCTCCCCCTTACGGAATATGCAGAAATGGAGAAACTTACTGGAAGAGTAAGAAATTAAGATAATTTTTTAAAATAAAAGAATGGAAATGGTTTATTGAGTATTGACAGATAAATTGTAAACAGGTAAGAACACTGGCAGGGTTACTGTAATAACCTGCAGTTTTATAAGAGTATATATTTAAAGTAGATGAAGAAATGAGCAAATTAAGTTCATTTGGATATGCAGAAGATATTAAAAACAAATTTAAGAAACTGCAGAAAGAAGGAGAAGGAAGTCAAGCTTTGAAATGTTAAAATGATTGTAAAATTAGTAAAATGTCTAAACCTCAAAAGCATTAAAGAAATACAAGATAGTTCTACCCAGGAATTGCTCCACCTAGGGTTTTGGTCATCTTTTTCAATATGGTGCCCTCTGCGAGATCAAATTTTGGAGCCCCTAAATGGATCTTAACACGTGGAACCATGGCTGATCTCCCTTCCCCTCCCTGTGTTTATGCAAAGAGACTCACGTCTGTAGCCATCAGTTCGTCTGAGTCGTCGATGGAGGCCACAGTCACCTCTCCTTGGGAGATGTAGCTGTAGTCGTAGGGGTTGTTTGTGACCAGAAGCAGGTCTTTTGGGGGAAGAAACAGGGGAATGAAGAGGGGGGTTAACAGCAGACTGTGTTCAGGGCATGACTCCCCAGAAACAATCGGCTCAAAGAACGATTTGGTTACAATGCGGATATTTCACTTAAACCCATTTAAACTTATTGTAGATTTATAAAAAAATTCCTTCCAGTAGCACCTTAAAGACCAACTAAGTTAGTTCTTGGTATGAGCTTTCGTGTGCATGCACACTTCTTCAGATACACTGCATGCACACGAAAGCTCATACCAAGAACTAACTTAGTTGGTCTTTAAGGTGCTACTGGAAGGAATTTTTTTATTTTGACTATGGCAGACCAACACGGCTACCTATCTGTAACTGTAGATTTATAGTTAGACTTGTTATCGCCTGGTTTCGGAAAGACTCGCATCCTTATCAAACTGGCTTAGCAGAGTTTGGTAACTGCCCCTAATGGGGAAACGGACCAAGAAAATACAGCGTAGCTAAAGGAAAAAGGAGACAGCGTGGTTTGGTGGTTAGAGCAGTGTTTCTCAAACCTGGGTCTCCAGCTGTTTTCAGACTACAATTCCCATCGTCCTTGACCGCCGGCTAGCAAGGGATGATGGGCATTGTAGTCCAAAAACAGCTGGTGATCCGAGTCTGGGAAACACTGGGTTAGAGTGTCAGACCAGAACCTGGGAGAGACCAGGGTTCGAATTCCCACTTGGCCATTAAGCTCACTGGGTGACTTTGGGCTGCTTGATGCCTCTCCGCCTAACCTACCTGGCAGGGTTGTTGTGAGAATAAAATAGAGAGGAAGAAGAGAACCATGAGCTCCTCAGAGGAAAGATGGGATAGAAATGTAATAAATAAATAATTTTACAACTGACCGGTACCGGTACTGACTGGCGGTTGGAGGTCGGATGGCGGCTAACAGATTGAGGTTGAATCCTGACAAGACAGAAGTACTGTTTTTGGGGGGACGGGGGCGGGTGGGTGTGGGGGACTCCCTGGTCCTGAATGGGGTAACTGTGCCCCTGAAGGACCAGGTGCGTAGCCTGGGAGTCATTTTGGACTCACAGCTGTCCATGGAGGCACAGGTCAAATCTGTGTCCAGGGCAGCTGTTTACCAGCTCCATCTGGTACGCAGGATGAGACCCTACCTGCCCACGGACTGTCTCGCCAGAGTGGTGCATGCTCTGGTTATCTCCCGCTTGGATTACTGCAATGCGCTCTACGTGGGGCTACCTTTGAAGGTGACCCGGAAACTGCAACTAATCCAGAACGCGGCAGCTAGACTGGTGACTGGGAGCGGCCGCAGAGACCACATAACACCGGTCTTGAAAGACCTACATTGGCTCCCAGTACGTTTCCGAGCACAATTCAAAGTGTTGGTGCTGACCTTTAAAGCCCTAAACGGCCTTGGTCCAGTATACCTGAAGGAGCGTCTCCACCCCCATCGTTCTACCCGGACACTGAGGTCCAGCACCGAGGGCCTTCTGACGGTTCCCTCATTGCGAGAAGCCAAGTTACAGGGAACCAGGCAGAGGGCCTTCTCGGTAGTGGCACCCTCCCTGTGGAACGCCCTCCCACCAGATGTCAAAGAGAACAACTATCAGGCTTTTAGAAGACATCTGAAGGCAGCCCTGTTTCGGGAAGCTTTTAATGTTTGATGTATTATAGTATTTTAATATTCTTTTGGAAGCCGCCCAGAGTGGCTGGGGAGGCCCAGCCAGATGGGCGGGGTATAAATAATAAATTATTATTATTATTATTATTATTATTATTATTATTATTATTCTGTGGATGAGGTAAGAATAGCAATCCTGAATTTCCACGGACATCAAGATTGTTCATCCCACACTTTTCAATGCAATTCCCTTTCCTGTACTGCAGAAAGTTCACCTGCTGCACTAGGCTGCCAGAGAGCTTTATTTTGCTTGACTACTGCAATGTGCTGCTTGTGGGGCTGCCCTTGTATATAGTCTAGAAGCTGCAGATAATGCAGAATGCGGTGGCCAAACGGTTCACGGGAGCAGGCTGCTGACAACACACTACACTTCTGCTGAGAGATGGGTTGCCACTTTGCTACTGAATCAAGTGCACGGTTCTTGTGTTAATTCACGAAACCCTAAACACCTCGGGACCAAATTCCCTTTAGGACCGTATGGGCCCTTACATTCTGCCTCGATCACTGAGATCCTCTGACGGGGCATTTCTGGTGGTTCCCCCATGTCCCAAAGGCTTGGTCAGCCTTCACTAGGGACCAAGCCTTGAGTGCAGCAGGACCTGGCCGGTGGAACTCCTTGCCACTAAAGGTTCAGCAGGAATCGCCCCAGCTTTCTTTTAGGCATCCCCGAAAAGCGGTGTTGTTTAGACAGGCCTTTGAATCTGGAACCTCCTTTTAGCTAATCAGCATTTATTTGATGTTTCTACTGATGTCTTCACGAATGTTTTTATTTACACTATTGTAAATTTGTTTACAGGATACTGCCTTGCTGTATTTTTTTATGACAGAGCAGTCTATAAAATCTAAAATAAAAATAAATAAATGTGCAAACCTAAAGTTCTGGTATGCACATGAATCCCTCTAGTACCCACTGGGAACTTTGGTATATACTCTCCCCCCTTATGGAGAAACACAAAACCCAAATACTCACCCAGAAGCTCTGGCTTCTTGTTGGACAGGATCTGGTAGAATATATGGTAGTTTCTCTCAGCTTTGAGCTGGAAAATCACCCGGGACTTTTCCAGGAGATCTGAGAGAGAAGGGACGGGGGGCTGTGTGAAAACTGAATTGATACAAGCTCTGTAAAATCTAGAACAGCCAGTTACACCTTGCCCAAAAACAACAACACAAAAAACACATAGTTGCACAGGATTGGCATATATTAATTCATATATCTAGATGCAAATTTAGATATCACTACTACATATAAGTATATAACTATTGCTTATCCTTTTAGGCTCTCTCAGCCCAGCGTACAAAATCAGTTCTAAGACACTCCTTGCCCTTAGGTATAGCAAATGGTTAGGTTACTGTAGTTGCTTTTAGAGTTTGTAGAGATGGTTTCATTGCATTAGAGTTTGCTGAATTGATATTATTGTTATTGTAGCTTGTGTTTCTATTTCATTCTGTTTTTACTGTGTTTTTACAGAAAACGTTGTTTCCTGTAAATTTGTTTTAATAATAACAACTGCTACTCTTTCTTAACTGGAGTATGTATGGCTGGATAAGGAATTTGAAGAGGGAGGCAGGAGTTGCCAAGCTTTTTGGGCCAGTGGAATTTTTGGGAAAGTGCAGTGGGTGCCAGTCACAAGATGGCTGCCGTGGGGTGTGTGGCATAGTACAAGGCAGCTGTTGCAGGGTGTGGGGTGTTAAGTTGTGGGTGAACATATCAGATGACACACCGATTCTTCAAACAGCTCTTGTTTATTCACAGGCCAGAAGAGAACTGAACTGAAGGGTTCAGCCAGCCTGCTTATATAGAGTTCCACTAGAACGCAACAGTAACCATTTTCTGTAACTATCCAATCACTGAACATCACTTTCAATCCCTTATTTGCATATGTGGACCTGAACTATCTACAGTATCCTCCTACTGGCCCAGAGTGAGAACTTCAGTACATAACATGTGGCATAGCACAAAATGGCTGCCGTGGGGTGTGTGGCATAGCAAAAGACAGCTGCCATGGTGTGTGTGGCATAACACAAGATGGCTGCCACAGGGTGTGTGGCATAGCACAAGATGGCTGCCGCAGGGTGTGTAGCATAACACAAGATGGCTGCCGTGGGGTGTGTGGCATAACACAAGATGGCTGCCACGGGGTGTGTGGCATAGTACAAGATGGCTGCTGCAGGGTGTGTGGCATAACACAAGATGGCTGCCGCGCGGTGTGTAGCATAACACAAGATGGCTGCCTTGGAGTATGTGGCATAACACAAGATGGCTGCTGTGGTGTGTGTGGCATAGCACAAGATGGCTACCGCAGGGTGTGTAGTATAACACAAGATGGCTGCCGTGGGATGTGTGGCATAACACAAGATGGCTGCTGAGGGGTGTGTGGCATAGCACAAGACGGCTACTGTGGGGTGTGTGGCATAGAACAAGACGGCTGCTGTGGGGTGTGTGGCATAACACAAAATGGTTGCCGCGGGGGACAAACACAGCTGGACACACAGATCAGACGGACTGATCAAACTTCCCTTCGCAGTCTGACTTACAGGTTTCTATGTCGGCTGACGCCAACTTTCCCGTTGCCCCGAAGTGGATTCGGATGAATTTACCCTAGACAGAAAAAGGAGGGCATGACTATATAAGAGCGCTGGACTCGTGATAAAGAAGTCTTGGGTTCAAATCATCCTCTAAGCTGTGAAGTTCATGGGGTGGCTTCGGGTAAGGCAGAAGCTACCTCTATGCTCTGCCAAGCCTACCTAGCAGGGGTGTTAGGCAACAATGCCATTCTGAACTATTTTGAGGGAGAACGTGAGACCCAGAGACAGAACAACAGCAATGTTTCATTGCAATCTAGGTTGCTTTGCATGCAGAAGGTCACAGGTTTGATGCCCGGCATCTGCAGGTTGGGCTGGGGGTGTCCAACCCTGGAGAGTTGCTGCCAATTAGTGTGGACAATACTTAGCTAGATGGAGTCCTGGTCAGACTCAGCTTCCTAGGTGCCCAAGGGCATAGGCTGATATACAGGACGCACACCCCGCTTGCATCCCGGAAAAACCGGGACATCCTCCCTGCCCCCCCCCCGCCCCCCGTGAGAGCATGCCAGCCATTTTGGGTGTTATGATCTCGTATGATTTCATGCCAACATCTCACCCTGAAAAAAGCACTTTTCTTGACCTGGCGGTTTTGCACAGCACCCAAAAATGCACGTTTTTGAGGGCTTGTGAGAGCACAGCCCCTCAGAAAAGCATGTATTTGGGGCTCTGTGATCTCACGTGGGGTCTTGTGAGGGGGTGCGGACGAGAAAACGCAGTTGTGGGATTCAACACGGAAGGCAGGCAGGGCTTTGATATTTGGGGGGTCTTCCACAAGCCTCCCTAACCAGCCAGATTCACTCACAAATCGGGACGAGTTGTCGTTCCGCAAGGTCTTGGCGTTGCCGAAGGCCTCCAGCGCAGGGTTGGCCTGGATGATTTGATCTTCCAGCGTCCCCTGAAAAAGCAGAGTGAATGGTTAGGGCAGCTTAAATCCACCCCCTCCACACATCTTCAGATCCCACGTCTGCTGTGGGGAAATTCAGAGCATGCTGTGGGGAATTTTTTCCGGCTGCAGGGGTTGCCATGTTGGATTAAACACAAGGCTGCATTTGCATTGCACGGTTAGGGCATTATGATGCCCGCTTTGAACAGTCATGGCTTCCCCCAAAGCATTCTGGGAGCTGCCTCTCTTTGCTGAGAGTTGTTAGGAGACCCCCATTCCCCTCACAGAGGTACAATTCTCAGAGTGGTCTAACGGCCAATCCCTCTTCCCAGATAATTGCGAGGGAAATGGGGTGGGGTGTGTGGGGGTCCCCTAACAACTCTCAGCACCATGAATAAGCCGCAGCTCCCAGAATTCTTTGGGGGGGAAGCCATGACGGCTCAAAGCAGTACGAGACCTCCCAGTGGTGCAGCAATAAAACCACTGGCACATTCGCAAAGCTAAGCAGGGTCTGATATGGTTTCCAGTTGGATGGGAGACAGTGTGTTGAGATTCCTGCAAAAGGAGTTGGACTAGACAACACTTGGGGTCACTCTGTGATTGAAATGTACGGTGTTAATGGGGCCTTAGCCAGCTATGCCAAGGGCCTAATTCTCCCTGGGGTGGGAAACCTGCGTCTGGGCTGCACCAATTTCAGATGTAAATGGGGGTTCCCGGAACAGATTCCCACGCAAGAACGCTAGCATGTCAGAAACCAGAGTTTCTTCACATCCATGCCTTCCTTTCAAGCAACTCTCAGGGAAACTGAGTTCTCCAAAGGGCAACACCGAGACTAAGGAGGACGAAGCTGGTTCCTGAGCTGGATATGCGAAGGGAGACATTTGGGGGCCGGCTGAGGTCAGTGAGGCAGTACCACCCCAATGGACGAGCCACGGCTTTGAGAGTCACGGCTTTCCCCAAAGAATCCTGGGAACTATAGCTTAAAAGAGCACCTTCCCCAGTATCAACCATCTTGGACTTTACAATCAGCTGGTGAGGCTCAACCCGCCTGGCAGTGACAGGGCCTTTTCGGTGGTGGCTCCCCGATTGTGGAATGCATTCCCTGTGCCTCTCTTCCTCGTTACAGACTTTCAAGAGGAATTTAAGAGCATTACTCGGCTGGAAGAGGAGGCGGGAGGCCTTCGCGCAGGAGGGAAAGGCCTGCGCTTCGCGCACGATCACGATCGCTCGTGGGTACCTTGTTGGTGTTGGCGGCATCCTTCTTGCGGTCGCCGATGGCAGCGATGCTGGCAAAGTACTGGATCACCCGCTTGGTGTTCACCGTCTTCCCTGCACCGGATTCTCCGCTGGAATGAGGACAGAATACGACGGTGAGGCAGCCGGGCAGATGGGGAAGCCTGCAACTGCTTATGCAGTCAGAAAATACTTTGGATTTTCTCAACATGCCAAATGGGGAGAAGGGGGTCATTTTGAGGCACTCACGTGATGAGGACAGACTGGTTTTCTCGGTCTGGAAGGAAAGAGAGAATGTAAGAATTGCCATGCTGGTTGAGATTAAGGACCAATGTCTCTGGCATTGAGCGGCTAACCAGAGGTTGCTCAGAAATATTCACATGCAAGGTAAGGTGCTGAAAGTTGCCCCCCTCTTTTACCCTTATTATCAGGTGGTCAAAGATAGAGTCCTTCGGAACATGGAAGTTCTATTGTTAGATGTCTTCAGTAAACAGGCTATGGGTTTCCCCAGTTCTCCAATTATTTATATAAAAATGGCACTTATACCTTGTAGCATCGTGGCATGCAGTGAATTTGAGCATATTATGAGTTGCATTGAGGCGATTTTAGACTAGCTTTTCACCGCCCAGATGTTTTGGGCTACAATTCCCCGGAGCAGATTAGCCAGGAGGGTTCTGGGAGAAACGTGTCCCTGCTGCCAGACAAAATAAAAACCCCACACAAGGGCAATAGATCCTTTGTACCCGTCAACATGTATTGGTACGCGTTGTCGGAGATGGAGAAGATGTGGGGAGGGGCTTCGCTTCGCTTCTTGCCCCTGTAGGCAGCGACCACCTCAGCGTTGTAGACCGGCAGCCATTTGTAAGGGTTAACAGTCACACAGAAGAGGCCGGAGTATGTCTGGGGGGGAAGAAAGGAAAAGGGAACAAAAAGCTGAAAGGAACACACCAAGATAGAATAAAATGTGAGCTTCATACCCTCCAACATTTATCCAATGAAAATAGGGACACCCCATTCCATCATTATAATTTTACTATTTATACCCTATGCATCTTTTTGGGTTGCCCCCAGGCGCTCCAGGCAACTTCCAGCATATATAAAAACATAATAAAACATTAAACATAAAAAAACCCTTCCCTATACAGGATTGTCTTTAGACGGCTCAGGGGTCAGATAGCTCCATACCCTCCAACATTTCTCCAATGAAAATAGGGAAAGGTGGGACATTCCAGGATGAAATCAGAAACCGGCTTCTCTAAATCAGGGATGTCCCTGGAAAACAGGGACACTGAATTTTTTTTGAAGATCTAGCAAAGAAACCATAGTTGACCAAAGGGGACTACGATTCCCATCAGCCCCAGTCAGTAGCTAGACTACAAATCCCATCGACACCAAGACAATCACCGTCACGAGATGGCTGTGCTGGCTGGTGCTGATGGGAGTTCTAGTCCAAAACTTTTGAAGGGCATCCGGTTGGGGAAGGTAGCCCCCTAGATGGTGGGGAGCCCTCCCGCCGGACTTACATAGATCATCCAGGCGGCGTAGCGCTCCTTCAGATTGTAGAGGACGGCCGCTTCGTGCAGGAAGGTCAACATGGCCATGTCTTCAATCTTGTCGAACTTGGGCGGGTTCTGCTGGTGGACGTCCGCCTCCTTCACTGTCACCGTCTGGGGGAGGGGTTAGCAGAAACCATCGTCCGGATCCCACAATCAAAAACCCCGACCCGCCAATTCCCATCGGACCTTTAAGCCTCCCACTTACCCTTTTGGGTCCTGGCCTTTGACAGACGCAAAAACCACAGCCCCATTTCCGCTGTCCTCGTCGAACATTGCCAGTTCGTTGGCTTTACACTATCCTGCTCTCCTCAAAAATCATCAGAACGTGAGAAAAGCCTGCCAAAGGCCAATCTCCTCCAGCATCCTGTTCTCACGGTGGCCAACCGGATGCCCACGGGATACCCGCAAGCGGCACCTGAGCGCACACTCTCCCCTCCTGCCAACCGGTACTCATTCCTGCCTCTGACCGCAGGGGCTGAAAATAGCCATGGTTAGCTTTGTCCTCCACAAACTGGTCCACAACCCACTTTTAAAGCCATCCAGATGAGCAACCATCACTGCCTCTTGTGGCAGGGAGTTCCGCGGTTTAATGATGCGCCGCAGAAAGAAGCACATTCTTTCCTCCTGCCCCAAATCTTCCAATATTCGGCTTCGCTGCAGATGAGCGCCCTCACAAACATGAACCCCTCCTTGGCCCACCCCCACCCCCGGAGCTTTCTTGTCAATGCTCTTCACCGTTCGAGCCCCAAGGATTCTCATTCCATTAGGGGACAGGCTCTTGCTTTGCACCCGGACGGTTCCAGGAACCGCCTCTCCTGGTATACCTCACAGAGGACCTTAAGGTCCATGAATAATCATAGTTCAGAGGTCCGGGGCCCTAAGGAAGTCAGACTATCCTCCACCAGGGCCAGGGCCTTTTCAGTGATGGCTCCGACCTGGCGGAATGCTCTGTCCCATGAGACTAGGGCCCTGCAGGATTTAACCTCCTTCCATTGGGCCTGTAAGACAGAGCTATTCCACCTGGCCTTTAATTTGAATTCAGCCTGATCTTTTATTTCCCTCCCCCCCTCCCCTTTTTATGAACATTGCCCGTTCTGAGACCCCACAGCTAATTCTCCCCTGGCCTCCTCGCTGGCCCAAGTAGGACCAATTCAGCCAGCTGGCCCTGGGGAATATCTAATACTTATTTCCCCTAAATTGATTTTTGAATTTTATTATTATTCATGTTTTTATACTGTATTTTATGCTGCTTTTATAATTAAGTGTTTTAAATTTGTTGTTATAGAATCATAGAATCATAGAGTTGGAAGAGACCACAAGGGCCATCGAGTCCAACCCCCTGCCAAGCAGGAAACACCACCAGAACACTCCTGACATATGGTTGTCAAGCCTCTGCTTAAAGACCTCCAAAGTAGGAGACTCCACCACACTCCTTGGCAGCAAAGTCCACTGTCAAACAGCTCTTACTGTCAGGAGGTTCTTCCTAATGTTTAGGTGGAATCTTCTTTCTTGTAGTTTGGATCCATTGCTCCGTGTCCGCTTCTCTGGAGCAGCAGAAAACAACCTTTCTCCCTCCTCTATGTGACATCCTTTTATATATTTGAACATGGCTATCATATCACCCCTTAACCTCCTCTTCTCCAGGCTAAACATGCCCAGCTCCCTTAGCCGTTCCTCATAAGGCATTGTTTCCAGGCCTTTGACCATTTTGGTTGCCCTCCTCTGGACACGTTCCAGTTTGTCCGTGTCCTTCTTGAATTGTGGTGCCCAGAACTGGACACAGTACTCCAGGTGTGGTCTGACCAGAGCAGAATACAGTGGCACTATTACTTCCCTTGATCTAGATGCTATACTCCTATTGATGCTATACTCCTATTGTTAGCCGCCCTGAGCCCGGTTTTGAACCGGGAAGGGCGGGGTATAAATTAAAATTTATTATTATTATTATTATTATTATTATTATTATTATTATTATTATTAATTCCTGGTGCCTCCAGATACAGCTAAGTCCTGGACAGCCTCTGCCATTCAGTGTAGACAACGCTGACCTAGATGGACCAGTGGGCCCTTCCTCAGGATGAGGCAGATTCCTATGTCCCTGCCCACCTCTTTCGCAAAGTCCAGACCCTGCTTTGAAGCGGGTTGGGATAGATGACCCTTAGGGTCCCTCCCTGCAATTCTGTGATTCTGTCCTCTGATTCTTTGCACCGCCCTTGCCACAGACCTTCCCATTCTCGGTTTGCACGGTGACCATGCCTCCCTCGCGGCTCGTGACCTTGCCCTTGACAAACTCTTCCTTCTCGTCGGGCACGAAGCACTCCGTGCGGATGTCGAAAATCCGAGTCTGGGCCTCCAGGCGCTCCTTGTCCGATTTCCGGAGGTAGGGAGCCGCCGCCCCGAACTCGGCCATCACAGCGTCACCCATCCTGCGCGGCAGAAGAAGGCAGGGAGGGCATGAGAGAACCAAGAGAAAGACTGCCATCCCTGGTACCCAGCACCCCCGGTAACTTTGCAGCAAAGATGGGGAGCCTGTGACCTTCTAAGGGCTGTTGGACTCCGATTCCCATAAGCGCCAGCAACCAGCATGATGGGAGTTGCAGTCCAACAACTTGTGGAAGCTACTGCATCGTTTCTCAGTGGCCTGCTCATGCCTAGTAGTGGGAGAATCTGTCAGTTCCAGTTTCTCACAAGCTGTGGACACACCATATACAGTGGTACCTCGGGTTACATACGCTTCAGGTTACAGACGCTTCAGGTTACAGACTCCGCTAACCCAGAAATAGTGCTTCAGGTAAAAAACTTTGCTTCAGGATAAGAACAGAAATCGTGTTCCGGCGGCGCAGCGGCAGCAGGAGGCCCCATTAGCTAAAGTGGTGCTTCAGATTAAGAACAGTTTCAGGTTAAGTACGGACCTTCCGAACGAATTAAGTACTTAACCCGAGGTACCACTGTATTTTAAGCGTGCAAACGCACACCTGAGACTCTTGGGAACTGTATTTTGTTACAGGAGTTGTAGTTCTGCAAGGGGTAAACTACAGTTCCCACGATTATCTGGGCTGGTGGGAAATGTGCTTTTAATCATCATCATCATCATCATCATCTTTATTGCGGTCCAAAAACCCGTAACATAGACACAGAATAAAATGCAGATTCATACAGACAACCGCCTGGGAGAGGGAGACTAAGACGATATTTGTTTAGTCTTAAGTATGTTGATCTTTGATACGTATGACTACCGAGAGAAACTTTGCCACGGCCACTGTGATATCATTAGACTTGTCGTCCAGAAGATATTTAGTATAGTAGGCTTCAGATTTACCCGGCCAATTTGTTGGTAGGGGTTTGATGTGCTTTTAATATATGATATCTCAGTTTCTATTTTTTTCAGCCTTAAGCGCTGAATCTAGACATATATAAAAAAACACTGTGAAAATGCTTTTTAAAAAAAGTTTCAAAACACATATGCAATTCCCCATTAGCTCATCATTGCCATCTAGTGACACATTTGTATAATGCTCTCAAAACACACAAAACATTATACAGTATCTGCAGCTGTATAGCTGAGTTGGCTCTCTGCATTTCTGTATCAGTTTGCAGTGAAAACAAAAAAAAAAAGTTGCCATGAAAGTTCATAAGCATTCTAAGGCGAATCTATCGTAATAGATGCTTGAATGAGCTTTTGCCTGATGACACATTTTTGCAGATAAGACACATTTCCCCCTATACAATTCATTTCATACAATTCAGTTCATATATGGGGAGATACAGAGGGGAATCGACAGAAAGGTTGAGACAAGGTCATCCTACCTGTTAGAGCCTTGGAGGAGGAAGATTGGAGTCTGAGAAAAGAAATAAAAAGAGTTGGTGGAGGAAGAATGAGTGTCAGGCTTGAGTCAGGAACCGGTCGCTGGCCATCTTCTTGCTGAGCAGGTGGGAAAAGCAGCTGGAGCAGCTGCCTCTTAGGAAAATCTGGGCCAAAAGGTTGGTGGGTGGAAGGGGAAGGGGTTGCAAAAACTCATAGCCTTATTGAGGAGCATAAATCTCCTTCTTCCATCCAAGCAACCGCCACATTTTTCTTCGCCTGTAATAGTCACCCACTCCTCCATCCAGCCTCTAACACAGGGCTCAGCAAACTTTTTCAGCAGGGGACCGGTCCACTGTCCCTCAGACCTTGTGGGAGGCCGGACTATATTTTGAAAAAAGAACGAATTCCTATGCCCCACAAATAACCCAGAGATGCATTTTCTATAAAAGCACACATTCTACTCATGTAAAAACACCAGGCAGGCCCCACAAATAACCCAGAGATGCATTTTAAATAAAAACACACATTCTACTCATGTAAAAACACGCTGATTCCTGTACCGTTTGCGGGCCGGATTTAGAAGGCAATTGGGCCAGATCCGGCCCCCGGGCCTTAGTTTGACTACCCATGCTCTAACATCTTCCTTCTTCCCTGCTCCAACTGTGAGCCGTGGCCTCACTCGCCCCCTCCCCATAATCTCCCCCCACATGCATACAGGGAACAGTAGTTCCTTACCCACTCGTCTCCAAACCCTCCTCTAGCCCTCCTTTGTCGCCTTCCACAAAAATATTTTTCTTCTTTCTTCGATTTATGTCACACACCTCCTCTCGGGGGGGGGGGGGACGACCCTCTACTATCCCTAGGACTTTCTTACTGCTCCGGACTGGACTGTTTACATTTAAAGCAGACACCCCACAAATAATTCTGGGAACTGTAGTTCCTTAAGGGGGCAGCAACCTGCAGCTCTGTGGTGGGTAAACTACAAAATTGCTTTGGGTGGGAACATGCTTGAAATCTGCGTTAAATGTGTGGTGCACACGCAGCCCAAGTGTTAATTTCAAGTTTCCAGTCCTCAGTGCTCTCGGAGCCCTCTCTTTGCCTTCATTTTCCTTCCCTGTTTACTACAAACTCTACTCGCCCCCCCCATATTGTCTCCTTCTTCAGTCAATGATATATAAATACCTCCTCCCTCTCTGTTAACTCGCCTCTCCCTCTGCCCCCTTGTAGGTGGTAGCAAGCATCTTTCTTCAAAAGCCCCGTCATCCACAAAGCTTTTCTTCACACACCTCACCCTCGTAGGTGACCGATAGATTTTTCCCAAGCCCCCTTTGGAACTCCGGAAAAAAGACCTGTGAAACTCAAAAGCTTACTTCCACAAACCAGAACCTCCATCCTCGCAGTTTGTTTGCTCATCCCAGACTTCATTGCCCTTGCCGTACGCCTGGCCTACAAACACCAGAGAGATGCACCCAGGTGTGTCTGAACCACACAGGTAAGTAGGCAGGTGTCTGTATGCCAGAGAGGTCACTGGCACTTCCGCAAATATGTAAGCCACTTACAGATTATTGCTATCATTTGTTCAGATAATAGATCAAACTTGCTAAAGAAATAAATGTTGATCCCTACGAAAGCAAACATGGACCAACTCGTCTAGGGTCACAGCTATACTACAATCTGAAACTCTCACCCCATGGCTTCCCCTAAAGAATCCTGGGAACTGTAGTTCACGCACCACAGAGCTGCAATTCCCAGCACCTGAAATAAACTACAGTTCTCAATAATCTTTGGGGGAACGTGGTGCTTACATGACCTCAGCAGCAACAGAAACAGCATCTCAGCCCTCTTATTCCGGGTCCAGCTTGGAAGAAAATATTTACAGCCGAAAGACATTTTACTTCCTTCGCATCCTTTCCTGACCCACACGTCCGAGCCCCCCAATTAATTTATTCCCTCCACTACGCCCACCCCACAAGCCCCACCGGACACCCCCAGACCAGAAATCTCTTACGCCAGGACACGGAGGTAACTCAGCCTGGAGTCCGAGCAAGATCTGAGCCTTTGGACCAACCCCCATCCCTTTATATCCTCCTGTCCGAAATAGCATCACCCCCAGCCCAGTCTTCCACCCCCCCCCCGAAACAGGCCCGTCGCAGCTGTGAGTGACATGATGACAAGGATTCGGAGAGATGGCTCCGCGAAGGACCAGCCTGACCATGAATGGCGCTCCTCTTCATCCCTTCAACTGTCCTCCCCCCTCCGCAACCTCTCCTCTCTGCAGCCCCTGATTCCCAGAGGAGGGAGGCACATTCCTCAGGGGAGGGGGACACTGCTGTCAGTGGCTGATAAGCGTCAGGGAAGTGAGATGGAATGACAGCATGTTTCACGTCTATGCAAGTGTATGAAGATGCTAGGCAAGGGAGGGAGGCAATGCAATGATAAGGAGAAGACTTTGCCAACGGAGAGGAGAGTCTGAGAGAGGAAGGAATCATGTGTTAAAAGTGCATATCTCTAAAACAAGGGGTTTGGGGGGGGGCACAAGTTATGCTCATATTATCTGTTTTTTAAAAAAGATAAGCATTTAAAAAAATCAGCAGTTTGCAGCAATTATCCATCGATGTTACAATGTAAAAAAATGGGAAAGCAGCTAACTATTATGGAAAGACGGCACAGTATTTTCAATTGCCTGCATAAGTTTCCAGCAGACCTTTAAAAACTGAAAAGGAATGTGCTTGCTGAATGTCTACTGGTACAGCATTCCAGACCTCTGGGACGATGACACTAAAGGCTGTACATGAATATAGACCAGAGCTTTCCAAATTTTGCATGTTGCTGGCACACTTCTTAGATTTGCGCCATTTCGCGCCACAGTAATTGTGTTTTGCATCGTTTCGCGACACAGTACAGTGGTACCTCGGGTTAAGTACTTAATTCGTTCTGGAGGTCCGTTCTTAACCTGAAACTGTTCTTAACCTGAAGCACCACTTTAGCTAATGGGGCCTCCCGTTGCTGCGCAATTTCTGTTCTCATCCTGAAGCAAAGTTATTAACCCGAGGTACTATTTCTGGGTTAGTGGAGTCTGTAACCTGAAGCATCTGCAACCTGAAGCATATGTAACCAGAGGTACCACTGTAGTTCAGTTTTAGTAGCAAACCAGAGGTTAAACTAACCCCTTTCCAGTCCTGGGAGGAGTGTGGGGAGCGTTCGTGCGACACACCAACACACTGCAGCCGACACACTAACATGTCGTGTGACACAGTTTGGAAAGCTCTGCTATAGGTGTTTAATCTAGGAATGACAGATTATTCTTATTGCTGGCATTAGCTGACGTGGCACCTTCCTTCTTCCTTTTTGTTAACATGCAGTAGAATAGAACGAATCATACCATCGTAGAATCACGATTGTAGAAAGTGGCTTCACAGTGCTTTCAATGTACAGTATGGCGCAAACAGGGTCTTACTTAGAGCGCAACTCGTATGATTTTATCGCTTATTAAATTTATATACCTCCCTTGCTCAGAAAAACACAGGATGGGATACAGTAGAGTCCTGCTGTGGAGCATCTGTGGCGTGAAAAGCTGCAAGATTTCGGAAGGAATGCACACCGATTGAAAACTGTAAGACGGCCATGAATTTTTGCAGCTGCAATACATTGCAGTGGGTTGGACTAGATGACCCTTGGTCACCAATTCTACGGTCCTACAATTCTTCACATGGCTGCCAATCATCACCGGTGCGCGGACAGGATGCCGCTTGCGAAGGAGGGATGACGCTCAAAGAATGCCGTGGGGGGGGGGAGATGGGAGAGAGGGAAATGTCTGGCTTTGACCTCTGCCCTCCCTTCCAAACCACCCTGGTCACCTTCCCTGACCTTGGGCGGACGGCATGGGGGTTGTTTGAGGGAACGGGGGGCCTCAGAGGGCGGTCAGAGATGGGGAGCTGGAATTAGCTCCACCCCCCCCCGGGAACTTCACGCCTTCCCAAGGCCTTTCTGACCATGGTGCTGATTCTCAGCTGCCATTGTTGACTGGCGCTGATTCTCAGCTGCTATTGTTGACCGGCCGAGGGAGGGATGGGGAATGGGGGACAGGTGCGCGGAGCCAGGATAAGCCCAGGGGTGGGATTAAGCAGCCGGAGGGGGGAGATGGAGGTTTTGGCAAGGTTTGGGGATTAACACCTGTTTTGTTTGTGGCACTAGGATGCTTTCGGATCATTTCCTGGGCCCGGCTCTCTTTTGTCGCAGAGGAGGGGGCAGGAAGCGGTCCGTGCTGGCGTGCAATGGCTGGTGGAAGGGGGGAGCCCAAAAGGCCCAGGGAAGTGAGAGCTAAGATGCTTTTTAGGTGGGGGTGGATGGCAGCAGCTGGACTGGGGTGCTGAGTGGGACGGGTGCCTCCCGGCAGGACAAAGGCAGGTGGAGCGCGAGATTGCAGGGCTCGATTTCGTTCTGACGCATCCGCAGCCCTTTGTATTTCCTGCGGAACTGTGGTGGTGCCTCTGCCACGGCAGAATCTGCTTTTGCCGCAAGATTCTAGTCCTCATCGCTGGCACGGTTAAAGGAGGTGGCAAGGAAGATCTTCTTGTGGCCACTAGGTGGGCCTTAACCATCCTGCAAAGCTCCCCACAAGTTGTAGGAGCAGAATAATTTGTCATTGAATTTATTTACGATTAAACTGCAGTCTATTCTGCTTCGTTCCTTCTGTACACAAGATTCATCTCTTCCTGGTGGATAACTTTATTTATTGTTATACAGCCCCTCATCTGAAGATCTCAGTGCGATTCGGAGCATTAAAAGGCAAAATTAATACACACAACTTGGACCAGGCACCCCCAAACTTGGCCCTCCAGATGTTTTGGGACTACAATCCCCATCATCCCTGACCACTGGTCCTGTTAGCTAGGGGTGATGGGAGTTGTAGTCCCAAAATATCTGGAGGGCTGAGTTTGGGGATGCCTGACTTAGACTGAAAGAAGCCGTATGGGGCATATCCTGGGCTTAAAACAGATATTCTGGCTTCTTCTCAGATTGAATAAATCTTTCTCCTTTTAAAATTGTAGAAGTTGTGACTCCCTGATGCAGAATTTTTGTCCTATGACTGCCAGGCACTTTGTCAGGTGGCCCTCGAGACTCGGATGCGAGGGAACGGCACACGGCACATGCTCAGAGGTTCCATGATGAACTGCCCCCAGTCTGGTTGCACACTGCATTGGTAACATACAGATCCAGTGAGTATTTGCTTTTATTTATTTATTTTGCAAGAACTATGGACGGTTTGATTATAACGAAACCTCAGAGTGGTTTACAGAAAGAATAAAGCAATGGTGTGTGTGTGGAGTTTAAGGCAACTATATGAAACATTCAGAAAATATAATTGAAATCAACGATGCGCTAAAGATAATACTAAAGCGTGTGTCAACACACTACATGTCTGGATAGACTTTTTTCTTTCTTTCCAAAGGTGCCTTTATTACCTGCGTATTTTCCAACGGATTTTCGATTGATAGCAAGGTGTCATATGCAAGTAAGCTTATTTTCTGTTTTCCATTTTCCCTTTTTCCTTTTATATTTCCATCTTCTCTAATTATATTGCCCAGAGAATCAATGCCCAATACAAATAAAATTGGGGAAAGAGGGCATCCTTGTCTTGTACCTCAGGCTAGTGTTCTTTGTTCTGTTATACCATCGTTCACTACAATGGATGGGTAAAAGGTAAAGGACCCCTGGATGGTTACGTCCAGTCAAAGGTGACTATGGGGTTGCGGCACTCATCTCGCTTTCAGGCCGAGAGAGCCGGCATTTGTCCACACACAGCTTTCTGGGTCATATGGCCAGCAGGACTAAACCGCTTATGGCGCAACGGGACACCGTGATGGAAACCAGAGCGCACAGAAACATTGTTTACCTTCCCGCTGTAGCCGTACCTATTTATCTACTTGCACTTTGACGTGCTTTCGAACAGCTAGGTTTGCAGGAGCTGGGACAGAGCAACGGGAGCTCACTCCGTCGTGGGGATTCGAACCGCCAACCTTCTGACTGGCAAGCCCAAGAGGCTCAGTGGCTTAGACCACAGCACCACCCGCATCCCGAAATGGACTACAATGCATAGTCTTGCCTAAAACAACAGCGTTTTTAAGCAGAGCACAAAAAGAGCGCAGTGAAAGTGAATTTCTGTTGTCAACAGGCAGCGAGTTCCAATGAGTGGGATAATGCAGTTCATTCGCACTCTTGCATTCTTTTGTCCCTTGGGGTAAGGGCAGGAAAGGATCATGTTATCTGGAACACCCAGCCCCCCATGTTACCAATACAACATGAAGCCACATGGTTTTCACAAGAAGACAGCAAATGACTCAGACCAAAGTCACCGTCATTACTTTGAGCGAGAACAAGATGCTGTTGGTTCCCATTTTCTGCTCATTTTCTGTATCACCCAAGCGCCAACTATGCCGGCCTGTTGATTTTTTTAAATATTACAAACTTTGGCCAAGCTTGGGGTTCTGCTGAACATACAGAGAGACTTTGCACCTGTGTGTCTTTAGTAACTATCAACCCCCCCCCCAAAAAAATTGGCTATTAGGAGTAATCCCGGAGTAAATTGCAGCAGAATTGCAGGCACAATAAACAAAGCGACTAGCAAAACAATAAATAATGGCATACAATAGGGTTGCCATACGTCTGGAATTTCCCAGACATAGCTGGTATTCAGCCCTTGCAAATAAAGCTCAACAACTTAATAACTTTTGTGTCTATATTTTCACTTTTTGAAATATGGCAACCCTACATAAGGAGAGCCTGCTGGAAGAGTTAATTATGGCCCATCTAGACATAGTGACTGGGACATTTGCAGGGAAACCAAAATGCTTGTTTACAAAGCTATTGTACTACCAACCTTCCTGTATGCTTGTGAAACATGGACCACTTATAAACGCCATCTCCAACTCCTCGAAAGATTCCATCAATGGTGTCTCTGAAAAATTTTACACATCACTTGGGAAGGCAGGCGAACTAATATCAGTGTACTGGAAGAAGCAAAGATCACCAGTGTCAAAGCGATGATTCTTCAACATCAACTTCGCTGGACTTGTCATGTTGTGCGGATGCCTGATTATCGTCTTTCCAAAGCAACTACTATATTCCGAACTTAAAAAGGGGAAGTGTAATGCTGATGGTCAATAAAAGAGGTTTAAAAACTCTCAAGGCAAATCTAAAAAAATGTAGTATAAAACCAACAATTGGGAAACACTGGCTTGCGAGCGCTCCAGTTGGAGAACAGCCAAAGGTGTCCTGGGCTTTGAAGACACTTGAACTCAGGACGCAAGGCAGAAACGTGCTAGGAGGAAGGCACATTTGGCAACCCTTCACCATGATCAACTATCATCTGGAAACCTACATCCCCACTGTGGAAGGACATGTGGATCCAGAATTGGCCTCCACAGTCACTTATGGACTCACTGTTAAGACCGTGTTCATGGAAGACAATCTTACTCGGCTACGAGTGATCGCCGAAGAAGAAGAAGTAGAAGAAAAGAAGCATATAGAGATGCCTGGGGATACCCACAGCAGGACCTGAGCACAACAGGACACTGTTTGCCTGTGGTTTCCATCAACTGGGGTTCAAGAAAACAGTTGAAAACAGTTTTAAAAACAACTCGCAGTCACAACAATCGGTTGGGTCCCAAAAACATGCACCTCAAGGGTTAAAAACCAGGATAAAGTGTGTTTTCAGAATCCTCCAGAAGTTGTAGAATGACAGCGCACGATGCACCACTGTGGGGGGATACATTTTTTTCTTTTCTTTTTTAAATCAAGTTTCCCCAATACAATGCATGCTTGCATCAGAAATAGATGACCAAGTTTTGCTATGTCTCCTTGTGTTGCAAGTTCCGGGAGTGGGAAGGGAAGGGAATCTGCTTAAAAATTAAACAGGGAAATGTTTGCATTTTTATGCACACTGTTTCACATTTCTTCACTCTTTTTTTCGGATGGAGAACAACACTGCAAAATCCATTTCGAACGAGAGCTGCGGTTTTGTTTGATGAATTGCTCTGGGAAGTGTGGAGTGGGCAGTTTGAATTTCTCCCCAACCCCCTGACATCCCTATCGGAGACCTACAGGCCGCTTCTGTGGTCTGTCTGGACAGGTGCGTGAGAGGAATGTGAAAAAGACACAACAACACGGGATGAGCCTTCTCTGGGGCCATCTAGCCCAGCCTCTTCTTCTCACAGTGGCTGACCACATGCCTATTGGAAACCCACCAGCAGGATTCGAACACAAGAGCCTTCTCCCCTCCTGTGGTTTCCAGCACAACTGGCATTCAGGAGCGTTTCTGCCTCTGACCATAGTCCTCTCCTCCATGAATTTGTCCAATCCTATTTTAAAGCCATCCAAGTTTGTGGCCATCTCTACCTCCTGCAGGAGGGAGTTCCACACTTACGCGCTGCGTAGTTTCCCTTCCACCTGTCCTGAATCTTCCAAAATTTAGCTTTGCTGGATGCCACCAAGCTCTAATATGGTGAGAGAGGAATTTCATTTCATCTCATATTTTATTTTTACGCTGCTCATCTGACTGGGTTGCCCCAGCCACTCTGGGCAGCTTCGAACCAATCAAAACATCTAACATTAAACATCTAACGCAGTAAAACATCTAACATTTTCCAACAGGAAAGCCCAAAATAACTTTTGTAAAAAAACACACACAAAAAAACCCCCAGAAGCTTTTCTTTTGGAAATTATAGGGACAGAACTACCTAAATTCTATAGAAATTTATTCATGTAGTGTTTGCTACTACAGTAGCAAGAATGCTACTTGCCCCAAAATGGAAATAACAGAAGTCTCAGCAAAGGAAGAGTGGATACAAAAACTTATGGAATATGTGGAAATGGTGAAACTTACCGGAAGAATAAGAAATCAAGATAACAAACGTTTTATAAAAGAATGGAAATGGTTTATTGAATATTTACAGAAAAAATTGTAAACAGATAAAAACATTGGCAGGGTTATTGTAATAACCTGCAGATTCATAAAAGTATCTATTGAAAGCAGATAATTAAAGGAGCAAATTAAATGAATTTGGATATGCAGGAAATATATATTAAAAAAAAGGAACTGCGGGAAGATGGGGAAGGAAGTCCAACTGCGAAATGTTAAATCGATTGTGAAACTAATGAAATGTATAAACTTGAAAAAGTGTGAATAAAAACATAAAAAGGAAAGGAAAGTCCCAAATGTCGTAACCTTCTCTCCCTCGCAGGGATGTCGCTCTAGCAAAGTCATAGCTGTCTGCCGACGTCTGTCTCTTTTAGTTGGGATATTTGGGGGTTTGGGGGGGGTTGAAACTGAGAGAGCCACACGTCAGTTGGGGGTTGGATGTGGGGAGCAAGGGGTCGGAGGCTGGGATCCTTGCTGTCGGTATCTGGGAGTGCTACATTCCCTGTCTCTGGCAAATATCTCTCTTCACACCCAGCTGCTGTTGACAGCTTCCCAGCCTTGGCTCGCTTTCTGGAATCCTGGTCTTTTTATATCGAGACAAAAAGAAGAAGGGGATAGCTTATGGGGTGGATGGCTGCAGTGGGTGGGGGGGGGGAGAGTTAATTATCTTGAGGCCTTTGTCTTTCCTCCTGCGCTAGCGAAAAAGCATCCGCAGGAGAGAGGCTGGAGGAATTGAATTTGGCCCGGTTCCCTGAACATAATGTCCACTTAGTTGGTATAAAGTGGTGATACCCAAACAAGAGTGCAACTGTTATCCAGGAAGAGGTGTGAGATTCCGGGGATTTGGAGGGGGGGCACACACGCACAAAGAGGGTGTCGGTGCAGAGATGCAACTGCGCAACCCAAGCCTAATGTCATCTGCAACAGAATTTGGGTTGAGTTGACCTCACTGCCGCCAAAACTGTGCCCCGTCCCCTGCTATGGGGAATTAGCTCTCACCGAGCCGTCTCTAAAAAGTAGAGACATCACCTTGCCAACAAAGGTCCGTACAGTAAAAGCTATGGTTTTCCCAGTAGTGATGTCTGGAAGTGAGAGCTGGACCATAAAGAAGGCTGATTGCCGAAGAATGGATGCTTTTGAATTCTGGTGCTGGAGGAGACTCTTGAGAGTCCCATGGACTGCAAGAAGATCAAACCTCTCCATTCTGAAGGAAATCAGCCCTGAGTGCTCACTGGAAGGACAGATCCTGAAGCTGAGGCCCCAAGACTTTGGCCTCCTCATGAGAAGAGAAGACTCCCTGGAAAAGACCCTGATGTTGGGAAAGATGGAGGGCACAAGGAGAAGGGGATGACAGAGGCCGAGATGGTTGGACAGTGTTCTCTGACCAAACAGCGGGAGGCAGTGGAAGACAGGAGTGCCTGGCGTGCTCTGGTCCAGGGGGTCACGAAGAGTCGGACACGACTAAACAACAACAACAAGAGCCGTCTCTGCTGGCCCCTTCTGTCCCGAGCCCCCAAACCCACAACTCGGGTCCCTCTTCTGTTCCTCCAATCTGGCCCTCAGCCCCCCAACCTCATGAACTCTGTTCCTTTGCTTGGCTGAGGCAAGCTCTTGTCTCCGAACCAGAAGGCTCAGTTGCCCCATACTTGCCTCTTCCTGCTCTAGCGGTGCCCCACAACCATCCTCAAGCCCTGACAAGTATCCTCATCACCCACAAAAAAATAGCCCCACACAGCCTGCATAGAGATACATCAGGGTTTCTCAGCTTGGGCCTGGGCCTTCCAACATCCCACCTTTATCCCAGTTCTGCTGATCTCTTTTACCAGACCCTCCAAGTGTCCCTAATTTCCAGGGACAGCCCCAGATTTAAAGAAGCCGTTCCGGTTTCTCATTTGATCCAAGAATGTCCCGCTTTTCCTTTGGACGTCTCTATTTTCACCGGAGAAATGTTGGAAGGTATGGAGTTAGGCGACCCCTGCAAGCCAAGGAGATAAGTAACTAGACAAGTTTTAGAAGACATCTGAAGGCAGCCCTGTATAGGGAAAGGTTTTGGTTTTTTTAAAATGTCTAATGTTTTATTACGTTTTTATATATAGTGGAAGCCACCCAGAGTGGCTGGGGCAACTCAGTCATATAGGTGGGGCACTATTATTTATCTAGGAACACAGACGTAACCGGATAAATAAGGCAAAGTGGACCCAGACAGATGGAATAGACACCATTACATGGATGGACCTTATGCATGAACTGACTGAAGAATGATCTGATCCACGGGGTCGTCTGCTTTGTTCGTTTGTTGAACTTTATGAGTCACTTCAGTTTGATGCAATGAATAGTATACCTTCTTTATCTAGGAACACAGCCGATTACGTCTTGTGTGTTTATTGAATATCCATGGTCAGAGGCAGCAGTGGTTCTGAATACCAGTTGCTGGAAACCGCAGAAAGTGAAAATTATATGCCTTTAGGTGCCAGGCAAAAAACGTTCCTCTTTAACCAGTCCTTTGGCTGATTGACATCCAACCAACGCCCTTTTAAAATGTGTTGGGCAGGTGTGGGATTGTTGGATTGTTCTTGTTCTTGTTTTTATTATGCGTTTTATGCTGTTGCGATTCTATCTTGTGAACCCCTGAGACCTGCGGGTATAGGGTGGTATACAAATTTAATTACAAATTTTAAAATGCTCTTGTGCCCGGGTCCCACTTGCAGGTTTCCTGTGGGCATCTAGTCTAAGGTTACCTGATTTTTTCCAGTGAATCCAGGACACTTTTCAACTTCCTACTAAATAGATGGATTTTGTCAGGGGATTGATTTGTAAATCCGGGGACTGTCCCCGGGAAACGGGGACGTCTGGCAACCTTAATCTAGTCAGTGAGAACGGGATCCTGGTCTCGATGGGTTCTGATCCAGCTGGGCTCGTCTGGTTTTCCTCTCATCCCTCGCATCAGCTTGCCTGACGCCTTCTAAGCCAGGCCCCAAACCCGCAAGAGACGAGGGTCAGCAGGGGGCTGGGCGAGAGAGAGACAACTGTCTTTCGGAGGGAGGAGTGGAGAAGGGAGGGGGTTTGGGTTGCCCTTGTTTTAATTCTCAGATTTAGAGCACCTGCTAGACCCAAAGACTCTGAGAACATCATGGCACGGCTGGGCGAGGCAAACACAAATCGTTTCGAAACTTTACAACTCTAGGTATTGAATGCGCCAGACTTGCCGCCTAGAGAGCTTCAGCAGTTGCCCTGGGGCCCAGGACACCGTAAGATATAGCAAAGGGCACTTAAGAACACGTTCCTGATGAAGGAATCTCACATATAGGGGAGGAAGAGAGAATAATATGTCTTAGGAAGGGGGAAACTAAGTGGGCACGAGCTCAGGTTATGAATTTTGTAAATGGGGGGGTTGTTCTCCACACTTTTCACCTTGCTGCCCTTTCCAGCTGGTAAGCACTCCGTCTGCAGGTAAGCTGCTTTCTGTTCATAGACTTATAGACTTGGAAGGGAACCTGAGAGTCGTTTAATCCAGGGGTCCCCAAACTAAGTCCCGCAGGCTGGATAAGGTCCGAGGGACTCGTTTATCTGGCCTGCGGCGACCCCCACCACCCGCTGCCGCTGCCCGCTCTTACCAGCGCTGCACTCCTTTCTTGCCATTTGAAGCTGTTGGTTTGAGTCCTGCCCTCCAGAGCAGGAGAAAACAAGCTCGCTCCATCTTTGTTGCAAAAGTACAGAGCATGGGCTATTATTTATGTGCAAAGTAAGTACTGTATTTTGTAGAGAAATAAATAAACTGACAAAACAAGATGGGAGTCATGGGATTCCATGGGGCTGAATCAGTTTGGAGCTGGTACAGATTAATAGGCAGAGGACTGACAAGTACATTGCTCCCCACTTTTCTTCCAGCTCACAGCTGTCTCCTGCCCCTCCCTCCCCACGACCTAAGACCCTCCCCTCGCCAGCCAGGGCAGCATCCCCTCCTCTGTCAGATTAATCCCAAGCAAGAAGAGGCAAGGGGATATTGAGTTCTGAAGCCCTCAGACCACCAGGTACTTTTGCATACTAGAAATGTATCAAGCTGTACATTTGGGCTGGGCTGGGCTGGGCTGGGCTGGGGAGGCACAGAGATTTCCTTTTCTGTAAATGTATTTTTATTTCCTTGTGTAACGTATACAAAACCACAGATGGAAATTGAAAGATGAGAGGCAAAACTATAAAGCAGGGGTAGAATGAGTTGTGCATGGGTTAAGTTTGGGAAAAGTGCAAGTAAAGAATATCGGCATGATTTGATTGTCAAGCGTCGTTTCAATTTTTCTGGGCTTGTTGATGAGGTTTGTCTTGAAATTGATGGTTCCGCCCAAATGATATAAAAAGCGTCCTGTCGAAATCTCAAATTATGAGTAGTTTTCTCCATTATTGCTATATTCCAGAGCGAGTGGCAAGATTCTGGGTTGTTTTCCATTGAGTTGCAATGACTATTTGAGCTGCCGAGACCATATACAAGACCAATTCTTTTGTCAATATATCTGTATTGAACTTATTCAGTAGCATTCATCTTGGACCATGGCGTAGAGATTTTCTATTGGGAAAAAGAGGCATTTCGGTGCCAAAAGGGAATATTTTGAGCTCCCTTTGTTTTCCATTCCCCACTAGATGCTCAGCTTGCCTAGGAGAAAGACACAGAGAGAAAGAAGAGCTGGTGTATGAAGCTTGCAAGAAGAGGCAAGCTTTGGAGCTACACAGAGCAGTTTATCACACGGGCCAGGAAGATAGCTCCATTCCCTGTTGTCTATAGGCACTTTAAGAGAGCAACATCGCCGGTTAAGGAGATGGTGCTGGGAGATTCAGATTCATTATCCTGTTGGTGCTGATCAATGTTTTAATGCACTTTTAAGTGGACATTAAACGTGTGTTGTGATTAGGCTGTTATCTTTCTGCCTGAAGTTAATGATGTCTGCATTTATAACCAAGCTGTCTTCCTGGGGAGCTGCTTGGAGGCAGTTTTGAACAGGGAGTTCCCCGACAGCTCCCTCCCACCGGGTACGATACGATACGATGATACGATAACCTTTATTGTCATTGTCCCATACAGAACAACGAAATTGAAAAATCTACATCAGACATTCAAAAACCAACAAGCCTGCTATCCCAGCTGTCCCAACCTGGTGAGCCCCCTAAAAACTCTGGTACCCCATTTTTAAATACAATATACTCCCATAGAGACTCCTTAAAGGTAAAGGTAAAGGGACCCCTTGACCCTTAGGTCCAGTTGTGGTCGACTCTGGGGTTGCAGCGCTCATCTCGCTTTATTGGCCGAGGGAGCCAGCGTACAGCTTCCGGGTCATGTGGCCAGCAAGACTAAGCCGCTTCTGGTGAACCAGAGCAGCTCATGGAAACGCCGTTCACCTTCCTGGCACAGTGGTACCTATTTATCTACTTGCACTTTGACGTGCTTTCAAACTGCTAGGTTGGCAGGAGCAGGGACCGAGCAACGGGAGCTCACCCTGTTGCGGGAATTCAAACCACCAACCTTCTGATCGGCAAGTCCTAAGCTCCTTACAATGTGTTTAAAACCAAAATCGCATTTGGGTAGAAACTGTTTCTCATGCGGCTAGTCCTAGTCTTTATAACCTTGTACCTTCTTCCAGAAGGCAGAAGCTGAAAGAGATCATTTCCGGGGTGCGCACTATCCTGCGCCATCTCTGCAGCTTTCTTGTGGCACCTGGAAGCATAGATTTGATCCAAGGTGAGAAGAGTGCACCCAATTATTCTCTCCGCAGTCTTTACAACCCTGGACAGCATTGTTTCCAAATATACTTTCCAGATATTCCACAAATTTCCCCCAGTCCTCGATGAACCTTTGGTCTCTTAAATATCTAATTTTCCCAGTCAATTTATCCAACTCAGCGTAGTCAAGTAGTTTCATTCTCCATTCTTCCACTGTCGGTATTTTCTGTTGTTTCCAAGTTTGGGCCAGCAGAACTCTTGCTGCAGTCGCTGCATATTAGGAAGGGAGATAAAAAGTAAGAATTGTAAATTGTTTCAATATGCAGCAACTGCAGCAAGAGTTCTGCTGGCCCAAACTTGGAAACAACAGAAAATACCGACAGTGGAAGAATGGAGAATGAAACTACTTGACTACGCTGAGTTGGATAAATTGACTGGGAAAATTAGATATTTAAGAGACCAAAGGTTCATCGAGGACTGGGGGAAATTTGTGGAATATCTGGAAAGTATTAGTGAGGGACAGATAACGCTAGTGGGGTTTAAAAGAGCACTGTGAAAAATGTAGGAGTATTGTCTAAAGAGAAATGGAATGCAAGGATATAAATAATGTCAATATAAATATGAAATGTGTATTGTAAAAAATGACTACGGATGATTTGTGAAGCTGAAGGAAGTCCAAAAAGAAAGTAATCTGTGAAAATAGGAAGTATAATTCTATGTATGTTTCGTTTTGTTGTAAATTACCGTATTTTTTGCACCATAACACTCACTTTTTTCCTCCTGAAAAGTAAGGGAAAATGTCTGTGCGTGTTATGGAGGGAATGCCTACAGGTGGCATGCCTATGGATTTTCCTCCTATAAAAACTATGTGCGTGTTATGGTCGGGTGCGTGTTATAGAGCGAAAAATACGGTAATAAAAATTATGTGGGGAGAAAAAAGCATTGTTTTTTCCCTGACTGTGCAGCTCCCAAACCACACACACAGACCATAAGTCCCGTAACAACAATCGTAGAGTTGGAAGGGACCCCGCGAGTCATCTAGTCCAACCCCCTGCAACCTGAGAGGGTGGAGGAAGCAGGAGAAGGCGTGTCCCTCATTGTTGACTCTCAACAGGTGGAGGTAAAGATGGCAGCAACGGTGAGGGAAAACTAGGCCACACAGCCATTCTGCAAGACCAAGGAACTGCCCGCGTCCCCACAGCACCCTGAAGGAGTACGACAGACACTGCTTGGATGGCTGAGGTAAGTCCAGGAGTTAATCCCAACCTCCAGAAACCAGAAGGTTATCTAGGATCCACCGTATGGATTAAGCCAGTCTGTGGCCCCTTCTCTTAGCAGTGGAACTGGCCGATGGGCCCCATGTCCATTGATAAGAAATAATATGCAAGAAGGGGACGCGGGTGGCGCTGTGGGTAAAACCTCAGCGCCTAGGACTTGCCGATCGCATGGTCGGCGGTTCAAATCCCCGCGGCGGGGTGAGCTCCCGTCGTTCGGTCCCAGCGCCTGCCAACCTAGCAGTTCGAAAGCACCTCCGGGTGCAAGTAGATAAATAGGGACCGCTTACCAGCGGGAAGGCAAACGGCGTTCCGTGTGCTGCGCTGGCTCGCCAGATGCAGCTTGTCACGCTGGCCACGTGACCCAGAAGTGTCTGCGGACAGCGCTGGCTCCCGGCCTATAGAGTGAGATGAGCGCACAACCCTAGATTCTGGCAAGACTGGCCCGTACGGGCAGGGGTACCTTTACCTTTAATATGCAAGAAGAGCTGGTTCAGACCAAATGTCCCTCTAGCCTAGCACCCTGCTCCCAAAAGAGGTCAATAATAATAATAAATAATAATAAATTTTATTTATACCCCACCCTCCCCAGCCTAGGCTGGGCTCAGGGCAGCTAACACCCGATATAAAAACAAATTGATTGAAATACAACTTAAAAACAAGATTAAAATACAACATTAAAACATTAATATACAGCCTCATTTCGATGGAAACTCAAATCAAAAACTTTTTGG
Source organism: Podarcis vaucheri (assembly GCF_965113315.1). Taxonomy (NCBI): domain Eukaryota; kingdom Metazoa; phylum Chordata; class Lepidosauria; order Squamata; family Lacertidae; genus Podarcis; species Podarcis vaucheri. The sequence continues at coordinate 7,118,959 of NC_138751.1, read as the reverse complement.
GGGATGAAAACATCAAGTCTTTGCCAAGGCTAGGGTCAGCCAGGTCCCGTCCCCCCCACACACATAAGGAAGTTCATCAATAGGAAATTGCCTTATGCAGAGTCCATCTAGCTCAGCACTGCTTACACTGGCTGGCAGCCGCTTGCCAGGGTTTCAGGCCGGGAAATCACCCAGAGCTACCAGGAGGTGTCATTGGGGACTTTCGCTGTGCAAGGCAGATATCCCACCACAGAGCTTACAGGCCTAAGCCGGCTGTGAATATGTTGGGGGCCTCTTTCGTGTTCACAATATCGAGCTCAGAGTTGCCCTGCCTCTCGACACGGAGCTGGGAAATGAAATACTTCTCCTTCTTGCAGAGTCCCGGGCCGACTGAAATATTGCGGGCTCCGAATGACACGAATGGAATCGTTGAGTCCGAAGGGACCCCGAGGGTCATCCAGTCCAACCCCCTGCGTTGCAGAAATCTCAGTGGGACAGGTAGGCAGCGGGACAGGTAGGCGCTTGTGCATGAGAGGGGGTTGTTTTGGGGGTAGGGGGCAAGGCTGCGATTTAAGGGCGCGCGGCATCCTTCTCACGCCGCCCTTCCCCGAGCCGCTTTGCGAGGCTGGGATCTGATCAGACCCCCCCCCTTGGAAAATGCACCCCGCCTTTGTGTGTAGCTTGGCTCGCTCCCTCGAGCTGCGCGTCGCATTTTGCTCGCCATTTTCTTTCTCGGAGCGAAGAGCCCAAAGGCCCCCCTTCTCCCTTGCAGAAACAGGGCTGCTCCAGGATGCGAGGAACTGCCTGGACATTTTCCCAGAGAGGAATTTTTCAGTACAATTTTTGTAGCTGTTTCACGAAGTCAGATAGACTCTCCCAGGAATGGCCTCGTCGTGGGTATTTTTTTTTTTTTTTGTTTTGTTAAAAACAATATCTATCAATAGCCCCCTTCTAATCCTCCCAAGTCTATTTTAATAGTGCTGACCTATTTTAATCAGTTTAATCAAGGGATCCGGCGTAAGACAGCCTAATCTATACATCTGCGTGCTTTCATCTTTTCTAATCTCCCTGAATATTGGGCTTAATGCCTCTGATCCCTTTTAGGCACCTACCAGCCTGGCCTAATCTCATTTGCACATATGCATATTTTAATCTGCCTTTTGTTCAGCAGCTGACACCCCCTCGCCTTTCCTTTTGCATCCCCAACAAATTTTTCGATGGGAATTTTCTGCTGGGTGTGAAACAGGGTGGCGAGTCTCGTTTACAATAGGGGAAAACGTCCAGTTCTCTCTCCTGAGACTCCCCAAATCAGAACTTTCCCAGACAGTCGGTGAGGCTAGCTTATTCCATTATTCAGTTTATTCCTTCAATCTGATTGATTGATTGATTGATTGATTGATTGTCATTTGGGTCGATTAAAGGGGGGGAGGAATGCCCTGGATTAACCAAGCAGCTGTCTTTTATTTCTATTTTCATGGTTTCAATTCTCAGCACAAACAAAAATATATACAGTGGTACCTCGGGTTAAGTATTTAATTCTTTCCGGAGGTCTGTTCTTAACCTGAAAGTGTTCTTAACCTGAAGCACCACTTTAGCTAATGGGGCCTCCTGCTGCCGCCGCGCCGCCAGAGCAAGATTTCTGTTCTCATCCTGAAGCAGAGTTCTTATCCTGAGGCACTATTTCTGGGTTTGCAGAGTCTCTAACCTGAAGCATATGTAACCTGAAGCGTATGTAACCCGAGGTACCTCTGTACTGTAGATACAAACGACGCAAACCAGCAATTACAGGAACAGTACAGATAGCTATGATACTTGACAAGCTTAGCATCTGATTTTTTAAAAAGAAAAGTGTGAATTGTTTTGAATGCAAATGTTTGAAAGAGCTGTGAATAGCAGTGCCTGTTAACATAATGTGTCTTTAAGAGGCTGCCTGTTTTTGGTTCATATAAGGGTCCTGCTAGATCAAAGGTCAGGGTTTTTCTTTTCACTGGGGCAGATCGGATGCCTCCAGGATGCACACAAGCGGCGTCCTCCCCTGCTGTTGCACGTCTGAAACTGAAATTCAGAGCTACACTGTGTCTAAACATGGAAGTTCATCTAGCTAGCTATCATTGATAACAGCCATCAGCATACCTGTTGTCCACGAATTTGCCTAATCCCCTTCAAAAGACTCCCATGCTAGCACCCACCACCAGTTTCATGTGGCAGGCAGTTCCCCAAGTTAATTCTGTGGTGTGTGTGGTGGGGGGCTGTGTGGGTGGGTGTGAGAAGCAACCGCTTTGTCACCACTGCCACCAAACTTTACAGCAAGTTCAGCTATGGTGAGAGAAGGGGGGGGGGGACTTCTGTGTTCATTCTGCTGTGAATACATGCAGATTTCACTGACTAATTAAGCTGATTACAACTGGTACAATCAACCCACTAAGGGCAGGGAACCTTTGGCCTTTCAGGTATTCCCGGACTACAACTCCCATCAACCCTGGCCATTGGCCATGCTTGCTGGGGCTGATGGGAGTTGTAGTTCGGCAATGTATGAAAGGTCATAGTCATCCATTATGACTATGGTAAGAGAGAACTGTAGTCCACCCCTCACAGAGCTCCAATTCCCAGCATCCTCAACAAACTATAGCTCCCAGGATTCTTGGGTGGGGGGGGGAAGCTGTGTGCTTTAAATGTATGGCATGCATGTATCCGAAACTGGAGCATACTGGAGAACAGAAATGCACATAAATGTCCCTCTCCACCCAGACTGTGTTGGAAGGTAGTGGTGTTCTTCTTCACTAAGTTTTTTAAGCAGAAGGCGTGCCTTGCAGAGGATTTCCTGTGTTGGCCAACAAGGTTAGGCTAAAGGGCCTTTGAGACCCTTCCACCTCTGTGATTTGGCGAAAGGCTATTCCTGCTGTCACAAGGCTGGCACCAATCTGTGGTTTGGATACAGCATGGGACTTATAGGCTTTCTGCACAAAGGGCTGTGACTTGGGGGCAAAGCGCCGCAGGAATCACAAGCGCAGGTTTATAGCTGGGGTGGGGTGCTTGTGGGTCTCTGGGTGTCGCTGGGCTGCAGATCTCATTGGCCCACGGCTCCTGCCTGAAGCTCTGAGAACCGGGGCTCAGAGAGGAACGCCGGGCTGCTTGAAAGCGCTTTTGCAAAGGGCTCTCGCAAAGCCCCACAGCTGCTGTTTTCGGAGGCTCAGTCAGGAATGCCAAACTGCTTGGAAGCGCTTTCGCCAAAGGGCTTCGTGGCAGCCCCGCCAGGCTCCTGCCTGAGCCTCCCGAGGCTCAAAGAGGAATGCTGGGCTGAGCAGGATTTAACCCCCGTTAATCAGCTGACAAGTAGGGATTAAAACTGTGATCCTTGGGATGCTGAGGACCAATGCACCAGGTATCCCCCTAAGAGCAGGAGGGGGACTTTTGCAGAGTTTAGTTTCACTTTCGGCTCTCCCCAGAGGGGCTCATCTGGCGTCTTCATTACATATCTTTAGGCGCCAGGCGTAAACGTTTCTCTCTAACCAGACCTTTAGCTGATTAACATGCTATGGCCTTTTAATTGTGCTTGCAGATTGTTTCTGTTTTAATACTTTGCATTCTCATTTTCTATTATTGTGACACGAACCGCTCTGTGACCCTAGATGAAGAGCAGCACAGTTTTTAAAATAATAATAATGTCTGCTGCCTTGTCTGAGCTAGCCGGTTTCCTGCTAGATTTCACCCTGTCCTCAGCTGACATCAGCTGGTGGGTGGGTGTAATTTGGGGGGAAATGCCTTGTGGGCCAAATGGGGTGCCCTGGAGGGCCAAGACTGGCCTTTGGAACCCTGCTCTAGACCAGAGGTTGGCAACCTAAGGCCCATGGGCCGGAAGCAGCCCACGAGCCGCCCCAAACTGAGCCGCCCGCTTGGCGAGTCCCCGCACACTGCGCTAAACCGGCACAGCGCGTCATGGTGACTCTCTTCCGTTGCTCCGGAAATCGCTTCTGCGCATGCCCAGACACCGAAAATCATAGAATCATAGAATCCTAGAGTTGGAAGAGACCACAAGGGCCATCGAGTCCAACCCCCTGCCAAGCAGGAAACACCATCAGAGCACTCCTGACATATGGTTGTCAAGCCTCTGCTTAAAGACCTCCAAAGTAGGAGACTCCACCACACTCCTTGGCAGCAAATTCCACTGTCGAACAGCTCTTACTGTCAGGAAGTTCTTCCTAATGTTTAGGTGGAATCTTCTTTCTTGTAGTTTGGATCCATTGCTCCGTGTCCGCTTCTCTGGAGCAGCAGAAAACAACCTTTCTCCCTCCTCTATGTGACATCCTTTTATATATTTGAACATGGCTATCATATCACCCCTTAACCTCCTCTTCTCCAGGCTAAACATGCCCAGCTCCCTTAGCCGTTCCTCATAAGGCATCGTTTCCAGGCCTTTGACCATTTTGGTTGCCCTCCTCTGGACACGTTCCAGTTTGTCAGTGTCCTTCTTGAACTGTGGTGCCCAGAACTGGACACAGTACTCCAGGTGAGGTCTGACTTCTCAGTCACTGCTGCTCAGAAGCGTTTTTTGGCCTCTGGGCATGCACAGACGTGATTTCTGGCGTCGCGCTGCACCGGCCCAGCCCACGGAAGATCTCCGCGGGAGTGATCCGGCCCGTGCCCGGTAAGCCTTGCCGACACCTGCTCTAGACATTCAAATAGTGCACCTGAAATTATCAGTTATCTGATTTCTTACCCACCTTTTGCTTTAAGGTCCCAGAGATACAGTCCAGCGTTATAGCAACTTAAAAATAAGCTCAAAACTATCGCAAAGGAAATCTAAATCTTAGATATCCAAGTCCAGGAAGGGTAAAGATGTGTGCTTTCAGCATGTGATGGAGACTATATAATGATGCAAAACACACCACTTGGAGAAGGGAATTCCACAATTTAGGGGCTGCCACAATTATACTGTTAGATCTTTTTTAATGTCTGCATTATTCTTTCTTACTTGCGTGTAAATCAATTCAGGAATTTTAGTGACACCCAACACACAAATTTAATCAATCGAAAGCTAAGCCTCAAAGTCAGGGTTATAACCAATATTAGCGCCCCACTGTGTAAATCCACTGAAAAGAATGAACATGACTAAGGTCCGTTGATTCCAATGGGTCTAACTCTGAGTAGAATTCAGGCCACATTCATGCTACACATTTAAAGTGCTATGATACCACTTTAAACTGCCGTGGCTCTCCCCGCCCCCCATTAATTCTGGGAACTGTAGTTTGTTAAGAGAGCTGAGAGCAGCTTGGAGACCCCTCATTCCCCTCACAGAGCTACAGTTCCCAGAGTCCCCTAGGAAGAGGGGTTGATCGTTAAACCACTTTGTTAATTGTAGCTCTAGGAGGGGAAGAGGGCCCCACAACAACTCTCGGCTCCTTTAACAAACTACAGCTCCCGGAATTCTGTATGGTGTGATTGTGACCCTGTTATTGTTGTTTAGTCGTTTAGTCGTGTCCGCCTTTTCGTGGCCCCCTGGACCAGAGCACGCCAGGCACTCCTGTCTTCCACTGCCTCCCGCAGTTTGGTCAGACTCATGTTTGTAGCTTCGAGAACACTGTCCCACCATCTCGTCCTCCGTCGTCCCCTTCTCCTTGTGCCCTCCATCTTTCCCAACATCAGGGTCTTTTCCAGGGAGTCTTCTCTTCTCATGAGGAGGCCAAAGTCTTGGGGCCTCAGCTTCAGGATCTGTCCTTCCAGTGAGCACTCAGGGCTGATTTCCTTAAAAATGGATAGGTCTGATCTTGCAGTCCATGGGACTCTCAAGAGTCTCCTCCAGCACCAGAATTCAAAAGCATCGTTTTAGCAAATCTCTCTTCCTCACAAGGAAAGAGATTAGGCCCAATTAGCCAATAACAGGTGAAAGCCACAAGGTGGCAGCCGTTGTTCAGGAAGCGGCTTGAGATAGTGCTAGAAAACTGGGCAAAACACCAACTCTGGATACTTTGGGCAAAAGGGAACTTTGCCCTTTGCTGTGAATTTGGTGCTTCTACATCAGTGGAGAGGCAGACTCCCCCAGGGAGAAGAGCTTGGTCAAGGGTGCTGTCCTGAGAGGACCAGGGCTGCAACACAGAGGGCGTCTCCAGGCTGCATTTTGCATGGAGAGATTCAGACACATATCCGGAAACTCGGGTTTGCACAATTAAGATGGATTTAAGGGCTCTGTCCCCCTAGTGCCACAAATCCTCTTAAAAAGAGAGAGGGCTTCTTGCAGTGATGGGAACATACGTTGGAAAGTGTGGGGGGAACAAATGATGGGTGGGAATACGTATAAATACCCCGCAAACAGATCAGAAGCAACACTCAGTAAAAACCGGGAATAGCCTGACAGCTGTGTAAGCTTTGTGCAAGAAAAAAACAGGAGGAATGGGGTATAAACAGGTCGTCTGGATGAGCCCAGAGATTTTCTCTTTTCCTCAGAGCACAGATCTTCACCCCCTTGTACTTGGGGAAACCCAGCCAGATGAGCGGGGTACAATTATTATTATTATTATTATTATTATTATTATTATTATTAAGCAGCAATGCACCTTTCGTGCCACTAAATGCTTAGTAAAATCATGATTATTCCTTATAATTCTGATGTTTAGGCCATTGTTTCTGAAGCCCAAACAATACCACACACACAAAAAAACCCAGGCAGTACCATCATGTTTAGGGAGAACCACAAATTTGCAGAAGGACAACAGAAAATCTTTAGGGGGGAGGACTACTAAAGAGGAAGTAATCCCTAAAAAGAAAAACTCAGGGAGGACTGGGCAGACTTTGTGGCCACTAATAACCAAATATCTGCTGGGAAATGAAGCAAAAAGAAAACCAGGGGAAGAGTGAATGGAATGGTGTTTCCGGGGCAGGGCGGTGGAGCTCAGCTGGTTGGAGGACAGAGCTGGAGCACTTTATGCGGCAACATTTTATTGCAGCTCGCAGTTTGGTTTTATTTAAGTGATCTTGCAGCACCAGACCAAAAGGCTCCTGTAGCTCCAGCACAGTGATTTAGCAAAACGCCTTCTCTCTTGGCTTGCCTCTAGCAACTGGCATTCATTCGCATGTACAGTGGTACCTCGGGTTAAGTACTTAATTCGTTCCGGAGGTCCGTTCTTAACCTGTAACTGTTCTTAACCTGAAGCACCACTTTAGCTAATGGGGCCTCCTGCTGCTGCCGGAGCACAATTTCTGTTCTCATCCTGAAGCAAAGTTCTTCAGGTTAAGCACTATTTCTGGGTTAGTGAAGTCTGTAACCTGAAGCATATGTAACCTGAAGCGTATGTAACCCGAGGTTACCACTGTACCCTGCAAGCCTTTATATCATATACCACTCTGGCAAATAGCCCCTGACACGTACAGAGACACACGGAACGCAATAGCTGTTTGATAGCCTTTATTCTACATTTCGGGGGCCGTGCTGATATACAGAGCGGGGGGGGGGGAAGCGTCCTCCACTGCCTTTCAGGTGTGGAGCTGGGGGTACACGTGTGATTCGAGGATGGGGGGCGTCAGATCTTCAAAAGGAGTTACTCCTCGTTCAGACCTTTCTGCAAGGGGACAGGGAGAGAGGAAGGAGGAGTCAGCGGAGAAATGCAGATATCAGGTGGGAGGGGGGAAGAAACTGAAATTATAGGAGTTGGAGAGGAGCGATAACGCAACAGAGGTTTCTCACCTTTGCCCCAATATCACGGCTCTTGGCCCTCAACTTGTTGACTTGGGACTCGGCGATGTCCGCCCGCTCCTCGGCCTCATCCAGCTCGTGCTGAACCTTCCGGAACTTGGCCAGGTTGCTGTTGGCTTGCTCCTCCTGCATTAGTGGGGCAGAGAAAGAGACGGGGCGAAATCACAATGCACGGTGCAGACTGCGGAACTCCCTGCCACAAGGGGTTAGCGGCGGCCAACAACTTGGATGGCTTCAGAAGAGAACTGGAAAATTCACAGAGGGTAAGGCTGTCCGCGTCTACCAGAGACGAAAGGCTTAGGTTCTACCTCCGCTGTCAAATTGCTAGCTGCTGGAATCGCAAGTGGGGAGAAACTCTGTCCCTGCAGGTTGTTGGATGAGGAGGAAAAGGGATGGAAGGGGAGGCTCCGCCCCATTTTCCTCCAGCTCCGCCCACTGTTGCCGTAGCCACGCCCACTGCCAATATGCAGCCCCTGGCGCATTATCCTCAATGGAATTCAGCCCTCAACGGGGAAATAAAAATGTTGCCCACCCCGGTCCTACAGTAAAGACCTTTAGACGAGCCTCGCTCCTCCTTTATGCCAAAACCTTGAGACAGACATAAAATGAGGAGCAGGGCCTTATCGGCATGGGCGCCCCTAGAATGGGATTTCCTCCTCTGGAAAGATTGTTAAAAACCACCTCTGTCCTAACCAACTAACAGAAACAAAACAAAAACCTCTTTCCTTTTTTTCCTTTTCTCCCCCCAGCAGGCATTAAAGCAGGTGACGGTTGATTTTAACAGTCTGGCTGTTTTTAATCTTGTCATTTTACATCCTGCTGACATGTGGTTTTATTTGATTTTACGCCGCTTACAAGTTCTGATTCTAATGGAATTGGATATTGGATTTTCATTTGCTTCTGTTGTCATTTTTTTTCCGTTCGGCTGCCCTGTCGGCGGGGACGGGGTGGGGAGAGGCGTAAACAAGAAATAAGATAATACTTCTGAGTGCGTGTAGCGCGAGGGGGGAATCTGGGGAAGATGGAAGTGCTCTCGGCGGTTGCCCACAGTGACCGCAAAACGCTCACCCGCAGGCCCATTTATTGAGGGACATAAATGGGAATAATGACGGGGAATGGAGAAGCGAGGAGTGGATGCAGAGCTTAGTGGTTAGAGCGCCTGCCTTGTGCGCAGGGTTCAATGCTCAGCATCTCTGGGTGGGCTGGCAGAGACGCTTGTCTGAAACCCTTGAGAGCTGCTGCCAGAAATTGCAGGCACTAATGATCTCAATACCAGTATAAGACAGTTTTCTGTGTTCCTAGGTGGGCCATGTAGGAGGCAGGTCACGACGAGTTCTCCCAGGTGTCAAGGAGGCAGAGGGAGCCTAGGAGAGTGTTGTTCCTCAGCCTTGAGTCCCCCAGATGTTGCTTTGACTACATATCCCATCATCCCTGACCGTCGGCTAAACTGGCTAGGGCTGATGGGAGTTGTAGTCCAACACCGCCTGGGGACGATGACCCAGGGCTGAAGGACGCTAGCCCCGAAGGTTGCATGCTTACCGCTTCTTCAGCCTGCCTCTTGTAAGCTTTGACTTTCAACTGGAGTTTATCCACCAGATCTTGGAGACGGACGAGGTTTTTCCGGTCCTCCTCCGTCTACAGCACAAAACGAAAGAAAGGAGAGACAGGCAGGTTATTTAGCTGAAGAAGGAAACTGACACACACTGCTGGGTTTACAGATTTGCCACCTCCCATGTAGTATTTGCAGGACTGCAAATGGTCCACGGAGGCTGGATTAGAAGGAACAAACTTTACCCAGCAGCTGTAGACGGCTACCAAACTATTCAAAAACTGGAACAAGGTTATCTTAGGTTTTCAAAAACCGAAACAGGCCTTCTTAGTTTCCTTTCCCTGCTGGGCTCACCCAGAACTGATTCTTCCCCCATACATCCATTCCTAAATGACTTTCGTTCCTGCTCGCATTGCATCCTAGAGTTGGCCTTACCATTAGGCAGCAATCAGCATTTGCCTCAGGTGACAGATACGATAATCTTTATTGTCATTGCCCCATACAGAACAACATACATACACTTCAGGTTATATACGCTTCAGGTTACAGACTCCGCTAACCCAGAAATAGTATCTCGGGTTAAGAACTTTGCTTCAGGATGAGAACAGAAATCGTGCTCCGGCGGCGCGGCGGCAGCAGGAGGCCCCATTAGCTAAAGTGGTGCTTCAGGTTAAGAACAGACCACTGGAACGAATTAAGTACTTAAGCCGAGGTACCACTGTACTCCCATAGAGACTACCTTACACTGCGTTTAAAACCAAAATCACATTTGAATAGAAGATGCTGGCAGCGGTGGCAGTAAGTCAGCAACCATATCCCCGGAGAACCCGAAGCTAGCTTACTCCATGCCCCCTAAGCAAGTTTGCTGCTCCCAAATGTGGAATGGGAGACTGCCATCTTGCCCCTTGTCACTGGGCAGTCCTGCCTTCCCCTGTCACAGCTGTGAGTCTTAATTCCTTCTGGACTGTGCTAGACTTAAAAGATGGTGGACATGTTTTGAAGCGCCACCGACAGCCATCGCATCAGAACTCTGAATTCCTAATGGAGATATCAGTATTTTGATGTCCACACTGTGTGTGGTTGTATCTGGTGGGGGGGGGCACTATCGAGTTCACTGTTCCAGAGCACATTTTTCCTCTCTAGAATTTACTCAAAAAACCATGCTTGGTTCCAGAAGCCGTTCCTAAACAGATCCACCTGTCTCCTGCAACATCTGGCTGACCTAAAAAGTTACATTTATTAATTCATGTCTGGCTGACCTAATAAGTTACATTTATTAATTCATGTCAGGTGTACGTTTTCAGTGCAACACACCTGAATTTTCTTTTTCAGGAGAAGATATTACAGTGGTACCTCAGGTTACATATGCTTCAAGTTACATACGTTTCAGGTTACAGACTCCGCTAATCCAGAAATAGTACCTCGGGTTAAGAACTTTGCTTCAGAATGAGAACAGAAATCGTGTTCTGGCGGCGCGGCGGCAGCAGGAGGCCCCATTAGCTAAAGTGTTGCTTCAAGTTAAGAACAGTTTCAGGTTAAGAACGGACCTCCGGAACGAATTAAGTACTTAACCCGAGGTACCACTGTACCTCTGAATTCTCAACTAGTTTCAACTCTCCCTGTTATTCGAAAATCACAGAGCAACGCAGCTCTTCATTAGATTTTGTATGCCACCAGTTCGATTAGGTGATCTTAAGCTTGGCGAGATCGCCATCCTGATTCTAGATCTTTCCAGATCCCTGAGCCAAGCCACTAGCAATCGGGGGGATGGCGCTGAAAATGTGTTCTGGAGGCTGCTTGCTCGGAATGCAGTTAGATTGAAACATGGCTCAACTAGATGCTGTTCTGCATAGACAGGAGGTCTGTGAGCCCCCGCACCTGGTAGGTGAGTTCCTTGATGCGCCTCTCGCACTTGCGCATGCCCTTGACGTTCTCAGCATTGCGCTTCTGCTCCATCTCCAGCTCGTTCTCCAGCTCCCGCACTCGGGCCTCCAGCTTCTGCAGCTGTTTCTTGCCGCCCTTCAGGGCCAGCTGTTCCGCCTCGTCCAGCCGCAGCTGCAGGTCCTTGATGGTCTGCTCCATGTTCTTCTTCATCCTCTCCAGGTGAGCGCTGGTGTCCTGCTCCTTCTTCAGCTCCTCCGCCATCATGGCCGCCTGGAGGAAGCAGAGAGAACGCAGAGAATTACCTCAGTCAGGCAAGCCCAACGCTGGCCTTAAAAATCCCGAGGGGAGGAGGTGAAGGGGGCAGGAGCGCATAACTGTAAAGGTAAAGGGACCCCTGACCATTAGGTCCAGTCGTGGCCGACTCTGAGGTTGTGGCGCTCATCTCGCTTTACTGGCCGAGGGAGCCGGCGTACAGCTTCCGTGGCCAGCATGACTAAGCTGCTTCTGGCGAACCAGAAACGCCGTTTACCTTCCCGCCAGAGCGGTACCTATTTATCTACTTGTACTTTGAAGTGCTTTCAAACTGCAAGGTTGGCAGGAGCAAGGACCGAATAACGGGAGCTCACCCGTCGTGGGGATTTGAACCGCCGACCTTCTGATCGGGAAGCCCTAGGCTCAGTGGTTTAACCCACAGCGCCACCCGGAGCCCGTACTCCTCTTTATATCCCTGGACCACTTACAGTGGTACCTCGGTTTTTGAATGTCTCCGCTGATGAACATTTCGGTTTACGAACACCGTAAACCCAGAAGTAAATACTTCAGTTTTCAAACACGCCTCAGAAGCGTAGCTGTCAATGTTTTTTTAAGGGAAATTCCCTTATTCCGAACAGGATCCTTGCAAGAAAAGGGAAAAGTTGACAGCCATGCTTGGAAGTCAAACATGCCATGCGGCTTCCACTGAATGCAAGATCCTGAGGCCTAGCTGTCGGCTATTGAGTTTTCGGTTTTCGAACATTTCAGAACTCGAACGGTCTTCCAGAACAGATTGCGTTCGAAAACCGACGTACCACTGTATTCTGTCAATGTGACTAACAGGCCTCTCCTCATTTTCCACCACAGAGAGGATGGCTCCTTCGTCCTCTCAATAAATCAAAGGAAAAAGTGAATTCTGGGATATGCTCTCATTATCCTCACTAAACATGGTTCTACTAGTGGGGGAAGAATACAGTGTTCTGGGTGGGGGGCAACATTTTTTTCTGTCAGGGCTGCATTCCTTAAGGAGTCCGCATGCTGGCAGTGGGCAGAACTGCTGGTGGGTGAAGCCAGCAACGTAAATAGGCTTTCTTTTTTTTATTAATCCAGAAAAAGGAAAGAAAAAAACCAGCTCTGCTTCAATTTTCACCATGGCTACCTCAGATTAGAATTCCTGGTCCTGCGAAAATTCAACTCAGAACGAAGCGCCACTGAGTTAAATGTTTCTACTCTCAGGTAAGTAACTATACAACAGAACTACAGCAAATGAACAAAATTCCTTTCTGACTTTAGTGTGCTTCAGCGGACGTGCACACAGATGACTGAAATCTATGTGCTTGTTCTCAGAATGATGGGCCAGAATAAACCTTTGCCATATAAAACGGGGAATAGTTTTTTTTTAAAGATCCCATCAAGTTATTTTAATCCAATAAAGCACTGCGCTTTCCAGCTGTTTTGAAACTACACAGAAAGGGGAGGGAGCACACTAGGAAGAACCTAGGAAAAGCAAGGACGTTAACAGGACGGAAGGGAAGATGGATCAACTTTTGGGAGGTGTTGGGGGCCGCACATGATGAGGTCAGGGCCGTGGGTCACCCACCCATGTTGTAGTGTGCAGTTGAGGCAGCTCCTAATAAATAACCTTACTGCAAATGCTTCTCGTCTGTCTAAACCCTGCCGGTCAGTGTAGACAACACTGAGCTCAATGGACCAATGGTTTGAGGCAGGTTTCCATGTTCATAAGGAGCCCTTCCAGGTTGGAGCCACTGCTTCCATGGAGGAGGAGAAGAGCGCATCTCTCATTCCACTCACGTCCGTGATGGCCTTCTTGGCCTTCTCCTCAGCGTTCCTGCACTCCTGAATTGCCTCCTCCACCTCCGTCTGCAGCTGGGACAGGTCGGACTCCATCTTCTTTTTCTGGTTGATGAGGCTGGTGTTCTGTGAAACAAATACACCGTGGGTTTTTTTTTTATCTAGGGCTGCTGGCCTCCGGAGAAATAGGAGGACCTGCCGAAATATGACCTCAGAAAACGGCTTCATAGCCTGAGGCAAAGGCAGCCACTCTTTCTAGACCTCGTCGCCCCCACTCCCCAATTTCTGAACCATCCTAAGAAATCCCACAGCACGCTGGTCCCATGGTTTCTGGAATCTTCTATGGACGGAAAGTCCATTCCCCCACACCAGAGGCAGGAGTGGCCAACCAGCGTCGTGGGGAAAGAGGGCCTTCCTAGGCGCTGCTTCCTTTCTGAGGGCCTGCGCTTGCCCCTTCCCCACACCCCAGATGTTTCTCTGGCAGCCTGTGGCACTGCTACCATCTACCCCAGCTAAGAAATGGATGACGCGGAGCTATACCAAAATTTCTTAGCTGGTGGTGGAGCCTGCTCGCCGTTAAATTTCGGCATAACCCCTATCTACCGTGCTCCGTCCTACTTAACATCGCTCATGGCAGCGTCTCACTGATATGCCTTCATTAGAGCTAGGTTCAATGTTTTTCCAACAAACGTGCTGAGACATAGATTCACCAAGGGCCAAGCCCCTTCAACGTGTGCTTGTGAAATGAAAACATCTGAATCCCTACATCATGTTATGTTTATCTGCCCTACGTACAGTTCAGCTCGTGCTAGTATACTAAACTCCATAATCCAGCCTATGGCTGACAAACCAGTAGACCTACAGCTTGCCTGGGTTCTTCAAGATGTGGATCCCTATATTACCTTAAGGTAAAGGTAAAGGTACCCCTGCCCGAACGGGCCAGTCTTGACAGACTGTGGGGTTTGTGCGCCCATCTCACATTTATTGGCCGGGGGCCAGCGCTGTCCGGGGACACTTCCGGGTCACGTGGCCAGCGTGACAACGCTGCTCTGGCGAGCCAGAGCCGCACACGGAACGCCGTTTACCTTCCCGCTGGTAAGCGGTACCTATTTATCTACTTGCACCCGAGGGTGCTTTCGAACTGCTAGGTGGGCAGGCGCTGGGACCGAGCAGCGGGAGCGCACCCCACCGCGGGGATTCGAACTGCCGACCTTTCGATCGGCAAGCCCTAGGCGCTGAGGCTTTAGCCCACAGCGCCTTACAGGTTGCTAAATTCCTAACAGCCGTCCTCTCGTACAAGAGACGGAAAGGAATGTTAGCGGATTATTGAGAGTTATAAGAATTTTCTACAATGACATCAGATATTGATTTTAGCGTAGTGCCTAAATTTTTAATCTTAATCTTAAATTTTTCTTTTGAATTGTTAATATCTGTCCTTGTGAGCTGTGAATTGTGTTATATTATTTGTGGCTTGTACAAGCCCGCTGTTTTATTTGATTTCTTTTGTTGTGTTGTGCTTTATGATGGGCGTAAAGCCGAATAAACAAACATTCTTCCCCAGCTAAGAAATCATCTCCCGACTCCGGTCCGTGCTTGGCACCCCAAGTTCTGCTACTGGTCAATCCATAAATCCATTTGCCCCACACCACTCCTGAGGCAGTGGTAAAAACATTAGGATTATACGGTGAATGCTGGTCTCTGCTCAGAACGTTCTAGAAAGCCCAGGAGCAGCTCACCGGGCAGGGAAGAGCTGTGGCAATAGCAGTGGCATCACTGCCAAGGTGTCGGTGAGGTCAGGGCTGCGTGGCCACACCGGGGAGGGCCCCAGTTTGGATGCCCTGGTGCCTTGATTAATGAGAAGTTACTGTATTTTCCCGTCCCCATGTATAAGACGCCCCCTATTTTGGGGGACTCCCGTTTAAGAAAATGGGGGGGGGAGATCTATCCGTGTATAAGACGCCCCCAAATTTTGTACATTATTTTTGAGGGGGGAAACCTAGCCTTATACAGTGGTGCCTCGCAAGACGAAAAGAATCCGTTCTGTGATTCTCTTCGTCTAGCGGTTTTTTCGTCTTGCAAAGCAAGCCCATTGACGGATTAGCGCTATTAGCGCCATTAGCGGCTTTTAGTGGCTTATCTGCTGATCGGATCAGCTGATAAGCGGTTTAGCGGCTTAGAAAAAGGGGGGGGAACCAGCAGGAACTCACAAGACATTGTCGTCTTGCGAAGCAAGCCCATAGGAAATTCGTTTTGCAAAGCACCTCCAAAATGGAAAACTCTTTCGTCTAGCGAGTTTTCCATCTTGCGAGGCATTCGTCTTGCGGGGCACCACTGTACACGGAAAAATATGGTATTTATTTCATTAAAGTTATGCACCACTTGATTTTTAAAAAAATAAAAATAAAGCACCTCAGAGCAGTTTGCAAAAACAATAAAACAATAAAATCATCAGTCATAAAGAGTTAAAAACAGCTGGTTTTTTAAAAAAAAATCCTACTATTAATTTAAAACAGCTGTAAGCTAAAAACAAACAAACCCCAATTAACATGCTCCATAACTGAGTAGGCTTGTGTAAACAAAAATGATTCTAAGCAGGCGCCGGAAAGAGCAGAGGGAAGGCCCCACCCTGGTGTCAATCAGCAGGGAGTTCCGAAGTATAAGGTGCTGCCACACTAAAGTACCGATTTCTTACAAATGCAGGATGAGTATTAAGTCACTCCTGCGAATGCCACTACAGTGGTGCCTCGCAAGACGAAATTAATTCGTTCCGCAAGTTTTTTCTTCTTGCGAGTTTTTCGTCTTGCGAAGCACGGTTTCCCATAGGAATGCATTGAAAATCAATCAATGCGTTCCTATGGAGACCGCCCGGGGACAGAGGGGACCTGTTTTAAAGCAAGGGAAGGGGCAGTGGGGAGAATCGCTTCTCCCCGTTGCCGCCCCTTGGTTCAAAAGGGGTCCGGGGACAGAGGGGAAGGCGCGCGCACGCCTTCCCCTCTGTCCCCGGAGATTGCGGGGCTGGCAACGGGGAGAAGCGATCTTCTCCCCGCCGCCCCTTGCTTCAAAAGTGGTCCGGGGTGCGGGGGCAAGCTTCGTTTTGCGAAGCAAGCCCATAGGGAAATTCGTCTTGCGAAGCAACTCGAAAACGAAAAAACCTTTCGTCTTGCGAGTTTTTCGTCTCGAGAGGCGTTCGTCTTGCGGGGCACCACTGTATACAGAGGAATAGCGAAAATGTACACAATAGGAGGGGATGTCTGAGGGCAGAGATTTTCTGTTTCCTGGCTGATCCCAATCCCAGAGGTTCAGTAACAGCCTTGCTTCTGAGGCTGCTCTTACTTGTGTGTGGAGGAGCTGGACTCTCTCGCTGGTTTCTATCAGCTCCTGCTCCGCCAGCTTCCGGGCCCGCTCCGTCTGCTCCACCACGGCACGCAGCTCCTCCAGCTCTGCCTGCAGCAGGTTGTTCCTCCGCTCCACAATGGCGATGTTCTCTTTCAGGTCCTCGTTGGCTCGGACGGCGTCGTCCAACTGTATCTGGGTGTCCTGGGAGGGAAAAGGAGGGAGCCGAGATAAGTGCTGGAAATGCAATGAGACTGAGGCTGCGGTCCATCATGTGTGGTGGACCTGTAAAAGGGAAAAAGAGCATTGGGAAATAATTCACAATGAATTGAAAAAAATGTTTAAAAGTACTTTTCAGGGAAAAAAACCCAAAAAAACCTAGAGTCCTTTTTGTTGGGGATAATTCAGATGGAAATTCCCAGGTGTCAAAAAAGTTATTTATGTATACCACTACGGCAGCCTGTGTTCTCTTAGCCCCAAAATGGAAAATGAGCGAGGCTCCAACTAAAGAAGAATGGCAACTTAAAATGATGGAATGTGTGCAGCTTGCAGACTTAACATATAGAATAAGAGAAGAAGAAGAACATACATTTATAAAAGATTAGAAAACGTTTCTTGAATATATGGGGGGAAATTGGGTACATTTGAAACCGTGGGCAGCATTAAGATAAATTCAATGGTGTAAATAAGTTTTGATGGATGTAATAATGGAATACTGAATAGTTGATATAAAATATGCAAGGATTTATGTTATGCGAAATGAGCCGTGGAAAGAGAAGAAGGGAAGTCACTGATATTTTAAGGTTGTTTAAATGAATATTATAAAATGTAAAACAGAAAATTTAATAAAAACTATAGAAAAAGAAGAAGGGAGGCAAGATGAAGGCAGGGGTTGTGGGGAGGGAGAGATGAGGTACAAACTGAAGGGGGCTTCACCCCACTGGGGACAAGAAGACTGAACTTTCTGGTGTTACCTTGAGGTATCCCTGCAAGGTTTTGACTTGCTTCTGCGCCTCGGCCGCGATGCGGTTGGCGTGACTGAGCTGGATCTCCATCTCGTTGAGGTCACCCTCCATCTTCTTCTTGACCCTCAGCGCCTCGTTGCGGCTGCGGGTCTCGGCGTCGAGGGAGGCCTGGAGCGAGTCCACCATCCTCAAGTGGTTGCGCTTGGCCTGCTCCATCTCCTCGTCCTTCTCAGCCAGCTTGCGCTCGATGTCGGCCTTGATCTGGTTGAACTCCAGCTGGGCCCGCAGGATCTTGCCCTCCTCGTGCTCCAGAGAGGCCTGGATCGTGGAGGGAGATATAGGGTAGAGGGAAAGGAACAAGATCATGCCATGTCCTCCCGCATTCCTCAGATGAAAATAGGGGCGAGGAGAGAAAGGCCTGACAGAGAGGACATTTGTACATCTGTAGGCGGAAGATCGTGAGGGGAGGATGAACTGAATAGGAGGGAATGGAAAGAGGAAGATGGAAAGGCCAACTGAAAAACAAGATGGCCGCAGTGTCACTTTTGGATCACAGCCAAAGGCCCTCCTCACCTCAGCCTCCTCCAGAGCCGCCTGCAACTCCATCTTCTCCGCGTCGAGTTGCTTCCGCACTTTCTCGAGCTCGTGGATGGTCTTGCCGCTGGATCCAAGCTGCTCTGTGAGGTCGGAAATCTCCTCTGCCGGGAACAGCATAAAGGGAGTGAGTCAGGTGGCATCTGACAGGAGCGGGTTTCGTTCGGGGCACGGGATGAATGGCCCCTGAGGGAGAAAAAGGCTCACCTTGCAAGTTCTTGTTCTCCCTCTTGAAGGTCTCCAGGTGCTCCAGCGACTCCTCGTAGGCGTTCTTCAGCTTGAAGAGCTCGGTGCTGAGAGAACGGGCCTCCTTCTGCGACGACTCCAGCTCCGTCTGGGACTCCTCGTACTTCTGCTTCCACTCTGACAGGAGCTGCGGTGGGTGATGGAGAAGCGGAGAGAGTAAGGTTTGAGAATAGCTATTTCTTGAGGCACTCCTAGGCCCGCTGCTCCCAACAACGAGCAAACGGACGCCCTTGAAGCCAAGCCGTTGTGGCGTACTGATTTAAATGAGTTAAGAGCATGTGGCGCAGACGTGAGCTGAGCTTCACAAGCGTCCAGTACGGCCCAGTATCCCCACCAAGCAGAACTGGGGTACCCACAGCTGTCCCCAACCCACCCCTTCCAGATCATTCCCTCCACTTTTCCCGCCGTACTTTGTCGAAGTTCCTCTGCTTCTTGTCCAGGGCAGCTGCGGCCGCGTTTGAGCGCTCCACGTCCACCATGAGGTCTTCGATCTCGTTCTGCAGGCGGTGCTTGGTCTTCTCCAGCGAGGAGCACTTGGCGTTCACGGCCTCCACCGCCTCTTCGGCGTCTTGCAGGCGCTGCGCCAGCTTCTTCCTGACACACAAACGGGGCAGGGTGACAGGCACCATAAGCCAATAGAAGGAGCCCAAATCCATGACAAGGGCGGGCTTAATGAAAGGAGATAATCAGAAGGGGCTCACCCCTCCTGCTTTGCTTAAAATAACAACTCCTCTGGGGGAATTAAATTCAGGCTGGAGTCAAAAGTGTTGGAGTCCAGGCCCAATTCAAGGAGCTCGTAGTGGCGTTTAAAACCCTAGGCCACTTAGGCCTCAAGAAAGATGGCCTCCGTCCCTAAAGACTCTCTCAGGTGTTGAGATTGGCAGACCCCTTGGTACTTAGTCTACCCTCTAAAATGCAGGGCAAGAACTTTCTCTGTGGCAGCCCTTAAGCCATTGAATTCCCTCCTCACAGAGCCTAGCATCTTCAATGTACGGCTTTTGCTGTACACACCTCTTTACTTTCGCCTATTTTGTTTTACGAGACCCATTTCTTTTGCTGAATCGACTATCCTGTTTTCGGCTGGGACGGTTTTACCGTTCTACGTGTTTTTGTTGTTTCAATTGCATTTTCCCCCTTTACAGTCATACCTCTTGTTACGTTTGCTTCAGGTTAAATATTTTCAGGTTGCGTCCCGCAGCAACCCGGAAAGGGTTACTTCCAGGTTTCGCCGCTCACGCATGCGCAGACGCTCAAAATGACACCACACACATGCGCAGAAGCGGCAAATCGCGACCCACGCAGACGCGGGTTGCATTCTGCTCATGTTGCGAATGGGGCTCCGGAACGGATCCCGTTCGCAACCAGAGGTACCACTGTATTGGCTATTGCATTGTTTCAACTTGAACATACAAGGGTGCGAAAGGGTGGGTGGTGCAACAGGCCTGTGGTTGTGAGGTGAGGTGAGTTGTGGGTCTCATTGCCCTCCGCCTCACTTACTTGGCTTCCTCCAGCTCCTCCGTCCTCTGGATGGCATCAGTCTCGTACTTGGTCCTCCACTGCGCCACCTCGGAGTTGGCCTTCGACAGCGAGCGCTGAAGCTCCGCTTTGGCCTCCGTTTCTTCCTCATACTGCTCCCTCATAAGGTCGCAGTCATGGCGGGCCGACTGCAGCGCATGGGCCAGAGCATTCTTGGCCTGAGGGGAAGGGAACAGCCACGTGGCCTCAGTGACCGTCAGTCCTGACAGGACCAGTATCTACCCTTTGCGTTGAGTCCTGTGGACTTCCTTCCCAAACCTCTTTGCGTCCCCCTTACCTTAGCTTCTTCTTCCAGTTGCCTCTTCAGATCTTCCAGTTGCTGGGTGTACGTCAGCTTCCCTCGCGTCAGCTGGTTGATCAAAGCATCCTTCTCATCCATCTGGCGGGATAATTCACCTAGGGAGAAGAGTTGGGGTGGAGGAATCCATTATCTCTGGGAGTTTTGTCATCGGAATCGGCAGCCATGTTGAACAGGGACCCCACAGGCTGACAGTGTCTGTCTCTACATGCTTCTCTTCAGAAAATGCTCTGCAGAGGGTGCCAAGATGAACACCAAATTAGGTGGACTAGGTGGTTTTTTTTTAAAAAAATAGAAGTTAGTGGCTAGCTGGTCCCCCCCCTCGCAGGGTTAAAAGTTAAGGCATGAAGGATAGCTCAGGTCATTTATGTATTCAAGGTTTCTTTTGGAGTGGGGAGGAGCATCAGAATGTTGATTATTAGCTTGGAAAGTACAGTGGTACCTCTGGTTAAGAACCTAATTCGTTCCGGAAGTCCGTTCTTAACCTGAAACTGTTCTTAACCTGAGGTACCACTTTAGCTAATGGGGCCTCCCACTGCCAGTGCGCTGCTGCTGCTGCGCGATTTCTGTTCTCATCCTGAAGCAAAGTTCTTAACCCGAGGTACTATTTATGGGTTAGCGGAGTCTGTAACCTGAAGCATCTGTAACCTGAAGCATCTGTAACCCGAGGTACCACTGTAAATGAAAATGGTACAATGGCACCTCGTTTCTCGAATGTCTCCGTTGACGAATGTTTCGGAACCTGAACACCAAAAACCCGGAAGTAAATTCTTCCGTTTTTGGACGCACCTCGGAAGTCGAACGGCTTCCGCTGCGTGTTTTTCAATTTCCTCAATTGAATTTGCAGGTTGCCCTTTGTGCCTCGGTTGTCAAACGTTTTGGAACTTGAACGGTCTTCTGGAATGGATTACTTTTGAGAACCGAGGAACCACTGTACGAGCAATCATTTTGAAAGAAGGGGAAAAGAGGGAGGGGTGATGAAAGTAGGGCGTGGCAGGAAGGAAGAAAAGAAAGAAAACTTTGAATGGATGGACGGATGGATGGAAGTTTAGGTAGGTGGAAACCTGGCTGCATCTGAGCAAAGATGGAGGAGAAATGGCTAAACCAGAAAACTCAAGAAGGGCCAGCCACCAAGCTATGGGAGAGGGGTTTTAGCTCAATGGTAGAGCAGCAGCCTCGCATGCAAAATGTCCTAAATTCAATCTCCAGGAAAAAGATGTCATATGAACGTGTATCAGCCTTCTCTACTCACCATTCTCAGTCTGGAGCTTAGCTCGCTGAGAGGTGAGGTCGTGGACCATTCTCTGACTCTCCTCAGACTTGGCCCGGTGCTCGTTCATTTGGTCCTCAAAGGTGCGGCACATTTTCTCCAGGTTGGCCTGAAACCCAACGGCGAGAGGAGTTGTTGGGGAATAAACGTAGCGGTGAATGGAGAGTAGCAGCACCCAGTCAGAGGAGGGAACAATTTTAATTTTAATTCTGGAACGAAGGGTTCTCCCTCTGAATCTCATCCCCTCCCTATCTTTGTATCCCAGTCCAAATCAACCGGTTCGATGTCTCCAGGTTGTTCTCCCGCCGTGCTACAACCCTGCCGCAAACCGTGACTCCGCCCTCAGACCATGACATCACCTGCTTTGCCCCACCCCAAACAAACCCCGCCCCCATTCTTTGGCTTAGAACCTTGGCTTTCAGCAGCTGCTCCATGTTGGAGGCGACATCGTCCAGCTCCAACTTCAACTCGCTCTTCTCCTTCTCCAGCTTCTGTTTCACGCGCTGCAGGTTGTCGATCTGCTCCCCCAGCTCTGCCGCCGAGTCGGCGTGCTTCTTGCGGAGTGTGGCCGCCGTGGCCTCGTGCTGCAGAGTCGCCTCCTCCAGGTCGCGGCGCATCTTCTGGAATTCCGCCTCCCGCTTCTTGTTCAGCTCGATCTGCACGGACGTGGCCCCGCCGGCCTCCTCCAGCCGCTCGCTGATCTCCTCCAGCTCCCGCGAGAGGTCGGAACGCTGCTTCTCCACCTTGGCCCGGGCTGTGCGCTCCGCCTCCAGCTCCTCTTCCAGCTCCTCAATCCGCGCCTGGACCAGGGAAGGAGGGAGACATTCTGTCAGCAAGATCCAGAAAAGCACGCTCCAGGAATTCTGTCGGCGGCCTCCATTTCAAAAGCCCAGGCCTAGATCCAGATTCGTGAAGCTTCCATGGAGGTTCAAAGGTCAATAACATCTAGGGGCACTGGAGGATTCCATTCAATATAAATCTTTAAGTGGACTGACCCAATTTGCACTTCCTAGACTAATACATGGATCGGAACACAGTTACAATCGTACCTTGGAAGTCAAACAGAATCCGTTCTGACTTCCAAAACGTTCAAAAACCAAACTGTGGCTTCTGATTGGCTGCAGGAAGCTCCTGCAGCCAATCAGAAGCCCTGGAAGCCCCGTTGGACATTCAGGTTCCAAAAGAACGTTTGTAAACCAGAACAATCACTTCCGGGTTTGCAGTGTTTGGGAGCCAAAGCGTCCGAGTTACAGGGCGTTCGGGATCCAAGTTACGACTGTATCCTTCGGAGTGAATGAACGATGCAATTCTCAGCTTGTAAGGTTGCATCCAGAAATGCATTTCGTAGGAAAGTGCATGCAAACGTGTATATTTTAGAGGGAAATGCATATAATTTAAATGCGAGAGGTTTGTGGGTTTAAAAAAAAATGGCAGAAAACTGAGCAGAATGTAAAGCTAACATGGTTGCTAATAACATCCCCATTCCTTACAGCAGATATTTGAGGTACAGAATTTCTCGAAAGTTATCGCTCTGTTGGATGCAGCTATCCTCTGCCCAAAAATATGCCTCATTTTGGTCCTTAGTTACACACACACACACACACACACACACAGAGAGAGAGACAGACAGACAGACAGACAGACAGACAGACAGAAGGGGAGAGAGACCACACCAGTGAAGTTGGCTTCAATGCACACCACCCTGTCATCAACCTTTTACCTGTAGCTCTTTGAGCTTCTTCTGCAACTGGATGGCCAAGGATTGCTCATCTTCAATTCTAGCATTGAGTGCGTTGAGCTCAAAGTCTTTCCTGGGGAAGACAAGAACCAACTTGCTACATCCAACCACAGAGAGGCAGGCAGCAGTAGAACAAATATCCACAAGAAAAGGGAGGCGGGGAGTTGGCGATAAACTAAAGCACCCCTACTTCTTCAGCTTCTCGTCCAGCTGTTGCTTGTCGTTCTCTAGGTCCATGATGCTTTCTTGGGTCAGCTTCAAGTCCCCTTCCAACTTCCTCTTGGCTCGTTCCAGGTCCATACGGATTTTCTTCTCTTGCTCCAGCGATCCTTCCAGCTGTTGAGCAAAGACAGTGAGACCCTGAATCCAGAAACTGAGAAAGGAATTGCTACTCCTAAGATCAACAATGTACTTGTGGGGGGGGGCTTTTTTTACTACACTGAATGCCTCCAACTACTTCAAGGAAGGTGAGAAAAACAACAGGCTGTCTCCCCTGCGAGTTACAGATAGGTAGCCGTGTTGGTCTGCCATAGTCAAAATAAAAAATTTCTTCCAGTAGCACCTTAAAGACCAACTAAGTTGGCAGATAGCTGAGATGAGCCTGTTCTTATCTCATTATACTTGACTAAGCCATTTTTCACCTTCTCACCCCTTGCCTTTTCCTGTAAGACCTATTGCAGTCGTTAAGAGTCGTCAACAGGCTCATCTCAGCTACCTGCCAATCTCCCATTCCCACCACCCTTCTGAGTAATACCCCTCCCCACCTTCTCACTATATAGAAGGATCTGGCAACTTCTGTTTCAGTGTATCTGAAGAAGTGTGCATGCACACGAAAGCTCATACCAAGAACTAACTTAGTTGGTCTTTAAGGTGCTACTGGAAGGAATTTTTTTATTTCCCCTGCGAGTGTTGCAGTCGATGCACTTACATCGTCCACTTGCTGTTCCAACTTGACCTTGGCTTTCGTAAGGGTGTTGACCTTGTCTTCCTCAGCTTGTAGGTCATCCAAGGCTTGTTGGTGGGCTTCCTGGAGAGCTTTCTTCTCCTTGGTCAGCTTCACGATGATCTCATCCAGACCAGCCATCTCCTCTGTGAGGTTCTTAGCCTATGGGCATATTATAATTTTGAGTTATTAGATGGAATCCTCGAAAGATTCCATCAACAGTGTCTCAGAAATTTTTTACACATCACTTGGGCAGACAGGTGAACTAATGGGCAGACAGGTAAACTAAAGATAACCAGTGTCGAAGCAATGATTCTTCAACATCAATCTCGTTGGACTGGTCATGTTGTGCAGATGCCTGATTATTGTTTTCCAAAGCAACTACTCTATTCCCAACTTAAAAATGGAAAGTGCAATGCTGGTGATCAACAAAAGAGGTTTAAAGACTGTCTCAAGGCAAATCTTTAAAAATGTAGTTTAAACGCCAACAATTGGGAAACACTGGCCTGTGAGCGTTCCAGTTGGAGAACAGCCTTTACCAAAGGTGTCATGGGCTTTGAAGATGCTCGAACTCAGGACGAAAGAGAGAAATGTGCTAAGAGGAAAGTGCATTTGGCAAACCCTCACCGTGATCAACTCCTGCCTGGAAACCTTTGTCCCCACTGTGGAAGGACGTGTGGATCCAGAATTCGCCTCCACAGTCACTTACGGACTCATTGTTAAAACCGTGTTTATGGAAGACAATCTTACTCGGCTATAAGTGATCGCCAAAGAAGAAGAAGGTGGATGTAGGCAAAATTCAAGGTGGCACTGAATGGAACACAACAAAGGTAGGAGACTCCCAAAAGAAAACTCTAAGTCCACCTAGCACAGGAATCTCTTGGAGAATCAACTCTCCCGGCTGCCAACCTTAATCCAGACCCAGCTGATAGTAGCAAAAGCTCCTTGGATTTCGCTTCCATCCCCGCTCACCTTGTTCTCCGTGGCGTGCTTCTCCTTCTCCACTTTGGCCAGGGTCAGCTCCAGGTCGTCAATGTCCTTCTTGAGCTCCGAACACTCGTCCTCCAGCTTCCGCTTCTTGGCCGTCAGCTCGGCGTTCATCTCCTCCTCATCCTCCAGCCTCTCCGTCTGCTCCTTCACCTTGGCCTCCAGCTGAATCTTGTTCTTGATCAGCTGGTCACAGCGCTCTTCTGCATCTGCAAGGTTGTCTTGCTCCTGGCAAAGGAAGAAGACACGCCCAAGGCTTTACTGTGAAACCCGGAGTTCATGGTGCTTTTCAGCCACTTTGCCTTTCGCGGTTAAGTAGAGGTAAAGGTGAAGGGACCCCTGACCATTAGGTCCAGTCGTGACCGACTCTGGGGTTGCAGCGCTCATCTTGCTCTATAGGCCGAGGGAGCCGGCATTTGTCTGCAGACAGCTTCCAGGTCATGTGGCCAGCATGAGTAAGCCGCTTCTGGTGAACCAGAGCAGCACACGGAAATGCCGTTTACCTTCCCACTGGAGCGGTACCTATTTATCTACTTGCACTTTGACGTGCTTTCGAACTGCTAGGTTGGCAGGAGCAGGGACCGAGCAATGGGAGCTCACCCCATCACGGGGATTCGAACCGCCGACCTTCTGATTGGCAAGTCCTAGGCTTTGTGGTTTAACCCACAGCGCCACCCACGGTTAAGGGAGAAGGTCAAATCATATCTTTGTTGCCCCATCGCCCCAACTTACAGCCTGCACTTGCAGCTGGAGGTCATTCTTCTCTTGGAGCAGGGAGACCATCTTCTCTTCCAGCTCCTTTCTCCGGGCCTCCGACTTCTCCAGAGCCTCCTTCAGCTTGGCAAACTCCTCTTTCATGGCCAACATCTCCTTCTCGGTCTCCGCGCTCTTCAGCAGAGGCTTGATCTTGAAGTAGAGCCTCATCCAAGGCCAATTCTTGACCACCATGAAGGACCGGATGTTATACTGGATCACCAGCAGCGATTCCCTGCCAATCAGAGAAGGGGAGAGTTTGGGGTGGCATGGTGAGGGAGGACACATCAGGGTACAGAACACAGAAAAGGCCACCTCGCCAAGTGGGAGACCACGCAGCCCTGCCTGAAGCAGGAGGCTCGCTTGCAACAAGCAAGGTTGGGATTATTCCACCATTTTGCAGTTGCATTCAGTGCAGGAAGCACAGAATTCCACATCCCGAGAATGTAATCTTCCATAAATTTTATAGTCCTCAAGATTATACAGAAAGGCTTAGTTTGTATGTGAGCAGTTTCCTGAGTCCACCTAGTTCTAAGGGAGGAGTGAGTCTGTCTATTTTGGTGTCTCTCAGCCTCCCAATTTCCCCTCGTTCAATTCTCCACATTAGTTTGCAGTTCTTTTTTTAGAAAATCCCTCGCGAAAATTCACCAGCGAATGTTTACCACGAGAGTATGCAATTTTGCCGACTGCACCCCCCCTTTTATGCATAGCTTCATGTTAATGTATTTATTTCCACTAATACGTGCGTTTCTCTGTACACTTCACCCTGCTATATGCTTTTTGAGGCACATTACTTGCCTGGAGAACGGCATTTGCAAAATTCAGGGAGCTGTGAATCTTGAAGGATGACCAGGTTTCAGTTTCAGTAACCGTGAATTGGGCAGGTTCACTTTTAAATGAGAACTGGACTGAATTTCTCGCCTAATCCCTAATTCTAACCGGAGGGCTCCAACGTGCCCAGGCCATTCCCCATCTAACCACACCTACAAATTCCGGGAAAATCCACTAAGGGGCTTACTTCCTTTCCATGATCTTCCTGACTTCTATCCTGGCGAGGACCCCGCGGGACTGGGCCTGGATGCGGGTGATGATGCGGGAGAGACGCTCGTCCCTCATCTCCTCCAGCAGACCCAGGAGACCAGCCTTGAAGAACACCTGGGCAAAAAAAGAGCATTGTGGTTGGTTGGTTTTTGTTTTAAGAAAAACAACCTGTGCTCAGACCCCTGCACAGGTTACCAATTTGCTACTGGGCCTATATAATTTCGCTTGCCCTGCTCTGTACATATTGAAGCTGAGGTCCTGCGCCTGTGTTTGTGTGTCACAGCCAAGCCAAACCTCACCATGAACCTTGACAGTGGAGAAAACACATACCCCAACCCAGGATTAGCCCTAGCCTCCTCTGTTGTGAAGAACCAATCAACAGCGCGGCCCAGAATGATGATGTCACCGCCTTTTCCCTGTGAGGAAGTGGCTCATCCCGCCTCTCACCTTAGTGTGCCCAAATTTGTACTGGTTGTGGTCGATATCGAGGGAGCTCAACAGCTTCTCTGCCCCCTTCCTGCTGTCGATGAACTGGCCTTCAGGGATGGCGGCTGGGTTCAGGATGCGGTATCTGGGGAAGAGGAAAGGAAGCAGCGCTAGATAACCCCCGAGAGCTTCCCTTCCATAGGCTTTTTCCTCTCAACGTGGGCAGATGCCCAGATCAAAGGCCAGGACCGTGTATATTTCACAACTAAATTGTGGCAGAATACTTGGGGCCCGGAGAATCTCATCTTTCTCTCTCTCATCAACTTTCTTGTCCTCATGACTGTGAAAGCAAGTTTGGAAAGGTGTGGCCCATGCCTAAATCTCAAGAAACTAGAGATTTGGGTAGGAATGTTCAAGAGGACTTCAAAGTTCCCCACAGAACCACTTGAAAATGTTGATGATCAGGGGCTTCCAGCTGAGCGCGCGCCATCACAGTCGGAGGTCTCTTCGTCGGAGGAGATCTTGGTACATCAAAGGTGGGGAAAACCACTCCAGCGTAGCGGACCCCCAGGAAAAAACTCAAATTTTGAGGATGTGGGAACCAGCGGGGGTCAAAAGCGGCTCCCCCCCCCGGCAAGCTCTGTTTTGAGCTCCGAGAGCGAGGGGGTTGGGGCTGCGACGCAACGAATAGAACGCTTCCTTTGCTGGTATGAAGCTGCGAGACTGTGAGGCATTAGCGGTCAATTCTTCCAACGCTAAAATCATTTAAGGACTGTACCGTGAGTACCTTTTACATTTGGATAAAATGTTGATGATCGAGCGGTATATAAATGTCTTTACGGTCGGGCCTTGGGAGTCTAACGGAATCTGTTCCGGAAGTCCGTTCGACTTCCAAAACGTTTGAAAACCAAATCGTGGCTTCTGGTTGGTTGCATGAAGTTCCTGCAGCTAATCAGAAGCCGCGGAAGCCCCGTCAGACATTTGGGTTCCAAAAGAATGTTCGCAAACCGGAACAATCACTTCCGGGTTTGTGGCGTTCGGGAGCCAAAACGTCCGAGTTCCAGGGCGTTTGACAACTAAGGCAGGACTGTATGTACAGCTATGATTTCTGCACCGCAGGGGGTTAGACTAGATGGTCTTCAAAGTCCCTTCCACCTCTACAATTCTAGGATTCTATAAAAGGCAGGATGCATTTTCTTTTTGAACTGAGCAGACATAACCCTGACAGTGAACTGCCATGCAGGCAACTTTCCTCCGACGTTGCCCCATTGCGCTCGGGGCACCCCCATATTCATGTACCTTCCCCCAGTGACACGCTCAGCTTTTCTGAAGCATCATCCGTCTTCACCACTTGAGAGTTAAGCCTACCTTTGGCGGAAGTCCCCGTAGAGGATCCGGTTGGGGAATCCCTTCCGGCAGATCCGAATCCCCTCCAGCACCCCGTTACAGCGCAGCTGGTGCATAACCAAGGGGTTGTCCATCACACCTGAGAGGGCAGGAGAAAGGGGAAGGGGGCATGAATGGGGGAAATCGGTCCCTACCACATAGGCACTTTAATCTAGTGATTTAAAAGCATTTCCTAACCACTTAAAATCCTTCAAAAAATCTCTCTCGCTGGGGTTACCCCAGTTACAATGGAAACCCTAATTGGAGACACCAGGGATTGAACCTGCGATCTTCAGCGTGCAAGGCAGGTGGCTCTACCACTGAGCTACAGGCCTTCCGCAAGGACTACAGCTCTCACCACCCCTGACCATTGGCCGTGCTGGCTTGGACTGATGGGAGTCCAAGAGAGAGGGAGAGCGGTGGGGCCCCAAAGGCATAGCATACAAGGGGGACCTGGGATCTCACCTGGAGACTTCGTCTCGTTGGGGATGATGCAGCGCACAAAGTGAGGGTGGGTGGAGCGTAGGTTGGTCATCAGCTTGTTGAGGTTCTCCTGGGTGAGAAAGGAAGAGCAGGTGAGTTGAGATGGGGTGGAGGAAGGGGAGAGGCGAGGAAGGACAACTGGGGAAGGCAGGCAGGTAGTTGAGATCGAGCGAGTTTTATGAAAGAGGGCGGAAGGAGAGGTGTCCAGGCAGGCAAGGCAGAGGATGGGCAGATGGATTTGACTGACGGGGAAGGAAAGCAGGTAGAGAAAATGAGTTATAGTTTTGCTGGAGACAGGAAGGGGGATGAGAAAAAGGGACTGGAGGCCACAAGGCAGGCTTGGCCAACTTCTAGATCAGGCACGGCCAAACTTGGCCCTCCAGATGTTTTGGGACTACAACTCCCATCATCCCTAGCTAACAGGACCAGTGGTCAGGGATGATGGGAATTGTAGTCCCAAAACATCTGGAGGGCCAAGTTTGGCCGTGCCTGCTCTAGATGCTTTGGACTACAAATCCCATCAGCCCAAGCCAGCCGAGTTGCAGTCCAGAATAATCAGGATGTCTGATTATCGTCTTCCAAAGCAACTACTCTATTCCCAACTTAAAAATGGGAAGTGTAATGCTGGTGGTCAACAAAAGAGGTTTAAAGACTCTCTCAAGGCAAATCTTTAAAAATGTAGTATAAACACTGACAACTGGGAAATATTGGCCTGCGAGCGCTCTAGTTGGAGGACAGCGTTTATTAAAGGTGTCGAGGACTTTGAAGACGCTCGAACTCTGGACAAAAGGGAGAAATGTGCTAAGACAGCAGTTCTCAACCTGAGGGTCCCCAGATGTTGTTGGACTGCAACTCCCATCATCCCTAAGCTCTGGCCTTGCTCACAAGTTGAGAAAGGCTGTGCTAAGAGGAAGGCAGAAAAGGGGAGAAAAGATGCGTTTGTCCACTTGGTCCTCGTTGTGGGAACTCTCAGTGGCCTCCCCTGAAGGGATGTTTGGGCGATGGGAGCAACATGGCAAGTTTGGATCAGGCCTCACTGGGTCCCCCAATAACATCCTTGTAACCCCTTTTGTTTCCAGACAGCCGACAAGGTTGGTGGTGATGGGGCAAGTAGACCTAAGGAGAGCGCTACAACCAGAGGAAGCCCACCACAGAAGCTCATCCTCCTCTGGGGAAAGGGGTGCAAGGAAGTAGAGGAGCCCCAGGAGTAAGGAAAAAGCACAGCTCAAGGGCTGCTGCCTAAGGATGGTGCTGCGAGCCTCTCCAAGCAAGCTGGCCTCAGGATATCCTCACCCGGTGCAGAGCAGACACGGTCTGGAAGGAAGAGCCCTTCTTTTTGTGGGTCGTTTTCCCCTTGGAATCAGGAGCTGTTTGGAGAGAGAAAAACGGGGTTTCAAGATGCAGCCTAAAGGGTGAGGATATGTGTAGAAATACCGAAATGCATTAATCAGGGAGGCGTGGGATCCAACAGGAGAGGGTCACAGGCTTCCCCTGCTACCGCTCAAATATCTACATGGTTGGAGAAGACTCCCATGAATTTAAAGCCCTTCACGGCCTAGGACCCTCGTACCTATGGGACCGCCTCTCCCGGTATGCCCCACGGAGAGCCTAAAGGTCCATAAACAGCAACACCTTAGAGGTCCCGGGCCCTAAGGAAGTTAGATTAGCCGCCCTGAGCCCGGCCTTGGCTGAGGAGGGCGGGGTATAAATAAAATTTATTATTATTATTATTGGTGGCTGGCTTGAAACTATATGCGCTGTGACAAGGGCAGGCACGAGGCTGACGAAGGGCTGCTGATTTTTATTGCAAATACACAACACTGTTTTGTTTTCATCGCAATGCCGGTGTTTGCTTTCGTTCGCGTGCCCTAGTAGGTCGGGCTGAGAGCGAGCGACAGGCCCAACATCGCCCAGGAAAACTTGTGGCAGAGCGGGAATTTGAACCCCAGTCTCCCAGGTCCTAGTCCCACACTCCAACGGCCGCGCTGACTGAGAGTCACTGGGCTGCCATAGTATTAAAGCGAATGACTCCAAACCAGAGCCTTTGGTTTTCTGTAGATCCAATCTCACGGACCGGAATGGAGTTTGGGATGCTGACAGCCCGGCCTTGCCCCCTTCCGTTCCCTCCCTTACGTGCGTCCGATCCGGTGTAGTTGGCGAAGAGATGAGCCAGGAGCTTGAGGGACGACTTCTGGTAGAGCCCCACCACGGTTTCGTTGAGGGGGTCCTTGTTTTTCTGCAGCCAGTGGTTGATGTTGTAGTCGACGGTGCCGGCATAGTGCATGAGGGAGAAATGGGCCTCCGGCTTGCCCTTGATGTTGCGGGGCTTCCCAAAGTTGGCTGACTTGCCCAGGTGGTTGTCGTACAGCTTGGCCTTGAAGGTCATGTCGGTGGCCTTGGGGAACATGCACTCCTCCTCCAGGATGGACATGATGCCCATGGGCTGTGGAAGAGGACCAGGCGTCAGGGGATGGAGGGCAAGGAGGACGAGGCACCAGCAGGCAGCTCCACCCCCTGGCCATTTGCTATGGACAGAGGAAGCTGCCTTATGCTAAGCTAGGCCATTGGGTCCACCTAGCTCAATACTGCCTACACGGACTGGCAGCGGCCCCCCAGGATTTTGATCGCACAGAAGCTGAGCAGGGAGAGTGTGATGGCCTGGGACTCAGGCTCGGACTTGGAACCAGAGGAGACTCAGTCTGCACCAGATCCTTTGCCTCAGGCATCATCTGAACCAAGTCTGGGGCCGGATCCTGAAGAGTCCCAGTCTGCACAGGTTCCCCTGCAACAAACACCAGCTGGGCCGAGTCAGGGGCCTGAGCCTGCCCTGGCTCCAGATGCGGGGATGACCTCGTTGCCTTCAGCTGGGCCATCACTTACAGCTACTCCACTACCAATTGGGTCAGGGGAGGGTGAGGAAGCCCCTGGGTCTAGTAACCCACTGACGTCTCCCGAGCTGCAGAGACTAAGGTCGGAGAGAAGGAGAGACCTGAGTACTCGCAGGAGGAGTGCTCGCCTTTGGGTGAAACAGGGAGGTGAGTCGCCAGGGGATCAGGACCGGCCGCTACCCCGATGAAGGTAAAAGGCTGTCGGACCCTGCCCCAGGTTGCGGGAGGAACATTGCTGTATGCTAGATCCTGTCTGAGATCCTGTACCTGTCCTTGCCTGGTTTCCTGCCTCATGTCCTGCCTTGGCCCTGTCGGACTGACTCCCAGAAGAACCTTCTGATTCTGGACCGGTCCTGGACCGTGTTTCACGGGTTACCCCCAGGCCCAGCACAGAGAGAGGCCAGGGATTGGACCTTCTGTATGCAAAGCAGGTATTCCACCCCTGAGCCACGGTGCTTCCCTTTAGGGCATTCGCCATAAAGAGCAGCAGCAGCAGCATGTAATCGAAGAATGGTAGAGTCGGAAGCGCCATCTAGTCCAGCCTCCTGCAACCAGTGGCGTAGCGTGGGTTGTCAGCACCCGGGGCAAGGCAAGTAATTTGCGCCCCCTAACCCTAACCCCCAGATGTTGCGCCCGGTGCGGCCGGCCCCCCTGCACCCCCCACGCTACGCCACTGCCTGCAACACAGGAAGAATCCCTGGCAGGCGGCCATCTAAGCTCCGCTTAAAAACCTTCCAACACTGACAAAGGAATACTCTGACTGTGCAGATTGTGGAGGCAACAGGTTCATATGTCAGGGCATCCAGATGACCTCAGGTGATTCCCCTCATTTAGGGATGGAGGGGAAATTTGTCCAGGCTGCTTTTGGGAAAGGGCCAGCTTGATTTGCCAGTCCCAGACTGAATGTGCAGATTGGAACGCAACTATTAAGTGGATTTTGCAGAAGTCCGAACGTCACCATGCATTCTCGGCGCCAATAAATGTATATAAAAATACAGTGGTACCTTAGTTCTCAAACACCTTGGTAGTCAGACCCTTGGTTCCCAAACACCAAAAACCTAGAAGTAATTTTTCCGGTTTTTGAACGTTTTTCGGAAGCCAAACATCTGATGCGGCTGTTGGCTCTTGTTTCCAGAGCGCCTGCACCAATCAGAAGCTGAGCCTTGGTTCTCAAACACTTCGGAAGTCAAATGGACTTCCGGAACGGATTAAGTTTGGTGCTTTTGTTTTTGCTATTTATTTTGCATTTTTGCTTTTGAGGCTTTTTTGGTTAATTTGTTTTTGTGACCGTGTGGAACCCAGTTCAGCTACTGATCGATTGATTGTGTGACTGTGGAAATGGATAAAAGCGATGACTATCATCAGTGCAGGTAAGAAGAAAAAAATATTTTTAATTTTTATCATTTATAATACTATCTTATTTATTTTATAGTATAGTACATTGATTATTGCTTTCATTTTAGGATCAATGGTCTCATTAGATAGTAAGATTCATGTTAAATTGCTGTTTTGGGGTTGTTTTTAAAAGTCTGGAACAAATTATTCCGTTTTGCGTTACTTTCTATGGGAAAGTGCGCCTTGGTTTTGGAGTGCTTTGGTTTTGGAATGGACTTCCGGAACGGATTGAGTTTGAGAACCAAGGTACCACTGAATGCATTTTACATTTTTAAAATGCGTGGGGGGGGGATGCATATTTTGGAGCTGTGTGCTGAAGAGGATGCAAAAACGCACATTCCCGGGGGAAGAATTGTACATGAAAGGTGGACAAAGGCAAATTTCCCATGCATTCTTTTGAAAAATCCATGGTATGGAATGGGCCTATGATTGTGGCACATGTGAAACTGAGATGGAAGAGAAATAGACAGATCTAGTAATCATTGGAGGTTTTTAAACAGAGGTTGGATGACCCCCTGGAAGGGATTCTTTAGCTTTACCTCAGGGGGGTGGAACGGATGACTCTTGAGGGTCTCAACCCCACAATTCCATGATTCTACAATCATGGGATGCGGGTGGCGCTGTGGGTTAAACCACAGAGCCTAGGGCTTGCCGATCAGAAGGTCGGTGGTTCGAATCCCCGCTACGGGGTGAGCTCCCGTTGCTCAGTCCCTGCTCCCGCCAACCTAGCAGTTCGAAAGCACGTCAAAGTGCAAGTAGATCAATAGGTACTGCTCCGGCGGGAAGGTAAACGGCATTTCTGTGCGCTGCTCTGGTTCGCCAGAAGCGGCTTAGTCATGCTGGCCACATGACCCGGAAGCTGTACGCCGGCTCCCTCGGCCAATAAAGCGAGATGATCGCCGCAACCCCAGAGTCTGCCACGACTGGACCTAATGGTCAGAGGTCCCTTTACCTTTACAATCTCTTCCTGCCCTACCTATCGACAACCTTGCCCACTCTGGGAGGCAATTGCCCCAACTTAGGCGTAAATAAGTGAAGTTGCCCTTTGGGGACTAAGGAGGGCGCCGGAAGCAAGGAGGCACCTTCTCGATGAGGTCAATGCAGGCCTGGAGGTCCATGCCAAAGTCGATGAAGACCCACTCGATCCCTTCTTTCTTGTACTCTTCCTGCTCCAGCACGAACATGTGGTGGTTGAAGAACTGCTGCAGCTTCTCGTTGGTGAAGTTGATGCAGAGCTGCTCAAAGCTGTTGAACTGGGAAGAGAGACGGGGGGAAGGAAATCAAGGAATGGCAATCGGTCCTCCCCTCCAGGTTGTCACCCTCTACAGTGGTGCCCCGCAAGACGAACGCCTCGCGAGACGAAAAACTCGCAAGACGAAAGGTTTTTTCGTTTTCGAGTTGCTTCGCAAGACGAATTTCCCTATGGGCTTGCTTCGCAAAACGAAGCTTGCCCCCGCACCCCGGACCTCTTTTGAAGCAAGGGGCGGCGGGGAGAAGATCGCTTCTCCCCGTTGCCAGCCCCGCAATCTCCGGGGACAGAGGGGAAGGCGCGCACGCGCCTTCCCCTCTGTCCCCGGACCCCTTTTGAACCAGGGGGCGGCAACGGGGAGAAGCGATTCTCCCCGCTGCCCCTTCCCTTGCTTTAAAACAGGTCCGGGGACAGAGGGGAAGGCGCGCGGCGCTTCCCCTCTGTCCCCGGACGGTCTCCATAGGAACGCATTGATTGATTTTCAATGCATTCCTATGGGAGACCGTGCTTCGCAAGACGAAAAACTCGCAAGAAGAAAAAACTTGCGGAACGAATTAATTTCGTCTTGCGAGGCACCACTGTACTTACGTGTCTTAACCAACCTTTTTCCTCATAAGGAGCCAAGGTGGTCACATACAGGTCTCCCCCTCCTTTTCAATCCATCCCTGCAACAACCCTGAGGTAGCTTAGGCTGAGAGGCAGTGATGGGAGCACTCAGTGAGCTTCATGGCTGAGCAGGGATTCGAACCCTGGTCTCCCAGGTCCTAGTCTGGAACTCTAACTGCTCCAGCACACTGGCTCGCTAGCCAGGAGTGATGTTGAAGGCTGCCAGTCTTGGCAGGAAGCCTTCTGAAAATTACCTCATGAACTATTTTGCATAGATTCATGAGTGGGTGGTAGTAGTAGTAATATTAATAATAATAGTAATAATAATAATGCCAGCAGAAATGGGGACCAGACGGTTATTTGTCGGTCACGCTGGACCACCCATTCGTCTTTCCTGGTTTCCACCTGGCAAAGCCAGTTATTTACCATATTTTTTGCTCTATAAGACTCACTTTTCCCCTCCTAAAAAGTAAGGGGAAATGTGTGTGCGTCTTACAGAGCGAATGCAGGCTGTGCAGCTATCCCAGAAGCCAGAACAGCAAGAGGGATTGCTGCTTTCGCTGCGCAGCGATCCCTCTTGCTGTTCTGGCTTCTGAGATTCAGAATATTTTTTTTTCTTGTTTTCCTCCTCCAAAAACTAGGTGCGTCTTGTGGTCTGGTGCATCTTACAAGTGAGAAATACGGTACTCAAAATCTCAAAATGGATTCTCCTTGGAAGAGAACCACTTACATCGAAGATCTCAAAACCAGCAATGTCCAGCACCCCGATGAAATACTGTCGTGGAAGCTTGGTTTCCAGCGTGACATTGATTCTGGTCACCATCCAGTTGAACATTTTCTCATATACAGACTTGGCCAGGGCTCCAGTCGAGTAGTACACCTGGGTTGTTTTTTAAAAAGGGGGGAGGGGAGAGAGAGAGGTACATCTCGTTAACCAGCTAAAACAAATCTGGGAAGGTCGAGGGGGAAACCTGTGGCCTTCAAAACCTCGAAAGAATGCCCCCCCCCCCACATTTCACATACAGGTCTGTCTCTCACCTGCTGGACATTTTGCCCTTTGGTGACGTACTCATTCCCAACTTTGACCCTCGGGTGGCAGAGACCTTTGAGCAGGTCGGCTGAGTTCAGGCCCATCAGGTAGGCAGACTTGTCGGCTTCTGGAAATTCAGAATTGGGGCAGGGGGTGGGTGGGGAGGAAACCACTCAGTTATACCATGGCTCACCTTGGTTGAGGAACGGCAGAAGAAAAGACAGAAGGGCTTCCAAAAGCGAGGCAACCCCGTGAGGGAAGCGGGACCACCTCTCCCAACCTCTTGGGGGCGCTCTGAGTATGCACAGGATTCTGCTACCGACTTCTGCTACATGTCAGGAAACCGAGAGGGCCTCCTTTCATTTAAATTCCATTTAAAATTATTAAAATGATCAAGGCTAGATACAGGGCGGAGGCAGCAGGCAAGGCATGATGAAATCTTTAGGGAAGTTTTGGATGTTTGATGTTTTATCCAGTTTTTAATGTTCTGTTGAAAGCCCCCCCAGAGTGGCTGGGGAAACACAGTCAGATGGGCGGGGTAGAAATAAATTATCATTATTATTTGGATAAATGAATGAATGAATAAGAGAGGCAGCTGGAATTTCTCCAACTGCAGGAGGGTTTCATTGCCCCATGTGACTCCTGCCCAGGATTTGCCAAAACAGAGTGCTATAGGTGACATATATATGCCCCTGACCCTGACCCTTAGGTCCAGTCGTGGCCAACTCTGGGGTTGTGGCGCTCACCTCGCTTCCTGGCCAAGGGAGCCGGTGTACAGCTTCTGGGTCATGTGGCCAGCATGATTAAGCCGCTTCTGGCGAACCAGAGCAGCGCACGGAAACACCGTTTACCTTCCCGCCGGAGCGGTACCTATTTATCTACTTGCACTTTGACGTGTTTTCGAACTGCTAGGTTGGCAGGAGCAGGGACCGAGCAACGGCAGTTCACCCTGTCGTGGGGATTCGAACTGCCGACCTTCTGATCGGCAAGTCCTAGGCTCAGTGGTTTAACCCACAGCGCCACCCGCGTCCCTATATGCATATACATGTATCTATAATTTACACAGGTTGTGCGGTTCTGTTTTCTTGACGCAAAGGAGGCATCAGGTTGGGGAAGGCTGGGACAGACCATCCTGCCCTGTGACCCAGCATTCATTTGCCTCGCTCGCGTGTCATCGTGAGCGTCTTCCCTCACCTTCTGTGCCGTCGGGCTCTGCCTGCTCCTCGCGCTGCTTCTGTTTGAACTTCATGTTTCCGTAGTGCATGATGGCGCCCGTCAGCTTGTAGATGGAGTTCTTCTCTTCCTGGGTGAAGCCTAAGACATCAAAGGCACTCTGCAAGCGGAGGAAGCAAAGGGAGGGTTGGGTGTTGCTGCCCAGACGGTCGCGAGGGGTGGGTGACTCGCTTGGAATACGGCTTCTGCCCCCCCCAGCTACTCACGTCAGTGGCCAGCAGCTCCTCAGCATCATCGATGGACGGCACCGTGGTCTCTCCTTGGGAGATGAAGGCGTAGTCATACGGGTTATTGGTTACCAGCATCATGTCTGGGAAGGAAAGGCATTGGGCAGGGAATAAGGCAAAAGGAAGATTGTCCCTTTTCTTTTTTTAAAAAATATATATTTTCTTTTTTTTTATTTCCCATTTCCCCCTATATTTTTTTGCATCTAATTACATTTTTCCATTCCATTTTATCTCCTTTTTTACCTTAACTCATATTACATTATAAGTGTTACAACAATCCGACTAACGTTTTTAAGTATACAGTGGTACCTCAGGTGAAGTAAGAGGGAGGGAGAGGGAAAGAATGGGCACACTGGTGATCCATGTGGCAATTCCCAAACCGTCCGCAGGCCGGGTCCAGAAGGCAATTGGGCCTGATCTGGCCCTCGGGCCTTAGTTTGCCGACCCATGCTCTAGCTCAGCATTGTCTACTCTGACTGGCAGCCTTTCAGGCAGGGAATATTCATAGCTGTCAACCATCCCTTATTTGGCGGGAAAGTCCCTTATCCCAGCGCCATGTCCCGCTGCCGTCCCTTATTGATGATGTCCCTTAAATTTCCCGGGTTTCAAAGGAAGCAGCTCCTCTCCCTCCCTCCCTCCCTGCCGGCCAGGGAGGAGGGAGGCTCCAACTGGGTTGCTTGGCTGCGTTGCTCACCCAATAAGGAGTCTAAGAACGACTGGGGGGTGGAGCTTGCATGCCTTGTGCCGATCAAATCGGCCGCGTTGCCTGGGGACTCGCCTTTGCTCAGCACTTCCCAGCGGAGAGGGGACGGTGGTTTTCCTTGCTGCATCCCCTTTGCCGGGTTGCTGCGCTGTGGGAACCACCGCTTGAGGCTTCGTTTGGCTGCTGGTTGACTAAAATCCCTTATTTTGGCTGCTGTTCCCTTATTTTCGAGGCTGCTGGTCCCTTATTTTCAAATCCGTAAGTTGACAGCTATGGGAATATCTCCCATCCCTACTATGCAGATGACCCTAGGACCTTCTGCCCGCAGACCAGGTGCCCTGCCGCCATTCTAGCGCAGACTTAGATTTCTACCGCGTACAGAACATCTCAGCAAGATCTCGGATCGAGGCCAGAGTGGCTCTCCTTTGCAGCAACTCACCCAGGAGCTCCGGCTTCTTGTTGGACAATATCTGGTAGTAGATGTGGTAGTTCCTCTCAGCTTTCAGCTGATTGATGACCCGGGACTTTTCCAGGAGGTCTGAGGAATTAAGAGGAAGTGAAGGCAGGGCAGTTGAAATGGAGGAGCAACAGCAAAAGGGGAAAAAATTCATGGAGGATAAAGGCTTCTAGCCAAATGTCCGTCTCCACTGTTGGAGGCAATATGAGCAGCTGGGAATCGCAAAAGGTGAAGATGTTCCTGCACTCAAGTTCTACGTTTTGGGGGCTTCCCACAGGTGAGAACAAGGGGTGGGCTTGGTGGGCCATTAGCCTGATCCGGCCGGCAGGGCCTTACTTGCGTCCTTACGCTAATTCAGGGAGGAGGGCCAGAGATCAGGAGAAGGAAAGAAGGACAGGCCTTTGGCAAACTCACAGGTCTCTATGTCGGCTGAGGCCAGCTTCCCCGTCGCCCCAAAATGGATTCGGATAAATTTGCCCTGGAAGAGAAAAGCAGAAACTGAGCAGGAGGTGCAGGCAGGGCGGGCGGAGCACAAATAATAATTATCTATCGGTTTTATTCTCCCCTCCCCAATTATATGCCGCTTGATGGCAGAGGAAACCTTCACAGAAGTTTACAAAAAAGAATAGAACAATGGAATTATCAGTAAAAACAGTTCGGAACAGCTATTTCAAAGAATCATATAAAGTTGGAAGGAACCCAGAGGATCATCTAATTCAATGCAGGAATATGCAGCTGTCCCATCCAGGGACTGAACCTGCAACCTTGGCACGATCAGCTCTAAACAAGCTATCCAAAACATTTTAAAAAATAAGTAAACGATAAGATAAGAACGTATGAAAACACACAGCAATGTTCTAAATCCCTGGGGAGTCTTGCAGAAATGCGTTTAGCAGATGCTGAAACGAATCCTCTGATATCAAGTGGCAGTGAGTTCCAAAGGTTGGAAGCTGAAGCACTAAAAGATCTGTTTCTCACCATCGCAGAACGAGGGTGATTGGGCCCCTGTAGCAGTGCCAGTTCTGCAGGTGGAAGCGACTTGAGTGGGCCTATATGGGATTATGCAACCTCATAGGCAGTTATTTTGGTAGTGTCCCCCCCCCCCGCCCCTGCCTCAAATTCCCTCTCGAGCGACACTCACAAATCGGGACGAGTTGTCGTTCCGGAGGGTCTTGGCATTCCCGAAGGCCTCCAGCGCAGGGTTGGCCTGGATGATTTGATCTTCCAGAGTCCCCTGTCGGTACAGCGAGAAACATACAGGTTAGAAACATTCTCTCTACCAGCTCATTATTATTCCTTCTTCATTTGCATGCCTCTTCATCACCAAAAGTGGCTTACAAGTCTAAAACCAGTATATTTGTATCTATAGACACATACAGTGGTACTTCGGGTTAAGAACTTAATTCATTCTGGAGGTCCGTTCTTAACCTGAAACTGTTCTTAACCTGAGGTACCACTTTAGCTAATGGGGCCTCCCACTGCCGCCACACGATTTCTGTTCTCATCCTGAAGCAAAGTTCTTAAGCCAGGGTACTATTTCTGGGTTAGCGGAGGCTGTAACCTGAAGCGTATGCAACCCGAGGTGCCACTGTATAGCAAGACTTGAATAAAATCCATAGTTGCAATGTACAATAAAGGAAGCCCATTTAGAATAGCAACCAAAACAATGGAAGAAGGAGGTTTGAGTCATCAGATTCGGGGAATGCCTGCTTAAACACGTGAGAACCAGTGTGGTTTCATGGTTAGAGTGCCAGACTTGGACTTGGGAGACCAGGGTTCAACTCCCCTCTGGGCCAGAAAGCTCGCTGTGCGACCTTGGGCCAGTCACGGTCTGTCAGCCGAGGCTACTTCACAAGGTGGTTGTGGGGGTAAAATGTGGAGGGGAACATCTTGGGGGAAAGGTGGGATATGAATCAGTGGCGTAGCGTGGGGGGTGCAGGGGGGCCGGGCGCAACATCTGGGGGGGCGCGCTCGCACTCGCAGCTCTCTGCCCCTACCTGGCTCACTCACTCTCTCTCACTGCAGTGCTGGCTGTGCGAATCCGATCCGAGCCGCTGGGTCGCCGCCCACTGTGGAGGGGGTGGGTGCCAGGCGTGCGGTGCGGAGAGAGAGCGAGGGACTATCTGGGGGAGGGACAGTGCAGCGGCCGCCCAGCGCAGCGCTGAGCACGGGAGAGAACCACACCAGACCAGACCAGGCAGCAGCAAGAAGAAGCTGTCAGTGGCGGCAGGTTAGGGGGCGCAAATTACTTGCCTTGCCCCGGGTGCTGACAACCCACGCTACGCCACTGATATGAATATAATATCATCAGCTTAGAGGTGGGAGGTGGGAGGAGCAGGAAATGTGGTTAGCAGTGGGAAAGATACGACGACAGAAGTCGGTGGACAGCGGCAGCTCCTTCTTCCTTGCCCCTCTGGCTTTCCTTGGCTGCCTGAAGCTCTGAGTATTTGTGGTCGGGCTGCTTTTCACGTGGTCTGGCTGCAACATGCAGCTGGTGGAGGCTGGTCCTTTAGGCTCTCAACTAGCCCTCGCCTGCCTGCCTGCTTCACCTCTAGCCAATCAGGGGGTGGGTGGTTCCGCCTATCGTTTTCTCTGGCGCCACCTGGTGTTCGTCTCCTGTCCTTCTGCCCTACCAGCCCTGGAGGAGGCCAGCCACCACTACAAGAAGGCCAGAGCCAGACAAAACGGTCACCTTGCCGGTAGCCGCGGCTTGCTCCTTCTTGGTCCGGTCGCCGATGGCAGCGATCACCGCGAAGTACTGGATGACACGCTTGGTGTTGACAGTCTTCCCTGCCCCGGATTCTCCGCTGCGGGGTAGAAAAACGAGGCTGAAGAGCGGGTGAGTTTGTAGACTAATCAACCGATCGATCAGCTACATCCTCATCCCACTTCCAGTGGCTCTCGAGTAATCCCCCCCACCCCAAAATCAATGGTATTTTTAAAAAATGTAATTTATTATTCTAATATACCATGGCTGTTCTTAAGAATGCAAGCGTCATGGACTGCCACTACAGCATTAACCATTTTGTGTTGCAAATAAGGAATAGTATTGTAGCTTTGCAGAGAATCAACAAAGGCAAGGAACCTGATTTTTAATAGTTAAGTCTGTGGCACAAACAACAGCAGCGGAGAGGGAGAACCACCCAGTTTTGTGAATCTTCCTTGCTTAGATGGTCACCTGGCCAATTCCTGCTGCTCCCCCCAGGAGACCAGGTAAGGAAGCGATAGTTCCGTCTAGAGACAGAACAGGGCAAATGAGAAAAGGGGGAATGGGTGTGAGCTGGAGGTTTGCCATGGTGTCAATGGGTTTTAGGGAAGACCTGTTTAGGGAATTTTTTAATGTTCAATGTTTTATCGTATTTTTAATATTCTGTTGGGAGCCGCCCAGACAGGGAAACCCAGCCAGATGGGCAGGGTATAAATTGTTGTTGTTGTTGTTGTTGTTGTTGTTGTTTTGATGGAGACAGCCAAAACAGCAGTGTCAAGAGTTGATGGCCCGACCACTTGGAGGGTTTAAAAATAAAATCAAGCAGTATGTAAATTTTATGAAATAAAATGAATAGACCAAGAGGCAGCCTTAGACAGAATGGCAGGTTTTAGGGTGGAAGGGCCATAACATCTGCTTTGCATTCATAGAATCACAGAATTGTAGAGCTGGAAGGGACCTCGAGGGTCATCTAGTCCAACCCCCTGCAGTGCAGGAATCTTTTGCCCAATGTGGGGCTCGAACCCACAACCCTGAGATGAAGAGTCTCACACTCTACCATCCAGGGGATCGCAGGTTCATTCCCCGGCTGCAAAAGAACCCTGCAGGAAAATGCCGAGGAGCTGTTGCCAGTCAGTGCAGGCAATATGGAGCTAGGTCTGACTAGGGCAAAGGCAGCTTCCTCTGGACCTGAGGGTGTTCTGGAGACTTTGTAGGGAGAAACAGAAAGGAGAGGGGAAGGGAAGGGAGGACTTACGTGATCAGGATAGACTGGTTCTCACGATCTAGAGAGAGAGAGAGAAGAGTTGAAAGGGAAGAGAGGAGGGGGAAATGGAAGGGGAGAAAATGCAGAGGAAAATAGAAAAGCAGGATTTTTGCTCCCCAGTTTCTTGCCAACACACACACACACACACACACACACACACACACACACACAGTTTCTGCACCCTCCCCTATTCCTTAAAAGGTAAAGGTAAAGCGACCCCTGACCATTAGGTCCAGTCGTGGCCGACTCTGGGGTTGCAGAGCTCATCTCGCTTTATTGGCCGAGGGAGCCGGCGTACAGCTTCCGGGTCATGTGGCCAGCATGACTAAGCCGCTTCTGGCGAACCAGAGCAGCGCACGGAAACGCCGTTTACCTTCCCGCCGGAGCAGTACCTATTTATCTACTTGCACTTTGACGTGCTTTCGAACTGCTAGGTGGGCAGGAGCAGGGACTGAGCAACGGGAGCTCACCCCTTCGCGGGGATTCGAACCGCCGACCTTCTGATCGGCAAGCCCAAGCGGCTCAGTGGTTTAGACCACAGCGCCACCCACATCCCTCCCCCTTTTCCTTACCTGTCAGCATATACTGATAGGCGTTGTCAGAGATGGAGAAGATGTGGGGAGGGGCTTCGCTTCGCTTCTTCCCCCGGTAGGCAGCCACCACTTCCGCGTTGTAGACCGGCAACCACTTGTAGGGGTTGACGGTCACGCAGAAGAGCCCGGAATAGGTCTATAGAGGAGAGAGGGAGGAGGAGGGAGGAGGAAGGGCATTCTGTAAGAAAACGGTGTCTTATGGGGAATTAAAAGGGCAAGAAACTTGAAGGGTGGTGTGGGTTGTGAAAGGAAGCCGAGAACCTCAGGAGGCCTGGAATTATTACTTTTTAACCCTCCCTGCAGGTTTCCAGGAAACCCGACGACTGTCCACTGTTGGAAGCTGAAAGCTGGGGTAGGTGGAATTCTGGTTTGATCCTGCAGGGCTCTCTTGACACCCTTACCGTATTTTTCGCTCTATAACACGTACCCGACCATAACACGCACGTAGTTTTTAGAGGAGGAAAACAAGAAAAAAAATATTCTAAACAAAACTGTGGATGTATGATTTTTGTGGTTCATTCTGTGGCCACAGACATGTGATCTGACAGTGAGTTTGGAGTAGCCCAATGCAAAAATCCTGAGGATCCATGTGGATCCATGCTTTGTAACCATGTTTTTGCACCACTGCGGCCCCAGGCAACAGTGGGTGCGTGATTTTTTTGGTGCAAGATGTAGCCATGGACATGCTAAGTGATCTGATGGTGAATTTGGGGTGCCCCAGTGCAAAAATCCTGAGGATCCATGTGGATCCGTGCTTTGTAACCACGTTTTAAGTGGGGAGGGAAGGAAAAGCACTCAAGGGACAAGGAACACGCGTGGGGTGGGTGGAGAAGGATGCTGCTAATAATGAAGAAGAGGGGTATAAGGGGAGAAGGCTCCTCTCCTCTCCCGCTTTGCTCCTTTAAAGAAGCAGGCTCTCTGTCCCTCTCTCCTCCCCACTCAGCGGCTCTTCTCCCGCTTTGCTGTTTCAAAGCGAGGGAGGAGGGAAGGAAGG
This sequence comes from Podarcis vaucheri, assembly GCF_965113315.1. Taxonomy (NCBI): domain Eukaryota; kingdom Metazoa; phylum Chordata; class Lepidosauria; order Squamata; family Lacertidae; genus Podarcis; species Podarcis vaucheri. The sequence continues at coordinate 7,074,451 of NC_138751.1, read as the reverse complement.
GGAACCATGGATCCTCTGCTCACATCTGCAGCAGATCCCCCCCCCCCCGCCACCCGTAGGCATTCCCTCCATAACACGCACAGACATTTCCCCTTACTTTCTAGGAGGAAAAAAGTGAGGGTTATGGTGCAAAAAATACGGTAACTATCAGTGCCCAACAAGTCCACTCCAGCGAGGTGGGAATATTGCAGATTCCGGATAATGTTCAGGTGCCGGGTAAGGGGGAATGTCTGCCATGCCTCTCAGCCCAGCGGCTGTCCTGGTGGACGGGAGGAGGAAGAGTCCAGCGTCACCCAGAGGCCTGCAAGTTTCCTACAAGGAAGGGCCATAGCTCTGGGAGAGGACACATGCTTTGCATGCAGAAGGTCCCAGGTTCAAGATGCCTGCCTGAAACCCTGGAGATCCACTGCTGCCGATACTGAGCTAAAGGTAAAGGGACCCCTGACCATTAGGTCCAGTCGTGGCCGCCTCTGGGGTTGCGGCGCTCATCTTGCTTTACTGGCCGAGGGAGCCGGCGTACAGCTTCCGGGTCATGTGGCCAGCATGACTAAGCCGCTTCTGACGAACCAGAGTAGCGCATGGAAACACCGTTTACCTTCCTGCCAGAGTGGTACCTATTTATCTACTTGCACTTTGACGTGCTTTCGAACTGCTAGGTTGGCAGGAGCAGGGACCGAGCAACGGGAGCTCACCGTGTTGTGGGGATTCGAACCGCCAACCTTTTGATCAGCAAGTGCTAGGCTCTGTGGTTTAACCCACAGCGCCACCCGCATCCCTTTCAATACTGAGCTACACGGACCCAAAATGGCCTGACTTGAGATAAGGCATCTTCCCGGGTGCCAGGAAGGATTGTGCCCACTTACATAGATCATCCAGGCGGCGTAGCGCTCCTTGAGGTTGTAGAGGACGGCAGGTTCGTGCAGGAAGGTCAACATGGCCATGTCCTCGATCTTGTCGAACTTGGGCGGGTTCTGCTGCATGATCTGGTCTTCCTTCACCGTCACCGTCTGCGGAGAGAAGGCAGCGAAGCCTCACGCCAGCGGGACAGGCAGCGCCCAAAGGACAGCAAACCTCTTCCTCCCCCAAACGTCCCCCCAAATTGAACCCACCGGGTTGCGTCCAGTGCCCTCCTCAGAGCAGATGCAATGAAGTTAACGGGCAGCACTCCGGTTCGCGGATTCCAATGGGTCTACTCTGAGTAGGACTAGCACTGGACACCACCTCTTTTTTTTACTTGGGTAGTGGGGAGAGGATGGAAGGAAGCCATAGATGGGAAATGGGAGGGACACGACAGGGATGCCCGCTCGACAGAACAGGGGCAGCCGCGCTAGAAGACCCCAGTCAGGGCATGGCAGCTGGCACTTCGCCTCACTGGAGAGGTGGGGGCCAGAATAGCATTTATAAAAAGACAGAGGAGAGATCATGGGGGCATGGTGTCGGGCAGAAGGGAAGATGGTGCTGGGAGGCGTTTTTTTAATGCCAAAGTTTCGGAAGTTTTGGAGCACAACATGCAGAAGAGATACTACATAGGCTCCCAGCACATTTCTGAGCACAATTCAAAGTGTTGGTGCTGACCTTTAAAGCCCTAAATGGCCCAGTATACCTGAAGGAGCGTCTCCACCCCCATCGTTCAGCCCGGACACTGAGGTCCAGCGCCGAGGGCCTTCTGGCGGTTCCCTCACTGCAAGAAGCAAAGCTACAGGGAACCAGGCAGAGGGCCTTCTCCGTAGTGGCGCCCTCCCTGTGGAACACCCTTCCACCAGATGTCAAAGAGATAAACAACTACCTGACATTCAGAAGACATCTGAAGGCAGCCCTGTTCAGGGAAGTTTTTAATGTGTGACATTTTAATGTATTTTTAATCTTTGTTGGAAGCCGCCCAGAGTGGCTGGGGAGACCCAGCCAGATGGGCAGGGTACAAATAGTAAATTATTATTATTATTACTATTATTATACGATGGGATGGGCATGAGAGCACAAGAAACAGTCTAGCACCTTGCCGTTCTCTGTGTCCGCGGTGACTTTGCCACCATCCCTGGACGTGATCTTGGCCTTGACGAACTCCAGCTTCTCATCCGGCACGAAGACGTCCTTCTTCATGTCGAAAGGCCGGTTCTGCGCCTCAATCCTCTGCTTCTCCGTCATGCGCAGGTAAGGGGCTGCGGGGCCAAAATCGGCCATCTCGGCATCCGAAGACATGGCTGGAGCTGGAACGGGAACATTTCCAAGGTTAACAACCATGCAGCAAGCAGAGGCGTCCTTGCAGTGGTGAACAGGAGCCCGGGGCTCGTGGGATTCGAACCCGGGACTTCAAGGCCCGATGGTTGGGGATGGTGCAATTTGCCAACCAGCCACCAGGGGGGACCATCGCCCCATGAAGAGGAGGTATGCAATATATGCAGTACACAAAATGCCCATGGGGGGGAGCTCCACGTTGCCCAACACACCTCTCCAAAAGGGAAGCTGTTGTGCTGCTGCCCCCAAGTGGACATTGGGAGGACTGCACCGTGTTTAACGCCGCTGCCTCCTGAGCAAGTATTCTGCCCTCTTGTGGGCTTTCAAAAATAAAACACCCCTTAGAAACAGGTCTGGTTCTTCACCCCTTGAAGACGCTGCAATCTGGATGCCAGCTAAAGGCAAGCTGTGAATAAAACACCTGCCCGCAAAAGCAACTGCTCCTGGACAGAAGCGCCCCATATTTACCTTTTTTATTTTCCTAGGGTTCCACAGGAGATCGGCTACCTGGGGCCGGATGACTGTAGGCGAAAAACACAAAATATAGACACGTTTATCCTCCCTGGCCTGCTCATCACAAACATATACGATATCTATAATTCTCTTCTTGCACTTTCCTGAGAATTTTCCTGATTTGCAATTCCTGAGCCAATACGTGAACAAAATCCTTTAAATTCGCACCTTGCCAAATCTTGTGACCTCAGATTTTGTGACTGACCTCGGTCTGCCATCAGCCAGCCCATCTGACGGCCTTCTCACTTATACCCTGTTGAGCGAGTGACCCTGTCTGTCAGCTCCCATCTCCTTCATCTTGGTAGAACTCAATAGGGAGGAAGGCAAGGGCAGAACTAAAACTCAGCGTCTCTACCTAGCATTGGCTGCGGTTGCGACGGTCGTTGGCTGTGGCACCACCTACTGCTGGCCTCCTGCCTTGCGTCCCGGCCTCCCACCAGTCCCACCATCCCCAGTGGGCCCCAGCAGCAGGGAGGCAGCTCCAGGGATAGAACTTCCTGTGATTGCGAATGGTGGGCCTGGAGGAGCGAAAGCCCCAGGCAAACATTTATGTACATGTTGCCCTTGCACATAAATCTTTGTGAAAAGTTTGCCTGCGTCCGAGGAACTCGGGGCAGCATACACAGTTCTCCACGCACATTTTATCATCGCACAACAACCCTGTGAGGTGTGTCAACCTAGGAAGCTGGGGCAGGCAGAGGGAGACTGGCCCAAGGTCACCCTGCGGGGTTTGCGGCCGAGAGGAAACTTGAACCAAGCTGAGCATCTCACGCCCAGTTCTGCAATAATACATATAATTAGCCCCATGCCTGCATACGGACATAAGAAACTGTTGCTGTTGGACTACAACTCCCATCATCCCTGGTCACTGGAGATGCTGACAGGGGATGATGGGCTTTGTAGTTCGACAAACTACCGGCAAAAGGCTACACTCCTGGGTTACAGCCTGCCCCGTAATAGACAGCAGAAACAGTACCGCCTTGCAAGTGTCAGTCCCCACGTGCAATTTTGGGCTAAAGTTAGATAGATCCCTGGTCTGAAAAGTGTCAGGAACCTCAAGTAGAGGCTTTCCTAGCCGTCATCCGATTTAAAATATTGTTTTGATGGGAGATGCCAGGGAACCCTGAATCTTCCGCCGGCGATTCATGTGCTCAGTTATTGAGCTGTGATGTTCTAACCATCACTGTGCTGTGGGGCTGCCTAGATAAGATTTATCGTCCACAAATTTGTCTAAACCCCTTAAAGCCATTCAATGCTACGGCCATCACTATGCCTTGTGGCAGCGAGTTCCACAGCTCAACTACGTGCAATCTGAAAACTGCTAAGCTCCCTGTGCGATTTGTCTTGCGCCAAGGTTGTGATTTTGCACAACCACTTCTAAAGGGGGGGGGATGAACAGCTATGGGTTCTTGAGGCAGAAGCACCCATACAATCAGCTCACCAGTTTTCCTTCCAGAGGGAAAACAAGCTAGACTTATGGCTAGCACAAAAACAAAACAAAAACGGAACGACGATTCGTTATTATAAATTTTTCCCAGAATTCTCTCCTTGGGCCACACTGAAGCAAACCCGGGAGGAAAGTCCTTCGTTTCTCAACATACAGCCCATGGAAATTCTCACCCGATTCTCAAAGCCGCATGTAGGCAAGAGAAATCCCGAAAGATTTCAACGCCTAAATTTCGAACTTAAATTTTAATATTCAGCTGGTAGGAGAAATCTGCTGGAAATACTTGAGGTGGGGGGGGGGAGAGGAAAGAGTGGAGTGTTGTCTTCAAAATTCAAACAAGAAACGCCTTTACACCACCCATTCTCAGGATGTAACCATTCTCAGAAGGATGGATGAAGTATTTAATGGTATAGCCACCAGCATCCAGATGAAATTCTCAGATCTCAGGATTTGCAGAATTAAGGCAGCTAAAAAAGCCAATGCAATTCTGGGCTGCATCAATAGGAGTATAGCATCTAGATCAAGGGAAGTAATAGTGCCACTGTATTCTGCTCTGGTCAGACCTCACCTGGAGTACTGTGTCCAGTTCTGGGCACCACAATTCAAGAAGGACACTGACAAACTGGAACGTGTCCAGAGGAGGGCAACCAAAATGGTCAAAGGCCTGGAAACGATGCCTTATGAGGAACGGCTAAGGGAGCTGGGCATGTTTAGCCTGGAGAAGAGGAGGTTAAGGGGTGATATGATAGCCATGTTCAAATATATAAAAGGATGTCACATAGAGGAGGGAGAAAGGTTGTTTTCTGCTGCTCCGGAGAAGCGGACATGGAGCAATGGATCCAAACTACAAGAAAGAAGATGCCACCTAAACATTAGGAAGAACTTTCTGACAGTAAGAGCTGTTTGACAGTGGAATTTGCTGCCAAGGAGTGTGGTGGAGTCTCCTTTGGAGGTCTTTAAGCAGAGGCTTGACAACCATATGTCAGGAGTGCTCTGATGGTGTTTCCTGCTTGGCAGGGGGTTGGACTCGATGGCCCTTGGGGTCTCTTCCAACTCTACGATTCTATGATTCTATGATTCTAAGACACACTTTTTGAATTTGCTGGAAGTACACAACCAGGCACACTCACCACTGCAAACTCACATTCTTACACACTCACGAAAACACAGACAGGGCCCTGTGCGGATGGGACACAATCCTAGCCCCTTCGTGCAACGCATTTTTGAGAGCCGCGTCCAATCCTCACAAGCCCCACTTAGGAAGTGTGCTTATTTGCACATGCTGTTTGTTATGCGTGTGCAAATCTCTCTCCGAACACACGACTCGCCAATGGGCGCGAACAAAGCCCCAATTTTGCACAGAGACCCCAGCACCAATACACGCGCCCGTGTATATTTGCAAACACCGCAGCCCATTCCCAATTCCAGCCACTGTCTTGCGAGCCGCTAGCGTCAGGATTAAGAGCTGGGAGAGATCAGGGTTCAAATCCACAAAGCTCGGCCCATGAAGCTCACGACTGAGTGACCTCGCCGGGTTGTTGTGGAAATTAAAATGAGGAGGGAGGGGGAGAACTAGGTATGCCAGCTTGAGCTCCTTGGGAGAAAAAGGTGGGCGATAAAGGCAGCATTCTACCATTTGCCTGCATTGCAAATGTGCAAAAAATTAAAAAATCACGAACAACCAGGTACATTGAAAGCACACCTGGCTGCTTGGATTTCATTCCCTGCCACCAGGATAGATTAGGTGGTAGATCATAAGACTCTTAATATCAGGTTTGTGGGTTCAAGCAGGGAGGTGGACTAGATGTCCTTCAGAGTTCCTTCCATGGGTGCAAACTCCCTGCCTAGATTCTCCCATGCCCGGATGGCCAGAGCCCAATCACCGGCAAACACGATACCTTCTCAGCCGCCCCCAAACCCTCCAATGTGGAATAGCTGGCGTTGGGCCTTACCTGAGACCAGTGCAAGATGGGTGGGGTTGTAAGCTGGGTGCTTGGCCAGGACTCTGGTTATAAACCCCCGCTCCCCCCGCTCCCTCCCACCGGCCAGCCTCATATGGGCACACAGACCCATTCCTCTCTCTCCTTCCCCCCCCCCAACCACTTCCCTCCCCACCACCCCAATCCTATCGTGCTTCCCCTGGAACAATTGGAACAAGTCGTCATTGTTGTGGTATGAAGAATAAGAACAGGTTCAGGGAGGGGGGGCGGTGGACATCAAAATATCTTGGAACAACAGGGTTGAGATTCCAGTGGGGGGAGAGGAGGGGGTCTCAGGGGAGATGAGAGAAAGAAGCTGCACATACTTTTGGCAACCTAGGAATATTCCACTGCCCTCCCCAACGCTCTGTTTCCACGTGTAATCTCTTGCACACCCTCACCCATAGTTTATTGAACCCCCCCCCAAAAAAACCCCAACCCTTAGCCATAGTTTACTGTTACCCCTGCTACACCCCACCTGGCAGAAACGGGAAGAATCCACAGAAAGGAAAATGTTGCGTCGAGGCATCGCGTTATTAAGTGCTGTTGATTTCGTTGCAACCCAAGCTCCGAGATGCAACTCAGAGGGTTTGGGGATGGTTTTGAACATGGGTAGGCAAACTAAGGCCCGGGGGCCGGATCTGGCCCAATCGCGTTTTAAATCCGGCCCGCAGACGTGTTTTTACATGAATAGAATGTGTGCTTTTATTTAAAGTGCATCTCTGGGTTATTTGTGGGGCATAGGAATTCATTCACTTTTTCTCCCCAAAATATATTCCGGCCCCCCACTAGGTCTGAGGGACAGTGGACCGGCCCCCTGCTGAAGAAGTTTGCTGACCCCTGGTTTTGAAGGTGTAACTGATTTATGTCCAGAGCCCGGAGTTGCTTAGGGGGGCTCAGCAACCCCACTTGAAAACTTGTCACCATCCTCCGTTCCTCCCTTGATCCCGGAAACAGAATCAGGCAACATGAATCTGATTTCAGGAGTCTCATCTCAGGTGAAGCTTTCCTTTGCCTTCTCCTGAGGTCTTTTGCTTCCCCCCAGGCAACCAAAAAGCGAGTGCTGTCATTTTCAGACTGAGGGCCTCGGGAAGAAACAACTTTAGATATCCCCACGTTGTGCTTTCGCTGCCTGAATTATCACAGGAGGAGGTGTCCATTTCGATACGAAGTCTGGCCATTTCTCCCCTGGCCACTTTCCCTGTGTGGACTCATTCCCTGGAAAATATCGTAAGAGGGTTTCTATTGAGAGAGGGATATATATTTTCCCATTTAAAAAATTATTATTTGAAAGCTGTTGCAGAGGGACATGATTTGGTTGAAAGGAGGGCCGCTCCTGAAAGATTAAGCAGTGCTTGAAACTTCCACCCACTCAGGAGTAGGAGAAACACAGGCGTGATAGAGGGACTTCATTTCTCCCCCAGAGAGGCTAAAAGCAGCTTTCAGGCAGTGGGATTTGGGGTGGGGGGAAAGAGGCAGAGAAGGTTGAACGCTGCCCTAGCTCAGTGATAAGAGCATTCGCTCTGCATGCAGAAGGTCCCGAATTCAAATCCTGACATCTCCAGGGAAGAATGGCAGAGATCCCTGCTTGGAACACTGGACAGCTGCTGCCAGCCAGTGTAAGCAATGCTGAGCTAGCCACAAAATGGAACTATACCACCCAGATGCCTGTGGAAAACTCACAAGCAGAATTCAGGCACAAGAGTCCTCTCCCCTCCTGTGGTTTCCAGCAGGAAAAGCGTTATTTCCTCCAACTGTGAAGGCAGCAGCAGATCTGATAGCACATCTCACATGTAGCAGCTGTCTTGCTCTCACTTTCACAGGGAACAGCACCGCTGGTCCCATTTTACAGCTGGAGAACTGAGGCCGAAAGAAACAACTTGTGCAATGCCACACATTCGGTCCGCAGCAGAGGGTTGTTTACCTGCATGGACAAACTCGCCTTTTCCTCTTCTTTCGCTCAGGTGGAGAAAGTTTATGTATACGAGACTCAAAAAGTCCAGCTGACAGCCAAACCACGTTCTGGTTGTCTTGCGATTCATAGTTCAATTGCCCCGAGGCGAAAACATGAACCTGTTTAAACTTATGTAAGTTAAGAGAGTGATCTCTCAAACGGTACAAAATCCCTCAGAGCAGGACATAGGCAAAACCCCAGCTAAGTAATATGTGGAGAGCTGCACTTGGCAGCCATTTTTTAATACTAAAAAGGAGGCTTTTCGTTTGAGGAAACAGAGTTAATAGGCAGCAAAATCCAGATGTCTTTCCCCCCAGCAAGTAAGTTTTTAAAAAGTCTTTTCTTTTTTTCTTTTTAGAGAAATCCACTGTTTCTCTGGAAGGGCTTGAAAATCATTGCAAAAACTATCTAGAGCAGCCGTGTAATGACATAAAAACAGTAGTAACAGAACTGCCATTCTTCTCCATCCTCCCACTCAACCCGTTTTTTTGCAAAATGCAACAAGATTTCGATTTCAAAATTTGGATCCAGAATTTGCAGGGTTGCGAGGAAAGCATGGGATCTCTGCTAAGCCCAAACTTCCCTGGGCTTAGCTGCAGAGCCAATTTCAAACCACGGGGGCTACGTTCTGGAAAGGCAAGGCGAGTGTACCTCTGAGCATGCACAGAGTGGCTTTCCTTTGCCATTTTGCCACCACGCATAAGAGCCATAGCTGTCAACTTTTCCCTTTTCTTGCGAGGAATCCTCTTCGGAATAAGCGAATTTCCCTTAAAAAAAGGGAATCGTTGACAGCTATGATAAGAGCTTCGGAGTCTGGGTTTGCTGTCCCCCCCTTTCTTGGTTTTTAAACGTTAGAAGTTTGAAAACAAAAAAAGCTGCTTTTCATTACAACCCCCCCCCCCCCAAAAAAGGCCTAGGCCTTTTAGCCCATCTCTGAAGCTGAATTTGGGTTTTTCCATAGCCTAGCCGAGGGGACGGCTGGGACCCTGGACTCCTTTGTCCCCAGGCCGGGAGGCAGGACTCCTGGGTTCTATTCCCGTCTCCCCGATGAGAGGCTATAATAAGGAGCCTTTGTGGCGAGGTTGCTATATAAGGGCCGCCAGAGGAGCCGGCCGCGAAGGTCACGCTGCCTCAATGCCATTCCTGCCTTTTGTTCTGGGCCAAGGGGGGGGGCCATCGGCGGACGTCACCCGCCGGATCGAGTGACGGCCTGGCGTGGCCGGCGGCAAGCCGAGAGGGGAGGCGAGGGCCTGACATTTGGGGAGGGAATGCCGTGAGGTGGGGGGGGGCAGGCCGTGTCCTGGAAGGCAGAAAGGAGGCCAAAAGCCAGGAGGGCGGAAAATGCCCACAGACAACGCCAAAGGAGTTAATGGCCGGAGGGTGGCAGCTCCTGGCACGGTGCCGCCCAGTTTGCTGGCGCTGTGCCCTGCCCCGGATTATGAATTGGCTCCGGCCTCCCCCTCGCACCTGCTCCCTTCTTTGTCTCTCGCCTGGGACCCCCCACCCTCTGCTCCCATGTGTCCATTGTCTGTCCAAATGCGCGGCACAAATATAGCCTTTCCAAGGTGCTCTCTTTTTCCACAGCGCCCTGGCCACCTCAGCAGAAGCAGGAGGGATAAACGCCGGACGCCTCTGAAGAACTGGCCCTGCTACTTAGTCTTCCGTTTCTGGAAATTGTGTGTTTTTGCGTTGAGTTGCCTTTCCTCCTCTAACCACTGCACCCGACTACCCTCTCGCCCTGGCTCCTAACCGGGAAGAGGGCTCCATCTCCGTGCGCCCTGAACACCAGCGGCGCATGAGCATCGCTCAGCTGACCATAAAGACGCAATTAGGAGCCTAGCAATTCAGTTGCCACGACAGGCAGGAATACAGTGGGACCTCGGGTTAAGTACTTAATTCGTTCCAGAGGTCCGTTCTTAACCTGAAACTGTTCTTAACCTGAAGCACCACTTTAGCTAATGGGGCCTCCTGCCGCTGCCCCGCCACCGGAGCACGATTTCTGTTCTCACGCTGAAGCAAAGTTCTTAACCTGAAGCACTATTTCTGGGTTAGCGGAGTCTGTAACCTGAAGTGTATGTAACCTGAAGCATATGTAACCTGAGTTACCACTGTATGTCATTTCTCAAGTGACCCACGGAGGGCAGGAGAACTTGAGAAGCACAGCCCTGAACCGCAAAAATTATCTCAGGAATTCGCATCGCCATCCCAAGCTGAGCTAAAAAAGCAGACATCTCTGCAAGCTTGCTCTAACCACAAGGCCTGCTGCCCAGTCACCTCGCCTCCTGAACCTGCTCTTCAGGCTTTGCTGGTTCCGTCAGAGAGGAGAGAGGAAAGGTCCCAGGAGTCCTGGCTCCTGACCCCCGTCCTTTACCCTGAGGCACCCCAGTTTTCTTCCGACAGACACATGAAGTCCTAGCCTTCAGCGCTCCTCGCACACCCTGTTCGGACCACCAGGCCTCACGCGGCCCCCATTTTGAAATCTGAGCGCAGGACTCGGCGGTCTGTAACGCACGCTCACACCTCCGAGAAGCCAATTTTCCCAGCTTCCCCCCAAATGAGCCATTTCTCTCCCCTGCCTGATGACTTTTTGGAGCCAGAATTCCAGCTGCGAGGATAATGGGAAAGGTTGTTCCAGGAGCCCAGCTGGGAATGTAATTGGCACGAAAACCATGCAAAAAACAACCCCACACCAAACAGAAGCAGCTTAAGGGAGTCCCCAGCTAACGAGAGGGATGGGGAAGAGGGGGGGCAGCCCTGGCAAGATGCCCCCCATTGCCTTCAAAAACAATAGGCAGGTGAAAGAAAGGCCAAACGTGGGCTGGAGAGACGACAATAGGATTCCTGGCACACCCTGGTGCTATGCGCCTGGCTATTGTTCCTGAAGCCCTGGCAAGATGCCCCCCTCTGCCTTCGAAAACAATAGGCAGGTGAAACAAAGGCCAAACGTGGGCTGGAGAGACGACAATGGGATTCCTGGCGTGCCCTGGCACTATGCGCCTGGCTATTGTTCCCGAGCCAGGATAGAGCAGAGGCATCGACAGGACAGGAAAAGAGTGAGAGGTCAGCGGGAGGGAGCGTTGCACCGCCACACAACTGCGCCACCCGCGCGGCATGCTGGCCAAGGCAAGGCTAGCACTCGGGGCATGTGTGGATGCCAGCACAGACCACCGCTAAAATGCACCTGGGTCACGTTCGCGGGCAAGAAGCAACTTAAGTACCCGCCAATGAATCCGCCTGCAAAGCGAAACAGGAAGGGGCTAAGGGGCTCGTAAGGTTTATGCACATCGTAGGAACATAAGAGGCGCTGGCTGGATCGAGCCATTGTCCCCTCTAGTACAGCTTCCTGTTTCCTTTTTTTTTTTTAAGATATTTATTAAGATTTCCCAAATATTACAAAATAAAAATAGAAAAAAGAAAAATACAAAATAAAAATAATTAAAAACAACTCAATCTTTCCATTACTTATTTTTCATTAGCTTGTTTCCCGGACCTCCTCACGCCTCCCTTTTTTGTATTCCAATTCAATTTGTTGGTTCAGCAAATCCTTCCCCTCTTTGTTTATCCTAATCTTTAATCTTAAAATATTGTAACATTAAATCTTTACCTATTAGTAATCCATTTTTCATATACCCTTATAGTATTGCAGCTAAAAACCACTTAGTTTCTATCCAACATCATTCTAACATTCATTAATTTTACAATATTTCTGTAAATAGTCTTTAAATTTCTTCCAATCTTCTTCCACCGACTCTTCTCCCTGGTCTCGGATTCTGCCAGTCATTTCCGCCAGTTCCATATAGTCAATCACCTTCATCTGCCATTCTTCCAGAGTGGGTAGATCTTGTGTCTTCCAGTACTTTGCAATGAGTATTCTTGCTGCTGTTGTGGCATACATAAAAAAAGTTCTATCCTTCTTTGGCACCAATTGGCCGACTATGCCCAGGCAGGTATGCCCAGCTTCCTGTTTCCACAGTGGGCAGGCAGTTGCTTTAGTGGAAAACCTGCAAGCAGGATTCGAACGCAAGAGCGCTTCCCCCTCTTGCAAACACCAGCAACTCTTGTTGCTTTCTGCTCAACAAAGTCCCAAAGTGATTTGCAACCAATGGGGTTTTTTTAACCATGAAATAAAGATCATGTAAAAGTTATTAGATGCTGTGATAAGAATTTTAAAATCTTAGATATATAACAAATGTTCATAAATGTACCAACCAAGCACATACAGGAAGACTGACCTGAAACCATTTTTGATTCCCAACCTGACCAAATGTTTTCTCTGCAAGGTCAAAGGAAAATGGAAAAGCCTCCCCATTGTCTTTTCCTTCACAAATACGGTCTTAAGGGTATGTCTGTCTGTGCTTGAGTAGGGTGAGCCTGTGACCTGGCTCAGGAACTAAGTATTTATTATTACAAAAGACTGGCCAGGCTTCCCAGGGTATCTAATCAAGTGAGCATTAACAGGTAACCTGCCAGACAAGATAAACAACGCACTCAGATTTCTGCTGTAGACCGCCTTTTCTGTGATGTATGTATGATGTATGGAGGGGTGGTCTGAAGCAATCTCTCTCTCTCTCTCTCTCTCTCTGGCCTTGCCTTATATACCCAGAGCAACCTCCTGAGATGGGTAATGGCTCTGGGGGAGAACAGAAGGGCCCAGCAGAAAGGACCAGGAGGGTGCTTCCCAGGGCTCTTTTGGGGAGAAGCCAGATGACTGTCTAAACTGGTATAAGGCGTAGGCGACCGTCATTCGCCTCTTTTAGCCCCGGTGTGCTTGTTTCGAAAATATCAAGCAGATAAAGCACGCCAGAGTTGCGAACAGCAGTAATGTCATCTTCTGGTTGGCCAAAGGGATGTTATTTGCTGGGAGGGGGCCAAGTTATGGGGGAGCTCAGGGGGGAGGAAAGAAACGGCCAGAGGGAAGGAGGAATATTGGGGGTGGAGGACGTGGTCGAGAGAGAATGAAATATTGTGAGGACCCTAAATGGGGGTGGCTGTAATACCTTCTGCATTTTTGCCCTTGCTGAGAAATACTTAAATACTTGCAGCTTCCACCCAGCTATCAGTGGTTTATTAAGGTTCTCAATCATTGACATTGCGTCGTCGTTGCATATTATAGGAGAGCTGAAACAGCGACAAGGCTAACCCTCTGTGAATGCTCTGATCCACCTCTCTCAAACTTTCCTTCCACTTTGGAAACCCCTCTCCCTCTTTTAATGCACACTCACAATTATTATTTTTCACGTAGGAGGCTAAACCCATGAAAGCGGGAAACAGCCAAACGGAAGGTGGGGACATTTATTTATTTTTAAATCAAGACTGCTGCTGTTTTATTGGATTTGGCCTCTAAGGTTACTTCCCCCCACCCCGGATTTTAGGTTATGCTTAATGCTCTTAACATTTTGCAAGCCGCTTGGAGACGTCGTATGCTGGTAGTGTTGTAAATAAAAATATGCCCTTTTCCCTTATGGGGTATCCAAGAGCCCATATAGAGTCCTTACATAGGTTCCCTATTGGTAGGAGAAAATAACAGAGGCCAACCAGAGAATATTGAGAAGCAAAGCAGCTAGTAAGCTTGATCTTTATTGATCTGTTGCAACAGGGTACCCCCCTCACACGCAGGAGAGGAAGAGGACCTAGAACAATGGCCTGCAAGGCCTTATAAAGACTTTTGAAATTCCCCTTCTCTAGATCAGGACCACCCCCAGAAACATTATGCATACATCACAGAAGGGGTGTAACCTAAGACCACCCCTCAGATACATCCCACCTACATCACAGAAATTTAAATGTTGTTTTTCTCTTCTCCTTGTTTATCTCCTGTCTAGCAGGTTACTTGATTGGATTTTCTGGGGAGCCTGGCCATTCTTTTGTAATGCTAAAATACTTATTTCCTGGGCCAGGTCACAGGCTCACACCTTATTCAAACACAGATTAAAGGAAGAGACAATGGGGAGGCTTTTCCATTTTTAACCTTGCAGAGAAAGGATTTGGTCAGTTTAGGAATCAAAATGGTTCCAGGTTTGCCTTCCTGTACTGATCTATGTATGTGCAGTTATGAACATTACTATATATCTAAAACCATAAAATTCCTATCACAGTAGCAACTGAACAACTGACTTATTATTGATAATGATAAATCCATCGAAGAATGAGTCAAAACTTGGGGGGGGGGTTTCTAGGGCGAGGACTGGGCTCTGCACACAGACCGTACATTTAAAGGACATGTTGTTGTTGTTTAGTCGTTTAGTCATGTCCGACTCTTTGTGACCCCATGGACCAGAGCACACCAGGCACTCCTGTCTTCCACTGCCTCCCGCAGTTTGGTCAAACTCATGCTGGTAGCTTCGAGAACACTGTCCCACCATCTCGTCCTCTGGCGTCCCCTTCTCCTTGTGCCCTCCATCTTTCCCAGGGAGTCTTCTCTTCTCATGAGGTGGCCAAAGTCTTGGAGCCTCCGCTTCAGGATCTGTCCTTCCAGTGAGCACACAGGGCTGATGTCCTTAAGAATGGATGCGTTTGATCTTCTTGCTATCCATGGGACTCTCAAGAGTCTCCTCCAGTGTGGTGTAGTGGTTAAGAGCGGTAGTCACTAATCTGGGAAACCGGGTTCGTGTCTCCGCTCCTCCACATGCAGCTGCTGGGTGACCTTGGGCCAGTCACACTTCTGTGAAGTCTCTCAGCCCCACTCACCTCACAGAGTGTTTGTTGTGGGGGAGGAAGGGAAAGGAGAATGTTAGCCGCTTTGAGACTCCTGAAGGGGAGTGAAAGGCGGGATATCAAATCCAAACTCTTCTCCAGCACCATAATTCAAAAGCATCCATTCTTTGGCGATCAGGCTTCTTTAAAGGACATACGTAGCTTTAAATCATGGGAAGTGCATTTTGGGAGTTGTAGTTCTGTGAGGGAGGAAACTACAGTTCCAGTTATTGTATTTTTGGGGTGTGTGCTTTAAATGTAGAGTGCGCAAGCAGCCTCTGGAAAGGCGCAAGAGGGGGACATTATGAACAGCCAAGAAGAGAGAGGGGGGATTGGGGTTCTTGGCAGCAAATTTAGCATTTGAACAATAGCAATGCAGATTCCTGGAAGCAGGAGGTGAGGGGAAGGAATGCCTGGCATCCCATTGTCTCTCTCTCTGACTTTTTACTAGCTGCCATGACATCACTCGCTCGTTGCTTCAGAGGAGACTCTGCCAGAGATGGGGGTCTCCACACCCTCAGCCCTTGCCAGGCACATTCTCAGCTGGGCCTTCGGGTGGTACCTGCCCATTGTCCTCGCGGCTGCAGGCCTGGCACCGAGGACCACTTGCGCTGCCAGCTTGGCCCTAGATTTAAACATCGTGCTAAACATACAACAGACCAGAGTCCCGCTATGCTGTAATTATCCCAGACTTTCTAAGCGCAAAAAATGGTTGCTCGCTTGCTCCAGTCAAGGGTTTCTTAATGGCGGCTGTACACGTGACAAGAGAGGTCTGTGGGTGGTACGTTTTTCCAGACCGAGATAAAACGAAGAACAGAATAGCTGTGTTTGTTCTTGTCGGGCCTACTGCGCAGGGTGGTTGTGAAGTCAAATGGGGCACAGAAGGCACGCATCACAGATGCCACCTCCTTTGAAGGGCGGAATAAAAATGTCTCACCAGTAATAAATGGTGAGTGAAGACTTGCAAAAGAACAGTAGTTGGCAATGGATTAAACCCTTCATGGTGTTCTTTGCTGTAAGGTTGCAGTTGGGTAAAATGAGCTCCGGTCCACGAAAGCTCGTGCCGCAATCAGTGTCACTCCTTAAAAAGTAATTTCAATGACCTTAAAGTGGAAGAAAAAAGTAATTTCTAGTAATTTCTAAGGGACACGGGTGGCACTGTGGGTTAAACTACAGAGCCTAGGACTTGCCGATCAGAAGGTCAGCGGTTCGAATCCCCGCAACGGGGTGAGCTCCCGTTGCTCGGTCCCTGCTCCTGCCAACCTAGCAGTTTGAAAGCACGTCCAAGTGCAAGTAGATAAATAGGTACCGCTCCGGCGGGAAGGTAAACGGCATTTCCGTGCGCTGCTCTGGTTTGCCAGAAGCGGTTTAGTCATGCTGGCCACATGACCTGGAAGCTGTACGCCGGCTCCCTTGGCCAGTAAAGCGAGATGAGCGCCGCAACCCCAGAGTCGGTCACAACTGGACCTACTGGTCAGGGGTCCCTTTACCTTTATGACCTTTGCTGTTAACAAATGATCGGCCACATCTTCACCTGACATATGCAACAAACTGTGTGACTGTACTGATCGCGGTTCTGTATCAACAAAGAGGGGCAGATGGGAAGGCAGCCCACCTAGGAGAAGGGAAGCTCTGGTGCTAAACCTCTGCTGCCTTCTTCGATTTACTTCAAGAAAAGGCTCAGGAGTAAATTTTACACAAATCCGCAGTGGAGTCCCTAAGATGGTTGCATGGTTCCTGGTATACCTCGTTCCAGCATCTCCTGCAGCCAACCTGGTGCCAAACGTATTCTTCTGATTTCTTTGGACCACATCAGCCAGGCCAAGGTATTAAAGAGTATTAAAATACAGCATTAAAAAAAAAAAATCCTTAGGCTAGAGTTTTGGCGGACCTCCAGAGGACTGCACGACCCTCATGGAATTGTAGACTTGGAAGAGACCCCCAAAGCGCATCTAGCCCAACCCCCGGCAACGCACGTGAATTCCAACCACTCCGATTCTCAACGCAAAACTCTTTTATGAATTGGAGTTGTAAATCGGAGAAGGTCCCGCTGATTGGGCTACGTGTTTCCCGCGGGGCGGGTTTCAAGCTCCAATTGGCTGCTGCGATCAGAATCCCCGCCTCCTACTCCTCCCCCGCCCCTCTTCAACAGAATCCTGCTCGCACCTCTTTTCTCTGTTTCGCTTCGCAACCGCCTCTCCGTGCCTCTGATTGGCCAGCGTTGCCAGAGAGCCCCAAACCTTGTCGCCTCATTGGCCAAATGTTCCCCGCAGGAGGCGGCCTTTCGGGCGCTATTGGTCATTTCTATAGCAACGGGGCGTTCCTCTTTGTAAAGAGGCGGAAGTCGACGAGGCCCCTTCGCACACGGACATTCGCGGCTCCGCCTTGGACCTCGTCCTCCGCGCGATTGGCTGGAAGGGGCTCCCGCGGGGCCGAAGCCTTCCGACCATTGGCCCGAACTCTCGCGAAGGGGGGGAGGCTACGTTTTGATTGGTCCGCGCCCTCAAAGAAGGCGGGGTGTTCCACCCCAGATGATCGGAGGCTCCTTCCTTTCCACGTGGGAGTAGGAGCGATGGCCATGGCGGAGAGTCAGCCTGGGCCGCCTGCCTCTCTGGACCTGGGGGTAAGGAGGGGAAAGGGCGAGGGAGGGGCGGGGATCGAGGCAAGGGTGCCCCTGAGCATGTGCAGAGGGCCTTGCTCTGATCTCTCTGTTCTTGCAGGCACGTTCCTGAATTGACACCAGCTCAGTTGCTTCATGATGCCAGTATGTAACTTCCCCCCATTTTTGTCCAGGCCCCATAAGATTATTGAACTCTGTTGTTTATTGTATGCGCATTTGCTTGTTTGTTTATTAAGTTTGTATACCGGATGTCTCGGGTTGGCTCACAGCATAAAAATGCAAAAATACGCAGTAAGAACAAGAACAGAACAAACCATTTACCGACACACACCCCTCCCACAAAAAACCCCATTTAAAATGTTCTTTCCTTTTTTACAACTATAATAATAATTTATAATAATAATTTATTATTTATACCCCGCCCATCTGGCTGAGTTTCCCCAGCCACTCTGGGCGGCTCCCAATCAATGTTAAAAACAGTACAGCGTTACATATTAAAAGCTTCCCTGAACAGGGCTGCCTTAAGATGTCTTCTGAATGTCAGGTAATTATTTATCTCTTTGGCATCTAATGGGAGGGCGTTCCACAGGGCGGGCGCCACTACCGAGAAGACCCTCTGCCTGGTTCCCTGTAGCCTCACTTCTCGCAATGAGGGAACCGCCAGAAGGCCCTTGGCGCTGGATCTCAGTGTCCGGGCTGAACGATGGGGGTGGAGACGCTCCTTCAGGTATACAGGACCGAGGCCATTTAGGGCTTTAAAGGTCAACACCAACACTTTGAATCGTGCTCGGAAACATACTGGGAGCCAGTGCAGATCTCTCAGAACCGGTGTTATGTGGTCCCGGCAGCCGCTCCCAGTCACCAGTCTAGCTGCCAACAACGCTCTTCTTGTCGGTCTTCATGTCGTAGCTCTTGATTTTACAGTGGTTTTATTTTTCAGTGTTGTACCTTGGTAACTCCTCTTAGAGATTTTTAATATTAAAAGAATGATGCTTTTGATTAAAGAATGCCATGCGGGGTTTAAGCCATTACCAACTGCTGATCCCAACAAATGGGGTCCTGGCTGGCTTCAGGATGGAGGATATTAGGATATCCTGTAGGCTAGAATGAGTCCAGTTTTGTCTTCTTTATTTCTTCTGTCCTGCCTTTTGAAAACCCTTTTCATTTGGGTTCTCATTTGATTTATCTCTCTGTTATCTCTACGGAAGTAGAAATGGTGTTTGTGTAAAAAAAAAAGCATCCAAGTTCCTTATTTTATATAGGTGTGATAATAATCTCTCATACCTAGAAGAACCTGCTTAAAGCTAATTTTGTTGGTTAGTAACTAAATAGCAAAGGTAATTTAAAAAACCAAAAAATTTTGTACCTCTCACTTTAGAAATGAGCAGTGCAACTCTGTGCATGTTTTACTGGGGCTTGTAGAATTTCAGCTTCCCAAAATCAGGGGTGCCCTCGGAATTCAAAATATAGTTTGGTTGAATTGATATAATTAATCTTTGCTCAGTAGGTAAATCGTCTGTAAAATTGATTAGCAATCATTTAAATGATTGTCAAGTGTTTACAGCTATATATTGTTTTTAGACCCATTTCAGAATGTTTTCAGAACCATTTTTTAAGGCATGGAATGCGTTGCGTTAATCTAGGCCATGTTTGCACCACACATTTAAAGCACAATGACGCCGCTTTAAGCAGCCGTTCACGGTTTCCCCTTAAATAACTCTGGGAATTGTAGCTCCAAGAGGGGAATTGGAAGTCCCCTAACCCGTCGCAGCACCCTTAACAAACCACAGTTAGTGATTTAAAAGCATTGTGTGGATGGGGCCATGGCGTGGGTGACGGTGGCCGGATATGCTTTACCAAGGGATTTTGGGATGAGGTTCTAACAGAGAGGACTTTTATATGAGGAAATTGTGCGTTTTGGTATTGGGAGCAGTGAGGCAGGTGAGAGGATGATGGGGGAGAGAAGCCCGACTTTCTGCTCTCCAGAGATTTTGGACCAAAATCTCCATCATTTCTGGCGGCTGACTGTTCCTGGTGGGGTTTTTCTTCCATATCTGGAGCGCTTTCTGGTTCGTTAAAAGCTGTGGCAGTGCGTTCTGGGGTGGTTCACCATATTATGGCCAGTTTGCTTTCCCCGCTTGCTTTGGGAGGGGAGAGGTGCATATTTTGAAAATTTCCCCTCCTTTCTGTTTTCCTCCTTGCGCCAGGAGAGAGTGGAAGCAGATCTGCCGGCAGCCCTCGGCCTCTTGAAATCCCTCCAAGACCAGGTGAGGGACACCTTCCTTTTCCCTTTCCCGGCAGACATCCCATCTCCCATCCCTCTTTAAGCTTCACAATCTTTCTTATTTTGCCTCTTGCTGGGGGACAGGTGGTTGCAGTGACCCATCATGTACAGACTCTGGCGCAGAAGGTTCGGGCAGGAGCCTACCCCACCGAGAAGGTGAGTTGTTCTTGGAGGAGTTTGGGGTGGGGAGCCTAATTCGCACCTGGCCCTGGCTTCTCTGTGACTGCTCCATTTCTTGGTATGGTAATGTGAAACCCCCCAAAAAGGCAGGTGCCTCTGAGCACGTGAAGAGTGCCCTTCCCGTTACTGTGCTCCAGCTTTGGGGCAGGCCTCAATCCCCAGAGCATTCAGCTAAGGCAGTGTTTCCCAACCTTTTTTGGGCGAAGGCACACTTGTTTCATGAAAAAAATCTCGCGGCACACCACCATTAGAAATATAGTAAATAATAAAAAATAAGTCGATTGAAATAAAAACAATAATAAAAAACAAGTTGATTGAAATAAAAAAAACCAATAATAAAACAAGTTGATTGAAATATAACTTAAAAACAAGATTAAAATACAACATTTAAACATCAAAATGCGGTTGAGTTGCAGAATTCTGCAAGCAGAATAAATTCCACAGCCCCGATGCATTGGCACCTCGTGCCATTTGAGTTGCAGAATTTATTCAGCACACAGAAAATGGCCTTTTGGGGGGTGAATGTGGATGAAGCAGGAAGAGAACTTTTTTAAAAAAAGGCATGCATGAAATCTAGCCCCAAACACACACACGCACACTTTCCCCAAAGTGGTTGATGACGCAGGATATTTCCACATGCTTCTAAAATGCACATTAAATAAAATGAGAGAGAGGAGTGCACGCACTCACCTGCCAGCCTCGGAGCTGTGGAATGCAGTGCAGTCTGTGTCCTTCCAGGCGCCAACTCAGACCTGCCGTGCTGTTTCGTTCCCCTGGCGTCGCTGCCTTCATCCAGCCGGATGCCTCTCCTGCCCAAGGGACGTGTCAGCAGCCACCCGGCGTGGGGTAGAGGCGGGACGGCCCCACTTCCTGCTGCCCACAAGGCTTTGGGGTGAGAAACACGGAGGGGCAGGAGAGTGGAGGTTCCCTTAATTGGAAAAAGCAGGGAGGCAGGCTGCTTGATGCCTGCTGAAGGGAATCCCGAAGGCACGATCGCGCACGCGCAGGCTGAGCGGCAATGGGAAGTGGTAGCAGCGGCGGCACACGAAGTCCCCCAGGCAGCGGAGCAGCTCGCCCGTCGAAGCCTGCACGATCACCCGCTGCGGGGAGCCGGGGGCGGCGGCGCGGTTGCCGGGCAGCGGCGGGGGTGGTGGTGGCGGTGGCTGCTTGCCGCCCTCCTGGGCGGAGGCGGGCACGGTGGGCACCGGCACGGCCAAGGGCCCCTGCTTGGTGCCGTCGAGCATGCGCAGGCCCAGTAGCGAGCAGCGATGGGGCTAGCCGGAGAAGAGAGGGCGAGCCCCCTCCGCTCCGGCCCTAAAAAGGACAAGCCACGCCCCCTCCAGCCAGCCGATTGGCTGGCCAGGAGGCATGGCCGGATGGGATTCCCCCTGCTCTCGCGGGGGCTGAGATGGCCAGATGGGATTCCCCTGCTCTCGTGGGGGCTGAGATGGGATTCCCCGCTCACGTGGGGGCGGATGGGATTCCCCGCTCACGTGGGGAAGGGCGTGATGCCCGCAACCCCACCTCCTGGGGCAGGCCCAGTAACGAGCGGATGCGCAGGCCAGGTGGCGAGCGGCGATGGGATGTGGGAGCTCGCTCGCTCGCCGCCCCGCGTGTGCTCGCCGCCGCCGCCCCGCCTCTCACCGCCCGACTCGCCCGCCTCCGCGGAACACAAGGCAAAGTTCCACGGCACACTAGTGTGCCGCGGAACAGCGGTTGGGAAACACTGAGCTAAGGCAGCCCTCCCCCAAGTTTTATAATTCTGAAGTTTGAATGATTTTATGATGCACTGCTTTGATATATACTGTATTTTTCACTCTATAAGACGCACCAGACCATAAGACACACCTAGTTTTTGGAGGAGGAAAACAAGAAAAAAAATATTCTAAATCCCAGAAGCCAGAACAGTGAGAGGGATTGCTGTTCTGGCTTTTGGGATAGCTGCGCAGCCTGCATTTGCTCCATAAGACGCACACACATTTCCCCTAACTTTTTAGGAGGGAAAAGGTGTGTCTTATAGAGCAAAAAATACGGTAAATAACAAGCTGCCTGTTTATATGGACAAACTTTTCTACTTAATTTTGTTTCAAAAACAATCATATACCACTTGGTTATTATTTTTTTCGCAAATACCTCAAAGCCTTTTTCAGAAAGAATAAAAATGAAAATTTCAGTTTAAATAATTGTTAAAGGTGATAAAACATTCAAGAAATAATCAGAATCAATTTTAAATGGAAAGGCAGATTAAAATACGCATCAACATTCTGCATGTCTCGATAGCCTTGCCTAAAAAATGTTTTTAGCAAGTGCGGAAAACAGTACAGGAAAGGCCCCTGCCTGGAATCAATAGGCAGGGAGATCCAAAGGTTAGTACAAACTGAGTATTATGGGACTCGCAACTCCCACCTGTCCCAGCCATCATGGCCTCTCACGAGGGATGATGGGAGTTGTAGTCCAAAACTAGGGGAGGGGCACCTGCGTGGGAGAAGGCTATCGTAAAGAAAATACCATTGAATTCCCAAGGTACTGGCCACTGATCTCTGACTTCAAGTCTTTTTTTAAAAAAAAATATTTATTGAGATTTTACAGAAAAGAAAAACAGTATAATAAAAAATACAGAAAAAACAGACATTTAAACAAGAAGAAAAAAGAAGAAGAAATAATCCATATCTTTAGGCTCATTTGCTTATTTCCTTGACCTCCTCACACCTCCCCTTTTTGTATTCCCGTTTATTAAATCCTTTCAGCAAATCCTTACCCTCTTTCATTTATCTTTACTCTATATTCTTAACCTATTATAACTATAAATTTTCATCCATATAACTATCTATATTTGCATATTCTTATTAGCCTTAATACCAAAACCACTTATTTTCAGTCCAACATCATTTTAACATTCATTAATTTTACAGTATTTCTGCAGATAGTCTTTAAATTTCTTCCAGTCTTCTTCCGCCATTTCTTCTCCCTGATCTCGAATTCTGCCAGTCATTTCTGCCAACTTTCTTTCCAGTTAAAAATCTCCCATAATTTCTCTTGTTGGCGTTTTGGGGGAGAGGGCTCTGCTCCCCCATTTATATATTTAACCAAGTCAAACCAGATTGAATAACGTGTGTCTTTCCTTGATACCTCTGTGTGAATGAACTTTATGCATTAGCTTTTCTGTCATGGCCAGAATCCGTGCCACACCAGATTTCCCATGCGCTTCCAAAACCATCCCTTACTCTTTCTCACTCCCAGGGCCTCAGTTTCTTGGAAGTGAAAGACCAGCTGCTGCTCCTCTATCTCCAAGACCTCTCTCACCTGATCCTGGAAAAAACTTCGGGGAACTCCCTGGCCGACAACCCTGCCTTGCTGCGCTTGGTGGAAACCAGAACGGTAGGCGGGGGGGGGGGGGAAGGAGGCCTGGAATAGGGGAAACCTTTTGCAGTGATGATTCCTTACTGAATTGGTTAGTTGCTTTGTTTTGCCCGGGGCGACCCAGAGCATCTTGAAGCCAACCAGCCAGGCAGATAATAAAAAAGCTCACATAGATAACACAGGAAAAAAGAAATACGTTAGAAACATCCCACCCATTTCTAAAGGTCACAGATCATTAAAGGCCTCCGGGGAGAGGAATGTAACGAAGGTGCCTGGGGAGAGTATTCCACAAATGGGGAGCCACCACAGTAAAGGCCCTTTCTCGTGTTGCCGCCCTCCAAACCTCTCATGGATGAGGCACATGACAAAGGACCTCAGATGTTGATTGCAGGGCCTGGGTTGGTTCCTATGAGTAGAGGTGGTCCTTGAGGCATTGTGGTGCTGTGCCAACGAAGGCCTTATCGGTCAAAACCAGCACTTTGAATTGGGCTTGGAAACTAATTGGTAGCCAGGATTGGCTTTATATCCTCAAACCGTGAGCAATCTGGTTGCAGAATTCTGCACTACTTGGACGTTTCCAGGCAGAGGGCCTTCTTGGTGGTGGCGCCCGCCCTGTGGAACACCCTCCCATCAGATGTCAAGGAAATAAACAACTATCCAACTTGTCGAAGATATCTGAAGGCTGTGAAGGCTGCCCTGTTTAGGGAAGTTTTTAACGTTTGAAGTTTTATTCTGTTTTTAATGTTCTGTTGAAAGCCGCCCGGGGTGGCTAGGGAAATCATAAATTATTATTATTATTTCCGAGAGGGACACAGGTGGCGCTGTGGTCTAAACCACAGAGTTTAGGGCTTACCGATCAGAAGGTTGGCGGTTTGAATCCCCGTGACGGGGTGAGCTCCCACTGCTCGGTCCCTGCTCCTGCCAACCTAGCAGTTTGAAAGCACATCAAAGTGCAAGTAGATAAATAGGTACCGCTCCGGTGGGAAGGTAAACGGCGTTTCCATGCGATGCTCTGGTTCGCCAGAAGCGGCTTAGTCATGCTGGCCACATAACCCAGAAGCTGTACGCCGGCTCCCTCGGCCAATAAAGCGAGATGACCGCCCCAACCCCAGAGTCGTTCGCAACTGGACCTAAAGGTCAGGGGTCCCTTTACCTTTACCTATTATTTCTGAACCATATACAGAGGCAGCCCTATGTATAACACACTGCAGTAATCTAGCCTGGAGGTTACCAGAGCATAGACGGCAGAAGTTAGTCTATCCTTGCCCAAAGGACGGGCACAGCTGGGCCCCCAGCCAAAGCGGATGGAAGGCACTTTGACCACCTGAGCCTCAAGGGACAGCAGTGGACCCAGAAGTACCCATTCCTTCAGAGGGAGCGGAACCCCATCAAGAGCAGGCAATCTCCCATCCTTCCAGTCTAGTTTCCCTCTCGCTAATGGTGCCTCGATCTTACCTGCATGCGGGATACCTGTTGGTCTTTCCACCTGCATGGCCGAGTTGTAGGGTCTGCAGCGCAGTGTTAAGACCCTTGTTCTGCGTGGAACATCTCTGCTTCAGTCACCAGCACCTCCAGATTAAGGGTGACTCTTTGTATACAGTGGTACCCCGCAAGACGAACGCCTCGCGAGACGAAAAACTCGCAAAACGAAAGGTTTTTTCGTTTTCGAGTTGCCTCGCAAGACGAATTTCCCTATGGGCTTGCTTCGCAAAACGAAGCTTGCCACGCAAGCTCCGGGGACAGCGCTTCTTCCCCGCTGTCCCCGGACTTCTTTTGAAGCAAGGGGCAGCGGGGAGAAGCGACCTTCTCCCCACAGCCCCAGGTCCGGGGACAGCGGGAAGCGCAGCGCGTCTTCCCCGCTGTCCCCGGACCTCTTTTGAAGCAAGGGGCTGCAGGGAGATCGCTTCTCCCCGCCGCCCCTTGCTTCAAAAGAGGTCCGGGGACAGTGGGAAGCGCAGCGCTTCTTCCCCGCTGTCCCCGGACCCCTTTTGAAGCAAGGGGCAGCGGGGAGAAGCGACCTTCTCCCCACAGCCCCAGGTCCGGGGACAGCAGGAAGCGCTTCCCGCTGTCCCCGGACCTCTTTTGAAGCAAGGGGCAGCAGGGAGAAGCTATCTTCTCCCCGCAGCCCCTTGCTTCAAAAGAGGGGACAGAGGGGCACTTCCCCTCTGTCCCCGGACGGTCTCCATAGGAACGCATTGATTGATTTTCAATGCATTCCTATGGGAAACCGTGCTTCGCAAGACGAAAAACTCGCAAGAAGAAAAAACTTGCGGAACAAATTAATTTCGGCTTGCGAGGCACCACTGTATTTGATACTCGCTGTTCCCGCTGCCGAGCTGGACGAATTGTGGGTCTGTCTCTGATCAGGCTGCAGGCTGACCCCTCCCTGTCCTTGACATCTTGGCAGGTCTTGGAGAAGATGCGTCCCATTGACCAGAAGTTGAAGTACCAGGTGGACAAACTTGTGAAAGCGGCCGTCACAGGGGCCCTGGGTGAGAACATGCGGACATTTGCAGCTTCAGAGTGGGGAGGAGGGAGGCAATCCTAGGGCTCTTCCGAGAGTGCAGCCTAATTTGCAATCCCGGGACACTTTTCTTTCCAGGCGAAAACGACCCACTGCGGTTCAAGCCGAATCCTGGCAACCTGATGAGCAAGGTATGACAAACGGGTGCTGGGGGCAGCTTTGGTTCAGGAGCAAGGCCTTCTGGGTTTGCCAGAAGTAGCGGTGGGCTGGCATTGGTCTGGAGTGGCATGTCCTTGCTCATTTGAGAGACACAAAATAGAAGGGCCTGTTGTTTGGCGGGGCCTTATCGGTGGTGGCACCAGTTCTCTGGAGTTTCCTTTTCGGGGAGCATGAGAGCTCATATATTCTGATGTCAACCAAATGCAATACTTTTACCAGAAGCCTTTGTCTACCGTGGGACTTTACATCTGAGTAAGGTTCTGTAATTCAGCAGGTTTTTTTGTTCTTAGTTTAGAATTAAGATTTTTTTAAAAAAATGCAATTCTTCTTACATCATTACTGCTTTTGATGTGTGCGTTTCTGCATCACTTTTAAATGAGCCCTTAGGAAAATGTGGCAAACTTCAAGATTTCCAAGTGGTTAAGGTGTGCCTCGTCTCAATTCATAGAATCATAGCTGTAGAGTTGAAAGAGACCACGAAGTTCATGTAGAGCAACCTTCTGCAATGTAGGAATCTTTTGCCTATTGTGGGACTTGAACCCACCACCCTGCGATTAAGAGTCCCGTGCTCTACCGACTGAGCTTCACTTTTAAGAAACTACTTAATAATAATAATAATAATAATAATAATAATAATAATTTATTATTTATACCCCGCCCATCTGGCTGGGCTTCCCCAGCCACTCTGGGCGGCTTCCAAAATAATATTAAAATACTATAAGACATCAAACATTAAAAGCTTCCCGAAACAGGGCTGCCTTCAGATGTCTTCTAAAAGCCTGGTAGTTGTTGTTCTCTTTGACATCTGGTGGGAGGGCATTCCACAGGGCAGGCGCCACTACCAAGAAGGCCCTCTGCCTGGTTCCCTGTAACTTGGCTTCTCGCAGTGAGGGAACCGCCAGAAGGCCCTCGGAGCTGGACCTCAGTGTCTGGGTAGAACGATGGGAGTGGAGACGCTCCTTCAGATATACTTAAAAGCTTCATTTGTTTGTTTCTTTGGTCTTTCCTGTTCCTACATTAATTCTTGTATTTGTTGGCACTCTTCCCCTTTCTTACTCTCCGGCCCGTGAAGAAGTTTCCCACTTCCTTCAAGCTCCATTTTGTGGGGGTTTGATGTATTTTACGATTAGCCCTCCCCACCTTGAGTTCTGTCTGTTGTTGAACAGCAGCCTCCCATCACCCCTGGCCATTGGCCATGCTGGCTTAGAATGAAGAGGCTTGTATCATTTTCAGATTGTGAAACACTGGGCATTGAATGATTGTATTCTGCCCTCCTTGTTACATCTGTACAGTGCCTCCCCACCAGATGCTAGATATGCACCATATAAATAAAGATTTTATAACGCCTCGGGGGAGCAGGCCAAGGCTTGTGTGTTCAAGAATCCCAGCAACCAAACTTTTATTTTTAAAAGGGAAGAATCATGGCAAACAAATATTGATATGGCTGGTTGGGGCCTTGCCTGTTCTTGAACCAATTGAGGTCCTGTCAGAAGGCATTTACAGTGTTACCTTGGGTTAAGTACTTAATTCGTTCCAGAGGTACGTACTTAACCTGAAACTGTTCTTAACCTGAAGCACCACTTTAGCTAATGGGGCCTCCTGCTGCCGCCGCGCCGCCAGAGCACGATTTCTGTTCTCATCCTGAAGCAAAGTTCTTAACCTGAAGCACTGTTTCTGGGTTAGCGGAGTCTGTAACCTGAAGCGTATGTAACCTGAGGTACCGCTGTAATAACTAAAAAAAAATGCTTGATCCTTGTGATTTGCCTCTCTTAATTGCAGCTCGACGACTCGGAGGAGAGCGAAGATGAAGAAGCCGCTGGTGGCGCAAAGAATTCTGGGAAGGGGGCGTCCAAAGGAGGGAGCAGGAAATACGTCCCGCCCCGCCTGGTTCCTGTACATTATGGTATGCAATTTGGGTGGCGGTGGAGGAAGGTTGGTCTGGCATCGCTAACCAGAGCTGGGACGCGGTGCTGGCAAATTTGCCCTTGCCCCACCCCAGAAGTGGCTGCAATTGAGCGGCTGGTAGTTGGCTGCATCAGGCCCATAGCTGTCAAGCGTCCCTTATTTGGTGGAACAGTCCCTTATCCCAGCGCCATGTCCTGAAGCTGTCCCTTATTGATGATGTCCCTTAAATAAGCTACTGAAGGTAATGGGGCCCTTTCTATGTCCAGCTGTCCTTTGTCAACAACAAATTGTTGCTGTTTTTTTGTGTTGAATATATGCTATATGGTAATTTATGGACCTAATAGGTATCTAAAGCCATTTGCGCGCAACAAAATACGTATTTTATCAAAGTAATTGTTGATCCCTTATTTTGGCTGCTGATCCCTTATTTTCGAGGCTGCTGGTCCCTTATTTTCAAATCTGTAAGTTGACAGCTATGGTCAGGCCGTGACAGACTGTTGCATCTCTTTGCCTCAGATGAAACAGAAGCTGAGAGGGAGAAGAAGCTTCTGGAGCAGGCCAAAAAGCGAGCGCTCAGCAGCTCCATCATCCGGGAGCTGAAGGAGCAGTACTCGGATGCCCCGGAAGAGGTCCGCGAAGGGCGCTACGCTCACGCCAGCCGGCAGAGCCGAGAGGATGAGCACCGGTTAGTTTGGAGGGGTGGGGAGCCCTGGGGAAGAGAGGGGCAGAAGTCCAGTGTGTCTTGGCAAGTGGAAGGGCTGTGAGAAGCCAGGAAGAGCTGGATGAAGCCCCCAATGAAGCTGGATTAAGTCTCGTCTAGCAGCCTGTTCTCACTGTGGTCCAGCAAATGGGAAACCCCGCGAACGTGCTGTCCTCACTTGTGAATCCCAAGAACTATTATTTTGAGGCACAGGTGTGGTGGGAAATACAGTGTTACCGTGGTTGTCACGCGCTTTGGTACTCAAACAACTTGGAACCCAAACACTGCAAACCCGGAAGTGTTCCGGTTTGTGAACTTTTTTCGGAAGCTGAACGTGCTCCGTTTTGAGTGCCACACTTCCGTTTGGAGTGTTACGCTGAGGTCTGCCTGTTTTTGCTATTTATTTTGCGTTTTTGCTTCTGCGGCTCTTTTTTGTTTAGTTTTTGTGACTGTGTGGACTGACGGATTGATGGTGTGACTGCAGTACATTGTTTATTGCTTTCATTTTATGGTTCAATGGTCTCGTTGGATGGTAACATCCATGTTAAATTGCTGTTTTAGGGGTTGCTTTTAAAAGTCCAGAACGGATCAATCTATTCTGAGTTGCTTTCTATGGGGAAGTGTGCCTTGGTTTTGGAACGCTTTGGTTTTGTAATGGACTTCTGGAACGGATTAACCAAGGTACCACTGTAGCCGGTTTGGACTCCGCTACATCTTGTGGTGAATTCCATAGTTTAGCCATCACCCATGGATTCTGGTATGAAAAGAGAGCGAAGAGAATCTTCCCTCCACACAATGCCTAATTTTCTGCGCTTCTTCTGGTCTGAGGGTTTTGGGTTTTCTCAGAGCGGAGCGTGGGTGTTGCAAGGGATTCTGGGGGCTGTTTTCAGGCAGAGGGTGGAGCATGCTGGGAGATCAAGCTTCCGGGCTCCACGCCAGAGCTGCAAAAGCCACAGGCCCTGTGGGAAGGTTGGAGAGACTGCCTTTCAAAGGGTAGTCCAGCCCCTGTTGAGTGCAGGGATTCTGGAGTTTGAGCCTCGGTAGCTGCTGGCCGCTTTAAGAAAAACCCCCACATTTTGAAGCAGTTTTCAGAAGACGTCTGAACGTAGGCAGGGTTGATTCCTGCCAAACCCCCTAGTGGCAGGGAGTTCCACAGGGCACTAAAAGCGCAATCCCTAGTGAAGGCCGACTGGATCTCAGAGGGGTGCTGGGAACTGCCAGAAGTGCCCCCTCAGAGGGTCTCTGGATATCTCTTATCAGGGGAGAGGCTTGTGGTTCCCACGGCAACTGGTCCCGCCTCTGAGCTGCTCTTCCTGCGAGGAAGATGATCTCCATGTTCAAATGAGCGGCAGGATGTGTGTGTCCAAGAGAGATCTTTCTATTGGTCCACAGCGGCTGGTGGAGCAGCCACATTCAGAGGCAGCGTACCTGCTAAAGCCGGTCGCCTTGAGTTTTGGTAACACTTATCCCTGCCTTCCCCGTGGCTTCATTCTGCAGGACGAACTACGAGGAGAGCATGATGGTCCGTCTCAACGTGTCCCGGAAGGAGAAGGCGCGCCGTCGACGAGTGGGGGACCTGGGCTCACAGCTCAGCTCCCTCACCCACTTCGGGGACATCACCGCATTGACCGGGGCAGCAGCCCCATTGGGAGAGGTGAGCCGTGGGTGGGTGGGTGGGCGGCTCTTGCCTGAATCACACAAAGTAGAAATTTGGAAGGTATTCATGCAAGTCCCGCTTTCTGAACTCAGTGCGTTCGCTGGAAATTGTTCGTGATGCAAGTGTTTGCATAGTGGATTGACGGTTTCCATTGATTCCCACGGGGAAATTTCTAGTGCGTTTCTGACTGTGGGAACTCTGGGAATTATAGCTCAGAGAGGCGAATAGGGGCCTCCTAACAGTGTTCTCGAAGCTACCAGCATGAGTTTGACCAAACTGCGGGAGGCAGTGGAAGACAGGAGTGCCTGGCGTGCTCTGGTCCATGGGGTCACGAAGAGTAGGACACGACTAAACAGCAACAACAACTTAATAATAATAATAATAATTAGTAATAATATTTAAACCCCAGCCACTCTAGGCGGCTTCCAGCAAAATATAAAAAATGCAATGAAACATCAAACATTAAAAACTTCCCTAAACAGGGCTGCCTTCAGATGTCTTCTAAAAGTCAGATAGTTGCTTATTTCCTTGACATCTGATGGGAGGGCGTTCCATAAGGCGGGCGCCACCACCAAGAAGGCCCTCTGCCTGGTTCCCTGTAACTTGGGGATGATGGGGGTGGAGACGCTCGGGGCCAAGGCCGTTTAGGGCTTTAAAGCACCAACACTTTGAATTGTGCTCGGAAACATACTGGGAGCCAATGTAGGTCTTTCAGGACCAGTGTTATGAGGTCTCGGCGGCCGCTCCCAGTCACCAGTCTAGCAGCCGCATTCTGGATTAGTTGTAAATAACAAAGCAGTATCGTGCTGCTTTGCCTGCGTCCCGGAAATGGAACCAGTGTCCTTTCCCGCTTGGTTGCTGGAGAGGTGGCGCCATAAAATGTTCCCGCCATTCACTTTTCGAATGACACTTGGCTAGGCCTGCTTTGTGTAGGTGAACCCCAAACCTAAGGGTCGCTTGACGGTCTGCTTAAGCAGCTAACAGTCAATTCAAAAATCTCTGGCTGCGCGTCAAAAGATGCGATTTAAAATGCCGTTTGATGACAGCCTGCAGTTCCGTGTAAGGTTTTCATGGTTTCTTTCCTCGCATTCCCGCCTTTCAGGATTCGGGCCCCCAGAGGAAGAAGAAGAAAAAGGTCAGCATGAAACGAGGAAAGCAGAAAAGAGGCAAGTGCCATTGAAAGATTCTGGTTTTCTTGGCGAGGCGAAGCTCACCCTCGTCCGCACAGAGGCCCTGTCGAACCCGACACTTAAAGCTCTATGACACCACTCTTGGGCAGCCAGGAATTTCCTTGAAGGACTCCTGGGAAATGTTGTTTGTCAAGCGTGCTGAGAATCATTCCTTTCCCAGAACTACAATTCCCAGTGTGCTTTAACATTCAGTCCCTCTTTCCAGGGAACTCTGGGAATTGTAGTTCTTTGAGGCAGGGGGAAGTAGGGGTTTCCCAGCAACCCTCAGCGCCCTTAAACTACAGTTCCCAGGAGTCTCTGGGGGAAGCCGTAAGTGTTTATAAAGTTCTGGGGGTACTGCTTTAAACGCATGCTGCTTGATGTGGCCAGTGAAAAGCAGGTTGGCAAAATTTGTACCTGGAGGGTAAGGGAAGAAAAGCTTTGCCGGAAGCTGTTCTGTAACACCTGAGTCTTCCCCCCTGACCCCATGTCCCCCTTCTTGATGCCAGTTCCTCACAGAGGTCTAGCTGCATAAGATAACCCGTGTACACGTGCTAAATCCTGTCCTCTCCTCTACACTAACTCACTCTTTTTTTCTCTCTCTCTTTCTCTTTCTCGTTCTACCCCACCCCAGGTTTCCGCAAGAGGCGATAACCCCCTCACACAGTACTTGGGACCGATCTCTGCAACCCCCAATATCTCAGGATTTTTCACATCCATTAGATTTGGTAACAATAAAGCTCAAGCGCTCATTTCTCTTTTCCCTGTCAAAAAAAAAACCAAAAGATTTGTCGTGTTTTTCTTTCCATCTTGTGAAGGGAGGGTGGGAAAGACCTGCCTGCAGGAGATCTTCATGGGGCGGAAGCATCAGAAAGAAAGCTGGGAGCAGGCTGGTTTGTCTCGCACAAAACAGAAGAAGCAGCAGGGAGGCAGTATGGTGCATTGGTTAGCGTGTCACACTACTAGGGTCTTGGGAGAGCCACGGTTCAGCCATGAAGCTTTGCTGGGTGGGCCTTGGGGCCAGTCACTGCCTCTCAGCGGAGCCCCACCTCACAGGGCTGTTGGGATTAAATGAGGGGGAGAAGAAAGATGTATACAGTGGTGCCTCGCAAGACGGAAAACTTGCTAGACGAAAGAGTTTTCCGTTTTGGAGGTGCTTCGCAAAATGAATTTCCTATGGGCTTGCTTCGCAAGACGACAATGTTTTGTGAGTTCCTGCTGGTTTTTTTTCCTTCCCCCCTTTTTCTAAGCCGCTAAGCCGCTTATCAGCTGATCCGATCAGCAGATAAGCCGCTAATAGCGCTAATCCGCTAATCCGTCAATGGGCTTGCTTCGCAAGACGAAAAAACCACTAGACGAAGAGAATCACAGAACGGATTCTTTTCGTCTTGCGAGGCACCACTGTACTCCTTGGAGAAAAATAGGTGGGGTATAGTAAAGGTAAAGGGACCCCTGACCCTTAGGTCCAGTCACGGACGACTCTGGGATTGTGGCGCTCATCTCGCTTTATTGGCCGAGGGAGCCGGCGTATAGCTTCCGGGTCATGTGGCCAGCATGACTAAGCCGCTTCTGGCGAACCAGAGCAGCGCACGGAAACGCCGTTTACCTTCCCGCCGGAGCGGTACCTATTTATCTACTTGCACTTTGACGTGCTTTCGAACTGCTAGGTGGGCAGGAGCAGGGACCGAGCAACGGGAGCTCACCCCATCACGGGGATTCGAACCGCTGGCCTTCTGATCTGCAAGTCCTAGGCTCTGTGGTTTAACCCACAGCACCACCTGCGTGCCTAGGTGGGGTATAGATGCAATAAATAAGAATAGTGTTTTCATTTCTCCTCATATTCTAGAAACTTGGTCTGTTTTTTCCCTTTGAAAATGAAGACTGGGAACCTGGGGGGGGGTTCTCCCCAACCCCCAGATACCCATGGGGGACACCATTGATTTGGAATGGAAATCAACACAGTTAAATAATATATTTTTCAGTCGGGTCCGTAACCACTCGATCCCTCCTAACACCTGCTCCCCATGTTGATCCCCATGCCCCCCCCCAACAAAATGTGTGCCTTGCTCCCCTCCCTCTCTGCTCGCTGTCAAAAGAGGCGTGTAAATTCGCAACTCCTTTCTTTTTTTATCTCTTTTTCTTTTTTCCCTCCCCTTGAGCAAGGAAACCCCTTTTTAATTCGGGAATCCCCACGTCTCTTTCTCTCTCTCTCTCTCCCCCCGCCACCCTGCTTGTCTAGTTTAGAGCTACTGGCAGAATCAATGCCATCGACCTGGTTTTGGGGGGCCGGAGCGGGAAGGGGAATCCTCCGCTGCTTTAAACCCTGATCGGGCTAAGTGGAATCCGATAAACACAGGGAGGAAATCAATCGCCTGACACACTCGAGGAATTGGGGGGGGGGGCGCTGCTGGAGACAGAAGAAGGGAGGGCTGGCTTTCCGGCGAGCTTAGAGAGGGATTTCCACAGGATTGAGGAGCCAGGGCTGTTTGCAAGGGGTTGGGGGGGTTGAATTGCAAGGGCATCTTAATTGTTCTGCCTCCCCTACATGCATAATTTCCCTCCTCAGCTCAGAGGCCATTTTCTCCTGCGCCCCCCCAAAAAACCCCCCACAATATCTCGAATCCTACCCCACCCCCAGGCATGGGTTTCCTGAGTCAGCATCGGCCGCCACGACCTTTACCAGAGTGCAAAGGAGAAATAGATTAATTCATTAGCACGGTTTTTATCGGGAGGGGATTATGATGGGGGTAAGGGGCGAGGAGAGGCGTGAGTGTGTGGGGGGGGGAGTGGGGTTTTAAGAGCAAGAGAGTGGGGGGGCTCGTAGGCGTGACTACGACTGGATAAAGGGGGGCCTTTTGTGGTTTGAATATCGGCGATGGGGGTCGGGTGCGAAGGGGAAAATGAGCAGGTTTTTGGGGCGGAACTGAAACTTAAGAATGAAATATTGGGATAAAGCAGGGAGAGGTTTTTTTTGGGGGGGGTCAGGCTGTAGTCACAAGGGGGACATTGGTAGATCTCAAGGGGAAAGGCGGCCGTAAAAGTGTTGGAATAGGAACTGGGGAGATCAAGGTTCGAATCCCCACTCGCCCCATGAAGCTCCTTGGCCAGTTGCTAACTCCCCTCACAAGGTGGTCATTGGCATTAAATGGGCACCTTGAGCCCCTCAGAGGAATAAGGTGGGGCTGTGAATGCAATAAGATAAAATACTAAATATGTGGGGAGGCCCTGCTCTGTAGCCTGGTCCACCCGAGGCCTTTTTATACTCAAGAGAGCAAGAGCCACCTTTGAATAAACTGCTTTTTTCCCTGGGAGATCGCTCCCTGCCCTCAACCCACTGCCACCATTTCTGTAATCCCAGTGCACTTACTGGTTTTTCCTCCAGGTGGTGCTGCAGGGACCTCTCTCCCCCCCCCCCCAGTATCCCAACTCCTTTCCTCTTTGCCCCCCCCCAACCCGCCTCATTTTCATTCCATCCACGCATCCTCCGGCTCCCGTCCTCAAATTAATTTGGTGCCATGTATTGCTGCAGTTTCTTTCTCGCTGCATCCCCCTCCCCAGCCTCATTGCTCTCTGTCTTTCTGCCTTCTTCCTGCTGTCCGTCCGTTGTTATTTTTCCCCCTCCCCTCCCCGGTTTTCCCTCTTTGCTCCCTCTCTTTTTCTTCATAAATTCTCTTGCCTTGCAGTTTGTTTTTTTTCCTGGCCCCTTCCCTTCTCCCCCACCCTGCCCCTCGCAAGCCCAATCCCGCGTCTGTACGTTAAATTCCCCAAGTGCAAAAGCATTGGGAAAGCGGGGGGGGGGGGGGCATGCAATGAAAAGCCCGCATGACAAAGTCATTTTATAATTTATCCACAGGGCCAGTGTGAGGCCATGCGTGATATCATTAAACACATAAGGGTTTTCCATTTGAAATAAAATACATCTGGGTCGCTGGCTTCCCCCCCACCCACAATATCCAGGTTTTCGCCCCTCCACCCTCTGATTGTTCCTTACTGCTTTTTGACATCTGTGGAATTGCTCTTCGTTTCTGAAGGGGTGCTGCCTTTGTATTTAAGGCTGCAATCCCGTATTAATAATAATAAATTTCAGGAGACATTCTAGGAAGCAACTCTTGCAATGCAAGGTCTATAAAGCAATTGCACTTGCTAAAAACACTTTTTGCGTTTTACCCGCCCTGGCAGTCCTATTCAGCGGGCTTTACTTCCGAGTTGACGTGCGTCGAGTCGTGCTGTAAAGGCGTTTTTATTCCGCCCTTCCTCCCCATGGGGCTCGCGGCACGTCAAGCGCCGTTTCCCCCCATCCGCAAACCCCCGTTATCCTCACAACAGCCCTGCGGTGTAGGCTAGGCTGAGGAGATTGTGACTAGGCCGGGCTGAGCGTGACCGAGGCGAGATTTGAACTTGGCGTTTCTTTGTCTGGTCCATGCATGGGGGAATCTCAGGATCGCGGACTCTTTGACTCAGAGCAGGGGCCAGCAAACCTTTTTTCAGCAGGGGGCCGGTCCACTGTCCCTCAGACCTTGTGGGGGGCCGGAATATATATTTTTGGGTGGGAAATGAACGAATTCCTATGCCCCACAAATAACCCAGAGATGCGTTTTAAATAAAAGGACACATTCCAATCATGTAAAAACATGCTCATTCCCGTACCGTTTGCGGGCCGGATTTAGAAGGCGATTGGGCCGGATCCGGCCCCTAGTTTGCCTACCCATGACTCGGAGAATAAGACTACAGCCTCCTCCTTTGGAGGCTGCGTGTCTCTTGCCTGCTGGTTTTTGGGAATCGCAAGTCTGGGAGATGGGGGTTCAACAGCAAGTTTCTCCCCCAGACCAGCACCCTAAACTCCACACTGCTATTCACCCACCAAAAACACCTTCCTTGGGACAACGGCTTCAGCCATCCCTTTAATGCCATAGTTTGCACACTACAAAAAAGAGAATCTTCGAGCTGGAAGGGCCCCAGGGTCATCTAGTCCAACCCCCGGCAATTCGGGGATCTTGGCTAAAGCAACCCTGGCCGATGGCCACCCAACCTCTGCTTAAAAACCTCCAATGAGGGAAAGTCCACCGACTCTTGTGAGGGTCTGTTCCCACGAGGAACAGTCGATATTTGGAGTGGCAAAACTTGAGGGTCTGAGTTTGTGAGAGAGAGAGACTTTCTGCTGCTTCCCCTCAGCCCCTCGCTGAGACCAGCTGCTATTTTGGTTATCTTAGGAAGCCCCATGCGATATTCTGCAATGGTGGAAAACAAGATGGAGTCCAGGAGCAGCGAGGGGCCTGGGGAAGCGACTGCGTCCCTAAAATTCAGAGGGGGAAAACAGATTTGCAGGTGTCCTCTTTGCAGAAAGACAACCCTCTTGTGTTTACTTCTCTTCCCCCTGTTTAACTCAGTAAAGAATTATTGGTTTGTTTTCTCTCCTCGCTCGGTCTGCTTTGTTCCTGTCGCTCGGCTGCCATGACATGCCCGCAGTGGTAAGTTAATAGCACCGTAAGCCTGCCCCAAAGGCCATGGCTCTTAGCTCAGCAGCCACATTTAACTTGTCTCTGGGCAATTGGCCATGATGAGCCCTTCCGGCCTGTCCGCAGCCGTGTTGGGGGGAGATCAGATATATCACTCGGTGTGCTTGCACTGGGTCGTCGTCCAAGCTTGAACTTAAAAACGCAAAATTCTGAATGATGGGGAAGATACGGAAATTAGGTAAATTGGCCAGACGTTTTATTTTGCAGTTTGATTCTGCAATGGTTGCTATTCTATAGGACAGAAATGGGGGGTTATTTGGTGGGTGGGGCCACAGGTGAAAGGGGTGGAGTGATGTTGAGTCAGAATTTCCTTTCTTGTAACTTGAAGGCGTTGGTTCAGTTCCTACCATCCAGAGCAGGAGAAAACAAGCTCGTTCCGTCCTCCATGTGATAGCCCCCGAGTTATCGGAAGATGGCTATCATATCTCCTCTCAGTCTTCTTTTTACCAGGCTAAACCTACGCCATTCCCTCGACCATTCCTCATCAGGCTCGGTTTCCAGGCCTTTGATCATCTTGGTCGCCCTCCTCTGCACATTATTCCAGCTTGTCAATATCCTCCTTAAATTGTGCCGCCCAGAACTGGACACAGTACTCCCAGTCTGAACCAGACAGAATAAAATAAAATGGTGCTATGACTTCCTTTCTATACTTCTGTTGATGCAGCCTAGAATAGCATTTGCTGTTTTGCCGCAGCATCACACTCTTGGCTCGTGTGAAGTTTGTGGTTCACTAAGACTCCTAGATCCTTTGCACATGCACTATTGGCCAGCCAGGTGTCCCCCATCTTATATTTATGCAGCAGATTCTCCCTGCCCAAGTGCAGAACCTTACATGTGTCCCTATTGAAATTCATTTCTGTTAGCTTGGGCCCAGTTCTCCAATCTGTTACGGTCATCTTGAATCCCGATTCTATCTTCTGTGGCATTAGCTACCCCTCCCCAGTTTGGTGCCTCTGCAAATTTGATGTGAGCATCCCCTCAATTCCTTTATCCAAGTCGCTTATAAAGACGTTGAATAACAACGGGCAACGTAGAGAACATGCCTGGAGGCTTTTATATTTCGTTTTCTAGTTTGTTTCTATATTATATTACATTTCCGAGCACAATGCAAAGTGTTGGTGTCGATCTTTAAAGCACTAAACGGCCTCGGTCCAGTATATTGTACCTGAAGGAGCATCTCCACCCTCATCGTTCAGCCCGGACCCTGAGGTCCAGTGCCGAGGGCCTTCTGGCAGTTCCCTCACTGCAAGAAATGAGGTTACAGGGAACCAGGCTTTCTCGATGGTGGCGCCTGCCCTGTGGAACACCCTCCCGTCAGATGTCAAGGAAATAAGCAACTATCCTACTTTTAAAAGACATCTGAAGGCAGCCCTGTTTAGGGAGGTTTTTAATGTTTTATGCTGTATCATGTTTTTAATATTCAATTGGGAGCCACCCAGAGTGGCTGGGGGAACCCAGCCAGATGGGCAGGGTATTATTATTATTATTATTATTATTATTATTATTATGGTGCTGTGAGTTAAACCACAGAGCCTAGGACTTGCCGATCAGAAGGTCGGCAATTCGAATCCCCGCGACGGGGTGAGCTCCCGTTGCTCAGTCCCTGCTCCTGCCAACCTAGCAGTTCGAAAGCACGTCAAAGTGCAAGTAGATAAATAGGTACCACTCTGGCGGGAAGGTAAACGGCGTTTTTGTGCGCTGCTCTGGTTCGCCAGAAGCGGCTTAGTCATGCTGGCCACATGACCCGGAAGCTGTACGCCGGCTCCCTCGGCCAATAAAGCGAGATGAGCGCCGCAACCCCAGAGTCGGTCACGACTGGACCTAATAGTCAGGGGTCCCTTTACCTTTACCTATAATCATGGGTTGCCAACGTGGCACCCTTGAAATCTTAGCCTGGTGCCAATGAAACCTCTGAGCCAAGCCCCTCACTGTCTCCTTGGGCATGAATTTCTGGCAATGGTTACTTTCTCCCCGCCTTGACCTGAAAGGAATTTGGAAAAGTGACACTCTTTCTCCACTTCCTATTACATCTCTCTCTGCTTTTTGAGGCTCTGGCTAACTCTTACCCAGATCCCTTGAGAAAGCGAAGTGCGTAATACAGTACAATCCGGAGAAGAAAAGAGACCCAGCGGGGTCAGTGCGCGCAGCCCTTGCTCAAAAATCCCAGATGTGTCTACGGTGCGACCCCTGCTTTTTATATGAAAGCACGTATCGTCGCAATACTTAAAGTAGCATCAGTGTGAAAAATAAAACAAGTCGGGCATCCATCTCTGCTGCGAGAGATTTATTACAATGCGACTCGGGGATAAATAGGGGAAGTCGGAATGGTGGAAGAAGAACAATTTTTCATACCGTGAGACTCTCCATATTGTGCCATCTTGCCTTGTTTAAGTAATAAAAATGGTGCTTTTTGTGCTGCTAGGATGCATAAATAGACTCCCCCCTTTTTTTGGCCTAACGTTGGTAATGGATCTAATGCCTCGGGTTGCTTGTGGCTCCTGGTGATTTTGTGGGATTTGGTGTTTAAGGAGGGGTAAACAGGACACAGGTGGCGCTGTGGGTTAAACCACAGAGCCTAGGGCTTGCCGATCAGAAGGCCGGTGGTTTGAATCCCTGTAACGGGGTGAGCTCCCGTTGCTCGGTCCCAGCTCCTGCCAACCTAGCAGTTCGAAAGCACGTCCAAGTGCAAGTAGATAAATAGGTACCGCTCCGGCGGAAAGGTAAACGGCGTTTCCGTGCGCTGCTCTGGTTCGCCAGAAGTGGCTTAGTCATGCTGGTCACATGACCCGGAAGCTGGATGCCGGCTCTCTCGGCCAATAAAGCGAGATGAGTGCCGCAACTCCAGAGTCAGCCACGACTGGACCTAATGGTCAGGGGTCCCTTTACCTTTACCTTTAAACTGAACCCATGTTCTGTAATGGTCCAGGATAGTTCATCCTGGCTGAATTTCCTTAGCTCTGGACCACACAGAAATGTTAAGTAGTATCCATGGAAAGGGCTGCTTAGGATAGAGGCGCCCTGTAAAATGTAATCTTAAGATGAACGCTATGATTCCTCCATCGCATGGGGGTGGGCTGGATGACCCCTGGAACCCTTTCCAACTGTACAATTCTATAATGCCACCGACTAGAGGAACTCCTACTTGGGTGTGGGGCTTTCTCGAATGGCAGAATCCCTGCTGCGTGAGAAGCAGCTTTGCCAACCTAGCCCACTGTGGACATAACACTAAACCGTAGTTTAGTGCAATCTTCCCCAACTTGGGGAACCTCCAGATGGTTGGGAGTAGGACTCCCATATGTCCCAACTACCGGGGCTGATGGGAATGGTACTCCAAAACATCTAGAGGTTGGAGGAAGGTGTTTTGACGTTCGGAGAAGCCTCAGACTACCCCATGTCATCCGAACAATGGTTAATCTTAACTGTGGTTTGTTTGAATCGTGGCTTATAGAGAAGCTGCGTCTCCTCTACAAAGTAAACCATAGTGAATAATAATTTTTAAAAGCAAATTTGGACCCTACCTTTCCATCCAAAGACGCGACTGGCTGTATAAAATCCAAACACTTGTTATTTGAAGCGCTTTTAACTCTGTTCTGTGTCCCCAAAATGGCTCCCAGGTTGATTTATAAAGATCAGTAATACGACAGCCCCTGCCCCCAGGCTTGCGATCTTTAAAAGACATTGCATAAAAGGGGAAGGGAAGAAGAACAGGGGAAAAAGCAAACCGGGACTAATTCTTAGTTACAAATTTCTTCTTATTGGAAATGTGGCAGCAGGGACCATTCAGTTTGTAACGTAAGGCTTCATTTTGTTATCGGCAAGTCAGCTGGCGAAGAGGGGGTGCGTAGCAAGCAGGCAGTGTGCCACGATCTCTAGTAAGTGGCACGTGCTCTGATTGGCTGTGTAGTTCTGAGGGAGCGCTACCTCTGTATGTTTAGTTGAATGTCTCTCTGCTGTGTACAAGGCCTGAAGTCAGAAAAACGAAACTTCTTTTGTTTCTCCTCAAATTATGCAGTTTTCCTCCGGAAAGCATTATCAGGATTTCATTTCTCT
Organism: Podarcis vaucheri; assembly: GCF_965113315.1. NCBI lineage: Eukaryota > Metazoa > Chordata > Lepidosauria > Squamata > Lacertidae > Podarcis > Podarcis vaucheri. The sequence goes on along the minus strand of NC_138751.1, from coordinate 7,033,506 downwards.
CTGGATACCGCCTGCGTTATTTAAGTGGCTTGGCTCACACTTCTAACAACCAGCTGGAGAGGAGAACCCAACCTCACTGATCTCAGAGGATAGAGCAGCTCTGCTTCCCATCTCGGAATAATGGAAAACAATCGCGGGTAACGTTACAGAAAGAAAAGAAACGGAAGAAATCTAAAAGCAAGACAGAACAGCAGATAAAACCCAGAAGCCAGTGAATCAAATGTATTGAACAGCTGCTCCAACAACTAAGTCTTCAAAAGGCATCGGAGTACCAACAAGAAAGTTCTTTCTGGGCAGGCTAGTTCTAGCAGTGTTTGAACTGAAATCTGGGGCTGTTTCCAGCATTTGCGATCCTTTGGAATGAATGGGTATGACTCAGTTAATTACAGGGAGTCTACTCTTGAGTCCAGTTTAGTTGGATATAGCCCAAACATTCCCATCTCATAGAACTGGACCACAAGAGTTTGATCAAATTTCTGGAGTCCAGTGTTTTTTTTTTAAAAAAGGGGAGAGTTCTAGCCCTGATGAAGGAAAATTGACCCTCGAATCACCATCGGAAGCAGTTGTGGCCCTGCGGCAGATAGAGAGCCACAGACTCAAGGTGAGGTTCAGTCTAAAGGAAGCCCATTAAGGTTCCATTGATATTAGTTGGCGATAATATGAAATGTGATGAACTCCACTGGTGAAATCAGCAGAGCAGGCAAGCGATTGACTTTAGCTTATGGGAAGTTTGCCCTCAGCTCCACCATTTAAAAACAAAGGGTACCAAACCAATTTTTGGGATGTAAATTTGGAGTTTTGGGATTTTTTTTTGCAATTGTGATTGGTTTCAGTGGGGAGCAAGTGTGTTTCAGCACTTTTGATTCTCTTTTAGTGTAACATTTCCCTCCTTGCCATTTCAGATATCTCTCGTTATTTAATTCGTAACGTTCATATTTTCCAAGTTGGCCAATAATCTTGCCCTTGCCTCCCACCCCCCCAAAAAAAACACTTTCCCTAAGAGGAATATTGGTTACATTAAAATCTCTGGACACCAAACCCCAAGTTGTTGTTTTTTTAATGTTTGCATCACAATTTATAATTACTTCTGATTATTGGCTTCCCTCCTTCTCAAGGTCCTATCCTTGCTCCCTCCTAACACTCTACTTTCCTCCCAGGTTTTTTTTGGGGGGGGAAGGCAAAACACTTCCTGCCCCCCATTAAATGGCACCCCCAAATCCTTGACTTTCCTTGCCCACTTTTCTTCCTGCCTCGATGCCCGCCGGAGATCCCTCTTCCGAACCCCTCCTCTTCCTCCCCCGCCATTGCACCGTCGGAATGTTAATTAGCATCCAGGATTTAATTAATTCAGCTGCCAATTAGTGTGGTGGCGGGGGGGAGGGGTGCTGCAGACGGGGGGCACAGATGGTTGTTCCTGGGTTGGCACCGTGCCACTTTCAGCGGTGGATAGGGTGGGCGCGACGAAAGCCCAAGGAGTCGGGTGTTTTGTGTGTGTGTGTGTGTGTTTCGTCTCTTCTCCGGAAGGGACGCCAGGCTTGGTCATGCAAACACACACATACGCACAAACCCTTGTATCTCTCTCCCCCCCCCTCCCCGCGTGGTTGGCATAACGGGCTGGCACCTGCACCACAGGACATAACTGGAAATGGGTGCTGGAACGAGGTTGGCACCGCATGAAGGAGAGAGAGAGAGAGAAAGAAAAAAAGAGGGGAGGAAGAGAAAGGGTGATAGGAAAAGAGGGGGGAAAGGATGAGAGTGTGGAGGACGAGGGTTTCGAAGGAGAGCGAGCGACGAGGGGAAGGGGGCAGAGAAGCAAGGGATGGATAGAACGAAAAAGCGAACGATAAGCGCAGGGATGGAGGGGGGAGGCAGAAGGATGGAGGTTGTGGGGGGTGTGGAGAGGAAGGAGAGAAGGTGGTATATGCCAGCCCGATACCCGAAGTGATTCTGCACGGGGGAGGGGCGATGACAGCTGGCACAGAGCAGCCGCCCGCCCTGCCACCCTCCCTTCCCTCTGCGGCATTCGCTCCGCTCGCCAGCTTTAATGCCAACCGGGCAGGGGTGCTGGTGTGTAGGGCGGGTGGGGGGGGGAGGCTGAGTGTGAGATGCCAGGTTGGTGCATGATGACAGCGAAAGGGAGTGGGGGGGGGAAAGACCAGGCAAAGCAGCAAGCAGCAGCTGGCAAGGCTGTGCCCGCAGGGAGATGGGAGGCAAGAGAGAGGGCCAGAGCGAACGGATTGGCACCAGGGTGGAGGCTGGCGCGCCGTGTGCAAATCTCTCTCTTTCTCTCTGAGATGTGTGCGAGGGTGTGCGGCGCTTTTCGCGTGCTTGGCACCGTGCCCCCCGGCTCCGCTCTCTCCGTTTGGCAGCAGCTGGCAGGTGGCGAGGTGTTGGGAGGCATGGAAGAGGCAGGAGGAAGGCGAAGGAAGGGAGAGGAGATGGAGACGGGTGGGTGCTTTGGTGACGGGCATCTGAGGTTGCACCCGGGCGGAGCTGCGGGCATTTGGGATGAGAGACCAGGATTGACACTAGAATAGGATCAGAGAGAGAGAAAGAGAGAGGCAGACGTGGAAATAAAAGCCTGGGCAAGTGTGGGGGCGGGTGCAACTTGAGGGGTGCCATTTGGGGGAGAGGAAGGGCATCTGCCAGATCGTGCCGCGGGCATTATTGGCACCCAGATCAGTTCTGTATTAAACGTCTCTTCCTCCTTCTCTCTCTCTCTGTCTCTCCCTACCCAGCCCCACTCCCTCTTTTCACACTGGCACACCTGTGACCATCTGAAGTTGGCACTGAGTCAAAGCCGGTTGGGGCTGGCATCACCCGCACTGGCACGTGAACAGAGTCGCTGATCTTGGCACTGCGGCAAACGGCAGAGAAGCAGAGGAGAATGATAAGTCGCTGCCATCCCTGCTGCCTGGGCACAGCCTCGTCGCGGCAGGCGGAGACCCTTGCGGGCACGGGAGGACGTGGCGCACAGGGAACGGGGCAGACCGAGCGGCGTTCGGTCGGGTAGACATCTTCCTTTCTCCTGCTCCTTTCCATCTATCTGTCTGTTTTCTCTTTCTCAGCCGTATTGATCTGCCACCATTGAACGGATGTCTGCAGGTCAAGACCAGGAGCTCGGAAGATCTTCAGTCTTCAGCCAACCTCCTTTGTGGACCAACAAGGTATAGACTTGAAATTTCTTTTCCTGCACCTCCAGGAATAGGAGTTGTGGGTTCTCTGGCAGCAGTTTTGGGAGAGGAGGGTTGCTGACGTGATAAATGTTTGCATTTTATGTTGGGTGGGGCATATCGTAGGATGGGTATGGTGGTTATTCAACTACCCATAGCGAGAAGCCGAGCGAGCGGTTTGTTCAGATTGGTGGAATGGGAGGCCGATGGAAGCCACCTTGGCTGTTCAACGTAGTTTTGATGTTTTTGGTTATTGGGTTGTCGTTTGGCTACAAATGGTTCCATAGAAACGGTCAGCCCTTATCGGCGGAAGGAATGAAGTGTTAAAAAACCGGAATTATGAACCTTAATTTTTGAAGAATTTTGTTGAGGCTTTCAGGGTTTGCCTTCTTAAAGATCCGTATAAAAACATTTTTGTTTTCAGGATGCCCCTTATTCAATTTTTGCCCCCCCTCTTCTAGTGGGGCTCAGGGGGGAAACGGTTTACTTTTACCCCTGCTGTAACGCTAGCACAAATTAAAATGTATATTAGGGGCGAGGGGAGAAAGAGAGAACTTCCAAGACCTTTGTGGCTCAAAAAGAAAAAAAAAATCTCTTAAAATGTTCCTCCTCATTTTAAATATTTTTAATTAACATTTTTTAAAAAGTGAGCTGACAACCTATAATTTTCCAGGTGGTTTAGAGGGAGGAGAACATCCAAACCAATTAAGAACTTTTTTGATGAAGATAATGGCCTTGCACTAATCATTAATATGATCAGTGCACAGTCAAATGTGTCCCATTAAAATCAACTAGAAACCAGCATCCCAAGAATTGGGTGGTTAATTCATATCAATTTGTGAAATTCAGCCCTTCTCCCCGTTTCTTGTTAGCTCCTTCTTTGTTCCCTATTTTCTCTTCCGTTTTGCTGAAGCTTCTTTCTCTTCCCCCAACTTCTCGCTGTGTTTCTGTTCTGTATTGTTTGGCTTTTGGTTTTTTACCTGTTTCTTCATCCACCTTACCTCTGGGCTTCTGGGCTTCTTTACTTTCCATAATATCTTCCTTATCCTCAGACCAAAGATTGTTGTGAGGCTTAAATCCCAGCCAAACTCCTAGTTTTCCCTTTCCTCACAGAAACCGGACCTACAAACATTCCAATAGCTTTGTCCCCATAGAACCTGGAGCACCTGAAAGCATTCCGTGTCATCACAGAAGCTCAGCCAATCACTGCTGGAGGCTTCAGCAGCACACCTACTGTGCAATATAGATACAAGCCAATTTATCGGTGGATCCTTATTGGTTCGGAGTTTATCTAAGATGTGTTGCTTGATTCGAGGGGTAGTCATAGATGACTTACAAACCAAAGATGCCTGCCCAGACAGCTCTGATTAAAATCTGATTAAAACCCCACGTTTTAATCTGTGATTAATAAATTACTTGATTAATCATGTCTATCAAGTCTTCAGCCCTAATAAACTCTATGAGACAATTTTCATCAAGGAGAATTATTTTCAATTTCCAAAAGCTTTAAAGCGAAACACGTTATAATTGTCCAGACGCAGAGAGTGCGTGGAGAGGACCCCTTTTCCGGTCTGATCCTGTGCCCTTTTAGAATTTCAGTTTCCCCCCTGCCCCTTTCCTGCTTCCTAATCACTCACTTCATCAGAGTGCCAGGTGGAAAATGCTACCCCACGCCAATTCCGGGGGTTTTGTGTGTGTAAAAAGAATTATTTTAACTCAGTTTAAATTACAAAATAAGATCCCTCAAGCCCCAATATTCATTTTGACGTATGAAGTCTTTAATCATTAGGATCCTACGTACCCCAAAGACTGCCTCCTCTGTTTTGCCCCAATGCCAGATTCAGCCATCTTGGACGCAGAGCAGGGTGGGGAATGTGAACTCCAACTCCCATCAGCCCCAGCAAGCATGGCCAATGGGCAAGGCTGATGGGTGTTGTAGTCCGACCACATCTGGCGGGCCAATGGTTGATTATCCCAAATACAGACAGAGGTGTTTTGGGCAGGTGAGTTGCCTTGAAGGGCAATCATTTTTACCCAGAAGTAAGTCCCATTGACCTCAGCAGGGCTCATTTCTGTAATAAATTTGCTTAGGGTCTCCGCCTTACAGATTCATTAAAGTCTGACCCGGAATGTCTTCCAGGAATATCATCCAGAAGAAATAATGCCTATTTATTTTATCTAAAGCATTTTTAGCCTTCTCTTTGGCTGGAAAAGGATTCCAGAGCAGTTTACAAAGATCAGTGAATTTCATATATCTATATCTATATCTATATCTATATCTATATCTATATCTATATCTATATCTATATCTATATCTATATCTATATCTATAGATATAGATATAGATATATAGATATATAGATATATGGCTTTTCACTTGAATGTTTCCCAAGGCGTCTTGCAGCGTACAAATGAGACGTTAACGCCAAATGTAATAACAAGAATAAAAAGAAAGTCTAAAATGCTTGTATGTATTAGGACAGGTCCACTCCATTGACAAATAATTATAAAGAGAAGCCACCGACATACCCAGGAACCCTTCAAATTAAGGACCAAATGTCTGGTTTTGCCTGGCACCTAAAAGCAAGCCATGATTTTTTTTAGTTACAAAATTCTTATAATGACCTGATGGACTGGAACCAGCCGAACTCTGGCTTGTTTTCTGTAACTATGGTTAAGTGTCATGTCTGAATCCCCAGCTAGACCATCGCTTAAAAGGATTGCCCACCAACCCGGATTGTGAAACTGTGGTTTGCAGTTGGCTTCCAAAGTATGGTTTGTATGGTTGAGCATTCCAGCAAACCACAGTACATACGGCGATAAGCCGGTCTCTTGCTGATATCTCCATATGCCCGTCATCGAGGGCTGGTGCTTAGTTTAGTAACCTGTGCTGTAGTTTTGCTGTGCAATTGAGATAGCAGCGAGCGTTTAAGGCCACAAACCATAGTTAGCACGAACCGTAATCGTTGTGCCTGCCTTGGTTCCTTGTTTGGTAGCTAGAGTTAAGAACTGTGCATGTTTTTAAGCTTTTTGTATGACGGGCGTGAGGCTGGCTGGTTCACAAATCTGCCTGGCTCGAACGCCTCAAGACATTGGGCTTTTTCTTTGCGGTTGTGATTCAGTGATGGCTGTTTTCGTGGCATTTGGGTTTCCTTTTGGGTAGAATTAACCTTCCCCGAGTCCTTTGGAAAGGCTGGACTGGAAAGGCAACTTGCCAGCCAACTGAACAAATAGTGCCAAATTAGTACAGAAAGAGATCTTGTCATGCTTTGAGCCTATGTAAATGGGACTGAGGAAGTTCCCCTCTTAATCTGGGCTGGAGTTCTGTTTCCTTTCTTTCCTGAGCATCGGTAGTAGTAGGTTTTCGACAGCCGAAGTAAATTCTTTGCGAATCTCAGGACCGGCACAGAGCTGCTTTGCATGTGCTGCTAAACTGAACTGTAGCTCAGCATTAAGGAGGATATTGACAAGCTGGAGCGTGTGCCGGAAGACCAAGATTATAAAGGTCTTTAGGAGGAATGGTTGAAGTAGTTGGGTGCCTGTAGAAGAGAAGACAGAGCCGCTATGAGAGCCATCTTCAAATATCTGAGAGAGCCAGTGTGGTGTAGTGGTTAAGAGCGGTGGACTCGTAATCTGGTGAACCGGGTTCGATTCCCCGCTCCTCCACCTGCAGCTGCTGGGTGACCTTGGACCAGTCACACTTCTCTGAAGTCTCTCAGCCCCACTCGCCTCACAGAGTGTTTGTTGTGGGGGAGGAAGGGAAAGGAGAATGTTAGCCGCTTTGAGACTCCTTAAGGGGAGTGAAAGGCGGGATATCAAATCCAAACTCTTCTTCTTCTTGAGGGGCTGCCCCATGGAAGATGGGGGCAAGCTTGTCTCCTGCTGCTGCAGAGGGTAGGAGTTGAGCCAGTTTGATTCAAATCACAAGAAAGGAGATTCCCACCAAATTTAGGAAGAACTTTTTGACCAGAAGAGCAATTCATGGTGGAACATGCGACCTCAGAAGGTGGCAGAGGTTGGATGCTCAGGGATTGTTTCGTTGTGGTTCTTGCTTTGTGGGGGTTCAAAATAAACCACAAGCCTGGGTTCAGTTGGCACGTTGAGCCAAACCATGGTTTAGCTCTCAGCAGCAGCACAGTGGCTGCAATTTCCACTTTTAACATTTATAGCTTAAACGGAATTTCATGTTGGGAATGGGGGAGCTCCTTTCGAGAGAAGGTGGCAAGTAGAAGTCTGGTTATGGTGCTTTCTCTTAAGAAACATTTTGCTTTCTTCATATTTATATACCTTCAGTGGTGCCTCGCAAGACGAAAATAATCCGTTCTGTGATTCTCTTCGTCTAGCGGTTTTTTCATCTTGTGAAGCAAGCCCATTGAAGGATTAGCGGATTAGCGCTATTAGCGGCTTTTAGCGTCTTATCTGCTGGTCGGATCAGCTGATAAGCGGCTTAGCGGCTTAGAAAAAGGGGCGGGAAAGGGGAAAAAAAACCAGCAGGAACTCGCAAGACATTGTCGTCTTGCGAAGCAAGCCCATAGGAAATTCGTTTTGTGAAGCACCTCCAAAACGGAAAGCTCTTTCGTCTAGCAAGTTTTCCGTCTTGCGAGGTATTCGTCTTGCGGGGCACCACTGTACTTAATTTATGCAGTCATACCTCGTGTTGCATTTGCTTCAGGTTGAGCGTTTTCAGGTTGCATCCTGCGGCGACCTGGAAGTACCGGACAGGGTTACTTCCGGGTTTCACTGCTTGCGCATGCGCAGACGCTCAAAATGACGTTAGGCACATGTGCAGAAGCGGCAAATCGCAACCCGCGCACGCACAGACGCAGGTTGCATTCTGCTCATGCTGCGAACGGGGCTCCAGAGTGGATCCCTTTTGCAACCAGAGGTACCACTGTATAGTGTTCCCATAGCAGAAGTACTCTAGGAAGCCAGTGTGGTGTAGTGGTTAGAGTGTCAGACCAGGACCTGGGAGATCAGGGTTCAAATCCCCACTCAGTCATGACGTTCACTGGGTGACCTTGGGCCACTCCCAGTCCCTTAACCAACCTCACAGGGTCGTTGTAGGCATTAACTGAGGATGGGGGTGAACCATGTACCGCTTGGAGGAAAACATGGGATATAAACACAATAAATAAGCTTTTCTGCTTTCCTGCTTAAGGAAGTTGGACGTGCCAGCCAGGTGGAGAGGTCGGTTGCCAACCTGCCCTCCATAGATCACCATGTGGTCGCAATTGGACCTGGACCAGTCGCAAAACATGCTTGGCGCCTGGGGGATTTCTGATTGGTTAATGTTTGCAGATGTTAGACCAGTTTCAGACCTAATAGCTGTGCCTAGCAACTAAAAGTTGATGGACATAGGCTAGGGAAGAATGTTCAGCCTCCCCAGAAGACTACAGTTCCCACGATTCTTTGGTGGTGGAGAAACACTCAAGAGTTGAGCAGGCTTCAAAATGTTGCAGGTCTATAGCATGGGTGTAGTTTTTGGGGTTACCAGTATGATATTTCAATGCAGAGCATGTCATACATTTGGGGCAGAGAGCTGATGGGTGTCACTCGCCTTGTTCTCATCCATGGTGTTTGTGTGTATACAGATCTAGGTAGATGTACAGTGGTGCCTCGCAAGACGAAAATAATCCGTTCCGCGAGTCTCTTCGTCTAGCGGTTTTTTCGTCTTGCGAAGCAACCCTATTAGCGGCTTAGCGCTATTAGCGGTTTAGCGGCTATTAAAGGCTTAGCGACTAAAAGGCTATTAGCGGCTTAGCGGCTTAGAAAAAGGGGGGGAGCGAAAAAAACGCAAGACTCGCAAGACGTTTTCGTCTTGCAAAGCAAGCCCATAGGGAAATTCGTCTTGCGAAGCGCATCGAAAAACGGAAAACCCTTTCGTCTAGCTGGCTTTTCGTCTTGCGAGGCATTCGTCTTGCGGGGCACCACTGTATATATTTTGCAGCAAAAGAGCACTGATGAGTCTGTTGATTTGGTGATGCTGAATTTAATCAGCCCACGGTAAGTAGCAAAATATTTTTGCTCATCAATGCAGATAATGATCTTTGAATATCCTCGTAAGGTGAGATGATTCAAGAGAGGAGCCATTGTTCAGGAACCTGAGAGAAATTAGCGGAATATTTTTGCTAATCAATGCAGATGATGGTTTTCAAATATTGTCGTGATGCGAGATGCTTCAGGAGAGGAGAGGCTCGAGTTTAGCCCCAGAACCTGTTTATTGTGTCAGAGATTGAGCACACTGAAACAAACAGCAGTGTCAATGTCACCAAGCCCATTGCAGAAATATCCATGGTGGACTGTACCACTCGGACTACAGATGGGGGAATCATCTGTTTGAATGCTTTCCCCATTGTGGGGGGAAATATTGCAAGCAAAAGAGAGGGTTAGATTAGAATGCTTCCCCCTGATGTGCTCATTTTTTAAGAACAAGGAGGTCTGAGGGGCTGTTATTGGGACTTTCCAAGCTTGCAGTCTGATATGGTGCAGTCCAGAAAGGACTGTACTCTGTGTTGTATCAGATTGGAGTCGTGTTTTCGTTGACAGAGAAGCAGAGAGCCACATTCCTCTTCTCATTTGCCTTTCCCGATCCTTAGGGAAGACGTCAGAAGAAAAGTACCGTGAGTCCAGCGAGTTCTTAGAGTCAGCTCTTCCTCCTCTGCCCAGACCGCAAACAGATGCATTCTTATCATTTGTTTCCTTAGCTTTTTGATTCCAGCAGAAACCCGTTTCTAAGCTTCAAACGCCCCACTACAGTCATGAGGGCTAGAAACGTCTTTTAAAAATCAAGCATTGATTGATCCTCTGTAACCAAAACATTTATGTTAGAGGCCAATCTTTGCCACAAACCCCAAACAGTATTTTTGCGGGGGTCAGTTCTGCTTTATTAATATGTCTATGTGTGTGTGTGTATTTTCATTTATTATGTGCGGGTCTGTTTTCAGCCCTGTTTGAACTCAATAAATACCGCATTTTTCGCTCTATAAGACGCACCAGAGCACAAGGCGCACCTAGTTTTTGGAGGAGGAAAACAAGAAAAAAAATATTCTGAATCTCAGAAGCCAGAACAGCAAGAGGGATCACTGCGCAGCGAAAGCAGCAACCCCTCTTGCTGTTCTGGCTTCTGTGATAGCCGTGCAGCCTGCATTCGCTCAATAAGACATACACACATTTCCCCTTACTTTTTAGGAGGGAAAAAGTGAGTCTTATAGAGCAAAAAATACGGTAATTGGCGTGTGATAGTGAAAGGCAGGCATTGGGTCAGGCCTAGCAGACATAGGGAGATTGTGGAGAGATCTTGAAGCTGACATTCTAGCGCTGGTTGGGACTGTGCACAGGATCACTTGGCAGAGTCTGATTCTATTTCCCACTATCAGAAGTAATTATTATTATTATTATTATTATTATTATTATTATTATTTTCACCCTCCACCCTAAGGTCCCAGGGTGAGTTACAATTAAAAAGCAATATGAAAAACAGTTTGAAACAACCCACCATTACAGAAATAAGGTGGGTCAAGAATTACGCACTTTTGAGTGCCGAAAGCCAGGATGAAGGGGTGCATCTTCAGCATTTGCCAAAAGCCATACAATGAGGGTGCCAGGTACACCTCTCTGAGGGAGTCCCACAACTTAGGGGCTGCCACAAAGAAGGCCCTGTCCTGGGCTGCCACCCCCCAGAGCTTGTGAGGGCACTGGAACAAGAAAGAGGGCTGCCCCTCTTTGCCAATCTAAACACCTGAGAGAGTCTGTAGCAAAGGAGACAGTCTTTCAGGTATTTAGGGCGTTTATGGTTTTAAACACAAACATGAGCACGGTGAATTGGGCCCAGGGGCTTTTGAGATCTACAGGGAAGCCCAGCCGCTAATGTGACCGCTGCAGTTTGCACCAGTTGAAGTTGCCATGTTGTCTTCAAAGGGCAGCCCCACATAGGAACAGTGGGGCTGGAGCCTCTTGCACAAAGCCAATGGGCAGGTGGGAGCTGTGTGGGGCAGGCAGGCAATGAGTTTTGAGTTTTGTAGGCTGGTCCAAGAGATGGGGAGGGCATAGGGGGTGAGTTTTACCAGCTAGGCAGGAGCAAAGTAGGAACTGGCCGGGGCTGAATTGATCGGTTAAATCTGAGCTCTTTGAGCCTCTTATTACACCAAGGGTGATGTTGACCCAACAAAATAGCATTATCCCAGGACCCCTGAAGGTAGAAATTAATCTTAACGTGTCTTCTGTTGAGGGCTGTCTGCTTTCTATATTTTGTACTCACAACTACCCTGTGCAGGTGAGGAAGTGTGAATTGCCCAACATCACCCAGTGAACTCCATGTTTGAAAAGGGATTCGAACCCAAATCTCCCTGACCTGCACCCAATGTCCCATCCAACGCTGGCCTTTGGGGGGCCTAGATGGGGTATGGCGTATGTGGGTCTGCCCTATGGAATTTGGGGTGGTGAGTCAGGTTCTGTATAGCTTGAATACAGATGGGGATGGGGAATTTTTTTCCCCAGCCAGAGGGCCGCATTCTGATCTGAGCAATCTTTCGGGGGCCGCATGCCAGTGACTTGGCAGGGCCAGAGGGAAAAGTGAGGGGGGCAACAATAATTTTTAATTTTACGGTAGGCTGGTTTCTACATACTTTGCCCCCCCCCCCGCCCTTGGGGAAATTCCCATGGTCTTTGCCCCCTTCCCTCAGCCCACTCCAGGGCCCTTTGCTCTGCCCTTATGTCAAAAGACTACAAATAGTCTTCTATCAATGTCTTCAAGATGGCGCCCGTTGCCGTGGCAACAGATACAGGGGACCAGGCTCCCCCCCGGCTTGAGAAACACAGGCCAAAGATGGCAGGCTACCTTCTCCCCGCACCCCACCCCTCAGACGTTTTAGGGTTTGGCCAAGAAGAGGGCGGGGTGGAGACAGATCTGGAAATGCGTGCGAATTCTGCCGCCATTACAAAACAATAGACGGGGAGTTGATTGATCAAGGACAGGGCCCCAAATAGATGTCAGAGAAGTCGTGCGCTTGCACCTCATATCCCCAGCCTTTAAAAATGGGTCAGCCAACATTGTAGGCTGGTATTCATGCTCTGTTGCACATAAAATATTCCCTTTGCCCTTGACAAAGACTTTCCAACATGCAGCCTGTTAGCAGGTGATAACGCTCCTCTCCCATGCTGTGAAAATCTTTCCCCTCCCTGATTCCCAGATACCAAACACCAACATGGTGGAGCATCTTTCCCACGTGCTGAAGGTCCCTGGTTCAATTTCTGTCACTTCCAGGCAGGGCTGGGAGAGACCCATGGGCTTCCTCCATGGGGTGGCACCCAGCTTCCTGAAATCGTTGTCTTATTATCTCATTCTATTTTCTAACCATCCTGGGCACCGTTCACTCCTATGAGACAAAACAGAACGGATCCCCCTTGAGGAATATTTTTTTTGGGGGGGGACCTAAGTCTGCTCCTAGTTGATCTCAGCCACTGAGAATCTCCTCTGCTATCTTGCACAGCCTCTTCCTGACTTCCGTTCCTTGGTCACACTCTAGTGTGACCGAATTTTGGCAAAAACCATGGTGTTTAGGAGGACAGCATAGCTAGGAGAGGGCAGCCGTCTTGCCTGATGCCAGAGACCTTGTTTAATTTTCGAAAGTCTGCCCTGCTTTTCGTCCAACAGAAAACTCTCAAGAGCACCTGACGGTATGGAAATGAAAAAAGAATCAGAATAATGCCTTACTGGTGAACTTAGTTTAAACCAGTAGCTGGTTTGGATTTCTTTGTAGGGTTTCCCCCTCCAAATCAACCTTACAAATTTCAGAATATTTGGATCGCCTGCTAAGAAACTGGCGCCGGTTGGAAAACAATATTGTTTTTCTTTCCACGCACATTTCTTGCTAAGCAAAATTGTTTTAGAACATTTTTGCATTAAATCACAGGGTTTGAGATTTGATTGGGGTTTGCACCCATTATTAGCAGCGTTATGGAGAGGCAGATAACAGTCAGTGCTAAAGTCTCTAGCCCATCTAGAAAGAAAGTTATGAAGCAAATCTGCAATTGTTCTTATAAGCATTTTTTAATAGATGAGCCAGCCTGGCTGCTCCCGCCTTTTGGTTTTTAGCCAATGAGTGAAGTCATAGCTGTGATTGACAAGGGAGCTGTTTGGACACCCGGCCAGAGAAATCCCCAGAGTCTCAAAGAGCTGCCGATTCCCTTCTTCTGTCTCAATTTTCTCATCCTTGGGATCTCCATAATTTCCCCTTTCCCTGCAGCAACTAGGATGCGTCTTTCCTCTGGTGGGTTTGTCTGAGCTGTTTCCTGCAAATACTCTATACACAGTGAGTCCAGGCGGATGTTAAAGGAATTCCCCCCACCTTCAGATGGCAATGCAATAATAATAATAATAATAATAATAATAATAATAATAATAATCTGCAAAGAAAGAGGCTTCGGCATAAACAACAAGCAATAAGAATTCACTGTATAGGCAATTTGCAGTATAGTGGTATACGTAAGAAGGGACTACCTATGTGCTTAATAGGTCTTACTCCCAGGTAACTGGGTACAGGACTAGGTTTGGGCTTAGGGTTGGCATTGAAAGCCAGCCTTCAACAGCTGTGTGGCAGGCAGGAATTAAGAAGGTTCAGCTCTTTCTAGTTTGGAAATACAATTTGGGGGCGGAAGTGTGGTGCGTTCGAATTCTGCCGGTCAGGAATGACACAAAGCAGACGCAAATGTCATGCAAATCCGTGCCCTCTTTTTCAAGTGTGTTGGAGGACCCAGGAAAAAAAAACAGAAAACCCTTTTGTGGCCCTCCTGTACCACAGGATTTCAAATCTTTAGTGCGCCCGTTTTGTGGCACTGCTTTCTCAAGGTATATGGATGATCAGTTACCGACTAAAACAGAAGCAGCTAAGTCCTGCCATCCCCCTTGTTAATAAGGGAGGGAGGGTGATACTGCTTTGGTTTTAATTATCTACTTGTGTTTTTATCTTGTATTTTATTCGGTGACCCTGCCCTGAGACCTTGTGACGAAGGTCGCTATATAGATTTAATAAATAATAAGAACAACAACCCACATTCATTGGCACTGTGCAAATAAACCCCTAGATCAAGGAATTCACATTTTTTTAAAAAAGTCGTTTTGGGTGCACATGAAAGAAACTTTCCCTGCTTCACAGGAAAAAGCCAGACCTTAGATCAGTATCCAATATTTGTCGATTCTTCGGTGCTTTTACTCTCTTCCCTCTCCCCGCACAAATATATTCACCCAACCACCACCCTGCCAAAAGCATGTTCCCCCCGCAGACCATCTCTTTAATATAATTTTTATTTCTTTTTAATTTTTTTATTGTACCCCATCCCCCCCTTTAAATACACAACAGAAAGACATTTTCCCTCGCCCCGTTCTGGGGCGCAGAGTTGTGGGGAGAAGGGGGGCAGTCTGAGGAAAACGGGGTGGTCTCGGAGGGTGAGCCGCTGTAGGAGCCCACCCCCTTTGGACGCCCCAAATGTAGTTCGTTTGGTTATTTTTGTGGGGGATTCTTTCTTTTTTGTAATCCCCCCTTCTCTACCCCACAGGTTTCCACTTCCATCAACTTCTTAAAATTCTTGTCCATCTTTGTTTTAAGTGGGAGAGGGCCTAAAAAACACTTGGCAGGTCGGAAGAGGGGGGGGGGACAGGGTTGGGGAAAGAAAAGAACGGGAGAAGGAACCCCAAAAGAACGGACACAAAGGAGGAAGAAAAACGTGAGGGCGTAACTTTTCTTCTTCTTCTTCGTCATCGTCGTCATATGTCTTTTTCTTTTAAAAAAAGATTATTTCCAGTTTGCTTTTTATTATTCCTTTTTGTTGGTGGGTAGTCTCTCTCTCAAACTGTTGGTTTTCTTTTTGGTTATTGTATAGAAGTTTTTTTTTTTTTTAAAGAGCTTTGGATTCATAAAGAGGGTTTTTTGTGTTCTTTTTTTTTTCCTTTTTTCTTTTTTGCAAGGACGTCGGCACACCAGCACGTGGCAGGTAACTGTGTGTGTGTAGACGGGAGGATCCTTCTGGTTTTATTTTATTATTATTATTTTCTTCTCTTTCTTTCTTTTTTTAAAGCCATCGGAGTAGGGTTTTTTTTTTGTGTGTCGTTTCCCGCGCGGAGACGGAAGTCACGTCTATCAGGAGGAAAAAGACAGCGAGGTTGTTAGTTTTATTTGGTTCCTCAGTGCGGGCAGAGACCCAACTGGGGACGAGGAGGAGGAGGAGGAGAGAGAGAGAGAGAAGAGGGAAAAAATGGCAGGAAAGAAGAGGGAGAGGTGCCTTTCTTCCCCAGTTTGGTTGCTGTTCAAGTCGTTCAAAATCCATCAACAAGTTCGGGAGTCTGTCCATCCGTTCAGGACGGGAATTATTATACACAATGGGCAGCACATGCTCTAGGAGGGGTTGGGGGTGTGGGGTTGGGGACTCAGTTTCTCATCTTTGCCCCCCTCCCCCCCTTAAGTTTTGTTTCCTTGGGTTAATAACTTTCTTTCCGTCCATTATTTTTGTTTGCTTTTTTTTTTTTGGCCTTTCTCAAGTCGGTAATAACACAGTAAAAGGGTGGAAGGTGAGAGAGAGTGAGAGAAGGATCTCTAAGCAGGTGTGTGTGAGAGAGCGAGAGAGGGAGGGAGAGGAGACCAGGTTTGCACGAGGGCGTGCGACAGGTGTGCCGGCAGCGGTCACAAGCGTGTGTGGAGATGGGCGGGATGGGCAGGAGTGTGGTTCTCGCACACATGAGGGGTAGGACTTTGGGCAAAGGATTCTGGGAAGCTCCCGTTGACACGAGGAGACGGCGCCGCGGGCGAGGGAAAGGGGGTCCTCCCCGCTGGGGTCGGCATCCCAAGGAACACCTGTTGAGATGCCTGGGGACCCTTGAGGGAAAACATGGAGGACACCGAGACCTGAACCATAGACAGTGAGAGCCTCTCGTGCCTCTCTCATGTGAGGTACATGTGTACGCCACAGGAGGTGGAAGACTCTGGAATACACAGGCATGTGTGAAGGGACTGCGGGAAGGCGATGGGTTGGGCACCCATGTCGGATCCAGGATCCAGGAACCCTTTCTGGGAGGAGAGACCCTGGGAACTGGCGTCGGCCGGTGCACAGGGCCGGGAGGGCGAGGGGCACGGTGGGTGGCAGAGGAGAACAGCTTCTGCGCTCCATGCAGAGCGCAAGGCATTTCTGAGGTGGGCACTGTTGGGGGGGCTCCTCAGGCGGCAGGCTGCATTTCTGTTCCGCACCAGGTCAACTGGTCTTCCCTCAAGATGGCGGTGGGGTTGGGGGAGTGGGGTGGGACGGCTGAACATCTGGGTCCAGCTTTGCCCACATGGCTACCCAGGGGTCTGGGAAGAGCGTGGCCTTCGGGCAACTGGGTGTCGTTTCTTGAGTTTACTGGTGGCGGGGGGCTGCGTGATGGGCGTTTGGTATGGGCAGAGGGCACAGGGCACGCCAGGCGGGCGCCCTTCCCTCCGCCGGCTGGTTGGCTAGTGGGTTGGTTGCTTAGTCCTTCTCTCTCGGTCGGTGGCAGTGTAGCATCCGTCTCTATAAAGCTAGTAGTGTCGTAGAGGTAGCGTTACTTTTTGGGCTGGAGTCCGAGTGAGGTAATTTGGATTCCTCTTTGGCAAACACCGATGCGGTTGCTGCGTTGGATCCGGCCTTGCGCCGGTGAGCGCTGGAGCGAAGGTGGGCCCCCAGGGCCTCGCGCCCGCTCACAAGCACCTCACAGGCCAGGCAGTGGTAGGTGCACACGGGCACCCGCAGGGGGGGCGGGGCCGCGGGGGGCTGGCGCCCAAAGTAGCAGAAAGTGGCCTGGTGGGCGGCGGCGGCCCCCTCGCTCTCAAAGGCCGCCTTGCACTGGCGGCAGAGGTACTGGTGAGTCACGTCAACCGTGGAGATGCCGGGGGCCTCGGGCACCTCAACGGGCGGCTCGGGCATGGGCGTCGGGAGCAGGGGGCTGGGCAGCAGCCCCATAAGCGTCTGAGGTATGACGGGGTTCATGGGGAACAGCCCCTTCTTCATGCCGTAGAGCTGCTGGAAGTAGGCTCCGGGCAGCTGCGCCCCAAAGAGCGAGGGGGCTGCTGCCGTGGCTGCCGCCGGCAACGGGAAGGGCAGGAACTGGCCTCCCAGCAAGGCCGGCACGGCGGCCTTCAACGTCTTGAGGTTCTTCACCGCGGCAGTGGAGGGCACGGAGGGTTCCTGGGCTGAGCTGGAGGCGGGGTCTGCCTGGCCGTCGCCCGGGGAAGTCTCTGGAGCAGGTGCCGGCGGCTCTGTGGAGGGGCCAAGCTGGGCTGGTTCCGGAGTGAGGTGCTGAGGTAAGGGGGGCCCCGGCTGCGTGGAGGCCAAAGGGGTGCTCAGGGCCCCGGAGGAGGAAGAGGAAGGGCCTGTTGGGAGAGAAAAGAGGGGTGAGTTGTGTGCTGCCTCCACCTGTTTCCTCAATGTTGCCTTTCTCCACTGGCTCCCTGCTTCAAAGCCTTAGGGACAGAGTCATTGCAGGACGACGGGAGAGCCCAGCCCAACCCTCCTGGGATAGCTCAGGCGGGGAGCATGAAACTCTTAAGCTCAGGGTTAATCTCTTGAAAGACCTACACTGGCTCCCAGTACGTTTCCGAGCACAATTCAAAGTGTTGGTGCTGACCTTTAAAGCTCTAAACGGCCTCGGCCCAGTATACCTGAAGGAGCGTCTCCACCATAGCTGTCAACTTTTCCCTTTTTTAAAGGGAAATCCTATTAGGAATAGGGGAATTTCCCTTGATAAAAGGGAAACGTTGACAGCTATGGTCTCCACCCCCATTGTTCAGTCCAGACACTGAGGTCCAGCTCTGAGGGCCTTCTGGTGGTTCCCCTCCCTGCGAGAAGTGAGGTTGCAGGGAACCAAGCAGAGGGCCTTCTCGGTGGTGGCGCCTGCCCTGTGGAACACCCTCCCACCAGATGTCAAGGAAATTAACAACTATCTGACTTTTAGAAGACATCTAAAGGCAGCCCTGTTTAGGGAAGTTTTTAATGTTTGATGTTTTATTGCATTTTAAATATTTTGTTGGAAGCCACCCAGAGTGGCTGGGGAAACCAAGCCAGATGGGCAGGGTATAAATAATAAATTTATTATTATTATTATTTATTAGGGGTTCGAGTCCCACGTTGGGTCTTGCAGGGGGTTGGACTAGATGATCCTCTACAATTCTACAATTCCACAACCCAACATCTGCTTCCTCTGGTTGCTGAGATGGACGCCCTCTCATTCTGGTAACAAGACACCAACTACCACTCTCAATGAACCACCCCAGATGCAGGGGGAAGAGGAGATTTCGGCGCCATTTTCACCTCAACCTACTCCCAACGTGCACAATGGAAGCCTCAGGGACGGGACAGGGGGAAGGAAAGGCTATGCTAGTGGGAAGAAACGGGAAAAAAAGTTGGGAGAAGAGAAAGATTGTGTGGAGAACCAGAATGCCACACAGAGCGACTGCTTGGGATGAAAATGACGCCATTTCCACGCAAAATGGCAGAAGTGGGGATTAGGGTCAGAGCAGAATGTGGAGACCTAGCAATACTTTTGGAGAGAAGCGAAGCAGATATGGGTTTGGAAAGATCCCATAGCGAGTGGCGAACCTGTAACACGGCTTAAAGACGAGGCCCTATCCCCAACCTCCTTGAACGTAACTTACCTCTCCTTCCCACCTCTCACTCACCTGGCGCAAAGGGAGCCATGTTTCCAAGAGAAGATGGCACTGTGGCGGGAGGCATGGAGGCACCCAGCCTGGTCGGGGATGGCGTCCCTTTGTCCGGCACGAGCTCATAGCACTTGCTCTCGCTCTTGAGCTGGGCCTTGATGGCCTCCTTGAGTCGGGCGAGGTGCCCGCGGGAGAAGAGGTGCCCACGGCAGGACACGTAGAAATCGTACTTGACTTCACAGTAGGGGCACTCGGCCTGCGATGGAGTGCTGGGATGCCCCTCCTCGCCACCGCTGGCAGCCTTGGCCTTCTTCTCCTTGGCCCTGGCGTTCTGGAACCACACTTGGATCACCCGCTTGGGCAGCCCTATCTCCTCGCCCAGCACCTCGCACTCTTGCATGGTGGGCGTCCGGTAGGCCTCATAGCAAACTTTCATGATCTTCAGCTGCAGGCTGGACATCTGCGTGCGATACCGGCGCTGGCCCAAAGCGTCGTGCATGCCTCCAAAGCCACCGTCCGCCCCTCGGCTCCGCCGGCTGCCGGAGAAATCCAGATCGGCCAGCGACGAGGAGGAGGAGGAAGACGAGTCGCTCATCTCCCCTCCCGACAGGCTCCGGTCTTCGTTCTCTTTTGGCAATTCTTCTTCGGCTGCTTCTTCCTGCGCTTGTGGCTCCGCAGGAATCTCTGGCTTTGCTGGAGGTAGCTGTAAGCTCACCGCAGAGAGGCTGGGCGCGAAGGCCGCTCCGTAGTGGATGGTCGGGTCTCGCGGCAGAGGACTGAATTTTGGGAAGGCGGAGGGGAGCACCGGCGAGGGCTTGCCGGTTGCGTTGGCCGTGCTGGCATTGCACCGAAACTGACCCTTCCTCTCGCGGGCTCTTGTGTTCTGGAACCACACTTGAACCACCCTCTTCTTGAGCCCAACCTCTTCGGAGATGCAGTCAAGCATCTTGCGGGTCGGGTTGGAGTCCTGCATGTACCAGCGGTACAGGATCTCCAGCTGCTCCGGCAAAATGGTGGTGCGCAGGCGCTTGTCCCGGGGGGGCTCGCTGTCCCCTCCCGCCACACTGGCGCACTCGCTGCCAGTGGGCGACAAGCTCCCATCCTCATGCTTCCGCTTCTGTGCTCGGGAGGGATCTGGGTGGGTGGCGCGGTCGCCAAACACCAGCGGGGCAAAATCCAGGGGAGGCTGGGGGGCAACCGGGGCTGGCGGAGGGCCGGTTGCTGGCATGTGAGAAACACGGTGGATATTGAGGAGGTCGGCGCTTGAGAATTTGGCTGTGCAGTGGTCACAGGGATGGGTGCTTGCACTTTCAGGAGGGGCTGTGGGTTGCTCCTCCTCCTGAGGTTTGTCTCCAGTGCCGTCAACCTTAGCTTCTCCGTCAGCCCCTGAAGGCTCCGGCAGCGGCTGTTGCTGCGGCTGCTGCTGCTCTTCTTCTTCCTCCTCCTCCTGCTCCTCTTCCTCGGGGCCTTCGTTCTCCTCCTCGGCCCCCTCTCCCTCCGCATCCACCGGCTGGTCATTGTAGCACTTTTTAAGGTGGCGCATGAGCTCAAAGATACAGCGGAAGGACGCCCGACATTTCTTGCAGGAGGGCTGCACCGCAGCACCTCCACCCCCCACGCTGGCCTCGCTCCCGCCGCATTTCCGCGCTTTCTGACGGGCGTTTTGGAACCAAACCACGATGACTCTGTTGGGCAAGCCCAGCATTGCAGACAGCCGCTCCACCTCGCCGTCTTTGGGGTAGGCGCTGCACTCAAAGAAAGACTGTAGGGCTTGAGACTGGAACTCTGTGAACTTGGTGCGGGAGAAGCGCCGGGTGGATGGGAAGCCCCCGCGAAGAGGCTCGGGAACCCCGGGCCCACCGCCACCTTCCTCTTCCTCCCCCCGGAACCACAAGGATTTCAAGCGCTCGGGAGGCACGTGGGGGGTCTCGCTCTCTAGCGGCGGCACCACCACTGGCATGGGCTGCATTAAAAACGGAGGGCAGAGCGGGGGGATCTCCAGGGGCAGGGCGGCTGGCACAGTCACTGTGGTGGTGTCTGTGGCAGCGGCAGTGGTTGGAGCAGTAGTCGTGGCAGTGGCTGTCTCGATGGGCAGTGCCGGCGGCGGAGGGGGATACATGCTGTCATAGCTCTTCCGGAACTGGGCGGCGTAGCGGTTGAGCGCCTCAAAGGGCAGGAACCGCCGGTGCACATGCTCCTCGTGCGTCTTCAGGATGAGCATGTTGGAGAACTGCTTCCCGCATGCGCCGCACAAGAGCTTGCCCGCCGGCGGGCGCGGAGGTGCGGCCGGGGCAGGGGCGGCAGGCTGCTTCCCCTCGTTGTACTGGATCACCAGCTCAAACCCAAAGTTCTCCAGGAGGGCTTTGGCAGCCGTGCGGGATGCCTCGCTCCCTTGCTGGCCCCCCTCGGCCTCCTCAGCTTCGGCCTCTTCTGGCGCCTCCGGTTTGGAGCCGGCAGCGGCTGCTGGCGCCTGCTCTTCCTTGGCTGGCAGAGGTGGCAGCAGCACGGGTGGCGTGGCCGGGAGGGTCAGTGCCGGGGTGGCCAAAGCCAGCTTGGGAGCTACCTTGAGGTCGTGCAGGTAGAAGGGGAGCAGCAGCTGCTGTTGCTGCTGCTGGAGTTTCAGGAGCGACTCTGGAACTAGTGGGAAGGGCGGCAGCAGCGGCGGAGTGAACAATGGTGCAGGGAAGCGCTGCAGCTCTGCTGCGGACGGCGCCAGGAACGGGAGCGTGGGCACCTGCACGCAGCCCGCCTCCAGGAGCTTGGGGGTTTCCGCTTCCAGCGGCGCTTCACACGGGGGATCCGGCTCGGCGGCCGGCAGCTCCGCTTTGCCGGCGGCTTCCATCTTGGCGACGCGGGAGCGGGTCTGGTGCAGGACGGAGCGCATGTGGATCTCCAGCGTGGAGCTCTGGTTGTAGGAGACCCGGCAGGTGGTGCACTTGTAGGGCTTGTCCGAGGAGGGCTGGAGAACGCCGGCGGCGCCGGGCTCGCCCCGGGACGGCGCGGAGGGGTCGGCCGAGGCCTTCTTCATCTTGTGCAGGTGGGAGACGGAGTTGTAGTGGACCAAGAGGATGTTTTTCTGCGTGAAGGACTCCTTGCACACCGTGCACTTGTAGGGCCGGGCCGGGTCGAGGAACTTATCCAAGGCGAAATTGGTCGCCTTGCGGTAGGACAGCGGGTGCCGGGGGTCTTGGCTGGGCAGGGCGAGCGGAGAGGCCTCTGGAGCCTCGGCTGAAGCCGGTGGCAGCGGCGGCGGCGGCTCCTCCAACGGGGCATTCAGATGAGGAGCATCTTCGTCTTCAAACTCCAGAGGAGCAACTGAAGGAGGAGGTGGTGGTGGTGGCGGCGGTGGCAGTGGAGGAGGAGGTGGAGAAGAGGTTGGGGGTGGCTTTTCTGGGGGGTCAGCAGGTGGCGCAGGGGAGGCTGGAGGAGGAGGAGTTTCAGGGCCAAGCACAGGAGCCGGAGAGGATTTCTCCCCTGTGAGTGGTGCTGATGTAGGAGAGAGAAAGAAAAAGGAGAGAGAGAAACTACCATCAGTTTTCTCCGCAGCCTGTTTTGTCGCTCCTTAGCCAGCATGTAACAGGGACATGGGTAGCGTTGTGGGTTAAACCACAGAGCCTAGGACTTGCCGATCAGAAGGTCAGCAGTTCGAATCCCCGTGACAGGGTGAGCTCCCGTTGCTCAGTCCCTGCTCCTGCCAACCTAGCAGTTTGAAAGCATATCAAAGTGCAAGTAGATAAATAGGTACCACTCTGGTGGGAAGGTAAACGGCGTTTCCGTGCGCTGCTCTGGTTCGCCAGAAGTGGCTTAGTCATGCTGGCCACAGGACCCGGAAGCTGTACGCCAGCTCCCTTGGCCAGTAAAGCGAGTTGAGCGCCGCAACCCCAGAGTCGGTCACAACTGGACCTAATGGTCAGGGGTCCCTTTACCTTTACTAGCCAGGATGTATTTGTGTGTGTGCATGGAGGTTCTGGGTACAGAAGCATAGCTTGCCACAGTCGATCGCAAATAGTACAGCAACTAGCACGAGACTCTTAATTTCAGGGTCTTGGGTTCGAGCCCCATGTTGGGCAAAAGACTCCTGCACTGCAGAGAGTTGGACTAGGTGATCGTTGTGGTCCCTTTCCTCGTCCTCTCCCCGGAACCACAGGCATCTCCAGGGGCAGGGAGGCTGGCATCACAGTCACTCTGGCCCTGTCTGTGGAAGAGACCCAACTCTACAGTCCCTCGATTCTATGGTGCTTGGTCTGTCTTTCCCAACCCCACAATTCCTAGGTGTTTGCTAGAGGGTTTGTCCAAAAACGGCTGGGAATCCCCAGGGGCACCTGCTAAGAGCAAGTGTGTTTCCTGGCAAAATGCAGGCCTCACTGCCTGGGGGGGGGGGGGAATTCTTTTTATCCACGACGCTTTCCATACCTTGACGCTTCCTGCCTCATCTGTAAATGTAGATCTGTGTACATTAGCTGCTTGAATTTTTGTAGGGTGTGCGCGCGTTCAAATGGAGCAGGACAAGTACTGCCTTGACCTCATTCCCAATTTCTGATATCTAGGAGGGCTAAATATTTGGGGAGTTTACAGCCCCTGCCCTGCAGGAGGGACTTGTGTCACTTAATATGCTTTGCTTCTGTCAGTGCACCATTGGATTGCGTTTGTACTGCTTCTCAAACCAGTACAATCGTTTGTGGCATCCTAAGAAGCCTTATGAGTTTCCCAGGAAGCAGGTTTCTAGTCCTCATGCCCTCCAGAGAGAGAAGCTTGAGAATAGGCACGGCAAAGCCGTTGATTAGTCCTGCCAGTAGCTGCTTCTTCCTGCTTAAATTTTTTTTGGGGGGGGGGGCAAGGGTTGCCAGGAAGGGGAGGTTAGGGTCAAGCAGGCTGCCACGAAATCCCTGGCATCTTGATGCTACCCTTAGCGGGTGAAAGGTGAAAGCTCCTCTCTTTGCAGCCCACACACTACTTACCAGCAAGAGGGCTTTCAGGTTCGTTCCCAGCCCCCTGCTCTGAGCTGGGCGTCCCGCCGGGCTTTAGTGGGTCAGGAGGGAGGTTGAGGCCGGGGATAACTTTGGTGGCAAAGGTCATTTCCACAGTAGTGGCCTGGAGAGAAGGTCAAGAAGAAGAAAAGGCAGAATTATATGAGCCAAAGGCGGGCTGGGGAAGGGAGGAACCAGTTATTAGTGATCATTTGGAGCAGGGATGCCGAACTCCCCAATTTATAAAGTATTTACAGAATGCTGCTGCGGCCATTTCACGAATGGTGGAAACAGGCTAAAGCTCACCAGTCAGTGGAGCCACAAACACCTCCCTCCTAATGACGCCCCCACTTGGCTCTCTGGATGTTGATGATGATGATGATGATTTATATACCACCCTATACCCGGAAGGTCTCAGGTTGGCTCACAAAACAAAATCAAAATATAAAACCTCAAGATACATACAGTGGCACCTTGATTCTCAAACGCATTGGTACTCAAACGCCGAAAACCCGGAAGCCAAACGTCCAGTGCGGCTGTCAGCTGTTGTTGCTGGGGCGCCTGCACTAATCAGAAGCCGCGCCTTGGTTTTTGAACATTTCGGAAGTCAAACGGACTTCAAGAACGGATTAAGTTTGGCGCTTTTGTTTTTGCTATTTATTTTGTGGTTTTTGTTTCTGAGGCTTTTTTGGTTAATTTGTTTTTGTGACAGTTCAGCTACTGATGGATTGATTGTGTGCCTGCGGAAATGGATAAAAGCCCCCCATCCAAACAATGACTATCATCAGTGGAGGTAAGAAAAAAAAGTATTTTTTTATCATCTACAATACTGTCTTATTTATTTTATAGTTCAGTACATTGATTATTGCTTTCATTTTATGGCTCAGTGGTCTCGTTAGATAGTAAAATTCATGTTAAATGGCTGTTTCAGGGGTTGTTTTTAAAAGTCTGGAACGGAATAATCCGTTTTCCATTACTTTCTATGAGAAAGTGCGCCTTGGTTTGGAAAGCTTTGGTTTTGGAACAGGCTTCCGGAACGGATAAAGTTTGAGAACCAAGGTACTACTGTAATCGAAATAAAAAGAAGAACCCAATAACCCCCCGTTGTCCTCACCACTGGGTCCCCACACCTTCCCAAGCCCCTTTTGTCAAGCAGTCCCCATCTCTTTGACAGCAGCGTGACGGGCACAGGCCCAACAGGTCAAGCTTTCCAGAGAAGGGAAAGCTTCACCTGCTGAATTACCTGCAAAGGGTTAGTGGCACATGAAAAAGCAGCTAAAAAAGCCAATGCAATTCTGGGCTGCATCAATAGGAGTATAGCATCTAGATCAAGGGAAGTAATAGTGCCCCTGTATTCTGCTCTGGTCAGACCTCACCTGGAGCACTGTGTCCAGTTCTGGGCACCACAATTCAAGAAGGACACTGACAAACTGGAACGTGTCCAGAGGAGGGCAACCAAAATGGTCAAAGGCCTGGAAACGATGCCTTATGAGGAACGGCTAAGGGAGCTGGGCATGTTTAGCCTGGAGAAGAGGAGGTTAAGGGGTGATATGATAGGCATGTTCAAATATATAAAAGGATGTCACATAGAGGAGGGAGAAAGGTTGTTTTCTGCTGCTCCAGAGAAGCGGACACGGAGAGATGGATCCAAACTAGAAGAAAGAAGATTCCACCTAAACATTAGGAAGAACTTCCTGACAGTAAGAGCTGTTCGACAGTGGAATTTGCTGCCCAGGAGTGTGGTGGAGTCTCCTACTTTGGAGGTCTTTAAGCAGAGGCTTGACAACCATATGTCAGGAGTGCTCTGATGGTGTTTCCTGCTTGGCAGGGGGTTGGACTCGATGGCCCTTGTGGTCTCTTCCAACTCTATGATTCTATGCTTCTATGATTTTCTGCGATTGTATCCCCTCCACCCTTAATATGCTTCCAACATTAAGCGGGGCAGGGAGAGCTGCCCACTGAGCTATCAACTCACCACCAGAAGCAGCTTCTCCACGCATTCGGGCACCACGTTGTGAATGTGGCTGAGGTGGAAGTGGAGGTTGGTGCGCCCGACCAGCTGCTCCTGGCAGAGCGGGCATCGGAATTTGGGCTGCACGGCATGCTGGGAGACGGTGTGAGCCCGGACGGCTTCGGCTGATTGGTCGGTGTAATTGCAGTAGGGGCAGCAGAACACCTGCTTGGCCGGAAGAAGGTGAAAGGGGGGGGGGGAGAGATGGAGGTCCGAGAAAAGAAAACGTTAGCTCCAGGAAGCAGGAGTCTGTCTCTTCCTGGCACCTGGGGGGGAAAAGGGGGATTTGCATATATATCTTATTGAGGATTTGAGGGAGGAGGCGTGTCGGTGTAGGCAGAACGAAAGAAAACAAAAAGTTTTTAATAGGGAAATCACAAAGGGCGATTAGTAATCATTAAAAAGAAGGAGCTGACACATGCTTGCTCCCACCTGCTCATCTTGGTTCTGCGCCATCTTCGGAATAAAATAAATAAACTCTCTCCCCTCCCCACCCCCCAAAATATTGCCTTTTCTTACACGCAAGCAAGCTAGTGCCCTAAGCTGCAGACCAGGGAACGTGTGTGGCTTAAAGGCCTTAGGCTGAATGATCAAAGAGAGACATGAAAGTGTCTGTGTCAGGATTTCACCTAAGGGCTGATTGGTATCTGCAGAAAGGACAAGGCGGGTCAAGGGTTGAGCTGAGCGAAAATGAGAGGTTTTTTTTCCTTTCCTGGACCGCCAGGTCCGCGCCCGTGTGCTCAGTGTGGGGCAGCTGTAAAACTGGCATAATAAACCCAACGCTAGTTAACATCGAAGGGCTTGTTGCAAGGACCGATCTGATCACGTCTGCACAGCCTTGGCAGCGTTTTCATCTTGAGAATCACGGGCCTTTCTGGGCTGGGCAAAGGTGGCGTCAGAACAGACTGAGAAGTGGGTTTTCCAAACCCCTGGATGCATGGCAATTCAATGTTAACAGGATGGGACCAGTATAAGCGGACAATCCCATTCACGAAAAGGGCTTTGAAGATGCAGTGGTACGGTTAACATTGTGTATTTCACAGCTGGTCATGCCCAATTTGTTTCATCAGGGTGGATCTCATTCCCCTCCCCACCCCCCCACCCCGCTAGGCAGAGATGCTGAATTTCTGTTTTTAATTCAACCATTTGGCCCCCCACCAGGAACAAGCAAGCAAGCAAGAAAAAAAATCTAATCTGCCAAGTGAAGTTTCGCGGGGATGTTTGAGGCTGCCGCCGTTGAATCGTGTAGAGAGAGGGTTAAAATGGAGGAGATGGAGGCTTCAGAGACACTGTGTGATTCCCCCACCTCTGCCCACCCCCCGCAAAGCCCCCCAATAAGCACCACTCACTGTAGTGTCTCCCACACCTCCGGCTTTCGTTTCAGTCTCGTCAGAACCTGCAGGAAGGAAAGAAAGCGGGGGGAAACGTTATGGTGTTTTCCTGCAGACACTTTCAAAATGGCGGTTAAAAGCTCCAAGGGGCTTTGAGGCCTGATGGAGGTATGTGATGAGAGAGGGGTTCTTGAGGGTGGTACAAGGCAAGGACACCCCCCTCCCACTGCAGTGGGGACAGCGGAATTGGGGGGGGCATTGAATCAGGCACCCTTAAAAGGATGCCTTGGCGGGCCCCCGCTCAATGTAACTATCCCTATTCCTTGCAAGCGCAAGATATTTGAAATGCTGATTTTTTTTAAAAATCGCCATAACCCGCCCTGGGACCAGCTGGAGAAGGGCAGGTAATAAATTTAATAAGGATAATAAAAACAGCCAGCCTCACGGAAGCGAGGAGTGAGACTTGCTGGGACTCGCCCACAAATACCCCTGGTATTATTCCTTTTGCAGAAGCCGCGGTGGCAAAATGGGTCTCTGCACTTAGACAACACTCAAAACCGAGGGAAGGCATTGCAGGGTCTTTTCCTCATATTCCTGGTACTACAGCCGCCCTGGTTGGGGATCGCTGTACCTTTCAACAGGACACCGCCTCCTTAAGCGAGGGTGGCGCTGGGGGAATCAAGAGGGGCACAAACATTTGGGGTGTTTGGCACCCCTGAATGGGAGGAGCCTTTCGCATGGGCTGCCGCCACGAGGGAGGGGTTAGGGGCATGGCCAGCAATGTAGGCGTGGCTTCAAGGAGCAGCAACCTCGCCAGTGGGCGTGGCTTTGCACAAGAGGGGAGGAGTCACTCACCAGCCGCCTGGGGTTTACTCTGCGTTTCCTTTTCGGGGGGCAAGGTCTCCAGCACTGTTTCTTTCCCTAGAGATGGGGAGAGAACCACACGTGGGTGCGGGGTGGAGGGAGAAGGGAAATGGGGGGTGGGCTTTCCAGACGCTGTTGGACTCCCCCAGCCCCCAGCCAGCATGGCCTACAGTCAGGAATGATGGGAGCTGTGGCCCAACTTCCAGAGACCTCCACCACCCAGATAGCCTGGCCGATATTCCTGCTCCTCCTCTTTCACCTGGGAGTTTGGAAGGTGGGGAACCTGGGGGTGGGGTGGGGGTAGAGGGAGACAAGAGAGGAGGGAATTCCGCCGCCGACGCTGCAAGAGCCGGCGTGACGCACGATCCAGGACTTTATCCTCGTCAGAGACTAATTAAACTCTCAACCCAAGTGGGATCGTTAATATCGAACGGACTTGCCTTCCCGCCCGGCAGTAGCAACCTCACTGCCATTGGCAACTCAATTAACACTATTCAATACACCCGCCAAGATGTTAAGACCTCCATTTCTCACAACGCAGAGTGTTCTCATCCGGCAAACCCCCCCCCCCCTTTCCCGGTGCACACTTTTCCTATTGCCTTGTCCTAACTGCTTCAGATCTCCCCATATGCCTTCCCCACATAAGCAGCCATCCACCCCGGACACCCGCATCCTATGTTCTCGCTTCTACTGAGGTCTCTGCTCCAAAAAATTAAAAATGATCCCTTATCCAGGACTGCTTTACCCACCCAGCCAAAGCCACCCATTCCCATCTTTTGGCTTGGAATCTGCCCTCAGGACTGGACCCCCTCACTAGCCTCCCCATGACCCACACAGCTCCCCTTCCCACATTTTAAATGCATTTTATGCAGCTGATCCTTGTTGACACTTCTGCACACTCTCAGGTGTGCGTTAGGGGGAGGCGGAACATTTGCAGGGTCAACAATGTTTTGAAAGATAAATTTGAAGCTGGGAACGAGGCCAACTCGCATCACGTGGGGGGGGTGCCCGCCCTGGGCACCTGACGGGAGGTGGATGAGGGCAGCTACCAGCTAGGAGAAGGGGAGGAAGGAAGGAAAGGCGATCTCTATCCTTCCTCCCTATTTCTTTCTCTCTTCCCTTTTCCCTCTCTTCCTCTCCCTCCCCCCGCCCGGCTGCGGTCCCTACATCTCTCTTTCTCATTTCTCCTCTCCTTCATTCTTCCTGCGGGTTGCTAGGCAACCACCCCAGTATCTGTCATAATCCATTATGAAGCTGGGGGGGGGAGGGGGAGGGAGAGAAGGAGAGGGAGGTTGGCGGCGGTGGAAGAAGAGGAGGATGGAGTGTTCAGCAGCTTCTCGCTTGAATATCTGCGGACACAGGCATGCATTAAACGCAGAGCAAAAGGGGAAGACGTGGCGAAGCAAAGGGGGTGTGAAAGAGAGAAGGGGGGGAGAAGGCGGGCAGACAATGGAGGAATGAAAGAGTATTCGGTATCCGACCTTCAGTTCTCCACCCCCCCCCAAAAAAAAAACCTCCCACAGCCTTGCCACTTTGAACATTTGCAAGAATTGCTGTTTCTTTTCTCTCCCAACTGTCAACCCTCAACATTTCAGCCCCTACTACTATTGCTGCTATTCCCCACCATCCACCATTCATGCCCTTCATTCAGTGCAAATCTGCAGCCTGGCACCTTCTGCGG
Organism: Podarcis vaucheri; assembly: GCF_965113315.1. Taxonomy (NCBI): domain Eukaryota; kingdom Metazoa; phylum Chordata; class Lepidosauria; order Squamata; family Lacertidae; genus Podarcis; species Podarcis vaucheri. The sequence goes on along the minus strand of NC_138751.1, from coordinate 7,003,817 downwards.
GTTTGCCACCCTCTCCGGCGGCACGGGGTGCCCGCCATGGCCAAGCTGCAGGGCCGTTACCAGCGGGGTTGGCGGGAGCAAAGCAGATGTATCTCTCGAGGCCCGGGGTGCCTTCTCCGTTCTGGAGGAGCTGCAGGCGCCACTGGCCATGGGAGTCGCGGTGCTGGGGAGACCGGAGGTGCTGGATCATGGCCAGGCGGTTCGGCGCGTCCGTGTTGCAAAGGAGGCAGCGGAACGGGGCAGGTTCGGGGCCTGGCGGCGCTGCCGATGTGGCCTCCATTTCCAGGAGGAACTAGCAGGAGAGAAGGAAAGAATTGCAGATAGCAAGGACATAGGACCCGTTCAATGTTCCAGGTGGCTCCCTCTGAGAAATGGATCCCACCTGCCCCTTCTCGCTCCTACCCTTTTCCTTATGGCATGCCTCCATTCCTCTAAAGCCCCTCCCATTCCGGTGGCCCCACCCCTTTCTGCTTGGCTCCACCCACTCCCTGTTAGAAACACCCTGAAAGGGACAGCTTAGCTCCTCCCCCATTTTGGCGGGAGTTGGAGGAAGGCCACTCCCTATGTCACCCACAAGCCCCGCCTACTCCCCTCAGACCCAGGCACCTTGTAGCCTTGCAGCGCCTCCTGGTGGCCAGCCCCCGCCACGTGCAGCCTCATCTTTTCCTTGCTGTTGGTCTCGTATTCGCAGAGATTGCAGTGCAGGTGGAGGGGCGGGCCGAGTGGAAGCTCCGCCCCCATGTGGGCCCCGAGGCTGCCCCCTTCGCGCAGGTGGGCCGCCAGCTGGTACTTGAGGGCGTGCTTGTCGGTCTTGAGGTGCAGCTGGAAGTTGGCCTTCAGCTGGGTGCCGTAGGCGCAGAGCCGGCAGCGGTGCAAGTCGCCCGACACCTCCTTCCACTCGGCCTCGGGCAGCGAGCGGGGGGCCGACGCATGCCTCAGGAGCGCTTCCAGGCTGTCCGTGTTGAAGGCTTGGCACACCAGGCACCCAAACAGCCTCTGGGGACCCCCCAGGTCTGGCGCAGAGTGGGGCGGCAGCGGAGAAGGTGGGGCGGGCTCTGGAGAGAGCGATGCAGGAGCTGTGGGGAGAAGGGTGGCAGAATGACTGCCTATGGACGGAGAGGGGACACACTTCAAAACATTATTATTATTATTATTAGTTTTTACACATAGGTAAAGTTAAAGGGACCCCTGACCATTAGGTCCAGTCGTGACCTACTCTGGGGTTGTGGCGCTCATCTCGCTTTATTGGCCGAGGGAGCCGGCGTACAGCTTCCGGGTCATGTGGCCAGCATGACTAAGCCGCTTCTGGCAAACCAGAACAGCGCACGGAAACGCCGTTTACCTTCCCGCCGGAGCGGTACCTATTTATCTACTTGCACTTTGACGTGCTTTCAAACTGCTAGGTGGGCAGGAGCAGGGACCGAGCAATGGGAGCTCACCCCGTTGCGGTATTCAAACCACCAACCTTCTGATCAGCAAGCCCTAGGCCCTCTGGTTTAACCTACAGTGCCACCTGCATCTCTTATTATTAATTAGTATTATTATTGATTAAATTCGCATGCCGCCCTCCATCAGTAGATCTCAAGGCAGTTCACAACACGAAAATGCAATATGAAAAACACAAACTACATAATGGCAATATGCACAAAGCTGGGGAGGCAGCGAGTGAGAGGAGCAAAACAGAAAGGAGCGGAAAGAAAAACTGCACAGACCACAAAACAACAAAACGAGAGTAGAGACTGTGGTCACATTCACACAGCACATTTAAAGCTCTTTGATACCCCTTCAAACAGTCACAGCTGCCCCAACGTGCCCTTGGAGGTGTAGCTCTGCGGAAGGAATAAGGGGTCTCTTAACAGCTCTCAGAACCCTTAACAAACTACAGCTCCCAGGATTCTTTGTGGGAAGCCGTTCGAACGGCACAAGAGGCCTGTTCATTATTAATTGAGGCTCCCACCCAGCCTTTAGATCCCATGTGGACAGAAGCAGCAGTGGCCATGATTGGGGAGGGGAGGCGACCATCGCTTACCTGAGCCCAAGGCAGCCATCTTCCTGCCGGCGGCAGCGTTGAGATGTGAGAAGCCTCCGTTGAGCAAGATCTGGCTTTGCTCCATGGGCTTGTCCCCCCGCAGGGCTGAGCTGCCCGCGGCGTGAGCATGGTGGGGGTGTGCATGGTGCGAGTGGCCGAGGGCCTGGGTGCCATAGAACTGGAAGAGCTCCGGCTGCCCCTTGCCCCCTGGCGCGGCTTGGGCCTGCCCCAAGAGCCCGGGCAGTGCCAGGGGCAGCCCCTGGTGGAGAAGGAGCATGTTCTGCATGTGCTTCTCGGAGGTCATGTGGATGCGCAAGTTGCGGGAGATGTTGGTTTCGTAGCTGCACACTTTGCACTGCCAGGAGGATTTGCCTTTCGACTCCTTCTCCTCGGGCGACGACGGGGTGGGCGCCACCGGGGCCGCCACCGAGGGGGCCCCGCCGCCTCCCCCCGTGGCCTGGTAGCCCTGCAGGTTGGCCAGGTGTTTGTCGGACTGCATGTGGATGCTGAGGTTACCCTTGGTGGTGGTGGAGTAGTTGCAGGCCTCGCAGCGGTAGGGCTTGTAGCCACAGTTGTAGCTCTCGCCTCGGGCCAGGCGAGGGTGTGGCCCACCGGTGCTGCAGTAAGCGCAGTGGCTGTTGTTCTCGGGGTGCTTCTCCTTCATATGGACGTCTAAGGTCTGCTGGTACTTGTAATGCCAGTTGCACTTGGGGCATTTGAGGGTCTTGCAGGAGTTGCGCGAGTGGAGCAAGGACATGTGGCCGGACAAAGTCAACCCCGAGTAGGCCATGGCGGTGAAGTCTTCCCCAAAGGAAAGCGAGTGCCCTCCGTTATGGCTGCTGCTGCTGCTACCGCTCAGCCCGTTGTTGACCTCAAACGTGGCGCTCACCATCTCGCTGGCCATCCCAACACTGACGGTTCCATGCGCCAAGTCGGCTGCGGCAGCGTCGTGGGTCAACCCAACCCGACCGGTGTCCGGGTTGGCGTTGGCTGGGCTGTTGTTGTTCACTTTGGTGCCCAGCCCGGAGCTGTTCGTCCCACCGGCTGACTCGGTGCGAGCGGTGTCTCTGGCCAGTTCTGCACTGGAGGCTTCGTTGGCCAACCCAACGGCTTCGTTGGCCAACTCTGCATTGGCATCTTCCTTGGGCAACCCTACGTCAGCTGCAGCGTCATTGCTGTTGGCCTTCTTCAGCGGCGTCTCTGAGAGGGGGGTGCTGGCACCCGTGGGTGGGCTTTGGCCATGTGAGCTTTGGTCTGGGAGAAGCCTCCCTTCCTCTTTCTGATTTTCGGCCGCCACTGCTGCTGCCTCCTCCTCCTCTTCCTCCTCCTTTTCCTCTTCTGGTTTCTCCTCCGCGCCTCTCTTTGCCCAGGGCTCGCCGCCGACCCTTGACTCTTTGGCATCTGGTGGCTCGCATGGTTTTCCTGGGCTCCCCTTCTTCTTCTTTTTCTTCTTCTCTTCCTCCTCCTCCTCCTCCTCCTCCTCCGTTACATTCACCCATCTGCTACACATTCGGACATTGAGGTCTGCCTTGGTGGTGGGCTTATTTGGTTCAAGGAAGCCAAGCGCGGTGCCTTGGAACACGGCAGAAGCCCCTCCAGACAGGGCCTGGCATTCGTCGGGGCTCAGCTGCGCCCCGTGGGCTATGCGGGCGTGAGCCGCCAAGGGGCGCCCCCGGCAGAAGGAGAGGCGGCAGATCAGGCAAAGCCAGATGGGTGGGGACGGCAACTCCCCTTCTCGGCCAAGGTCGGCTTCCCCTTTGAGGTTCTCCTCATCCTCCGCCAGGGCGGCGGCAGGGGCATCTTTGGGTTTGGTGGGAGCGTTTTTGGCAGACATGGTTCGAGGGGGGGCCCTGGCCAGTCGGAAACTGTAGAAGGCGCCGTGAGGGGCCCACTCGCCTGGCGCTGAGGTATTCTGGGACATTTGGTCAGTAGACGTAAAGCCTTGGTTTGGGCCTCCACCGCGCTGGACGTGGAGGACGGACACCTGGGGAGATGTGGTGCTTAAGGAGCCCTTTGGTAAGAGAACGTGGCCGCCGCTGAGGAGATAGGCCGAGCCCTCGGCGGAGAAGAAGAGCGGGGCCTTGCGCCCGCCGTCCTCTTCCCCCTCTCCGCCGCCTTCTGCTTCTTGCTTCTTCCCATCTTCTCCGGGTGGCGCTGCTTGCGGGGAAGGCAGTGGGTTTGGCGTCACGAGGCTGCAGTCGGCTTGGAGGAGAGGCCCGGGCAAGATGGCGGCCGGGAGCTTCGTAGAGCTGAGCGCCGCTTGGGAACCGGAGCAGGGCCTCATGGTGTCGTTGGGAGAGGGGGCATCAGAGGAGGAAGAGGAGGAAGGGTCCGAGAGGGGGGGTTCTTTGGTGGCTGGAGAGGCAGGAGAGTCCTGAGCGGGCCGAGGCGCGGCCCTGTCATCCTGCCCGTCGGCCGGAGGGGCAGCAGCGGAGCAGGAGGAGGAGGAGGAGGAGGCAGAGTTAGAGGGGGCGTCCATGGCGGTGCGGGCGCGAGGGGTGCGGAGGGGTCATCTCAGCACGGGAGCCGAGACCCTGAAGGGGAAACAGAAAAAAAAGGCAGCCAGGTGTGAAATCTTGTTTCTCGTTCTGAATTCCCCCTGTGTTGGACTGTTTGGTGTGCAAAGCAGCTGGAGGCCACATTTATGCCACACGTTTAAACGCAGTATCATAACCACACACAGCTTCTCTCAAAGAACCCTGGGAGCTGTAGTTTAAGGGTGCCCCAAGAGCTACAGTTCCCAGAGTTCCTTGTGAAGAAGGATTGACAGTTGAACCGCTCTGAAAATTGTAGCTCTGGGAGGAGAATCGGAGTCTCCAAACAACTATCTGCACCCTTAATGGACTACAGCTCCCAGAATTCCTTGGGGGAAGCCATGGCTGCCTAAATGATACTGCTTTAAATATATGGTGTGGAAGGTTGCTTCATCTAAAGTGACTTTAGCATAAATGAGTAGGAACATACGAAGCTTCCTTATACAGTCGTACCTTAGAAGTTGAACGGAATCCGTTCCAGAAGTCCGTTCGCCTTCCAAAACAATTGAAAACCAAAGCGTGGCTTTCGATTGGCTGCAGGAAGGTCCTGCAGCCAATTGGAAGCTGCGGAAGCCCCGTCGGATGTTTGGCTTCCAAAAGAACGTTCAAAAACCGGAACACTCACTCCCGGGTTTCAATTGTTTGGGAGCCGATTTATTCAGTAGCCAAGGCGTTCAATATCCAAGGTACAACTGTACAGAGTCAAACCAGTGATCTGTTTAGCTCTGTGTTGTCTGCACTGGCCGGCATTTGCTCTCCAGGATTTCAGGCAGGGTTCTCTCCTACCTCTACGTGGATCTTTCTCCATGCCATCCAGATACTCTACCATGGAGCTACATCCCTTTCCTAGACAGGCCTTGCTTGCACCCGCCACCAACCTCTTCCTCATCTCCATCCTATCCCGCTTCTGGATGGGCAAAGGGATTGTGCAAACACCTGAAACAGCTTCCACCACTCTTGCCCCCAAATTATACTCTGGAGGAGCATTCTCATATCCTGCTCTCTCACTGATGACTGTAATATCATGGGATGTCTTGGGGTCCCTGCCAATCAAACTCTACGGGAGGGGACCTCAGCTCGGCGGTGGAGTGCATGCTATGCTTGCAGAAGGTCCATGTTCAATTCCAGGGCCCCTCAAGTTTGGAAGTACCAGCAGAGGACAAGAAATACTCCTTTTGTGGAGAGCCATTGCAGGCCAGGGATAGGCTTATTGAGATATAAGGTAGTTCTTATACTCCTAGCTCAGGGATATAGTGCCTTCTTTTATGTGCAAAAGGTCCCAGCTTCGAGAATGGGAACTTATTCAAGCTGCATGTTGTCTAGCTATGCCCGTTCTCGTGTTAAATCAGCTCCCAATATGGGGAGAGGAGATCTGGTTATGGCAGGGTGGAGGTGGGTGGGTCAGGGACTCCTGGAAGGGCAATTGCAAAAACATGAGGACTCTGGGCAAACAGCCCGGCTACTGGAAAGGGGGAAAAGGCAAAAGGCTCCTCTTCTCGATCTGGGCTGGGGAAGGATTTGCAATGCAAATTAATAGCTTAGCATGCCAGCAGCTGATAAAAGTGGGGGAGGAGGCAAGGAAAAACAGGAATCCTTCCATTCTGCAGCGTACAAGCACTAGGCAAATGCACCCATCCCCACATTCTCTGCTCAACCCGTCAGAGGCAGGAATAGGTTCTCCTGGCAACTGCCCAGCCCCACTTGCAGTTTCCATTTCCTCCCACATTCAGACGGCCACCTCATCCTCTCACCTTCCTGGCACTCAATTCACCCCTTACGTAGACATCGCTTGAAACTCCCGTTGTTCTAGGCGCATTTTGCGACGGGGAATCTCATTAGCTTCTGAGCTCTGGGCGCAGCGCTGCGCCTAAGATTTCAGATTAAAACTGCAGAGTGGAAGGAAAGGAGGGCCTTTTTCTGCCTCCCCACTTCCAGCCACTCTCTGAAGACTGCAGAAGAGACCCTCTTAAGAATATTAGGGGGGTCAGTTTCGCCGTCCGCCCGCCACCCGGAAGAATATTAGGGGGGTAGGCAGGAGAAGGACGAGATGACACATATTTTAGTTGCAGTTCATTCATTTTCAGTGTTGTATTCTTGTTGTAAAAAAGCACGCCTAGACATCCCATTGTTGCGCCCATAACCTAGTTTTAAGGTGCCATTTAGCTCCTCGCGTCCGTATCTCAGTTTCTAACACTGTATGCAGAGCACTGCGTCTGAGCATCTGCAAGATGCCCAGTTCCTCACTGCTGAGAAGCCAAAGCTAATTCCCCAGACATCCAGGATTAGAGAGGGCGGGCTTTTAAGAAAAGCTTTAAGTTTGAAATTAAGGCCACGCGTACGCACACCTATCTACAGATCTCCCCAGGCCACATGGCGGCACGCACAGTTGTGGGCCCACAGCCTGTTAGGAAGGGCAAACCGCAGCACTCGAACTCCACCCTCACCCCAAGTCCATCCGCAGGTCTACTCACTTAACACAAGTGTGTTTGCTGTACATTTTAAGCACCTTCCTCCATCACACAGCGCCAATATCCTCATTATCCTCATTTCAGTTTCTCCCCCAAAAAGCAATTCGACGTGACATTCTAATAGATCCCGGGCAGCAGTCAAAACCAGAGGCATAAAAACTTCTTCAGCAAAAAAGCCGAAACAAATACTGTTTTCTGAATGCAGGGTCTTGGGAGAGAGATCCAGAAAGCTTCGGAGCCACCACTAAAAAGGCCCTATAAAACTCATTTTTGTTTCCGTTTCCTTCAGTCACAACACATCAAGGCTACATATCACCCACTTGTCTACTTGTCAATCCACTTATCTCTTTCTCTCCACCCACCCACTCCCCACCTTATAGAATAAAGCAAGCTGGTCTTCCTTAAAAATTGTTAATAAACCGAAACGCAGATTACACAGAACGCTCTGATTTGTACTGTTATTTCAGCAAATATCCCTGCCCAGGAAGGTTGTACTAGCTTAAATGTCCGCCACCCTTCCAAACTGTGATTCTACAGCTCAGAGGGACAAGGGCAGAAGTTCTTCCATGAGTTAGGACTAGCAGGTGTCAAAAGCCGACCCATCCTTCACAGATCTGCCATTCCTTTGGCGGAGGCAGAGAACAGCAGCGGCAACCGCGATATCCTGCGGCATGGCGTTCCACAGATCGGCGGTGCTTTCTGCGTGAAAGCCATTTCCGTTTGCCGTGAACCTCAACCCTGCCAACTCCTGTGAACTTGACATACCTGTCCTGCCAACCCTTTGCCCAAAAAAACCACATGACTCATCCATTTATCCAGCTCCAAATCCTCTCTTAAGCTAACGTTCTGACACACCGCTAACGCAACCATGACAAGGCAGGAGTGTTTCCACGCAAGAGTTTCTCAGCTCCCCTGCCAATAGTGAATCCAAGCGAACCAAGATCAGAGGTGGGGGGACATGTGCGCCTCTGAGTTATGTTGCACACCCAACTTTAGCACGCCCCGGCCAGCATGACCAATGGTTAGGGATGATTTGAGTTCTGGCTCAACCTCTGAAGGGCCAGTGATGCTCTATCCCAGAACTAGACTACTGGACGATCCCAACATTTGCCATGGTGGTTTTTGTTGTTGTTGCTTTTAATTTTTTTTTATGTTTGCTATATACCCCCCTGATGTTTGCTGAGAGGCTGGTATATGAATGCTTTTCTAAATAATTGTCAGTCGCTGTAAGTCTGTGGGGAGGGGGGATGTTTGCCCCTCAGGGAAATGAAACTTGGGGTATTCCCTCTTGAAAATCCCTAACCCCCCCCCCTCGTTTGACTTTTCACGGAGCGGCAGCCCCAGCCAAATTAAGTGTGGGCTGGCATGACCCGCCCCGAGGATGCTGGGAATTGAAGATAATTGGGGGGGGGGGCAAGGAGAGGAGATATTCCTTCGCCCCCGCCCGCCACAAATAACACCCTCTGTATCAGTAGTGGGAGCCATGGCAACCAAACAGGCTTCAAACCGGTTGGGGAGTGGAGACGGAGTTGGGGTGGCAAAGATACCAGCCGCACAACCCAACACACGTGCACTCCCAAAATCCCTTCGCATGGGAACACTCCTAGTCCATCAAACTCAATATTGTCCACTCTGGCTGGCAACAGCTTGGCAAGGTTTTGGGCCAGAGCCATGTTTTGCCCTACCTGAACCCGAGGCCCACATGTGCCCACATCTGCCTCCCCGGTTTCCACACAACCAGCTTCTCCTCCCTCCTGTATGTCCTCCACACACAACCCCCCCCCTCGGTCGTCCGCCCACCTCAGCCCATTAACATTATTATCTTTGCGTCCCAGGAGGAAAGACACCCTGTTAACTTTTTAATATTTTCTGTTCATTCCTCTGCTTGTAATGGAGGAAGGAAGAATTGGTGGCGAGGGAGGGGGGGTTAGAAAGAGAGTAAATGTGCTTTCTTGCATCCTTCCTCTCTCCTCTCCCCCCCCCCATGCCTTTTCTCTTCCCCTCCCCCTTCAGAGGGTGGTTAGTCAATGCAAATTGTCTCATTAAGGAGAAAAGGAGGCGGGAGACATAATTAGGCGGCTGCTGCATATTTATTATGAGGGAGCCAGAGACACAAAGGCGTTTGGTGGGGAGGGGGGGGTGAGTTGGTTGGGGATTGCATTGTGGGGGGGGGGAAGAACAGAGAGAGAGAAAAGGAGGGATGAAAGAGAGAAAGAGAACGGGAAGAAAGGAAGAAAAAAAAGGAGGAAGAAAAATGAGATATGAGATTGCAGGAGGCGTGATGTGGAGAATGGAATAGGAATGAGAAAGGGAGAGAGAGAATGGGAGTGAAAGGGGGGGTGAATTGGAGGGGGCAGAAAGGAGAAGGAAAATACAGGCCCCAATCCTAAGAAGGAATGTATTTCCTTGGGTCAGTGGGTTTTACATCCAGGTAACAGAGGCCACGGCCAAAGTGGGAATTGGGGGGTGGGGGGAGGCAGATAGTGGAAGGATGTTGTGGGGGGGGGAGAAGAAATAAGGGGGGGGCAACCCCAGCATGATGAAGTGGAGGGAATGCAAAGGACAAAGCGTGACAGATGAGGGAGGGAGAGGAGAGAAGAAGGCAGCAGAGAGAGAGAGAGAGAAATGGAGGAGATGAAAAGGGCGAGGGAGGGGATGGGGAAGGATTTGGCTTGGGGGGGTGGGATAGAGAGAGAGAGAAAGTGCAGAGATGGGGAGGGAAAGAGGGATGGAAACCCAATGAGGAATAAATTCATGGAGGAGAAAGGGGGTATTGGGGGGGTGATGATGTTTGCATCCTCTTTGGATATATATTAAGAGAAGGCAAAGGCAGGCCATGGAAGAAAAGAACGGGGGAAGAAGAGGAGGCGGAGGAGAGGTTGTTGGGGGGGGGTCCTCTCTCTCTCTCCCCATAGAGGAGGCGGGGGGGTCCTGCAGGCGCAGGGGGGGAGGGGCTCCGCGCAGGGCGATTAACGGGGAGATTAATGTCTAGGGGTGACAGGGGAGGCAGCCAGAGTCAATAAAACGAGAAGCACAGTGACAGGCAGCGCTTTAAATTACCCTGCGCAGCGGGGAGGGGAGGCGCTGGCGGATCTCCTCTCCTCTCCCTCCCTCTCCCCCCCCCAACCCACCCACCCAAGCTTGGGCTAATGCCCTTCAAGCCCCAATCTGTAAACCGTCCCCCCCCAATAATTTTTCCCCCTCAGCGCCTTCCTCTTATCAAATCTGCCTCGCCCCCCCCCCTTTCCTCTTCTCTTCTCCAGCTCCCCATCATCAAATATTTGCTAAACTGGTTGATGAGAGTCCTGTTAACATCCAGGAGACGAAAGGAAGAAAAGGAGGGGGGGCGGGTGAAGAGAAGGTTAAGGTTGGTTTTGACAACAGATTTCCAGCGTGGTCTGGAGGGGAGCTGCTTTTGTAAAAAAAAAATGGGGGGGAGGCCTGATCCCCCCCCCGACTCTCTTTCCTCTAAAGGGCAAAAGGGGAGACAAGGGGGGTGAATATACAGACTAATGCGCCTCCTCTCCCTGCTTTTGTTTAATCCTGCAACGCACTTAGGGCTTCATTTGTATGTGATTTGCATACAATATTTAGTAAGAGGCACCCTGGGTTGTTTTGTGTGTGTGTGTTTTCTTTTTTGGCACTCTCCGATCTGGGAAAGGGGGGGGACGGGGGGGAGGAGGAGGGGGCAGCCGAAAGGCGCTCGCACACATACACCCCTTCTAAATTGGTGTATGCAAATATATGCTTTTCTGCAAGGACTGGTGCATAAATTAATCCGAGAGTCAGGATGACAGAATTAGGTTAGCTGTCCCGTCCAAACCCCGACCTGCACAAATGTGCATTAGACTTGGGGGCCAAATGGTGTGTCTCAAAAAGTTTCACAATGTGGGTTTCTTTCCATCCCAAAACCCAAATGAGATTCTTTCTGATTAGGGATCCGGTTGGGCGGAGGGAAGGGGGCGGGCAGAGAAAAAAGTCAAAAGTGTAAATACGATCAAGATGAGCAAGGCTGCCTCAAGAATTCATCAATAAGATGTAAAGGTTTAGGGGTTGGCTTTTAGAGGTTGTAGGTTTGTTTGTTTGTTTGTTTGTTTGTTTGTTTGTTTTCAAATAAAAGTATTAAAGTTGAACTTCTGCCCCTTGAAAAATGTTCCGAGTTGTTGTTGTTTTTTAAGTGGGTGCATTTGAACTGTGAGCTTTTGCTGAGTTTTTACATGTTTGTGAAATCTCATTTGAGTGCGAGAGGTGGGAAAATGCGCTTGTGAGCACATTCACGTAGTGTGGCAAAATATGAAGCAAGTGTCCTCTCTCTCCAAGGGCATCCGGGTCTTAAAAGACAATTGCACAACAATGAAAGGAAATTATGGCGGTGGGGAGGCAGCGTGGGGCTGGGATCCCAGCATCTGCAGAAAGAGGGGAAAAAGAGAGACGTGGGGGGGGGCTAATCTAGCTTCATGCTCTACCTATCCTGAAGCACTTCCTGGAGGAGAAATTTTTAAAAATGCACATCTTCATGCTTTGCAAGCTCCTCCCGGGCAGGGACCCATCCCTTCCCTCTGCTTCTCTTCCCCTGCAAACGTGAACATCAGACCTGGGAAACTGTTTTTCGTCTGAGGGCCAAATTCCCTTCTGGGGACTACCTTCTCTGGGGGCCGAATGCCAGCGGTGGGCGGGGCCAGGGCAAAAGTAGGTGGAGCAACAAATGGAATACATTCTTTTCAGTTTGGAGGGCCACATTCGGGACCCAGGGCCAGAGGTTTCGCACCCCTCATGTGTCTCAGTGGCACCATGCAAGAAATAAATAGCACTCGGAATAAAAGAGTTGCTTGCAAGCTTTTACGTATCTGCCTTGGGAGGACTGAGCTATCCCAGCATCCCCCGGGGCAGTGGCCAGGTGTGGGCAGACTTCCCTCTCTGCTCCCTCCCCCAGAACACGTCCTCAAAACCGCATTATGCAGAAACCCCTTTAAAATAGCAGTGTAATCAGAGAGAGCTTTCCCCCTACACATTGCAGAGGCCTGCCCTGGGGCTGTGCAGGTGTGGACAGGCTAGAACCAGCGCACAGGTAAGATGAGGCAGGCCGCTAGGGCGGCATGATGTCAAGGGACTTCTTGCGCCAAGAGTCACGAGTGCGAGTCCACGTTCCCCGCAGCTTCCAGCATGGATGGCCGGATCCCTGCAGAAGCAAGAGTCCCAGAGTGCTTTGCTGCATCCCAGAGGATTGTGGGACATGCAGGGACACCGCTTCCTCGCACCGTGAGCACCTGCCAGGAAATCAACACCTGACCTACAGCCCAGTGACAGCAGGTGCCCGAGGCTAGATCTGTACAGGGTAGGCAAAATATCAGACTTCCACTACTGTTTAAAGCAAACCTTAATGTGGCGCTAAAAGGAACCTTTTCTGAGCTCCACATAAGTCCACACACATGTGCATATATTTGCATAGCTTATTCCTGCCAGCAAAGCCAAGGGCCCAAGGGCGACGCTGGACACCCCACACTAGAAAGCCATTTCAGGCAGGCCTCCCCTTCTAACCTCCGATACAATCTTTAAAGAAGCTGGGTTTTCGATCAATGAGGGCTAGCAACTTGGCTTGCGATTTTTGAAAGAGAGTCACACATTGCGCTACAACTTATATATATGATGAACTAGCCGCAAGACTGTCTTGGTACAACGTTTGCCTCGACGCAGGGCTGGGGGAATCAAGGTTGTGTTAAGCTGGGCACTGGAGAAGCTGTCGGGGACCTTGAGGCTTGTGGTTCGAGTCGAGATGTCCTACTAAGAATTGAGATGTCCTACTAAGAATTGAGCAATGGATCCAAACTACAAGAAAGAAGATTCCACCTAAACATTAGGAAGAACTTCCTGACAGTAAGAGCTGTTTGACAGTGGAATTTGCTGCCAAGGAGTGTGGTGGAGTCTCCTTCTTTGGAGGTCTTTAAGCAGAGGCTTGACAACCATATGTCAGGAGTGCTCTGATGGTGTTTCCTGCTTGGCAGGGGATTGGACTCGATGGCCCTTGTGGTCTCTTCCAACTCTATGATTCTATGAGTGGCCCTGACAAGATTGTACAGCTGAGGGGAAAAGTGTGCATTACCGGAATCGTATCCAAAGGGTGAGGGAAACTGTTCTGAAGGATGAGTGACTTGACTTAGGCCACAGAGCCATGGTAATTCAAGTCTCTATGACCAGGGGACTACACTTCCTTCTCCCACCTACAGCTCATCTATGCTACTGCAACCATGGGTGGAGTTGCAAATGTTTTTTCCACGGTGAAACAATCTCACAAGACAAACTCTGAGCATGTACATGGTGCACCGATGCGGCTCCCATGTGCACGAATGCAGCATACATGATCCAAGGCATGGCATACCCAACATTTGTTTTAAGCAGGCCAGATGTTTTGGGACTACAACTCCCATCATCCCTGACCACTGGTCCTGTTAGCTGGGGATTATGGGAGTTGTAGTCCCAAAACATCTGGAGGACCGGGTTTGCCTATGCCTGGTTTAAAGCACACGACTTCTTGCAAAGAATCCTGGGAACTGTAGTTTTCCTCTCCCAGAACTACAATTCCCAGCACCCTGAACAAAGCACAGTTCACAGGATTCTCTGAGGGAGAGAGAGATTGCAGAGATTACCGAAATCTAGATGCATGCCCACGATGCGTCCTTGATTAACTCCTACTTTTGGTCCCCTCTTCCACATCCTCCTCACAGGTGTCTAAAGGCGCCAAAGGCATCTTTACAAAGAATAACGTGTATTGTGTGCTTTTGAACTATCTGATCCTGTTGGCTCTTGAGGGCTAGTGACATGACCCCACTTTCTCCAGCTCCAGATTTCACCCAGCAGGCAACGGCCTGGGCAATTGGCTCTACCACCAGATCTTTAATGGGAGAACCGAGCTCTGCCTTTCCTTCCATTTAGCCAGAGGCTCGATGCGCTGCCATTTTGTGGGGTGAGGCGCATGCTGGCTGCGCACAAACCTGGCGCAGCTATTTGGTTCTACTTTCCATGTGCCCCTGTACTGGTGCTCGAGGTGTCATTCCCTGGAACCAAACAGCCATGTAACCTGAGTGGCCAGGTAACTGGGGATTCCCAGGCATGACAGCACCAACCTTCTCGCGTTGTTTGACCCCAGATTCTGGTAATTCCTAGGTAAAGGGTAAAGGGACCCCTGACCGTTAGGTCCAGTCATGGACAACTCTGGGGTTGCAGTGCTCATATCGCTTTATTGGCCGAGGGAGCCGGGGTGCAGCTTCCGGGTCATGTGGCCAGCATGACTAAGCCACTTCTGGCGAACCAGAGCAGCGCACGGAAACGCCGTTTACCTTCCCACCGGAGCAGTACCTATTTATCTACTTGCACTTCATGCTAGATCGGCAGAAGCTGGGACCGAGCAACGGGAGCTCACCCCGTCGCGGGGATTCAAACCACTAACCTTCTGATCAGCAAGCCCTAGGCTCTGTGGTTTAACCCACAGCGCCATCCGCATCCCAATTCCTAGGTAAGCTGCCTCTATATATGGAGGTTCAATTCAGCTGGGACGGCAAGAAGAAACCGCACACCCTCTCCCCTGCGAATTAGTCTAATCCCCTTTTCAAGGAATCAGAGCCTGCGACCATGCGCTGCACCGCAAGCAACGAGCTTCCGTAAGTTAATTATGCACTGTGTGACAGAGTCGGCCTCGCTGGTAGTTTGTGAGATGTCTGCATGGGATTGATTTATTGACTAGTGTGGGATTTTAACCGTTCCTGGGGCTTCATCCGAGTCAGCCTCGGAACAAATCCTTCAATGGAGCATGTAATGATTCATTTATTTTTTACAAGAGAGGGAGAGCGCCTCTGGCCACATGCAGAGTGCCTCGTTTGTTTATTAGCTTGCCGAAATGTAGGCCAAACCCTCTGGGAAATCTTCCGGGGCGAGAGATCAGGGCAGACCAGGGTGTGGAGAACCAACACTCTGCCTTCAACCTTGAGCCAGCCCACAAGCCTTTTAGGAACTGAGATGGGGCTTTGAGAAGCTTTGGTGAGCCAAGGCAGTGGAGGGTCCGAGGGGGAAGCGAGAGGCCAGGTTCCAGGCCTCAAGCCCTGCCCAGAGACCTCCAGAAAGTCTGTGCTCCTCAAATGAAAAGCAAGAATGTGAGGGGACCGCCTCGCAGGCTTGTTGTTTTTTCCCCAAGTCCATTGTAAACGCAAAACAGAAGTCCGCTATCAATTACAAATGAGCAACACACTTTGAACTCTGACACATCTAGCGTTAGAAGCAAACCGTTTCTGACACAGGCCAGCTTTTGCACAACCCGTTCGCTGTTTTCTTGAGGGGGGGGGGAGACTCGCATGCTTGGTGCTGCTTCACACACTTTGCCAGACTGAAGTGTCTCTTGGCTGCGTTTTCAATTTTTTTGCGGGCTGGGAGGACGGGAATGGTTTTTTCCTTGGGTTGTGGCTTTGAAAGGGCTTGGCAGCGCAAGCCGGACAGCTTTATTTTGTTTTATCTTTTTTTAATTTTGCGGTGTGCGTCGCCTGCCATTCCCCGGCAGTCGTGGTCACCTCTAACCTCGCCCTGGCATGGCAGTGTGGAACGTATGCAAACTGTGCTCTTGCAAATGAAAGGAAGAAATAAAACTCAAAAGCCTGCGTGGGCAGGTGATGATCCTGAAGGAGTCATGTTTCAAACACAAAACCTGAGACTCGAAAGTGGGAGGAGGGATCTACAGGGCATGAAGATGCAAGGACCCCTGCCCTGTGGGGCTTGGTGTGTATTAATATAATATACACACACAAACACACACACACCTCAACACAGATTTCTTTCCCAAAGCACAGCCCCACTGAGTCCTGTCTATCTGTCCAACATGCCAGTATCACAGCTGAAATCCCTGGAATGACTTTCAGAAATCAGGGAGCATTCGAAAAACATAGCCCGAGGTGGTGGTGGGGAGGCATGAATCGAGAGCGGAAATGAAATTTCACACCGTTTAGAAAACTTGGCAAACGTTTCAAAACCCTTTTTGGATTCCAAACATGTGCAAATGTCACTTACAAAATTCAACTCTGAAAAACACTTGTCAATAAAAGCGGCAAGATCCACATAATCTCAACAAAACCAATACGCACAAACACACACATATATATTTACACATCTTGCTCCCGTCCCAAGACTTAACTAGAATTTAAAATTTGCCTGGGGCATTCAAATCAAGAGACTTGGTTTTAAAATCACACTGGAACACAAAAGACGCACCACAAATTAATTTCTGGTGAACTTGGACCTTGGGGAACCTAAGAAGCAGTCTCTCAGCTCATGTTACTCTGAGCAAGTCACCCCCTCTCTCAAGCCTCAGTCTCCCTATCTACAAAATGGGAATAGCAGTGACCCATCACACAGGGATGTCATAAGGGCAAACAGGACTGACGAACCATAAAGCGCTTTTGTGCATTTTTTAAAAAGCGCTCGACAAAACAGCCACGGAAACATAGGATACACACCCACGAGGACAACCCTGACATATGTCTTGCAAAGAAGTAAGTCCTACTGAATTGAAGGGTGCTTATTCCCAGGTAAGTGGGGGCTAGGACTGCAACCTTCATGCCACCAAACGCCAGGACCAGCATATATGCTGAAAGCAAAGACCAGGGTGCTTCTGAACATGGGCAAAGTGCATTTTGCTTGCCACTGAGTGCCCCCCTATTTATGGGATGGAGAGGGGAAGGGAACCAGATTAGAGGGCACAGCATTAAGTCTTGAACTCAAATGCACATATACAGAACAGAAACACACCAAATATATGTTGGAACTGGTAGGTGGGGCAGACGGGTGCAGAGAAATGTTTTGGTTCCTTCCAGACATTTTAATCCAGGAGAACCCCTTTAGAGAAATCACCTATTCTTGCTCTTTGTCAATCCGGCTCCCCCACTTCTGGAGAACCCAGGAGTTCTGGTCCAGCAATTGGCAGCCCAACCCTGCTTTTAACTTTCTGTTCCAGTTTCAAATGCCCATCCCATAAAAGACCAAATTCAGTGACAGTTGCGGGAGAGAGAGATACGGGCAAGCGAGGTAATAGCACTAAGCGCCACAGAGCGAGCGAAGGCAGAAGGCGAGGGAGGCAGGGAAGGAAGAAAGATTGTAAAATCAATTAAATGAGTTGCTAACGGAGCGTCGTGTCGACAATCTGTCGCTGACTGGAAAATATGAGCTGCCCAAATACACTCCCGGCTTGCACACCTCTGCCAGGCGGCCTTGGCGGGTCCTTCCATCACTCCTGTCAGAGGTCTGAGCCAGGGACACGGGGAGAAGGGTCGGATCCGAAGCGAGGGGTCAGAAGGCCAAGCCAGGGGGAGAAGGAGGAGAGAGGGGGGGATTACGGGGTGGGTGGGGGTCGCTGTGCACCCAAGGGTGTTTTATGGCGCTGGATGGGACAGGTGGAAGGAGCCGGGAGGTGGCAGAGAAAGGAGGGTGGGAGAAGGGAAGGGGATGGAGGGAGGCTGGCGAAGGAGGGAAGGAGGGAGAGGAAGACAATAATTGGAGAAAGGGATGTGTGATGAATGAAAGGCTCAGGGGAGGGAGGGGAGATGCAATCGCCTCCTTTGAGAGGGAGAGGAAAGGGTAGGAGGGGAAGAAAGAGTGTGGCAAGGAAGAAGGGAAGAGAGACAGAGAGGGAAAGGTGGTCTGGAGGAAAAGGAAGGTGGGTGGGGGAATGGAAAGAAGTGCTGGCCGGGGGGGGGTCCCAAAAGAGGACTCTTAACAACTCCCCCGCCCTGAGATGGTGGCGATTTGGGGACGCTGGTGGGAGACCCAACACACACCCCTGCTTTTTTGGGGCGGGGGGGGAGAAAATACACCGTCCCTTTCTTCCCACCCCCACTCCAAAAAACCACTTCTTCCTCACTGCCCCCCCCCTACAAAACCGCTTCAGTTTTGGGGAGGGAGCCCTCCTCTCTCCATCCTTTATTAGGGAGGAGGCAGGATTAAGACTCCGAACAAGAAGGGGACGCGGGAGCGCGCCCAGCCTCCTCCTCTCTCTCCCCCCCTATTCTGCTGTCACATTCAGAAGCGGCCCCCCTCGCCTCTCCGCTTCGCCCGGCTTGTCATTCCTCCATGAGGCTCCCTCTCCATCCCGGGAACCCCCGGCGCCCGGTTCCCCTTCCTGCTTCGCCCGCCCGGCTCTCCCTTCCGCCGCCTCCGCCCGCACATTGTTCCGCCGTCCGTCCCCCCCTGCTCGCCATCCATCCTCCCTCCTGCCCGCCTCGCCCTGCGCCTCCGCCGCCGCCTTCCGCGCTCCCCTGCCCGGCCCTGCGCCCTCCCTCCCTCCCTTCCTTCCTTCCTTCCCTCCTTCCTCCGGCCGGCCAGCCCGGCGCGCTCCAGCCCGGCAGCCCCTCTCCATCCCCGCCTCCGGGCGGCTGCCTCTGCCTCTGCTGCTGCCCCCTTCGGCGCTCCGGCGCGCCGCGCTGCTTGCTCCTTTCCTTCTCCTCCCTCTTCCTCCTCCTGCCGCCGCTGCTCCTCTTCTCCTCCTCCTCCTCCTCCTCCTTCTCCTTCTCCCCTTCCCCGATCCTCCTCCCGCCTTCTCGGCTCGCCTCTCTCCCCGCTTACGCGCTCGCTGGCTCGGAGCGAGGGATAGGAAATCGATGCCACTTACACCTCCGCGGGAAGAGAGAGGGGGACCAGCCGGCGCCGCTGACGCTCTCGGCCGCCGGGCGGGGTGGGGTGGCGGGCGGGCGGGCAGGCGGGGAGGGGGCGGCCCGGCTGGATCGGGGAAGGGGCGCGCAGGCGAGGCAGGGCTCTCCCTCGGCGCAGTTGTCAGCGCGGCTCCGTCTGGCTGCTGCCCGGCCGGCCGGCTTGGCTGCTGGCTGGCTGGCTGGCTCTCTCCTCCTCGGCGCCTCTCTCCTCCTCGCTCCGGCTCAGGCAGGCAAAAATCGATGGGGTTCGCCGCGCCGGGGCTTCCCCATTGATTTACACTCGTCCGCCTCCCCGCCTGCCTCGTTCCCTCGCTCCGCGGACCTGGCGGCTGCCTTCCAACACAATGGAATAATCAATTCAGCCCCGCGCTCGCCCCCCGCCTCCCCGCAGCCACACACACACACACAGCTACACGCAGGCACACACACACACATACATACATACAGCCACGCACCGGAGGGGAGGAGCCAGCCGGCAGGTGCAGCCGAGCATCATGGGAAATGTAGTCCCTCCCCCGCCTCCGGAGCCGGCAAGGTCAAGGCTCCAGCAGCAGCAGCCGCCGGCGTCAGCATCGTCCTCTCGCTGGCTGCTCGGATTTGCCTTTGTGCCTTTCCAAAGCAAGGCTGCTTCTTGGCGGCTTTGTTGCGCTCCGCACAACGACCCTGCGAGGCCGGCCGGTGTAGTGCAGAGTGAGAAGGGAAGAGGTCAGATCAGGCCGCAAGGACCCAGCCTAGTGCAGCAGCCTGGTCTCCAGTGGCCGGATGCTTGGCGAACACCAACAAGTGGGATCTGGACACAATTGCCCTTTCCCCTTCGGAGGTTTCCAAGGACTGGTATTGCTGCCAGAGCACACAGCCTTTGTGGCTAGTAGCCATCGACTGCCCTCTCCTCCTCCACGAATTTGTCCAAGCCTCTTTTAAAGCCATTCAAGTCAGTGGCCTCCTGTGGCAGGGAGTTCCACCGGCTAACCATCTGCTGTGTGAAGAAGGAGTTTGTTTTAACCTGTCCCGAATCTTCAGCTTCCTGGCATGACCACGACATCTAGTGAGAAAGGGAGAGAAACCTTTCTCCATGCAAAGCATAATTTTATAAACTTCTATCACCCCTGACATGCCTTTTTCTGCAAACTCCAAAGTCGCAGGCGCTGCAACCTTTCTTCACAGGGAAGTCGCGCCCAGTGGCGTAGCGTGGGGGTGCAGGGGGGGCCGGCCACACCGGGCGCAACAACTGGGGGTTAGGGTTAGGGGGGGCAAATCCACGGGTTAGGGGGCGCAAATCCACGGGTTAGGGGGCGCAAATTACTTGCCTTGCCCCGGGTGCTGACAACCCACGCTACGCCACTGGTCGCGCCAACCCCCCTTGATCAGAGCGCTGTGGCGCTCGGTTTCCTGCTTCCAGGCTTCATTGGGTTGGCCTCTGCAAGAAGAGGAAACCTTACCAGGAAGAGCCTTTGCTGTGGTCCAGAGTCTTCTGCTGTCCTGATTTCTTATACCAGGCACAATGAGTCATCCACTTCGCCTAGTGTCTCTGGGACCGAGAAGAGCTTTCAGCATCACCCGATCCTTTTGGCTGGTAATGGAGGAACAGAATCTCGGACGTCACATCGTGAATAATAAGTGGTTCATCACTGAGCTGCGGCCCACCCCATCATCATTATTATAGATGAGATACACCCCAATAAATAATTTCATTTATTTCTCAGCAAGGCGATTGCTTTACAGCATCTCTGCAAGGCCGGTCAATAATCTTCTCATTCTGCAAAGGGCAATGATTTTGCATGGCCTGCCCATCCCCAGGGTGGTCTTTTCCCTTGGGGGTCTTCTGTCCACCCGTAGCGCTGAGCCCGGGATTCCCGCCCTCTTCAGGGGTCTCCAGGGCAAAAGAGGAGAGGGATTTCTTCACTTTAAACTGTGCGTAGAAGAATGCCAAGAGCCATAGTGTCATCTACCCAAACTCCCACACACACACACAAGGATTTGAGAGCCCAGACCTCTTTTGCGTCCAGCCAGGTCCTGTGATCCAGTGACAGACATTGCTGGTAGGGCAGAAGGCAGGGAGGCCAACATTAGGTGGCGCCAGAGAGCCGACAAATTAGTTTTGCGGTGTACACGGACAAAGGTGATAGCCAGAGCCACCTGCAAGACTGGTCGTAGGAAGGCAGGGAGATGGAGGCTGCCTTCAGTGAGGGGGGGGCAATGACTGCCCCCCATTCATCTTACTGGACTGGCTTTGCTGCATGGGAAATTCAGATCAGGGAATATCTAGGCTCTTAGACAAGGGTCAGCAAACCTTTTCAGCAGGGGGCCGGTCCACTGTCCCTCAGACCTTGTGGGGGGCCGGACTATATTTTGGAGGGGGTGGGAGAACCAATTTCTATGCCCCATAAATAACCGAGAGATGTATTTTAAATAAAAGCACACATTCTACTTGTGTAAAAACACCAGGCAGGCCCCACAAAGAACCCAGAGATGCATTTTAAATAAAAGGGCACATTCTACTCATGTAAAAACAAACTGATTCCCAGACCGCCTGCAAGCCGGATTTAGAAGGCGATTGGGCCGGATCCGGCCCCCAGGCCTTAGTTTGCCTACCCATGCTCTTAGGACATTCCCCACTCAGAGCACTCTGGTGTGATCTTCCCAACTCTTTAAGAAAGCATTAGAAGTTGGTGTCGTATAAGCGCAGCGCTTTGTTCCTGCCATCCATCATTATTTAAGGCTGCAACCCAATTAGAGGCATTTTTAATTGCTTAATCATATGAGCTGGAGCCGATTAATCAAATAAGTTATCGATTAAATTAGCATACATTTGCATCTGGGCGTTTCTGAAAACCCTGAACTTGATTTTCTTTGTTTTCATCATCTTTACAACAAGAGGGGTCATCCCAACTGAAGAGAAAACACAGAATGCCTCCTTTAAGGTAATCTCCAAAGGAATAGCTGGTTAAAGTCACACCCACCTCATATCTTTAGTGTACATTCCCACCCCAAAGAATTCTGGGAACTGTAGTTCACCCCTCCCCGAGCTATGGTTCCCAGCACCCTTAACAAACCACAATTCCTAGGATTCTTCGGTTGGGGGAGGGAGCCATGTGCCTTCACTGGATTGCTGTGTTCAAGAAAGAGTCTTCTCACAGCTTAGAAGCTAAGAAATTCATTTTTTTTTTAATTATTAGTATTCTGAACTAGACTTGTTGGTCGCTTACAACACATTGTTGACTTACAACCCTTTTAAAAACATTATGCCATTTTTTTAAAAAAAGAATTATACAAATCTTGCAAATTTCATAAAGACTCCAACATGCAAAAATTGGCTGGCTCTGGTTTGTTCCCAGGTGAAAAATTTACTTGAAATAAACAGACAGTGATCAGGCTAATAGCAAAAGCCCTTTAATAAATGAGATATTATAGTGACCGCTAGCTGGACCAATCTTACAGGAAAAAGAAAGGTAGCTCAATGTCACAGGTGCTGGTTTTAATACTTTTCACAGCCAGGGAGCCACCCCTGACTCTTAATTACGCGTAAAAGTCTTAAAACAATTAATTGCCTCTACTTACAAAGGAACAGACCTAAGGACATTCTCGATTTAATTCAAAAACAGATCTGGCCATCTAGTCTGGAAAGGCAGTCTTGGGAGACACTTTTATTTACAAAAGGAATGTTTGAACAGCATTTGAATTTCCTTGTATTTTGAAAGGGTGGGAAATACAGGCTTTCCTGGGCCTGTTCGGTTCCATCTCCTGTCAATTTCACATAATCCTTCCTGCTCGTTATGGGATGTCAGTGCTTGATATGATTTCGACATAATCCACCTTGCTAGTCTACTTTTGCCAAAGGAGCCATTGAACTGCCCCTGAGTTTCCTGGAAAACCTAAAGGAGGACAAAAACTGGTTTTTATTTATTTAGTTTTTTGAAAATTGTATCGTGTTATTAAAAACCTTAACAAAATTGGGGAGGGGGGATAAATAAAACCTAAAGGCCAGATGACCTTGGGCCGTTCTTCTGAATGATGTTATGATCTTTTCCTGCCATTGTGAAATTTTAGCACCCCATTCTATCTCTGCTGTTTCCCCAACAGAAGTTGGGGTCCCTGGCAGATCTCCCAGACAGCTTAGCTTCTCCAAAGCTATTCTGTCTATTTGACTAGTTTCAATGAAGTGAAGAGGAAATAAAACCATCCATGTTGTGTAGCGATTCTTTGGCTACTTCTGTCTGTGTGGTACACCTGCCTGCCTGGAATTCCTTGGGATATTTGGGGATAATGGGGTTTGGGTGATGAAGCCTTTTTACGACGCACAGACATGCCCTTTATAGGAAAGGTGTACCAAATGCTGGGAAATATTTCAGTGCAGGTAGATTTGCTTCTCAGTTTCCGGTCCAAGGTGTCAGGATTCATCTCCTGAAGTTTACCTCCTAATCAGCACTACCTGCTTCCATGTCAACTCCTCCTTGCCAGGAGAAAATACAAATATTTTTTTAATAAAAAGCCCATCACCCCAATGAGACACGAATCTTTTCAAATCTGCAGCTGGCAACACCTTTTTTTCCTAGCCGAGCAAATATTGTTCAATCCATTCATCTAACGGAGCAATTAAAAAAAAACCAAAACCCACCGAAACTTGCTTTTTTGAATTAATTATTATTAGTCACTTTGAAGAGTTCCGTTTCAGAGTGGGCAGGACGCAATATATAGTAGAAATTAAAGGGAGAGAAACGAAGAAGAAGAAAAAAAGGAATTTCTTCCAGGGCTGCAGACGGAACCCAGCGTTGCCTCTCTTCCCCATCATCCTTCCTGGGGAACCCAGGCGTCCGGGGCCCTGCCTGGAAGGGGTTAAGCGCGCGCCCCCTCCCTCTTTGGCAATGCACTCCCCCCCCCCCGCTGTTCTTAATTGCAGCTTTCCTGTTGCCGTGGCAACCGTGATCGAGGGAGCGAGACAGGCGCAGGGGGAGAGGAATAAAAAAAACAGAGCGCGGAGAGAGAGAGAGAGAGAAAGGGAAAAGGAGAAGGAAGGAGGGAGCAGCCGAGCGGCGAAAGCACCTGCTCGCCGGCCTGGAGGAAGGGGCGGGGAAACTACAACTCCCAGGCGCCTTTGCGCCACCCACCAGCAGCTGGCTTCTGCCTCCTTGCCACTCTCCCTCTTCCTCCATTTGTGATTTACTTTTATTTTATTATTATTATTATTTTGCATGCTTTAAATTAAAAATTTAAATTAAAAAAATATGCATCGCAAAGTGCATTGATTCACTTCTTTGCGTTATTTTTGCAGCGCATTTTTCTCGCTTTCTGTGCATTCTTCTCGCCGGCGATCCTCTTTGCCCGCGTCGACATGGCGTCGGGCTCCGATGGCGGCGAGGAGGAGGCGGCGGAGTCTCCGGACTCCCCGGCCGGGAAAGGTCAGTCGGAGGCGCCGAGGGGAAACCCCCGCCGCCAGGGGGCGCTGCTGCTGCTGCGCGACCTGCAGTCGGCTGGCAGTGGAGGGCGTCGGTAGGGGGCGGTGTGGGGCAAAGGCAGAGGCCATTGGGGAGGGAGAATGCGGGGTGCAAGGTGGGTATTGTTTTTTTGGGGGGGATAATCTGACAGCCACCCCAAGCGGGGCCAGATTAAGGCATGCTGCAGGACCAATGCCATAGAAGCTAAACAAACTACAGTGGTACCTCGGATTAAGTACTTAATTCATTCGGGAGGTTCGTACTTAACCTGAAACTGTTCTTAACCTGAAGCACCACTTTAGCTAATGGGGCCTCCCGCTGCCGCCACACGATTTCTGTTCTCATCCTTAAGCAAAGTTCTTAACCTGAGTTATGGGTTAGCGGAGTCTGTAACCAGAAGCGTCTGTAACCTGAAGCGTATGTAACCCGAGGTACCGCTGTATATATTAGGGCCCCACTCTCTTGGGGAACCTTGAAAAATTTAAAGGAAAAAACAACTGGATGTACATTTCCAAAATATAAGTTAAA
Organism: Podarcis vaucheri; assembly: GCF_965113315.1. Taxonomy (NCBI): domain Eukaryota; kingdom Metazoa; phylum Chordata; class Lepidosauria; order Squamata; family Lacertidae; genus Podarcis; species Podarcis vaucheri. Next base: position 6,979,145 of record NC_138751.1, on the reverse strand, counting down.
AAACAAATAAAATAAAACCTACATACAGCAATATTCAACACAAAAAACAACGACAATTTGTTGCTGACAAAGCGCAGCTGGACATATAAAGGGCTCCATTACCTTCAGTAGCTGAGGGCCTCATCAAACCTAAATTTGGCCCTGTGCAGGACCCTAATCTATGTCACATTCATTAGGACCCCATAGTTATGGCTCTGTGCAATTGCTGAGAAATAGATTAAAAAAAGAAAAGAAAAAAAGAGCCCCCAGAGTTAAAAGTGCATAGAATGTAAAGAGTCCTACTTGAGGCTACTTGGGGAGGAGGAGTAGCATAGGGATTACCTTGTTGTAACCCGCCCTGGGAACTTCAGGTGAAAGGCAGGCAATAAATTGAACAAAATATAGCATTAAAAGATGCTTAAAACAAATTACGGTACTGGCACAAGAATGGGGAGGAGGAGATCCTAAAATTTCTGTTCTGTGTCAAAGGCCAGGGTAAAGAGCAGTCGGCTAATTTCTACTCAATGGGGTTATAAATGTAATAATGCAGATTTTGACCAGCCGGCCGCTGTTTAGAAAATTAATTAATTAAAAATCGGGGCTTAGGGCACCCATTAAGAGGGTGGCTGCCCGAGTGCCTTTGCTTGGCAAGCGATGACTTCCCCCTCTTCCCCAAAACCTCCGGGCTGAAAAAATTTTTTCAAGTCAAGGGAGTAGGTAAGACTTGAGCCTGGGGTTTATTTTCTGTCTCCTACTTTAGAAAAGCATTTCAAAAATTAAGCGTTCCAATCAGGATGGGGCCAATGCAGAATTATGTCAGGGAATGTGTGGGGTGGGGAAATCGGATTTTTATATTTATGTACATAGTTATAGGCTGCATCAGAATTAATTCGCTCCTGCTCCCTTGTACAGATTCCGCCTCGGGCTCCATTGAGGTGGAGCAGAAGTTCCTTTTCGGGCCTGATGCCGTGCAGAAGCTGGAGGCGCTGGGGGCGCTGCCGGAAGCCAGCGTCTCCTTCCGTGACCGGTACTACGATGTTCCCGATTGGCGCCTCACGCTAGCAGATCATTGGCTCCGGCAGCGCGAAGGGGCGGGCTGGGAGCTGAAATCCCCCCTGCGGCCACTAGAGGGCGCCACCACTAGCCGGGGGCAGCAGAACCTTCCGGAACCGCCAGCCTGGAGCCACGAGCCGCAGCACCCGCCTCAGCCAGTAGGGGGAGCTGGCAGGACGCACCTGGCTACGCAATACCAGGAAGTGACCTGCCCCCGAGACATCGTGGCCCGCGTCTGTGGCCTGCTGGGCGTGGACCCGGCCGCGGGTTGGCAGAGCGACGTGGCCAGAGCCGTGGAGGAGCTGAATCTGCAGGAGTTTGCCAGCTTCGTTACCCGGCGGTGCAAATACCGCCTGGCTAGCCTCCGCCTGGCGGTTGATCTCGACGAGATGGACTTTGGCTATGCCGTGGGAGAGGTAGAGGCAATGGTTTTGCGGGAGCAGGAAGTTCCAGAGGCTCTGGAGAGGATACAGGAGCTGGGAAGTCGGCTGGGTGAGGAGTTTGGCTATTTTGACCCAGGAAGTGCCCTCTTAAGCCCAGGAAGTGCCCTCTAGCCCGGCTTCCTGTTCTCAGTGGCCCATCAAATGCCACCCATTGGTGCCCACAGATAGGGCAACATCAGTGCCCTCCCCACTCACAACTCCCAGCAGAGCCATTGTGGCTCCACGAATTTGTCCGATCCTCTTCCAAAAGCACCTAAGGGTCTCGCAAATACTGTATTTTTCGCTCTATAAGACTCACCTTTTCCCTCCTAAAAAGTAAGGGGAAATGTATGTGCATCTTATGGAGCGAGTGCAGGCTGCGCAGCTATCACAGAAGCCAGAATAGCAAGAGGGATTGCTGCTTTCGCTGCGCAGCGATCCCTCTTGCTGTTCTGGCTTCTGAGATTCAGAATATTTTTTTTCTTGTTTTCCTCCTCCAAAAACTAGGTGCGTCTTGTGGTCTGGTGCGTCTTATAGAGCGAAAAATACGATAGTTTAGTGGCAGATTCAGAAATGCAGGGTCCCCTCTGTGAAAGTCACAGCTTCTAAGATCATACCATAATCTTGTAATTATAATCGGGGGGTGCATCGCAACAGTGGGTGCAGATCTCCGCATGTTGCCTTCTAAGCTAGATCTGCTGTTTTCTGGGCCCAGGCGGACCATTTGGAGTGCTCCGGAACTTTCTTCCAGGGTGGCTCGAGTGGTGTTTTTCATGAGGTTCCCTCGTACGTAACAGAATCAGCCTGGATAGCTCGGTCTGTTGGAGCATGGTGTTGAGAACGCCAAGGTTTCAGGTTCAATCCCCGTATGGGACAGCTGCAAATTGGGGTTGGACTAGATGATCCTTAGGGTCTCTTCCAAGTCTGTGATTCTATAAACTTGCACACAGGATACAGAACAGCTCCTTGTGCGCCTTCTGCAGAGTGACCCCAGGAGCCTATCCTCGGGGGCTAAAAAACTCTGTTTTCATGCTTCTTGCGTGGCTGTAGGACACTGGAGATGGGGCTCCTCACTTTGGGGGGGGGGCTGATTAACAAGTCTTTTCTCCCTCTTCTTAAGCACCCCTCAAAATATTTTTTTTAAAGTACAAAATACAAACGAGAACTGCTTGACGCTTAGTTCCGGGTCTCGCCCTGTTGCCAAACTAACGTTCTCCTCTCTTTCTGGTCTCCCCGGCAGGCCTGGATATGAAATCCCCAATTCCTGGCAAGATGTCTGTCTACCTGCATAAATTCAGACCATCGCACTACGAGGCCCTCATGAGAGCTGGGTCGCTGAGGAAAGTGAGAGCTGCAACGGATGAGGAGGGGAACTGACTGGGGCTGGAAAAACGGGGCTGGGGGCTACGCTTTGGGCAAGAGAGAAAGTCCGCTACCTGAGCCGAGAGGACAATTTGGACCACGTTCCTCCCACCCACCCCTCCTTTCTCCCCCCTCTGCCAAACCATCCAACTCCACCCAACATCTGGAATGGCTTTCGACACCCCGCGGCAGTCGGGAGCCTTGCGTGACATCACAGCAGGTCAGCCAATAGCAGCCGGGCCTGGGCAGAGGGGCTCCCTGCTGCGAAACAGCCAGGCGTTTGCCCTGTTACACAAGAACATAGAATGCATTGAGAAGATATTTATTCACGCTGAAAGCTCAAAGGCCGTTCGATGGAGAGCGGCAGGGGGCAGGTGTAGAGATGGGGGTGAGGGGAGAGAGAAAGGAAGTGTGAGGGGTACGCAGTGTGGCCTTGCCCAAGCTAGAACACACCCACAACCCAGGGGCTTGGGGCTGCCAATTCCAGCAGCCCCATCTAGAGGGTGCCACATATTGTGGATCTGCGGAACTCACCGCCCTTGCATAGTGTAACAGCGCCCGACAGAATGCTAAGACAGGGCTTCCCCGGAGTGGTTCTTGCACTACTCTCAGTGTGCATCAACTGCAGCGTCGCTATCGCTGGGGCCAGCCAGCGTCTGGAAGGGAGATTGGTTGGACCTACCAGCAGCACAGCCAGAGGTGAAAAAACCAAATCCGGCAATGAAGAGGGATAGCTGGTGTTTGTTTTTGTTAAAGAGGGCTTTCCCCCTCCACCCCCCCAACCCACTCTTTATCTCCATCGATTTCCATTTAGTCTCGCTCAGTTGTTGTGGAGTTTCCCCCATCTGGCTGATCAATTGAATTGATCTGCCAGCAGCTGGGAGTGAGGAGGGAGAAAGGGGGCTGGCTGAGACGGGGATTCCCCTTCTCCCGCCCGCCTCCCTCTTTCGGAAATCCCTTTTTGGATCCGGCGAGAGAGGCGCCCTCTGCCCTTCCGCCTGTGCAAAAGGGGAGCACCCATGGGTGTTGTTATTTGGGGCACCCACCTGGAGCAAAGGCGCCACCTGGTGGTGAGATGGTGTCATTGCAAGGGTTTTTCTCCACCCCACCCCATCCCTTCCCTCGGAGTGGAGTGCATTTTAGGGGGACCGTCAAGGAGGGAGGGGTACAGTGGGCCGCTCGCTCTTCATTTCCAGGCAGCCTCGGGGAATGAGTTGATTTCCTTGATCTGTTGCACCAGCGCTCCAGAGGGCAGAGTGTAGGCAAGTCGTAACCTCATTCGGAGTGGGAGCTGGAATCAGAAAGGGATAAGACTTACTTGACGCTGGGTGTATAATCTCTGCTTGCAAACATTAAAAGCTGCGTTCTGCAAAACAGAAAGCTCTGGATTCGATGCTGCAGAAACCCCAGCGTTCATTCCGTTTTTACGAGAGCTAAGCCGCTAGTCCTTAGTGTTGCTGGAAGAGCGAGGGCGACGCGTGTTGTGTTAAATGGGGAAAGAGAGTGAATTCGGGCGGCTGAGACTGCTGGAGAGTGCCCTCCTTGGAGGAACAGGAAGTGACATCACCCTGGTGCCTGTTACGCTAACCAAGGTGAAGTCAACCGGCGAGGGCAGAGGAGGAAGTGACATCACTGCTGTCTTTGTGATGTGGGAGTGTGACGGTGCCTCTTCCTGTTTTCAGCGGAAAACATCCTTCGGATGCTGCCAACAGAAGTGGCCCGCAGGAAGCTTAAGCAATAGAGTCTCTGCACGTCGCTTCACATGAGTAGAGGAAGTGATGTCACCACCTTGCTTTAAGCGATGGCCAGGCAGGAAATGACATCGCTGCTCAGATCACAGGTTAATTCCCACTCCCTGGCCGCACGTATATCCCTCCTCTCACTCTTCTTACCTTTTTGGGGTTCAATACTCGGATGAGCTGGGTGATGGGGGGCCCACCCTGGCCTGGGACTGTAGAGCCACTCGGGGCCAGCAGCTCCACTTGGAACGACTGTTAGAAGAGGAGCAGGTGAAAGTCCAAACAATGCGTATCATTTTTTTAAAAAAAGCTTTTGACCCCTGAAAAATCCAGGGCCGTTTCCCTCCCTGCTTTCTCCCCTCCCTGCCCTGCAAAAGGATTTCATTTGCAATTTAAAACATTATGGTTGACAGCATTATCCCTTTGTATGATCCTCTTTTAAACCCTCCTTCAAGATGGCCATTACTGCCTCCTGTGGCAGTAAGTTCCATAGTTCGTGTAAAGAATTACCGTACTTTTTGCTCTATAAGACTCACTTTTCCCCTCCTAAAAAGTAAGGGGAAATGTGTGTGCGTCTTATGGAGCGAATGCAGGCTGCGCAGCTATCCCAGAAGCCAGAACAGCAAGAGGGATTGCTGCTTTCACTGCGCAGCGATCCCTCTTGTTGTTCTGGCTTCTGAGATTCAGAATATTTTTTTCCTTGTTTTCCTCCTCCAAAAACTAGGTGCGTCTTATGGTCTGGTGCGTCTTATAGAGCGAAAAATACGGTGCTTCCTTTTGCCTGCCCAGAAACCCTCTGGCACTGGGAGGAGCATAAAGGAGGCTGCCCCTCCTTCTTAAGAACACCAGCAGATTTTCTTGGCTGCTGGGTGAGGCCAAAGGGGGTCCCCATCTATCCCAGCATCCTCTTCTCCCGGGGGCCCAGCGGATGCCCCACTGAGGAAGCCCACAAGCAAGACCCCACGGCCGCAGCGGTCCTCCTCAGTTGTGATTCCCGGCAACTCATATTCAGAAGCATCGCGGCCGCTGTGGCTTGTGGCCTCCTCTGCGACCTCGCCCAAGAAGAAGAAGAAGGAGTTTGGATTTGATATCCCGCTTTATCACTCCCCTTCAGGAGTCTCAAAGCGGCTAACATTCTCCTTTCCCTTCCTCCCCCACAACAAACACTCTGTGGGGTGAGTGGGGCTGAGAGACTTCAGAGAAGTGTGACTAGCCCAAGGTCACCCAGCAGCTGCATGTGGAGGAGCGGGGAATCGAACCCAGTTCCCCAGATTACGAGACTACCGCTCTTAACCACTACACCACACTGGCTCTCCAACACTCTTCTAAAGCCACCCGGGGCCTCACCTTGGGGACGGCCACTTGCAGACAAAACCCGGCCACGTCGTGGGGGGTCCTGTTGGAGACGGTGGCTGTGATGAGCAGCAACGTGGGCTCCAGCGGCGGCCGCTCCATGGAAAATTCGACCAGCAGGCCATCTTGTTCGTACGCAACCATGCGGGCGATGGCGGAGGCTGCGGGGAGGGAAGGGCGGCCAGCTAAGTCTAGTTCCCCTCCGGCCAACCACCCTGTGAGGTACAGAAAGTCCCCAGAGCCATGCCAAGCCAAGGCACACCTGAGCATGTGCAAAGGGCCTTGCCCTCACCTGAGTAACCCCAGGCAGCGTACACAGGACTGGCACTGTGACCTTCCAGCTCAGAGGCTGTGGCTTTTGGGTCCCCCTGGAGGAAGAGGCCTCTTTTGACCATTCACAATAATATGTGGCCCACATGGCTAAGCAGGGAGCAGCCTGGTCTCTTCTGTATTTTTCTCTGGAAATGCTGTGAGTGCCATTCGTAGAAGGGGTTTCATTGGACCCTGTAGCTTTCCCTTTGTTGCATTACTCAAAACAGAGCAGCTTTTAATAATAATAATAATAATAATAATAATAATAATAATAATTGCTATTTTTCTAGGAAAAAAGGAGCCGAACTCACCACAAACACCTCCCTCCTTCTCTTAGAATGGCAATGATGCCCACCTGGAAATGCCGGAACTTGAGTTCCAGCTGAAAAAAGCCCTAATAATATTCATTATTATTATTTCTTATTCCCTGCCCACCTGACTGGGTTACCTCAGCCACTCTGGGCGGCTCCCAACTGAATATTAAAACAGGATAAAACATCAAACATTTAAAGCTTCCCTAAACAGGGCTGCCTTCAGATGTCTTAGAAGACAGGTAGCTGCTTATTTCCTTCACATCTGCTGGGAGGGCGTTCCACAGGGCGGGCGCCACCACTAAGAAGGCCCTCTGCCTGGTTCCCTGCAAGCTCACTTCTACGCAGTGAGGGAACTGCCAGAAGGCCCTCAGAGCTGGACCTCAGTGTCCGGGCTGAACGATGGGGGTGGAGATGCTTCTTCAGGTATACAGGCATATTTTAGTGCTCATTGTTAAAACACAACAAGAGTGCTATAGCTGTGCTTTTGCTCAGAAACACCCATGTGAGATGGAGCTCTCCTCACTTTATTTCTTCTGTCCTGAAGACCCCCAGAGGGCAGTGATGGAATGAAAGAATATTGGGGGGGGGGGAGTTGTCCTTTGCAGACTCGCCTGAAAGGGTCTTGTCAAGAATCGAGCCGCAAAAAGCAAGCAGCTCCCTTCCCACCAGCAAAGAACTCTTAGGTCAACATACCTGGGGCTTTCAGATCGCCAAGGAAATCGAGGAAGGATTCCACTGCCGGGGTGCCAGTGCTGGGCTGGGCTGGAGGGGGATCTGCGGGGCCTCCAAGGAGATCCAAAAGATCAGAGACCTACAGGGGAAGCAAGGGAGTGTTGAAGAGGGGATGGCGAGGTTGGGGGGATTCCCATCGCAGGGCACCAGTGCAGAGAGCTCTGGCAAAGGCATGCAGTGATAATCTCGGAAAGGAGAGGCAACAGAAACAGCACAGCCACTGCCGGGGGGGGGGGGCACATTAAAATAGGGCTGTGGGTGTTCAGACCACTTTAAAATTGTTGAAAATCTTGGTGGGTCACTTAGTGGTTTTTCCGCCAGTGGTTTAGACATTTTTATGTTCTGTGCTAGATGTGGAAGCAAGCCAGTCAGCTGGGAGGCATATAAATGATAAAACCAATATTTAAAATTGATTAATTAAATATTTCTGCCACGGACCGCATTGATAAAGCTCACGAGCCACAGGTGGTTCACAAGCTGCACTTTCAAAACGCCTCCTTTAAAAATCAAGACTTGAATTCAGGTTTCACCCCCACCAACCCGGTTCGGTTCCAGTTCAGTTCAGCCTTTCTGTGGCGCAGCAACAAGCTCGCTGTCCGCCCAACTGATTCGTGTAAGGAAAGAGTCGAGATGATACAGGATTCCGGTTTTATAAAAGGAGGTGGGCCAAATTAACAGCTGGGCTCTTCAAAATCCAACATTATGTTTGGGTTCTGCTGTGTTGCTGCCAGTCTAGGGGAAGCCAAGATTGGCCATCTCTGAAAACCAAATCCTTATTTGGAATTGGTAATCCTGGATTACGGCTGCTCCCCGCTCCAAAATGTCACCTTGCCGTCAAGTTTGGGGTTTGCCCTGCTCCCAAGTGCCCCCTGGTGCCAACCGTTTGGCAAAGTAATTCCCCACCTGGCCAGAGTCCTGTTGCTGGACGTTGCTGGGTGCTGGCGCCACCTCCAGGATTTGAGGAGCAACAGCGCCCTCTCTTCCATTCTGCTCTTTTTCGCTTCCTTCTTCGGCGTAGCCAGTTTTGTCGACTAAGGGCATCTTCTCCAGGACGGATGCTCTGGCAGGAAGAAAGAAAAAAAAATTGAGAGATACGGGCCTTTTGTGGGGATTTATTTGGCAAGAGATGGGACGCGGGTGGCGCTGTGGGTTAAACCACAGAGCCTCTTGGGCTTGCCGATCAGAAGGTCGATGATTCGAATCCCCACGACGGGGTGAGCTCCCGTTGCTCGGTCCCTACTCCTACCAACCTAGCAGTTTGAAAGCATGAAGTCCAAGTAGATAAATAGGTACCGCTCCGGCGGGAAGGTAAACGGCGTTTCCGTGCGCTGCTCTGGTTCGCCAGAAGCGGCTTAGTCATGCTGGCCAATAAAGCGAGATGAGCGCCGCAACCCCAGAGTCGTCCGTGACTGGACCTAATGGTCAGGGGTCCCTTTACCTTTACTTGGCAAGAGGGTGGGGAAGCAGGGTAGGAGAGAGATTTTATCTGCCGGTGACTTGGCTCGGCTGTTTCCGCCGTGAACCCTCCTCACCCATCCTATGACCTGCGGGTCAGGAATAAAGGTTTCCAAACCAGATTTTGGTACTGGTCTTCCTCTGTGGAGGTTTAGCCGCTGAAGGCTTCCTGTGAGCACCCACAAAGAATGTTTGCAAAGACTGTCAAGGCGGAAGGCCATTCGGAGCAAAGTTTTCAGCGCTCGAAGTTGGACGGGGTGAAATGGGGAAGCTAGCTAAAAAAATGGGTGTTGTGTGAATGGAAGCGCCCACACAGAAGGTCAGAATATGCAGAGCACCCGAGAACGAGAGCAGTTTCAGGCTCCCATCTTTTGCGAGGAGTACCTGAGATGGTCGTACTTCCGGAAGAGGGCGTTGTATTCGACCGCCCGCTGCTGGAGCTCCACGTCGTGGCAGCTGCAGTAAATGGAAACCAGGCTCCGGATCCGACTTCTCAGGGCAGGCAGGGCAGGAAAAAAGAATTGAGGGGAAGAGGTTATGAGCAGCCTCTGCTTCGGGCAGAGAAGCAGGACACAGAATGAGGCGGGAAATATTACAGAGGCATCTCAATTCAAAAGGCCTCACAGGGTGGTCCAACGCTTGCCACTGCTACACCCTGCCAGTCGTAGAGTCGTAGGATTGTAGAGTTGGAAGGGAAGCCAGGGGTCATCTAGCCCAACCCGCCTGCAACGCAGGAATCGCGGAATCCCTGACAGATGGCCCACCTCTGTTTCCAAAACCTGCAATGAAGGAGAGTCCACCGCCTTCTGGGGGAGTCCTTTCCCCTGTCAAACAGCTCTTGCCACCAGAAGACTCATCCTTATGTATTAAGTCAGACTCTCCTTGGCATTTGAATTCCGTGGGCTCCCAAAGATCACCAACGTTTTAATGTTTACTAGACTACAGTGATACCTTGGGTTAAATACGCTTCAGGTTACATACACTTCAGACTCCGCTAACCCAGAAATAGTACCTCGGGTTAAGAACTTTGCTTCAGGATGAGAACAGAAATTGTGCTCCGGCAGCACAGCGGCAGCAGGAGGCCCCATTAGCTAAAGTGGTGCTTCAGGTTAAGAACAGTTTCAAGTTAAGAACGGACCTCCGGAACGAATTAAGTACTTAACCCGAGGTACCCCTGTATTGTATTTTAATATTTTGTTGGAAGCTGCCCAGAGTGACTGGGGAAACCCAGCCAGATGGGCGGGGTATAAATATTATATTATTATTGTTGTTGTTGTTGTTATTATTGTTATTACGTCCACCTCTGCCCCTGAGGCCTGGCTTAGGAAGAGGGGAAGTTGAGGCTGCGAGGCTAAACCAAGCACACAATTCCCCTCCCAAAGAATCCTGGGAACCTTTGTTTGCTAAGGGTGCTGGGAGCTGTAGCTCAAACTACAACTCCCAGGGTTGCAGGTTACGGTGCGTCCGCAGCCTTAACCCGTGGCGAACCTGCGAGGGTGGGAATGTCGGTGGTGAGCTCACTTGATGTCGCTGCCCTGCAGACGGGTCCCGAGCTTCATGAGGGCGGTGAGGGCGTAGGCCCTGGTGCCCGGCAGCGAGAGGTGCGACTGCAGCACTCGCTCCAACATGGAGACCATTTCCTCTGGGTCCACCTGCCGCAGTGGGGGGAAAGTGGAGAAAGGAGAAGGAGGAAAAGCCACAATGAAGTGGGGTGGTTTTTCCCCAGGGGGTGTGAGCAAACTTCCCCCGTTCGATGTTCCCCACAAAATGCCCACCCTCAGTTCCTGACTCCTCACCTGAGTGGGCTCCACCTCTTCACAGCTGCCGTCCAATAAGAGGTTGCCGTATTCACCGATGCACCAGGTAGCCACCTGGACCAAGGGTTGCTGGGAGGGGAAAAAGAGAGAGGGAGGGCTCCAGCTGAAAAGGCTTTTCGGTTAAGCAAGCCTACAAACCTGTACATTTGACGTGCATTTTAATATGCAATTCTGAAGGGTGGATTTCTTTTAGGGGGGCTTTTTAATATATAGTTTTATGGGTAATTTGAATGTCTTCTACTGGGATCTGCTGCCTCTGCTCGCCCGCCTTTCACATCCTCTTAAAAAAAAACCTCCCACGTTCTTTTATTATTATTTATTACATATATATTTTCTCCCAAGGAGCTCAAGGTAGTGCACTGGTTCCTGTGAAGTAGGTTAGCTAAGAGACAACAACTGGCCCAATGCTGATAATTGCAGCGTGACGACAGCCTTACATTTCTATTTGTATAGGAAGAACAGCTTAGAGGTTTTGGTGCAAAGCATTATAGAAATTCTGCTCAGTTAATAAAAAACTTTGAGTGGAACTCACTTGCAAGGAAGTGGGCACAGGATACATAGCCTCACTCTTCCTCTTCGGGTTCTCTATGCCCCGCTCCCCCATCACCCCCCTCCCCAATCTCATACCTGAGAGATATCTTGGGTCAGGGCCTTGTATAGCTGTTGAACCGCATAGCCGTGAAGCTCCTTTGCACCTCCGATGAGGTGGATGAGGTTGGGCACCGCGTCGTCACGTACGTAGGAGCCAGCCTGCAGAGATTAAGGAGAGGAACCGTGGGTGTGAGCTACGCTCCTTCTCAGAGATATGTCTCTGCTTGGCCCTTCCTTCCCTTAAAAAGGGTTCAACAGATTGCTCCTCCTCCACACAAGCCCAAACCACCAAGGACTTGGCTCTGAAGGCACTCTAAGGAATCTGGGCTGCTATTGGTGGGCTCTATGTGAAGGGGGGGAGGGCCTTGAAACTCACTTTTTCAACACACCTAGAATGGCAGTTTCAATGGGTGCTGGAAACAGGGAGAGGAAAATAAATATTAAAGCCTGAAAAATGTTCATAGCAGGGGGTGTTTTGGGTGCCTGAGGATGTCAGCTTTCTGTTTCTTGCCTCTCCCAAAAGAAAAGAAGGAAGTTTCTAGTCCAGATGGCGAAGCTTCTTCAAACACAACCCCTTGCGAGAGGAAGGCCTTTCCTTGAGCCACACAGCTTTCCGCTGCTCCCCAAGGATCCTAGCCCCCACCCCAGCCTCCATCTTACCATGGTCAGAACCTGGAGGATGGTGTCGATGTGCCAACGCTTGCTGGGCGCAAACCTGAAGTAGGTGGGGGAAGAAAAGGAGAAGAGCAGGAATGTCTTTAGACCTATTGCTCTGCCTGAAAGTGCCCCTCACGCTGCCAGAGCATGTCAATTTAAGGGGTGGAACTTAATTTTGGCTAATTTCTTCAGGAAGGGAGGGCCTTAAAAATACGTTTTTGGGTGTGAGGAATTCAAATCTGCTATTATTTTTGTGGTGGGACAACATTCAGCTTGGCGAATCTACGTTTGATTAGAAAGCACATAAACTGCTTTCTCAGAAAACCAAAGACTTTCATTTCGCCTTCTGAAAATGTCAGGTGATGCTGAATAATAATAAAAATGAACAATAATTTTTTTTAATGTGCTGTATAATATAACTGCAAGCGCTCGTTTTTAATTATTTCTGTGCAATTTTACATGCGTTTCACTTACCAAGGAGAACCAAATCTTATTAATTTAACCAAGACATCTTTTGAATTCCCAAGTCTTAGGTCACAGAATTGGAGACTGGCAGGAATCTTTTGCCCAACGACCCTAAGATTAAGAGTCTTTTGCTCTGCCATGAGCGCAAAAACTGCAAAATTCAACCCCCTCCCCCCCCAAAAAAAAACCTGCCCTGGATTGCTCTACAATGCCCCCTACGGGCAACGGCCGGACCCGACTCACTTCTCAGCGGCCAGGAATATTCCGGAAGCGCAGTCCGACTTCAGCTCCGGAGCGCAGGTGTCCAGGAAAACCAGCAACTCTTTTGTGGTCGTCCTCACGTTGCTGCCGCTCACCAGGGCGAGGCTCAGCTGTAGGGCTCGCCTGAGGAAGGAGGGAGAAGCGAGCAATTCTCCCGACTCAGAGACATCGTCTCCCGGAGCCTTGGCCCTGTCTTTCCCCCTTGTCTTGTTGTAAACAAAAACTGCCCTTTTCCCTTATGGGGTATCCAAGAGCCCATATAGAGTCCTTACATAGGTTCCCTATTGGTAGGAGAGAATAACAGAGGCCAACCAGAGAATATTGAGAAGCAAAGCAGCTAGTAAGCCTGATCTTTATTGATCTGTTGCAACAGGGTGCTCCCCTCACCTGCAGGAAAGGAGGAGGAACCCAGAAAAATGGTGTGCAAGGCCTTATAAAGACTTTTGAAATTGCCACCCTGTAGATCAAGACCACCCCCAGAAACATCATACATACATCACAGAAGGGGTGTAACCTAAGACCACGCCTCAGATACATCGCACCTACATCACAGAAAAGGCGGTCTAAAACAGAAATTTGAATGTTGTTTTTCTCCTGTCTGGCAGGTTACTTAATTGGATTGCCAGGGGAGCCTGTCCAGTCTTTTGTAATGATAAATACTTAGTTCCTGGGCCAGGTCACAGGCTCACACCCTATTCAAATTACAGATAGGTAGCCGTGTTGGTCTGCCATAGTCAAAATAAAAAAATTCCTTCCAGTAGCACCTTAAAGACCAACTAAGTTAGTTCTTGGTATGAGCTTTCGTGTGCTTGCACACTTCTTCACATACACTTCTTCAGTATTCAGATCTGAATACTTTCTGTGTATCTGAAGAAGTGTGCATGCACACGAAAGCTCATACCAAGAACTAACTTAGTTGGTCTTTAAGGTGCTACTGGAAGGAATTACCCTATTCAAACACAGACATACCCTTAAGACAGGATTTGTGAAGGAAAAGACAATGGGAGGTTTCCCACTTTGACCTTGCGGAGAAAACATTTGCTCAGTTTAGGAATCAAAATGACTTCAGGTCGGTCTTCCTGTGCTGATCTATGTACGTGCAGTTATGAACCTTACCATATATCGAAGACCTCAAAGTTCCTATCACAGTCTCACCTCTTCACCGTGGGATCCGGGTCGGCCAGGCATTCAAGGACTGTGGCCCGGTGCCTCTGAACGGCACTGTTCTCTTCTTGCAGCAATTTCTGTAGAGATGTTAGAGCCACGTATCTAAAGGGAAGATTCCCCCCGACAAGAGAAAAATAAATAAATCACATCTTGAGAGGGAGAGGAGGAGAGCTTAATCCATCGCATTTACATCCTGTGTTTCCTTCCAGGCGCTCGGGGCTATCCTTCGCCCTCACTGTTTTATCCGCACAACAGCCCTGCGAGGTGCGATAGGCTGAGAGAAGAGTGACTGGGGCCCAAGGCCACCTAGAATGCTTCGTGGCCGAGCGGGAATTCGAACCCTGGTCTCCCAGGCCCTTTAACCAGGGAAGCGGCACAAAGAAGACCGTCCGCAGCCAACGAAGTCGGAAGCATTTCTCCTTGATTCGCTTCAAGATGGAAAGGGGACGCTTCCGGGTGGGAGGCAAGGGGGGAAACGGGCGACTGTGGCATGGGCAGCCAAAATGGCGGCCGGCGAGGCCCTAAAACAACCTCTGTCAGGGTGGCCGGGAGATGCGAGCAAATCTGAATTAAGCGTGTGGCAAATTAATTTCACGCACTGTTTCACCGGGGAAGAAAAGAAGCGCCGCGCCCCTGAGGATGCATTTTAATAGGCCGAGTTATCACGCGGCTGCTTCTCATGCGCTGTGGAAAAGGGGTGGCTGCCTTCTCTTGGGGGTGGGGGAGATATTTGAGAAATAGCCTCCGTCCCTCATTTTCCCTCAGCCGTGAGGCCATTGGCGGCGGCTCATGAGGGGACCTGAGGGTCTCTGGGCACGCTCCCTCTCCCAGACCGGCGTCTACAGAACGGACCTCAAAGAATTAGGAGAAGGGGGCAGATCATGAAGGGGAAATAAGGGATCTGCAGTGCCAGTGAGGAAGGCGAGTCGAGGGTTGTGACAATGCAGCCCTAAGCGCTGTGGGCCGGTGTGGGTCAGGGGCCAGAGAACTGGACCAGGAACCGGGAGACTAGGGTTCAAAAATTCGCTCGAGGCCCCTGATTGCAGACGCCATCTTCCAACATCCTACCCTCTTCTCGAATTTCAGTGGTCCCACCGCGTTTTAAAAGGAGCCAGGGCGAAACGTGTTATAAGGAGACTCGGCCCCAAAATATATTTTCAAAATTCCGACAGGAAAATTTCAGGTGATTGTTGGGACGGCGTTTCCCCCCAGCTCTATCTGGGTCATTCCAGTGCTTTGTTTCGTGGGGGTTTTTGTACCTGATATTCCGGTCCTTGTTAAGGAGAAATCGCCCAAGGATATTTATAGCGAGAACCTGGGTGTAGAAAAGAGAAGTGTCCTTAATTCCCAAAACGTACCATTTGTATGAGCTGAGGGGGCAGAGGAAGAACGGAAAAGCTTCAGAACAAGCAGATTCTAGCTTGGGATTGCTGGATGTGGAAGACTTTGGGGCTTGGGGGCCGCACTCCCTCAAAAGCAACCTTTCAGGGGCCGCAGACCAGAGGCAGCAAGTGGGCGAAAGTGGCTAGAACAACAGATACAGGTCTTATCCTTGTACAGGTTGCCACCCGAGCCACACAAATCTCAAAGGTTTATGGAAACAGACGCACAGACCCCAAAGACCTCTCCATCCTCTTTCCAGGAAAGCGAGATTTATCATTGCGGTTCTCCAGCGAGGCAGAACTACCTGAGAATGGTGTGGCTTTGGGAGAGGACTTCTGGGGCCAAACAGAGAGGTCTGGAGGGCCGTTTTGATATCAGGGGCCTGAAGTTCCCCACGATCAGTTTTGATCGTATGTGGGGTCTAGAAATGGGAAGAGCCATCATCGCACCAGGAGGCGCCCAGAATATTCCACTTGCACCCAAACAACCCAACATCCTCCCAAAAGATCTGAACGCAAGAGGTGCAGGATCAGCCCAGTCCACCTGGCCCGTACGAATCCCCCATACCCGTAGGCCGCTGGTCGAGCGGACGCCCATGATGGTCAGCACCGTCTCGTACAAGATGGCGTTGCCCACGTTCCGCGTTGTCTCCGTGTTGGTGGCCACCTGGGAGGAAGCGGAGGGGTTGGCAGCCTTGCTGGCTTTTGGTGTGGGACGTTCCCCCGTCCCGCTCCCCTCCCCCCGCAGGCCTTCACCTTGGTCTCTTCCTCCCTCTTCACTGACGGCAACCCCCCCCAAATGGTACAGCCCTTGCTAACGAAGGGTTCTAGGTCATACAATCTAGACCAGGCCTAGCAAAGTTTTAATCGAAACGTGGAGGCTAAATGGACCCCCCGTTTTGTTCATGGTGAAGCGAACTCTGTTCTCCAGAGTCCTCTAAATGTCTCTCTTCCCTCCCTCACCCAGGGCACCCTTTCCAGCGCCAGCAACAACCGTTGGGCTCACCTGAGCCAAGGAATCGTTCATGGCGTCGCTGGCGTCTTCGTTGTCCTTTCCCAGAATCCTTAGCAGCCGCAGGATCTGTACCTGGGTGGAGAGATGTTATCAGGGAGGTGAGGATGGAGTAAAGCCCTGGTTAGGGAAGCTTTTAATGTTTAATAGACTATTATATTTTAATATTCTGTTGGAAGCCGCCCGGAGCAGCCGGGGAAACCCAGCCAGATGGGCGGGGTATATATACAGTGGTGCCTCGCAAGACGAAAAGAATCCGTTCTGTGATTCTCTTCGTCTAGCGGTTTTTTTGTCTTGCGAAGCAAGCCCATTGACGGATTAGCGGATTAGCGCTATTAGCGGCTTTTAGCAGCTTATCGGCTTATCGGATCAGCTGATAAGCGGCTTAGCGGCTTAGAAAAAGGGGGGGAACCCGCAGGAACTCGCAAGACATTGTCGTCTTGCGAAGCAAGCCCATAGGAGATTCGTTTTGCGAAGCACCTCCAAAACGGAAAACTCTTTCGTCTAGCGAGTTTTCCGTCTTGCGAGGCATTCGTCTTGCGGGGCACCACTGTAATAAATTATTATTATTATTATTATTATTATTATTATTATGAAGAGGAGGTGACTTTAAGAGGAGGCAAAGAGAGGGAAAGCTCCACTCTCTCCCTCAGCTCAGTCGCTGAGCAGTCAACTCGCCACCCTTCTGGTCACGGAGGCATGCTAAGCCCAGCCACATTTTATTGTCTCACCCTATTTGTATCCCACAAGCTCGATGCCCCCTTCCCTCCCTCCCCATTGTATCCCCACAACCACCCTGTGAGGTGGGCTAGGCTGAGGCGCTGTGATGGGTCAAGGCCACCTGGTCAGTCACGGTTTGAACTCTGGTCTCCCAGCATCTGAACCACTAATCCACACTGACTCAAGGCTACAGCGCCTGGTATTCCCAGGTGGTCTCCCATCCAGATATTCACCAGGCATGACCCTGCTTAGCTTCCAAGATCAGTCGAGATAGGGGTGTCCGGGCTAATACAGACGTCTCCCCACTTACGGGAGAGGGGTTCATATCTGTCAACCGTCCCTTATTTGGCGGGAAAGTCCCTTATCCCAGCGCCGTGTCCCGCTGCTGTCCCTTATTGATGATGTCCCTTAAATTTCCCGGGTTTCAAAGGAAGCAGCTCCTCTCCCTCCCTCCCTGCTGGCCAGGGAGGAGGGAGGCTCCAACTGTGTTGCTTGGCTGCGTTGCTCACCCAATAAGGAGTCTAAGAACGACTGGGGGGTGGAGCTTGCATGCCTTGTGCCAATCAAATCGGCCGCGTTGCCTGGGGACTCAGCGCTTCCCAGCGGAGAGGTGACGGTGGTTTTCCTTGCTGCATCCCCTTTGCCAGGTTGCTGCGCTGTGGGAACCACCGCTTGAGGCTTCGTTTGGCTGCTGGCTGGGCTTTCTGCCTTTGGCTCGGAGGGGCTCAGAAGTTGAACCTACCTGTGCTCTGAAAATCCCTTATTTTGGCTGCTGATGCCTTATTTTCAAGGCTGCTGGTCCCTTATTTTCAAATCTGTAAGTTGACAGCTATGGGGGGGGTACATTCCTGCGTACCACGTGAAACAGCATCTAAAAAGCCTGTAAACCTCTGCCATAAACCCACCACAATTGCTCCCTCCAAACCTCCTTTCTCAAACCCCAACAGACCTCCGAGGTCAGTGCAAAGGCTGACGGGATTGCTAGCTGTTTCCCTGCTCCTTTGTCCGAAGACCTTCCTTTTCCAACCAACTTTTAAGTGGAGTTAAAAAGATAAAAAAGGGTCCCAGCCTGTACCTGTAAATTGGATTTGAAATTGTTTTTATACCTGTTGTTGTTTTTTAATCGCTCAGTGTTTGTGCCCTTGAAACTCTCTGCGGGAAGCAATTCTTAAATGCACTCCAGGTTCTCTTGAATTGTGGAAAGAAAGGTGAGACAGAAGTTCAGGGGAAGAGGGGAGGTTGGAGGGGACGAGATCCTTTTACCTGCAGGAAAGGGTTGCTGATTCCGGAGATGCTGTGTTCCGGAGAGTAGCCGGCAACCACCAGGTTACGGAGCAGCCCCACTAACTGAGGAACAAACTGGAGGGAAACAAGAGAACAGAAAAGCAGGGTTAGCAGAAGATCCATCACAAAGCATCCGTCCTCCAGAGCCCTGCCTCTTGTTCCTTGCAATGCCCTCTCGCAGGAATCCCAATGCCCCTTCCTGTGGCGCTGGGTACCGTATTTTTCGCCCTATAGGACACACTTTTCCCCCTCCAACAATGAAGGGGAAATGTGTGTGCGTCCTCTGGGGCGAATGCAGGCTTTTGCTGAAGCCTGGAGAGCGAGAGGGGTCGGTGTGCACCGACCCCTCTTGCTCTTCAGGCTTCAGGAACACATCCGCAAGCCTTGGGAGCCCGTGGGAGTTCCCACCGAGCTCCCAAGGCTTGCGGATAGCAGCCTGTTCTGAGGGCTGGGGTCAGGGGAAGCTTGGGCTACCCCCGCCCCAGCACCGTGCCTGGGGGGGGAATAAATTTTTTTTCTTTATTTCCCCCCCAAAAAAACTAGGTGCGCCCCATGGGCTGGTGCACCCTATAGGGCGAAAAATACGGTAATTTCTCCTCCAATCCATAAAGCACTTTTGATCTCAAAATGGGGCAGTTCCAAAACCAAGGCAACTTCTGGTTTTTCGTTCCTCCTGACAGCACCACCCTATTATACATGTAAGATCTGTGGACTTCAATGGGCCTTGCTCCCATGTAAGGTTGTTTAGGAGGGCATCCTCTGTTTTTTTTTTTTGGGGGGGGGGGTTGTGGAACATTATTCCCGCCCTCCCAATTTATTTATTTGATTTTACATATTAAAATTTACAGTCACACCTTCCGAAAATGCAATATTCCCATGAATCTTTGGACTTCTCTCATTCCCCTCCCTGGGTTCCGTTGTTAAGCCTTTTCTACTGCATCTTCTATAATGATCCAAATTATTTCCCCACCCCCTCCATGTATCCATAGTTCTCGTTACATTACAACTGTTATTGCAATTCCGCTAACGATTTTAACTGTTTAAAGTGGTCTCCAAGGTAAATTTCCCTCATTCCTTATTAAAATTTTGGTCTTCCTGATTTCTGATCTTTCAGGTCATTTTTGCCATTTCGGCAGAGTCCGTCAACTTAATCTGCCATTCTTCCCTGGTAGGGACTATGGTCTTCTTTCTGGGCTGGTAACATCCGCACAGCTGTCGCCACATACATGAACAGTTTTTTCTGTGTCCTTGGAGAATATTTTTTACTCTAAGGGCCACATTCCCTCATGGTCAACTGTTATGTACTGAGTTGAATAGGATCCAAAATGCAGCAGTCTGATTGGTCCTAGAACAATAGGATTCAGAATGCAGCAGTTTGATTGGTCCTGGAACAATGCAGCAGTATGATTGGTCCGCAAGAGCCACCCAATCCAGCTCCAGGTGGAAGTGAATCCACAACCTGATTGGCCTACAGGAGAATCCCGGAATTAGCCAATGACGTGGGGCCCATTGTGTAAATAATGTATATAAAGCAGATATTTTGGGGGAACAATTATTCCTCCTCACCACTATGAGCTGAATAAAGAGCATGAAATCCACTCTCGACTTCGAGTATATTTCAGGCCGCATGCCACTGATGGGGGGAGCCGAAAGCAACACATGCAATTTTTACCTTTCTGCAGTAGGCTAGCTTCCACGCACCCCCTTCCCTATCTCCCGTCCAGGCAAGCGAGAGTCATCCTCAAAATATCAAGGATGTGCTCCAGCCAGAAACACGGGAGAAGGGGGCCAAGCAAGGCTGGGAAGGGGCGTGTCCTGAGGGTGAAGGGGTGTGGCTTGGGAGGGGGTGTGGCCCGGGGAGAATCTCAAAGGCCAGATCCTTCCTGGGTTTGTTGCCACAGCCCATCCCCATTTCCTGGTGGGCGCCAAACCAGTCCTGCTATGCGGGTCTTGAACCCGGGACTCAATAATAATAATAATAATAATAATAATAATAATAATAATAATAATATTTATACCCCACCCATCTGGCTGGGCTTCCCCAGCCACTCTGGGCGGCTTCCAAAAGAATATTAAAATACTATAATACATCAAACATTAAAAGCTTCCCGAAACAGGGCTGCCTTCAGGTGTCTTCTAAAAGCCTGGTAGTTGTTGTTCTCTTTGACATCTGGTGGGAGGGCGTTCCACAGGGAAGGCGCCACTACCGAGAAGGCCCTCTGCCTGGTTCCCTGTAACTTGGCCTCTCGTAGTGAGGGAACCGCCAGAAGGCCCTCGGAGCTGAACCTCAGTGTCCGGGTAGAATGATGGAGGTGGAGACACTCCTTCAGGTCTACTGGGCCTTTGAGGCCGTTTAGGGCTTTAAAGGTCAGCACCAACACTTTGAATTGTGCTTGGAAACGTACTGGGAGCCAATGTAGGTCTTTCAAGACCGGTGTTATGTGGTCTCTGCGGCCGCTCCCAGTCACCAGTCTAGCTGCCGCGTTCTGGATTAGTTGCAGTTTCCGGGTCACCTTCAAAGGTAGCCCCACGTAGAGCACATTGCAGTAAACCAAGTGAGAGATAACCAGAGCATGCACCACTCTGGCGAGACAGTCCGCGGGCAGATAAGGTCTCATCCTGCGTACCAGATGGAGCTGGTAAACAGCTGCCCTGGACACAGATTTGACCTGCGCCTCCATGGACAGCTGTGAGTCCAAAATGACTCCCAGGCTGCGCACCTGGTCCTTCAGGGGCACAGTTACCCCATTCAGGACCAGGGAATCCTCCACACCTGCCCACCTCCTGTCCCCCCAAAACAATACTTCTGTCTTGTCAGGATTCAACCTCAATCTCAATGCATGCAAGGCACAGGCTCCTTGAGCAGCAGCTCGCCCTCCCCCACCCTCCCCTGCTCAAAAGGCACGTAGCCCTTGCGCGTTAACTGCAACGGATGCAGGGAGAGGTGCCAAGCTCACAGATGCCCCACCTTGCAGAAGCGATCCAGGGCTTGCGGACTCCGTTCACACATCTCTGAGATCAGCATGACAGCCCCGTGGAGGATGCCTGGGGGAGAGAGAGAGACAGGTAGACCGGGTGCGGATCCTACCCTGACTTCCTAAGCCCCGTCCCCTACCTTCCCAAATCCCAGGCCCACCAAGACTCCCCAGATCCCGGTTTCTCTGCACCGCCTCAATGTGACGGGAGAGCGGCGTTTTCTTGAGATCTCCTTCAAATCGTTCCTTGAGATCCGCTTCTCTGGAAAAAAAACTCCCCCCTGGGCCCCTCCAGGCCTCCTCGTCTTACCTTCCTAAGGGGGGGTGGGTACTCATCCAAATCATGCAAAGAGTAGCCCTACTGAAATTGATGGACCTGACTTATATCGATCAATTTCGGCAGGTTCACCGTGAGCAAAACTTAGTCGAATACCTGCCTGAATTCTCCTCTCAAGCTTAATAATAATAATAATAATAATAATAATAATAATAATAATAAATATTATTTATACCCCACCCATCGGGTTGGGCTTCCCCAGCCACTCTGGGTGGTTTCCAACAAAATATTAAAATACAGTAATACATCAAACATTAACAGCTTCCCTAAACAGGGCTGCCTTCAGATGTCTTCTAAAAGTCTGGTAGTTGTTGTTCTCTTTGACATCTGGTGGGAGGGCGTCCCACAGGGCGGGTGCCACTATCAAACAACCCTGAAGAGAATCCCCCACCCCTGCCATCCCACTTTGCCTCAGTCCTTCTCTTCTGCAACGGAGCGGTCGGCTCAAGCGTTCTGGGCAACCGAAGAATATCCAAGCACGCACGAGCGGGGACTTATTTATTTATTTGTAGCTTTCTCCCCCAGCCCTAAACTCTTCGTCAGCAAAAGAAAGAAAGAAAAAGGCCCTCCGGAATGGCTTACACAGTGTCCAGTGATAAAACGTTCCCTGCTCTCTGACTTATAATATAAGAGGCACGACACAAAAGGAAAAGAGGTTGGGAGGGAGAAGGAAAAAAGCAAACTCAAGCACTAGCTGCAAAGTTCTTACCAGAGCCCTTTCTGAAAGGTTCCCAGCAGCTTCTTTTCTGGCCAATGGGCAGGGCCAAGATGGTCTCCTCCCTTGCCATGACGGGGAGGGCGAAGAGGCGTCCCCCTAGCCCCAGCCGAAGGGACAAAGGCACTTACCGGTATTGTGTTCAGTCAACAGGTGTTCGCCGAGTCGAGTGAATACGTCTATAAGATCGGGCACCTTCCGGACAACGTGTACAGCACAGACCACGGCCTAGAAGCGGAGGCAGAGAGCAAAGGATTATGGGGGGGGTCCCAATGTGCCCCACGGAACTGCCTTGCAGGCTGAGACCCTCCCTGCCCGCGGACTGTCTCGCCAGAGTGGTGCATGCTCTAGTTATCTCCCGCTTGGACTACTGCAATGCGCTCTACGTGGGGCTACCTTTGAAGGTGACCCGGAAACTACAACTAATCCAGAATGCGGCAGCTAGACGGGTGACTGGGGGCGGCCACCGAGACCACATAACACCGGTCTTGAAAGACCTACATTGGCTCCCAGTACGTTTCCGAGCACAATTCAAAGTGTTGGTGCTGACCTTGAAAGCCCTAAACGGCCTCGGTCCAGTATATCTGAAGGAGTGTCTCCACCCCCATTGAGGTCCAGCTCCGAGGGCCTTCTGGCGGTTCCCTCACTGCGAGAAGTGAGGTTACAGGGAACCAGGCAGAGGGCCTTCTCAGTGGTGGCGCCCGCCCTGTGGAACGCCCTCCCACCAGATGTCAAAGAGAACAACTACCACCAGACTTTTAGAAGACATCGGAAGGCAGCCCTGTTTAGGGAAGCTTTTAATGTTATTAGACTATTGTATTTTAATATTCTGTTGGAAGCTGCCCAGAGTGGCTGGAGAAACCCAGACAGATGGGCAGGGTATAAATAATTTATTATTATTATTATTGTTGTTGTTGTTGTTGTTATCATTGGAATCTCAGCTTTTTAAAGAAAAAATCTCAGCTGCGGGGTCTCACCTTCCTTCGCACGGAGGGCTGGCCAACCCTGGCAAGCTGCTCCACTTCGCCGGCCAAATCCCGGAACATGGCCACCGATCCCAGGGAGCCCAGCGTGCTGAGAGCTAAGCCTTGCACCCAGGCAGTGGGGTGCAGGAGGTCGCTACGGGGAGCAAAAGAAAGTGAGGTGAATGGAAGATGCCACAGTTTATCAAATATTCACATCCCCTGTCCGAACAGCTTCCCTCAGGCACACAAATCCCACCTCCCGTATATTCCTTCCTACTTGAAATATACTCAGAGTCGCAAAGTGATTTCATGCTCTTTATTCAGCTCATAGTGGTGAGGAGGAATGAATGAAGGTCCCCTCAAAGTATCTGCTTTATATACATTATTTACACAATGGGCTGCACATGATTGGCTAATTCTGGAATTCTACTGTAAGCCAATCAGGTTGTGGATTCACTTATATCTGGAGCATGATTGGGTGGTTCCTGCCAACCAATCATACTGCTGCATTTTGGATCCTATTGTTCTAGGACCAGTCAGACTGCTGCAGTTTGGATCCTATTCAACTCAGTACATAACACTACTCATTCCCCACGTTCAACCCTCAAGACCTACCGATGGCCGCCATCTTTAACCAGCAGGAAAGGCTGGTGTTTTGAAAGACTTTTAAGCTGCCGTATTCTGGCTGGTACCCCAACATTGCATTTCAAGGAACCCCCAGCGACCCAGTTCCCTTGACATGTCTTTCCCCAAGCCTCAAGAGTTGTTTTGAGTGGAACAGACAGAAGGTGGCAGACTCTCCTTCCTTGGAGGTTTTTCAGCGGAGTTTGGGTGGCCATCTGTCAGGGATTCCTTAGCTGTGATTCCTTCATTGCAGGGGGTTGGGCTAGATGGCCCTTGTGGGTCCCTTCCAGCTCGACATTTCTGTGATTCTGAATCTCAGCCTCCATTCCTTCAGAGCCCATAGTGCAGGTCCCTTCCCCTCCTCATAAATCTTTCAACTAGATTCCCAGGATTTTCACTGGAAGCACACCTGAATTGCCCACACTCCCAAATACCAGGTTGATACCTGTACATTTAAGGTGCTAGGACAGCACTTCAAACAACAACAACAACAATTTATTATTTATACCCCGCCCATCTGACTGGGTTTCCCCAGCCACTCTGGGCGGCTTCCAACAAAATATTAAAATACAGTAATGCATCGAACATTAAAAGCTTCCCTAAACATGGCTGCCTCCAGATGTCTTCTAAAAGTCTGGTAGTTGTTTTTCTCATTGACATCTGGTGGGAGGGCGTTCCATAGGGCGGGTGCCACCACCGAGAAGGCCCTCTGCCTGGTTCCCTGTAACTTGGCTTCTCGAAGCCAGGGAACCACCAGAAGGCCCTCAGCGCTGGACCACAGTGTCCGGGCTGAATGATGGGGGTGGAGACACTCCTTCAGGTATACTGGGCTGAGGCCGTTTAGGGCTTTAAAGGTCAGCACCAACATTTGGAATTGTGCTCCGGAACGTACTGGGAGCCAGTGTAGGTCTTTCAAGACCGGTGTTATGTGGTCTCGGCGGCTGCTCCCACTCGCCAGTCTAGTAACAAAGCTTTCCCCTGGAATTATGGGAACTGTAGTTTGCTAAGGTTGCTGAGCATTGTTAGAAAACCCCTATCCCCCCAGAGCTAAAATTCCCAGGGTAGACAGACTAGGGTTGCCATTCGTCTGGAATTTCCCAGACATGTGCGGGATTCTAATGATGAAATTAAAGTCCTGGGGGAATTCTGAAAAATCGGCAAAAGATCAACAACTTTGGGGTTCATTTTCCCCAAAAAGCTCCACAACGGTTTGGGAAATCCCCCCCAAAAAAAAGTTCAACAACATTGTGTCCAGATTTTTTACTTCTTGAAAAATGGCAACCTTAAGACAGACCGAATGTTAAACCACTGTGAGAACCAGAGCTTCGGAAAGGGAACAGGAGTCTCCTAAACAGCTCTTGTCCCCCCTAACAAAACTACAGTTGCCAGGATCCTTTGGGGAAAGCCGTGACTGTTTGAAATGGTATCATAGCACTTTAAATGCATGGAGTGTGGAGGAAGATTGGAAGAAGTTTAAAGATTACCTGCAGAAGCACTGTAAAATTAAGGAATGTTGAAATGACGTTTGATTGAAAATAAGTGGTACTGGTAAAGAGATGCTTAAGAAAATGTAACTAGGGATTGATTATTGGAAATGGATATTTATAATAATAGGTTAATATATGGAGTAAGGATAAATGCTGGAGGGTAAGGATTTGCTGAATTTAATACAGTGGTGCCTCGCAAGACGAAATTAATTCGTTCCGCAAGTTTTTTCTTCTTGCGAGTTTTTCGTCTTGCGAAGCACGGTTTCCCATAGGAATGCATTGAAAATCAATTAATGCGTTCCTAGGGAAACCGCCTTCAGACCAGGTAAGGGGACAGTCTGTCCCCAGACCTTTTCTGAAGGCTGGCGGGGGAAGAAGGACTTCCCCGCAGGGCTCCCCAAGCTGCAGGTGTCTGCCCCGCGCGAGGGGCGCTCTGTTCTGAATGTTGGCGGTGGGGAGGAAAAACCCTCCTCCCACCGCAAGCCCCGGGAAGGCTGCGCGCCTTCTCCTCTGTTCCCGGACCTCCCACCACAAGCCTTCAGGACAGGTCTGGGAACAGAGGAGAAGGTGCGCTGCGTTTCCCCGCTGTCCCAGGAGATTTCCCTATGGGCTTTCGTCTTGCGAAGCAAGCCCATAGGGAAATTCGTCTTGCGAAGCCTCTAAAAATCGGAAAACCCTTTCGTCTTGCGGGTTTTTTGTTTAGCGAGGCATTCGTCTTGCGGGGTACCACTGTATTTGAACTGGAACACAAAATGGGAGGTGTGAGGAGGTCAAGAAACTAGTGAAGAAAATATAAGATCTGAAAATATTAACTTATTTCTAGCTCTGATTCTTGGTCTTTCTCTTTGGTTCTATCTTTTATTCTCTATCTTTTTCCTTTCTTTTTCCTCTATCAACTATCTTTTTCCTATCTATCACCCTTTCTTTTCCCTCTATGAACTATCTTTTTATTGTGCATTTTTATTTGTCTTGCTTTTGTAGGTTAAATGCATAAACGTTTAAATGTTGGATTTTGTTTTTATTCTTTGTGAAATATGAATAAAATATCATTTTTTTAAAAAAAAAATTAAATGCATGGAGTGAATGTAGCCTTGGTTTCTTTTTTTTTAGTATAACCCTAAATCAGTGGTTTTCAACCAGTGTGCCCTGGCACCCTGAGGTGCCTTGAATGATGGTCAGGGGTGCTGCGGGCAACACTGGCCTCTGACCCTCTTTCCTTCCCTCCCCCCTATGATGTCCTCTCATGTCTATGACCCTAAAGGCTTGCACAGCAGTTTGTTGCAACCCTAATACAGTGGAACCTCGGGTTACATACGCTTCAGGTTACAGACTCCGCTAACCCAGAAAGAGTGCCTCGGGTTAAGAACTTTGCTGCAGGATGAGAACAGAAATCGCACGGCGGCAGCAGGAGGCCCCATTAGCTAAAGTGGTGCTTCAGGTTCAGAACAGTTTCAGGTTAAGAACGGACCTCCGGAACGAATTAAGTACTTAACCCGAGGTACCCCTGTACAAGCTCCACAGGCGAAAGCTGCCTCCAGGGCTGGCCATTGGGTGCTGGATGCCAGGAGGTGAGGCGGCCTTGAAGTAAGCAAGCAAGCGGGCGAGGAGCCAAGCCGGCCAGTCTGCCAGCCATTGCTGTTGGGAATGGACAGACAGGTGGGAAGGTGGGCAGGGAGGCAGGCACCATGCTGGCTTTTATTGTGCTTGCTGTATGCAATGCCTGCCTGGAAGCTGAGTGCCCAGTCCTGAAGGGGAGCCTTTCCACCATGCAGGCCTGGCAGTGCCCGCTGTTCCCACTACTGCCTTCCAAGCTGAGTAAGATGCTGGCCTCACCTTCACCTTTGGCCAGGCTCCAAAGGCTGGGGGCATCCTCTTCCCAGGCCCCCTGTGGGGCAGAGAGAGGAGGCACCTATCTTTGGGGCAGGGGTGGCGGCAGCGACTGCCCAGAGGACCCCCAAAGAGAGTGGAGAGGAGAGGACCAGAAAGAACGTAGTTGGTCAAGGAGGCCGTGGATTCCAGAAGGCTGAAAACTTCTGCCCTAAATAATAGCTTTCAGTTCCCAAATATGTACTAGTCCAGTGTGGGGGCACCCACTCTCTCTTTCTGCCCCCCCCCCACAAACACTCTTTGGTTTCATCCCTCACTTCTTGATACTGTTGGTCAGCAGAAGGTGAGTGTCCTGCTTCTCATCCAATAGGAGGGCAGCGCCAAGGTAGCCGATCCGCTTTTCGTGGAAACGGTGGGAGGCGATTAGCTTCAAGCTCTCCATCTGGGTTCAAGACAGAATAAGGAAAGAAACACACCATTATTGATTACACCAGAACTACAACCTTCGATTGATTAAACCCCCAGGCTAAATCCCAGAACATTCTAGTTGGGGGTGTATCCTACTGGGACCTTTAAGGGCTGCTGTTCGGTGGGGATCGGCATTTGGGAATATCAGCAGAGGGGTTTTTGAGGGGTAGTTGCATATAAAGTCACTATAAGTGCATTAGCTAAAGAAGCTAAATGGAACCTGGGTTCGAATCCTCACTCGGCCATTAAGCTCACTGACTGACCATCTCGGTAGTGGCCTTCTTGGTAGTGGCACCCGCCCTGTGGAACGCCCTCCCACCAGATGTCAAAGAGAAAAACAAGACTTCTAGAAGACATCTGAAGGCAGCCTTGTTTAGGGAAGCTTTTAATGTTTAACAGGTTTTGTATTTTAATATTCTGTTGGGAGCCACCCAGAGTGGCTGGGGAAACCCCGCCAGATGGGCGGGGTATAAATAAATTATTATTATTATTATTATTATTATTATTATTATTATCTGTTATCCTAAAACTACCTCACACGGTTGTTGCGAGGACATGTGAGGAAGGTAAGTTTGGGGGCAGGGGGGTGGAACTTTGTACATCAAGTGCTGTATAAAAAGGTAAAGGGACCCCTGACCATTAGGTCCAGTCGTGACCAACTCTGGGGTTGTGGCGCTCATCTCGCTTTACTGGCCGAGGGAGCCAATACAGCTTCTGGGTCATGTGGCCAGCAAGACTAGGCCGCTTCTGGCAAACCAGAGCAGTGCACGGAAACGCCGTTTACCTTCCCGCCGGAGTGGTACCTATTTATCTACTTGCATTTTTACGTGCTTTTGAACTGCTAGGTTGGCAGGAGCTGGGACCGAGCAACAGGAGCTCACCCCATCGCTGTATAAATTTTATCAAATAAATAAAACACGCTTAGTACACTTTTGGAGCACTTTTAACAGCCAAGGTCCCCCCCCCAAAGAATCATGGGAACTGTAGTCTACCCCTCACAGAGCTACAATCCCCAGCTCCCTTAACAAACTACAGTTCCCCACATGCAGTGCGGGTGTATACCTGTCCAAAATGAGCAGGATAGCCCAGAATGTGGATGTAGAGCAACTTGGCTTAGTTGGAGGCACGGGTGTCGGGCTCATCTCCCCGAAAGGCCCCCCGAATCTTGGCGCTTTCTCGTTGGACCAGCTCCCGCTCCTCCGCCTGGGTCCGTGCACTCCGTATGGTCCGGATCAGGACCGGCAATGTGAGAGGTGCTTCCGGCATCCTGGAAGTGAAGAGCGGAATAATTTTTTGGGGGGCAGCCTTTGGCACGTGGCACCTGCAGGAACCTCAACTCTTACTCCTCAGCTCAAGCCCGAAAGACAGGAAGTAATAACAGGTTGCTTCTGAGAATGTGCAGAGTGCCTGTATTCCTTGGGTTTGGACTCACGGCTTCCTGTTAGGAATGGATGCCAGCAACCTGCCGCTAGGTCTAAATCGCTTAACGCAAATTAGTTCACACCTTTTGACGAGTAGTAAAAAACGAAGGTTTCCCTCCCTCCAATACTTTCTTTCCACATTTATGGGGAAGTAGAGGATTAATCCACATTTGCAGTGGAAAGAACAGAATTGAATTGGTTCCGTAAAGTGGCCCTTATTGCAGACGATTTCCGGATTGGAAATCAAAAGCCCTTTGTGGAGGCTTTAAGCTCAGTCGATATTTTTCTGCCCACCTCAAGTCTCGAATTTCACTCCTGTACCATAAAAAGCAGCCTCTCCCTGCCCTCAAACTGCCTCTTCAGTGTAGCCCTCACAACTGTGAATTTAAATTGAGCATAGCCTTTCAGATATATCGGTGAAACTCTCTCCCCTTCCTCTTTTCCCTTAACCCCTCCTTCCATTTTGATGGACAGTTTAAAATGTGCATACTTTGAATGAATCTGCATATGCATATGAGCTGCAGGCAAATTTAGTGGGCCACCAGACACCCCCACAGAACCCAAAGTCCCTCTCTTGCATGTTAGCACCCTCTTTTGGGATTATCACCCCCTTATCTTAACTCCCACCAGCACTTAATTTTTCATTCATTCCTTTTCTCTGGTCCTCTCCTCACCTGTCCAGAGATTCACTGCACACGGTTTCTTCTTCGTTTCACGATATTTTAGGGACACACAGAGGGGCAGCTGGTGCCCCCTCTATCCTCCCCTTCTGCTTAGTCAACTTATTGCATTTCCGGACAACAGTCTGTTAACCAGCCAGGTAAACTCACCTGAATTTCTGCGGCTACCTGGACCCAGGGGCGCCCTCTGCTGGCCAGACCCAGAAAGGGACTTTTTCATTCGGATCCTTTTTTTTTTAAGGGCAGTTAGCCAAAGTTTAAAGCTATCTCGGAAGAGAGGGATCTGTTGACAGACAGATACGTCTTGAGCCAAAGAAGGGATCTTTCAGACAACCTGTTTATTGAGCACTCATCCTGATTTGTTAGTGCAGAAGTTATACAAATTGTGCCATGTGAACCTTATCCATTGCTTCCCAGTTCATTTTGCCATAGCTTTCCGTACTGCAAGAAGTTTGTTTTTGTTTCTTGTTTAAGAGAGCAGTTTGCTGTGCAAGAGTACCAAACCCACTTTAACTGTGCAACATGACTTTGCCAGTTTATGATCGAATTCCATATGCAAAACAGCGCCAGTCTGGGAACAGACCATACCTAATGGTGATATTTAATGAATATTTTTTTAAAAAAAGCTTGTAGTTTGTTGGGGACTTATAAATATTATATACATATCATTAAAAAGGCACAGGTGGACTAGAGAATATGATCCAAATCCTGCATAGCTGGCCATGCATAAGAAGCAGATGTGAACTAGCTGGGTGTACATTCACAAATACTTAGAGGATAAAGATGTCAGTTAGCATGACAGCTAGATGCAGACTTTCCCTCCAGAGGAAGGATATTTTTGAATATCAGACACTGGGGGAAAACTGAGGCCTTTGGTCTGGTCTAGCAAGTTTATTCTTACATTCTTTGGATGGGCACAAAACCTTATGTTTCAAATGCCCTAGGCAAGTCTCTGATTTGCTAACAACAGGCAGCTCCACAACACTTTAAAAACAAACCCAGTGCACATTTAAACCACGTGGTTTCCCCCGGTAAATCCTGGGAAACGTAGTTTACCCCTCACCGAGATACAATTCCCAGCACAGTCAGCATACTACAGTTCCCAGGATTCTTTGTGAGGGCAGAAAATTGTGTGCTTTAAATGTGCGTCAAATGTGCTTTAGGTGTGTGGAATGCTCCCGGGCTACCTGCTCTCTCAAAAGAAGCGGCCTTCCACTTCTGCGCAACAGGCGGAAAGGCAGGTGCCTGAATTTCCTCATTCCCTCACTCCCAGAGAGGGGATCTTCCCTGTTGAAAGCCTGCCTGCTGCGTAGCTGTTAAAAAGGTCACAAGAACCTTGCGAGGCAAAACACCACCACAGCAGCAGCAGCCCTTTGGCCGTTAAGAGGATCTGAAGGGTGAAACTGTTGCTCTCCTGCCTTGCTGTGGCCCTTCAGTGGGTTGCAGACCTCCTGGCTTCTGCCCTCCAGGGCTCACAGAATCATAGAATTGTAGTCCAACCTCATGCAATGCAGGAATCTCAGCAAAAGCATCCATGACAGGTGACCACCCAACCTCTGCTTAAAAACCTCCAACAGACCCTCCAAGTGTCCCTATTTTCCAGGGACGTCCCTATTTTCCAGGGACGTCCCTATTTTCCAGGGACATTGTCCCGGTTTCTGATTTGGTCCCACTTTTCCTTAGGACATCACTATTTTCATTGGAGAAATCTTGGAGAGCATGGAGATCTGACCCCCGAGCCATTTGAAGGCAATCTTGTATAGGGAAGTTTTTTTAACGTTTACGATACGATAATCTTTATTGCCATTGTCCCATACAGAACAACGAAATTGAAAAAATCTACATCCGACATTCAAAAACCAACAAGCCTGCTATCCCAGCAATCCCAGCCTGCTTAAACCCCCTAAAAACTCTTGATACCCCATTTTTAAATACAATATACTCCCACAGAGACTTCCTTACACTGCGTTTAAAACCAAAATCGCATTTGGATAGAAACTGTTTCTTAGGCGGCTTGTTCTAATCTTTATAACCCTGTTCCTTCTTCCAGAAAACAGAAGCTGAACGAGATCTCTGCAGCTTTCTTATGTTTTCTGGGGTTTTTTTAATATATTGGAAGCTGTCCAGAGTGGCTGGGGCAACCCAAAAAGATGAGTGGAGTATAAATAGTAAATTAATCATTAAGGAATGGAACGTCCCTATTTTCATCGGAGAAATGTTGGAGGGCATGCTCCAAGGAAGGACAGCCCACCACTTCTTGTGCCAGTCTGTTCCACTGTCGAACAGCTCCTTCGGCTGGCCAGAGAGAGAGAGAAAGAGAAGCCAGCAGGACTCTGTAATGTTATATAATATATGAGCAGCCCAGGGGCTTCTCCATAAGGCTTTATGAGCGCAGCCATAGAGACGCGGCCAGAGCGCCGCAGCAGGTTAGAGGACTAGACCCCGCCCCCCACTTCCTCGGCAACGCTCCCACCAACCACGGACATGGAGCAAACCTCTAGACAGGAACTCCTCCACTGGGCTTCCGGTTTCGCTGACCCTTGGCGGAAGCGGCTACTGCCCTCCCATGGAGAAACCTGGGATTTGTGCATCGGACTTTCCCATTCCCACCCGCCCCCGAAACCTTCTTGGCGGAAATAAATAGTTCCGGCTCTTCGGGGTTCCCCCCCCTCCTGCACGTCTGAAGGCGGCTCCCTGCCTGGGTCGGCGCGGGGTTTTGTGCGTGCAACTGAGCTCTGGGTCAGACCGGGGGGCGCGGGGGGGGGGGAAGGAAACGGCCAAGCCGAGCTGCCTTTGCTGCTGCAACAACCTGGAGTGGGATTTTATTTGGGGGGGGGGCGCGAGGCCTCCCCGCCCGGGCTAAGGGATTGCAATGCTGGCGGCGGGCTACACTGCAGGGCTGTTGTGCGCTTACCTCTTGGCAGGGCCGGGGTCCGCAAGGCCCAGGCCCGGGGCTCCCGTTCAGCCGAATGAGCGGAGGGCGCCCAGCTGGCTGCCTTGGCACATCTTGAAGCGAGTGGAGCAATAGGTGGCAGGAAGCAGCCTGGGGTAAAAGTAGGCAAGTTGGCCCATAGGAAGGATTGCCTCAAAATCTGCACTGGGGCATATTTCATTAGGCCGACCAAAATGTTCTGGTTTTTTGTTCTTATTCTGTGGTCTCTACAGCCACAGCAGGTTGTGCTGCAACCGTCCGAGTTTGACCTCATCCCCAAAGGCGCACTCCTCCTCCCCAAACTTGCCCCCAACTTAAAAAAATAAAATACCATATTGAGGTGAAAGGTGGTATATGGAATCCCTAGGGAGGCTTACCTGGTACCTTTGTTACATATCTTTAGGCGCCAGGCAAAAGCGTTCCTCTCCTCCCAGGCCTTTGGAAAATAAGAAGTCTGCTCTTCTAAACCGTTTCATGGTGTTGCGTGTATTGTTTTGGTCTGTCACTACAGGGTGTGTTTTTGCGTTTTCAAATTGCAAACCGCCCTGTGATCCTCAGATGAAAGGCGGTACAGAAATAATCATTAATAATAATATGTACCTTTTAAGTAATAATAGTGTTGTAACGAAGAGTACCAACGTTCAAGTTCTCCAAACAACCAGAAGAGCAATCAAAGTGATCCAAGGAGATAGAGCGACTCGCCTATGAGGAAAGACTGCCGCTTTTGCAGGGGTAGGGTGGTGTCATTGAGGGAAAAGGCGAGTAAGTAGTGGATGCGATAGAAGTTTATAGAACTGTGTAGTGTTATGTATAAAGTGGGTAGCTAAAAGTCCACCCCCCCCATAACACTAGGACTCACGGACATCCATTGAACCTGAATGTTGGGCACTTGGGGAAAGAATCGAGGAAATCCTTCATCCAGCACATAGTTAATCTATGGAACTCACTCCTACCTGAAGCGGTATTGGCCCCAACCTGGCTGGCTTTATAAGAGGATTCCACAAATTCACAGAGCGGGGAGCTACTGATGGTTACCAGTCATGCTGGCTATGCTCTGCCTCTGTGGAAACTGCAGGAGAGGAGAATTCTTGTGCATGGGACCTGCTTGTGGGTTTCACTAATTTGATGGATGGATGGTTGGAATTTATATGCTGCTTTCCAGTCATATGAATCCCAAAGCAGCTTACTAACAATAAATAACAGTGATGTAATAGAACATCAGGGATGTGGGTGGCGCTGTGGGTTAAACCACAGAGCCTAGGACTTGCCGATCAAAAGGTCGGCGGTTCGAATCCCCGTGACGGGGTGAGCTCCCGTCACTTGGTCCCTGCTCCTGCCAACCTAGCAGTTTGAAAGCACGTCAAAGTGCAAGTAGATAAATAGGTACTGCTCCAGTGGGAAAGTAAACGGTGTTTCCGTGCGCTGCTCTGGTTTGCCAAAAGGGGCTTAGTCATGCTGGCCACATGACCCGGAAGCTGTACACTGGCTCCCTCAGCCAGTAAAGCGAGATGAGCGCCGCAACCACAGAGTCGGTCACGACTGGACCTAATGGTCAGGGGTCCCTTTACCTAATAGAACATCGCAAGCACAGCATAAATCATGTATGACGTTACGGATCTGTGGGGACCCTCTTGGAGTGTAATGCTGGAAGCCCCTGCATCCTCGGGTTCAGGTTGGAGATAAGTGTAAATAAAACCATGTATCATAAAGACACCAGAGTCTCTGCTGCGCCTCAAAAGTTCATAAGGAAACACGGACTCCGATAAGCATGCCTGGTGCCCCTGGAATCTCACGCCACTCACGAGATTGGGGTGGTGTGTAATTAAAACATATGCCTGTTATCACTACACATGGCATAGCTCCCCCAAATGAAACACCCTTCCGTTTCCAAGCTTTTTATTAATATATTTTTATTAAATTATTTTTTTTCCTGCAAGACTTATTTAATGGTTTTTTTTGTCAATCCCAAAGACACGAAATAAGAAATATCCAGTCAAAAAGGCAAACCAGGAAGAGAAGGGAGAAGAGGGCAGGGTAGGGAAGGGAAGTCTTCGGATCAAGGCCGGAGCAAAGCACTAGAGGAGACGGGGTGGGGGCAGGCGGTAGAAAACTCTAGGGAAGGGATTTTTTTTCCTGTTTTTTTTTTTTTTTTGTCGGCTATACAGACATTCTCAGTATACACAGCACGCAGCAAAGGATCAGTCGCTTCCTCATGCAGAATCCAGGGAGGGGCTGAGCGGGAGATTCCTTGTGGAGGACACCCCCAAAAATACACTGGAGGACCTCCGTCGTCATCCTGTATCTACCGATTCTCCTCTCTGGTTCCCAGTCACCCAGAACATGAAGGGATGCAGCAGGGGGGGCCCACCGAGCCTCCCCACCTGACTCCCTTTAAAGCCCTCTTTTTAAATTTTTATTATTTTCATTTGCCCTTAAATTGCCTCTCCTTGCCACCAGTAAGGCAGGACTTCCTGTATTGCACTCTTGAGCGCCCTGAAAAAGGCGGGACTTCCTCTTTTCCGCCCCTTTATTGCAGGGTCTCTCCTATTGCACTTCTTTCCAAAGGCACACAACTTTTGCCCCCATAGGGGTCAACTCTTATACCCTCTAGAAGGCAAGATCTCCCCTTTCCTCACAGTCAGGCCCTTCATTCTCCAAACCTCCTTCGGGGTGGGACACCCTCCTTTTGCTCCTTTTGTCCCAGCGCTGGCCTCGTGCCACCCTTGCCCCGTGCAGGGGTGGCAGAGGGGCACCCCAAGGTGCTACACTCCCACCTGTCATATACACAGCAGGGCACCCTACCTTTTGCCTATCTCAATTCTGCTGCAAGGGGAAAAAAGGGCAATTCCTAGTATGGCCTAGCAAATGCCCACTTTTCCATATTGGGACTTCCTGTATATGGGAATCGAACAGTACCCCCTTCTCCGAAGCTAACAGGAATCTCCCTTTCACCCTCTCGTTAATTTATAGTGTTTTTATTTTTAATTATTCAAACGCTGCGAGAAAAAGGTTTATAAAAGCGTAAATAAAAAGTTCTCCTTTTTTTTTTGTTTCTTCTTTTGTCTGTTTTTGTTTGAAAAGAAGGTTCCAGTTCCCTCGGGGAAAGGATGTGGCAGAGAGAGAGAGAGAGAGAGAGAGAGACAGAAAGAAAGAATATGAATGTGGAAAAAAGGGGGAGAAAGGATTTTGCAAACTCTGTTTAAAAGGAGCCCCATTCTTGGGATGGGTGTCCATTTTCTCTCGGCGCCATCTGCTGGTAGGAAAAAAAATGTGAGGAGGGAACAAATACGAATTGGATACCCTTTTCTTTAAGCAAACAGATCGCCCCCCCCCCCTTCTTTATACTTGTGTGGAGCATCTCTTGAGGGGGGGTTAATGTTCATGTGTACTGGAATGGTTGGGGGGCAGGGCTTTGTTAAGTATCAACCCCCCCAAATCTTCCTTAGACGGTGGGGGGGGAGTTCTGAATCTTCTCCTTAGGAGACAACGGGGAAGCAGTTTCATGGCAGGCAGGCAAGACTGGGGTGCCCTACAGTCCGTGGTCCCCAAAAATATTTTAAAACCCCACAAGGCTCAAAACTCGCCCCCTTGGTCTCAACTCCCCCCATTAAGATAATTGTGAAAAGACCCCCCCCTCAGCCCGAGTTTCAAAGTGTGGGTTAAGAAAGATGGATTATGGAGCTGGGGTGAAAAGACCAGGAAAAAAGAGCAAGAAAAAACAGTGAAATCTCCAGTAGAAAGAGAGCCCTTCGTATGTAAACAATCTAGAAAGGTTGAGGAGGAGGAAGGAGGCAGCAAAGGGGTGGGGGGGTGTAAAGACGAGTGAAAAAAGAGAAAGGGGGGGGGGTTCCAGGAAGAAAGGCAGAGGATGGAGGAGATCGGAGTCTGTTACCAAACCGTCGTCGTGGGGCGTTGGGGGGGGGAAACGGGGTCAAAGGCACCCCCTCTGCCCCCACCCATCTCAAGTGAGGAGGAGGGAGAACAGGTAGGCCAGACTCACATCAATCAACAGGACAGCAGCAACGACCAATGGGTGGGCTCCCTGAAAGAGAGAGAGGGGGAAAGGGGAGGAGTCAGGCAGAAAGGCCAGCCCACATCCGCCGCAAACGTAAAACGAAATTTCGCACAGATTCGAACATTCGCGCTCAATTCTCTCCCCCCTCTTTTAAAAAAAAGTTTACTTGCATATTTCTGAGCACAGTGGTACCTCGGGTTAAGTACTTAATTCGTTCCAGAGGTCCATTCTTAACCTGAAACTGTTCTTAACCTAAAGCACCACTTTAGCTAATGGGGCCTCCTGCTGCCGCCGCGCCACCAGAGCACGATTTCTGTTCTCATCCTGAAGCAAAGTTCTTAACCTAAGGTACTATTTCTGGGTTAGTGGAGTCTGTAACCTGAAGCGTATGTAACCTGAAGCGTATGTAACCCGAGGTACCACTGTACAAGTATCACTGGTGCCGATACAAACATTTAGGGGTGCCAAAACGTCTTCAGACTGTGAACATGAAGCCTTCAGATTAATCATTGGGACAAGCTATTTGTTTCTGAGTCCTATTCAAGGCACGTAACGTTGACATTGCAAATGACTAAATGATTTGGGGATCCCAAAACCTGAAGGCCTGTTTCCTCTTTATATCCTCCTGGTGTGGTTTGCAACGAAGAGCAGTGGGGGGGGGGGAAATGTAATATAAATAAACCCAACCGAGGATCGCTAAGAAAGGGTCAGGGCTTGCTAGCCAAATAAATTCATAGCACTGTGGCAAAAATTCCCAGGATTCTTGGGTAGGGAAGGTGCAAAGCATATAGTTTTCAAATTGGGGGGGGAGGTACAGCTCTGAGCTGGGTTGCTGCAGAACAGGGATGGGGAACCGGCCTCCCTCCAGCCATTCCTCCCCTGGCCATGTTGACGGGGGCTGATGAGAGCTACGAGTCCACCTGGAGATTAGGTTCCCCCATCCCTCCCTGGTCCTGAATGGCGTAACTGTGCCCCTGAAGGACCAGGTGCGCAGCCTGGGAATCATTTTGGACTCACAGCTGTCCATGGAGGCACAGGTCAATTCTGTGTCCAGGGCAGCTGTCTGCCAGCTCCATCTGGTACGCAGGCTGAGACCCTACCTGCCTGCGGACTGTCTGGCCAGAGTGGTGCATGCTCTGGTTATCTCCCGCTTGGACTACTGCAATGCACTCTACGTGGGGCTACCTTTGAAGGTGACCCAGAAACTGCAATTAATCCAGAATGCGGCAGCTAAACTGGTGACTAGGAGTGGCTGCCGGGACCACATAACACCGGTCCTGAGAGATCTGCATTGGCTCCCAGTACGTTTCCAAGCACAATTCATAGTGTTGGTGCTGACCTTTAAAGCCCTAAACGGCCTCGGTCCTGTATACCTGAAGGAGCGCCTCCACTCCCATCGTTCTGCCCGGACACTGAGGTCCAGCTCCGAGGGCCTTCTGGCGGTTCCCTCATTGTGAGAAGTGAGGTTACAGGGAACCAGACAGAGGGCCTTCTTGGTAGTGGC
This sequence comes from Podarcis vaucheri, assembly GCF_965113315.1. Taxonomy (NCBI): domain Eukaryota; kingdom Metazoa; phylum Chordata; class Lepidosauria; order Squamata; family Lacertidae; genus Podarcis; species Podarcis vaucheri. Next base: position 6,941,118 of record NC_138751.1, on the reverse strand, counting down.
GCCCGCCCTGTGGAATGCCCTCCCTTCAGATGTGAAGGAAATAAGCCGCTACCTTCTCTTTAAAAGACATCTGAAGGCAGCCCTGTTTAGGGAAGTTTTTAATATTTAATGCTGTATTGTTTTTAACACTTGATTGGAAGCCGCCCAGAGTGCCTTGGGAAACTCAGCCAGATGGGCGGGGTATTTTTATTTTTATTATTATCCCGGGTGAAAAGGATGCAGACATCACCCAACATGTCTCCCTGGGGAAGGCTCAGCAGCACAGCTGGCAAATGGAAGCTCTGGCACTGCTTCCTGCCCATTTTCAGTTCTCCTGAAGCCACGCCTCGTAAGAGCGCTCTGTAAGCAATATCAAAATGGAACCTCCCTGTCCAGGAGTGATGTATCTGAGCACCAGATTCCGGGTGGCAGCAGGTTGAGGAAGGGCCCTGCTGAGGAATTTGAATCGGAATATTGAGTCGTGATGAGCCTTGGCCAAAACTCTTCTTCAGCTCAAGTGCTCTGGTTTTAGGACGGACTGTGTAGTGAGCCCTCCTCTCGCGTTCCCCTTCTTGCTGCAGTGAGAGAGGCCGGGGGGGGGGGTTCATTCGGGAAGGCGATGGGTGGGAGCTGATCAGGCACCCCCAGCCTCCTTGCGTGGGAAGAGGAGGGGCTAGCTATTTCTCCTCCTTTCGGCAGGGTGCCATCCTTTCGTGTGCAATTCCGCTCATAAATGAACAGTGGGGCGAATTACTCGGGAGTCAGCATTCCAGCCAGCCACGTGGAGCTGCCTTAAATGGGGGGGGGAGAGACACAATACACGGGACGGGTGTGGGGTGTCCACACGGCTCTTGACAACCACAAAGGGTGGGCAAATGTCCAAACGGATCCTTCGCCCGGATACCTGGTATCGTTTACTCTTCCTGAGCTCTTTGGGAAAGGGAGAGCGGCCCCTGGGGGGCGGCTGGATGCAGCTCTGCCCTCTTTGCTGTTCCCGACCAGGACCTCTGGATTATTTATGACCCGCAGTCCTGCTTGCCAGCAAAGTCCCAGTGCCCCCCACTGCGGCTCTCCAGCGATGGGCAGGGCCAAGCGTTGCTGCAGTAGGGAAGGAGGGACCAGAGAGGGATGCTGCTGAGTGCGGGATGCTGGTTGCTATGAGACGGGAGGAAGAATGCCGGCCAATCCCCATTGGAGGCCTGGCAACTAGGCTCCCCCCACCGCTCCAGCCCCTCCCATTTCTTCCTGCCAGTATCATCACTTCTAGGTCCAGGGGAAGGGGGGAAAAGGAACTCAGAACAAAACGTGGAGCTCAGGAAATAAGAGAAAATGGAGGGAGGCAGGGAGAGAAAACAACAGAAGGGGACAGCGGTGGAAGCCAGACACTCTGTGCTCGAGGGCAGTGGGGCTTAGGAATATTACAGTTTCAGGAAATGGGTTGAGAGGATGGAGGGCGAAAGGTTCTGATGAGGTCCCACAGGAAGGGAACTAGCTAGGATCTAATTGCTTCCAGTCTTTTGCAGCAAAAAATGGTGTCTTGTGGCACCTTAAAGACCTAACAATTGAACTGTTGCTTCCTCGGAGGAAGTAGGTCGGACCTATGGGGTCAGAATGGGGCAAGGACTCCTGGGTCTTATTCCTAGCTCCGTGCAAGAGGGGCACAGTTACAGAGTCTGAATGTGGGGTGGGGTGCTGGGAAAAGGGGTTTGGGGGTGTTTCGATCCCCTGCTTTATAAAAAGGGAATATTTGGGGGTGGGAGCATCTGTGTATGCGGGAAAAAGTGCTTTTTTCTTTCCGCAGATTGCGGCTCGACGCTGCGATTCCCACCATACTCTTGTGTTCAAAACACCAAGGCAAATCTCCAAGCCTCTGCAGGGCTTCTGTAGCCCCTCTGGGGAGACCCTACCTTAAAGAGATACTGAGAGACAGCACAGCGAAGCTCTACTGCCCCAGTTTTCGGTTTCACTGCTACTCAGCCCAGGGATTTTAAGCTGCATGACACCTGAGAATCCCAGGTGGCTGCGGGTGCAAACTGGGTTATGGGAGCTGGGTGCCGAGTCGTCCTCTGGGTTCCTAGTGCCCCAGACCAGAGGGGGCAGCAGAAGGTGGGGCTGAGCGAGGCAGAGGTGGAGGAGAAATGTGATGTGAAGCAGGACGTCCACCCCACCTATCCCCAAATTTCATAACTTCAATAGAAGCAGTGAATAGACAGGAACCAAGTGCAAATACAGGGTTAACTGGCTCGCTCTGTAGCGCCAAAGGGGAGGAGAGGCCAGTGGTGGGCGGGGCCCAGAGGCAAAAGTGGGCGGAGCTACGAATGCAAAGGTGAGCCTTGCACAGGTCCCTAGTTTCCACACTCCCACCTTGGGCTATCAACATATCATCCAAAACCAGTCCATATTGTGATATCAGCTACATAATTTTTGACCTGGCAACATACTGCAAATCATGGTGTGTGTGCTATGCAAAAATCACAATGCAGGGAAAACTGTGAAACCAGCCAATGTCTCTACAGAGCTCCTTTCTTATATCAGATCTTGTGATATATCGGTGTATCACAATATTTAGCTGGTGATATATTGTGATGTTGAGAACCAGGTATCACCCAGCCAGTGGCCTCCAGCCAAGAGGTATTGCCACAGACCAAAACACTTAAAAGAGGTTGCTAAGTAGGCCTGGTGAGAGGGGCGGCTTGGGAGACTCTCAAGGGCCATGTTGGAAAGCTTCGAGGGCCACATAAGGGCCACTGGCCTCAGGTTCCTCAGCCTCGTTCTAGGGATTCAGAAAATCTTCCATGGCCATTACTCTATTCAAATCTGAGAAATAGTGACCCATATATATATAAGCATTTTCCACATCACTGGTGAGAAAATGAAGGGCTGAAATGGACGGTTAGCACACAGCTTATTTTGTGCCACAAAAACATAGTCCTGGCCCCTTTTAACAGAGGTTTTGTGCCTTTTAAGATCTGCGTGAGATGTAGACGTTCCACTGGCTCAGTTTTCCCTCAGCGTTCGAGGGACAGCTTCACGTGCTCATGGCCTGCCTACTAATCATCTGCCAAAACACACGCAATGGTGGAAACCCTTTTTTGGAAATCGCAACAATGCCTGTGTGTTTGCAGTTATGACAGCACAGAAGCGACATGTTCTGCGATATCCAAACATGCCTCTCCAGGGGGCTCACTAGGCCTCACTCTCCCAAGGGCAAAAGTCCCAGCTTCCCTCCATCAGGTTCTCCTATAAACACAAATGTGGATCCTTTCCCTGCTGTGGAAGCAGCCTCACACCATCCAACACAATTTTGCTGTCTCTGGCAGCAAATCTCCAGGGCAGAAAAAAGCTATTTCCCACCTCCTCCTCCTTTAGAACAGATGTGGGTGAGCAGGGAACCTGAGAAATGTGGGCCCTGGGCCCCTCTTTCTGGCCCTTAGGATTCTCCCAAGCCACACCCCCTCACTGGCCCTATTTCACACCATCTTTTGAGTCTTTCTGTCCGTGGCAATGCCTCTTGGCATTCATAGCCCCGCCCCCTTTTGTCCCTGGCCCCACCCACCAACAGTTTCTCCGCCCCCTTGGCCACAACACTTTATTGGCCCCATCACCCTCCCTGAGGGTTTTTGCCTGCCTGGAATGTGCCCTAGAGCTCTGATAGCGCCTCGGGATGGATACAGAGGTTTGTATGTGTAGAAACGGGACGCGGGTGGCGCTGTGGGTTAAACCACAGAGCCTAGGACTTGCCGATCAGAAGGTCAGCGGTTCGAAACCCCGCGACGGAGTGAGCTCCTGTTGCTCGGTCCCTGCTCCTGCCAACCTAGCAGTCCGAAAGCATGAAGTGCAAGTAGATAAATAGGTACCACTCTTGCGGGAAGGTAAACGGCGTTTCCATGCGCTGCTCTGGTTCGCCAGAAGCGGCTTAGTCATGCTGGCCACATGACCCGGAAGCTGTACGCCAGCTCCCTCGGCCAATAAAGCGAGAGGAGCGCCGCAACCCCAGACTCGGCCACGACTGGACCTAATGGTCAGGGGTCCCTTTACCTTTACCTATGTGTAAAAACACAGCTGTTGCCCCGCCCACTTTTGCCCCAGTCCCCGCCCACCACTGGCATGTGGCCCCTGCAGGATTCCCCTCCTTGGCCGTGTGGCCCTGGGAGCGAAAAAGTCTCCCCACCCAAGTTTTAACAAACCCGGGACATTTCTGTCAGCAGAGGAAACGCTCTGCTGATAAGCAGCCGCCTCTTCTGCGACTGGGGAGCTGGTCGTCTCGTGGCCCCTGAGGATAGAGGGGGCCACAATCCAAGGCACCTCCGTCCTGTTTCACACCTTATGCAGCCTAGTGGGGCTACGGCAGCAGGAAAGTCACACGACCTGTGCTCTTACCTGCCTCTCCCTTCTCTGCACAGCTCCAGGGGGCTCCTCTCTCTCTGCCACGAGGGACCCCGTACCCCCAAGCAGTTCCTCGCTCTCCTGCTCTGGGGCCCCCGGACCTCCTGCCGGCGTTGGCTCCCCCTGGGTCTCCGCAGGATAAGGCCTGGAAGCTGCTGCTCCTTCCGCCTCCTCCTCTTCTTCCTCCTCCTCCTCTTCCTCCCGGAGACTGCCGGAACTGCCGCTGGCGGGGCTGCCCAACTGGGGGCGCCGGGGGGGCGCCCCTTCGTAATCTTCCTCCTCCGCCTCGTAGCTGCTGAGCTGCTCCTGCTCCCCCTCCCACAGCCCCTCGGGGACGAACCCCGGTGTCCGGGAAGGGAAGCTCCCCCGGCAGCCCCACTCGTCCTCAGGGTCGGAGGCCTCCGGGGGGAGGTGCTGGCGGGGGCCTCCGTTCTCCAGGGGGGGCCAAGTCCGCCGAGGGTCCCCCCGCCAGGGCTGCAGCGGCGTCGGAGGGTAGCTGGGCGGCAAGCTCGGGTCCGGGGTGACGTCGGAGGGGGTGATGCCGTTCTCGCAGACCCGGGGGCTGTCGTACTCCTGGAAGTCCGTGTCGGTGCCTTCCGAATCTAGCCGGCCGCGGGGCTCTGGGGAAGGAGAGGAGCCTAGTGGTTAGAGCAGGAGGAGCTAGGGGGTCAGAGCCCTTGGTTCAAAGGCACAGGAAGTGGGGCATTGCGAGGTACGGTAACCAGGGTGGCCGGGAGCTGGGGCAGGTGGTGGAAGGGCTCACACTCAGGATTCTGTCTCCAGGTGGAAGCGACCAAGAAGGGCACAGCTGGCCGGTGGTATTTGATTCCTACTAAGTTAGCTAAAAGGAACGCGGGTGGCACTGTGGGTTAAAGCACAGAGCCTAGGACTTGCCAATCAGAAGGTCAGCGGTTCGAATCCCCACGATGGGATGAGCTCCCGTTGCTTGGTCCCTGCTCCTGCCAACCTAGCAGTTCGAAAGCACGTCAAAGTTCAAGTAGATAAATAGGTACCACTCCGGCGGAAAGGTAAATGGCAATTCCGTGCGCTGCTCTGGTTCGCCAGAAGCGGCTTAGTCATGCTGGCCACATGACCCGGAAGCTGTACGCCAGCTTCCTCGGCCAATAAAGCGAGATGAGCGCCGCAACCCCAGTCGGCCACGACTGGACCTAATGGTCAGGGGTCCCTTTACCTTTACCTTTAAGTTAGCTAAAATGTATACAACAAGTTCAAATAGCTGCTGGAAGTGTAAAGAGAAAGAGGGTACCTTTTATCATATGTGGTGGCCGTGTAAGATAGCAAAATCATTTTGGGAAATGATATATAACAAATTGAAGAAAATGCTTAAAATAACTTCTTGTTTTAAAAAAATCAGCAGCCTTTTTATTAGGAATTATAGGTACCAAGATCCCAAAAGAACAGAAAAGATTATGTATATGACAACAGCTGCATGACTATTATTAGTCCAAAGATGGAAAGTAGTAACAATTCCGACTAAGGAAGAATTGCAAGGTGGACTATGCAGAGATGGCAAAATTAACTGGGAGACTCAGGAATCAAGAAGATAAGGACTTTAAAAAAGAATGGGGAAAACTAATAATTTACCTGAGAACACTGTAAGCAAATTAGTTAGCTGGACTTTAAGAATCACTTGTAAAGTAATGAGGTTTATGTATAACATAGTTATGAGAAGTATGGAGAATATATTGATATGTAGACTGGTAAAAAAATTGTTATAATGGACCCATGTAAGGGGAGGGCAGTCACGAGATTCAGAGAATCTCATGGATTGATTGTATAAATAATTTTGTTATTATTTTGCAATTAAAAAAGATTTCAAAAAGAAGAAGAAGAAGGGCAGAGCTGGCAACACAAGAAGCGGCCTTTTCCTGAGCCAGGCGATTGGGTTCATCTGCATCTCTCCAGTCTTTCATGCCGGCGTTCTTCCCAACCCTATTCGAGGATTAAACCTGCCACCTTTTGCATGCACTCCTGAGCTGCAGAGCTCCCTTTCCCCTGAACTCAGATCCAGGCATCTCGACTTCCAATGGGGTAAGTGACTATGGTTAGAAATTTCATCTGTCACCTTTATTTCCTCCATGTCATTGACTGGCTGGATGCAGAGGAGGGGGGGCACAAGTTGGGGAGCCCCCAAGGAAAGAAGGCTCAGAAGCATGGGGTTGGCGGTGGAGCACACAGAAGCTGAAAAGGAAACAGGGCTTCGTGAGTGGGGAGAGGCTGGGGCAGACAGCAGTCCAGACTCTGAGGCAGGAGAGGAGGGGGGCAGGAGACAGAGATCAGTCAGGCTGCTGAAGAAACCAGGGAGTCTCCCCCTCCTGCTGCAAACAGCTTCCCTCTCCCTGGTCTCCCAGAACACACAGAGAAGTGAAAAGAGCAGAGGAAAGACTGGTTGCGCTCAGACAGTCTCCGATTGCTTGGGAAAACCACCCCAGAAAGGAGTGGACTTTGGGAGCTGTGGGAACCCAGGGGGACTTTCAGTCCTCACCTCCCTGGGGCAAGACCTACAGGGAAGAGTTGATGGGATCGCTAGGCCTGTGCTGTTTTGGTTTCTTTGAATAAAGACACTGGTGTTTTTTAAAAAATTGTTGACCTTCACCTCCATCCGGCTCCTGCCATTCCAAGGAGCTCAAGCAGGACACATGGGAGACACACAAAGAGAAAGAGATAGCAAGCCATCAACACACTTGGAACTTTGCAGAGTCCCTCAGGCAAAATAGAAAGATCTCTGCCTTCAAAGAGCTTACAGTAGCATTAGGGATAGAAACCAGGATTACTGAGCGGGCTGTGCGTCTCTCAGGAGAGAGGGAGGGAGGAGTTTAGGGCAAAAAGCCGATTTATGGTAGAATCCACACACAAAATCCTAACATTGCACCAAAATCCCAACCTCTCTGCTGTGTCAGACCAAGATCAGTCCATGGACTCCAGAAAATAAGATAAGAAATACCCTATGTAATGCGGGGGTCCCACAGGTACACCCCAATTCCTCTTGAAATGGAAAAATAAAAAGCACTTCTTACAGAAAAAATGGACGTGGGTGGCACTGTGGGTTAAACCACAGAGCCTAGGACTTGCCGATCAGAAGGTCAGAGGTTCGAATCCCTGTGATGGGGTGAGCTCCCGTTGCTCGGTCCCTGCTCCTGCCCACCTAGCAGTTCGAAAACACGTCAAAGTACAAGTAGATAAATAGGTACCGCTCCGGCGGGAAGGTAAACGGCGTTTCCGTGCGCTGCTCCAGTTTGCCAGAAGCGGCCTAGTCATGCTGGCCACATGACCAGGAAGCTGTACGCCGCCTCCCTCGGCCAATAAAGCGAGATGAGCGCCGCAACCCCAGAGTCAGCCACAACTGGATCTAATGGTTAGAGGCCCCTTTACCTTTACAGAAAAAAAATGTTCCCAAAGAAACAAATGGAAGTAAGGATGGATGAATCTGCCAATTTTTGTTTCGCTCAGTTTCTCATTTTCCCAATGTTAAGAACTGAAGAAGAGCCTGCTTGATGAGGCCAACGGCCTGTTTAAACTAGCATCCTGTTCTCACAGCATCCGACCAGATGCTTGCAGGAAGCCTGCAAGCCTGACGTGGTCGCAGCCACATTCTCCCCCCTTGCAATTTTCAGCAGCTGATATTCAGAGATGTAACGCCTATGACCGCAAAGCTAGAGCATAGCCCTTGATAGCCTTTGTCCTCCACGAAGTCATCTCATGTCCAGTTCTCCATTTTTCCACAGCAGCCGGCAAATCCATTCTTTGGGAAAATTCCTCAGTGTTTCAACGCAGATCCCAGTTTTGTACACAAACATGCAAAGCAATTTCCCCCCAATAATCTGATCTGATCTAACCTGATCTCATGCATCTCCATCCACACTTTGGGTGGATTTTCTGCCCACATTTCTTGGCCGGAAAACTGCATTGCAAAATTCAGAGATGTGCAGATTTCAAAAGAGAGGCCGTGTTAGGTACGTTTTGCTTTTTACATGCAAACCTAGTCAAATTTCACCACCCCATATCCACCTGGAAGAGAGACAGTCAGACATAGTGTAACCCCCAAAGCGTTCCTCCCGGAAAATTTGCCAAAGAGGCATTTATTTCCAGGGTAAACCCCCACTCTCCCCCCAAACCATCCCAAATCTGTCTCACCTGGCTCGGCTAAGATGGGCTGCAGTTCTTGAGCCAAAATTTTGGCCAGGCGGGCGGCTTCCAGGGCCTTCTCGGCTGCACCCAGAGCGGCGGCAGCCTTCAGACGAGCGTCAGCGGCTCTGCAAAGAAAAGAGGGCTTCAGAGAACTGCATGGTTGAAGTGGAGATGCGAGCATTTTTCTCACGACACCCTCAAGGCCAGCCCAAAGCATATATTGGCTGCCTCAAGCAGAGCAGCAACTGCTGATCTCCCCCCTTCCAAAACAATAAATAAATAAAATTCAAGGTGTATTTACTTTGTCACCTGGGACAGAAAACCAAACGCTTCCCCTTTCCTGGTGGTCAGGAAACAAAATACAACTTTTAAAAATATCGAAATATTTAAAAAATATATAAAAGAAATGGTGTGCATGCACACAAAAGCTTATACCAAGAACAAACTTAGCTGGTCTCTAAGGTGCTACAATTCTTTATATATATATATATATATTGACTGCGTCAGACCAACACGGCTATCTATTTGAATATTTGAATCTAGAACTTTTAAAAAATGACAGCCAAATCAGCTGCCTGAGGATTTCTGCCTTACACAGTCTAAGGCAATAACTTGTGGCCCTCTAGATCAGGGGTCAGCAAACTTTTTCAGCAAGGGGCCGGTCCACTATCTCTCAGACCTTGTGGGGGGCCGGACTATATTTTGGAGGGGAAAAAATGAACGAATTCCTATGCCCCACAAATAACCCAGAGATGCGTTTTAAATAAAAGGACACATTCTACTCCTGTAAAAACACGCTGATTCCCGGACCGTCCGCGGGCCGGATTTAGAAAGCGATCGGGCCAGATCCAGCCCCCGGGCCTTAGTTTGCCTACCCATGCTCAAGATGCTTTGTGGAACTCCTATCATCCCCAGCCATTACCCACACTAACTGGGGCTGATGGGAATTGTAGTCCAGCAAAAATGTCTGGAGTGCGACAGGATCCCCGCACCCCAACCAGTCAAATGTTATGTCCAGCAATGGCAGACTTGGGCCTTTCAAATTTCAGTGGCACCCTGTGCAAGCCCAAAATCTGGCGCACACACCCTGGTCTCACCTTCTGCTCTGCACAACTCACTATGTCATAGTTGTGGCATCCTAGGCTCAGCGCCCAGTTCAGCGGCAACAACCGATCTCACTCCCTTTCCCAAATTGCTAAATACTACAACCTGTTTTCCACTGGCCAAACACGACCAGCCATACAGACCTGGCCTGCTATAGTTTCTCCTATGCACAGAAACTTTTGTTTTACAGTGGTACCTCAGGTTAAGTACTTAATTCGTTCCGGAGGTCCGTTCTTAAGCTGAAACTGTTCTTAACCTGGAGCATCACTTTAGCTAATGGGGCCTCCTGCTGCCGCCGGAGCACGATTTCTGTTCTCATCCTGAAGCACTATTTCTGGGTTAGCGGAGTCTGTAACCTGAAGGGTATGTAACCTGAGGTACCACTGTACTTGTTTTGGGGTCCAGAAAAAGGGGGTGCGGCACTGTGATAATAAATAAAAATGGACAACTAAATAGCAAAGCTTTTCAAGAAGGCCTCTGCCTAATCTCACTCGGACTTGTAGGGCCAGAGGTTGATGGGAGTTGTAGTCCAAAAAAAACCTGGAGGGCATGAGGGCATCGCCACTTTAGAAGACCTTCAGATGAGTACATGGGGACAGGAAACCGAGACAGCAGGCTCAATCCCCAACCCACCAACTCATGAATTCATGTATGTGAAAATGCCTTTACGGTAGCAGCAAAACAGTCTGAGAAGCAACTTCTCCTACCTGAAACCTTCCAGAGGGCGGGAGGCTGGCAAAGGCATTGTCATTTATGCTGCCTGCCTTGGGGTTTTCTTTGAAAAGGTATTGCAGAATTTGTAAATAGTATTTTATTTGTTATATATGCTATCTATCTGCCAAGGCTTTGAGACTCTTCTCCACATAGTCATCATCAGAGGTTTAATGAGGATGGCCTTTTAGCACCAAAATTTTGGGACGCAGTCTCTGGCAAGAGCCACCATGCTGCCTGTTTAGGCAGGCTCTGAAATATTATTTGTTTAGACCAGCTATTAAGGTTCAATAACATGTTACTGATAGAGAACGTGTCAATTTCAACCTACAGTTTTAGTTCTGGTGCCTTCCATGGTGTCTGCCTTGTTTGTTGTATTGATATTATAAGCAGCTTTGGACATAGGACTCCATGGGAAAGGGGGATATAAAGTGAATTAATAATAACTGCATGTGTCTAATAGCTATTAGAAACCACTGACCTAGTTTGCACAAAATGCTAAGCGGTGGTTTGTTAAACTATGGTTAACCAAAGAATGGTTTATTTGCCTGAACCATGCTTTGGTTACTGCCAACAAACCACGTTGCGAAGCCATAGATTGTTGTTGGCTTGCGAAGCTTGGTTTATTTTAACTGGGCCCTGGTATCATGTGTAAATCCTGCCATAACTATGGTTCGTTTCACCATCCCAGAAGCTCACTGAGCTATAAATGCCTGAGACAAGAGAGGCTGGAAAAGAAAATAAACGTTGGAGAAATAAGTCATGGTTTGCTTGTTTGATCACCTGTGGGACAACTCGTGGTTAATTCATGGTTACTTAAATGAGCTGTGGCTTAAACAAACCATGGTTTTGTGTCATGTGTAAACCAGGTCACTGTAGCACCCGGCAAACTAATTCTGAAAATCTTTTGAACACCTCAAGCTATTTTATTGACTTTTAGAGAATGCATAACTGTTAGGAAACCTGCTGCTTCTTAAAATATTTCCCAGAAAACAGAGAACTTATCTTTGGGCTCCTTCAAACATGATGAATGTTCTGCCATTCCTGTTTGGGGAAAGGATACACACAAATGCTGGCACTTTCATAGAATCATAGAGTTGGAAGAGACCACAAGGGCCATCAAGTCCAACCCCCTGCCAAGCAGGAAACTTTATTTCAGGATCTACTGCCCCAAAGAGACACAGCTGCCTCCTCCTTCCAAAGGATGATGGAGACCATCCTTTTTCAGTGGGATTTCTTTTTCTTTTTGACACAATACTGTGGTTTCTATTTTGTTCCTCTCCCCTGGTCTTTGCTCTGTCTGCCAGCTGCCTAACTTTATCACTGACATCGTCGCTCTCTTTTCTAATCTGCTAGTTTTCCTACAGATTTTTAATTTTTCTTGTATGCCGCTATGGGAGACCTTGGATGGAAAGCAGCAAAACAAACTCCTCTGGGAATCGGATCCTAGCAAAATGTGTCAAGCGTGAAACGGCCTCAACTCCTAGAAAATCGAGTCCCAGTTTCTTTTGTGACACTGCTCCTCTTTCACAGGAAGTCCGGGAGCTAAAGCATCGCTTTGCTTCATTTTTTTTAATGGTAAGCCCTATAAAGGAAGCCCCCCTCCTTTTTGCCCCCATGCTGTCTGTCTTTGAGCGAGGGGCATTGTACCACCATTTCAAATTTCCAGAAGTTGATAAGGAGAAACATCTAGGAGGGGGGCAGGTACCCCTCAATCCCTTGCCGTACCCCAAAAGAAACACACACACACCACGTTCAACACATCTAAGCAGCAGTGCCTCAGAGGTAAATTCTGTCGGCGTCAGCGAGACTTGGCTCCTCGTGAGCGTGTTTAGAGTCAGCATTTAAGCATGGTGTTTTAATAGCTGCACGTCCCCAGTACGTTTCAAAAACCGTTTTCACAAAGCTAACCAAAAAAAAATATATGAGTGAATTTTGCCAATACTGCTTCGTTCGACAGCCAGTGCCTCTCCCACCCTCCGCCTGCTCTGCTCCTTGCAGAACGCACCAGTCTGCGTGCCCACCCTCACACCACCTTGTTTCTGATCACCCACGCAGCAACCTGCGAGCCACCTACACTTACAGTCTGCTTCTACACAACGTAACAACCCAACACCCCCACCCTCACCCTCCTCCACGTACCCTGTATCTCGTCCTACGGCTTTTACGCCTCCAAGCCAACTTCCCCCACCCTTTCCCCTCTGGGAACGTACCCTATCGTCTCCCCCTACCACCACGGGCAAGTGGAGATCACACCTGCCCAACTCATTCCCACCCCTCCTCCCACCCCTCTCCATCCCAGCCCAGCCTTGGTCCATGCCCAGCAGATGCTGCTGCTTGCTGTTGCCATAGCAGCCACTAGCCAATCACCTTGCCATTGCCCAGTTGCCTAGGAGACCAGGCAGCCTACACCAGGCGGCTAGGCCTTGGCGGAGCCTCTACCTCCCTGTTCTCCGCCCTGACAAGGCACACACTTTTTCCTCCCTTCTCTCTCTCTCTCTCTCTCAGGAATCTGCCTCACACCACGTCAGATCACTGGTCCGTCTAGCTCAGAATTGTCCACAATGACTGACAGCAATGGATCCCCAGGGTTTTCAGACCTGGAGTCTTCTCACAACATTACCAGGGTTTTGAAAGTGGGGACCATCTGTTTGCAAGAGAGATGCTCTGCCACCGAGCTATATGGCCCTTCTTTCTCTCCATAGTTGTCAAATTTTCCCTTTTCTTTCTATTCGGAATACAGTGGTACCTCGGGTTACATACGCTTCAGGTTACAGATTCCGCTAACCCAGAAATAGTGCTTCAGGTTAAGAACTTTGCTTCAGGATGAGAACAGAAATCGTGCTCCGGCGGCGCGGCAGCAGCAGGAGGCCCCATTAGCTAAAGTGGTGCTTCAGGTTAAGAACAGTTTCAGGTTAAGAACGGACCTCCGGAATGAATTAAGTACTTAACCCGAGGTACCACTGTAAGGGAATTTCCCTTAAAAAAGGGAAACGTTGACAGCTACTACACCACACACACTTTTCTGAAGCTTTGTGTGCGTGTGAAAAGCAGGAAACCAACTGATTTGCAAGTTAAAGGAGGGAGAGGAAGGAAGAATAGATGTTAAAGTGGAGGAACTGAGCCATGGGGAAAGCGTGTCAGATGAGCAGGGCAGCCTAAGAACATCTAAAAGACGCATGGAGTCAAATGGGGGGAAATATATATATATATTGTGAAAGGGTGGGGGGAAATAAAAAAAGAGGAGGAAATAAAAGTGAGCGGCGGCAGCCCTGGGCAAGCATCAAGAGCCATCAAAATGTCTTTGCTTTAAAGGCCAGAGATGGTCCTGACGTGCAGTCCATAGCCCCTCAAGAGTTGATATTCCTTTCACCTTCCAAGTGCCAGCTTAAGAAAAGCAAACTACTACTACACACATAGGCTTTACGGTCTTCTCCCACCTATGGTTAATTACTTTTATAGCTTATTTTCCGCCCGGGAGGCATGCTTGGAGGAGTTTATAAAGGTATCCGTCCACGTCTGGGACAGGGATCCGGTTAAGGGAAGCTCTGCCAGTCCTGCTTTTAAAATGGCTGCCTCTGTGGTGAGGGAGGGGGAAAGATGGTTATCTTGAACACCAGGAGTCAAGCACAGCCAGCTAGCAGCACTCCCAACTTCAGCTGGGCGACAGGCTTATAATCCTGCACTCCCAAACTGGAGGGAAGGGTGCAAAGTTAGGCAGGTAGGCAGGACTCAGGCTATTTACGCAAGTCCAGATCTACAGGACAGAAAAAAGGCTTAGGCCCACAGCCAGTGCCTCTCTGAAGAAGAGCCCAGGAATCATCAGATAGACACACTTTCCGGGGGTTGGGGGGGGAGGAAAACAGCTGTCCCCAGGTGGTGAATTTTAGAATCCAAAATAAATTTGGTTTTTTTTCGAAGGCGGAGATTTAATCTGCCCCCTAACCCCAAGCAAATATTAAATTTAGTGTGGGTCCCTCAGACCTATCGCAAAAATATCAATGCGCCAGCGCGGTCATAAACAAGCACCCTGTTTTCCCAATATTGCCCTACAGACCAATTCACCTTTCTCCAAAGTTACTGTTGCCACAATTTCAGTTTCAATGCTAGCCAACAAAGCATTTGCATGCATCTCCATAATGGGCTCAAATAAGCCCTTTTCTAACTTCGTGGAAAACTCGTTCCACCTTCTTATCTTTCCCAACTTTTTTATAATCCTCCCCCCACCCCACAAAAACCCCTCAAGTGATCCATCTCCCGTTGTAAAAACATACAAACATAAGAAGAGCTTTGGTGAATCAGGCCAATGGCCAATCTAGCCCGGCACCCTGTCCTCACAGTGACGGACACCTGTGGAAAATCCACAGGCAGAATTCGTACTCAAGACCACTCTCTACACCTGCAGTTGACAACAACTAGTATTCAGAAGTAATCCAAAAATCTACTGCTTATTGTTGATATCATTTTGCATATTATTATAACATTAATTTTTCTTTCAAAATTTACCTTATTTCTTCACTGTAGAGGCAGAGAATAGCTACAGTGGTGCCCTGCAAGACGAATACCTCGCAAGATGGAAAACTCGCTAGACGAAAGAGTATTCCGTTTTGGAGGTGCTTCGCAAAACGAATCTCCTATGGTCTTGCTTCGCAAGACGAAAATGTCTTGCGAGTTCCTGCGGGTTTTTCCCCCTCCCCTTTTTCTAAGCCGCTAAGCCACTTATCAGCTGATCTGATCAGCAGATAAAAGCCGCTAATAGCGCTAATCCGCTAATGGGCTTGCTTCGCAAGACGAAAAAACCGCTAGACGAAGAGAATCACAGAACGGATTCTTTTCGTCTTGCGAGGCACCACTGTATTGCGACTAGGAGCCACCTGAATTTGTCTCATCCTCTTTTAGAACCAATCTAGGCTGTCAGCTATCACCGCTTCCTGCAGCAGCGAGTTCCACTGTTCTCTCTCAAGACCAACACGGTTTGAAAGAGTTCGCTGGCGTGACCTTGGTTATCTCAGCGCCACATCCCCATAAAACTACACAGGAGCAGCCTCCCGGCACCTGCGCGCCCACAAGCAACTTTTTTGCCCTCACCTGGCGATGGCCACTTCCTGCTTCTGCCGGGCCATACTGACCGCCCTCCTGGCCACTTCCACAGCCCGGTCCACCTTCTCCTTGACCTTGCTGCGGCGAAGCGGGATGAGGTTCTTCACCTTCCCGCTCACCAGGCGATTGAGCTTGTACTTGCCCTCTTCCTTGGAGCCGTCGGGGTAGGTCGTGCGGCCGTAGCCGTGCCTGCGGTTGCCCAGCCACTCGCCCTCGTACCGCAGCCCGTTGGAGCGGCGGCTGACCCCGTAGCCGCTGCGGCGGTCCACGCGCCACTCTCCGGCGTAGACCTCGGTGGAAGAGCCCTCGATGGTCAGCGTCGACGGCAGCTCCGGGGGCTCCGTCTCAGCGTAGCTGAGCGTGGTGGCCTCGCTCCCAGCCGAGCTGACCCCAGCCTCGCTCTTGAGGGACCCTCGCTTGCTCCCCAAGGAGGCCTTCGACTCGGCCCTGCGCACCCGCAGCCCGCTCAGGAGCAGGGAACGCCGGAAGAAGCCCCCCGATTTCTTCTTGGCGCCCTTGGGGAAGTCCGGATCGCCGGGGAAGGCCAAGACAAAGCCGCCCCTGGACCCCGAGGCCGGACTGTCCCCAGGGAGCGGCGGAGGGGGCAGAGGAGGGGGCGGCAGGGGTGGAGCAGGGGCATTGGGGTCGGTCTCGCTGTGGAGCGACTCCAGAGAGGTGCGGCGCGGCGAGCGCACCAGGGCGGCTTGGCGGTAAGGGACGCTCTGGCGAACGCCGTAGCCGTGCCGCTTGCCAGACTGCCACTGGCCCTGGTAGGTCCCTGTGGAGAAAGAGAGAGGTTAGCCAGGTGAACAGGTTGGGGAATGCAGGAGATGCATGAAGCAAGGGGTGAGGGAAAGGAAGAGAAAGTTGACCCAGTGGAAAGGAGGGGAATGATCCCCCAAAACTGCCAGTTACAAGAGGACCACCCAGTGTCTCTTAAGAGTACAGGACATGGGTCATAGGTCCACACTATTCTTGTGGCAGGTGGAGAAGGGATAAGGAATAAGGATGCAAAATAATGGTGGGCCTTATAGGAAACGTCCACCTAGAAAGGACTGAGAAAACAAAGAAACAAGATGGAGAAGTGGGAGCGAGTTGATTTCGGTTTTGGGGGAGCCCATCCGTTTAGCATATTTCATCCTCAGGGGTGAAATGGTGGGTTTGGTTGAAGCGAGGAGTGGCATTTCCCAGGCTACTCATGAAACTGCATGACCAAGCAGGGATTTGAACCCTTGAGTCCTGGGTTCACAGTCTATCCCCAACACCTCTGTGATGGATGGACAGAGGGAGAAACAAAGAGAACAGCTGGGTGATGAAGAACTATTGGTGTCCGTGTGGCAAGAGCGACAGAGCGATTTAGGGAACCGGAGAAGGAAGAGTTGGTCAAGCAATGAAGGAAGAGGAGAAATGGCGAAAAACAGAGTTTTGGTGGGTGGGGGAAGTGGGGAATGGGCCTACTGCCAACTTGACTCTAGGACAAATGATGGGGGGTGGCGTGGAAAGGACTCCACCCTGCCTCGGGGCTTTTTATCGGCCTTCTCACCTCCGTCAGCGTACGTCTCCATGCCGTAGCCATCCTGCAGGCCCTCGCGCCACATGCCTTCATAGATGACTCCCGAGTGGCTCTCCCAGACGCCGGAGCGCCCCTTCAGCCCATGACTCCACTCCCCTTTGTAGCTCCACTTGCTCTTGCGCTCCACGCCCAGCCCGCTCCGCTTCCCTTGGCTCCAGTGGCCTTGGTAGGTGTTCCCGCTGGGCCAGGTGTAGACGCCCAGGGATTCGAAGCCGCGGCTCCAGCGCCCGCTGTACTCCCCCTGGGCCCCGGGGCCAGTGCAGACGCCGTAGCCGTGCGCCCGGCCCTCCTCCCAGTCTCCCACATAGCAGCCGCCATCGTCAAACTCGAACCTGCCTCCGTTGGACATTCATGTAACGTATCTCCCCGGCCTGTCGGGCTCCAGTTACCCACGAGTCCCTGCGCGCATCTCCTCCGCTCCCCCTCCGGGGTGCCTCTACATGGCGCTGCCCCACACAGAGAGACCTCAGCCCTTCACGCCTCCTTCCTCGCAGCCAGGCATTGGGGAAGCCCTTCCTGCTTCTCTTCTGAGCTACGCCTTCAGGGCTACAGCCAGAGCATGGGCAAGGCCTGGCTTTTTTTGGCTGCAGACATGTAAAGAAGCCACCGGCAGGCGGAGGCTTCCTGACCAGAGATTTACGAGGCTTCTCCGTTAGCTGGGACAGAGGAGAGCGGCTGGCTGCAGGAAAAGGCCAAGGTTTTAGTGGTTATGAGGCATGCAGTAGAGCAACACCTGTATTAAAAGTTAGCACTCCTCGTGCTACAGGCGTCCCCAAAGCCTTTGGTTTACCTGCAGGCGAACCCGGGGGTCGTCTTTAATTACAGAAGCGTGGAGGTCTTGCTGTTTCTGCCGGTAGAGATGCAAGAACACGACAGCCGTTCCACAGCTTTCTGACTACAAGCACACCAGCACTCCAAGAGATCTCCAGCTGTAGGCATACAAAAAGTCACACCTACCAAAACCCAGCGTTCTTCGGCTAGTGGTCCGTTGTGCTTTGGGAGCGAAAGACCCGAGCTGGTGTTGACTGTACAGAGCTATGGGGTCTTCAAGTTGTTCTTGGACTGCAGTCGTAGAAGGAGGGCTCTGAAACCAAGAGGATTTCTTTGGCTAGCACCAAACATTCCAGAGTTCCTAGAGGTCCCTTGTCATCGGAGACAGTTTTCCTAGAGGTCTTCGGCAACAGGAGATAAGCACTCAAATCGACTGTTTCCCGGCCTTCCACAGCTGGTGTCACAGTTTGGACAAGAGAGCTTAAAAGGGCCCTCTTGCCATTACAGGCATGGGAGGGCCGCGAGGCCTTCGGTTTACAGGCATATATGGTGGTTAGGAATTGCGGAGTTATCGCAGTCGATGGAACTCCTTGGAATCTTACAATAGAGAGTAGACAGTCTGGGAGCTGACAGGCGGCTTTGACATTGTGTTCCCCAGGACCTGGTGGACGAGAAGAGGCAGTGGTACTGGCGTCAGTCAGCGAGCCTTCTGGAGGGCTCGGCTGGTTCTTGGCGGTGGTTATCAGGCCACGTGTGAATGGAGAAGCTGGGGTTCTCGGGCGACAGGCATCGGCTGCAACAGGCGACGCTGCAGGCCTCCCTTGCTTAGTGCCCAGCTGGGCGCATCGGGGGCTGTTCAGAGAAAATCGAGGCGCTCACAGGAACCGGGGAGCCTCTTCCCAGGGTGGAGGAGAGGCAGCGGGGCTGCCGAAGGAGACCACATGGTACAGCGGGTAGGGAACAACCTGCACCAAGAGACACATGGTTTTAGGCAAACATAACTGAAGTTGTCAGGGAGGGAGAGGCAGGCAGGCAGCCTTAGAGAGATGCCTTTTAGCACGTAAAGGTTTGTACAATGAATTAACTTTGGTGCTCTGTATTGGGATCAATCTCATAAGCATCACACACACACACACACACACACACACACACACGTACGTTCTTTTGCACCACCGTGTGCATGCACACCCCGGCCACATACCGTAGGGTCATTTTTGTAAACAAGAACCAGAAAGCCCGTTCCGTTAGGAGCAGAACGTATTCGCGGCAGAAGCCAAGTTGACATCACTCTAGCAGAAAAGCGGAAAATCGCAGAAACAGAAGGTACACACAGGTGATCAAATAGATCTCAGGGAAAAAAGCAGGGCACTCAAAACCTATAAGCAGGAGAGGCAGAAGGGACCACTACTGCACGCTAAGTCAGCGTTATGTGCGCATGCACACACCTCACATATACAGAAATGTGGACACGCAAAACATTGTTTTAGCACAGGGGGGTAGAAGGGGGGGTTTTGTATACACACCCCAGCATTCCTTATTAGCTGGCTGCTCATAGACATGTGCATAATAATTTAGTAGCCTGCAGATATGGAGACACAGGAACACACACTGTCTACTCTTCTGATGGACACAAACAGCATACAAAAGAGACCCACAAAAAGATGCAGGGGAAAAAAGCAGATTCCCATCTATGCACGACATGCACAAACCAAGCCTTGGCTACGAAATGTCAAAGAAAACAGCCCTGCCAAACGGAAAGAAATCTCTAGGAGAAACGGCACATTTGGGAATACAACATCGAGCGCCCAGGAACGGAAAGAACAGGTCTCAAATTTATTTCACGACTACGGCATGCAGAAAAAGAAATTGGGAACAACAGCTTGCAGATGCACAGACTAGATTACCTAGATATATACACAAGAGAGCGGGAGAACATTGCAGGGCCACTTCCCAGACTTACCATGAGTTTATTCTGGAGCCAGCAGAGGAAAATAGGCACACGCTTCTAGAAAAGCGAGATAAGATAACAGACACACCCAAGCCTTGAGCGGGCGCATAGACAGGGAAGGAATCTCAGCTGGGAATACCGCCTGGCCGTGTCGGAGAGGTAATGCAGCCCAGCGTAGCAGGAAGGCAGAGAAGACGGTTTGTGTAGAAAAATAGCCACTGGAAACATGAGCCGCAGGGATAAAAGAGAGAAAAAGAAGCGGCGGTAGGAGCAGCAGTGCTGAAATGTGTCAGCATAAAGGCTGGTGGAAGGAGTTGGGGGGGGGGGAGAAATGAAAAGCCCAGCCAGAGGCAAAAAAAAGAGGTAGACTCCAAATGGAGAGATCAGGTGGGAATAGTATGAAATATAGAGGATGGGGGGGGGGTGGGAAGGAGGGAGAGGAAGGCAGGCGAGCGAGCGGAGAGCAAGTGGAAATCCAGGAAAGGAGAGGCTGAAAATGTCAGCTGGAACGGAACATGAGAAGGAAGGAAGAAGGAACCAGGATAATGGAGATGGCAGAAGGCAGAGAGGACCTCAGGTGCCAGAGAAATGTCAGAGGATGAACAAATGCAAGGCAAGGGAGCTGGCGGCGGGTGAGCCCTCACCCAGACATTGGGGGGGGGGGAGGGAAGGACAGCCTGTGGACCATATAACCCCCCTCCCCCAAAATGGAGGAATAGTAGTAGTATATATATTTATATATCTGGTGGGGTGAGGGAGGGGGAAGCCACAGAAGGCAATGTTAAAAGGAGCACATGTGAAATTCTCTCCCCCCCCCCCGCCAAGAAGGGAGATGAACTGTCAGATGGGAAATGATCAGCGGGGGTGGTAAGAGGAAGAAATGGCGAGGGGGGTGGGTAGGAAAAGGATCCAGATGGTGAGGGGGAAGCCTCCCAAGAAAACGTGGGCGTAAGTCTCCACCCTCCCCCCGAAAAAAGGGGATGGAGGGATGTGGGGGTGGTAGTGCAAAGGGGTGTCCTGTTAAAAGGGGGAGTCCTCGCACCAAGAAATCGTTTCCACTGCCTGCCCCCCACCTCAGGAGGGATCGACGTGAGGGGTGGCTTCGCAGCGTATAGTTTGGGGGGGGCGAGAGAGGCTGTGCTTCAGTCAGGCTCCACCCTTGCTGAGAACCCCTTCCTTGGGGGGCTGGGGTTCCCCCGCACAAACAGAGGCGCCCACAAAAGGATTCAGTCAGAGACACACCTTTATTGTGAAAGTCGACAGAAAAATAAGGCACACTGGGAAACGAACAGGCGGAAAATCGCCACAGACCTGACCCTCCCCTCGCAAAAGACTTCCTGCGCCCCAATACTTTTCTGCAAAAGTGACCCCTAAAATCCGTAATACACGCACACAGACACCTCTCCCAGTTCTCGAGATTTTTGTTCTTCCAGAAGGGCCCCCCAGTTACACAGGGAAGCATTTGGAGGCTGCAAGGCCCGGTTTTGCCAACCTGGGCCCCTCCATATGCTTTTGGACTACACCTCCCATCAGCCCCGGCCAGCAGAGGCTGATGGGAGTTGTAGTCCAAAAACATCTGGAGAGCCCAGATTGGAAAAGACTGCTTTGGGTCATTCCCCATCCCAATGGGAACTGTGCTACCTGATGAACTTCATAGAGATTAGTGGGTCTCCAGCTGTTTTTGGACTACAACTCCCATCATCCCTAGTTAGAAGGAACAATGGTCAGGGATGGTGGGAACTGTAGCCCCAAAGCACCTGGAGACCCAAGTTTGAGAAACACTGATCTAGATGATACCAAAACTTCTTCCAACAAACCTGGACCAGGGATGGACTATGTCCCTATAACTCCCTTTAATTTGTTTTAATTCATTTAAATCATTGTGAACCACCCTGGGACATTAGGGTGAAGGGTGGGTAATAAACCAATCATAATTACCACCATCATACCGTATTTTTCGCTCTATAAGACGCACCAGACCACAAGACGCACCTTGTTTTTGGAGGAGGAAAACAAGAAAAAAAATATTCTGAATCTCAGAAGCCAGAACAGCAAGAGGGATCACTGCGCAGAGAAAGAAGCAATCCCTCTTGCTGTTCTGGCTTCTGGGATAGCTGTGCAGCCTGCATTCGCTCCATAAGACGCACACACATTTCCCCTTACATTTTAGGAGGGAAAAAGTGAGTCTTATAGAGCAAAAAATGCGGTATTTTTAAAAAACACACAAGATCTCAAATGAGACCCAGAGATCAATTTCCCCCTTGCCATCTTCCCATTTAATTAGGAGGGACGTCTGTGTCTCGCCCTGTCATCTCTCCTCTGGGGGAGCAACTGTGCCCCCCACTTCCAGTAGCCAAGCACCCCTTCCCCCCTCAGTCAACATCCCCACATCTTTATTCCTGGGGTGCATAGTGGGCAATGCGAAACCATCCATCTGGTCGTTCACATGGCTGAGTAGGAAGGCAGGCTGGACCCCCCCAATCCCATTAGAGACGGGATGGGGCCCCCCCAGCCACCACCACGGTCTCCCCTGTGATGTAGTCGGCGTCCGGGGAACAGAGGAAGGAGACTATGCCAGAGCAGTCCGTCGGCTCTCCCATCCTAAGGAAGAGAGGGAGGAAAGGGAAACAGTCCGGTTAGCGGGCATTCCTGGAGGAAGCAAGGCAAAGAAAGGATGTAGGGACGTGAAACAAGCCCGCAGGATCAGGCCAATAGCCCATCTAGTCCAGCATTCTGTTCTCACAGCAGCCAACTTGATGCCTTTTAGGATGCCTGCAAGCCGGACCTGAGCGCAACAGCACTCTGCTCACATGCGATTCCCCAGCGAGTGGTTTTCTGTGGCCTCTTGACAGTGGATGCAGAATATAGCTGTTGCCCAAGGAAGGGCAGGGCTGGGGAAAAGGAGGGGGCAGAGCTATAGCTGTCAACTTACAGATTTGAAAATAAGGGACCAGCAGCCTCGAAAATAAGGGACCAGCAGCCAAAATAAGGGATCAACAATTACTTTGATAAAATGCATATTTTGTTACGTGCAAATGGCTTTAGATACCTATTAGGTCCATAAATTACCATATAGCATATATTCAACACAAAAAAAACCAGCAACAATTTGTTGTTGACAAAGGACAGCTGGACATAGAAAGGGCCCCATTACCTTCAGTAGCTTATTTAAGGGACATCATCAATAAGGGACAGCAGCGGGACATGGCGCTGGGATAAGGGACTGTCCCGCCAAATAAGGGACGCTTGACAGCTATGGGCAGAGCCTGGTGGGGAAAGGAGATGAGGCCGAGGAATTGGAGGCAGGAGGAAGAAAGGTGAATCTAGGTAAGAGGAAGAAGATGGTGCCAACAAGGCCTGTGGGTACCCAACCCCTAATCCAGGCGTGGATTTCTTTGTTGTTCAACCTGGAACGACCGGAGCTGACAGATCACTCTAAAGTCTTGGGACGCTTAGATGTCCCTCGTTCCATTTCATTATCATTCTGTAAGTTTCTGCATCACAACCACTGCTCTGCTCTGCCTGCCTTCCTGCGTAACCTGGAGAATTTCCAGAAACAATTCCACAACTGCCACATGTGCAATTTTCTGCAGTTGTCAGTTTGCTTCTTTTCTCTCTCCCCCTTTTTTTTAATTAGGCAACTAGAGCGCCTGAGAACCCTGATGCAATAACGATGCTTGCTTTTCGTGCACTGTTTGAACCAATGTGCAAATGTGCTGGGGCGCATTGGGGGGGGCAGGAAGCACGTATGTGCACATGCGCAGTGGGCCAAGCAGAACACAGAAATAAAATTTTAAAAATGAAAGCATAGAAAGATTGCTAAGTACTCCACGCGCACAGTCAGGTTATTCTAAATCCTCAAGGCCTGAGGAGACGTTTCAGTTGTGAGTGGAATGAAGTTTGTAATCCCGGCCCATGGGGTTCCCAATTAATTTATTTGTTACATTTGCATCCCACCCCGCAAGAAGCTCAATGCGGCATACATGGTTCTTCTCCCCCTCCCCATTTTATCCTCACAACAACCCTGCGAGGTAGGCTAGGCTGAGAGGGAATAACTGGCCTAAGATCACCCAGTGAGTTTAATTATTTGAACCAGCAGCCACGAAATTAAAAGATGCCTGCTTCTTGGGAGAAAAGCAATGACAAACCTAGACAGCATCTTAAAAAGTAGAGACATCACCTTGCAGACAAAGGTCCGTATAGTTGAAGCTCTGGTTTTCCCAGTAGTGATGTATGGAAGTGAGAGCTGGACCATAAAGAAGGCTGATCGCCGAAGAATGGATGCTTTTGAATTATAGTGCTGGAGGAGACTCTTGAGAGTCCCATGGACTGCAAGAAGATCCAACCTCTCCATTCTGAAGGAAATCAGCCCTGAGTGCTCACTGGAAGGACAGATCCTGAAGCTGAGGCTCCAAGACTTTGGCCACCTCATGAGAAGAGAAGACTCCCTGGAAAAGACCCTGATGTTGGGAAAGATGGAGGGCACAAGGAGAAGGGGACGACAGAGGACGAGATGGCGGGACAGTGTTCTCGAAGCTACAAACATGAGTTTGACCAAACTGTGGGAGGCAGTGGAAGACAGGAGTGCCTGGCGTGCTCTGCTCCATGGGGTCACGAAGAGACGGACACGACTAAATGACTAAACAACAACAACTCCCAGCTGCTAGTCAGACACTAAGTAGGAGATAGAACTTTGTTGGAAGAAAGAACTGTTCAGACCTGGTTACCTCTAAGCTGAGGATGTTTTTAAGGGTGCTGTGATCTTTAATTCAAAATGTTATGTCTTTCGCACCTGGGCCTGCGTGGGTTCAAGTCAAGGGGAAAAACTGAGGTCGCATTTGGGCCTTTTTAGTTTGTTTAAAGGTATGTCAGGGTGGTGGAGAGGAGAGATGACAGACGTGTATAAAAATTATGCACGGTTTGGGGAAAGTGGAGAGAGAAATGTTTTTCTCCCTCCCTCATAATACTAGAATTCGCGACCATCCAACGTAGCTGAATATCGCTAGCTTCACAGCCAGGCAAAAGGAATTACTTTTTCACACAATGCACAGTTAAACTTTGAAATTTTGCCCCCTGCCCGCAAGAGGTGGCGACGGCCACCCATTTGAATAGCTAATAAAGAGGATTAGACAAAATTCATTACCCGCGGCCCTGTGGGATATCTTCAGGAGAAGAAAAGGCTAAGGAGTGAACCCTACACAAATCTGGAATGAAGTTCCTAAGGGGGTTGGATGGCGCCTTGCAAGTCTCCTTCCGGCAACTCCTGCAACCAGGCTGCTGCCAAACATATTGCTCTGCTTTCCTTTGGACCACATCAGCCAGGCTGAGAGGGGGGGTCTTGTTGTCTGGGCAGCCCAGGACCCCCAGACACACAACCGGGGCCTGCGCCCCAGAGAGGCCATTTTGGTTGCTGCTAACGCGGCAGAAACCATGCAGGAGGCAGCAGTTACAAGTTGCGGGTCTCTGCAGCCGCAGCGGGTGTTGCGATTCTCCAGTGGTTCGACTCTGCCCACGGAGGCACACTCCATTGTCTTTCGAGACAGATGGATGCCAACAATGAGACAAATTCACGGGGAGAATAAGGCGATCAATGGCTACCAACCGGAACGGCTATGCTCCACCACCCGTTTGGAGGCAAAGAGAGCCAGTGTGGTGTAGTGGTTAAGAGCGGTAGACTGGTAATCTGGTGAACCGGGTTCGATTCTCCGCTCCTCCACATGCAGCTGCTGGGTGACCTTGGGCCAGTCACACTTCTTTGAAGTCTCCCAGCCCCACTCACCTCACAGTTTGTTGTAAGGGAGGAAGGGAAAGGAGAATGTTAGCCGCTTTGAGACTCCTTCGGGTAATGATAAAGCGGGATATCAAATCCAAACTCTTCTACAATAACGCCCATCGCTGAAAATTGCAAGTGGGGAGACTGTCGTGGCACTCACGTCCTGCTTGCAAGTTTCCCCTAGGGGAATTAGGTTGGTCGCTGTGAAATCAGGGGCGAGGTGGGCCCTTGGCCTAATCCAGCTACAGAGATCTCCTCCTGCTCTTCTTCAACCAGCCTCAAATCTGTCTGCCCATTCTAGAGTCCACCGGATGGCCGTTGGCTCCCAGATGAATTTCCCTAGGCGACAGCACCACCTATAGGGTCAAACTCCTGCAACCCCATTCCCCGGCCCTCGACTCCAGCCTCTCACACCGCTGTTGCCAGCACCGAGAGCCCATACCAGGAAGGGGCACCTCTCCCCATATGACCCATGTGGTGCCACTGTATTCTGCTCTGGTCAGACCTCACTTGGAGTACTGTGTCCAGTTCTGGGCACCACAATTCAAGAAGGACACTGACAAACTGGAACGTGTCCAGAGGAGGGCAACCAAAATGGTCAAAGGCCTGGAAACGATGCCTTATGAGGAACGGCTAAGGGAGCTGGGCATGTTTAGCCTGGAGAAGAGGAGGTTAAGGGGTGATATGATAGCCATGTTCAAATATATAAAAGGATGTCACATAGAGGAGGGAGAAAGGTTGTTTTCTGCTGCTCCGGAGAAGCGGACACGGAGCAATGGATCCAAACTACAAGAAAGAAGATTCCACCTAAACATTAGGAAGAACTTCCTGACAGTAAGAGCTGTTCGACAGTGGAATTTGCTGCCAAGGAGTGTGGTGGAGTCTCCTACTTTGGAGGTCTTTAAGCAGAGGCTTGACAACCATATGTCAGGAGTGCTCTGATGGTGTTTCCTGCTTGGCAGGGGGTTGGACTCGATGGCCCTTGTGGTCTCTTCCAACTCTATGATTCTATGACCCTGACCCTGCAATTATCCTGAGGCCCTTCTTTGCGTGCCTCCTTTGTGAGAGCCCTGGAGGGCAGCAACATGAGAACGGGCTTTTTCTGCGGTGGCTCCCTGCTTGTCGGATGCTCTCCCCAGAAAGGCCTGCCGGGCACCTTCCTTACATAACTTGACTTTTCTCCCAGGTCTTTGTTTAAATAGCCAATCTATGGCCTTTCAAACCTTGCAGGGTTTGAAAAAACTGCTGCTTGTTCTGTCATGTACTTTTTGTGTTTTTATATTGTAAACTGCTCTTTGATACTCAGATGACAGGTGGTATAGATATTTAATAAATAAATGGCCTGCAGGTTGTGCCAGGACTCAGGCCTAGCTAGAGCTTCTTAAGCCACCCGGTGGGACACCGTGGGGCCTTAATCCACATCCATCTTGCTCAGTGTTGTCTACTCTAGGCGGCAGCAGCTCTCTAAGGGTTGGGAGGAAGGGGTAGGCAAGAGGGCTGGACCGTATGCTCCAGAACAGGGGCTCTCTTCAAGCATAATTGCAGTGTGTGCGTGTTGGGGTTCTTTTTGTGGGTGGGTAGGGTGGAGTTCCGCGGGTGGCGCTGCGGGTTAAACCACAGAGCCTAGGACTTGCCGATCAGAAGGTCGGCGGTTCGAAATCCCGTAACGGGGTGAGCTCCTGTTGCTCAGTCCCTGCTCCTGCCAACCAAGCAGTTCGAAAGCACGTCAAAAGTGCAAGTAGATAAATAGGTACCACTCCAGCGGGAAGGTAAACAGCGTTTCCGTGCGCTGCTCTGGTTTGCCAGAAGCGGCTTAGTCATGCTGGCCACATGACCTGGAAGCTGTACGCTGGCTCCCTCGGCCAATAAAGCGAGATGAGCACCACAACCCCAGAGTCAGCCACGGCTGGACCTAATGGTCAGGGGTCCCTTTACCTTTACCTAGGGTGGAGTTCATTGCTGCGGAGGAAAGGGTTAAACCTCCGCACCCCATGCACTGTGACACCCCCACACACACACACCAGTAACTGCCCGCCCCATTTCCACATTGCAATCAGGCTTGCAAAAAAATGGTTTTTGTAGGAGACTTTTCCAAAAAAACCTAATGGCTCCGTGTTTGCAGCAGGCGGGTTTCCGCGATACTTAGCAGAGAGTGCAGCTGGGGAAAGGAGGGAAGGGCTAAACCTCCTCTGTCAAACTTTGCTCTCCGTGAAAATCATCCCCGCCACCCACTTCCATGCATTTATAGCCTTTTCCCCAGCCTTTACTGCTGTGGGTTTGGGGTGGCGGCAGGAAGCGAGTGAATCCGTGTGTCTGGGGAGGGGCTGTAGTTTGGCAGCAGAGCACGCCCCCCCCAGAACACAAATCAAGGTTTTTAGGCTTATCATAAGCTGGTTAAATAATAATAATAAAGATCCCACAATGTATTAACATTTTGTCACTCGCTTTCATACCGAACCTCCAGATAGGGATGGGAACGAATGTTCCCGGACTGAAATCCAGGAGAGCGGCTGCCAGTCAGAGTTGACAATATTGAACTAGGTCTGACTCAGGATGAGGTGGTTTTGGACATATAGCACATTCTGCATGCAGCGGTGTGCTATGTGCACCCAAGTGCGCCAGCTGGGCCTCTCAACAAAAGGCTCTTCACAAAAGAATGTGGCTCTCAATTTGAGAACGGTTCCCCAACTCTGCCCCTAACAAACGTCAAATGGCTCAGGACCGCAATACCTTAAGGACCGCCTCTCCCCCTATAAACCGACCCAGACCCCGTGTCCATCTTCCGAGGCCCTTCTTCATGTGGCTCCTCTGTGAGAGGTCCAGAGGGCAGCAATACCAGAACAGGCCTTCTCTTCAGTGGCTCCCCGCTTGTGAGAAAATCTCCCCAGGGAGATTTGCCTGGTGCCTTCATTATACACCTTTAGGCGCCAGGCAAAAAGAACCCCATTCCTCTTCAACCATGCCTTTGGCTGTTTAATATTCTACAGGCTTTTAAATGAGTTTGTGGGAGGTGGAGTTTTGTTGCTTTTGATTATTTACTAGTGCTTTTATCTTGGGTTTGTTTTTTTGTTTTTTAAAATCATCTGAACCTCCCCAAGATCTTTTGATGAAGGGTGGTATATAAACCCAATACAGTGGTGCCTCGCAAGACTAAAAGAATCCGTTCTGTGATTCTCTTCGTCTAGCGGTTTTTTCGTCTTGCGAAGCAAGCCCATTGACGGATTAGCGGCTTATCTGCTGATCGGATCAGCTGATAAGCGCCTTAGCATCTTAGAAAAAGGGGGGGGGAACCAGCAGGAACTCGCAAGACATTGTCATCTTGCGAAGCAAGCCCATAGGAAATTCGTTTTGCGAAGCACCTCCAAAACGGAAAACTCTTTCGTCTAGCGAGTTTTCCGTCTTGCGAGGCATTCGTCTTGCGGGGCACCACTGTAAATAAATAAACCCAGAGAGACACCAGAGACCAGAACTGAGACTTTTTGCATACAGATCAGACCCCCTCTGACACAGCCAAGCCCCATTCCTCAGATGCATTCCACTGGAAAAAAAGGTAAAGGGTAAAGGTAAAGGACCCCTGGATGGTTAAGTCCAGTCAAAGGCGACTATGGGGTTGCAGCACTGGTCTCGCTTTCAGGCCGAGGCAGCTGGCATTTGTCTACAGACAGCTTTCCGGGTTGGGTGGCCAGCATGACTAAACCGCTTCTGCCGCAATGGGACACCGTGACAGAAAGCAGAGCGCATGAAAACGTCATTTATTTTCCTGCCTATTTATCTACAGTGGTACCTCGCAAGACGAATGCCTCGCAAGACGAAAAACGCACAAGACGAAAGAGTTTTTCGTTTTTTGAGTTGCTTCGCAAGACGAATTTCCCTATGGGCTTGCTTCGCAAGACGAAAACGTCTTGCGAGTTTGTTTCCTTTTTCTTAAAACCGTTAAAACTGTGCTTCGCAAGACGAGTTGCTTGTGCCCAACATTAGTGGGTGGGCGAGGGGCTTCTTTTAAAGGGGCCTCAGGGCCCGGCGGCCAATTCAAGTGATGTGGTACAGTCCCCTCAGATTCCGTTTGTGGCCCATAGCTGGCCCACAGACCTGCTGACCAGTGGGTGTTTGTGCAGTGAACGTTACCTCTGTATCCTCATGGTTTCCATCAATTTGTCCCCCATGGTTTTGTCCTGCCAGAGCTGGAAAGAGAAGATGCCCAGTCAGTTTGCCTCTATGATAAAACCAATACCCTGAATTTGTGCCTGTAGGTGAAGACATAAAACAAAACAAAAACCCAGCCCAATTATGACAATTTTCAACTTCTGTTGACTTTGGGTTGGATTCAGACAGACAGCACTGCTCTAAACATTTCTGTCTTCGTGGGAGTCCAAGTCCAGCCCAAATTCAACGAGGCTCGCTCCCAAGTTTTAAGTGTATATAAGATCAGAGCTGCAGTTAGTTACACCTCGCTCCCATTGAAATCTATGCCGTCAGAGGGTAGGGTACAAGTGAAACGCTTTAAAAAATAATACATTATACAATAAAATAAATAAAAAACCAGAAAATTAAAACAGACAGACGGGGCAGATAAAGAATCTCATTAAAACCCCCAAGAAACAGGAATATCTTGTCAGGTGGAATGAAGTGGAACAGACCTCTTCACCTCGCTCTTTGACACTTGAAACGATCTGTTTTCAGAACCCACCCTATTCCTGCGATTGTGATCTGTTCTGACTGCTTTACATTTTTAACTGTTGCCACCCAGCCTGGGAACGGTTGATGAACAGCTGGTAATAAATGTGGTTATAAACATGATCTTTCCAGGCCGGGAGTTCCAAAAGCTGGTCACTGACACACAAGATGGCTCTCTCTCTCTCTCTCCCCGCCCCCCATGCCCCAGCCAGGGGTACCTCAGGTAAAGGTGGGACATGTGAAAGATTGCAAAGGGTGGGCAGGATCTCTCGCAAGAAGCACGCACGCACACTGCAGCATGGGTTCCGTGATGGCGGAAGAAAGGCAAGGGATAAATACCATATTTTTTGCTCTATAAGGCGCACCTAGTTTTTGGAGGGGGGGGGAAATATTCTGAATCCCAGAAGCCAGAACAGCAAGAGGGATCGCCGCGCAGCGAAAGCAGCGATCCCTCTTGCTGTTCTGGTTTCTGGGGTAGCTGCGCAGCCTGCATTCGCTCCATAAGACACACACACATTTCCCCTTACTTTTTAGGAGGGAAAAAGTGAGTCTTATAGAGCAAAAAATACGGTAAATAAACACGGGAGGCACCTACGTCCACAGCTTCCCCGATACTCACAGCTGAGCTGAACTTGGTGCGGATCAGGCCAGGAGCCAGAGTGTTGATGCGGATGTTTCTGGGGCCGAGTTCGGAAGCCAGGGTGTGCGTAAGGCCCAGGAGTGCTGTCTTGCTGACGTTGTAGGGGCCCAATCCCTAAGAGGAGGAAGAGATTTCAGGAGGCTGACAAGACCATTCCCCTAAGGCGGCATTCTTCAACCATGGGCACCCAGATGTTGTTGCACCGCAACTTCTGTCCTCTTCCTTGGGGAAGGGATGCAGGCCATCAATGTGGATGGCTTTCAAAATTCAGGGAGAAGAAGGCTATCAATGTTTACTAGCAATAGCTCCAGAGCCGTTCCTGAGTTGGAACCAGTTGCTGGGAATCGCAAAAGTGGATGGCGTTGGTGAACTGATGTCCTGCTTGCATTTTTTAATATATAATTTTTATTAAATTTTCTGTCTTACAATTTAAAGTATTCATTTATACATCCTTAAGATACCAGTGACTTCCCTTCCTCTCTTTCCATGGTTCATTTTACATATCATAAATCCCTGCATATTTTACAGAAACTTCAGTTTTTCATTATAACAACCATCATAACTAACTTACACTGTTGAATTTATCTTAATGCTGCCGGTGTTTTCAGCTGTACAGTGATTTCCCGTACAGTGGTGCCTCACAAGACGAAATTAATCCGTTCCGCGAGTCTCTTCGTCTTGCGGTTTTTTCGTCTTGCGAAGCACGGCTATTAGCAGCTTAGCGGCTATTAACGGCTTAGCGGCTTTAAGAAAAAGGAAACAAACTCGCAAGACGTTTTGTCTCGCGAAGCAAGCCCATAGGGAAATTCGTATTGCGGAACAACTCAAAAAACGCAAAACCCTTTCGTCTAGCGAGTTTTTCGTCTTGCGGGGCACGACTGTATATTCAATAAACGTTTTCCAATCTTCTCTAAACATATGTTCTTCTTGTTCTCTTATTCTATATGTTAAGTATGCAAGCTGTGGATATTCTGTCAACTTAAGTTGCCATTATTCTTTAGTTGGGACCTCTCTCATTTTACGTTTTTAGGCTAACAAAACATGGGCCACAGTAGTGACATACATAAATAACCTTTTGTGACACCCGGGAATTTCAGTCTGAATTATCCCCAACAGAAAGGACTCTAGTCTGGTTTTTGGGAGGGAAAGCACTTTTAAACATTGTTTTCAATTTGTTATGGATCATTTCCCGGTACTCTTTTACCCTTTTACAAGTCCACCACATATGAAAGAACATTTCCTCCACCTCTTTGCATCTCCAGCACTTATCTGATTCGGTCTTATACATCTTAGCAAGCCTACTCGGAGTTCAACACCATCTGTAAATAATTTTCAGGTAGTTCTCCTTCAAAGAACAACATGCTGTAAACTTCAAGTCACTTTTCCAGAGTTTTCCCCAGAGGTTAAAATCTATATTGTGACCTATTTACAAAGGTCACAACACCAGGCAGGTGTGGCAAGGTGTACAAGAATTAACAGGGTATAAATCCAAGGACTCCCTGGGAGACGAGGGAGGGGCATCCCTCGCAGAGGATTTGAATGCCTTTTTTGCCCGTTTTGAAGTAACATCTGCAGCAACACCTGTTGAGGCTTTACCAACACCACCACCACTCCCTGTGAAGGCTTAGGCCTCATTACCACCATCAGTACAAAGGAATATAGTAGACTCTGTGGAAAAAGAAGAGATGAGGAAGGTGTTGAAGGGAATCAACCCAAGGAAGGCCACAGGGCCGGATGGGGTAGCTGGAAGGGTATTGAGAGACTGTGCAGATCAACTAGCAGGAGTTTTCACTGGGATTTTAAATCGATCCCTAGCCCAGGCTATTGTTCCATCCTGCCTAAAGTCCTCTACTATCGTTCCAATAGCAAAAAAATATAACCCGGAAGATCTGAATGATTTTCGTCCAGTAGCACTCACACCTATAATCATGAAGTGCTTTGTAAAGCTGGTACGAAATTATGGCATTGCCTGCCTACCAGAGGGACTGGACACATTCCAATTTGCTTATAAAACGAAAAGATCGACAGAGGACGCTGTGGCGATTGCCCTCCATGCCGTCCTTGCACATTTGGAGCAGCGGGGGGGTTATGCCAGACTGCTTTTTTTAGATTTCAGCTCGGCATTTAATACCATTCTACCACAACGTCTGATGTCTAAACTGGAAGATCTGGGGCTTCCGTTATCACTTTGTGGGTGGATATTGGGCTTTTTGTCAGACCGCCCCCAGAGGGTTCGGTTGGGCCCTTATACCTCTAATATGCTTAAGACTAACACAGGAACACCACAGGGATGCGTACTCAGTCCGCTCCTTTATATTCTCTACACGTACGATTGTGTCGCTGCTCACCCTAGTAATAGGGTTGTCAAATTTGCAGATGACACAACCGTGATTGGGCTCATCCATGAAAGGGAGGGTGAAACGGATTATAGAGATGAGGTGGAGCGGCTGACAGAGTGGTGCAGAGCTAACAACTTGCTCATAAATACAAGGAAGACAAAGGAGCTTGTGGTGGACTTCAGGAGACAGAAGAGCAACGTCCAGCCACTTTTGATTGATGGGGTCTGTGTGGAGAGGGTAACAACGTTCAGATTTTTGGGCATTGAATTACAAGAGGATCTGTCCTGGAGTGTCAACACAAGGGGGCTTGTGAAGAAGGCGCAGCAGAGACTGTACTTTTTGAGAATACTAAGGAAAAACCATCTTCCGCAGAAACTGCTGCTTGCCTTCTATCACTGTGCCATTGAGAGCGTGCTCACTTATGGCTTATGTGTGTGGTACGGAAGCTGTACTGCCCAGGACAGGATGGGGTTGTGCAGGGTTGTTAAGGCAGCAGAGAGCATTATTGGCTGCCCACTCTCCACCTTAGAGCAGATTTATGCCACAAGGTGCCATAGGAAGGCACTGGACATAGTAAAAGATCCATCGCATCCTGGTCACTGTCTCTTCGAGCTCTTGCCGTCGGGATGGAGATACAGGGCGATGAAGACAAGAACGAGCCGTCTTAAGAACAGCTTCTTCTCCAGAGCGATCTCGGCCCTGAATGGGAAGCCCGGACTTTGAAAGTCATCTAATCTCCCTTGCTGTATTATACTGTATTGTTTAATTAGTGTTTTTATGGAGCAGACAAGTAATTTTGTAGTCCCCGAAGGGGGCAATGACAATATAGATATTATTATTATTATTATTATTATTATTATTATTATTATTATTTCCTATTGGGGCATCTGGTTAGTCACTGTGAGAATAGGACGCCGGATTAGATGTGCCGCTGGCCTGATCCAGCAGCTGGGATCTCCTAATGTTCTTACTACAGGAAGGGATGGGGAAAGTCTAGACCCAGAAGAACAAGGGCAACATTGGCAGAGGAATGGAAAACAGCTGACTCACCGGAAATGGGGAATAAGCAGCGATGGAGGAGACGATAACGATGGAGCCACCTCTGTAAGAAAAAAGCAGGTTAACAAGAGCGAATGAGGATGGAGGCTGAGAGGAGTCATGATGGGGACCATGTAAGTGAGGTGGACATCTGAAAGGAAAATTCGGCTGCAGAGGTGAGCCCTGAGGAAGGGTGACGGTGTCAGGACCAGGGAGAGGGGTGGAGTTCACCTCAGAAAAGTTGCTTGTGGTTCAAGTGTTGGCCATGGATCAGTGAGTCTTGGGTTCAAATCTCCACTCCGCCATGTAACTCACTGAGTGCTTTGGGGTCCATTATCACCTGAGAAATCAAACCTCTCCATTCTTAAGGAAATCAGCCCTGAGTGCTCACTGGAAGGACAGATCCTGAAGCTGAGGCTCCAGTACTTTGGCCACCTCATAAGAAGAGAAGACTCCCTGGAAAAGACCCTGATGTTGGGAAAGATGGAGGGCGCAAGGAGAAGGGGACGACAGAGGACGAGATGGCTGGACAGTGTTCTCAAAGCTACCAGCATGAGTTTGATCAAACTGCGGGAGGCAGTGGAAGACAATAGTGCCTGGCGTGCTCTGGTCCATGGGGTCACGAAGAGTCGGACACGACTAAATGACTAAACAACAACAACATCACCTGAGAAAATGGTTGGTGGTTACTGTTCCCTGAACCCACAGAGGGACTGAAAAAGTCTCAGACAAGGGTGTTGGCCATGAGGTCTAGCAACACGGCCTCAACTCTGTACCAGATAAAGGGCTACCGAGTCCCTCCCCCCAATAATTCCTCAGATGTGCCCCATCGTTCCCCCCAAATGTCAGTGGCCAAGCCACTGAATGGCTTCTGGCTTGCCTTTATGAAAGGTGACCTTCTCCGCAAGTCCCACAGGTCAACAGAACGGAGGCCTTTCCCCATCAACAGAAGGTGGGTGGACACAAGAAGGGCTACAGAAGTGGGAAGTTTCACAATGAGGACCAGAAACTTGAAGCAGACATGAAGCGTGACACGGAGCCTAGGCGAGGAGCCAGAAGCTCACCACAGAACAGGTGGACTTGCAAGGAGATCTTCGTGGTTATCTGCTTGATTGGCGACCAGAATATAGACAAGAATTTTATCACTGCCACAGAAGACCCCTTGCCCAAGCGCCAAGTTGCCTCTTCCACAACACACAAGCACAAAAACTCACCCCCTTTTCTCCATGTGAGGTACGACCAGTTTGATCAGCAGGGCTGCAGCCTTCACGTTGATGTCGAAAATCTAATTGAAGATGAAGGAAAGGAGGAAAAGGCTTTTCAAAAACCGGTCGCTTGCAAACCTCTCCCACCCACTGCCTAATCACTTTCCCCCTTCATTGTTTTTGTATAATTTATATATCACTTGACTGTAAAAAAAGCTAAAGGCAATAAAATCAAGAAAAAAAATCACAACCATACTTAAACACCCACCCACCCTGCTCTCTGAAACAAGGAGCTGAGAGAGGCCATCCAGTCCCCCGCAGGGCAATGGTGTACCAGGATTTATTTATTATTTATTTATTATTATTATTGGACGCGGGTGGCGCTGTGGGTTAAACCACAGAGCCTAGGACTTGCCGATCAGAAGGTTGGAGGTTCGAATCCCCGCGACGGGATGAGCTCCTGTTGCTCAGTCCCTGCTCCCGCCAACCTAGCAATTCGAAAGCACATCAAAGTGCAAGTAGATAAATATGTACCGCTCCGGCGGGAAGGTAAACGGCATTTCCGTGCGCTGCTCTGGTTGGCCAGAAGCGGCTCAGTCATGCTGGCCAGATGACCCGGAAGCTGTATGCCGGCTCCCTCGGCCAATAAAGCAAGATGAGCGCTGCAACCCGAGTCGGCCACGACTGGACCTAATGGTCAGGGGTCCCTTTACCTTTATTTTTTTTATTATTATTATTATTATTATTATTATTATTATTACACACAGCTTTCCCCTCCACAGAACTCAAGGCACATAGCTCTCCTCCCCATTTCACCCTCAGAGCAGCTCTGCGAAGTCGGCTTAAGCTGAGAGCGAGTGTGAATGGATGGGACCCGACATGAGGCAGCTTCCTGCATCCCAGCCTTGGTTCGAGAAACACTGTGTTTCCCAGAAGCCTCTGCTCTATGCCAACTGTGCTGCTTCACCCAACTGGCCGAGCTTATGCCCCTTTCCTGCCCCGAGGGGCTCATCCTCAGCACCTCAGTCCTTTCCCTCCGCCCGCCCCGAACCCCTTACCTTGTCCCAGACTTCTTCTGTGGCGTCCAGAGTGGAGCCAAAAAAGGGATTCACTGCCGCATTGGAGACCAGTATGTCGATTCCTCCGTGGCGCTCCAGGGCCTGCAGCACAAGGCACAGAATGAGCAATGCGAACACACTACGAATATAATAATAATAATAATAATAATAATAATAATAATAATAATAATTTATTATTTATACCCCGCCCATCTGGCTGGGTTTCTCCAGCCACTCTGGGTGGCTTCCAATTGAATATTAAAATACAATAACCTACAGTGGTGCCTCGCAAGACGAAAAGAATCCGATCTGTGATTCTCTTCGTCTAGTGGTTTTTCCGTCTTGCGAAGCAAGCCCATTGACGGATTAGCGGATTAGCGCTATTAGCGGCTTATCTGCTGATTGGATCAGCTGATAAGCGGCTTAGCGGCTTAGAAAGGGGGGGGGAGGGAAAAAAACCAGCAGGAACTCACAAGACATTGTCGTCTTGCAAAGCAAGCCCATAGGAAATTCGTTTTGCGAAGCACCTCCAAAACGGAAAACTCTTTCGTCTAGCGAGTTTTCCGTCTTGCGAGGCATTCGTCTTGCGGGGCACCACTGTATTAAACATTAAAAGCTTCCCCAAACAGGGAATCTCTGTTTAAAAACCAAGCCCTTCACAGAACATCAGGAGAGCCTGGCCATACAATTATAGAGTTGGAGAACCATACAATTATAGAGTTGGGATCCCCCCAACCCCCTGCCGTGCACCCAGTCTTCACAGTGGGCAACCAGATGTTGTCTGAAAGAGACCTTAAAGTGGAAGTTTTTAGGATGTTTTTAAGAGTTTTCAGTTTTGTTTTTGAAAAGAATTGTTTTATTATGAATATGTTTCCTTCGGGAGGAAAGGTGGGCTATAAGCTGAATACATGTAAATAAACCAATGTTAATTATACACGCCACATCCCGCTTCGCAGCACCCCACCCCCCGACAAACATTTCAATCCTACGGGATGCAGATCTGACACAGAGCTGCCCTGTTTGTAACGCAATGAAATTTCTCCTTGCCTGGGAGCGAGCAGAAGCCGAAAAACAGGTCTAGTGACAAATATCTTTGGATAGGAGCTGTTGGAAAAGGCATGCGCACAAAAGCATGTGACAAAAAATATATATCCTGGAAGCTGTAGTTTACCACCTCCAGACCGCTAGAATTCCCAGCGCCCTCAACAAACTACAGTTCCCAGTATTCTTTAGGAGAAGCCTCATGCTTCAAATGTGTTTTATTAAATGTACAATGCGTACGCTGCCATAGGGGCACAGCCACCTCACCCTGCTCCTCCCGATTCTGAAACCAAAGTCTTTTATTGGTGCCAGCCAAACCAGGGATACCCCGTTCCTGGGAATCTATAGGTCTCCTGTTTCCCCATACAGTGGTACCTCGGGTGAAGTACTTAATTTGTTCTGGAGGTCCATTCTTAACCTGAAACTGTTCTTAACCTGAAACACCACTTTAGCTAATGGGGCCTCCAGCTGCCGCCGCACCGCTGCTGTGCGATTTCTGTTCTTATCCTGAAGCAAAGTTTTTAACCCGAGGTACTATTTCTGGGTTAGTGGAGTCTGTAACCTGAAACACATGTAACCTGAAGCATATGTAACCCGAGGTACCACTTTCCTTGGGAGAGAAGAGTCAGCAAGTCCCCTTTAAAGAGAGGCTTGTATAGTCCAACTCCTCCTGAGAGTTGGATGGGATCGAAGCAGGCGCTCTACCTGCTGCGGAGTTAAAGGCCATTTGCTCTCTTGAAATCAAAGCAGAAGAGAATTTGAGGATAGCATAAAATAAAATAAAATAAAATAAAATAAAATAAAATAAAATAATAATAATTTATTATTTATACCCCACCCATCTGGCTGGGCTTCCCCAGCCACTCTGGGCGGCTTCCAACAAAATATTAAAATACCGTAATACATTTAACTTAAAATAAACTTGACCCTCTTTGGTTGGGGAACGGGGGAGAAGAGGAACAGAAAAGGGAGTGTGTAGGGCAAGCTCAGCCCCAAAGACTGTGGTGCCTGAGGTCGGTGGGTGAGTGGGTGGGAAAACCCACAGAGCTTTCAACTAATCAAGGTGCAATCTTCCAGAACGTTCTCCTGCGCAAGCCTCGGCTTTTCTGGGCCAACATGGTCAGGCTGCCTCTGTGCGAGACCTACAAAATGGCTGCCTGGAGGATTCTGGGAGTTTTCTAGGCTGCCTACTCTGCTTGCAGCCATTAGCTTTGCCGTCACCCGTCTGGAGGGCACCCAAGAGTCTTGGGGCGGCACGTTGCAGGAGAAGATGGGTGGTGGGCTAGCTCTCTTTCAAGGAAGGGTGTCCGCCATTACTGGTCATCCCATGAAGGGAGCCCGGAGGGTGGGTTCAAAACCCACCATTCTCATTCTGAGGCGGGCCACCATAAACAAGAAAATAGGCGGCATCCATGCCATAAATTGAAATCATACTACTTTTAAGCAGTCGTGGCTCCCCCCAGAGAATCCTGGGAACTGAAAGGTGCTGAGAATTGCTAAGAGACCCCAATTCCCCTCACAGAACTACAATTCCCAGAGAAACTATTGCTAAACCAGGGTAGCTCCTTGAGGGGAACAATGCTCAGCACTCCAAACTACAGTTCCCAGGATTCCTTGGGGCGAAATCATACAGTGCTTTAAATATGCTCCCCCCTCAAGACAGCCTTGGCTCTCACCGCGTTGATAAGGCGCTGTCTGTCTTCAGCCTTCCCCACATGGCACACCAACCCCGAGACGCTCAGGTTCTCCGTCTGTAGCTCAGCGACGGCCCGGTCGACGTTGGCTTGCTTGCGGCTGCTCACAACCACGTGGGCACCATCTTGGGCCAGGCGGCGGGCAATTGCTAAGCCAATTCTGTCAAGAATGTATAAGTTTACAGTGGTACCTCGGGTTAAGTACTTAATTCGTTCCGGAGGTCTGTTCTTAACCTGAAACTGTTCTTAACCTGAAGCACCACTTTAGCTAATGGGGCCTCCTGCTGCTGCTGCGCCGCCAGAGCACGATTTCTGTTCTCATCCTGAAGCAAAGTTCTTAACCTGAAGCACTATTTCTGAGTTAGCTGAATGTGTAACCTGAAGCGTATGTAACCCGAGGTATCACTGTATTGAGGAAATAAACGAGACGGGGGGGGGGGA
This sequence comes from Podarcis vaucheri, assembly GCF_965113315.1. Lineage (NCBI taxonomy): Eukaryota > Metazoa > Chordata > Lepidosauria > Squamata > Lacertidae > Podarcis > Podarcis vaucheri. The sequence continues at coordinate 6,901,494 of NC_138751.1, read as the reverse complement.
CTGTCACCCCAGAAAAGGAGCTGGGAACCTAAGCCTACACTGGTTTTCAGCACAAAGCTGGATATATTTATTACTGCTGTTTATATAGTACAGTGATACCTTGGTTTGCAACCATAATCTGTTCCGGAGGTCTGGTTGTACACCAAAACAGGTTGTAACACAAGGCGCGCTTTCGCCAATGGGGCCTCCGGAAAAAATGGGTTGTAATAATAAAAAGGGTTGTAATTTAAAAAAAAGGGACACACACTTCAGGGTTTGATGTGGTTGTAATCCAAAATGGTTGCAAACCAAGGTACCAGTGTACTATTGATGTGCAGAAGACTCAGAGAATCGGTCTAGGTCCCTGCCCTGAGGAGATTACAATCTATAGTTCAATATGGTGTGTGTGCGTGTCTGCAATTCACAGGAAGGGAAGAGAAGCAATGCCAGTCCAAGATGGTGACTGAGGCAAAGGACAAGATATCCCGCCCTTCTGTTCCATGTATAGAAGCCAGCTAGATTGGCAGCTGAATCTTACAGACAGCTCAGTTGGCAGAGCATGAGACCCTTAGTTTCAAGGTCGTGGGTTTAAACCCCACACTGGGCAAGATTCCTGCAATGCAGGGGGTTGGACTACATTATCGTCGGGGTTCCTTCCAACTATGATTCTATCTTAAGGCCTGTTCACACCATGCACTGAAAAGCGCTGTGATACCATGTTAAACTCCCAATGAATCTTGGGAGCTGTAGTTTGTTAAGGGTGCCAAGCGATGTTAAAGGTAAAGGTAAAGGGACCCCTGACCATTAGGTCCAGTTGTGGCCGACTCTGGGGTTGCGGCGCTCATCTGGCTTTATTGGCCGAGGGAGCCAGTGTACAGCTTCCGGGTCATGTGGCCAGCATGACTAAGCCGCTTCTGGCAAACCAGAGCAGCGCATGGAAACGCCGTTTACCTTCCCGATGGAGTGGTACCCATTTATCTACTTGCACTTTGACATGCTTTCGAACTGCTTTCAAACTAGATTGACAGGAGCAGGGACCGAGCAACGGGAGCTCGCCCCGTTGCGGGGATTCGAACCACCGACCTTCTGATCGGCAAGTCCTAGGCTCTATGGTTTAACCCACAGCACCACCTGCATCCCTTGCCAAGCGCTTAAGCGACCCCAACTCCCCACACAAAACTACAGTTTCCGGAGTGGTTTAAAAATGTTCCCTCTAGTTAGTTAATCATTGAGAGCTGGTTGTAATTTAGTGGCCAACAGCCTAATCCTGTGAATGTTTACTCAGAAGGAAGTTCCATTATATTCAACAGGGTTTATCACTGGTTAATTGCTGAAAACTCTTGGGTCAAATCTCAGCTTGGTCTTTAACCTTCAACCCATGGGCTGTGTACGCACCATAGATCTGAACCCCCTGCCCCCCAATTCCTGGGAACTGTAGTTTACCACTCACAGAGCTACAGTTCCCAGCATCCTTAAACCAGTTTCAGGGATCAGGGGTGGTGTGTCTCCACCAAAATTGATACAATTGTGCCCAAAATGAGCACCAGTGGCAGCACTGCTTCTCTGCCACCTGAGGCAGTGGTCTCAACCTGCCTAATGCCTGGGCCGGTTCTCAAAGGGACTCTTGGTGTGTGCATGCACACACGCTAAAATGCATGATGCGTTTGCAGTCATGATCTTAAGAGACCCGATCCAGGCACTTTTCAGGGGAATAACCACTGCTCCTCTTTTCAGGAAAGGACTCTTAATGGAAGGTGCAAAACTTTGTTCGTTGAAAACACACGATTAAAACAAAAATGCTAAGCGTTCTGATCTTTATAAGCAGAGCTGGATAAGGCTTTTAGGCAACACTACCTTAAAAGACTTTCAATCGGATGCTTTGAGGGTTTTAAAAATCTCCGTTAAAACTCGGGTGGGTTCCCGTTCAGCAACAATACACACACACACACACACACACACACACACACACATTTATCCCTTAAGCAGAGCGACAACAATCCTCTTTTTGTCTCCTCTTCAAAACCGATCCCGAGGGCTTAACGCGACTCGGAGATTAGCCGTGAAGACTTCCCCTCCCTCAATTCCACCGCCAGCGAAAGATGCGCCGGGGCAAGAGTGCCACTGAGAGCGCGCAGAGTGCTTCTGCCTCGCGGGCACCCAGATCCCCCCTGCAAAAAAAAGAAGCAACTCCTTCCAGAAAAGGAGCCGAGCCCCATCGGAGCTTACCCCTCGGTGGAAGCGGTCACCAAGGCCACCTTGTCGGCGAGGGTCCCCCGCGCCTTGGCCCCGGTGCTGTTCATCCTCAGGAGGCGACCGAGCGCTTGCTTGGGCTGCGCGGAGCTGGCGAGGGCGCGCAACATCCTGGCCTCGCGTGGGTCCCGCCTCCCGTGGACTCTGGCTCCTGCAAGAAGTCCAAAGTGGCGAGGCTCCAAATCCAGCCTCCTCGCCTCTTCTCCTCCTCCCCTAACTTAGCACCGCCTGCATTGCAACAGACCCGTTTGCGTTTGCATTGCATTGCATTGCATTGCAACATTGGGCTCTTGCCCAAATCAGGGCTCAAATCTGCCCTTTGCTCGCTTTCCGGCTGTGCGTCGACTCCTTTGCAACAAAGGATCCCGCCCCCCAACTCCTCACCTGAGATCCTCTACCCGCGTGGGGAGAAACAGGAAGGGGAGCGCCCAGTTAAGCAACCGAGGGCGTCTAAGAAGTGGGAGGGTTTTGTCCCTGTTTAAGCACTTTCGCTTTAAATGGGGAGCGCGCGCGAGAGCGCCCTCTGGCGGCCGACAGCCGCGGCCGGGCCCGAGGGGAGCGGCGAGGGAGGGGCGAACGAGAGGAGGCCTTCCTAGCACCGCGATAACTCAGCGGGTGAGGCTCCCCGAAGCGGGCGGAGGGTACCCGGCGCGTCTCTGAAAGAGTCTCTGCTCACGCCGGCTTCCCTGTAATTCGGGAAGGGAAGGGGAATTTTTTTTGCATCCTGCAGTTTTTTTTAATTGTATACTGCCTTTCTATGTTATTATAAACAAGGCAGTTTTACTAGTTGAAGAAACAACAACATAGACAGCAAAGATCGCACACCTAATAGCAATCTGATCCAATACAAAAAAAGTCACAGGAACTTTAAAAGTGAGAGATTTTACTTTCTTGGGCTCCATGATCACTGCAGATGGTGACAGCAGTCATGAAATTAAAAGACGCCTGCTTCTTGGGAGAAAGGCAATGACAAACCTAGACAGCATCTTAAAAAGCAGAGACATCACCTTGTCAACAAAGGTCCGTATAGTTAAAGCTATGGTTTTCTCAGTAGTGATGTATGGAAGTGAGAGCTGGACCATAAAGAAGACTGATCGCCAAAGAATTGATGCTTTTGAATTATGGTGCTGGAGGAGACTCTTGAGAGTCCCATGGACTGCAAGATTATCAAACCTCTCCATTCTGAAGGAAATCGGCCCTGAGTGCTCACTGGAAGGACAGATCCTGAAGCTGAGGCTCCAAGACTTTGGCCACCTCATGAGAAGAGAAGACTCCCTGGAAAAGACCCTGATGTTGGGAAAGATGGAGGGCACAAGGAGAAAGGGCCAATGGAGGACGAGATGGTTGGACAGTGTTCTCGAAACTACCAGCATGAGTTTGACCAAACTGCGGGAGGCAGTGGAAGACGGGAGTGCCTGATGTGCTCTGGTCCAGGGGGTCACGAAGAGTTGGACACGACTAAACGACTCAACAACAACTTTAAAATAAACAACTTACAGCAAACAAAGCAATGTTCGATAACCCATTAGAAAATAATAGTAAACAGTAAAATTAAATATCAGCAAGTAATAATTAAACAGTTTACACTTATCATTTACAATATTGAATCGCTAAACTATAATCAATGAGAATAACGGCAAGTCACAATGCATAAAATTCTACGAAACATACAAAACCATCTCATTTAGCCTCCCAACTAAATAAATAATTGTGCTGTGCAAAACCAGCTGTGAAACACAGAGCGTTGGCAATCTAAAAATCTGGCTTCTAAAGTGAGCAGTTTAAAAGTGTCACTAAGGCGCTTAAGCAGTTAAGTAATAACAATTAAAAGCAGATCTAAGTAGATACTGTATTTTTCGCTCTATAGGACGCACCGGATGATAGGACGCACCAAGTTTGGGGGACAGGAAAACAAAGGAAAAAATATTTTGAATCCCAGAAGCCAGAACAGCAAGAGGGATCTGGCTTTTGGGATACCGTGTGGCTGTTCTGGCTTCTGGGATAACCGTGCCAAGCCTCTTCAGGGCAGCGGGATGAAGGCTCCCCCTGCCCGAAGAGGCTGCGCGTGGCTAAGGCAGAAGCCAGGACAGACGCGTCGCTGAAGGGGTGCTGCACAGTTTTCCCTCTCTGTGCAGCGCCTCTCCTGCGAAGAGAGGAGGTTTTGCAAAGGTTTTGGGGCAGACGTACTGCTTTGTTTCCAATTCGTGCATGCCCCATAATTTCCTGCTGAAATCCTTTTCATACCACAAATATTCTGGGTTTTTGGTTTTTGGTTTTAATCGTCCCACTTTTGCTGCACTACAGTGCAGAAGTTGCCCCTCCAAATGGCAATAAAGACATAACCTTGGGAAAGTCTCGTTGGCCCCCTGCCCTTAACAGATTTAGAGCACTCCCCCCCTTATTTTTATTGGGTCTGTTTTGGACTACAATTCCCATCACCCTGCAGCCAGCACACCTGCTTCTGGGTTGCAACTCCCCTCGGTTGCCGTGCAAAACTTCTGCAAGGCACCGGGATGGCAGAGGGTGATTTAGAGTACTTTTTAGCAAATCCTCAAACAAGAGCAGGATTTTATTTATTTATTTATTTTTTAAAAATTGTATTAGTTTTAATTAAAACAAACATCATATAAAAATAAAGATTGAAAATAAAAATTTAAAATAAAAAACAACTGTAACACTTTTCATGCTGTTTATTCTACTAATATAATATCCAAATGTGGGATTTCTCAAATCCCTTGACTTCCCTCTCCCCTCTCCATGGTTCCGTTATTTCATTATTACCATATTTTTTGCTCTATAAGACTCACTTTTCCCCTCCTAAAAAGTAAGGGGAAGTGTGTGTGCGTCTTATGGAGCGAATGCAGGCTGCGCAGCTATCCCAGAAGCCAGAACAGCAAGAGGGATTGCTGCTTTCACTGCGCAGCGATCCCTCTTGCTCTTCTGGCTTCTGAGATTCAGAATATATTTTTTCTTGTTTTCTTCTTCCAAAAACTAGGTGCGTCTTGTGGTCTGGTGCGTCCTATAGAGCGGAAAATATGGTAGTTCATGCATGTCCAAATTGTATTCTCCATCTATTTGTATCCAACTCTATCTTTCATTAGACTATTGCAAATGTTTTTTAGAATCCTGCTGATGTATCAACTTGTATACAACGCTTTGATAGATATGCAATAAATACCGGTACTTCGCATTCGTTGCAAGAGCAGGATTTTAAAAGAAACATCCACTAGGGGTCATCTGGACACACCATCTCATTCTCTCTCTGCATCTTAAGTGTAGGGCAGCTGTTCTTAAGCATTGAGAGCAGACTTTTCTGTATACCTTTTTGGGGGTCTCTCTTGCAGATGTATGGGAGGCGGGTGGTGCTGTGGGTTAAACCACAGAGCCTAGGACTTGCCGATCAGAAGGTCGGCGGTTCGAATCCCCACGACAGGGTGAGCTCCCGTTGCTCGGTCCCTGCTCCTGCCAACCTAGCAGTTCAAAAGCACGTCAAAGTGCAAGTAGATAAATAGGTACCACTCCAGCAGGAAGGTAAACTGCGTTTCCGTGCGCTGCTCTGGTTCGCCAGAAGCGGCCTAGTCACGCTGGCCACATGACCTGGAAGCTGTACGCCGGCTCCCTCGGCCAATAAAGCGAGATGAGCGCTGCAACCCCAGAGTCAGCCACGACTGGACCTAATGGTCAGGGGTCCCTTTACCTTTACCTTATTTGCAGATGTGCTCCCCACACCTGAAGCTGACTTTATTCCTATGCAACAGAAAAACACTAGGTAATCACATCAGCAAATTAACCTTTGAACAAGTTCACTTCTGTTTGTAATGTTAACATAGGGGTATATAAGCAGCAAGGGGGGGTATGGAGTGTAGAGCAGGCATAGGCAAACTCTGCGCCCTCCAGATGTTTTGGGACTACAACTCCCATCATCCCTAGCTAACAGGACCAGTGGTCAGGGATGATGGGAATTGTAGTCCCCAAACATCTGGAGGGCTGAGTTTGCCTATGCCTGGTGTAGAGAATAGGGAAATGTGTGGCATTGCTTGAGAGTCATAGGCCTGATGATCTCTGAAGGGCCTCTAGCTCCCCCATCCCAGGCACAGATTAGTCATAGAATCATAGAATAGAATCCTAGAGTTGGAATAGACCACAAGGGCCATCGAGTCCAACCCCCTGCCAAGCAGGAAACACCATCAGAGCACTCCTGACATATGGTTGTCAAGCCTCTGCTTAAAGACCTCCAAAGTAGGAGACTCCACCACACTCCTTGGCAGCAAATTCCACTGTCGAACAGCTCTTACTGTTAGGAAGTTCTTCCTAATGTTTAGGTGGAATCTTCTTTCTTGTAGTTTGGATCCATTGCTCCGTGTCCGCCAGTGGCGTAGCGTGGGGGGTGCAGGGGGGGCCGGCCGCACCGGCCGCAACATCTGGGGGGGGCGCTCGCGCTCGCAGCTCTCTGCCCCTACCTGGCTCCACGGGTTAGGGGGCGCAAATTACTTGCCTTGCCCCGGGTGCTGACAACCCACGCTACGCCACTGGTGTCCGCTTCTCTGGAGCAGCAGAAAACAACCTTTCTCCCTCCTCTATGTGACATCCTTTTATATATTTGAACATGGCTATCATATCACCCCTTAACCTCCTCTTCTCCAGTCGAGGGAGGGAAGCCCGTCTCGAAAGTGTCTGCACAATTGTGATGGGGTGTTGTCAGATCAGTGAAAGTGCGTCTGTACATAAAGGAGCCCCACCCTCTGTGAGCGATCCACGAACATGCTGAGCATGTACATAGAATCGTAGAATCGGAAGGGACCCCCAGAGTCATCTAGTCTAACCCCCTTGCAATGCAGGAATCGCAGCTACAGAATCCCTGACAGGTAAAGGGACCCCTGACCCTTAGGTCCAGTCCCGGACGACTCTGGGGTTGCGGCGTTCATCTCGCTTTACTGCACGAGGGAGCTGGTGTACAGCTTCCGGATCACGTGGCCAGCATGACTAAGCCGCTTCTGGCGAACCAGAGCAGTGCACGGAAACGCCGTTTACCTTCCCGCCAGAGTGGTATCTATGTATCTACTTGCACTTTGGAACTGCTAGGTTGGCAGGAGCAGGGACCAAGCAACGGGAGCTCACCCCGTCACGGGAATTCGAACCGCCAACCTTCTGATTGGCAAGCCCTAGGCTCTGTGGTTTAACCCACAGCGCCACCCGCGTCCCTATCCTATATCTGTTTTATAAAAAACAACAACCCAGAAATGAAGGAGAGATTACCACCTTCCAAGGGAGTCCATTCCACCACCGAACCGTTCGGAAAAGCTCTTCCTAATGTCTAGTCGAAATCTCCCTTCGGTTCAGGTCCTGCCCTCCGGAGCGGCAGAAAACAAGCTTTCTCCATCTTCCAGATGGCGGCCTTTTAGATATTTGAAGATGGCTATTGCATCACCTTGCCTGCTTCTGGGGAGAAAAGCAATGACAAACCTAGACAGCATCTTAAAAAGCAGAGACATCACCTTGCCAACAAAGGTCCATATAGTAAAAGCTATGATTTTCCCAGTAATTGATGTATGGAAGTGAGAGCTGGACCATAAAGAAGGCTGATCGCCGAAGAATGGATGCTTTTGAATTCTGGTGCTGGAGGAGACTCTTGAGAGTCCCATGGACTGCATGAAGATCAAACCTCTCCATTTTGAAGGAAATCAGCCCTGAGTGCTCACTGGAAGGACAGATCCTGAAGCTGAGGCTCCGATACTTTGGCCACCTCATGAGAAGAGAAGACTCCCTGGAAAAGACCCTGATGTTGGGAAAGATGGAGGGCACAAGGAGAAGGGGATGACGGAGGACGAGATGGTGGGACAGTGTTCTCGAAGCTACCAGTATGAGTTTGACCAAACTGCAGGAGGCAGTGGAAGACAGGAGTGCCTGGCGTGCTCTGGTCCAGGGGGTCACGAAGAGTCGGACACGACTAAACGACTAAACAACAAAATGGCATCACCTCTGATTTTTTAAAAAGAAAATACATTGATCGGACAGACCCGTGTGTGTTTTTAACAGGCAGGGTGCAAGTTCCTGAGTGAGAGATTTTCAGCGGTTCTGCCTGGCTGAGGAAGTGGAGGGCTGTGAACTGGCCCCAACTTTATTTATTTATTACATATATATCCCTTTCCTGCAGGTTGCTCAAGGAATCCTACATAGTCCCCCTTCTTCCTGTCTTATATTCACAACTACCCTGTGAGGTAGCTCAGGCTAAGAGATGGTGACTGGGCCAAATTTCACCCAGTGAGCTTCCTGGCTGAGTGGGGATTTGAACCCCTGAGTACAGGTTTGAAGCCTGGCTTCCCAGGTCCTAGCCCAATGCTCTAACCACTACACTACACAACCACCTCACCATTAGGCAGAATGAAGGCCATCCCAACCACCCTTCTTTTAAACTCTGCGTTGGTGATGATTTGCACTCAGGGTGGTTACACACAATCCTTTTATTACTGTTTGCACCTGCAACAGTTTTGGAGACGTTCACTCTGCGTTGCTTCCGATCGGTGCCTGTCCTGTAACTTCTTGCTGAAAATCCTGAAATCTTGGAGAGCTGCTGCCAATCAGTGTAGACAAAATAATAATAATAATAATAATAATAATAATAATAATAATAATAATAATAATAATAATAATTTATTTATACACCGCCCTCCCGGCCAGAGCCAGGCTCAGGGCGGCTAACACCAATAAAATCACAGTAAAAACATAATGGGGGGGGGGGACCAATTTAAAATACAGGTTAACATGCAATTTAAAATGCAGCCTCATTTTAAAAGTAGCCGATAGATCAAGACCATAAGGGGAGGGAAGACATAAGGGTCAGACTGAGTCCAAACCAAAGGCCAGGCGGAGCAGCTCCGTCTTGCAGGCCCTGAGGAAAGATGTCAAGTCCCGCAGGGCCCTGGTCTCTTGTGACAGAGCGTTCCACCAAGTCGGGGCCAGTACTGAAAAGGCCCTGGCCCTAGTTGAGACCAATCTAGCCACCTTGCGGCCTGGGACCTCCAAAGTGTTGTCATTTGTGCCCACTAAAGAGCTAGTTGGCCAATCGGTGTTAAAGAAGGATAGAACTTTCTTTATGTATGCTACAGCAGCAGCAAGAATTCTCATTGCGAAGCATTGGAAGACACAAGACTTACCCACTCTGGAAGAATGGCAGATGCAACTAATAGACTATATGGAAATGGCGGAAATGACTGGCAGAATCCGAGATCAGGGAGAAGAGTTGGTGGAAGAAGATTGGAGGAAATTTAAAACTTATTTACAGAAACATTGTAAAATTTTTGAATGCTGACGGCATGGAAATGAATTGAAGGGGTTCTAGCAACAAGGTAAAATGTAAGATGGGATTGATAATAGATAAACTAAATAGGATATGAACTTGCTGAACCAATTTTCAAAAGGGATACAAAAAAGGGAGGCGTGAGGAAGTCCGGAAAATAAGTTAACTAAAGATAAGAAATTAAAAAAGAGGGATTGTTTTCTTTTATATGTGTTTCCTTTTTTTTCTTCTTTTTTGTGTTTAATGTTTGTATTTTCGTATTTTGTAATTTTGTATTTTTTTTATTTCTTGTATTCTTCTGAACTTTTCTATTGATAAAACTTAATAAAATATTACAAAGTGTTGTCATTTGTGGACCTTAAGAGCTAGCTGGGCCCCAATGACACGGCATGGTTTATGGCAGCTCCTGACGTTCCCATGCACCAGCTCAATACCTACAGGTGTAGACATGCACCTATCTAATAGAGGTTTCACGGAATTATAGTGTCAGAAGGGACCCCAAGGGTCATCTAGTCCAACCCCCTGTGGTGCAGAAATCCCAGTGAAACCATCATTGGTTTGCTTACTTGCTTGCTTGTTTCTAAAATTTCTATACTGCCCTCCACCCATAGAACTCATGGCGGTTCCCAACCTAAACACACACACAAAATGCATAATTAAAAATAAGGAGAATAGAATTTTATTATTACGGTCACAGACCAGTTCCGGGTCACGTACAATATCAGGAAACTCATAAAACACAACAGGAACACATTGAATTGCAATTGGGTACAACAGAGACAATTCAGATATAGCAGCAGTTAAAAAAATTATTAAATCTTGATCACTAAAATATAACCTAAAATTATCATTTTGGTAGTACAGCTTGCTCGCTAAGTTTTATGGCAGTCGCACAGAATTTGGCCACCCTTAGCGTGGTCTCTAGATCCTTCTCCTCTACCAGGAGTTTTGGACATTGAAGTTCGGACCCATTTGGAGATTTTTGTATAACAGGAGAAATACCGAGCGTGTATCCCCATAGAAACGAAAATAAGAAGGTGGGATTGCGGGGGTCAGACTAGAAGACCTTTGGGGGTCCCTCCTCAGCTTCTACAGATTTTTTTTCCCCCTCCCCGGCTACCTGCTCAGGAAAACCCGCTTCTCGCTCCGGGTGGGGTGGGAAGAAGGCGCTTGGCCAGGTACTGGGGTGGGGGTTGGGGTGGAAGGGACCCAGGCGTCCGAGGAGCAGGGCGGGGCGGGGCGGGAGGGAGTCTGCCTCCAGCCCGCCCAGCTGGTCCCCCCGAGGGAGAGAGAAGGAAGGGGGGGCGGGCGGAGGGAGAGGGAGATCGGGGAGGCTGCGCAGACGCGCTCGCTGCCACCGCCGCCTTAGCCGGGCATGTGCCGGCTTCTGCCGCAGCCGTGATGGCCCAGGCCGGAGGGGAGGTCGCCCGGGAGCTGCAAGGTAGGGACCTGCCTTTTTTGGGGGGGTGGAGTGGAGAGATCCCCCCCCCGCAGGGCTTCCCCTCTCCCCATCCATCCTCATCTCCGCAGCCCCCAGGGCACAATCTTTGGCGACCCCCCCTGCTCCTCTCTCCATCCCTCCAGCAACACTCCTCACCCCCCAAATACCCCGGGGAGAAATGGTCTAAAGGGTTAAATCCACCCCCCCATTAAAAACACCTGTGGGTCCCCCTCCCGCACGCTGCCTCTCCCCCCCCCCAATTCTAGCGCCCCATAAAAATTTAGGGCCACGCTCCTCAGTTCCCACCCTCCCCGGGGAAATCTCTCCCCTCCCCACCCCGGGGTTTGGAAATATACCCCCCCTTTACCTGCGTCCCTCTCATTCCCCCTCCCTCCAACAGGTAAATTGGCTCTTCCCAAGGCACCCCCCCTAATTCTCAATGCGAGCAAATGGTTGCTGCCCCAGGAACGCCCCCCCCCCACATGGTACTCAACCCCATCGCAGGGAACTATGTTGGCTCCTCTTATTATTATTATTCCTGCCCCCCCATGGGTGGAGGGGCACTGCTCCATTCTCTCTCTCTCCCCCCCCCCAATAAGGACACTCCAAAGCTCCTAGCCGCTGCCCCACCCAGGTCAAGAGCCCCCCCTCACTCAGTGCAAGGAAAAGGTCTCCCCTCCCTTTCTACACCTAGAGTCCCCCTTCAGTCGCCTCCCAACCCAGTTCCTAGGATGTGACCACTGTGATGCAGGCTGCCCCCACAGATATACTCACCCCCCCCCAGCTGAACCTCCAAGCTGTCTCTGTGCTTCTCTCAACCCCCCCCCCCAAATAAATCCCACAGTCTTCCCAACCTACCTATCACCTTCCTGTCATTCCAGCTCCAGGGATAATCCAAAAGTCCATGGGGATCAGTGCGTAAATCCTGCCTGCCCCCCATCACCCCACTTCTCTCCTCCCACCCCCTTGAAAAATCGCCTCCCTCAACCCCAAACCTTCCCCCCCCTCCAATCTCCTGCAAGCTCTCATACAAGGGGAATCCCCCCCCCCCTTTGCAATTGCTTTTATGGCCATTGCAATTCATTTCTCTGCAAACGCCCCCCCCCCACCCGCACAATTCCCTGTTCAGGGGCCTGGATTTTCCCCTGCCCACCCCCTTCCCTGGTACTTAAGCCCCTTCCCATCTCTCTCTCTCACACACATAACATTCAATCTTGCAGGCTGTATCACTTAATGGCTCTTCAGGAGATAGCTGGGTCTCCCCTGGGGATGGGGGGGAGGGGGCGGAGGGAGGGCCAGAACTCCTGGGTTCTTTCCAGGGGTAGAGTAGAGTGGGGGTGGGAGGTAAGGGGCGGCCCTGATCCAGGACTCCTGGGTTTCCGCGCTGGAAAAGGGAGCTGTTTCTCTGTATCTGCTCACACCTTCTGCTTGCTATAATAGTGGATTTATTGCTGAAGGCTGCCTGTGGGTTAATGGGTTGTCTCTTGAGGCTGTATAGGCTCTGGTGTGCCTCTCTCTACACACACACACACACACACACACACACACACACACACACACACTTCCTACTGTTGTCACTCCTGGCATGTCCCTGCTTGGGTATCTGGGAACAGGGAGGAAGAGAAGGTGTCAAGACACAACTGGGATGGTGTGTTTGTTTGTTTGTGTGTGTGTTTTGCAATATCCCTTTTGTGTGCATGCATGCATGCGCACGCACACGCACCAAGGATCTCCCCAGGAGCCAGAGAGAAGCACGCAAAATCATGCACACGATACTTGAAACTGAAAAACACCATTGACACACCCAAAGTTCAAGTGAATTTCTCATCTGCCTAGCTACTACTTTGATCTGTTTATCTGCCTACATGCTGAGCTGGTGGTGGGTCATAGGAGAAGCTGGCTGCTAGCATCACAGCCTGCTTGCCCCCCCTTCCAGCCCAGGATTGTGGACTCTGGCTGAAAGCTCTTTTCCAGGGTGTCAGGTGGGGTGGGGGGGGAGAGAGGTCTTTCTGCCCCCCATCATTACCTGGCATCTGAACCTTTGGAGGGGTCTGAAATGGGCCCCTCCCCAAATAGATCTGAGTCCCACAAATGCCATTCCAAACACCCACACCGTGACCCATATATCCACATAATCTGGCCTTGCCCAAGTGACCCACAGTTTACTCACAGGGGTCGGCTCCCTCCTTCCCGATCTCTGTTTCCATTTGCCAGCCTGTCTTTTTAAGGCTGGGCTTCGATGTTACTCCTACTCAGAGGAGACCCATTGAAATGAACAGGCCTCAGTTTGGCCCCAATCCCATCTGTTTCCCGAGCTTGGGAAAGGAAAATTGCAGGAAGCTTATTTTTCTTTTTCTTTTTTACAATGCTTTCTCTGGTCAATTTCAGTTGCAAAAAAGAGAGAGCGAAAAAACCTGTGTGTGTGTTTATGTGATGCTTGTGAATGTTCTAGATGATAGCAGGAGAAGCTGCGAGCGCCTTCGGCATCTTCACACACACACACACACACAATGCAACCGCTTTGCTTCACGACAACAACAACGAAAAAACACATCTTCACTCCAAGAAGGAGAGCTTCCGGGGCTTATGCTTATGACTTCAGAAATCTAGTTTCCCATCTCGGCCACGTGGCGAGGCGGAAGGTGCACTCTGCACGTGCTCAGAGTCATTCTCTCCCCTTGCAGTCACTGCACAGAGCCTGGCAGCAGGTGTTAAGTAAACACCGTGTTGCTGCTTTCGCCTTCTGCATTCATAAAAACCAGGCAGGGATGCTGTAGGGCATGACACAGTTGGAAGGTGCAAAGGCGATGTCACACCACTTCCTGGGATTTCTCTCTCTCTCACACACACTTTCACACACACACACACACACAGCCTGCCAGATAGTAAATAAAATGAATGGAGACTCCTGTATTTAAAGCGGCGGGCACACATGACTGCTGTGTCTAAATGGCTGCTTTCAACCCCCCTCAAAATGAATGGGTGGAACTCAAGGCAGTGGCGGAGCAGACTGTATCACTTCACTTGGCAAAGAGGGGGTGCCGCTGTGCTATTCCCCCCCCAACACACGGGAAGGTTCCATTAGTCCACCTAGCTGAGTAGGTCTACACGACCGTTCTTCAACCTTGGGTCCAAAAACGCTGTTGGACTACAAAGCCCATCACCCACAGCCAGCTTAGGCAGTGGTCATGGATGATGGGAGTTGTAGTCTAACAACATCCGGGGACCCAGTAGGTTCCATGACACCCAAAAGATGCTTCATGAAGCCATGGCTCATTGGTGGGGAGGCTGTGGCCCCCCGAAGCATGTTTGACCACAACTCCCATCATCCCTGAGCTGTGGGGCACATAGCAGCCAAAATGTTATTTAAGGTAACTTACGATATTCCTGAATCGGACCTACACCAGAAAGGTAGCCCTTCCCACCATTCCTTTAAAAAATTCACTGTTAATTTATCGCTTGCACATTTAACAAGGGATAGAGAAAACGAAGAAACGAGGGGAATTAAAAAAGAAAAGGGAAAGGGAACGCAATCATAATAATATGCATAATAATAATAAGCCTTCCTTATTTTCTTAAATTGCCCTGCGGACACAGCAAACCTCCAGACATGGATCTTAAATTGAACATCAGCCCTCCAGGCGCCATAGAGGGATCCAAACAAGTTTGACATGAGACAAGTCGCCGAAGAGCTGAGGCCCTCAGACCATTCTGTGATAGTTGGCAGTGCTTATCCTTCCAACACATAACTCTCGGAGCCAAGTCCCCTTATGTCATCCCCATCAGCCATAGCGACTGAGGCCGACGGGGGTTCCTCAACCACATGCCTCCTCGACCTAATGACAGGACCGACTCTGGCGCCCAACCTAAACAGAATGCCAACCTAGTGTACAGCAGCTCTGAAAAGACTGGAAGTTTCGTTTCTGGCCCTTTCCCTAATGATTCCCTGTGTGAAGTCCATCTTTTTCAGAGCTGCCCTTCTCTGGGTTGGCATTTTCATTCAGCTATCCACCGTGACCCTGAGTTCCCTTTCTTTGGTAGTCGCCACCAGCCCAGGCCCCTGTCAGTGCATATTTGAGGGGGGGGTGTTTACATCCCTTTAAATTTACATTGTATTTCCTTTCCCATTTTAACCCCCATTCCCCTGGTTTGGAAAAATCCTTTTGGAGCATCTTACCATCCTTTTGGGACGCGGGTGGCGCTGTGGGTAAAAGCCTCAGCGCCTAGGGCTTGCCGATCGAAAGGTCGGCGGTTCGAATCCCCGCGGCGGGGTGAGTTCCCATTACTCGGTCCCTGCTCCTGCCCACCTAGCAGTTCGAAAGCACATTAAAAGTGCAAGTAGATAAATAGGTACCGCTCCGGCGGGAAGGTAAACGGTGTTTCCATGCGCTGCTCTGGTTTGCCAGAAGTGGCTTAGTCCTGCTGGCCACATGACCCGGAAGCTGTATGCCGGCTCCCTCGGCCAGTAAAGCGAGATGAGAGCCGCAATCCCAGAGTCGGCCACGACTAGACCTGATGGTCAGGGGTCCCTTTACCTTTACCTTTACCATCCTTTTAGGTACACAGGTGGCGCTGTGGGTTAAACCACGGAGCCTAGGACTTGCCGATCAGAAGGTCGGCGTTCAAATCTCCAGCCACTCTAGGCAGCTTCCAACAAAATATTAAAATACAGTAATGCATCAATATAAAAATATACAGAGCCTAGGCCTTTGCCGATCAGAAGGTCGGCGGTTCGAATCCCCGCGACAGGGTGAGCTCCCGTTGCTCAGTTCCTGCTCCTGCCAACCTAGCAGTTTGAAAGCACGTCAAAGTGCAGGTAGATAAATAGGTACCGCTCCAGCGGGAAGGTAAACGGTGTTTCCGTGCGCTGCTCTGGTTCACCAGAAGCAGCTTAGTCATGCTGGCCACATGACCCGGAAGCTGTACACCGGCTCCCTCGGCCAGTAAAGCGAGATGAGCGCCGCAACCCCAGAGTTGGTCACGACTGGACCTAATGGTCAGGGGTCCCTTTACCTTTACCATCCTTTTTTTTGGGGGGGGGTGTCACCTGCAAACATGGGTCACCTCACTGCTGACCCCTAAGTTGAGCAAGTTCAAAAGCACAAGTCCCCCTTTAGATCCTTAGAGGACACCTACTTCCTACTTCCCTCCGTTGTGAATTTGGTCCAGATCCGTGCTTCCTGTTCTTTAGCTAGTTCTCCATCCCTACTCATCCTCTCACTCGGTTGCTCCTAAGATTACGAAAAAACCTTTGGAACTTGTTGGAAACTCTTTTAAAGTCCAAGTGCACAATGTCTACCCAATCAACACTCTCCTCGTGCTTATTGATATCCTCAAATATCCCCAAAATGTTAGAGAGGCGGGACTTCCTGTTACGGAAGCCATGCTGCTTTTTCGTCAGCAAGGCTTGTTCTTCTTCGTGCCTGATCATCTGAGGCCTTCCGCCAGTTTGCCTGGAACGCCGCATTAAGCTAACTCGTCTGTAATTTCCCGGATGCTCCCTAGATCTCCTTAAAAAAATAAATAAATCAGTGTTAGATTGGCTACTTTCCAGTCCTCTGATATGAAGACCGACCTAGGATCAAATTAACATATTTTTGTTAGCGGATCAGCAGTTTTGCTTTCAAGTTCTTGGGTGGATGCTATGTATCTATACGGAATGATTTGTCAATTGTTCAATTTGCCAAACCTCTGCTTAAAGAGAAAGAGAAAGGGACCCCTGACCGTTAGGTCCAGTCGCTGACGACTCTGGGGTTGCGGCGCTCATCTCACTTTATTGGCCGAGGGAGCCAGTGTACAGCTTCCGGGTCATGTGGCCAGCATGACTAAGCCGCTTCTGGTGAACCAGAGCAGCGCACGGAAACGCCGTTTACCTTCCCGCCGGAGTGGTACCTATTTATCTACTTGCACTTTGACGTGCTTTCGAACTGCTAGGTGGGCAGGAGCAGGGACCGAGCAACGGGAGCTCACCCCGTCGCGGGGATTCGAACCGCCGACCTTCTGATCGGCAAGTCCTAGGCTCTGTGGTTTAACCCGCAGCACCACCCGCATCCCAACCTCTGCTTACCTTACACAAAATCAGTTTTTCAGATCCCACTCCACAGAAAAATGGGTTCAGGCATGGGCGTGTGTGTGTGTCCTACATCATCTTAAGTTAGACACAGATTCATCCTGCTTTTCTATAACCTCCATTTCTCTCTCCTTTCTCTCCCTTGCTGCCTAGTGGTCCAGCCACCCCCAGCCCCTGATGCGTTTAAATATACTGTTTTGGTTGGCCTTAATGCCTTTATCAATATGCCTCCCAGATTTCCTCTTCACTTCCTTGCTCGCCAACGTCACATTTGCTTCTCCAGGTTTTGTGCTTCTTCTTTTTCTGTTCTCCGCAGTTGGGCAAGCCTTCAGTTTTTTTGAAAGAAGCCTTTCTTCCCCTTTTCATAGCTTCCTCGAAGCTGCTAGTTAACCACATTGGCATCCGCTTCAACTTGACGGCATTAAAAAAACACTAAAAATTAGCTTAAGCTTCTACTAGGGTGGTTTTAAATAAGCTCTGTGCAGTTTGGAGAGATTTTACCCACTTTATCTCCCCTTTCAGTTTTCTTTCTACTGCCTCCCTCATTTTGGAGAAGTTTATTCTTTTGAAGTCAAATGCGGCTGTGCTTGGAATCATATCTGGCTGTTGTCTGGTTGCGTTTGTGTTGAATTGCATTGCCGGTTGCTGCTTCCAGTCGGTTCAACGATATGCCCATCTCATACCAGGTTCTAGCTGCTACTTCAGTTATTATTATTTTTATTAATTAAAATTTTATACCACCCTTCATCCAAAGATCACAGGGCCATACGCAACGTATTAATATAACACTTCCTTCTCTTGATGCATTCCTTTTTTGATAATAATTTTTATTAGTTTTGAATTACAACAATCCAATAATATCCTCATTATAACGATGCCAAATTATAATACAATTAGTAATGCCGATCATTGCCAAATTATACAATTTAGGTGGGGCCCCCTTGTGCTAGAATTGATGATTTGATTATTCTCTTTGTTTCTGCATTCCTTATAAATTTCAATTACACTCCAGTCAAAATACCAATCCCTTATACCGCAACTGCAGTTTTAACTACTTCCATTCATCTTGGTGGATTTCTGGTTTCCTTCTCCATCTCAAGATCACCCTTAGATTTCTGGTTGGGGGATTGTGGAATTGTGCCTCCCCAGGGCTCAAATTATTTCCGATTCAGTATTCCTACACACAGTAGGTGTAAGAGGTAATTTAGGCCATGCTTGCACCATGAGCCAAAAACCCTGTCATAGCAGTCCTGGGGAATCCTGGGAAGTGTAGTTTGTTAACCTTGCTGGGAATTGTAGCTCTGTGAGGTCAGCAACCATCCACAAACTACAGTCCCCACAAGTCTTTGCGGGACGTAGAGAAACTGTGACAAAGTGGTACAAGAGCGCTCTAAATGGATGTTGTGTCTGTGACGGACTGATGCTGGAGAGGCAACTTACACACCGTCCGAAAACAGGATAAAAGAGGGTTCAGATCTGCGTAAAATCTGTATATTCTGATTCCTATGCAAATTTAGAAAGAATTGCTGTAATTTAGATAGAAGTGTGATACATCTTGTCATAGTGGGGGAAGCTATGTTTGTTGTTGAAGTGCTAACTGTTGATGGGCAATTTTGCTCTCCCTTCTTAGGGTTTTGTACTGGACAGCCTTTCAAATAGAGGAGCGCCTGTCTAAAGTAGAGTAGCCGGCCGCAGTTGCTTAATACTACTACTACTACTAATAAATTTATTATTTCTACCCCGCCCATCTGGCTGGGCTTTTCCAGCCACTCTAGGCAGCTTCCAGCAAAATATTAAAATACAGTAATGCATCAAACATTAAAAGCTTCCCTAAACAGGGCTGCCTTCAGATGTCTTCTAAAAGTCTGGTAGTTGTTGTTCTCTTTGACATCTGACAGGAGGGCATTCCACAGGGCGGGCGCCGCCACTGAAAAGGCCCTCTGCCTGGTTCCCTGTAGCTTTGCTTCTCGCAATGAGGGAACCGCCAGAAGGCCCTCGGCGCTGGACCTCAGTGTCCAGGCAGAACGATGGGGGTGGAGACGCTCCTTCAGATATACTGAACTGAGGCCGTTTAGGGCTTTAAAGGTTAGCACCAACACTTTGAATTGTGCTCGATGTGCTCCTCACTCCTGCTCTGACATGCCAAATTCTCTTTCGCTTTGAGGATTTCCTAAAGCGAACCAGGAAACCGTGGTTTGCGAACCATCCGTGGTCTCAAGGCATCTAGGGCCGGCTAGTCTCAGTGCAGATGCAACAGTAAACTGCGGTTATAGCAAACTATGGAAGGGAGAAGGGGGAATTTGCATGTTAGGTGGGAAGAGGAAAGGGGAGCATGCAAGCTTCTGCCACATTCCTGCTTGTGAAACCATGGTTTGGCGTGCAGAGAGGATTGCCCCTGAAACCAGATCGCTATCACCGCCAGAAGAGTCGAGGCTCTTACAGCTTCACATCTGAAATCCCGAGACCTGCAAAATGTCTCAGCCCACGCTGCTCCTTGATGCGCCAGCACGGAGGAATAATTTATAAAGATGCCATCAGTAATCCAAAACACGGACCTCTCTGCTGGGACTGGCTCTTAAAGAGCGTTCAGGAAAATGCAGATGTGTGCGGCGCAGAGCAAATAGGAATCCATCTCAAATCATCCCCCCACCCCCGTCTCACATGCACAGCGCTAATGCTGCTTTTAACCAAAGCACACCAGCTCTAAGCGCCCATTTAAATCCCCTAATCCGGCTCAAAACAAAATTGCAAAGGTGACCCTACCAAATCACTAAAAGGACACGCCGCAGGTTGGTGTTGCTGTGTGTATATTTTTTTATTAAAAGGCTGCAGGCATCTGCCAGGGCTTTCGGTGTGAAGCAAAGGGGCGTTTGTTGCCTCAAGTCTTACGATATGCGTTGGCAAAACTTCCTCCCGTCTTGAGGTTTTGTTGCCCAAGAGCCTCTCTGGGTGTTTTTGTGGGGGGGAGTGGGATGGGTTGTTTCCCCCCCACACACCCCTTTTCTTGAGACACAGCACAGTTCAGACAGGAAGAAGCCAAGACATGGAAATCTAAAAATGAACACTGTTTCCCCTTTTCCCTGAGCATAATTGCTCACGAGAGAAATTAGGTCACAGCACCCCAATCCTAGATGCTTCTTCTTCTTCCCAAAAAAGGACACTGTGAGGGTTGCTGCTGTTGCGATCTATTTGTCCCGCTGAGAAGCACTGGGGCCAGGATTTGGGGAGGGGGCTTGGCACCCTCTGATGGGGTATAGACTCATAGACCCATGGAACCATAGGCTTGGAAGGGACCCCAAGGGACATCTAGACCAACCCCCAGCAAGGCAGGAATCTCAACTGAAGCATTCACGAGAGATGGCCTCCCAACCTCTGCTTAAAAACCTCCAAGGAAGGAGAGTTCGCCATCTCTCGAGGGAGGCCAGCTCCTTACTGCCGGAAAGTTCTTTTTGATGTTTCGTTGGAATCTCTTTTCTTGTAACTTGAAGCCATGGGTTCGAGTCCTGCACTCCGGAGCAGGAGAAAACAAGCTTGCTCCATCCTCTATGTGACAGCCCTTCAGATATTTGAAGATGGCTGCCGTATCTCCTCTCAGTCTCCTCTTTTCCAGGCTAAAGATACCCAAAGATCCTTCAACCGTTCCTCATCAGGCTTGGTTTCCAGACCCTTGATCATCTTGGCTGCCCTCCTCTGCACACACATTCCAGCTTCAATCCTGGCACCCGGAACTGGGCACAGTGTTCCAGCTGTCGTCTTGAGCAAGGCAGAATTTGGGTGGCGCTGTTACTTCTCTTTATCCGGACGCTATACTTCTGCTGATGCAGCCTGGAATAGCATTAGCCTTTTTTGCTGCTGCACCACACTGTTGACTCATGTTCAGCTCGTGGTCCACCAAGACCCCTAGAATCCTTTTCACATGTACCGCTGGCAAGCCAGGAGTCCCCCATCTTATATTTGTGCACCTGGTTCTTCCTGCCTAAGTGCAGAACCACCTGACATTTGTCCCTACTGAAATTCGTTTTGTTTGTTTGGGCTCCAGTTCTCCAACCTATTAAGGCCACCTCGAATCCCGATTCTGTCTCCTGTGGTGTTGGCTACCCCTCCTGGTTTGGTGCCATCTGCAAATTTGATGAGCATCCCCTCAATTCCTATTTTGGGAGAGCTGGCACCTAGTAGGCCACGCGCTGATTCTCTGTGGAAAGTGGAAATGGTTGCACCCTTAGGGTGGCAGACCCTGGCAATAGTCTCACCATACAGCTTGGCCCTGCCTCCAGGGAGCTATGGGGAAAGGGCATGGTTCCCCACGCCTCAGGCTGGGCTGAGAGAATGAATGTGAGCAGCTCGGGGTATTGAAACAGGCCGAGTCAGACTGATGAATCACACAGATTCAGCAGCCATCTTCCCCTGGGGACGGGTGTTTGGTGCCCGTAATACCCATTACACAAAATCACAAAACAAGAATCACAAAGCAGAGAAACCAGTAGGAGAACACTTCAATCTCCCAGGACATTCTATACAAGATCTCAAAGTAGCTGTTTTACTACAAAGGAATTTCAGAAATAGACTGGAAAGAGAAGCTGCTGAATTGCAACTCATTACCAAACTCAAAACCATGGAGAGACCTGGTATGAACAAAGACATTGGATTCTTATCTCATTATACATGACTAAGCCATTTATCACCTTCTCACCCCTTGCCTTTTCCTGGAAGACCTATTGCAGTCGTTAAGAGTCGTCAACAGGCTCATCTCAGCTATCTGCCAATCTCCCATTCCCACCACCCTTCTGAGTAATACCCCTCCCCACCTTCTCACTATATAGAAGGATCTGGCAACTTCTGTTTCAGTGTATCTGAAGAAGTGTGCATGCACATGAAAGCTCATACCAAGAACTAACTTAGTTGGTCTTTAAGGTACTACTGGAAGGTATTTTTTTATTTTGCCCATTACACAGTTTGGGAAGTAGCTGGTGCTTCGAGAGATTGATGGCAGAGATGGGCTATCGTTGGCTAACAGCTAAACCAGGTGATTCAAAACATCAGCGATCAGAAGCAAGATGCTTCTGAACAGCAGTTGATGCGGGAGACCTCTGCTGCCTTGTGGGAGAAGAAAAGTCTCAGGAGTAATAATAATAATAATAATAATAATAATAATAATAATTTATACCCCACTCATCTGGCTGGGTTTCTCCAGCCACTCTGGGCAACTTCCAACGGAATATCAAAATGCAATAACCTATTAAACATTAAAAGTTTCCCTAAACAGGGCTGCTGCCTTCAGATGTCTTCTAAAAATCTGGTAGTTGCTGTTCTCTTTGACATCTGGTGGGAGGGCGTTCCACAGGGCGGGTGCCACCACCGAGAAGGCCCTCTGCCTGGTTCCCTGTAACTTGGCTTCTCGCAGTGAGGGAACCGCCAGAAGGCCCTCGGCGCTGGACCTCAGTGTCCGGGCAGAGCGATGGGGGTGGAGACGCTCCTTCAGTAAACCATACACAAATCCGGAGTCCTTAAGACAGTTGGATGGCGCCTTGTTCACCTCCTTCCAGCAATTCCTGCAGCTGAGCTGGTGCCCAACGCCTTGTTCTGCTTTCCTTTGGACCACATCAGTGAGACTGGCAGGGGGGTCTTGTCGTCTGGGCAGCCCAGGACCTCCAGACACCCTGCCCAGGCTTGTGCGCCAGGGAGGTCTCTTTTGTGCTGCTAGTGCGGCTGTTTGTGACTTCACCCCCGGAGGTACACTTCATTGTCTCTGGAGACAGACAGATGCCAAGCACGCAAGCCAAAGATCACCCAGCGCATAGTTCAGCTATGGAATTGGCTCCCACATGGTGTGGTGATGACATCAGCTTTGACCGGGCAAAAAGAGGATCAGAGAAATTTATTCTCACGTTCTTACACCTAGATCAGGAGTCGGCAACCCGCGGCTCCGGAGCCGCATGTGGCTCTTTTACACCTTTGCCACGGCTCCGGGGCGGATACTAGCGAGGGGAGGAGGCGCATTGTGCGCCCCGACACTCCCCACTGTGGCGGGCGCTGTACTGGCTGTGACGTCGCATGGGGGCGGTGCGTGCGTTAGTCACACACCATCCCAACGTCACCTTCCCACCCGCCCGCCCGCTACATTGTCAGGGGCACGTACGCTGGTCACTGCATTGAAAGGGAGCATGTACGCTGGTCACTGTTTTGAAGGGGAGTGAAGAACACACACACAAAAAAGGTAACTTGTTAATTTAATTTTTTTTTTTAAAAATATTTATTAACTTTTCAAAATTTATACAAAAATACAAAAATTAAAAACACATATAATTTCATTCACTTATTCTCTTTTAACTTATTTCTCAGACCTCCTCATACCTCGCCTTTTTGTATTCCAATTCAGATTATTCATTCAGCAAATCCTCACCCTTAATTTTCACTTAATTTTACACCTTTCTTTCTCCCCCCCCCCAATTATCTTAATCATTACAGCTGATAACCACTTAGATTCTATCCAACATCAATCTAACAGGTAGCTTGTTAATTTAACGTTTATTTCCATGAGGAGGAGTAATTCTGAGGGGTCAAACAAAGAAATAATAAAAAAGTGACAAAAAAGTTATTTTTATAATGACGAGTTTTGCGGCTCCCAGTTTTTTCCCCTTCGGAAACGGGTCCAAGTGGCTCTTTTTGTCTTAAAGGTTGCAGACCCCTGACCTAGATATACTGGAGGGGTTGTGCCTCAGACCCTAGACGCTTGTCGTGCGAAGCCCAGTGTCCTATTGCAGAGCTATGTCCCGTCCTCCTGTTGAGGGAAGGGCATGCTGTGTACGCACAGAGGCACTCTTTTTGCCGTCCGCTCGGTGTGTGTGCTCAGGAGACAAATCCTGGGTTTCTTGGCTACTTACGGCTGGATGGAACAAGGGATTCTTCAGATGAACAGTTGTGAGAATGGTGCTAGGTGGTTGTCGTGAGCTCTCAGTAAAAAAATATGATCGGGGTCAGCAAACTTTTTCAGCAGGGGGCCAGTCCACTGTCCTTCAGACCTTGTGGGGGGCCGGACTATATGTTGCCATGACTATGACTTGCATTTTTGGCAAAAACCCTTACTAGGACCAACTCCAATGTTGCCCAAATGTGATTTTTTTGGGGTGGGGTGTGTTCCCTCATACACCCACGCTGCTTCCTTTGCGTTTTATGCATTGACAGTTATTATTTCTCTCGTAAGGCGGGGTGGGGGGCTGAGGTGAGCGCGCCATTCCCGTCAGCCCTGGAAAGTGTGCACACATGTGTGGGTGAAGGGAAAAGCCGTTGGCCACGCTAAGTCAGGCCGGCGCCGCTCAGGCAAAAACGTTCTTTTCCCTGTGTGAGAGAAGACGAGGCGGCGGCTATTTACCTTTCCATGGCTCACACCATGTAGCTAACAAGCGCCCCCCCCCCAGCAGAGCGCATAAGTGCTTGAGAGTGCAGCTGCCCAGGCGCTCCCCGCTTCCTTTGGTAGGGAGCACCACCGTCACAGACGCCAGCGGGCGTTGCGCAAGAGGCGCCACCGAGCCCCTGTCGCCGCAGCTGCCCTTCCTGAGGTCAGTCGCCCGCAGCTCCATGGTGGAAATCCGAACTGTGGCTCCTTTCCCCTCTTCCCCACCCGGGAAGAAAAGATTGCTGTGCGAGTGCGACGGACGGAGAAGGTGCCTGTCTCAAGCAGCCGTCCTCCTCACTTTTGACCCCCAAGCCTGGCTGAGTCGCAAAAACCATGGTGCGCGCACTATGCTGGCTGCCTGGGTTCCCGGACCGTCCGTGGGCTGGATCTAGAAGGCAATTGGGCCTGATCCGGCCCGCGGACCTTAGTTTGCCAACCCATGAGTATGATCTTGTGCTAAAGCAGCGGTTCTCAACCTGTGAGTCCCCAGATGTTGCTGGACTACAACTCCCATCATCCCTGAGCTCTGGGCTTGCTAGTTAGGGGTGATGGGAGTTGTAGTTCAACAACATATGGGGACCCACAGGTTGAGAAAGGGTGTACTAAAGGAAGGCACTGATCCTAATCTATGGGGACGCTCATAACTGCAGAGCAGTGACTGCCCAGGCAAGAGGAAGGAGGTCGGGAAGGCAAGCGAAGGCAGGGATCAGCACCTTGGAGAGCGATCTAGGTGTGAGTTTCAGGACCATGGCTAGCTACCCTGCAGCAGAGGTAGGACATACATGTTGTCGCAGCAGAGCAACTGGCAGAGGCCTTGAGCTATGCATTTACTGACTGAGGCTCTGCCCCCTGAGAGTTGCGTTGGGCCAAGTAAAGAGCTGCTACCTTCCTCTTTGACCAGCGGTTGGAGGGTGCAGAGAACCTCTTTCAGTCTGAGGACTGTGTTCCATGACGAGCAGCCCTCGGGTTGTGGGCGGGGCCAGAGGCAGAAAGTGGGCGGGATGACAGAGGCATCTCTTGCCTTTGTGTAGCTGGTGACTGTGCAGCCATGAAAAGGCCAGCGGTTCCTACAACCCCTACGCTTATCTCTCCCATTCTTCATCCAGGCAAGCAAGAGGTGTTGTCACACACCCGGGGAGGCTCCCGAAGGCCTGATAGAGAGAGCTGGAGGGCCACATTCCCATCCTGCCCAAGATCTTGGGGCTTCATAGAATTGTTGAGTTGGAACAACTCATCTAGTCATCTAGTCCAACCCCCTGCAATACAGGAATCTCAGTTCTCAGTTCAAGCTGTGCAGATGTTTCCTCCGGGTTCTTTTGCTCCTTCAAACAGTCTGTCATGCCCTCCACCAGCTCCAGTCAGCATCCCCAATGGTCAGGGAGAATGGAAACTGTAGTTCAACAGCGTCCGGAGGGGACCCTGCTGGCTTCCTTGAAGCTGCGCACTCCTATGCTGGGGGCCTGGTCTATTGGTGGAAGCCATGACACTTAGGCCAGTTTGAAAAGCCGTGAGGAAAATGGCCTCCAAGTGGCATGGCAACTCCTAGTGCTGCTACTTGCCTTTTATATT
Organism: Podarcis vaucheri; assembly: GCF_965113315.1. Classification (NCBI taxonomy): domain Eukaryota; kingdom Metazoa; phylum Chordata; class Lepidosauria; order Squamata; family Lacertidae; genus Podarcis; species Podarcis vaucheri. The sequence continues at coordinate 6,875,495 of NC_138751.1, read as the reverse complement.
CCTTGATCTTGCCAACACTCTCCCTAATGGTCTTCAGCCAAATTTGATTTCCCATTAGGCCTCGCCAGCAGCAATATTGGTTTCCTTTCCCCTAAGATGGGGAAACCACCCAGGGGGGAAGCAGGTTTGATATTGCTGGAGCGTAAGAAGCCGTCTCGGGTAACATTAGTTTTTCCACCACACTGGCTTGGATCTTGTCCCAAAATAACAAGCTGAGGAATCAGACTGTAGTAATATCGCAGGCTAATTTCTTAGCAGAAGGTCTATTCTCCGATCTTAATGTCATCTCTAAAACAGATGGCAAACAGTCGTTGCTCTGCGGGGAAGGGGAGAACTCTGCATTTGCTCAGAGGCATATTATCATTGTCATTGTCATTATTATCATTTATTATTATTCACTCACTCACTCACTCATTCATTCATTCCCTATGGGGAAGGGCTTTTAGCTCAGTGCATGGAACATCTGTTTTGCAATCAGGGACGCGGGTGGCGCTGTGGGCTAAAGCCTCAACGCCTAGGGCTTGCCGATCGAAAGGTCGGCGGTTCGAATCCCCGCGGCGGGGTGCGCTCCCGCTGTTCGGTCCCAGCGCCTGCCCACCTAGCAGTTCGAAAGCACCCCCGGGTGCAAGTAGATAAATAGGTACCGCTTACCAGCGGGAAGGTAAACGGCGTTCCGTGTGCGGCTCTGGCTCGCCAGAGCAGCGATGTCACGCTGGCCACGTGACCCGGAAGTGTCCCCGGACAGCGCTGGCCCCCGGCCAATAAATGTGAGATGGGCGCACAAACCCCACAGTCTGTCAAGACTGGCCCGTTCGGGCAGGGGTACCTTTACCTTTACCTTTACCTATGGAACATCTGTTTTGCAATCAGAATGTCTCAGGTTCAGTCCCTGATAGGACTGAGCCATGCCTGAAACCTCCAACAGCGGCTGCCAGTCAGTGCAGACAGTACTAAACTAGAGCAAGTGTAAGGTAGCTTTCCATGATCTTATATTGTTTCGTTCGCGGTATTTAGCTATCATTATTATTCTCAGTATTGAGCGGATTAATCAATCAAGCTTTCGTTTGAGTCGGAATCCGCTCATTCTCTTTTTGTCGCTTTCACCCTGGGGGAGGGGAACCCCACCCAGTGTGGAAATGTTGTAAGGGGAGAAGATTCACCAGTGGGATTTCTGCCTGTCGTGCAGCTGCTACGTAGAGGTAACATGAAGCAGACTGAGCCACTTGTTGGACTCTTGTCCGCCCAAGCCCGCATGACCATTGGAGTAAGGCATTATGGGAGTTGTAGTTCAGGGCAGGGCAATCTTAAATAAGGCCCATTAATAAGCCCGACTGACTCACTAGCAGGGATGTAGGGCACAGATTTGTTTTTTTCCTCTCTTGTTTCTCCCCCCTCCCCAATTCCTATTATGTTTTATTGTAATTTTATTTATGTTAGCCGCCCTGAGCCCGGTTCTGGCCGGGGAGGGCAGGGTAAAAATAAATTATTATTATTATTATTATTATTATTATTATTATTATTATTATTTATTAAATGAAACCCTACCTAATTTATTCTTTCCAAAACAAGAGGCCATCTGAAACACAGCCGTGGACTTCATGGCAGGGTGTGGATTTGAACCCGGGTCTTTGCAAGCTCGGGACGCAGGTGGCGCTGTGGGTTAAACCACAGAGCCTAGGACTTGCTGATCAGAAGGTCGGCGGTTCGAATCCCCGCCACAGGGTGAGCTCCCGTTGCTCGGTCCCTGCTCCTGCCCACCTAGCAGTTCGAAAGCACGTCAAAGTGCAAGTAGATCAATAGGTACCGCTCCAGCGGGAAGGTAAACGGCGTTTCCGTGCGCTGCTCTGGTTCGCCAGAAGCGGCTTAGTCATGCTGTCCGCATGACCCGGAAGCTGTACGCCGGCTCCCTCCACCAGTAAAGCGAGATGAACCCAGAGTCGGCCATGACTGGACCTAACGGACAGGGGTGCCTTTACCTTTACCTTTGCAAGCTCTCATAGAATCATAGAATCCTAGAGTTGGAAGAGGCCACAAGGGCCATCGAGTCCAACCCCCTGCCAAGCAGGAAACACCATCAGAGCACTCCTGACATATGGTTGTCAAGCCTCTGCTTAAAGACCTCCAAAGTAGGAGACTCCACCACACTCCTTGGCAGCAAATTCCACTGTCGAACAGCTCTTACTGTCAGGAAGTTCTTCCTAATGTTTAGGTGGAATCTTCTTTCTTGTAGTTTGGATCCATTGCTCCGTGTCCGCTTCTCCGGAGCAGCAGAACACTCGTCCAACACTAACCGCTATGCCATGCATCATGCAGCCTGGCTCGATGGCACGAGTCGCCTGTAGTTATTTGCTCCCTTCCACCATGTTTTCTTCCTTTTGGTTTGGGCCGATCGGGTAGGGGAGCTAATATGGCGTATGAATTGCGGACCTGCATTCGGACACGACTGAGGGGGCTTCAGCCGGCCCAGATCATCTCAGAAAGACATATCCGACCTGGGAGCTTTGTGGGCCTCACAACGCCTGTGTGTGAGGGGTGGTGGTAGGGAAAACCTCAGGGAGCCCTCGAAGCCTCTTTCCCTTCTCCAGAGGAACTGGGTCCTCCCTTCCTCAGCTGTCAGGACCAATTTGTCTCGGCCGCCAGGCCTGTCGCCTCCAATGCTTCGCCCCAGTTCCCTGCACACCCAGCCGAGGACACCACACACACAAAACACACACACACACACACACACACAACACACGCTCATTCTCTTTCTCTCAGCTCACACCAGACAGAGGCGGCCGGTGGCCTCAGTTTACCCCGAGGCGTTGTGAGTCGGAAAGAAGCGGTAGTGGAGGACGGCTTCATCCTCCTGTACGCTTTTGCTTGGCTGAAGCGGAGAAGCTACCCGGAGCGAAGCCATTGATTGAATGGCGACTGCCTGCCTCTGGCGGGTCGATCCGAGCTCCTGGAAAGTCCTCCCTTCAGCTCCCAGGACAACGCGATGGAGCAATGCCATGAAGAGAATTCCTCCGGGCATGTGCAGAGCGCCTTGATTGTATTCCACGTCACTCCTTAACACATTTGGGACCCCCGGATCGGGGAACGTGATTTGCAGGAGTCCTCGAGCCCCCCAGGACCTCTTCCTTTAGAAACTATGTGTAGGGTTTGATTTGATCAAGAGTGCAACATCTGAAGGCAGCACTGTTTTTAATGTTTAATCCTGTATTGTGGTTTTTAATATTCGGTTGGGAGCTGCCCAGAGTGGCTGGGGAAGCCCAGCCAGATGGGCGGGGTATAAATAAATTATTATTATTATTATTATTATTATTATTAGGGTCTCTGTGTCGTAATAAAGAATATTTATTTATTTATTTTATTTATTTATTTAAATTAACCCCAGAATCTCTTTCTTTTAAAGTTTTTGCTACAAAGGCAGGGGCCCAGAATGCTTGAAAGCTTGATAAGAAAGAGACCACTATTATTTTATTTACCGTACATTTTTATCCAGATTTTCTTATTCCCCCTCCTGTTTTATCTTCACAACAACCCTGTGTTGTAGGTTGGGCTTAAGAAAGTGGCTGGTTTAATGTCATCTAGTCAGTGTCATAGCTGTGTGGCTATTTGAATTTGGGTTAGGAAAGGGCTAAAAGGATGTAATTTGGGGGTGTGTGTGTGTGCATAATCTATCCAGATTCTCCGTCACATTTCGTTTACCCCTGGTGTGTAGAGGCTGAAATCATGATTATAACTTTATATCCAGTGGGGCATTTGTATGTTCTGGAAATGTTGCAAAATCTGCAGAATCTAACGTGTGTGGTTGGTTTTTTTTTTAAAGAAAGTGATTTTCATATTTTGCTTCAGGACTCAATCTTTGAAAAGCTTAAATGCTTTAAGCAGTTGCGTAAACATTTTCCGGGAATACCCCAGGATTCCTCACAGGCAACTCTGAAAACTCTAAACTTGGAGAACGGATCAGTCTCTTAGTTCTTTTCGCAGACATGAAAAAATACGTTTAGAGGCAGCAGTTACCTTGGTGGGGGAGGGAAAGGCACTCTGCACAAGCTCAGTGGCACCCTTCTCATTTATTCGTTCCCAAAATCCCAGACCCTTGCTTTTCTTTGGAAAGCTGACCTGAATTTCACTAAGGGAAGGGCAGACAGGGCAACTCAGCGACTGTCCTTCCTTCCTGACACTGGACAGCGGAGGCTTATAGGCTCTGGCTCCCCCTACTGGCTGCCTCCTTGCATTCTGCCCAACCAGCCCCATTGATCCTAACCTGCTACGCTTCCTTTCCAGACAGCATCCGGAAGTTCCTGAACCGGCCTCCCATCCACCTGCTGGTGAGGGTGAAGCTAGAAACCAAGCCGAAGAAAAGCGAAGACAGGGTGCTGGTGAGAGACTCCCGGGGGGGTTGGGGACCAGGTGGTGGTGGTGGTGGTGGGGAAATTTTTCCATGTATAAGACAACCTTTTTTTCCTGAATTTTTTTTTGGGTGATAAATTGAGGGTCGTCGTCATACACGGGTTAATATACTAAGATCACTGCAGATGGTGACAACAGTCACGAAATTAAAAGACGCCTGCTTCTTGGGAGAAAAGCAATGACAAACCTAGACAGCATCTTAAAAAGCAGAGACATCGCCTTGACAACAAAGGTCTGTCTAGTTAAAGCCGTGGTTTTCCCTGTAGTGATGTATGGAAGTGAGAGCTGGACCATCAAGAAGGCTGATCGCCGAAGAATGGATGCTTTTGAATTTTGTTGCTGGAGGAGACTCTTGAGAGTCCCATGGACTGCAAGAAGATCAAACCTCTCCATTCTTAAGGAAATCAGCCCTGAGTGCTCACTGGAAGGACAGATCCTGAAGCTGAGGCTCCAAGACTTTGGCCTCCTCATGAGAAGAGAAGACCCTGAAAAGACCCTGATGTTGGGAAAGATGGAGGGCACAAGGAGAAGGGGACGACGGAGGATGAGATGGTGGGACAGTGTTCTCGAAGCTACGAACATGAGTTTGACCAAACTGCGGGAGGCAGTGGAAGACGGGAGGGCCTGGCGTGCTCTGGTCCAGGGGGTCACGAAGAATCGGACACGACTAAACAACAAAAGTGAGGGCTGGTGCTGCGGTGGTAGCAGGGAAATGTTGGAGGGGAGGCTGCTTACCTACTCTTCCCGGTTTAGGAAAAGTTTTTCATGAGTGCCTGTATGCGGTGTATTACGGCACCAGTTCCGTCAGCCAGAGCGGGGTGGGGGGATCGTGGAGAAGCTGCTCAACAGCTCGGTGAACTTACAGAAGAAGCTCAACTACTGCTGAGGGCTCCCCCAAAATAGGGGTCGTCTTATACATGGGGTTGTGTTATACATGGGAAAATACGGTAATCCCGGTGGTGGCTAGACTGCTTTGCAAGCTACTGGTTTGCTCTGGGCTGCTGGTGCCAAGGCTCTGCTCTGGCAGGTATCTGCAGCGAGCCCCCCCCCCCCAACCCAGCTCTGTAGTCTTTGGACCTGCTTCCTCCTTTTCATCTTTGGAACTACCTGCTACTTGCTCTGGGTGAGGTGATGGGGGGGCGGCTCAGGAGGAGAAGCTGCTGTTGTTATTTTGTTATGTCATGTTTGCATTTTATAAGTTTTTATTTCATTTTACTTTTTATGTTTTTGTTTTATCTTACTTTAATGTTTTTATTCTATTGTTTTGTTTTATTTTAATTCGTTTTCTTTTCTTTTATTATAATTCCCAGTGCTTTTTTTTTTACTAAAAAAAAAAAGTTTAGAGGTATTCTCATTTTGACTCAAGAAAAATCACCGTTTTGTAGTTCAAATCGGGAAAAATAAATACAGTAAATGGACAAAAGGAAAAAGATTCACAAAATGTTTAGGGGTATGCGTACCCCCGCGTATCCCCCAGAAAAAAATCACTGATAATTCCCATGGTGGGATAGCTCAGTTGGTAAAGCACGAGACGTGGGTTCGAGTCCCACACTGGGCAAAAAGATTCCTGCACTGCAGAGGGTTGGACTAGATGACCCGTGTGGTCCCTTCCAGTTCTACAGTTTTAAGATTCTCTGTTATACTTATTTATTTATCATACTGATATCTTTTGTTCTGAGGTGGGGGAAATAAATAAGGGAGGGACCCTGGGCCACAAATCGTAGGTCAACTCCACATCTCACTCATCTCACACACACACCCCAGCCCAGAGATAATTCCCGCCTTCTCAGATATACTCCCAAATAGGTAGTTTATTTAATTTCATACGTGCATCTTCCTCCCCATTTTATTTATCTTTACACCACTGATTGTAAATAATATCTGTGTGGTGAACAAAGGAGTTTATAGAAACAAACAAAGAAAGAAAGAGCGGTATAAAATTATTATTATTATTAATTGAATTTATAGATAATCTTATATACCGGGAGTCTCAGGGCGGTTCACAGAATAAAATCAAGATATAAAACAATAAAATACACAATAAAAATGAAAACAACAACCCAATAGACCCCCGCAAAAAGGACATAGGATGTCAAACAGAAATCAAATTTCATCTACATGACAACCCTATCAGTTAGAGTGGGCTGGAAGAGTGACTGGTGTAAGGATTTGAACCCAGGCCTCTCCAAATTCCTGGTTTTGGGCTACATACACCCCAGGCATTTAAGTGTCTGGGGAACGGTGCAGGGAACTGTAGCTCTGTGAGGGGCAAACTACAGTTCCCTGGATGCTTGGGGGGAAGTCCTGCGCTTTAAAGAATATGGTGACACCAGGCGCTATTTCAGCTCCCTCTGACCGCTGGTTCCTGGTCCCTTAAGCAAACCAGAGGAACAGAGACGGAAAGGGTAAAAGACCCTCTAAACAAAGTGGGAAGTTTCTGAAATCGTTCTGGGGGCCACTCACACTGGCCCCTGTCCTTCCTCCCAGTGGTATGGCCTTGGGGAGCGACTCACGGCCCTTCTTCCCTATTCCTCCCCCCAGCCCATCATTTCTTCTCTTCTCTCAAACTCTCCAGCTCTCGAATCCTGTCCTCGCAAATTAGGTCAGGGTTTGCAAATCTGCTGCCGGCAGCAAAAGTGGAGGTCGCAGGCAGGAGCAGACAGGGGAGGGGGCTGGCGGAAAGGAGAGGGGGGGGACTTTGCGTCGGCTGATGCAAAAAGAGCCTTTAGTTTCCCGCCACCCCGTCCCCCCCCCAAGGATTCGGAAGTGGGGAGGTCTTGGCAAAAATGGGGTCTGGGACAAACTCCCTGCAACGGTGTCTTGAGCCTGTGTGTGAATTTGCCAGGCCAGAGTCCGCCTCGCAAGGTTGTTGTGATTGAATGATACAGAATAAAGGCCAAAGATCTCCCAGGGTGGGAGGGAGCTGATTTGCGGGTGGCCCAGCGATGAGGAGGTTTGGTTGGGGGGGGGAAGGCTGTGGGTTGAATTTAAGGGGGCATCAGGAGCAGTTAACCTCTAGGGCAAAAGGGGACAGGACACCCCCCTCAGCTAAGGGGCAACAGGGTGATCTTCCAATCACTGCATCAGAGGACTCCCCGCCAAAAAGCTACCACCTTCCCGCCCCCAGGTGGGTGCCAGGAACACCGGAAATCCATGCCTACGCTGCACCTGTTGAATTTCCACCTTCTGCCCCACATTGTGATTTAAGGCAAAATGTGGCGACTCCATTTACGGGTCTGGAGAGCGAGCGGAGCCGGTGTGAGTTTTTCCCCTAGTTAAGTTCTAGCACAGGGGTCAGCAAACTTTTTCAGCAGGGGGCCGGTCCACTGTCCCTCAGACCTTGGGGGGGGGGTGGACTACATTGGGGGGGGATCAAATTCCTATGCCCCACAAATAACCCAGAGATGCATTTTAAATAAAAGGACACATTCTGCTCATGTTAAAAACATACATTCCTGGACCATCCGCAGGCCAGATTTAGAAGGCGATTGGGCCGCATCCGGCCCCCGGGCCTTAGTTTGCCTACCCATGTTCTGGCACATACGCATTCTGTTTTTTCCTATTGGCACAAAGTTACACATTTGTTTCCTTGCTGTGACCCCCTGATTTCTGGAGTGCCCTGAGTGCGGATCTTACCATCATGGCTTAGAGATGGAGGAGGAGAGCGAGAAAGACTTGGCAGGCTGGGAAATCAGTAATTCACTTCCCAACATTGCAAATGTGATTTCCGGCAACTAGCACAATTTTTAGCTTGCTAAAGGTTTCTCTAGGTTAGCAGCTCTTGCGCAACTTACTCGTGAAGCTGTCGAGAGCTCATGCGCTGTAATAAACAGGATAATAGAACTGTAGCGTTGGAAGGATCCCTGTGGGTCATCTAGTCCAAAACCCTGCAATGCAGGAATCTCCAGGACAGACAGCCATCCAACCTCCGTTTAAAAACATCTAATGAACGAGAGTCCACCACCTTCATTTCACCACCACTGCACATGGTAATATTTTAATTCTGAATTTTCAAAAATTTTCGCCACGCACCCTGGGACCCGCAGGTTGGAGGGCAGGTAATAATGACACTAATTGTTAAAAGGCCAAATGGCAGACTTGGGGAAATGGAACGCTTCCCTGCCAGAATGTTGCGTCAGAGGCAAAATGTCTTCCAAAATAAACAAGTTCAACGCTCATCAGTATTCTAGAAGATCCAGGTTGGGGAGACATGTTTGGAGAGAGGTGGTGCCAATTCAGGTCTGGAGAGACACAGATAGCAGAAGGCAGAAAAAGCAATGCAATATTCACATGAGGATTGTGTCTTAAAGGGAAACAGAAAAGGATTGTGCTGTCGTTCACGTCTTCTGTGCTTCGCTCTTTTTCCCACAGGTGCTCACCACTTGGCGAATCTATCTCTTTGGGCTAAAGGTACCAGCCAAGGTGAGTGGAAGAACAAATGAGAGATTTTGTGTGTGTGTGTGATTTAAAATACATTTATACCTCTTTACACATCATACACAACAAAGTAAAGTTTTTGTTTGGGAATTGTAACTCTGTGATGGATAAACTACAGTTCCCACGATTCTTTTTGGGAAATAAAGTGCTTTAAATGTATCATAGTGTACATCCCGATCTCTGAGCAGCGAGAGACTCCTTGGGTCCCAGTGCTTACCCCAGAGTTCGGTTTCCTTGGGACGAAGGTCCATAGAGACAATGGTGTTTTTAAGATAAACGGTTTTATTTACATATATAACCTGGCTCACTCCCAGAGATCTTGCTTCCCCATTAGGTTATTAGGGAAGCCCCAAACAGATCACTTTGGGATCCAGCACAGAGCAAGAGAAGCCTTTGGGTCTCCGGCTTCCAGTGTCAGCCAAAAAAACGTACACCTTGGCCTATTTTTCTCCATCGGGTGAGGTGGGAGAAGGACTGTCTCCATGGCAACAGGGCAACCGCTTTGGACATGTAAATGGCGGTACTTAACTTGCCAGCTAAAGCCGTTACCTTCACAAAGGAACTGGCTTGGGTTTCTTCTTATCCATTCTAACCTCACGGGTACAGGATCACAGGCTTAGAAGGGACCCCTGGGTGTCATCCAGACTGACCCTTGAGGCGTTCCCAAAGTAAAGGAAAGATTGAACTCTGATTAATAAGAATACACACAGAGGCTTGAACCAGCAAGACTCTGGGAAGGGTGTGTATAATCATCTCTGTCTCCACCCTCCGGCCCAGGTCGTTTTATTGACAAAAGAACTTTTTACACAGTGTTCGTAAGAGCCAATCAGATTTCTTCTGAGCATTTCAACAAACCCCACGTGGGGACAAAGTTAAACTACCAAAACTAATTAAGCACACATATTTCTGGGGTAAACAAAACAGAACTACAAAGGAGTGCATTTGGCAACCCCTGAGGTCATAAACAAGCAATACACGTGATAAGAAGGATGGCCAGGAAGACAGCGATCATTATCACCTTCAGGTGAGATCTATTTCCTGGCCCTAAGATTAACATCCTAAGATTAACATATCGGAAAAGCTACATCAACGAAACTTGCCCACTATCTTTATGGCCCAGGATGCCTTTCTGGCAAAGCAACTGGGCTGCATACGTGACTGGTCAAGAAAGAGAGATGGGCAGGAGAGAAAATGGCCAGAGATGCAGAGGGTTGTGGGATTTGATCAGAAATTATTGTCAATGTATCAAACCCAGTCAACACAATGCATTCATCGTGGACACAATGGCTTGATGCATATTTTATAATTCCTCATAGTAATCCCACCTGACCCCACACTCTGGATATTTGCATTCCTACAGACCCTCCCCAAACCTATAGCAGAATAATAATAATAATAATAATAATAATAATAATAATAATAATAATAATAATAATAATTTATTTATACCCCGCCCATCTGGCTGGGTTTCCCCAGCCACTCTGGGCGGCTTCCAAAAAAATATTAAAATACTATGATACATCAAACATTAAAAGCTTCCCTAAACAGGGCTGCCTTCAGATGTCTTCTAAAAGTCTGGTAGTTGTTGTTCTCTTTGACATCTGGTGGGAGGGCGTTCCACAGGGAGGGCGCCACTACCGAGAAGGCCCTCTGCCTGGTTCCCTGTAACTTGGCTTCTCGCAGTGAGGGAACCGCCAGAAGGCCCTTGGAGCTGGACCTCAGTGTCCGGGCAGAACGATGGAGGTGGAGACGCTCCTTCAGGTATACTGGGCCGAGGCCGTTTATGTATGTATGATGCGTATGCAGCCTAACAGTCATGGCTTCCTCCAGAAAATCCCGGGAACTGTAGTTTATTTATTTGTTATTACATTTATATAGCCACCTTTATCTTCCAAGGATCTCTAGGCTTCTGGCTCTCCTCCTCCATATTTCGTCCTTACAGCAACCCTGCGAGGCGGTTATTTATCCCTCAGAGAGCTACGATTCACAGCATCCTTAAAACTCCCGTTCCCAGGATTCTTCAGGGGAGGTTATGCGCTTTGAACGTGTGCCGTGGACGCGACATTCGCTTCGGTCGCGTCGCAACAAGTGACTCTTCTTTTCCCCTCCCTTGCAGCTCGAATGCTCGTTCAATGTCCTGGAGATCCGAGCCTTAAATGCCCTGCATCACAACCAGGTAGGAGCAGGGGGCATCTCCCGCAAAGGGGTGCTCTTACGATACGATAATCTTTGTTGTCATTGTCCCATACGGAACAACAAAATTGAAAAAATCTACATCAGACATTCAAAAACCAACAAGCCTGCTATCCCAGCTATGCCAGCCTGATTAACCCCCTAAAAACTCTGATACCTCGTAATTAAATACAATATACTCCCATAGAGACTACCTTAAGTTAAAGGGACCCCTGACCATTAGGTCCAGTCATGGCTGGCTCTGGGGTTGCGGCGCTCATCTCACTTTATTGGCCGAGGGAGCCGGCGTACAGCTTCCGGGTCATGTGGCCAGCATGACTAAGCCGCTTCTGGCGAACCAGAGCAGCGCACGGAAACGCCGTTTACCTTCCCACCAGAGCGGTACCTATTTATCTACTTGCACCTTGAAGTGCTTTTGAACTGCTAGGTTGGCAGGAGCAGGGACCGAGCCACGGGAGCTCACCCCGTCGTGGGGATTCAAACCGCCGACCTTCTGATCGGCAAGTCCTAGGCTCTGTGGTTTAACCCACAGTGCCACCCGTGTCCCTAAAAATACCCAATAATTAAATGCAATGTACTCCCACGGAGAGTACCTTACACTGCATTTAAAACCAAAATCACATTTGGATAGAAACTGTTTCTCAGGCAGCTAGTCCTAGTCTTTATAACCCTGTACCTTCTTCCAGAAGGCAGAAGCTGAAAGAGATCATTTCCAGGGTGCGCACTATCCTGCGCCATCTCTCCAGCTTTCTTATGACACCTGGAAGCATAGATTTGATCCAAGGTGGGAAGAGTGCACCCAATTATTCTCTCCGCAGTCTTTACAACCCTGGACAGCATTGTCTTTTCCCTGACCGTGCAGCTCCCAAACCACACATGATGATGACACTGGTGTCTGTCGGGTGCTGACGGCCTTTTGCCTTCCTTCCACATTCAGATCCTGGTGGAGACGGAGAAGGCCAACTACAGCTTGAAATTCCCCACCCCGGAAAGCGCTGACCAGGTCACGAGGCACGTCAACACTTCCTTAGCCAAAATCTTCCCTAGCCCAGCCTCTGTGTGAGTATGAAGAAGCCGTAGGGCGGGGAGAACATTGGCTGCGGGTGGCGAGGTTGCCAAATTCTCAGCCGTTCGCTGTAACGGCGCCTTTCACGACAACCTTTGTGTGTGGGCGTGAGCAGAGGACCAAGGTGTTGCGGAAAACATGGAGGCGACGATGATGATGATAAACTACAGTGGTACCTCAGGTTACATACGCTTCAGGTTGCAGACTCCGCTAACCCAGAAATAGTACCTCGGATTAAGAACTTTGCTTCAGGATGAGAACAGAAATCGTGCTCCGGCAGCGCGGCAGGAGCAGGAAGCCCCATTAGCTAAAGTGGTGCTTCAGGTTAAGAACAGTTTCAGGTTAAGAATGGACCTCCAGAATGAATGAAGTACTTAACCCAAGGTACCACTGTATAGAAAAGGCCAGAATCGCACAGCACAATTCAAAGTGTTAGTGTTGACTTTTAAAGCCCTAAACGGCCTCAAAGACCCAGTATACCTGAAGGAGAGTCTCCACCCCCATCGTTCAGCCCGGACACTGAGGTCCAGCGCTGAGGGCCTTCTGGCGGCTCCCTCATTGCGAGAAGCCAAGTTACAGGGAACCAGGCAGAGGGCCTTCTCGGTAGTGGCGCCCACCCTGTGGAACACCCTCCCATCAGATGTCAAAGAGATAAACAACTACCTGACATTTAGAAGACATCTGAAGGCAGACCCTGTTCAGGGAGGTTTTTAATGTGTGACATATTAATGTATTTTTAATCTTTGTTGGAAGCCGCCCAGAGTGCCTGGGGAAACCCAGCCAGATGGGCGGGGTACAAATAATATATTATTATTATTATTATTATTATTATTATTATTATTATTATTAATTTATTTATTTCTTGTCTGTGTGGAACTGACTTCCCTTTCTAAATTCTAATGTGGAATGTATAGGATTTTCACCACAGAGATGCTAAAGGCTAGACTAGCAGCCTTCCCTCGCACCCGGTACCCTCCAGACATCCAGTTTCTTGAGCTTTCATCCTGATCTGCTTGTGCATAGCTTTCATTGCGCACCCAGCATTAATCCTGATTTGTTCGCAGGGTGTTTACGCAATAGCTCCATGGCTGGAGGCTAGGTGCTTCTGAAAACCAGTTGCTGGAAGCGGCAGGAGGGGGGAGTGCCGTGTTTCTGTTGCCCTCAGGTCTTGCTTGCGGGTTTTCCTTGCTTGGCCGCCTCGAGAACAGGCTGCTGGACTAGATTGGCCCCTGGCCTGACCCTGCTGCCAGTCTCTTCTCATGCTTTTAGACGTCTCCCCATTAGCAATCCATAGCCCATCATTCTCCAAGCCACAAAAAGTCTTTCTCTTTTTTAAAGTGGATTTTTTAAAAAATGCTAGGGCGTGGGAGTGCTTCAGACCACTTTATATCTGCGAATCTCCAAACTCCCGGAACGCACTTGACTCCCTCTTGTGTGCCCCACAACTCCTGTTCGTTCCAGCCAGGCGCCAGGGGCGCTGGGAGTTGTAGTTCAACTTGATTTGGAGGTTAGAAGAGGTTGGCACAGAGAGAGACCACCCTGTGCCTGCTGAGAAATAGAGCTTTTGACAGTGGGGTTTCTCCCCCACCCCCCAAATTGTTTCCACACTAATTGATTTCTATCTTCTGGGGTTAGCAACATCCTTGCAGTGGCGGAGATGGCTTGGCCCCCAAAGCCACCACCACCCTCGTACCTATGGGACCGCCTCTCCTGGTATGTCCCACAGAGGAACTTACGGTCTTCAAATAAAAACATCTTGGAGGTCCCAGGCCACAGAGAGGTTAGGCTGGCCTCAACCAGAGCCAGGGCTTTTTCGGCCGTGGCCCCGATCTGGTGGAACGCTCTGTCCCAAGAGACGAGGGCCCTGAAGAACTTGACATCTTTCCGCAGGGCCTGCAAGACAGAGATGTTCCACCAGGCCTTTGGCCAAGACACAGTCTGACCCCCTGTCTCCTTCTGTAATCCTCATAGAACGCTAGCCCAATGGTTGCCATCAATTTGAGTTGAATTAATTTTATAATGAAATGATTTTAGAATCTTGTACTGTTTTATTGTTGTTAGCCGCCCTGAGCCCGGCTTCGGCTGGGGAGGGCGGGATATAAATAAAATTTATTATTATTATTTATTACCCTTAATCCCAGAAAGCCTGACCCCATGGTTGTTCTGGTGCCTCCCCCCATCGCTGGTGTCTCATAAGCAGAGCTCTGCTGGAACAGGTCAAAGGACCCTGTGGCCCAATGGGCAACTCATCTTGCTGTTGACCCGAAGGTTGGTGGTTCGAGCCCACCAGGGGCGGCTGTGGGCAGGATGCCTGCATTTCAGGGGGGTTGGACTAGATGACCCTCGGGGTCCCTCCCAACTTCTCAATTCTATGATTTCAAGAGTGGTGGTGGGGAAAACCTAGTCCAGTATCCTGTTCTCACAGAAGCCGCAGTGCGAAGCCCAAAAACAGGACCAGCGTGAAACAGTGGCAAAGCTCTCTCCCTGCTTGCGATCCCCAGCAACTTGTAGGGCTCCATTTCCTGACCCAGACAGCTGAGTTCTCTCGCAGGGGGATTAAAAAAAACCCCTTTTTGAAAGAGTGGAAGGAGGAGGCAGGCAAACAGGCGACAAGCTGTTAGGTCGGGGCGGGCAGACGTTTGGCCCTCCGGACATTGCTGAACTACAGCTGCCGTCATCGCTGGCCATTGGCAGTGCTTGCCGGCACTCATGGGAGTTGTAGTTTGGCAACACCCGGAGGGACCAAAAAGGGTCCCCCACCGCTGCGTTAGGGAAGAGGCGACCCCCAAATTTTCAGGGGTGTGCGCATATCCCTCGCACTTTCAGTGCAGCAGTGTGGCAGAGTGGTTTATGGAGAATAGGCCTAGGAGTTCAAATCTCTGCTCAGCTATGAATCTTTACTGGGTGACCCTGGGACAGTCACAGTTTCCCAGCCTAACTTATCTCACCAGGTTAGGATGTCCCTATTTTCATTGGAGGAATGTTGAAAGGTATGGATATTTGTGAGGATTAAAGGGGGGAAACCATGGATACCACTTTAAGCTCTTTGGAGAATGCATGTGTGGATCAATCGATCAATAACTTGTCGTGCTCTTGTGATGCAGTATTTAGACAAGACTATCAGATCAGTTAAAGATTGGTGGTGGTGGGACTGTTACTATGATTATTTTATTGTTATGCTGTCCGTTGTTGTGCTTTTTTATTACAGTGGTACCTCGGTTTTTGAGCGTCTCGGAAGCTGAACGTTTTGGTTTTCGAACACTGAAAACCCGGAAGTAATTGCTTCCATTTTCGAACGCGCCTTGGAAGTCGAACATGTTTTTCCACTGCATGTTTTTCAGTTTTTCCAATTGAACTTGCAGCCAGCCCTTTGCGCCTCGGTTTTCAAACATTTTGGAAGTCGGACGGTCATCTGGAACGTATTGCGTTCGAGAACCGAGGTACCACTGTACTATGCTCCGTAAAATGTGTGTTTAATGTCGTACACTGTTACACTGAGATCTTTTGATAAAGGGCAGTATATAAATCGAATAAACGATAACAAAATAAGTCAGGCAATGCCTTCCTTCTCCTCCCCTTGTCGCAGCTGCCTCATACGCCATGGGACCGTGGAGACCCCAGAGACGCCGCGCGACATGTCCCCCAACTCTGAAAGCTCCAGCTCCACGACGCACAGCATTTGCGGTGAGGGGGGAAGATGGAGAGGCGAGGGGGGTGGGGGGGCGGCCATTGGGTGTGTGGAATGTTCCGGAACCTGCCAGGGTTTTCCTCCCGCTTCCCAGCGCCCAGAGAGGCAGGTGGTGCGATCTTCATTCACAGGAAACTATATGAAATTTTAATTACAGCCGCTGCATTATGCACTTAACCCACTGACCCGAATCCCGGAAGGGGTGTCCTGAAGAAAACACAAATTGCTTTCCTGGATCGGGCAGAAAAGTGCATTTAGCCCAGCCTTCTGTCTCCAGGGCTAGCAGCCAAATGGGCCTCGGAGGCCCACAACCCGGGCTTGGCGGTCAGAGGCATCTTCTCAAGCCTGCCTCTTAACAACGGGTAATCAAAGGTATATTGCATCAAGGCAGGCAGAGGTTTGCAGCCTTTCTGAGTCCACGGCTCCCTTGATCAACTGCATTCTTTCTTTTTTCTTTTTCTTTTTTTATAAATAAATTTTTTATTGGTTTTACAAAGTTTTTATAAACACAAACAAATCGACAAACACACAAACATGTATAATTCCGTGTCCCTTTTTTCTTAAACCTTACTTCGCCGACTTCACCTTACCTCCCCTTTCTGCATTCCAATTTCCAAAGTTATTTCAGCAAATCCTAAATTTATTTTATCAAATCTTTCCCTTATTCTTTTCTTTTACTTAATCTTTTACAGCTGTAACCCCCATTTATCTCTAAAACCTCCGCATCTTAGCATTCATTAATTTTGCAGATCAACTGCATTCTTTCTGCGTCACCCCTGTGGGGCTCAGGAGCCCAGTTATGTTACCCCTTGCCTGCAGAGCAGGCAGACCCTCACCCCTTTTCAAACGCCCTTCTCTCGGATTCCCCGCCTTGGGAGTCCTCTGGGCAGCTGCTCCTGGTCTCTGAGCTGCCTCCCATGACCCATAGATAGGTGCTTCTTCACACTGTCCCACAGGGGCCTGGGACTTGCCTGTCTACTCCCAATGTGGGTCGTATGCAGCCTGGGACCCACGTACCTACGGGATCGCCTCTCCTGGTATGCCCCGCGGAGGACCTCAAGGTCCACAAATGACAACACTTTGGAGGTCCCAGGTCGCAAGGTGGTTAGATTGGTCTCCACTAGGGCCAGGGCCTTTTCAGTACTGGCCCCGACTTGGTGGAACGCTCTGTCACAAGAGACCAGGGCCCTGCAGGATTTGACATCTTTCCGCAGGGCCTGCAAGACGGAGCTGTTCCGCCTGGCCTTTGGTTTGGACTCAGTCTGACCCTTATGTCTTCCCTCCCCTTATGGTTTTGATTAATAATAATAATAATAATAATAATAATAATAATATCGCGCCCTCCCCAGCCAAGGCCGGGCTCAGGGCGGCTGACAAGCAATAATAAAAACAAGTTGAATGAATACAACTTAAAAACAAGATTAAGACAACATTAGGACATTGAAACATTAAAATGCAGCCTCATCACAGGAGGAGAAAGGGCTACTACTAAAATGAGGCTGCATTTTAAATTGTATTTTAACTCATATTTTAACCCGTATTTTAATGAACTGTTTTTTCTCTTTTTCTATTGCGTTTTATTGTAATTTTATTGGTGTTAGCCGCCCTGAGCCCGGCTCTGCCAGGGAGGGCAGGGTATAAATAATTAATAATAATAATAATAATAATAATAATAATAATAATAATAATAATAATAATTAACAGCAAGGGCTGAGGCCAGCACCTTACTCACTTTGGGAGGCAGCAGTGGGCCCTGCGAGGCCTGCATGGTGGAAAGGCGCGCCCTCAGCACTGGGCACTCAGCTCCCAGGCAGGCATTGCACACAGCAAGCACATGAAAGGCTAGCACAGCGCCTGTCTGCCTGCCTGCCCAGCTTCCCACCTATCTGTCCATTCCCAGCTCTACCTCTCTTTCAAATCAGAACCAGTGAAGGCGGTGAAGGTCCTGTGTGAGTGTCTGGAGGCGGTTGGAGGATGGATGGCGGCTAACAGATTGAGGTTGAATCCTGACAAGACAGAAGTACTGTTTTTGGGGGACAGGAGGCGGGCAGGTGTGGAGGACTCCCTGGTCCTGAATGGGGTAACTGTGCCCCTGAAGGACCAGGTGTGCAGCCTGGGAGTCATTTTGGACTCACAGCTGTCCATGTAGGCACAGGTCAATTCTATATCCAGGGCAGCTGTTTATCAGCTCCACCTGGTGCGCAGGCTGAGACCCTACCTGCCTGTGCACTGTCTCGCCAGAGTGGTGCATGCTCTAGTTATCTCCCGCTTGGACTACTGCAATGCACTCTACATGGAGCTACCTTTGAAGGTGACCCGGAAACTACAACTAATCCAGAATGCGGCAACCAGACTGGTGACTGGGAGCGGCCGCAGAGACCACATAACACCGGTCTTGAAAGACCTACATTGGCTCCCAGTACGTTTCCGAGCACAATTCAAAGTGCTGGTGTTGACCTTTAAAGCCCTAAACGGCCTCCGTCCAGTAGACCTGAAGGAGCGTCTCCACCCCCATCATTCTGCCCGGACACTGAGGTCCAGCGCCGAGGGCCTTCTGGCGGCTCCCTCATTGCGAGAAGCAAAGCTACAGGGAACCAGGCAGAGGGCCTTCTTGGTGGTGGCACCCTCCCTGTGGAACGCCCTCCCAGCAGACGTCAAAGAGATAAACAACTACCTGACATTCAGAAGACATCTTAAGGCAGCCCTGTTCAGGGAAGTTTTTAATGTATGATATTTTAGTGTTTTTTTGTTTCTATGGAAGCCGCCCAGAGTGGCTGGGGAAACCCAACCAGATGGGAGGGGTACAAATAATAAATTATTATTATTATTATTATTATTATTATTATTATTATTATCCCAACAGCAAGCGCTGGCAGACTGACTGGCCGGACTCCCTCACCTACTTGCCTGCTTACTCTGAGTCTGCCTCAGCTGCTGGCAACCAGCACCCCCTGGCCAGCCCTAGAGGCACCATTTGCCTGCAGAGCTTGTAGCCAGGGCTGCAGCAGCAAACAGCTGTGCAAGCCTTTGGGAGGCAGAGACATGAGAGGGCGTCAGAGGATGGAGGGAAGGAAAGAAATTTAAAAATTAATCCAGAATGCGGCAGCCAGGCTGGTGACGGGAAGTGGCCACCAAGACCATATAACACCTGAAAGACCTGAATTGGCTCCCAGGACGTTTCCGGGCACAATTCAAAGTGTTGGTGCTGACCTTTAAAGCCCTAAACGGCCTCAAAGGCCCAGTATACCTAAAGGAGCGTCTTCACCCCCGTCGTCCAACACAGACACTGAGGTCCAGCTCTGAGGGCCTTCTGGCAGTTCCCTCACTGCGAGAAGTGATGTTACAGGGAACCAGGTAGAGGGCCTTCTCGGTGGTGGCACCCGCCCTGTGGAACGCCCTCCCACCAGATGTCAAGGCAATAAACAACTATTTTACTTTTAAAAGACATCTGAAGGCGGCCCTGTTTAGGGAAGTTTTTACGTTTGACGCTGTATTGATTTTGATATTTGGTTGGAAGCCGCCCAGGGTGGCTGGGGAGACCCAGTCAGATGGGTGGGGTATAAATAATAAATTATTATAATTATTATTATAAGAGGGACAGAGGCCGGTATTGCCTGCGGCACCCTTGACTATCATTCAAGGCACCCCAGGGTGTCACAGCACACTGGTTGAGAACAACTGAAAACAGGGAAGCTCCAAGCAAGCCTAAGACATGGGTAGGCAAACTAAGGCCCGGGGGCCGGATCCGGCCCAATCGCCTTCTCAATCCGGCCCGCGGACGGTGCAGGAATCAGTGTGTTTTTACATGAGTAGAATGTGTGCTTTTATTTAAAATGTATCTCTGGGTTATTTGTGGGGCATAGGAACCCCTTTCATATCCCGTTTAGTTGCATACAGCGCTCCCCATTTTCTACCCCTCCAAGCATTGATCAGACTATACCAGTTTAGTAAACTTAAAATGCTTTACTTACTAAATGTTCCAAAAGTCAGATTTGTGCATTTATCCAAGCAGCAGCAAGGAGAACACAGGCAGAATATTCTTGGGCAGAAAATACAGAAAGATATCTTCAAACACATGCTCTGAGCTTGGAGAAAACGTCCTCCCTGGTGGATGACATGGCACAGAAAGGAAGGAACAGGAAGAGAAGGCTTCACTTCCCCTCACTGGAGAAAAGGGGGTGTGACCTAGCTGAGTCTAGGAATCGGCCTCTGTGGTCTTAACCCCTTCACGCATTAACTAGCACTCGTGCATAGTTATGGTTGACTGCAATTTCCCACACACCTTGGCTAAAGAAATGCATTTTGCAGGGAGGAAGAACCAAGAGAGGCATGAAGAGGGCGAAGGAGAAAGTAGTGTCACGCAGGCACAGTCTCAGATTTCTTGGGGGAAACTTTGGAGAGAAGGGGACTTAGGCAGCTGTGGGAAGCTTCAGTCTCTGCAACAGCTTCATAGGACTTAACAGATGGACATAAAAACCAGTTAAGAGACTTATGCTGCAAGATTGGAAAGGCAATCCTGGTTGGATGAAAATCTGACCTGCTTACACTTGTCTGTTTCGTTTAGACATCTCTTTAGACTGCTGATATTAATGTACAAATTTAAAGCACAATGGATGAAATATTCCTATTACCCATCGGCTTTTATTGTAGTGGCTTTAATCATTATTATCATTTTACAACGACAATGATTTTCATATTTTTTAAAAAATAAAGGGAAAGGAAAACATTGGGTCGGATTCAAGTTTTCCTCACCAGGAGGGGAGAACCATGTACGCCACCTTTTTTTGCTCCTTGGAGAAAAAAGGTGAAATGGGAATGCAAGATACAAAGAAGTTGGCCGTGTCGATTGATTTCTGTGGGTCTTCTCTGAGTAGGACTTACGCCAGACGTTCGGGTTGTATTCCACTGGCTTTCCCTCAGAGCACACCCGCCGTGTTGAACAGCCGTGGTGAATTCAGGCCTGTGAATTCCAGTAGGTCTACTTGGAGTAACAGTTAGCTGAAAGATGAGAATGTTTACAAGAACGAGGCCTTCGTACGGAGGATCCTGAGCGATAATATGCGCCCTTTTGCTTTTCTTCAGGAGGCTTTTCGGAAACCTACGCGGCTCTCTGCGACTACAACGGACACTCTTGCCGTGAGGAGGTGCAGTGGGTAAGTCGGTGGACCCGATTCGGAGGCACCCTCTTCGATAACCTTGAGCAGAGAGACCCCCTTCGCCAGAGCAAGGGGGTTAGCAATTGTATCCTGAAAAAAGAAACCACCAGGAAAGTAGCAATTGCTCAGGATGTGGCTGCTTTGTGGCTTTCTCACTTCCTCGCTGGCCACAAGGACTTTTAGGTGGAGCAACTCGCACGGGGTGGCGGTCCCCACCCCTTCCGCCTCGCCCAGGGGCTTGGTGCAAATTGAGGCACCTTCGCTCGGTTTCCAAAACCCTCGTTTCCTGCTCTTCTGCTCAGAAACAATATGCAAATCTGCTCTGGGAGGTTTCTGGGCGAATGTGACAGGCAAATCCAGGCCACAGTCAGTGATGATGGCAGCCTAGGAAAAATATGTGTGTGTGGGGGGGTTTGGGGGGGTTGTAGCGGGAAGTTTGGGCTGGAAATAGAGAACCTGGGGGTGGAGAAGATCTGGCAGCAGAATGGTTTCATGTGTGTTTTGTGGGTGTATGAAGATGGATATATTATCTTGGTTTTTGTGGTGGGTTTACCTCTTCCTCCATTCAAAACTCTGAAACTCACTGGCTTATCTTGCGCCTACCTCACAGGATTGTTGTGGGGGGACAGGACAGGAGGAGAAAACCTTCTTACGTTGCCCTGAGCTCCTTAAGGGAAACTATATTAATCATCAACTGATTTCTTTTCTTTCTGGCTACCTTCTTATCCCTCGCGCTGTAGGACGTTGACACAATTTACCATTCCGAAGACAACCGGGAATTCAACCTCCTCGATTTCTGTCACCTGGAAAGCCGGTGAGGAGAAGCCACGTAAAACCATCTCTGATAATAATAATAATAATAATAATAATAATAATATATTATTATTATTATTATTTCTACCCCGTCCATCTGGTTGGGTTTCCCCAGCCACTCTGGGTGGCTTTGAACATTAAAAACTCGCTTCCCCCTACCCTACCCTGGTCCACTCTCCATGTAGCCCCACAGACCTCAAATCCATCCTCAAACTGCTATGCGCTCACTAGGTGACCTTAGGCAAGTGCCTCAGTCTCTCCCCCTTCTATCTGCAGTATGGGTCTAATAGTGCCGGCCTACCTTGGAAGGCTGTTGTGAAGATTGCCTTGTGAAGCACCCAGGTCACCCACACCATGCATTTAAAGTACACGGCTTCCCCCAGAGAATTCTGGGAGCTGTGGTTTGTGGAGGGTGCTGGGAATTGTAGCTTGGGCCAGGGGCAAACTGCAGTTCCCAGGCTTCCCCTGAGGGGAAGCGATGTGCGTTAAGTGTACAGCCAGTGCCGGATTTATGTATAAGCTAAACAAATTATAGCTTAGCCCCCCCCCCCTCTCTTGAGGGCCCCCAAAAAATTAAAAGGAAAAAAACCCTGGATCTACATTTCCAAAATACAAGATAAAACACAAATACAGTGGTGCCCCGCAAGACGAATGCCTCGCAAGATGGAAAACTCGCTAGATGAAAGAGTTTTCCGTTTTGGAGGTGCTTCGCAAAACGAATCTCCTATGGGCTTGCTTCGCAAGACAAAAATGTCTTGCGAGTTCCTGCGGGGTTCCCCCCCTTTTTCTAAGCTGCTAAGCCGCTTATCAGCTGATCCGATAAGCCGATAAGTTCGCTAAAAGCCGCTAATAGCGCTAATAGCACTAATCCGTCAATGAGCTTGCTTTGCAAGACGAAAAAACCGCTAGACGAAGAGAATCACAGAACGGATTCTTTTCGTCTTGCGAGGCACCACTGTAAAATGGCTTTAGATACCTATTAGGTCCATAAGTATAGCATATATTCAACACAAACAACAGCAACAATTTGTTGTTGACAAAGGACAACTGGACATATAAAGGGCCCCATTACCTTCAGTAGCTGAGGGCCTCATCAAACCTAAATCCGGCCAACATAATTAACAGGGCACTGAAATATTACAGAGGTCGAAACGAAACATTGCTAAGGGAAGTCGGATATAAAACACGCATTTCAAACGGCACAATTAGCAAGAGAATAAAATCAGAAGAGAAGGTATCTGCTGCCGTCGCCGATGGTGGTTCATGGTGGGCAGAAACGGCTGCAGAAGCTCAGTGAGTCTGCACTGAGAGGCAGCCAAGATTGGCTCAGCAGCCTTAGCTTTTTGCAGCTGGAGTCAGTCCAGGCAAGGACTTGCCACTCCCTCCCCTAATCCCATTTCCCTCTCCCCCCTTTCTGCTTCGCCTCGCAGGGACTTGGCTCTGATCGTGGCTGCTTTGGCATACAACCAGTGGTTCACCAAACTCTACTGCAAGGACTTGCGGCTGGTAGGTCTCCCAAACTGCGGGCAGGCGGCTGGGTGCCGATTGGGTCTGGAGGCAAGGAGGCTACCATTAGGTGGCACCAGAGCCCACGACCGGCAGAGCCAAGTAATTCAAGTTTGGTCCTCCTCTCTGCCGAGTCCTGCAAAGGCCACTCTTGAGACGAAGGAGGAGGAATTCTGACAACCAATGAAAACCCCGGGACTGGTTGTTAAACAGGAAGGCAAGTCAGGGGCTGGCCGACAGCAGTGCAGTGTAGTGGTTAGCGTGCCAGACTAGGATCTGGGAGAGACCAGGGTTCAATTTCCTGCTTGGCCCACAAAGCTCACTACTGGGTGACCCTGGGTCAGTCTCACTGCCTCTCAGCAAAGGTAAAGGGACCCCTGACCATTAGGTCCAATCGTGGCCGACTCTGGGGTTGCGGCACTCATCTCGCTTTATTGGCCGAGGGAGCCGGCGTACAGCTTCCGGGTCATGTGGCCAGCAGGACTAAGCCGCTTCTGGCGCACCAGAGCAGCGCACGGAAATGCCGTTTACCTTCCCGCCGGAGCGGTACCTATTGATCTACTTGCACTTTGACGTGCTTTCGAACTGCTAGGTTGGTAGGAGCAGGGACCGAGCAACGGGAGCTCACCCCGTAGCGGGGATTCGAACCGCCGACCTTCTGATCAGCAAGTCCTAGGCTCTGTGGTTTAACCCACAGCATCACCCGTGTCCTTGCCTCTCAGCCTAGCCTACCTCGAAAGGCTGTTGTGGGAATTTAAATGAGCAGGGAGAACTTGTGTACACCACTTTGAGCTCCTTGGAGGGAGAAAGGTGGGGTAAAAATGCAGTAAAATAAAAATAAATTTTAAAAAGAATGATTGCCTCCACTGAAAGGAACCAAGTGGGTGCATGGAACAAAGAATTTCCTTCAATCTTAGGCTAACCCACACCTGGGATTTTTGCTCCTCCGCCAGTCTTAGAGGCACAGGTGCCAGTTCAGAGGAATGGCTGCCAGCTTTGGCAATAATAATAGTAATAATAATAATTTAATATGTGTACCTGCCCATCTAGTCGGGTTTCTGCCGCCACTCTGGGCGGCTTCCAACAGAAGGCAGCAGCGATGCTCGGTCCAGGTTTGCCCTCCCGCCGTTTACTCCCTTCCCACCCCGTTCGAAGCACCCACCAAAACCTTCCCTGGCACCCACACCTCTTCTTTCCTCCCTAGGGCTCCGAGGTTGCTGAACAGGTTCTTCACACGGTGAGCAAATCCCACCACCTAGAGGAGCTGGTGCTGGACAATGCGGGGTTAAAAACGTGAGGCATTGCTAGATTCACCTTTGCGCCGCTGCATGCGGATTGGGGGCGGGGGAGAGAAAGTCTTCCGGTTTCCGTAGGTTCCTTTCGGCCGGGGCCAAGCCCAGGGGTGATGCTGAGGGTATGCCGCAAAGTTCGGGTCCAATTTTTGCGGTGTGCACCTTCAGCACTGGACTTTCTGCACATTGCTGTACTTTCAGTCGCAGAGAGCCTGTTGCTATTTCTATTGCTATTTCATCGCTTGCAGTCTGCACCGGTGGGAGGGGCTTGGTGGAATGGGAGGGGCTTGGTGGAATGGGAGGGGCTTGGTGGAATGGGAGTGGCTTGTGGATGGTATCCCCTGACGTTTCCTGTTCTGGGCATGTATTGCAGGTCTTTCTGTACCTGCGCATGCACACCTTTTCAAAGAAATATTCATAAATCCCAGTAATGTCATTTTAAGGTTGCAGGTCTTTCTCCCAATATGGGGCAGCTGCGTATTCCTGCATCGCAGCGAGTTGGACTAAATGATCCTCAGGGTCCCTTCCAACTCTGCAATCCCACAATTCTTTGAATACTCTGGGGTTTTGCTGCATTGCCGCAATAAAAGCATACCACCTTGCAAAGGTGTGTACACCCTAAAAGATGGGTTTAAGGGGGGGGGGAAACAACCTGTAAAATGAATATCAGTTGAGTATACAAGCGCATATACTAGCAGCCTTGTTTACCATGGTTTGGAATGGGCAAAATTGAAGCTTATTCTGGTTACCTTGCGAGGGGAGATAGTGATTTCTTTCTTTTGGAAAAAAAAGAAAACAGTACTGAGACCTTGTGGAAGGGTGATATTCACCTGACTTAAGACTTCCACTATCATCTGTCTGTCTATCTATCTATCTATCTATCTATCTATCTATCTATCTATCCATCCATCCATCCATCCACACCAGGCATAGGCAAACTTGGCCCTCCAGATGTTTTGAGACTACAATTCCCATCATCCCTGACCGCTGGTCCTGTTAGCTAGGGATCATGGGAGTTGTAGTCCCAAAACATTGAGAGGGCCGAGTTTGCCTATGCCTGATACACACACACACACACACACACACACACACACACACACACCCAGCTGTACCTCAGGGTCATGGGTTTGAGCCTCACATGGGGCAAAAGATTCCTGCATTGCAGGGGGTTGGGCTAGATGACCCCCAGGGTCCCTTCCAACTCTGCAGTTCTGTCGTTCTGATTCTATGTGTAACTCCCTTCTAAACATGCTGAGATTCAAGCATATCTTCCACATGCGGCTGTGAGTATCAGTTGGTTCCCTCAGGCTGCTGTGAAACAATATAGCAAGAGAGCTTTTTTTTTAAGCCTGAAATTAAATTTTAAGCAGCAATTAAATTTTTATTTATGATTTTCACTTTTATACATTTCAATAATTTTGCAATCGTTTTAACATTTTGAAACTTGACTTCCTTCCCTCTCTTTCTGCCGTTCCTTAAATATTTTTTTATATATTTTATGCATATTACAAATTAACTTAACGTACTCATTTATTTTTCTACTTTAAATATATACTGTACTCACATAAAATGGTAGGCTACTGCAATAATCCTGCCAATGTTCTTATCTGTATACTGTTTGTTTGTAAATATTCGATAAACCATTTCCATTCTTTTATAAAAAGTTTGTTACCTTGATTTCTTGTTTTTCTGGTATTTTTCGCCAATTCTCTACAGTTTGGGTAGTTTTGTCCCTATAATTCCCAAAAGGAAAGCTTCTTCTTATTATTATTTACAAACGTTATTTTAAACATATTTTTCAATTCATTATATAACATTGAAAAATATTGGCTGGCCTTTGGACGATGACAACATCACGTGGACACAGGGTGGGGGGGGCGACCCCTTTCAATGCCTGAATGACACCCATTCCAAATATACTCTCATCCGGAAGCACCCTCATTGCATTCTGAACAGATTAATCTGCTTTTATTTTGCTTCATATCCCCATTTTCGTCGGGAACTCAGCACGCAGAAGGCGGAGGTTTAACCCTTCCCTTCCCCAGCTGCGATCCTGACGTCCTTTCCCACCACCTTCTTCCACCCCTGGTGACAATTTTAATTCGGGAAGGGTTAAACCTGGTTTTAGAATCGTGTGTGCAGTTTTGCATCTGGGAGCCTTTGCGCTCTTGAGTTCAGCGGATCTCAAGAAAGCGATTGGTGGTACATGCGTGTGTGTTCAAAAAAGAAGCTGTTATATACTTTCGTGCAAATTAATTGAAACAAACAATGTAGTTTATTGTACAAAACTCACTTATACATGTATAAAACTCACATATACGTACATTAGTAACGGATATGACCTGCACTGTTTTTAAGCAGCATTTGAACACGGTTTGGCATGGAGTCTACTAGTTTTGAACAGTTACTGTTGATTTTCGGATCCCTGTGCCACACTTGAATCAGTGCCTGAATGAGCTTCTCTGTAGTCGTACAGTCTACAGCACGGAGGCGACTTTTGCACATAGCCCACAAATTTTCAATGGGATTTACGTCCGGGGAATTCCCCGGCCAATCAAGTACCTGTATTTGCTACTCTGTCATGAATTTCTTCATCACTTTCGATGTGTGACAGGGGGCTATGCTGCTGCAATGCCCCATTATCATCAGAATTCCTCGGGTTAAGTACTTAATTCGTTCTGGAGGTCCGTTCTTAACCTGAAGCACCACTTTAGCTAATGGGGCCTCCTGCTGCTGCCGCGCCGTCGGAGCACGATTTCTGTTCTCATCCTGAGGCAAATTTCTTAACCTGAGGTAATATTTCTGGGTTAGCAGAGTCTGTAACCTGAAGCATATGTAACCTGAAGCGTATGTAACCCGAGGTACCACTGTAACTCTTTTCCATCTCTGGAGTACAGTGGTACCTTGGGTTACATACGCTTACGGTTACAGACTCCGCTAACCCAGAAATAGCGCTTCAGGTTAAGAACTTTGCTTCAGGATGAGAACAGAAATCGCGCAGCGGCAGTGCAGCAGCAGGAGGCCCCATTAGCTAAAGTGGTGCTTCAGGTTAAGAACAGTTTCAGGTTAAGTACAGACCTCCGGAATGAATTACCGTATTTTTCGCTCTATAACATGCACCCGACCATAACACGCACGTAGTTTTTAGAGGAGGAAAATCCATAGGCATGCCACCCGTAGGCATTCCCTCCATAACACGCACAGACATTTCCCCTTACTTTCTAGGAGGAAAAAAGTGAGTGTTATGGTGCAAAAAATACGGTAAGTACTTAACCCGAGGTACCTCTGTAACTCTCGTAGAACCTCAATATATTGTGGCGAGCGCATCATTCCTTCTATTGGCTGCTGGCTTCTGACACCATAATGATCAACTGGCTTTTCGTGTTTGTTTTGAGTACAGGATTATGGGTAAGATAGAAAACATGCTTTGTTTCAATTAATTTGCACAAGGGTGTGTATGAACAAATGCAACCATCTTAATTACGAAAGGAGATCTCACTCCTGTCTCATCTTGGCCCTGCGACCCTTGATTCAATCCAGCTTTCCCTGTGACTTCCCTGCTGGGGAGCTTTCCTTTCACTTGTTTTTATCTCTCCGGGTCCATTTGCAGAGATTTCGCCCTGAAACTGGCCTGCGTCCTGGCGGAGAACCCAAACGCCGTCCTCCATGCCCTCACCCTCTCCCACAACCCCTTGGAGGACAAAGGTGAGGAGGGATCCTAAACCAACAAGGCCTTTGGGGGTAAAAAAAAAGCTTCTCTGCTCATTGCTCATCTTCGCCCCACTTTGCTTCTCGTCCCCCTTGAACAGGTCTCAGCGCCTTGAGCCAGCAGCTTCTGTGTTTCCCCAAAGGCCTCAGCAAACTTTGCCTTTCCAAGACCAGCATCACTGCTAAAGGTACGCTTGGCAGGGGTGGGCAAGCTCATAGCTGTCAACCGTCCCTTATTTGGCGGGAAAGTCCCTTATCCCAGCGCCGTGTCCCGCTGCTGTCCCTTACTGATGATGTCCCTTAAATTTCCCTGGTTTCAAAGGAAGCAGCTCCTCTCCCTCCCTCCCTGCCGGCCAGGGAGGAGGGAGGCTCCAACTGTGTTGCTTGGCTGCGTTGCTCACCCAATAAGGAGTCTAAGAACGACTGGGGGGGTGGAGCTCGCATGCCTTGTGCCAATCAAATCGGCCGCCTTGCCTGGGGACTCGCCTTTGCTCAGCGCTTCCCAGCGGAGAGGCGACGGTGGTTTTCCTTGCTGCATCCCCTTTGCCGGGTTGCTGTGCTGTGGGAACCACCGCTTGAGGCTTTGTTTGGCTGCTGGCTGGGCTTTCTGCCTTTGGCTCGGAGGGGCTCAGAAGTTGAACATACCTATGCCCAAAAAAATCCCTTATTTTGGCTGCTGATCTCTTAATTTTGAGGCTGCTGGTCCCTTATTTTCAAATCTGTAAGTTGACAGCTATGGGCAAGCTAGAGATTCCATACGTCCAGAATTTCCCATACATATCTGTGGGGATGTTCAGGGTGGCAGTAGAGGATATATTGTTTATTAATATCCTTCCTAACGTGCGCTAGCATGTTCCTTTACTTAGCAGAGTTACATTCCCCCTTTTTACATGCACAGCAGATAGCTGGTCGCAGGCTTGTACGAGCCTCTCGCTATTATACAATTCAGTCCATCTCAGATTGAGTTGTACGTTCCTGGCAAGTTGCCTTGAATCCCTCTTAAAAGAATAACAACGCCACAATCTTATGCAAAGTCAATAAAAGAAGTTTACTTACATCAGTTCACAGTTGGATTCCTGAAAGCAGACTTAGTTACAAATATGTACATGTGGATCTACCCCATATGGGGGAAAAACCCCAGTGCTTCTGCTAGCAGAGCAGTCTTAGCTACAAGCTGGTCAAAAGAGGAAGGAAGTCAAAAAAGGGAAAGGTTGCTGCGTGACTTGTCCTTTTGTTACCTGGACAGGTTAGGTCACACCCACCTTCTATCACATGTGAAAGGAAGGATGCTCCAGCCAGGAGGAACAGGAAGTTTCGACTGGCTGAACCAAACTTTCCCTCGCATGTCTCCTCTAGCATTTCAAGGAATGTTGTACTTGACTGCCTCTCATGGATCACATCCCACAATATCTGGGATTCATCTGTTGGAAATTGCAGAAATTACAAAATCGGTGAACACGGACATATGGCAACCTTTGTTGGAAGAGCTGGGTTTTTTGGGGGGAACTTCCTAAAAAATGGCTCAAAAACTTGTGTGTCTGGATTTTCACTTTTTGAAATGTGGCAAGCTCAGTGGGCAGAGTGGGCACAGGAAAAAACGAGCGTTCACAGCACTTTTGGTCCAGTTTGCATTTATTTATTTTTTTTATAAAATTTTTATTGGGTTTTCACATTTTATATAGACAGAAACAAAAACACAAAAAACAAATAAACACATAAACAAAGAAAAAGAAAAAGAAAACAACAACAAACATATATACTTTCCCGAAGATATTATTTCCTAACCCTGGTCATTGACTTCCCCCTACCCCCTCCCTTGCATCCCCATTTCCAAATTTATGTCAGCAAATTGGCATTTCCCTGTCCTAATATTAGTCCTTTTATAAAAGCAAACAAAATTAATTTTTTCTAAGTTGGACCTCAATTCCCTTCCATCGATTTCCCATTTTGTCTTGAATAATGATCTTTTTAACCAAATCCCATAATCATGAGTGTTGTTAGAACTTAATTTTTCCCTCCCTCCCATCCCCGGTTTGCGTCCCTTCCCAAAGCATGTCCAAAATAACAGTTCTTAGCCCGGGTTCCTCACGTCCGAGGCCCTCCAGTCTCTTTCAGTCCCTCTCCGCCGGTCTTGTTGGTAACCCTTTATGCCAGTCGTCACATCTCGAGAGAGTTCTTTCACCATCAATCCAAAGTCTCTTCCCATATTTGCAAACAGCTGCTGAAGAGTTTCCACGAGGCATGAATCTTGAAGGTAATCAAAGTCAGAGTCTATGTGGAGGCCCCAATTATATTTCTTTATTTTAAATTCCTTAATTTCATAGACTCCCAGGGCCTCCACTTTCGTCTTCTGGATCTTTCGTGGATTTATAGTAGATTTACTCCAATAGTCTCCTTGTTTGTATTCCACAGGCGTCAGCTTCTGCTCAGTATTTTCCCACATCACTTCTTCTCTTTCTTGTTTTGTCTTCTCCTCTGCTTTTATTATCATTTCTGGTTCAGCTGTGGATTCTTTCTCATTGAGGTCCTCTTTACATTCAGCAGGACTACTTGTTTCAGAAGTCAAGGTCATCAATTGTTCACTCATAGCCGTAGTCTGCTCTTGTAAGATTCCAACCAAATAAAACATCCTTTCGATTTCTCCCAGTATCTTTCCATCCACAGCCATTGTAATTCCACAGAATTCCCTCTAGAGGGAATCTGGTTACTTAGTATTCTTTTCCCCAACAGTCCTCTGTCTTGTTATTGTTTCTTTATTTCCAACAATTTTAGATCAATTGTAACTCTTTTTAATCCAGAGGTAACTTAGGTAGCAATTTTCCACTATTAACAGTCCGTTTGACAGCTTTGACAGCTGTCAAACTCTGCACTTCTTAAACCAGCTCCAAAGCAGGACGCTCCCGGGCCTGGGAGGGGGGGTTGTTTACATCAGAACATAAAACATCCAACACTCCTCTCTCCTGCTCAAAATTTCCAAATCTTGGAAGTTACTGTCTTTTTTAAAACTCACCCTTTACAGGGTAGGCACTCCAGCTTAGTTCTTTTTTCGTTGCTCTAGATCGTCTGCAAGGTAGGGGGTGCGGACTTCCTTTTAGCACATCCCCCGATCGTCTCAAATTCAGTGGATAAATTTCTTAAAAGCCAAGTCCAAATTACTCACGGGTTGTTTTTTCAGCCGAATTTCAAGGAAGGAAGTCAGCGCTCTCCGGTCATGGCTCGCGGCTTCGCTCAGCAGAGGTAGCGATGGACTCTCAGTGCCGCGCCACCCCCCGTATCCCCTCCGCAGCCTTTAAAAAGGCTCTTCGCGAATCAGGGGGGGCGCTTAAGGCACCCGCCGAGTCTTCAGTCCGCAGGCATTCCGCGCCTGCGGTTTTAAGGGTCCCCGTGTCGCCGGCACGGCAAAGACCCGTCCCCTGCTGAGCCGATTCCCTCCGGAGCTCGGAGGGAATCCGCCATTCCCAGATCGCGTCAACCCCGGAAGTCGGTCCAGTTTGCATTTAAAGGCCGCCTCAGGCGGTTCCTATATTATTATTAGTTGCAGTATTTAGTAGATTGACGCATTAAGTCAAAATTAATTTGTTTGTGTATTTGTTCTATTATGTTTTTGACATTTACCAGCTGCCTCATGACCAAAAAATACAAAGAAGATTTATCTGACCTGGGGAGAGGCTTCACCAGTTGGTTTTCTGCCTGTCATGCAGCTGGCAGGCAGAGGCAATGTGAGGCAAACTGAGCCAGGGACCTAAGGCACAAGCACCTCAGTCAACATGGCCCCTGGAATGAGGCATGATGGGAGTTGTAGTCCTGTAACATCTGGAGGCCCAGAGGCCTAGGGCTGTGCAGTCCCAGGAATGTTTACTCATAAGTAAGCTGAACCGAATTCCCCAATAAGACTGACTCACTATTAGGGGTGGGGGACAAATTAAACTCATTTCTTATTTAAGGATAAACCTAATTTGCACTTTGCAAAATAATATGCAAACCGAAATTTAGCCATCCTTCAAAAATTGGCTTATCTCTGAATTTTGCAGTGGAGCTCTTTGGCCGAATAATTTGTACCCAAAAAATATATATGCATAGACATGAGGTAAAATGAGCACAAAAATGCAAGTATTGTGAAGATAGCGTTTATATGGGGTGTATTAGGCAAAATTGTGTACAAGGAACAGGTTTATAAGGAGAAATTCAGACTCAAATACTGAGGAATGTTGATAAGGTTTATTTGTTTTAAAGTAATAATCGCGAACCACTTCCCTCACGAGTTGTGAATGGGGGAAGCGTCCAAAGAGCTACATAAACTGAATGGTGGTGACAGTTCATGGGCCTGTTTTCCTTTCCCAGGACTCGCCATTCTGTGCCAGACCTTTGGAGCCAACCCAGCCTTCACCAGCTCCCTCCGCCATCTTGACCTGAGCAAAAACCCAGGGTTACTGGGGACGGAGGAGGCGAATGTGAGTGACCCCGGCTTGCAACTTTTGCGGTGACGCAGTTGTGGTGCATTTGTATTGGACGGCCACACATAGCTCTGCTTTCCCAGTTGTTCTGCTTAGTTTCCTTAGTGTTATCACCCTGGCTACATTTGCACGATACATTTAGTGCGCTAGGATACTGCTTTAAGCAGTCCTAGGTGTCCCCCCCCAAAGCATTCTGGGAGCTGTAGTCCAGTGAAGGTGCTGAGAGTTGTTCGGAGACATCTATTCCCCTCACAGTACTACGATTCCCAGAGTTCCCTGGGAAGAGAGCGACTGTTAAAGACGCTCTGAGAATTGTAACTCTGTGAGGGGAATAGGCATTTCCTCACAACTCTTGGCCCCCTTAAACTACAGCTTCCCGGATGCTTTGGGGGAAGAAAGATTGATAGATAAAAATCTTTGTTTGCATCAGCCGCAAGCCATGGCAAAGGAATCAAATACAGCAAAATACCGATATAGCTAGATGGCTGGCTATACAAAATACAGTGGTACCTTGGTTTACAACCATAATCTGTTCCAGAGGTCCAGTTGTAAACCAAAACAGGTTGTAACCCAAAACGCGCTTTCGCCAATGGGGCCTCCAAAAAATAAGGGGTTGTAATTGTTACCGGAAAAATCTGAGGGCTCCCTTGGACAAAAAGTAAACACACCAACCAGAGTAAATTGAAGCAAATCAGCAGCCTGTAGGCTTGGCCTTTATTGAAGAAAGACTGTCACGACAGGGTGCTCCCCTCACTTGCAGGTGAGAGGAAAGACCCAGAAAGATGGTGTGCAAGACCTTATAAAAACTTTTGAAATTCCCATCCTCCAGGTCAAGCCCACCCCCAGAAACATCATGCATACATTACAGAAAGGAGGGGTTGAGGGAGGAGTTGTGGTGGTAACCTGAGTGTCCTGTCACCTGGCTGGTTCTTCCTTTCCCCCTGCCCATGAGTCACTTCCAGAGGACAAAGGGGAGTTGGCAGTTTCCTGCCCCCAGAGGGAAGATCTGATCATTGTCCTTTGTTTCAGTCCATGCTGAATCCACTCCCATATGCAAGTTCTTTGTGATTTTGATTGACTTCTGTCTGGGATTATCAGGGTTGACATAGCAACTGGGCAGGGCTCCTGTGGATGTGCTGGGATGGTGAAGGGATTATGGCTGACCAGAACCAAGTCACCCCCCTTTGATAGTCCTTGTCATATGGAGTAAAATAAAAATGGAACAGTGCAAATCCGATGTATGGTTGATTTTCTATGAATTTATAACAGAAATGTGGCGTATGTAATGTGTGAGTGTGAGTGTGTGTGAAGTTTGTACAAACAGAATGATTGGGGTGGGGGGGTTCCTGCTACATAATCCAAAAAAAAAAAAAGGATTGTAATCCAAAAAAAAGGGACGCGCACTTCTGGGTTTGACGTGGTTGTTCTGCCTGGTGTCACCACCGCTCCACGTGCTTCGCCCCCCCTCACCCCTTTCCTTTCCCCTCTTTTTTAGGGCTTCTATTCCTTCCTGGCCCAGCCCAACGCACTGGTTCACCTGGACCTCTCGTCCACAGACTGCGCCGTGGATGCCGTAAGGTTTTAAGAGAGCCGCAGACTCCCGGGGCGGGGGCAAGGGTGACGTGGAAAGCCTGCCGGGTTACGAGGTGCCGATGCGGGAAAGAGGGATGGTCTCAACCCCTTGGCGACTGGGATAATTACTCACTCCTCCTCCTCTTGGGTGTCCTTTTTTTAAAAAAAAAAAATTAGTTTTTTTAACATATCATTTCCAACATTCATATAACATAATTTCTTATCTTATACAATATTTTTGACTTCCATCAACTCCTCTGATGATTTTCCGTTTTTATCACTTGTTCTGCATTTCTTAATTTCTCTATTACTCTGAAATATCATTAACTAATAATTCTCCTCATAGTCCTTCTTGCAATATTTCAAAGAATCCTCCTTACAAAACCTCTTGCAATCCTACTGGCGTAGTCTGTTCATTACCATTACTTTTCAAATAGTTCGTATATTTACTCCGGTCTTCTAAGAATCTCTGGTCCCGCAGGTTTCGAATCCTTCCTGTTAATTTATCTAACTCTGCATAGTCCATCAGTTTCATTCTCCATTCTTCTTTCGTCGGTAATTCTTCTTGTTTCCATTTTTGTGCCAATAATATTCTTGCTTCCGTCATTGCACATAAAAACAGTTTACAATCCTGTCTATTTATCATCTCCTACAATGCCGAGTAAAAATGCTTCCTCCTTTTGGGTGTCTGTCTATCTTGTCAGTGTCTGTCTTGTCAGTGTCTGTTTGGGTGTCTGTCTATCTTGTCAGAGAGCCAGTGTGGTGTAGTGGTTAAGAGCGGTGGACTCGTAATCTGGGGAACCGGGTTCGATTCCCCGCTCCTCCACCTGCAGCTGCTGGGTGACCTTGGGCCAGTCACACTTCTCTGAAGTCTCTCAGCCCCACTCACAGAGCGTTTGTTGTGGGGGAGGAAGGGAAAGGAGATTGTTAGCCGCTTTGAGACTCCTGCGGGTAGTGATAAAGCGGGATATCAAATCCAAACTCTTCTTCTTGTTGTTGTCTTATCTGTCCCCATAGCTCTTTGGGGCGCTGTTGCACGGCTGCTGCTCACGGCTTAGCTACCTCAACCTGGCACGGAACACCTTCTCCCACAGGTAAGGAACTCCCTTCGTCTCTCTACCCTCTTTCCGGGAGACCCTCCGGTCAGATCAACTTCTGGATGCTCAGAGGTGGCGGGGTGGGGATGGGGTAAATGGCTTCTCTGATGGCCTTTGACTTGGAATCAATTTGATTCCCTCCCCCTCTTTCTTTCTTTCTTTCTTTCTTTCTTTCTTTCTTTCTTTCTTTCTTTCTTTCCCCTTCAGTGATAGAACTCCTATTTGGGGACTTCCCTGGCTTTTTTCTGGCCCACGTAGGACCAGTCTGGATAGTTAGCTTTGGTGAAGACTTGACATTTTCATCCCCCCAAAAGTTTTTGATTTGAGTTTCCACTGAAATGAGGCCGTGTTTTAATGTATCAATGTTGTCTTTTAATCTTGTTTTTAAGTTGTATTTCAATCAATTGTTTTTATATCGGGTGTTAGCCGCCCTGAGCTTGGTCTTGGCTGGGGAGGGCGGGATATAAATAAAATTTATTATTATTATTATTATTATTATTATTATTATTATTATTATTATTATTATTATTCCTCTGTCTCCCTCTGCAGGAAAGGAAAGGGACTGCAGCCATCTCTCAAGCAGTTTTTCTGCAGTGCCTATTCCCTCACCTATGTGAACCTGTCAGGCATCAAAATGCCCGTGGAGGCATTACGGTGAGCACCCACCACTCGCCCCCCCTGCATCCTGTTGCTCCAAAAACACTGTGCGTGTGCACGTTAAGACACTATTACGCCGTTAGGTTTTCCAGCTGGCCACTTTGAGCGCCCCCCTCTCTTGGGTTGCCGGGTCTCTGGAACACAGAAAGACCCCTTAAGGTTGACAATAACAATAACAATAATTTTCTTTGTATCCTGCCCTCCCCGGCCAAAGCCGGGCTCAGAGCAGCTAACATAATAAAAATCAGACAATATGCATAATACAATATATAATATGCAAGTGAAATAACATTCAACATTCATTAAAATAATATAGAATATTAAATATGGCAAATCAAAATGGAGGATTTTGCAACACTGAACAAGATCTCTTTGATTTTATGAGTGAAGCAAGAAGAAAAAAGTATTATAGGATTCAAACAAGAATGAGCTTCTTTTTTGAGTCGGACCTTTT
Source organism: Podarcis vaucheri (assembly GCF_965113315.1). Classification (NCBI taxonomy): domain Eukaryota; kingdom Metazoa; phylum Chordata; class Lepidosauria; order Squamata; family Lacertidae; genus Podarcis; species Podarcis vaucheri. Next base: position 6,839,001 of record NC_138751.1, on the reverse strand, counting down.
GGTCTGACTAGCTCAGCATTTCGTACACTGACTGGCAACAGGCGCCCAGGGTTTCAGACAGGGGATGTTCCCAGCTCCTGGAACTTGTCTGCGTGCAAAGCTCTGTCCCTGAGGTGTCTTTGAGACTCATGAGATGGGGTGTAGTGACCTCAGGCCAAGGGGGATGTCATGGGGCCACCATCCCACAAAAGACAGAAAACAAAGCAAAACCCTAATACATGGAATGTGGTCCAGTGGTAAGGACAATGACATCATTATTATTATTATTATTATTATTATTATTATTATTATTATTATTATATTTGTACCCTGCCTAGCTGACTGGCTTGCCCAAGCCACTCCGGCCAGCGTCCAACAAAATATAAAAACACAGTAAGACATACACCTGACATTAAAAACGTCCCTGTTTAGGGCTGCCTTCAGATGTCTTCTGAAAGTCAGGTACAGTGGTGCCCCGCAAGACGAATGCCTCGCAAGACGGAAAACCCGCTAGACGAAAGAGTTTTCCGTTTTGGAGGTGCTTCGCAAAACGAATCTCCTATGGGCTTGCTTCGCAAGATGAAAATGTCTTGCGAGTTCCTGCGGGTATTTTTCCCTTTCCCCCCTTTTTCTAAGCCGCTAAACCGCTTATCAGCTGATCCGATAAGCCAATAAGCCGCTAATAGCGCTAATCCGCTAATCCGTCAATGGGCTTGCTTCGCAAGACGAAAAAACCGCTAGACGAAGAGAATCACAGAACAGATTCTTTTCGTCTTGCGAGGCACCACTGTAGTTGTTTATTTCCTTGATGGGAGGGCGTTCCATAGGGCGGGTGCCACCACCGAGAAGGCCCTCTTCCTGGTTCCCTGTAACTTCACTTCTTGCAGTGAGGGAACTGCCAGAAGGCCCTCGGAGCTGGACTTCAGTGTCCAGGCTGAACGAAGAAGAGACACAAAGACCTTGGAGGATGAGAGCATTTCTGTGCCTTGCCTGTTGCTCTGGGAAGGGAATAGCGGCTTCTTCATAACTCTCAGCACCTTTAACTACACTCCCCAGGATTCTCTTGGGGAAGCCATTTCTGTTTAAAGCGGTATGATACTGCTTTAAATGCATAGTGCGGATGGGACCTTCAACACGTGGACATCGCCAGAGTGAGGATGGCTGGTGTAGGGTAACAGGCTAGCTAGCTCCCAAGACTTCTGAGAAACTACAGTTTCCCGCAACATTCTCACATGATTGCCATGACAAACCTAAGACTGGTTCAAGCTTCCAGTGCCACGTCCATGGGCTCTGCTGCCCTCTGCTGGAGGGAGGCCCCGACTATTTGAGTGATATCACCACCTCGGAAAGCTGTAAACTTTGTACTGTTTTTTATGTTGTTAGATTTTTACCGTGTACAGTGGTACTTTGGGTTAAGTACTTAATTCATTCCGGAGGTCCGTTCTTAACCTGAAACTGTTCTTAACCTGAAGCACCACTTTAGCTAATGGGGCCTCCTGCTGCTGCCGCGCTGCTGTTCTCATCCTGAAGCAAAGTTCTTAACCCGAGGTACTATTTCTGGGTTAGCAGAGTCTGTAACCTGAAGTGTATGTAACGTGAAGCGTATGTAACCCGAGGTACCACTGTATATATATTGCTGCACAATGCTTTATTATACTGTGTGTATAGAAACACAAATGAGGGTTAGACAAATTCACGCAGAACAAGGCTCTCAGCGGTCACTGGTGACAATGGTTGTCGTCCCTTGCGCAGAGCTCAGTGGCAGGAGAGGTCAGCCAAGCAGCCAAGTATTGGGGGGGGGTGTACTTGGCTGGAGGCAGAGTCTATATACAAGGTCCAGTCCAGTCCTAAGGTCAGGAGTATCTCAGTTCACTTAGTCAGAAGATCCGGGGGTCAAGAAAGTTGAGGGTTGCAAGAAGCAGTAAGGTCTGGCCAGGAACGACAAACGTCATTTCCAGCAACTGACTGAGGCTGGAAACCCTGTTTAAGAACCAGCTGGTTCACATCAGGAGCAAGAAGGCTGGTCAGCGGCAGGTGGAGTCACTCTGCTTCCTGCCCCTTCAGGCTGCTGCTGCTCAGCAGGTGAAGCAAATTCCTGGCCCGTGACAACAATGGCTGTTCTCTCCCTCTGCATCAAAAGGAGCAGTCAGTAATCAGACAGTCCAAAGATGGCGTTAACTCTTCATCAGCAAAAATACAACCTCCACAGACTTGGTTGAATGTCAGGCCTCATGAGCATAGCTGCTCGTTCCCGGTGGTCTTCCTCCGTGAAAATCATTTGCTGAGATTGAAAGTCCTCTCCGCCTCCTCAGGGTTTTCCCCCAAGGAATCGGAGACTGCGCCTGCATGCAGCCAACCTCTCCACCTCCCCTTTCATTCCTCTTCTGGTTCGGGGTAGGCCACAGAATACCAGTTTCTGAGAACCGCCAGCAGAAAGAGTTGAATTTTCTGCATGCAGAGCTGGATTTCGCTCCCTCAGATGTCCCTAGTTCACTTGTTCAAACCACAATATGTCCTTGCCTTCCTTGCTCAGGTCTCTTTTCCAAGGTCTGTCAGCCAACACCCACCTCAGCGAACTCCACCTGGACCTGAGTGGATGTGAGGTAAATCAGGGTGGGGCGAATGGGGTGGGCTTCTTGTGCAGACGTTTTCTCAGAGAGGAGGCATTGGGGGCCGAGCTGCTTCCACGTGAGGCGATTTACCTCAGAGCTTCCCAGCATCCATTTGATACGATAGGCCTCTTGAGCTCCCTTTCCTCTCTGAGTCACTCATTAAACCTCTCTCTCTCTTTCTCTCTCTCCGTCTTCCTTTCCTTCCTACCTAGTTGCGCTCCCCAGGAGCTCACGTCCTTCAAGAGCAGCTGTCTGGAATCAGCGCCTTGAGTAGTCTAGATCTTTCTGACAATGGTGAGACCATGATGCCCTCCAGCTGCTGCTCCTGCCTTAATAATAATAATAATAATATTTTATTTATATCCCGCCCTCCCCAGCCGAAACTGGGCTCAGAGCAGCTAACAACAGCAAAATATTGTGTTTGCCCTTCCTTGTTGCAGATATTGATATTGTGCAGTCTGAAGTGACTAGAAGCATGAGAACGGACTCCTTCTGGAATAAATCATTGTCCAGACCCATTTTAAAAAAAATATTCAAACTTTTCCTCTTTAAAATAAAACAGAATAAAGCAAATCATGTGTCCGAAATATCCATACAATGCCTTGTGCTCTCCAGCACAGGCTCAGCATCTTGCAAAATACTAAATAATCCAAACAGACCTATAAGCAAAGGTTTCTCTCTCTCCACAGCTTGCATTCCAGCCTCCAGGCTATTTACTCTCCCTTCAGGAGAGCTTCATTTTACATCTTCACGGTTGAGTTTGGGAGAAAAGACTCACAAAGGCAGCTCCCTTCAAAATGGAGATTTGCAACCCAATACCTCTCACGATATGATCTAAGGTTACAACCCTTACGTGTTAGCTACCAGAGAAACAACAATCAGTTATTCATTAGCAAAAGCTCAGAGTGCTCTCCTTGGCTTTAATATAGCCCCATGGTGGGGAAAAACCCCATGTTGAATCTTCTGCAATATACCTTCAGCCATTTTTCATTTCTGTGTCAATTAAAGCATTGTACTTAACATTCCTGACCTATTCTGCCACTCCCTCCTTCTTCTCATGCCAGGCTTCGACGCCGACTTGCTGACTCTCGTCCCGGCGCTAGGCAGGAACAAGTCTCTGAAGCACCTCTGGCTCGGCAAGAACTTCAACGTTAAATCCCGGTGGGTTTATTTATTTACTGAATTTAAATACCACCCTATACCTGGAGGTCTCAGGGTGTTTCACAAAACCTGCGCTACATAGAGGTGGATTTAGGGGAGCACAAACGGTTGGCCCACACTGGGCGCTGAGCCAAGAGGGAGCCGCAGGGTATATACTGCAATAATGACGAACAACAGAAGACGAGAAGCATTTGGGCACTGAATGTTGGCGTCACACAGGGCACCACTGAAATTTCAAAGCCCAAATTCCGCCCCTGGGCCATGTCGCCCCTGGGTTGGGCGATCTAGGACCATCCAGGGCGATGGTGTCATGCTGTAGTTTAGGCACTAGGGGGCGCTGCACTTACGTTGCTTCTTCGTTTGGAAGGTTTGTGAACCGTTTGACCATAGAGATCTCTGATCGATGTACGAGATGTTGATAAAGTGCGGCTGAAATCCACAATTAAAAAAAAAAAAGAAATATTCACAAGTTGATGGTCATTAAAGCACAGGGGGAAACCCAGCGGATCTCTGAAAACAAACAGGAGGTTCCCTTTTCTGGAGAGATTTGTCAAAAGGCAAGCTTGGTTCCATCTTATTAAGTTTATTCATGAAGAATCAGAAGCCCCACAAGCCCCTGGTGATATATGCAAACACATGGAGCAGTTCTGCAGCGGAATCATTTCAAGATATACTAAAAAAAATCACGCATCCACTGTTTCGTGGGGCCGCAGTGGTGCAAAAACGTGGTTACAAAGCACAGATCCACATGGATCCTCAGGATTTTTGCATTGGGCCACCCCAAATTCACATCAGATCACATAGCACGTCCATGGCTACAGCCTGCACCCAAAAAATCACGCACCCACTGTTTCGTAGGGCTGCAATGGCGCAAAAATGTGGTTACAAAGCACGGATCCACTTGGATTCTCAAGATTTTTGCATTGGGCTACCCCAAACTCACCGTCAAATCACATGTCTGTAGCCACAGCACGAACCACAAAAAGTCATACATCCACTGTTTCGTTCAGAATATATTTTTTTCTTGTTTTCCTCCTCTGAAAACTAGGTGCGTCTTATAGAGCGAAAAATACGGTGCCTTATAGGGAGCAATTCGTAAATGGAATCAAATAAACAAACGGCCCTGACATCCCCACGTTGCTCTTGTCTGACGTTCCCCCTGTTGTCTCTCCGTAGGACCTTGGAGGAGATCCTTCAGAAGATTGTGCAGATGATTCAGGAAGAGGAGTGTGTAAGTCAGGGGTCAGCAAACCTTTTCAGCAGGGGGCCGGTCCACTGTTCCTCAGACCTCGTGGGGAGCCGGACTGTATTTTGAAAAAAAGAAAGAAAAAAGAACGAATTCCTGTGCCCCCAAAATAACGCAGAGATGCATTTTAAATAAAAGCACACATTCTACTCATGTAAAAACACGCTGATTCCTGGACCATCCGCGGGCTGGATTGAGAAGGTGATTGGGCAGGATCCGGCCCCCGGGCCTTAGTTTGCCTACCCATGGTGTAAGTCCTTTGCTGTGCGAAAGTGGTGTGGTGGTTTGTAGACTGAAGAGTGGGGCAGGTGGAGGGTTGCAAACTGCAACCTGTGGAGAGAATCAGTGCGATAGTGTGGGTATCTCTGTGACTGGGTTACGTACTTCCACTAGCGGAGTTTGCTTGGGTTTCCCCCCCCCCCAATTTGAACAGGGAAATGGAGATGAGGACAGAGTAGATTTTAACCACCGCCCTGCTTTTTCCTGATCTAAATGGACCCCCAACACAGACACACAAATCTACTGTTAGTCCCTTTGGCACCACGAATGCTGGGGCCTGTATTTTATAGGTTTTAAAGATAAACGAGGTTGGCTTCTAAAACAAACATACCTTTATTTATTGTCGTTGATTTATTAAATTTGTATACCGCCCTTTATCCACAGACCTCAGAGCGGTTCACAACATAAAATGACGATATAAAAAACACAGAATACATAACAAAAATGAGAACAACAACAAATCAGTGATCCGCCCCACCCTTCCGCAACACGTTTTAAAAGGGCATCGGATTTCAGTCAGCCAAAGGGCTGGTTAAAGAGGAACATTTTCGTCTGGCTCCTAAAAGTATACAGTGGTACCTCGGTTTACGAATTTAATCTGTTCCAGAAGTCCGTTCTTAAACTGAAACCGTTCTTAAACTGAGGCGCACTTTCCCTAATGAGGCCTCCTGCCGCCCGTGCCCTTCCACCATTCGGGTTCCATTCTTAGACCAAGGCAAAGTTTGCAAACCGGGACACTACTTCCGGTTTTGTGGAGTTCATAAACCGAATCGTTTGTAATAGTAATAATAGTAATAATAATAATAATAAATTATTTATACCCTGCCCTTCCCAGTTCAGAAAACTGGGCTCAGGGCAGCTAACAACAAATTTAAAACACTTAATTGATACAACAAAAAACAGCATAAAATACAAAACATGAATAACAATAAATTCAGAATTCAAAAATCAATTTAGGGGGGAAATCTATTCAGTAAACATTAGATGATTACTAGCGCTAGCTGGCTAAATTAATCCTATTTGGGCCAGTGAGGAGACCAGGGGAGAATTAACTGTGGGATCCCAGAGCGGGTAATCTTCATAAAAAAAAAGGGGGGGGGAGGAAGGGGAATAAAAGATCAGGCTAAGTTCAAATTGAAAGCCAGGTGGAATAGCTCAGGCCCTGCGGAAGGAAGTTAAATCCTGCAGGGCCCTAGTCTCATGGGACAGAGCATTCCACCAGGTCGGAGCCATCACCGAGAAGGCCCTGGCCCTGGTAGAGGATAATCTGACTTCCTTAGGGTCCGGGACCTGTAAACTATGATTATTCATGGACCTTACGGTCCTCTGTGGGGCAGACCAGGAGAGGTGGTCTGTAAACAGGACTGTTCTTAAACCCAGGTCCCACTGTATAATGAAGGCGCCACGACATCTTCTTCACACTTTCTCTTACTGCCTGTGTATCTTAGGCTATCTATCAATATATATCGGTACCACAATGGCGCAGGCAATTCTTCCCCTTCCCCTTTTATTCTCACAACAACTCTGTGAGATAGGATAGTCTGAGAAGCGGTGACTGGCTCACGCAGACCCTGTGAGCATCGCAGCTGAGTGGCGATTTGAACCCCGGCCGCCCTCCACCCCCAGTCCTAATCTGGCACTCTTAAGCCCTGTGCCACGATGAGATGCTCGTTCACTCTGTCCTTTTCTTCTTCTTCTCCTCCTGCCTGCTACTGCAAAGTCCCTGCAGTCTTTCTCCGTTGCTGACTCCCGGCTCAAAACCCGCACCAGCATCCTGATCAACGCCCTGGGCAGCAACACTTGCCTGACCAAAGTGGACCTGAGTGGGAACTGCATGGAGGACATCGGAGCCAAGATGCTGTCGAAAGCCCTGCAGATCAACAGCACGCTGAGGTGGGCGGGGGAAACTGGCCGGTCAGGCAGGGGGGGGGGGGCTTCCCGGTTGGTTTTCCCAGCCTTTGGATCTCTGGGCTACACTTGCACACACACCCCCGAATTTTGCCACACGGACCCAAAAATGCCTGCCTGGGCTTTTTTGGGAGGGAAGGAAATTTACCTCAGCGCACTCTCCGACTCCTCCCCATCAACACAAGGATTGCTGCTCGCAGAATGGGATCCGTGCAAGGATTAACGCTGGGATCACTTCTCTTCCCCAGATCTGCACTAGCAAATCGAGGGAACCCCTTATAATAGATTTAGAGGGTGAATTTGCGGAGGAGGAGAAGGAGTGGGGAAGTCCAATGGCAATAGCCTTGCGCTGAGGGGTGCTGAGTTAGGGTAGTGCTGTGTTGGCTGCAACCCTACCCCCCCCCCAAAAAAAATCCCCAATAGTATGGAGGTTTGTATAATCATAGAGTTGGAAGGGACCGCAAGGGTAATCTGGTACAACCCGCTGAAAAGCAGGAATCTTTTGCCCAATGCATGGCTCAATCCCACAACCTGGAGGTTATAAGTGGGGGATGAAATAGGAAACCAGGGAAGGGAACATGTAATGGAGTATTCTAAGAATGGGCTCCTGGTCAGGTGTACTGTGTCTTCCTATCTTCTTTGGCGATCACTCGTAGCCGAGTAAGATTGTCTTCCATAAACACAGTTTTATCAGTGAGTCCGTAAGTGATTGTGGAGGCTAATTCTGGATCCACACGTCCTTCCACAGTGGGGACATTGGATTCCCGGGTGAGAGTTGATCATGGTGAGGGTTTGCCAAGCGTGCCTTCCTCTTAGCACATTTCTCCCTTGCGTCCTGAGTTCGAGTGTCTTCAAAGCCCACGACACCTTTGGTAAAGTTTGTTCTCCAACTGGAGCGCTCACAGGCCAGTGTTTCCCAATTGTCGGTGTATATACTACATTTTTTAAGATTTGCCTTGAGAGAGTCTTTAAACCTCTTTTGTTGACCATGAGCATTACGCTTCCCCTTTTTAAAGTTCGGAATAGAGTAGTTGCTAACAGAGGCTGCTTCACATAACTGCTGTTTGGCATTCAAGGAGGGAAGGAACTCAATTGCTTGTTGCGGGTCAGGAATTGATAAGTCAATACAAGAGATGGGATCACAACCGCTACCTGTTCCCCCACCCTTCTTGCTTTCAAGGAGTATTTCCTGGGATAAGAACAATACAACTGCACAAGGCTTTCAGGACATCGCCAGGGCCTTGGAGAAGTGAGTAACTAGAGCGGTTTTGTACTCCTTTTCCTCGAGGGAATAGGGGGCGGGGGGAGTCGAAAGCCAGTGTGGTGTAGTGGTTAAGAGCGGTAGATTTGTAATCTGGTGAACCAGGTTCGATTCCCCGCTCCTCCACCTGCAGCTGCTGGGTGACCTTGGGCTAGTCACACGTCTCTGAAATCTCTCAGCCCCACTCACCTCACAGAGTGTTTGTTGTGGGGGAGGAAGGGGAAGGAAAATGTTAGCCGCTTTGAGACTCCTTCGGGTAGTGATAAAGCGGGATATCAAATCCAAAAAAAAAAAACCACAACAAAAAACATGGCTTCTCATGCTCACATTTTCACGAGAGAAAGAGAGTACGTGGCTTAAAGGTTTCTGAAACGTTAAATGGTTTATAAATGCTTTCGAATAAATAAATAAAACGGCCTCTTTTGCAGCAACTACACCCTCAAGTTCATGTCCTTCCCCATGAGTGACATCACGGCGGCCTACCGAAATGCCCCTGAGAGGACGGACGAGGTGTGGCAAAAGGTGAGCCTCGGGATGAGGGGAAAAATTTGGTCCCGTTTGCATTTTAGCGAGAAACTACTCAACTCGTTCCTCTCGAACGATCCTTAAGCACTTGCACTTCTGCGAATTTTACACTTGCCGCTGCCCCCCAACCAAGTAATGTGTGTAAAAATGGACATATGGGGAGAAAGTCTGGCTACAAAAGTCTTTATATGTGGAAATAACACGCAAGGGGCATTTTATGAGGGAGAATTGCTTGCGAAAATGCGTATAAAGTGGTTCCGTTCCGGAAGACCTTTCGACATACGAAACGTTCGAAAACCGAGGCGCAAAGGACGCTCTGCAAATGAGAAAAATACAGCAGTGCCTCAGCGGAAGCCATTCGACTTCTGAGGTGCGTTCAAAAATGGGAGCATTTACTTCTGGGTTCGAGTTCTGAAACGTCCGTCAACGGAGACATTCGAGAACCGAGGTACCACCGTATCATAGCTATCAACATTTCCCTTTTTTTAAAGGGTAATTCCCTTTTTCCGAATAGGATTCCTCGCAAGAAAAGGGAAAAGTTGACAGCTATGCTCTGTATTGGGTGGGGCGGCATACAGAAATTCAGGGCAAGAGGAAAATTGAGTTTTTGTGAGGATTTCTTTAGAAATCGTCGTCTGCGGCAGTTGTAGCGGAGAAACTTGAAACGAATAGATTTGGACCTCTGACGCGCAGGAGTGTCGCCAAATCCCAGCTTTGGCGTGATTCCTCCCCTGTCTCTTTCCCCCCTTCCTCTCTCCCCTTCAGATCCAGTGGTGTCTCCTTAGGAACAACCACTCACAAAAGTTCCCCCAGGACCAAGCCTTCCGACTCCACCAGGGAATCGTCACCAATAGCGCCGAGCAAGTAAACGTTCCCATCTCCCTGTTCGGCACACACTTGCCACCCCTTCCCGCGAATTCCCGTGGGGAACGAGCGGGGCCTGTCCGCCCCATGCCCGGAGGGGCTGCTGTGATTGGCTGGCCAGCGGGTTCGGGACTTGGCGCCTTGGCGAGGGGCAGGAGCTAATGACCCCCTGTCTTGCCCCCTCCCTAGATGATGAGCCGCCTCTGTGTCAGGGTCCAGGAAGAGGTGCAGTTGCTGCGGACCTGCTCCGCCGACACGATCCAGGAGGAAGTGCTCTACGCCCGGGAACTCATGAAGGAAGCCAAGAACTCGCGGGCGGTGAGCTTCATCTGTTTATTTACATTCCTGGCCCCACATTTCCTCCGAGGATCTGAAGGTGTTGCGCACGTGGTTCATTTCCCCCTCCTCATTTAATGTTCACGACAACCCTGTGAGGTAGGTTGAGGCAGTGAGAGGACGAAAGTCACCCCGGGGAACTCTGTGGCTGATATAACTTCATATTGGAATTGAATTGAATTGAAATACTTTATAGTCACTTGTACAACTTGTATACAGTGAGATTACACGAGCGCTCCCCACTCAGCTCTCTTAGTCTTAATTCCCCACATTTACTGACGCACAAGGGACGCCGGTGGCGCTGTGGGTTAAACCACAGAGCCTAGGACTTGCCGATCAGAAGGTCGGCGGTTCGAATCCCCGCGACGGGTTGAGCTTCCATTGCTCAGTCCCTGCTCCTGCCAACCTAGCAGTTCGAAAGCACACCAGAGCAAGTAGATAAATAGGTACTGCTCCAGTGGGAAGGTAAACGGCGTTCCTGTGCGCTGCTCTGGTTTGCCAGAAGCGGCTTAGTCATGCTGGCCACATGACCCGGAAGCTGTATGCCGGCTCCCTCGGCCAATAAAGCGAGATGAGCACCGCAACCCCAGAGTCAGCCACGACTGGACAGGGGTCTCCTTTACCTTTACCTATGACCGTAATAGAGATTTGCAGTGTACTGAATTTCTCTCCCAAACGTTCTCTGTGAAAATCTGGATCCAAACCCAAACTGCAGAAGGGTCTCTGTAGGTGTGTTCCTTGTGTGCTTTTTAATGATTATATTTTTATTGCAGTTTATTGAATAAAAAACAAACACACAGAGCGAAAAGCACCCGCGAAGCATCCTTTCTCTTTTTCTCTCTTAGCTCTTCCCCAGCCTGTATGAGCTTGGGCACATTTTGGCCAGCGACGGTCCAGTCTGGCACAGGCTAGAATCAGTGGCCAACGAGGTCTCAAAAGCAGTCGACAAGGAACTGCAGGTATTGCGAGGGCACGGTCCTGTTTTCATTTTGCTTTTCTGTTCTTCGTTTACTGCATTTAAAAACCCCCACTTTTCTTCTAAAAGAGCTCAAGGGCGGCATACGTTGTTCTCCCCGCTCCTTGTTTTATCTCCGCAACAGCCCTGTGGGGTAGATTGGGCTGAGCAGTTGTGCATGGCCCAAGGTCACCCAGCGAGCGCCCCGTTATCTGAACCCAGGTCGTAATCCAGATTACGGCCCTCCAGATGTTTTTGGCTAGTAGGACCAGTGGTCAGGGATGATGGGAATTGTAGTCTCAAAACATCGGGAGTTTGACGAAGCCAGTCCTAATCTGATCCAGGCTTCCAATAGAATATTAAAAACACGATAAAACATCAAACATTCAAAACTTCTCTAAACAGGGCTGCCTTCAGGTGCCTTTGTTTGTTTCCTTGACATCTGAGGGGAGGGTGTTCTACAGGGCGGGCGCCGCTACCAAGAAGGCCCTCTGCCTGGTTTCCTGTAACCTCACTTTTCGCAGGGAGGGAACTGCCAGCAAGCCCTCGGAGCTGGACCTCCCTGTCTGGGCTGAACGATGGGGGTGGTGATGCTCCTTCAGGTATACTGGGCCAATGCCGTTTAGGGCTTTAAAGGTCAGCACCAACACCTTGAATTGTGCTTGGAAACATCCTGGGAGCCAATGTAGGTCTTTCAGGTGTTATATGGTCTTGGTGGCCGCTTTCACTCACCAGTTTGGCTGCCGCAAGCTGGATTAATTGTCGTTTCCGAGTCACCTTCAAAGGTAGCCCCACGTAGAGCGCATTGCAGTAGTCTAAGCCGGGAGATAACCGGAACATATTGAAGCAAGGGAATATAAACATTTATGAGCTCATTGCTGCAACCGCTACCAATTAATTGTGGGGTTCTCTTGATTACCAAGATCAGGCATAGGCAAACTCGGCCCTCCCAATGTTTTTGGGACTACAACTCCCATCACCCCTAGATAACAGGACTAGTGGTCAGGGATGATGGGAATTGTAGCCCCCAAACATCTGGAGGGCCGGGTTTGCCTATGCCTCACCAAGATGGTGTTTGCAGAGCTTTTGGAACGGTTCACCATTGGTTCAACACACCAAGAGGCTTGAAGAAGCCAGTGGTTGCCATGGTGACCAAATAAATGGAGGAGAAGGCCCCTTGGGCCTTCGGGAACCGGTCAGCCCTCTGCAGGAACACCCGCCGCCTTGTGCGAAAGGGCGGGTTTGATTCTTGAGAAAGACACCCGCCGTGCGGTTGGCATCAAGGCATCCCAAATGCTCTTCTCTTGCCCAGCCGCTGCCCTACTGTGCCGGGCCTGGGGGTAACACGAGTAACGCAGTCCAGGTCCAGCCCCAAATCCAAGGGTTCCGCGAGAAGTCAGTCCAACAGGGCCACGGCAGGACACAAGGCAGAAAACCAGGCAAGGCCGGGATCTCAGGCAGGTTCTGGCATACAGCAACGTTCCTCCCGCAACCTGGGGCAGGGTCCGACAGCCTTTTACCTTCGTCGGGTTAGCGGCCGGTCCTGATCCCCTGGCGACTCACCTCCCTGTTTCACCCGAAGGCGAGCACTCTCCTGCGAGTACTCAGGTCTCTCCTTCTCTCAGACCTTAGTCTCTGCAGCTCGGGAGACGTCGGTGGGTTACTAGACCCAGGGGCTGCCTCACCCTCCCCTGACCAAACCGGTAGTGGAGCAGCTGTAAGTGATGACCCAGCTGAAGGCAACGAGGTCATCCCCGCATCTGGAGCCAGGGCAGGATCAGGCCCCTGACTCGGCCAAGCTGGTGTTTGTTGCAAGGGAACCTGTGCAGACTGCGGCTCTTCAGAAAAAGCCCCAAACTTGGTTCAGATGCCGCCTGGGGCAAAGGATCCTGTCAGGGAACTGCCATCAGAGGGAAGAGGAGAGGAAAGTCGCTCCAGTGATGCAGGAGAGGGAACTAGCAAGGAGAGAGAGAGGGTTCCCACAGGGGAAAGAAATCCAGGGGACACCAGGGAGAAAGGGGAAGCCGGGAGCAAGGCGGAGGGGAGGCTCAGAGACTCTTCCAGTGAAATCAGCAGAGAGAGCACAGGACCTCCGCTTGGCACGCCCACGCTGCACAGAAGGCTTCCACGCAGAGAATCTAGGAGGAGACTTGGTGTCAAGCAACTATTATGTTGGAAGAAATTTAGATCCCGCCCACTGACGGATTCTGCCAGTGACTAAGACAGTCGCGTTTCAAGGGCTGTCAACCGGGGAAAGTTTTAGCTACACGGCTAGCTTGGAGCAGTTTGCAGTTTACGCACAAGTAATCCCAATTCCCATCACAGATCCGGTGCAGACTGAGACTCCTCTGGCTCCGAGTCCGAGTCCCAGGCCATCACACCTGCCTCTTCTCTCCCCTCTGCAGGTGATCCTGGAGTCCATGGTTTCCCTCACCCAGGAGCTGTGCCCACACGCCGTCCAGGCGGCGGAAGAGCACAACAAGATGCTGGCGGCTGTTTCGGAGCGCGTCACCGTGCCCCGAAACTTCATCCGGGGGGCTCTGCTGGAGCAGGCTGGCCAGGACATTCAGAACAAGCTCAAGTGAGGAGCAGGAGGGCGCAGAGGGGATGCCATGTGGGGACTGAGAATGGCGCTTTTCACAGACAAAGCGGGTTCTCTGCCACTACTGAGCTACCGCCCCACAAGCTTGGGGGGGGGGGAGGCAGTCATGCTATCCAAAGTGGGGCTTGGCCAGGGCCGGATTTAGGTTTGATGAGGCCCTCAGCTACTGGAGGCAATGGGGCCCTTTATATGTCCAGCTGTCCTTTGTCAACCACAAATTGCCGCTGTTTTTTGTGTTGAATGTATGCTATATGGTAATTTATGGACCTAATAGGTACCCAAAGCCATTTGCACATAACAAAATATGTATTGTGTCAAAGTAATTGTTGAATTAAAATACAATTAAGAAGAAGTATATTAATAGTGAAATACAGTAGGACCTCGACTTAACCACCCCCCTACTCTCAAACAATCCGACTCGTGACTGCGGCAAACCTGGAAGTAAATACCGGGTTTGCCACGATTTGCGCACGTGTAGAACGGCACTTCTCCCAGCGACCCGGATCGACTCATGAACGGACCTCCGTCACAGATTCCGTACATGAGTAGAGGTCCCACTGTACAATTAAGGAGAAGTATATTAATAGTAGAGACGTGGGTGGCGCTGTGGGTTAAACCACAGAGCCTAGGGCTTGCCGATCAGAAGCTTGGCAGTTTGAATCCCCGTGATGGGGTGAGCTCCCGTTGTTCGGTCCCTGCTCCTGCCAACCTAGCAGTTTGAAAGCACGTCAAAGTGCAAGTAGATCAATAGGTACCACTCCGGCGGGAAGGACAACGGCGTTTCCGTGCACTGCTCTGGTTTGCCAGAAGCGGCTTAGTCATGCTGGCCACATGACCCGGAAGCTGTACGCCGGCTCCTTCGGCCAATAAAGCAAGATGAGCGCCGCAACCCCAGAGTCGTCGGCGACTAGACCTAACGGTCAGGGGTCCCTTTACCTTTACGTATATTAATAGTGAAATATTTATTAAGCTCTAACTTAATATGATTTTCTATTCATAACAAACTTAATAATGCAAACACATTGTCATTTGGCAATAACAAAAGTTCCTTTAGGAACACAATTTACAAAGTCTCATCATCTAGTCTCTAGAAACTTGCTGCAACGTGAAATAATAATAGGTGTAAATATATGATGCAAACTAGTAATAATTATAATTAGCTTTATTAATACGAAATGAAGTGTGTTATAACTTGGACAATGCCATTGTAGTTAATACAATGCATTTTTAATATAATATCAATGTCACCGTAGTAGTCAACTAATGGGCGGGGCCCATTACTTACATCATAGGAGCCTACACAACACAAAACACTGTAGGTTTTGCTTTATTTGCTTTTTGTCTTATATTTTGGAAGTGTACATCCAGATTTTTTCCCCTTTAATTTTTTGGGGGCCCCTAAGCTATAGCTTGTTTAGCTTATATGTAAATCTGTCACTGGGACTGGCACAGGGGTTTGGAAGGGGGGTATGCGAAGCTCTCTGACCCTCTCTATCTCTGATCCCATGCCCAGCGAGGTCAAGCTGTCGGTGGTGACTTACCTGACCAACACCATTGTGGAGGAGCTGCTGCAGGAGTTGTACTACGCTCACAAGAGTCTGGTGAGCCCCATTACGCCCCCCTAATTACACCCCCCGGGGGTTCATTTAATCCAGGGCTCAATGCTAGAAACAGTGCTGAGGGGGCATTGGACCAGGCCTCAGCCCTGACCTCTGCAAATTGCTACCTAACCAGCTCCCCCCAGGGCATGTGCAGAGTGCTTGGCCACTAGCGCTAAGCCAACGCATGGAAGCCTCCCCCCGCCCCGGAATTAGCAGGGAGAATGCCCCTTTCACTATCTTATCAGGAGAGGGAACGAAGTCAGGCAAGCGTACCGCAAAACCCGCTGTAATTGTGTCCTATATGTATGGGTTCAATCGATTCCACTTACAAGTCTCTTCCCCTAAAAGTACCTCAAGCGATTTCTCTGTAGAATCATAGACTTGGAAGGGAGGGTCACCTAGTCCCACCCTCTTCAAACACAGCGATATGCAACAGGAATCGAACCCGCGACCTTGGCATTATCAAAAGCCATTCAGTGTGTGAAAAGAGCAGTTGAAAATAACTTCAGATGCCACCTATATATAACATAATAATAATTTATTATTTGTAGCCAGCCCATCTGGCTGGGTCTCGCCAGGCGACAAAGATTAAAAATACATTAAAATGTCACACATTAAAAACTTCCCTGAACAGGGCTGCCTTCAGGTGTCTTCTAAATGTTAGGTAGTTGTTTATCTCTTTGACATCTGATGGGAGGGTGTTCCACAGGGCGGGCGCCACCACCGAGAAGGCCCTCTGCCTGGTTCCCTGTAGCTTTGCTTCTCGCAATGAGGGAACCGCCAGAAGGCCCTCGGAGCTGGACCTCAGCGTCCGGGCAGAGCGATGAGAGTGGAGACGGGCCTTCAGGCATATGCTGACGCTCACCTGCAGGCCTTCCTCTCTCTTGCATCGGGGAGGCCTCCCTCTCCTCTCTCAGCCCGTAATGCCTCCCCAATCTCCTCCCCAACCTCAGGCACAGCACATCAGCCACCTCCGCCGGCTTTCCGAGGGCCAAGACAACGCCGCCCTCCTGGAGCAGGTTGGGAAACACTGTCTCCACGACCACGAGGAGACCACGGACGACGAGCTGGGCTCCAGCATTGTAAGTGGGTGAGCTCCGGGGAGGCCCCAGGCTCCCATCTAGCCCTGGAAGGGGTTCGCCTGACCACTCTCTCATCTCGCCCCAGGACACCATGGCCATCAAGAGGCGGAAGAACTGCCGCAGGATCCGGCCCGCTTCTGCCTTCATTAGTGAGTGCGAGAGCTGCCTGCCCCAAACGCCACCCTCCCAGCCACACATTTCGCCTCTGGGGACGGGCCGTAGCTCAGTGGTGGAGTGTCTCTTTTGCACGCAGTCTCAGTTCCCGGTGATGCCAGCTGGGGCTGGAAAACCCTGGCCCTGCCGCAGCGCCCTCTGGAAGATAGGGGGCTCCATCTCGCATCCTGACTGTTTGCCGTGCTGGTAGGGGCTGATGGAGATCTGGCTCCCAACATCTGGAGCGTTGGCTACCCCTGGTGTACCCCCAGATTCCCAGACACTGGACTACAACTCCCATCATCCATGTCCGTTGGCTAAGCGGTCCGTGGACGATGGTCGTTGTAGTCCAAGCAACGTCACGGAACCCAAGGTTGAACCCGCTCCAAATGTCTATATATTCCCCCCCCCCAACCAAGACTGCATCTATAAGCAGTCCGCTCCATGTGTTGTGAGTGTTGTCTTGTCATCAATCCATTGATTAAAGGGGATCATATCTTTTTATTCCTCCACCTCATCAATAACTCCCCATTGGCCAAATATATATTCCCACTGTGGAATATAACAACACAATAAAATTCAGAACAAACATTTAATTGCACGTTCTTTTCCCCCTGAAATCCAATTGAAAATCTTTAACGAATTCAGCAAAGCTAATGCACTTGATGTGGTCATTCCAGCTCTTTGACACCCGATAGTCATTTAATAATAATAATAATAATAATAATAATAATAATTAATTTATTATTTATACCATCAGTTTGATTTGAGTTAATTTTATAATGAATGATTTTGGTATGTTGTACTATTTTATTGTTGTTAGCTGCCCTGAGCCCGGCTTCGGCTGGGGAAGGCGGCATATAAATAAAATTTATTATTATTATTATTATTATTATTATTATTATTATTATTATACCCCGCCCATCTGGCTGGGTTTCTCCAGCCACTCTGGGCAGCTTCCAACCTCCAGCATGCCCCCTAGGTAATTCCACTACCCCCCACTTTGAGAACTGCTGCTGCAGCCGAAGCCCATCACTGTTTCTTCCATTGCATCTGAAAATGCCCACCCTGTTGCAAGGCACGCTTCCCCCCCCGTCCCTCCCCTCTAAGTGGTATAGTCTTTCCAACCAGACAGACCCCCATCCTCTTTTTGCAGGTGGTTCTGAGCAGGACGGCGACCTGGTTGTGCCCAGGATGGACTCCCCGCTGGGCTGGATCTCGCTGGCCAGCAGCAGCCAATATTTGCATTCCCGCAGCACGTCCTTCGAAGCGCTCTCTGACCTGCCGACGGAAGGAGCCCGGCTGGAACACCGCACGCGCAGCCGCCCCCGGCCGCCCCGTGCCACCCCACAGGGCAGGTTCCGGCCCAATGTGAGTATCCTGCACACGAGCCCCTGCGGCTTTCGGCTCTCCTGTCCGCCTTTCCGTTCCTCCGCTAAGCTTCTCCCCCCATTGCTTTCCCATCCTTGCTGGGCGCAAATTTGGCCTCTTGGTGTGAGAGGTGGGGCCGCACAATTCCTTAAGGCCTTTTGCAACTTGGCTGATCTCGTGCCTAATGCTATCATGTGGTGGCGAACTTCAATGTCTGAAATCCCTGGTAGAGGACAAGGATCCCGAGATCACGTTAAGGGTAGCCAATTTCTGTGCGATTGCCATAAAACTTAGGGAACAAGCTGTGCTATCATAACGATCAAGGTTTTAAATGATAATTTTAGGTTACCGTATTTTTCGCTCTATAAGACGCACCTAGTTTTGGGAGGAGGAAAATAAGAAAAAAATATATTCTGAATCTCAGAAGCCAGAACAACAAGAGGGATCGCTGCGCAGCGAAAGCAGCGATCCCTCTTGCTGTTCTGGCTTCTGGGATAGCTGCACAGCCTGTATTCAATCCATAAAACACACACATATTTCCCTTTACTTTTTAGGAGGGAAAAGGTGAGTCTTATAGAGCAAAAAAATACGGTATATGTTAGTGACTAACTTTTAATTTATATATTTTTAAACTGTTGCTATATCTGTATTGTCCCTGTTATACCTAATTGCAAATTCAAATGTATCCCTATCGTGTTTTATGACTTTCTTGATATTTTATGTGGGATGGAACTGGTCTGTGACCGAAATAATAAAATTCAATTCATGTGGTGGCTGAAATCCCAGCTCAGCCCTGCCTTCCCACCCTCTGAAGCCCGCATTTGGGGGCTTTCTGCTGGATTTGCATTCTGCTGGATTTGCAGATGACACCAAACTGGGAGGGGTGGCTAACACCCCAGAGGACAGGATCACACTTCAAAACGACCTTGACAGATTAGAGAACTGGGCCAAAACAAACAAGATGAATTTTAACAGGGAGAAATGTAAAGTATTGCACTTGGGCAAAAAAAACGAGAGGCACAAATACAAGATGGGGGACACCTGGCTTGAGAGCAGTACATGTGAAAAAGATCTAGGAGTCTTGGTTGACCACAAACTTGACATGAGCCAACAGTGTGACGCGGCAGCTAAAAAAGCCAATGCAATTCTGGGCTGCATCAATAGGAGTATAGCATCTAGATCAAGGGAAGTAATAGTGCCACTGTATTCTGCTCTGGTCAGACCTCAACTGGAGTACTGTGTCCAGTTCTGGGCACCACAATTCAAGAAGGACACTGACAAACTGGAACGTGTCCAGAGGAGGGCAACCAAAATGGTCAAAGGCCTGGAAACGATGCCTTATGAGGAACGGCTAAGGGAGCTGGGCATGTTTAGCCTGGAGAAGAGGAGGTTAAGGGGTGATATGATAGCCATGTTCAAATATATAAAAGGATGTCATATAGAGGAGGGAGAAAGGTTGTTTTCTGCTGCTCCAGAGAAGCGGACACGGAGCAATGGATCCAAACTACAAGAAAGAAGATTCCACCTAAACATTAGGAAGAACTTCCTGACAGTAAGAGCTGTTCGACAGTGGAATTTGCTGCCAAGGAGTGTGGTGGAGTCTCCTACTTTGGAGGTCTTTAAGCAGAGGCTTGACAACCATATGTCAGGTGTGCTCTGATGGTGTTTCCTGCTTGGCAGGGGGTTGGACTCAATGGCCCTTGTGGTCTCTTCCAACTCTATGATTCTATGATTCGGCCGGCAGAAGGGTCCCAGCAGAGGGGCATCTCTGCCCCATCCACACATACCAGCCTGACGCAAAGGTCTCTCGATTTCTCTGTTTGTCACCTCCCTCGTTTCCTGTCCACAACCGTTTGAATTCACCCACTTTCCACTCACTTAGCTCCCTCATTTCTTCCTTTTTTAAAAAAAGTTTTTATTTATACTTTTTTCGAGTTTATACATTTCATTAATTTTACAATCATTTTAACCTTTCATAGTTTGACTTCCTTCCCCCTCTTTCTGCATCTCCTTAAATTTATTTTTTAATACCTTCCGCATATCCAAATTCATTTAATTTACTCATTTAATGATCTAATTTAAATATATACTCTTCTGAAACTGCAGGTTATTACAATAATCCTGCCAGTGTTTTTTTATCTGTCAACAATTTATCTGTGAATATTCCATAAACCATTTCCATTCATTTGTTTAAAAAAGTTTGTTATCTTGATTTCTTATTCTTCCGGTAAGTTTCACCGTCTGCATATTCCATAAGTTTCTGTATCCATTCTTCCTTTGCTGGGACTTCTGCTTCTTTCCATTTTGGGGCGAGTAGCATTCTTGCCGCTGTAGTAACATACATGAATAAATTTCTATACAATTTAGGTAGTTATGTCCCAATAATTCCCAAAAGAAAAGCTTCTGGGTGGTTTTTTTTTTGTTTGCTTGTTTTTACAAAGGTTATTTTGAACATCCTTTTCAATTATATATCATTTCCCAGTAAGCTTTAATCTTATTACAAGACTATCACACAAGACCACCACCTCATTTATTTCCTCTGCCTTATGGTGCTGGAGGAGACTCTTGAGAGTCCCATGGACTGCAAGAAGATCCAACCTCTCCATTCTGAAGGAAATCAGCCCTGAGTGCTCACTGGAAGGACAGATCCTGAAGCTGAGGCTCCAAGACTTTGGCCACCTCATGAGAATAGAAGAAGACTCCCTGGAAAAGACCCTGATGTTGGGAACGATGGAGGGCACAAGGAGAAGGGGACGACAGAGGACGAGATGGTGGGACAGTGTTCTCAAAGCCACCAGCATGAGTTTGACCAAACTGCGGGAGACAGCGGAAGACAGGAGTGCCTGGTGTGCTCTGGTCCAGGGGGTCACGAAGAGTCGGACACGACTAAACTACTAAACAACAACAACAAATTCCCATTTTATATTCATTTGCCCATTTGTAGGTTCCTCTCTTTTTACGTTTATTCTCCCATTCTATGTGTTCTTTTTAACAAATCCATGCACTTCTTTCCTCTTCCTCATTCATTCCCATTTCCCAACTTTCGGTCCGTTCACCCTTTGAACCAAACCGAACTCTAGAACAATACAAATCGGATGTACCTTTTTCAAACCTTCCTAGACAGGAAGTCTCGTCCGCTGAAGGTGGGACTTCCTCTTTCCCTTTAGACTTATGAATAAGGAGGAGATGTTCCTTGTGAACTAGGCGGTGCAAGATAACAAGGCATTCATCGTCCTTCCCCATTTCAGAACCGAATTGTGGGCTCTATAGAGTCCCGAGAACAGGAGAACGGGTCGGTGCCCCGACTGGACGAGGGTCTCGATGAATTTTTTAACAGGAGGGTCCTTACCGACAACACTGGGTGAGCCTCATTATTATTAGTTTTTATTTATTTATTTAATTTAATTTATATACCGCCCTATATCTTGACTAGGGCCAGGGCCTTTTCAGTACTGGCCCCGACTTGGTGGAACGCTCTGTCACAAGAGACTAGGGCCCTGCGGGACTTGACATCTTTCCGCAGGGCCTGCAAGACGGAGCTGTTCCGCCTGGCCTTTGGTTTGGACTCAGTCTGGCCCTCATGTTTCCCTCCCCTTATGGTTTTGATTTATGGGCTCCTATTAAAATGAGGCTGCATTAGAAATTGTATTTTAACCTGTATTTTAAATTGTTTTTTTCTTCTTCTTCCCCCCCATTATGTTTTTATTGTAATTTTACTGGTGTTAGTCGCCCTGAGCCTGGCTCTGGCCAGGGAGGGCGGGGTATAATTAAAAATGTATTATTATTGTTGTTGTTGTTGTTGTTGTTGTTGTTGTTATTACTATCTGGAGGTCTCAGGTCAGTTCACAGAACAAAATCAAGATATAAAACTACAAAATACCGAATAAAAATAAAAACAACAACCTTATAGCCCCACCCTCAGAAAAACACATTTAAAAAGGGCGTAGGATGTCAATCACATCAACCAAAGGCCTGGTTAAAAAGGAATGTTTTTGCCTGGCGCCTAAAGGTGCATAATGAAGGCGCCTGGCAAACTTCCCTGGGGAGAGCATTCCACGGATAGGGAGCCACTGCAGAGAAGGCCCCGTTCTCGTGTTGCCACCCTCCGAACCTCTCGAGAAGGAGGCACACGAAGGAGGGCCTCGGAAGATGATCTCAGGGTCCAGGATGGTACATTAGGGGAGAGGCGGTCCTTGAGGTATTGCAGTCCTGAGCCGTTTAAGGCTTTATAGGTCAAAAATAGCACTTTGAATTGGGCCCAGAAACTCATCGGTAGCCAGTGCAGTCGGACCAGGATCAGTGTAATATCCTCAAACCGTCTTGCTCCGGTGAGCAACCTGGCCGCTGAATTCGGCACCAGCTGAAGTTTCTGAACCGTCTTCAGAGGCAGCCCTACGTATAACACATTGCAGTAATCTAACCTTGAGGTTACCATAGACAACAGTAGTTAGGCATCGCCCCCTTCCCCACCCCCTGGAATCTATGCTTCCAGGTGTCACAAGAAAGCTGCAGAGATAGTGCGCACCCTGGAAATGATCTCTTTCAGCTTCTGCCTTCTGGTATAAATAATAAATTATGATGATGATGATGATGATGATGATGATGCAGGAATTGCAGCTGAGATTCCCCTCCCTCAGTTCCTCCGCCTTTTCCCTCTCGCAGGTACCCTCGGACGCCCAAGGGCTGTGGGGTGAGGCCGGGACCTTCCGACCCCCTCCCGCCCCTCCAGAAGAAGAGGAGGAGGGGCCTTTTCCACTTCCGCAAGCATCGCAGCATCAAGGGGGAGCGAGACCCCGAGGAACTGCCCCCCAGCCCTCCCCCGCCCCCCACGGGTGGGGACGACCAGAAGCCCCCCCTGCGCCCCTCGGGCAGCCAAGAGGAGGAGAGGCGGCTGGGGCAGGATGGCCTGGGGACGGCTGTGCCCCTTCCGGGAATGGGGGTCCTCGGCCCCAGAAGTGGGGTGAAGGGTCTACCCAGCAGGGCTAAGCAGGTAAAGGAAGTCTCTGCTCCCAGGAATGGCGGGAGGGTAGAAAGCAGGGGGCTGTCCAAGGAGGTCTTGCGTTTCATTCGCTCTGCTCTCTTCTCTCCCCGCCCACGCCGCAAAAAGAGCTCCAATCCTGACACGGGGAGGGCGGAGCCAGACTCCAAAGGGGCGGAGCTCCTGCAGCCGTCGCGGGTCCAAGGCGTGGCCCTGCCCGGAATGGGACGCGCTAAGGGGTGGAGCCTGGATGCCAAGCTGGAGGTAATTGGTGGCTTACTGGGGAGGAGGCGGGGCTAGGCAAATTCGAGTTGTCAGTGGCTGCCGCCCACTTTAGCAACCTGAGGCTGTTTGCCTCTGAATGCCCAGTCCCCAGGAGAGGGAGAGTGTTGCTGTTTCTATCAATATCATCAATTGAAACCCCTTTTGGGGAATTTTTTGTGTGAAAACGGGAAATCAGCATGTGATAGTTGCGTTTGATGACTGGGAAAATACCGGTCTATGGGAAGTGGAATAGTATTAGAGTCAAATGAGGTCGCGGGCAGGATTCGAGATGAAAGCAGCAGAAGGAAAATGATAAAATAACTATAACAGAGAAAGTTTTTGTAATGGATAAAGATATAAAGGTTTGGGAAGGAAAGGTTTGAGGAAAAACACTGTGGAGATGGGTACGGGAAGTCGTCTTGCGGAACAATGTAATTATTTGATATTGTGAAAGCGTATGAAAAGATTAATAAAACATTCTACAGAAAGTAGAGTAGTTGGATGTTGTCGTTGTCGTGGAGAAAATGTTTTGAATAATTCATTTTATGCAACAGACAGAATTGGAAGCCCTTTTTCTTTTCTTCTGTTTTCTTTCTTTCTTTCTTTCTTTCTTTCTTTCTTTCTTTCTCATCACTTCTCTTTTTTATCATTTCCCCCTTTTAAATCTGTCTGTCTAAAAAAGGCTTTAATAATAATAATAATAAGTAGTATGCAAAAAGGGAGTGTTTCGCTGTTGCCCTGAAGTTCTGCTTGCGAACTTCCCATTGGGACCCCTGTTTGGCCGCTGTGAGAACAGGGATGCTGGACTTAAATGACCCCTCCCCTCCCCTCCCCTCCCCCTTGGGCCTGATCCAGCAACCAGCCTCCTCCGACGTTCTTAACCTGCCTGTTTCCTCTTCCGGTTCTAGAGCGTGGACCTGGGGCGAGGAGGCAGCATGAGGGAGCAACAGAGAAGGCGCTCTTCGGACGACTCAGGTCAGGATCCCACAACCCAACAACCCTTCTCCATCGATCTTCGCTCCTTCCTCGCCCCCCTCCCACTGCCCCCCCCAAGCAAAACTCTTAATAATATGCTATGAACTGGACTGAGCAGAAGACGCTTCCTTCTCCATCAGTCGGGACGTTTCATGCATCTTGAAATTTGCCTTGTTTCAATATTAACCCCCCCCCTCCAGTTCAGTTTTCTCGGGGCGCTTTAAATCCCAGGGGCACGATTCTGCCAAAATTAAGTCCTCTGGGGTACTACCAAGCTCAGTGAGGGAGCTGAGCAGCCCATGGGGACTCAAAGGTGCGCAAACTAGGCTGAATTGTGCCCCAAGGATTTTAGTCTTGCTTGCAAAATAAATAAATGTGTGTACCCTTTCCCACGTCCCCCCAAAAACGATCAAAACCACAGGTTTTAGAATGATCTGATTTATTATTATTACAGTGGTGCCTCGCAAGATGAAAAGAATCAGTTCTGTGATTCTCTTCGTCTAGCGTTTTTTTCGTCTTGCGAAGCAAGCCCATTGAGGGATTAGCGGATTAGCGCTATTAGCGGCTTTTAGCGGCTTATCTGCTGATCGGATCAGCTGATAAGCGGCTTAGCGGCTTAGAAAAAAGGGGGGGAAGGGGGAAAAACCAGCAGGAACTCACAAGACATTGTCGTCTTGCGAAGCAAGCCCATAGGAAATTCGTTTTGTGAAGCACCTCCAAAACGGAAAACTCTTTCGTCTAGCGAGTTTTCCGTCTTGCGAGGCATTCGTCTTGCGGGGCACCACTGTATTTTGCACGGGGTGGTGGTGGTGGAATTCTTTGAACAACTTGAAGAACTGGGGAGGGGACGTACCGTATTTTTCGCTCCATAAGACGCACCTGACCATAAGACGCACCTAGTTTTTAGAGGGGGAATGCAAGGGGGGGGAATTATTTAAGGGGAGCGCTGAGCAGAGCGTGTATGCATCCCAGGCTCTGCTCAGCACTCCCTTTCACAGCCCGTCACTAATGGGTAGCCCTTCTCCCTCCTCGGGGAAAAGCCCCCAAGAGCCGCACACACGCTCTTGGGGGCTTTTCCGGGAGGTGGGGGAAGGGACAGAGCGTGGCTAAGCCAGAAGCTAGAGCAGCAAGAGGGAGCGCAGTGATCCCTCTCGCTGCTCTGGCTTCTGGGATAGCTGTGCAGCCATAAGATGCACACACATTTCCCCTTACTTTTTAGGAGGGGAAAAGTGTGTCTTATAGAGCAAAAAATACGGTATTTGGCTCTAGAATACCGTATTTTTCGCCCCATAGGACGCACTGGCCCATAGGACGCATCAAGTTTTTTGGGGGGGAAATGAAGGAAAAAAAATTTATTTCCCCCCCAGGCGCTTGTGGGGCTGGCAGCGGGGAGAAGCGCAGCATGCCTTCAGATCAGGTCCGGGGACAGCGGGGAGACGCGCTGCGCCTCCCAGCTGTCCCCGGAGCTTGCGAGGCCGGCAGCGGGGAGAAGCGCTCTTCTCCCCACCGCCCGCCTTCAGATCAGGTCCGGGGACAGCGGGAAGATGCGCTGCGCCTCCCCACTGTCCCCGGAGCTTGCGGGGCTGGCGGCGGGGTCTCCCCGCCGTCAGCCTCCAAACCACTTCGGGAGACAGCGGGATGGCGGCGTTCTGCCTCCCTCTGCCCCCCGACCTTGTGGGGCTGGCGCTGGGGCTCTCCTGAAGCCTGGAGCGCGAGAGGGGTCGGTGCGCACTGACCCCTCTCGCTCTCCAGGCTTCAGCGAAAGCCTGCATTCGCCCCATAGGACGCACACACATTTCCCCTTCATTTTTGGAGGGGAAAAAGTGCATCCTAGAGGGCGAAAAATACGGTACCTACAACTGCAATTTTGGCCCCATGTTTTAAGTGTGTGCGTGCAGGACTGCAGCTCTGGCTGAGATAGAAAGATGGACTTTTCTGCTTTCTGCACCCCACAGGGCAAGCGGGGAGGAGGCCTCACCCCCCACTGCAGAGCACCAAGCCAAGCTTTGCCACCATTCGCCGGGCAGAAGCCAGCTGGGACATAGGTGGGCATGTGAGGTTTTGTGAGTTTCCTGGGTAAGATCACTGCCGACGGCTCAGATGTGATGCTCTCCAATTTGATGCTTGGTTCTTGTTTTAGGGAGCTGCCATCACCCTGTCCCCTGAAACAAGCAGCTCCCTCGTCCAGAGCCCCCTTAGCCCGGGTCTCCTGTGCTATGTTTGTATCTACAGGTGAAACTCGGAAAATTAGAATATCATGGAAAAGTTCATTTATTTCAGTAATTCAACTTAAAAGGTGAAGCTAATATATGAGATAGACTCATGACATGCAAAGCGAGATATGTCAAGCCTTTCAGGCCAATCAAGCACAGTAATCCCATGGTTCCAGTTACAGATCGGTAGCTGTGTTGGTCTGCCATAGTCAAAATAAAAAAATTCCTTCCAGTAGCACCTTAAAGACCAACTAAGTTTGTTCTTGGTATGAGCTTTCGTGTGCATGCACACTTCTTCAGATACACTGAAACAGAAGTTGCCAGATCCTTCTATATAGTGAGAAGGTGGGGAGGGGTATTACTCAGAAGGATGGTGGGAATGGGAGATTGGCAGATAGCTGAGATGAGCCTGTTGACGACTCTTAACGACTGCAATAGGTCTTACAGGAAAAGGCAAGGGGTGAGAAAGTGAAAAATGGCTTAGAAAAATGTGCATGCACACGAAAGCTCATACCAAGAACTAACTTAGTTGGTCTTTAAGGTGCTACTGGAAGTAATCCCATGGGCATTGAACCAGGTTTTGGTACTTTTGGCAGTGGGGGCAGCTGCCAAAGTCCTGCTGGAAAATGAAGTCAGCATCCTCATAAAGCTCATCTGCGGAAGGAAGCATGAATTCTCCAAAATCTCCTGGTGGATGGATGCGTTGACCCTGGACTTAATGAAGCACAGTGGACGAACACCAGCTGATGACATCGCTCCCCAAATCAGCACAGACTGGGGAAACTTCACCCTGGACTTCAAGCATCTGGTATTGTGTGGCTCCTGTTCTTCCTCTAGACTCTGGGTCCTTGGTTTCCAAATGAGATGCAAAAGCTGCTCTCATCAGAAAAGAGATTTGGGGGGGCCATGTCATCAGCTGCATGCTTCTACTTCTCAGAGGTCCAATATTGCTCTATTTGCAATCCTTGTTTTGCTGATTTCATTTAATATTCTAATTTTCCGAGATTGTTAGTTTGGGGTTTTCATCAGCTGTATGCCATAATCATCACAATAATAACAAATAAAGGCTTGACATATCTCGCTTTGCATGTCATGAGTCTATCTTGTATATTAGTTTCACCTTTTTAGTTGGATTACTGAAATAAATGAACTTTCCCACGATATTCTAATTTTCCAAGTTTCACCTGTATATTTACAGCATTAATTCCCCATTCTTTAGCTAAAAAGACTCTCAGAGCGGCTCTAAGGCAGCCCCTTGCCTCAGGCGCACAGTCTCTAAAAAAGACACAGCATGCGAGGAAAGGCGGGTGCGGAGGGAGGAGGAAAAAGCAAGCCGAAGCACAAATCCTTAAGTTTCAGCCAATTTAGTTAGCCAGTGCCGGCAGCTATCTTACCCCTTGATGAAAAGCAGTTCCTCCATTTCCTAGGAGCAGAACTGGCAGCCCTGAATCAGAATTCATGGAATCATAAGTTGTAGAGTTGGAAGGGACCTCTGAGGGTCATCTAGCTCAACCCTCTGCAAAGCAGGAATCAACAAGGCAGGGCAGCTCCTGCCACCAGATTCTTCCCCCCCAGATATCCCTTTACGCTTCTACTAGGTAGAAGGAAATATTTTTTTAAAAAGGATTTGCCACATGATTCTCCTTTTCCTACTCCTGGTCGCCAACAGCTGAAGAAAGCTCGCCGAGGGAGAGCAGAGGACAGGAACCCCTCAGAGACACCCCCTCAGAAGAAACGGATGAAAGGGCCGTTGCCGTGGCAACACCGACCTCCGAAAAGGACCGACCGACGCCGCCAGCCAAGGCAAGCAGCCCTGCTGAACAATGTAACACAACACGATGGCCGATAAGAATGGCACTAAACGCTCTTTATAGACTAATAGAAATGATCAGAAATACAGCCAAGGTCTTCTTCACCAGTCTCACGGTAGAATAATTCAAAATTTGATATATACATAATCTGTCACCGAATATCGCCAAAACAGAGTTTCCGGATAACCAATCTGTTTCGTTCAATGCTTCATCAGCCAGTCTTGATCAATTCTTCGTCAGCCAGACTTGTAAGAATTAATATGACTCAGTCTGACCCTTATGTTTCCCTCCCCTTACGGTTTTGATCTATGGGCTACTTTTAAAATGAGGCTGCATTTTAAATTGCATTTTAACCTGTATTTTAAATTGGGTTGTCCCCGCCATTATGTTTTTACTGTAATTATACTGGTGTTAGCCGCCCTGAGCCCTGCTGTGGCCGGGGAGGGCGGGGTATAAAATAATAATTTATTATTATTATTATTATTATTATTATTATTATTATTATTATTATTAACAACCTGAGATTGCAATTTACATGCGATGAAACCTGCGTCTGAATAAAATAAAATGCACAATACTATATGTACAACTAAAATACATACCCAATCTTACATGTAAGCAAATACAAACGCTGTGGAAAATATGCTGTGGATCAGTGCTCATATGACACTGTAGTCAGATGCTAGTAACAAATTGTAAAAAAACATAATCTAGTTAGCCACAGGTGAAACTAATATGCTGTAAGGGAAATTAAAGACGCAGCACAACATTAACAGCAAGAATGCCTGACAACCAGATGAAAACAGTTGAAAACAGTCCCTCCAGGAAGAGTGAAAACTGCAGGCGAACTGGGCAGAAGGGGAGAGAGGAGCTGGGGTCGCCTTGGGAGGTGGCCTGTAGTACTAATTTTCTCTCCTCCCCCCCCCCCAATTCAGTTGGGTGTTTTGCCGTCATAGAACTCAGCAGCGGGAGGACAGGGACCAAGCGAAAATGAGTTGGCTGTGCCGCTAGTTTGGCGCCATCTACTGTTGGCTTCCCTCCTTTCCCCCTTGTTGTTTAGTCGTTTAGTCGTGTCCGCCTCTTCGTGACCCCCTGGACCAGAGCACGCCAGGCACTCCTGTCTTCCACTGCCTCCCGCAGTTTGGTCAAACTCATGCTGGTAGCTTCGAGAACACTGTCCCACCATCTCATCCTCCGTCGTCCCCTTCTCCTTGTGCCCTCCATCTTTCCCAACATCAGGGTCTCTTCCAGGGAGTCTTCTCTTCTCATGAGGTGGCCAAAGTCTTGGAGCCTCAGCTTCAGGATCTGTCCTTCCAGTGAGCACTCAGGGCTGATTTCCTTCAGAATGGAGAGGTTTGTTCTTCTCGCAGTCCATGGGACTCTCAAGAGTCTCCTCCAGCACCAGAATTCAAAAGCATCAATTCTTCGACGATCAGCCTTCTTTATGGTCCAGCTCTCACTTCCATACATCACTACTGCGAAAACCATAGTTTTAACTATACGGACCTTTGTTGGCAAGGTGATGTCTCTGCTTTTTAAGATGCTGTCTAGGTTTGTCATTGCTTTTCTCCCAAGAAGCAGGCGTCTTTTAATTTCGTGGCTGCTGTCACCATCTGCAGTGATCATGGAGCCCAAGAAAGTAAAATCTCTCACTGCCTCCATTTCTTCCCCTTCTATTTGCCAGGAGGTGACGGGTCCAGTGGCCATGATCTTCGTTTTTTTGATGTTGAGCTTCAGACCATATTTTGCGCTCTCCTCTTTCACCCTCATTATTCTTTAATTCCTCTTTACCAATCTCAAATTGCTAGCAGGCAATTTCTTTGTTCTCATCTCAAGCCACATTGCACTCTACGTTTAAGCACACCTCCCTTGCGAGGGGGGTTACGGGCGAAAGTTGACTCTTCTGCCTGGTGCGGATGGTGTTTCCGCACCTTCGCTATTTTCTTTTATGCACTTTACCTCCCTGACTCTTTAGAGCCTATCAACTTCCTTCCCTCTCACCTCATGGCTTTCAAAATTAACCTTTATGTCATTGCCTTTTTGTACGTTTCCCAATTCTGATTGCACTCATTGCTTAATACAGTGGTACCTCGGGTTAAGAACTTAATTCATTCTGGAGATCCGTTCTAAACTGAAACTGTTCTTAACCTGAAGCACCACTTTAGCTAATGGGGCCTCCCGCTGCCACTGCGCAATTTCTGTTCTCATCCTGAAGCAAAGTTCTTAACCTGAGGTACTATTTCTGGGTTAGTGGAGTCTGTAACCTGAAGTGTCTGTAACCCGAGGTACCACTGTAACTCAAAATTTAAATAAATATAGAAAGGTAGAAAACTTCTCCTTACAAGTCTTCGGATAACCCTGCTAGTGATGTTAATTGCTTACAATAATCTTTCAGATATCGTATAAATTTACCCCAGTCCTTTTGGACTACTCGATCTTGCTGGTTTCGGATTTTTCCTGTCAGCTTCGCGAGTTCTGCAAAGTCCATCATCTTAACTGCCACTCTTCTTTCGTTGGTCCTTCTTGTTGTTTCCATTTTGGGGCTAAAATAATTCTTGCCGCAGTTGTTGCATACGTGAACAGTCTTTTATCTTCCCTTGGTATCTCTTCACCCGCTATACCCAATAAAAAGGCTTCTGGTTTTTTTAACAAAAGTATTTTTAAATATTTTCTTTAGCTCGTTATACACCATTTCCCAGAAAGCCTTTACCTCTTTGCAAGTCCACTACATGTGGTAGAAGATTCCTTCCGTTTCTTTACATTTCCGACACTCATTGCTTCTTGTCTTGTACGTTTTAGC
Source organism: Podarcis vaucheri (assembly GCF_965113315.1). NCBI lineage: Eukaryota > Metazoa > Chordata > Lepidosauria > Squamata > Lacertidae > Podarcis > Podarcis vaucheri. The sequence continues at coordinate 6,808,025 of NC_138751.1, read as the reverse complement.
AAGTGTAGCTGGTGTTAAATACCATCTATACGTCATTTTCATAACATTTTCTTTAAGTGCACTGCATGCAGTAAAATCAATACCTTCCTTCCACAAAGACCATTGCTATTTTCGGGACGGATTCAGTCACATATCGGCTGACTCAGGTTGCATCATGAGGGTTGACTGGGAGCTGTTGCACAACGAACTCAGGAAATTGGGCTTCTTCTATTTTTGCTATGAGGAAAGTAACAGGGGAAGCGCAGGGCAAAAGTGTGGCACGCCAAAGCAAGTCCTTCTCACCTCCCCATGAAGGAATTACGACAAATGCCCTTTCAACAGCCCATCTAATTTCCCATCAGATCAATCAACATCCACACTCAGCAAACTGGTCCCCTAGAAGCACCCAAAAAAGTTATTAGCAAGACATATGTCAGCAAAATTCACCCAACCGAAGCTGGTCCCGGCCTGCCAGATGTTGGACTACAACTCCCATCATCCCCTGACCATCGGCCATGTGGGCTGCTGGGGGTAAAACAACAACTGCAGGGGCACAGATTTCACCAGCCCCGCTTAGGAGGCTGCCAGGAACATCTCACAAATTTAAGCAGGCCTTTGGCCGATGCCCTTTTAAATGTGTTGGCAAGATTATTGAGTTGTCTTTGTTTTCGTTACGTATTCTGTGGGGGTTTTTTATACGGTCATACCTCGTGTTGCGTTTGCTTCAGGTTGAGCGTTTTCTGCGTCCCGGGGAGGCCTGGAAGTACCGGAAAGGGTTACTTCCGAGTTTCGCCGTTTGCACATGCGCAGATGCTCAAAATGACACCATGTGCATGCGCAGAAGCGGCGAATCGTGACCTGCACATGCACAGATGCCGGTTGTGTTCTGCTCATGTTGTGAACGGGGCTCCGGAACGGATCCTGTTCGCAACCATAGGTACCACTGTATTGTAATTTTTATGTTGTGAACCGCCCTGACATCTACAGGTAGAGGGCAGAATAATAATAATAACAAATAACAACAACAACAATAATAATAATAATAATCAGTGCCTCCCCCCCCGGTGGTACATAGGGGTACGCATACCGCTAAACATTTTGTGAACCTTTGTACTTTTGTCCATTTACTGTATTCATTTTCCCCCAATTTGAACTATAAAATGGTGATTTTCTTGAGTCAAAATGAAAGTACCCCTAAACATTTTTAAAGGAAAAAAGCAATAATAATAATAATAATAATAGTTCCTTACATTGACCCTGCTGAGATTGGCAGAATTCCCTGCAAGCTTCTGCGTTTCACAGAACTCTTCTGCAAAATACACTTCTGATAATAAGATCTGTTTGACTCTACGATTCTCCTTTTTTTTGGCAGCAATTCAGGGATCCCCCGCCCGCCCCTCGGCCTCCCAAGCCCGTCGCCCTGCCCCGGGGCCGGAAGCCCCCCAGCCAGCCCGAGAGGAGCCGCAGCAACGAGGAAGCAGGCGGCGCAGGAGGAGGGGCAGTCCCGGAGGAAACACGTACGTCCCCCCCAATTGCCCAACCCCGACGCAGAACCAAGGAGCGGGAGAACGAAGGTGACGTGAGACTGGGGCGGCAGGACCCGACTGGGCCTCCTTCTCTCCCCCTGGGAGTGTCTGGCGGAAGGAACTCCTTCTGGGGGCCACGGTTTCTGCTTGGTCCGTGGCTGTTTCCCTCCCTGCCATAAAGTGGGCTCTTGCGAACATCTCTCCAGGGTTTTTCAGGCAGGCCGTCTCTCTCAGCCCTACCTGGAAGTGCTGTCAGGGGCTGGACCTGGGGCCTTCATCCTGAAAAGCAGCCACAGTGGCAGTGTGGGGCAGTGGTTAGAGCAGTGGTTCTCGAAGGGTGTGGCGCCGGAGAGGATGGCGAGTGTGGCAGAAAGATTCAAGGACAATCATGTAAACATTTTAGCATGCTGTAGGACGCGGGTGGTGCTGTGGATTAAACCACAGAACCTAGGACTTGCCGATCAAAAGGTCGGCTGTTCAAATCCCCGCGACGGGGTGAGCTCCCGTTGCTCTGTCCCTGCTCCTGCCAACCTAGCAGTTCGAAAGCACGTCAAAGTGCAAGTAGATAAATAGGTACAGCTCCAGGAAGGTACCATATTTTTCGCACGATAGGACGCACCAGACAATAGGATGCACCTTGTTTTAGAGGGGGGAGAACAAAGGAAAAAACTCTCCCCCTCTCTGCCCAGCGCCCCTTCAGCGAAGCGGCAGGAGGCGCTGTGCAGAGAGGGGGAGAATTTCCCCCCTCTTGTTTTCCCCCTCTAAAACAAGGTGGCTACCTCAGAAGCCTGGAGGGCGAGAGGGGTCAGTGCGCAGTTCCGTTCGACCTGCTCTTTGGGGCTGGCAGGCGGAAGCCCACCACCAGCCCCAAAGAGCAGGTGGGGAGCAGCGGAAAGGCGCACAGTGAAGAGGCTGCTGCCATAGCCGCGCGTCACCTCTCCAGCCAGGAGAGGGTCGCGGGGCTATGGCTTCTTCACTCCATAGGATGCACACACATTTCCCCTTCATTTTTTAAGGGGAAAAAGGGCGTCCTATAGAGAGAAAAATACGGTAAACAGTGTTTCCGTGCACTGCTCTGGTTTGCCAGAAGCGGCTTAGTCATGCTGGCCACATGACCCGTAAGCTGTACGTCGGCTCCCTTGGCCAATAAAGCGAGATGAGCGCCGCAACCCCAGAGTCGGCCACGACTGGACCTAATAGTCAGGGGTCCCTTTACCTTTAGTATCAAAATATTTTGTTTTTATTGTCTGCAGAATACGGATACTTTTTTCCAAATGAGAGCAGGAGAGTACCGAGTGATAACGGAGGACAATACCAGCTGCGTTGTGTGTTGTTATTTTTTTGCTTTCCAGTATGTTGCTTATCAATTACGAAGTTCAATGTGGCACAAGCAAAGTTTTATCCTGAAAGGCATGGCCCAGAGAAAAACCTTTTGAGAATGACCGGGTTAGAGTGTCAGGTTAGGACTTCGGAGAAGAAGAAGAGTTTGGATTTGATATCCCGCCTTTCACTCCCTTTAAGGAGTCTCAAAGCGGCTAACATTCTCCTTTCCCTTCCTCCCCCACAACAAACACTCTGTGAGGTGAGTGGGGCTGAGAGACTTCAGAGAAGTGTGACTGGCCCAAGGTCACCCAGCAGCTGCAGGTGGAGGAGCGGAGACGCGAACCCGGTTCACCAGATTACGAGACTACCGCTCTTAACCACTACACCACATTGGCTCAAATCCCTTCTCCTTGCTCAGTCGGTGGAGCATGAGGCTCTGAACCTTTGGGTCGTGGGTTTGAGTCCCACGTTGGGTAAAAAAATTCCTGCGTTGCAGGGGGTTGGAATAGATGACCCTCGGGGTCCCTTCCAACTCTGCCATTGTATGGTTCTCTCAGCCTTGACGCTCGCTGGCTAACCTTTGGGGGGGGGTCCCTGCCTCTCTCGGCCTGAGCTGCCTCGCAGGTTGCTATTGGGATTAATAAGGGGAGAAGGAGAATGTCGCCCGCCACACTGAGCTCTTTGGCAGAAAAGGGAGGCTGCAAGTACAATGATAAATAAAATAAAAAAATTCCTTCCTGTAGCACCTTAAAGACCAACTAAGTTAGTTCTTGGTATGAGCTTTCGTGTGCATGCACACTTCTTCAGATACACTGAAACAGAAGTTGCCAGATCCTTCTATACAGAGAGAAGGTGGGGAGGGTTGGTGGGAATGGGAGATTGGCAGATAGCTGAGATGACTTAGCCATTTTTCACCTTCTCACCCCTTGCCTTTTCCTGTAAGACCTATTGCAGTCGTTATCAACAGGCTCATCTCAGCTATCTGCCAATCTCCCATTCCCACCACCCTTCTGAGTAATACCCCTCCCCACCTTCTCACTATATAGAAGGATCTGGCAACTTCTGTTTCAGTGTATCTGAAGAAGTGTGCATGCACACGAAAGCTCATACCAAGAACTAACTTAGTTGGTCTTTAAGGTGCTACTGGAAGGAATTTTTTTATTTTGACTATGGCAGTCCAACACGGCTACCTATCTGTAAATGATAAATAAGTTGGAGTTCATGTTATTAAATATACCAAGAAATAAGCACACCAAGAACTCGGGCCAATGTAAGTTTCCGTAGTGGGAGTGGTCCCTACTCACAACACAATAATTCGTTACTGGCTTCTAATCCATAATTGGCTTCTGTTCTGTGATTGAAACTGAGTCTCCGTCTGCAAGCTGATAAAATATAAGGATATTGTAGAGTGAAAAAGAGAAAACCTTTGTAACGAATTATTGTGTTATGCATATCTTTATGAGTTAGAGTTTGTAATCTTTGTTAGAATTTGTAATTTCTATTTGTAGTTCTTGTCAGAATGCATACTTTTGAATGGATTAGTTTTTGTTATCATTGACTATTGACTTGTGAGTAGGGACCACGCCCACTCCTGAAACTTACGTTGGCCTGAGTTCTTGGTGTGCTTATTTCTTGCCAATGCGATGAGCCAATAAATTAAGGGTAACGTTCGCCAACAGTACACCTCCTAATTCTCCTCCGGGGGTCTTTCCCAGAGAGGGGTCGGCCTTTAAATGCTGTAAGCTGGCCCAATTCCCACCTTGCGGTTCTGGAAAGAGCGGCGGAGATGGGAGACAGGAGACGCAAGGCTTGCTGAAACTCCCGTTTTTTTCCCTTCCAGGGGACCCTGAGGTGGGAAGGAAGGCAGCCCCCCTCAAACCAAAGAGGACGCGCCGGGCGCAGTCGTGCGACAAGCTGGAGTCGGATCGGGGCCGAAACCCAGGCTCTGGAGGTGAAGCCCTTCTTCCTACACACACGGTTCCTGCTTCCTGACATGGGACCTGGGAGAGGAGCGGGGGGCGGGCAGCTAAAGTGGGAGGGGGCTGCACATTCCCCCGCTGCCTGCTTCTTCTGCTGGGCTGCAAACGTACCAGGCGCTTAAAGGACATTTAGAGCATGACTCTTTGCCCCCAAGCATCTGGCCGTCGGAGATTGAGGCCCTTCCACCGAGAGAAGGAAAACAAGAACACTCTCGTCGGCATGCTTTCCCAAAGCAGCCCTTGCCAGATACAATGCCTTGGAAGCTGGAGGCTCCGTTTCGGTGCCAGGGTAGTTGCGGAGAGGCCTTTTTGTTTCCCTCTGTACTCTGCTCACAACGTACCCATTTGAAGCCCCGAGGCAGGAGCGGGAGAAGGGGTCGGATGCAGGCCAAAGCGGGGTCCAAACTTGCCCACTTCTCACGGGGGCCAAATGGGCACCCCCAATGGGAAGGCGACCAACAGGGCCCAAGCGCAACAGCAGCGCTGCCCCCCCGCAAGCCCAGAGTGGCAGGAGTCAAATTGGGGGTGGGTGGGTACAGTGGGAGGGCACCCGGTATGTCCATGGGCTAGTCATTGGGGAGCAGGGCAGCGTGGTGCAGTGGTTAGAGTGCTGGACTGAGGCCTGGGAGAGAGCAGGGTTCAAATCCCTACTCTCAAACTAATCTCGCGGGGTTGTTGTGACAATAAAATGGGAAGGAAGAGAACAATACAGGCTGCCACTCCTTGGATGAAAGGTGGAATATTAATAATAACGATGATTTTATTAATTAATGTGCTGCCCATACAACTGGGTTCCCCCAGCCACTCTGGGCGGCTTCCAGCAAAATACTAAAACACCGTAAAACCCCAAATATTAAAAACTTCCCTATACAGTCATACCTCATGTTACGTCCGCTTCATGTTACGTTCTTCAAGGTTACGGCCTGCGGTGACCCGGAAGTACCAGAAAGGGTTGCTTCCGGGTTTCTCTACTCGCACATGCGCAGAAGCGCAAAATGACGTCACACGCATGCGCAGAAGCGGCGAATCGCAACCCGTGCGTGTGCAGACGCGCCACTGCGGGTTGCGTTCTTTTCATGTTGCAGACGGGCCTCCAGAACGGATCCCGATCGCAACCAGAGGTACCACTGTATAGATCGGCATTATTATTATCATATTATTATTATTATTATTATTATTCCTCCCTAGCTTGCATGAATCCTCCCTTGAGGACACTTTAAATTATTTTTAAAGTGTCGCGATATATCACGTGCCAGTGGCGGACTTTGGGCTCTCCCATATCGGTGGTGCCCTCTGCAACGCTAAAACACCCCACCTCTCGCACTCCATTCCGCAGAATGGCCGTGGCCCCCCCGCAGCACAGCCCGTCTGACCACGCTACCCGAAAACCTCCTCTGCTCACGCGCAGAACGCTTGGTCCCCGTGGCTAACTTCCTCTCGTCTCTCCCTTTCTCCCCATCCTCCTTCACCACCTTCCTTCCCCCCCCCACCAGGTGCCAGCGACACACCCCTGCCTGACCCCCCTCCCGCCCCCCCTGAATGCGGCCTGCACAGCTGGAACTCCCGCCCCACTGTTTCCTACCCTCTCCTTCCTCCGGACCGGACCGCCGGTAAGATTCCAGCGCCTTCCTTTGCCCCGTAGCGTGGGGGCCGAGGAAAACGATTCACGCTCGGTTTTTTCTTCCCCCCGCCCCACTCCTCTCCCCCCTTCTCCCCCCGGCAACTTTACAGCTCCCTCTTTCTTCAGGAACTCCCGAATCTGGGACAGAATGATGGACAGGAGATCCCTCGACGTCGCCGCCGCCGCCGGAAGCTGCGATGCCCTTTCATCTCCTGGTGGAACGAGTGAAGAAACATGAGGCGGGCAGAGGTTTGGGGAGTCCTCCTCCCGCTGCCCTCAGCTCTCCCCCTCCCTCAGAAGAGGGGCTGACCTCCCGCCCTAGAGAAACTGTCCGTCGGGACCTGTTGGGTCTCCAGTGCTGCTGACCCCCCGACCCCAACCACCCTTCCTCCTTCCCCGCCCTCCTCCGTTTGTGCCTGTATCCTTCCCTCGCTTCTGGGTCGGAGCCACCCCCCGACCCTCGTGCCCCAGAGGGACTAGGGACACCGCCGCCACCCCTTTTGAAAATCGGGAGGGGGGTGTTAGAGAGAGAAAAGCCACAATGAACCCCCCCACACACCTCCTGCTCCCTTTCGCCCGTAATACTTGGGGTGTTGTCGAGACTCGGGTGAAATATGCACCATTCTCCCCTGCCCCCCCCCGCCGCCTTTGCTGCCCCCCCCAAAGTCCTCTCCATAATCTGCCGGCCCCTCGCATTTCGCGCCTCCTCCCCTCCTCCCCTACATTCTTACCGTTCTATTTTAAGCTTGTACAAAAGGGAAAGAGAAAGAGAATCATAATAAATTATATATGGAAATAAATAAAAGCGAGAAGCTTGTCGGATGTTGCTGGGGGGGGGGGGTCCTGCCTGCTTTTGGGAACGCACCGGGAAGGAAAAAGACCCTCCCTAGAATTGTAGCACTGGAAAGGGACCATGAGGAATCGTTCACGCAACGTGGGGCTACGAGTCCGAGTTTAATATCCCTGCCCCCTTGTCACCTACAGAGGCATTCGGAAGTCCAACGGGCAGGTCGATAATTTGAGTTTTCTTCCTTTTGAGCAGGGGTGGGTCACTATGCCAGTTTCAGTTTCTCATGCAATTGTCGAGTTGGAAAGGGCCCCGGGGTCATCTAGTCCAACCCCCTAAAATGCAGGAATCACAGCTGGATCGTTCCTGGCCGGTGACTATCCAACCTCTCTCTAAAAACCTCCAGTGAAGGAGAATTCCCCACCTTCGCAGGTTCTCTCAGTTTCGCATTTTTCAGCTCCCCACATTTTGCACCCGTTTGCAATTTATACACTTAAAAAAATTCTCATGCCCTCAGCCTTTTTGTGCAAATTTCTCCTACTGTTTCATATGCAACTTGGCATTTTTGCAAGGCGATTCGCCCTGATACGTTGCCTTTTCGTCTGTTGTTTCCACGAAGCTGCGCATTGACAGGCACACTTTTTGCCCTTGTGCACACACATTTTCGTATGCCTCGCTTGGCCAGAGAATGGCGTTGCAAAATTCGGACAGGTGCGAATTTCAAAGGTTCCCTGTGTGTCGCTTCGCACATTGCTCTGGTGTCCTTGAGATGCGAACTGAATCAAAGGCCTCTACTTTTGAGCAAGGTCTGTGGCTGACCACTGATTAAATGGCTATTGAGCTAACTTGAGGGTGAGGAGCTGTTGTAAACAAAAATTGCCTATCCAAGAGCCCATATAGAGTCCTTACATAGGTTCCCTATTGGTAGGAGAAAATAACAGAGGCCAACCAGAGAATATTGAGAAGCAAAGCAGCTAGTAAGCTTGATCTTTATTGATCTGTTGCAACAGGGTGCTCCCCTCACCTGCAGGAGAGAGGAGGGACCCAGAAAAATGGCATGCAAGGCCTTATAAAGACTTTTGAAATTCCCATCCTGTAGATCAAGACCACCCCCAGAAACATCATACATACATCACAGAAAAGGCGGTCTAAAACAGAAATTTGAATATTGTTTTTCTCCTGTTGTTGTTTGGCAGGTTACTTGATTGGATTGCCTGGGGAGCCTGGCCATTCTTTTGTAGTGATAAATACTTAGTTCCTGGGCCAGGTCACAGGCTCACACCCTATTCATATCTTAAATGTGTCCTTAAGACAGGATTTGTGAGGAAAGAGACAATGGGGAGGTTTCCCACTTTGACCTTGCAGAGAAAACATTTGGTCAGTTTAGGAATCAAAATGGTTCCAGTTTGGTCTTCCTGTGCTGATCTATGTATGTGCTTGGTTGGTACACTTATGAACATTACCATATATCTAAGACCATAAAATTCCTATCACAGGAGCCTGCACTGAAAATTTCTGTCTACCCCAGTTTCCTTTTTCCAGCATAAGAAGAGCCCTGCTGGATTGGGGCCTGTGGCCCATCTAGTGGGAAACCTGCAATCAGGATTCGAACACAAGACCGCGCTCTCCTCCTCTGGTTTCAAGCAGTGGCATTCAGAAGCATCTCTGGCTCTGAGTGCGAGTCCTTGTGTTTACAAGAGGAGAAACGCTTATATATATTTGCCAAAATGTTTTTGGCTATACTTTCTGGATGAGACCTAGACATAACTGGTGGTTGAAGACTTGCTTTCCTCTCCTCTTCTCCTCCCCCCCTCAGAAATATATCACAGCTTCTATCGCCTACATATTGTAAAGGTAAAGGGACCCCTGACCGTTAGGTCCAGTCGTGACAGACTCTGGGGTTGCGGCGCTCATCTCACTTTATTGGCAGAGGGAGCCGGCATACAGCTTCCGGGTCATGTGGCCAGCAGGACTAAGCTGCTTCTGGCAAACCAGAGCAGCGCACGGAAACACCGTTTACCTTCCCGCCGGAGCGGTACCTGTTTATCTACTTGCACTTTGACATGCTTTCGAACTGCTAGGTGGGCAGGAGCAGGGACCGAGCAACGGGAGCTCACCCCGTCGTGGGGATTTGAACCGCCGACCTTCTGATCGGCAAGTCCTAGGCTCTGTGGTTTAACCCACAGCGCCATCCACATCCCCCTACATATTGTAGGGGGGATTTAAAAGGAGAGTCGTCGTAGCGCCCTCTTTTGTGCTCTTCAAAATATGGCAACCCTCTTAGGTCCAACCTACACTCTGCCCCTCTCATCCCATGCCACCCTTTTTAACGAAAGGGCATCATAAATCCCATTTCAGGTCAGGAAGGAAGGTTGCTTGCGAGGGACCTTGTGGTGCGAATTGCCCGGCCATAAGGTCTGCAGCCCAGCTCCCCTGTCGGGACTTATTGGGAGTGAGGGACTCTCCCTTCTCTGAATCTATCCACGATGCAAGACTCTGAATTAGTTTCATACCTAATTCAGCAACTTAATTCATACCTAAAGGTAAAGGGACCCCTGACCATTAGGTCCAGTCATGACTGACTCTGGGGTTGCGGCGCTCATCTCACTTTATTGGCCAAGGGAGCCGGTGTACAGCTTCCGGGTCATGTGGCCAGCATGACTAAGCCCCTTCTGGCGAACCAGAGCAGCACACGGAAACGCCGTTTACCTTCCCACCGGGGTGGTACCTATTTATCTACTTGCACTTTGAGGTGCTTTCGAACTGCTAGGTTGGCAGGAGCAGGGACCGTTCAATGGGAGCTCACCCCGTCACAGGGATTTGAACCGCCGACCTTCTGATCAGCAAGTCCTAGGCTCTGTGGTTTAACCCACAGCGCCACCTGCGTCCCTTAGTTCATACCTAATTTAGCAGGAACCCAGAGACCAACCCCTCCCCCCAAATTTGGCATTTGATTAAACATCACGGTGCCCGTTGCTGAGTGCATGGGTCAGTGCAGCTAACAGGCTCCAAGGAAGAGCACCCTTCCCCAATCTGGTGCCCTTGATATTACTGGGGTTGCAGCTCCTTCCAGCGCCAAACATCTGGAATACTCTGAGCTTGGGAAGGCTGGTTGAGAGATAAACAACATGGCTGCAGTGCCACCAAATGGCCAGCAGGTGGCAGGAGCGGTATTGTTAAAAGGAAGGCATAGAATTTGTTCTGCATTCTTCCTTTCAGGTTTTTTCTCTCCCTCTCTCTCTTTGAAATCTCCTCTTTCCCTCTTTTTCCTTTCTCTCTCTCCTTCTGCTCCACTTACTCTTAAACATGTTCTCTCATGGGACCCTCAGGCCATCACAGAGCAGAGAAAATGGCCTCAGGCGATCTCGATACAGGCCCATATTGCATACTCTGGCCGGCAGTCACTCTCTCCGAATCTACCTGCAAACTGATTCTTTGAACAGGAGGTGTCCAGAGGGACAGTTTCCGTTCTCTCCGTGTCTCTTGGTTCCAGCATTAAGCCCATTTCTCCACATTATTGCGGCAATTTACAAATTCTCTTCTAAAAACTCCTCACAAAAATTCTTCAGCCTTTATGTGCAGATTTCTTCTGGTAACCTTTTTTTCGTATGCAGCTTTGACTAAGGTACACATTGTACAGGCAATTTCTCCTAACGGGGTGCATCTTTTTCTATGTCATTTTCTTCAGTGCGTTCATTATTTTATGCTTTCATTCCCTCTAATACATTCATTTTTGTAAACCCTTGTTGGCTGGAGAACGGCACAGCAATTTTTGGATAAGCGCGAATTTCGAAGGAAAGCTGCGTTTTGGTTCTTGTGTTGTTTTGGAGAGCACAAATTGGGTCAATTTGGCTTTAAAGGCAAATTTCCTGTGGAGGAGGCACACAAAGAAAGGGCCTCAGAAGATGATCGCAGAGTCCCGGTCGGTTCATATACCCTTGAGGTATTGTGGTCCTGAGCCATTTAAGGCTTTATAGGTCAAAACCAGCACTTTGAATTGGCCCTGGAAACTAACTGGCAGCCAGTGTGGTCTGACCAGGATTGGTGTAAAAAGCTCAAACTGTCTTGTTCCGGTGAGCTGCAAAATTTTGCACCAGCTGAAGTTTCCAAACCTCCTTCGGAGGCAGCACTTTGTATAACACATTTCAGTCATCTAACCTAGAGGTTACCAGAACCTAGGTGACAGACATTAGACTATCCTTTGTTATAACGTAATTTTTTATTGAATTTTCAAAAATTTAACATATATACTTTAATACATAATAAAATTTGTCTTTTTGCGAGTTCCTACCCCATTTTCCAGTGTTTTAATTCCCCCCTCTGCTGCACAATGCCTTATTTTCCTTATCCCGACACATCAATACTGTATTTTCTAATTCCTTCCGTTGCTCATAATTCAAATCCTGCTCTCAAGTCCATCACGCTATAGCAGGGGTCAGCGAACTTTTTCAGCAGGGGGCCGGTCCACTGTCCCTCAGACCTTGTGGGGGGCCGGACTATATTTTGTAGGGAAAAAATGAACGAATTTCTATGCCCCACAAATAACCCAGAGATGCATTCTAAATAAAAGGACACATTCTACTCATGTAAAAACAGGCTGATTCCCAGACCGTCCGTGGGCCGGATTGAGAAGGCAATTGGGCCAGATCCGGCCCCCGGGCCTTAGTTTGCCTACCCATGATCTATAGCATTTCCTTAAATAGTCCAAAAAGGTCTTCCATTCCTCCACAAAGCAATCATTGTTCGATTCTCTTATTTTAGCTGTTAACTTCAGCCATTTTGCAGAGTCCAGCACCTGACTTATGTGTTCTTCTTTCTTGGGCACCTATTCTTCCTTCAATTTTTTGTGCATTGAGAATCCTAGAAGCTGTTGTTACAGGCACAAAGAAGTTAGGCTATCCTGATTGAAATGGGACACTCTTGCAACAATCCATTCCCAATCACCAACCTCAACTATCTAGGTAGTTTCCCCCCCAGATAGGCAGATATTTTGCCGCTGGAGCAGAGTGACCCCCCTCCCTCTCCAGCACAAACTCAAGTTGCATAATATCTAAGGCAGGCCAAGTTATTTTGGCACCGGGACGCCAGTCATTCCCCCAAGTGCCTGTCTCACTCCCAGGTGGGGGAAAAATACAAATACAGCAATAATTAGCAATTTGCTGCCTTTTGCTTTCAGAGGTCTCAAACCATCTGCCTGGGGTGGCTGCCTCACTCATAGAGACGGCCCTAAAAAATCAACATATATATCATTCCTGCCAGATTTCCTAGGCTCAGGGGCAAAATCTGAGCCCCCAAAACTCTCCATTTGGGTCTTTGGACTCTCCCCACCCTGTAGCCTCTCTCCTCAGGCCCTGCCCCCTCACCGATCCAGCTTTACATCGTCCCTGACCATTTTTTCACGTGGCCAAAGTGTTCTCGAAGCTACGAACATGAGTTTGACCAAATTGCGGGAGGCAGTGGAAGACAGGAGTGTCTGGCGTGCTCTGGTCCAGGGGGTCACGAAGAGTCGGACACGACTAAACGACTCAACAACAACATGCTGAAACTGTAAGCCAGCAGCAAGTTTGCCCATGGCCCCTTTAAGAGCAGCTTAATTTGGGACACCCTATGGCACAGGAAAAGGGATGCGTGTGGCGCTGTGGGTTAAACCACAGAGCCTAGGACTTGCCGATCAGAAGGTCGGCGGTTCAAATCCTCGCAACGGGGTGAGTTCCCGTTGCTCGGTCCCTGCTCCTGCCAACCTAGCAGTTCGAAAGCACGTCAAAGTGCAAGTAGATAAATAGATACCACTCTGGTGGGAAGGCAAACGGCGTTTCCGTGCGCTGCTCTGGTTCGCCAGAAGCAGCTTAGTCGTGCTGGCCACATGACCTGGAAGCTGTACGCCGGCTCCCTCGGCCAATAAAGTGAGATGAGCGCCGCAACCCCAGAGTCGGCTACGACTGGACCTAATGGTCAGGGGTCCCTTTACCTTTAGGTATGAATTAGGTATGAATTAAGTATGCTGAATTAGGTATGAAACCCAGAGTCCTGCATCGTGGATAGATTCAGAGAAGGGAGAGTCCCTCACTCCCAATAAGTCCCTTTACCTTTACCTTATGGCACAGGAAGTAGCTTAAGGGCTTTTTATGGAGGTCCTGGCAAATTTGGGACGATTGAGGGCTTTGTCACTGCTGTATAACAATCCCTATGAACAAATCAGAACAAATGTGCAGCTATAATGCAGCCTCTGTGATATAATTCAGCAAGCAGATCAGGGTGAACGCTCAATAAATAGGTCATTTGTTTGGGCCAGGCCACAGCCGCGAGTGAGCTTTTGAATTTTTCAAGACCCTTCTGAAACTGGAGGTGGAACAACACGAGAGCGTACGATGAGCATGCTGGATCAGGCGAACGACCCATCTAGTCCATCATCCTGTTCTTGCGGTAGGCAGCTGGATATTCCAGCGGGAAAGTCGCCAGCAGGATCCGACCACAGGAACCAGTGCCGGATTTACGTATAAGCCAACCAAGCTATAGCTTAGGGCCCCACTCTCTTGGGGCCCCCCAAAAAATTTAAGGGAAAAAAACTGGATGTACATTTCCAAAATATAAGATAAAAAACCAAACAAAATAAAACCTACATACAGCAACAGTGTTTTGTGTTGTGCAGGCTCCTGTGATGTAAGTCATGGGCCCCACCTGCTAGCCTGCTCCCTAAAATATCACTGGTTTGCTCATTTCTATACACAGTGTTAAATTGCTTCTCAAACTTAATCCGTTTTGGAGGTCTGTTCCAAAACCAAAGCGTTCCAAAACCAAGGTGTGCTTTCCCCTAGAAAGTTACAGTGGTACCTCGGGTTACATACGCTTCAGGTTACAGATTCCACTAACCCAGAAATATTGCTTCAGGTTAAGAACTTTGCTTCAGGATGAGAACAGAAATCGTGCTCTGGCGGCGCGGCGGCAGCAGGAGGCCCCATTAGCTAAAGTGGTGCTTCAGGTTAAGAACAGTTTCAGGTTAATAACAGACCTCCAGAATGAATTAAGTTCGTAACCTGAGGTACCACTGTATTGCCAAATGCCAATGCTTTTGCATTATTAAGTTTGTTATGAATAAAAAATCATTTTAAGTTAGAGCTTAATAATTATTTCACTGTTAATATACTTCCTCTTAATTGTTTTTCACTATTAATATACTTCTTCATTGTATTTCAGTTTGACAATTACTTTGATAAAATACATAATTTGTTATGTGCAAATGGCTTTAGATACCTGTTAGGTCCATAAATGACCATATAGCATATAATCAATACAAAAAAATAGTGACAATATGTTGTTGACAAAGGACAGCTGGACATATAAAGGGCCCCATTGCCTTCAGTAGTTTAGGGCCTCATCAAACCTAAATGCGGCCCCAAAAGGAACCATGTCCCCTCCTGAGGTTTCCAGCAGCTGTGATTCAGAAGCATCTGAATTTGATTTTGTAGAGGTGCAAAGGAAGACTCTGAACACAAGGCTCTCGTTTTACTTCTGCTTGCCCTGTCTCCTGCCAGCTTCAAAACCAAGAGCAGGGTGTTATGCCCTTCTGGGTAAAGATAATAATAATAATAATAATAATAATAATAATAATAATAATAATAATAATAAAATAATAATAAAATAATAATAATAATAATAATAATAATAATAATAATAATAATAATAATAATAATAATATATTTTTATTTATACCCCGCCCTCCCCAGCCAAGACCGGGCTCAGGGCGGCTAACAACCAATCATAAAAACAAGTTGATTAAAATACAATTTAAAAGATTAAGATACAACATTAAAATGGATGCAGCCTCTTCATAGGAGGAGAAAGGAAAAGGAAAGAGGGGGAGGGAATCAAATTGGCTCCAAGCCAAAGGCCAGGTGGAACAACTCTGTCTTACAGGCCCTGCGGAAAGACATCAGATCCTGCAAGGCACTGGTCTCATGAGACAGAGCGTTCCACCAGGCCGGGGCCAGTGTTGAAAAGGCCCTGGCTCTGGTTGAGTCTAATCTGACTTCCTTAGGGCCTGGGACCTCTAGGGTGTTGCTATGGACCTTAAGGTCCTCCGTGGGGCATACTGGGAGAGGCGGTCCCATAGGTACGAGGGTCCTAGGCCGTGAAGGTCTTTAAAGGTCAAAACCAGCCCCTTAAATCTGACCCTGTACTCCACCGGGAGCCAGTGCAGCTGGAAAAGCACTGGGTGAAGATGCTCCCATAGCAGATACGCTCAGGAAACCATATGTTGTCCTGCAAGAGGTTCTCAACCGTTCACAATCTGCCTTGGCAGCTGCAGGCTGGGAGAGAAGGAGCGGCACACCTCATGGTGCCTTAAGGAATCATGTGCGCGCATGGATGCCAGAGACCTTGTCTCACAGCACTTGAACCCGGGTCACCGAATGAAGCTGAGCGTCAGAAGGTTTGGGACAAATAAAAGAAAGCACTTTTTCACATGCAGTGACTGGTGTAGGGCGGGAGACTCTTCATCTCAGGGTCCTGGGTTCGAGTCCTCCCTTCTCCCCTTCCCCACCAATGTGATGTCACAGCATTAAAAAGTTCCCTAAACAGGGCTGCCTTCAGATGTCTTCTAAAAGTCAGCTAGTTGTTTATTTCCTTGACATCTGATGGGAGAGTGTTCCACAGGGCGGGTGCCACCACCAAGAAGGCCCTCTGCCTGGTTCCCTGTAAGTTCACTTCTCGCAGGGAGGGAACCACCAGAAGGCCCTCGGAGCTGGACCTCAGAACAATGGGGGTGGGGACGCTCAATGAGGCTTTGAGACCCATTGGCTGCCCTCACCTGGCTTAGCTGGCCGGTTGAAGCTGTTTCCCAGGGTGTGGCCACTGTCACATGCTGGCAGCTTTTAGAAACCACAGGTGAGAGCTGAGTGGGGAACAAAGGCAGGCAAACCGCCCCCCCCAGAACAAGCATGACATGTCCCCCACTACAGGGACTAGGTAAAGGTAAAGGGACCGCTAACCATTAGGTCCTGTCGCAGACGACTCTGGGGGTGCGGCGCTCATCTCGCTTTATTGGCCGAGGGAGCTGGCGTACAGCTTCCAGGTCATGTGGCCAGCATGACTAAGCCGCTTCTGGTGAACCAGAGCAGCGCACGGAAACGCCGTCTACCTTCCTGCTGGAGTGGTACCTATTTATCTACTTGCACTTTGACGTGCTTTAGAACTGCTAGGTGGGCAGGAGCAGGGACCGAGCAAAGGGAGCTCACCCCGTCGCGGGGATTCGAACCGCCAAACTTCTGATCAGCAAGTCCTAGGCTCTGTGGTTTAACCCACAGCGCCACCCGTGTCCCTTACTACAGGGACTACCCCTCCCCTAACACCCCATATACCCTACATATATGTTGTTGTTGTTGTTGTTGTTGTTGTTGTTGTTCTTCTTCTTCTTCTTCTTCTTCTTCTTCTTCTTCTTCTTCTTCTTCTTCTTCTTCTTCTTCTTTCTTTTTTCTTTTTCTTCTTCTTCCTTTTCTTCTTCTTCCTCTTCCTCTTCTTCCTCTTCTTCTTCCTCTTCTCTCCCCAACATGCCACTTCTTCACACCAATTGCCAGTTTTCATGCCTGCCCCCCCCCCCAGTCTGGGGTCGCTCCTTGTGGAATTCCTTGCTACCCCTTTTTGCCTTAACCCTCCTGAACAATTAGGTATTGTCTGCAAACTTGGCTCCCTTGCAACTCACCCCTGGCTCTGGATTATTTATGAACAAATTAAAAAGCACAGGCCCCATTTCCTATCCTTGGGGAAGCCGCTGCTTTCTACGTCCGTCCGTGGGGGAAAAAAACTCCATTTATTCCTGCTCCCTCTGCTTCCTGCTGCTTAACAAATTACTGATCCACAAATGGAGCTTCTTCTTTTACCCCACGAATTCAAGGTTTGCTCAGGAGTATTTGCTAAGGGACATAATTGAATTTTCCTGTGAGATGTATTATGTTCTGAATTCGATTAGCTGTCAGAAAGGGACCCATCGCTCCAACCTGCGTGGAGGAATCTTCCCCCTGCTGTTTCCATTGCTATCCCCTGCTATCCTGGCAGCAATTTATCAGCACAGCACGGCGGGGGGGGGGGTCTGTTCTCCAAAGTTAGATTAATGCTCAGCCTGCCAGCTGAGCGGAGACTTTGTAGTGAAAGCAACTTTATTAGCTCAGCGCAGCTTTTTTGTGTGGGATCGCCTCAGATATATGGAAACGCAAATCCCATTCCAGAAAAAATAAAAAAATTCCTTCCAGTAGCACCTTAAAGACCAACTAAGTTAGTTCTTGGTATGAGCTTTCGTGTGCATGCACACTTCTTCAGATACACTGAAACAGAAGTCACCAGATCCTTCTATATAGTGAGAAGGTGGGGAGGGGTATTACTCAGAAGGGTGGTGGGAATGGGAGATTGGCAGATAGCTGAGATGAGCCTGTTGACGACTCTTAACGACTGCAATAGGTCTTACAGGAAAAGGCAAGGGGTGAGAAGGTGAAAAATGGCTTAGTCATGTATAATGAGATAAGAATCCAATGTCTTTGTTCAGACCAGGTCTCTCCATGGTTTTGAGTTTGGTAATGAGTTGCAATTCAGCAGCTTCTCTTTCCAGTCTATTTCTGAAATTCCTTTGTAGTAAAACAGCTACTTTGAGATCTTGTATAGAATGTCCTGGGAGATTGAAGTGTTCTCCATTCCAGAAAAAATATGTGTGCTGTTAAAAAGTCTTTTGTCCCTTTTGTCTGTCCTAAATTTACTCATGGGATGACCTAATGATCTACTATTAGAGGGAGAAAAACTATTATTATTATTATTATTATTATTATTATTATTATTATTATTATATCCTTCCTGTCCAAGGTCACTTAGGGCAAAGTGGGGATTTGAACCCTGCTCTCGCAGGTTCCTTGTCTGACACTCTAACCACTACATCACACTGCCTCTCCTCTTTATGTCCGTTCCCTGCACAGCGTTACGGATCTCCAGCGGGTGCCGTCAGGGTAAGGACTTTTGGGAATAAATCTGCAGTCCCACTCAGCAGAATGAGCAGAAGCGCCCCCCCCCCAAACACAGCAGGGCAGCTGTCCTGCCATATTGTGATATAAGGAGGGCTGGGGGTGGGGAACTGGATTCAATTAGCATTTAAAGGCAACCCTAGACCCAATCCCGCTTCCCCGAACAACACACAGACCGAATATGTACAGTTGTCCTTCAGAATTGGCGCCCCTCTGGGTTTTGCAACGCTGTTCTCCATCCAGCCCGGTAAATGTGCACAAAAGTGCATTTATTAGGGTAAAGCATTCATTTTTTTAAAAAAATATGCATGCGTTAGTGAAAATAACATAACTGAAATGCATCCCATCTGGGAAGGGGAATGCTATGCAAAAGAAAAAAAGTATATAACGGGCAAAATTGCATAATAGAATTGGGAAACATTTGCATAAAGAAGCTGATGAGTTTTCACAAGGACTTAAACAACAACAACAAACAAACAAACCCAGAAATCCTGACGTGGAATGTGAAGAACTGAATTTACGATTGGGGGAAATGGGGGAGGAGGAAAAGCTGAGGACGAGCCCAAAATTGGCAGATCAACTCCCTCCCTGGATGCGAGTCAAGCGATATCACCTTAGACGCACAGACGCACATCAATTCTGTGATGTCCGGCGCCTAAAACCACCCAAATGTTTCACTGCATTTTCTCTTGCACAGAAAGTGACTCAACTCCTCGATCATTTTTCTCTCCCCTTATATATATCTATTTCCCCTGCATTTTTAAGAACAATTTTGTGTGTTTTGTTTTTCCCCCCACGGGAACCACCAAGACTGCGCGGAGCGTCCCAAGCCCAGATATTTTCCGCCCAGAAGCGCCTCTGATCTTTCCGCCCGCCTTGCGGAGCCAGAGGTGTCCCATCGCCGCTGCCACCGCCAGGCATGGCTTTGAGCGAGTGTGTGACCTCCCCCTCCCTTACACTGCGGAGTCTAGGAAGGGGGAGGAGCCAGCGAAAGACATGGGATGGAGGGAACGTGACAGCAGCAGAAAAAGAGAGAGAGCGCGCGCACGAGACGGCAGGAGGAGCGAGGAGGTGGAGGGGAAAACGACAGAGCCACAACAAGGACTTGCCGGGGAGAAAAGGAGCCGTTCAGCAGGAGAGGAAGGAAAGGAAGAGAGAAAGCCCAGAGGACCTTCCATCCTCCGCAGCCTTCTGCCAAGGTAACAGCTGCCTCGCCTCCTTCCGTCTCAGCCAGCCCTGCAGTGGTACCCAAGGAAAGCCATTTCCCCCGCCCACGAGGGATGCTCCGGGAGCTCTCCCTGGTGCTGAAAGGATGCTCTGCAGCGCACTGCCCTGTCTGTGCGGGTGCTGCTGCTGCTGCGACGCGTTTGGCAGAGTTGTGGGATGTTGCGCGTGTCCCGGGACCCCTCCCCCAGGAAGGGGTGCCCCTCGGGTGGGGAGGAACCCCTTCCCACGTAGGAGTCCCTGTGGCTGCGTGTCTCTTTTCACGCGGGGCTGTGCCTGGTTATCTGGGCTCGTCTGCCGGGATCGTGGCGCCTTTCCTGCCCCACGCCTCCAGCCACGAGTCAGGTCATGCGTCGCGCAGCTGCCTCGCACCCCCGTGTCTCGTGCGCCCGCCCGGGGCCAGTGACGCATGTCACAAACTTGAGCACCGCCCTTGGCATGTTTGTGCCCCTTTCCCTCTGTGTTGGTGTTGCGAGAGCCCGTCCCTGTCCTGCGTGTGTCTGGCACTGCGATCCTGTCCATCTTTAGGAGATCCTAACCATGTGCGTTACGCGTGCCCTCTCGCCTTGCAGGGCAGGGCTCAGCTGGGTTGCTGCCCTGGGTGTGGCAGAACTGAGCCCTGGCTCGCCCTTGCTCGCCCCTCTTCTTCGCCTCTCTCCTTGCCCACGGAAAGATTATGAAAACAGCCCCTCCCCTCTCCTCCCTCCCTGTGTCCCGGTCTCTTTCGGTGCTGCGTGGAACTGCACTTAGTTCTTCTCGGTCTCCAGGCAAACCTTTCAGAATCACCCAGAGATTCGAAAGCAGGAGTTTGCAGGCAAAACTTTATTTAACTTGGACAATGGCCTGAACTCAGGCCGGGTTTTGCAAAAATTATATTAATATATGAAAAGTATTAGACAGATTCTGGGAGGGTTCATAATCCTTCTCCTGGAAGAGTGGGAAAAAATGGAGCCTCCACATTCAGTCGCAGTAGAGCTTTAGAGACAGACAACAACAAAACGCAGTGGGTTATTACCACCTTTCTGGCTTGCTTGGGAGCTCCTGGGGTGTCTGGGCAGTGGCGTAGCGTGGGGGGTGCAGGGGGCCCGGCCGCACCGGGCGCAACATCTGGGGGTTAGGGTTAGGGGGCGCAAATCCACGGGTTAGGGGGCGCAAATCCACTGGTTAGGGGGCGCAAATTACTTGCCTTGCCCCGGGTGCTGACAACCCACGCTACGCCACTGTGTCTGGGTGTCCCTTCAGCAGGATCAGAAAAGGGGTTCCATTTTTGTGTATTCCTTGAGTGCATGTTGGTGTGCTTTGTGACAACACTACACAGCTACAAGGGGTGTCTGTTTCACATTTTGTCAGGTCTCTTCCTCTTGTGTGCGCGCGCTTTATGTCGTTCCTCCTTTCTGATGTGGGTCCTTGTGGTTTTGGGGGTCTCCGCTGACCACACCTGCGCTGCCCCCTCCCCCCGTGGCCACGTGGCTTCTCCCCACCTCCCACCGTGGCCTCCCTCTGCTTCTCAGAGACATACCGCCCCTTATTCCAACTGCTTCCTGTGGACGCGTCTCCCATGGTTTCGTCTAATCCTTGCCTTTTCAGCCGCACAACAATCCAAGCTGAGAGGCGGCATCCGCCCCAGCGAACGAGGATTTGAACCTGAGTCTTTCTGGACCCGGTTCAGCCCTTGATCCACTCTGTCAAACTGCCGTCCGGTTTTGCACAGGTGTTGGTCTTATACACGTGTGTGTGTGTACTTTTCTTCCGTGTGGGCTGCTGAATTTCACTGCATCTCTCCACATGCTGAGTGTGTGTGGCTTGGCCATAGTTATTCTCCCAGTTGATCCTCAGCTTGTGTTACCCTCAAGTCCCTAGTCCTCTTGGTGCCTCTGCATAGGGTGTGCCTGGACTTCGAACTGTGCAGTCCCAGAACCTTAGACATCGCCTCCTTCAGGCCATCAGTTGTCAGTCATCTTGTGTGTTCCTCAACAGTGCTGGTGGGGTTGTCACATACCCTCAATCTACAATGTCCTTTGGGGAAAGGCAGTAGCTCAGTTCCGGAGCAGAAGGTCGCAGGTTCAATCCCTGGCCCCTCCAGGAAGATTTGGGAGACGTTCCCTGCCCAAAATCCCAGAGAGCTGCTGGAAATCAGTGTAGACAGCATGGAGCTAGATGGAGCAATGGTCTGACTCAGGATAAAGCAGTTTCCTATCTAGCTAACACACTTCGCTGTGTAATCTTTGCTCGCCCCAGGCTGTGTGTACTCTACCAGCAAATGGGAGTTCCTTGGTCTACAAAGTGTACAAAGTAAGTCACATGACGTTTCATGGCATTAACCTAGATTTCATAGCTTGTGTGTGTGTAAGCTTCGGGGTTCCACAGAGCTCTTTGGCAAGGGGATTCTGGGGTAGGGAAATGATTCTCCATGCAACACTGAGATTTACTGGTGGGATTGACTGCCGCAAGCTGTTGTGCTGGCCTTGGAAATGGGATTTTTCCAATGATTGCATCAACGGAAATTAGCCGGGATGGCTAAGAGATCGTTATGCATTGGGGGGCAGCTGTGGTGGACAATTATAGGCCGTCTCCCTCTGTCAGGCCAGGCTCATGAGCTGCCCAGCAACACCTGACAGGCCTCTGGACCAATCCAGAGGAGCCTTTCCATTCTCATGAACTCAGCCTGACAAAGCGTTCTGTGGCCCTTCGAAGCTTGCATACCCAGACCCGAACTGAAACAGTTCCAATTGCAGCTACAATTGACCTGCTTTTAGCCTGCTGTGCTACACGCCTCATCTCCTGGTCCTTGAACTCTTTAGACGCGGTGCCATTTGGATGTGTCTTGAGAACATTTGCCTCCTTGCAACAAACTTGGTGGGGTGCCAGACTCTCCTCTCTGCATGGGCTGGGGCTGCCCTGTTCCTGTTAGGTTTCCCCAAAAAATCTCCCTGGTGTTGTTGAGTTAGGCAGAACCTTCAAAGCCAAAAGCGGGCCCAAGTTCCAAAGGCAACTGAGAATCCATATGTTCCACACCAGCACAGCCTCTAAGAGTAGCAGGTTGTGGAATTGCCACAGCACTGAAACTGCCCCCAAACAAGTCTTTTCATTCCAGACATGCTGATTCTCAGAAACGGCAATTGTGTTGTGTCTCTCGCTGAGAAACTCCTCTGATCCTACCTCTGTTCGGTCAACAGAGCATAGGCTGAGTTCTACAGTTGGATCAGGCAAAAGGCCCATCTATCCCAGAACCCTTTCCTCACAGTGGCTGGCTTGAAGTCTATATGGAAAACCCGCAAGCCCAACAGCCATCTCCCCTCCTGCCTTTTCCAGCAACTGTTATTCAGAGACTTCTCCTCCAGGAATTTGTCTAATCCTCTTTTAAAGCGATCCAATATGGTGGCCGTTGCTGCTTCATGTGGCCGTGGGTTCCACCGCTTATGCTCTGCGTGAAGAAGGAATTCCTTTTGTTGTCTGGAATCTGGTCCTGCTCAGCTTCCTTTGAGGATGCCCACGGGTTTCTACTCTTGTGGAAGAGGGAGAAAAAACTCTTCTCATTCGCTTTCTCCACACTGCAAAGAAGTTTGAACATCTCATATCCCTTGCTTGCCATTCCCCCCCCAAAAAAAACTATATAAAAAAAACCCCACCCAAATGTTGTAACCTTTGCTCAGAGGGAAATCGACATTGCTTAAGGAGGTGGGGACTGGGAAGCAGTTCTGGCCGTGTGCTCGGATCGTTCAGAGACACGACAATTTCCTCTTCACCCTGAGGAGTCGTGCCAGAACAGGGACTCATGCAGAGGTGGACAGAGGTGCTCTTCTGTTTTTCACCTCACACACTTTACAGAACGAAGTGGGGCTCCCAGCTCTACTTCCTTGGGATATCTGAGTTTGGAGCAAGCATCCGAGCTCCTGGTCTCTGAGGGCCTGGTCAATGAAGAAGAAGAGTTTGGATTTGATATCCCGCCTTTCACTCCCTTTAAGGAGTCTCAAAGCGGCTAACATTCTCCTTTCCCTTCCTCCCCCACAACAAACACTCTGTGAGGTGAGTGGGGCTGAGAGACTTCAGAGAAGTGTGACTGGCCCAAGGTCACCCAGCAGCTGCATGTGGAGGAGCGGAGACTCGAACCCGGTTCTCCAGATTACGAGACTACCGCTCTTAACCACTACACCACAATGCTCTAACTGCTATGCACACTGCTGCGCAAATGCACCCAAAATTCACTGAGACCTGTAATAAGTCGAGAGAGCCAGTGTGGAAGAACAACAGTGTCGTTTGGTGCAATGGTTAGAGCGTTGAACTACGACTCGGGAGACCAGGGTTCAGACCTGCACTCTGCCGTGAAACTCGCTGGGTGACCTTGCCCATTCCCTTCCTCTCAGTCTCACCTACCTCGCAGGGCTGTTGTGGGGGGGGTCAAAAGAGGAGAAGGATGCACACCGCCTTGAGAAAAAGGTGGGATATCAGTGCCATAAATTATAACAATAATCCGAGAGTGCTGTGGTACTTTCTGTTTAAATCCTTCGCCAGCCACTGTCGTGTTAGGAAGGGGTTTTTGAACTGGGCAGAGAACTCCCTCTTGTACACCAAATCGGTGTGCAGTCAGTCATGTGGTACAGCACACACACACACCCCCCCAAAAAATACACAGACACCAAAATCTTCATGCATTTGGAAAAGCAGGACACGGGGAGGAGGAGCTGAGCAGGAAGAAGAGGCAGCAAGCCAGGAAATGACATTTTTCCGTGCAGCCGAGGTTCCCTTATCACAGAACCTGAGCGCTGGAGCAAAGCACTGGTCCCCGGCGCATTAATGCGCCTCGCAGCGCCCGTAAAACCTTTTCCAGGAAATACTCAGTGGGCACAATTCCCCCTTCTTTCTTTTCTGCTGAGCCTGGCTGCGGTGCCTCAGCGCAGGCTCCGAGCAAGCTTTGCTGGATCAGACCCAAGGCCTGCTCAGTCCAGCATCCTGTTCCCCACAACGGACAGCCGAGCATGACAGGGAGGCGACGGCACCCCTCGGCTGTTCTGCACCGGTCAGGGATAGAATGCTTCAAAACCTGGGGCTTCCATCTGACCAGCTGTCCCACTAGCCACCGAGTCTTCGTGTTGTTATGAATGTGTGTGTGTGTTGCTTTTACAAATGCAAAGGTCTACGGCGGCCCTTGAAACTAGACCCACGGCGTCTGCTCAGATCAGTGGCGTAGCGTGGGTTGTCAGCACCCGGGGCAAGGCAAGTAATTTGCGCCCCCTAACCCGTGGATTTGCGCACCCGAACCCTAACCCCCAGATGTTGCGCCCGGTGCGGCCGGCCCCCCTGCACCCCCCCACGCTACGCCACTGGCTCAGATGTCCCTCTCGCCCCCCCCCCCGTGGCTCTCTGCTCCTCCCCACACAGGCTGGAGCCTCTCGCTTTTGACCTGCCTCAGGTCCCTAGTGGGAGCCAAACCAGCCATCCAGGCCGCAGTGTAATAAATCAGGGCTGGAGCTGACTCAGCAACCCTTTGGTCCCAGAAGCTCTCCTGCCAGTTTGGAACGTGTCAATATATATTTTCCTCCCAAAATTCTGCATCCAGAGCTGGAAGCAGGGCGGATGGTGAAGGGAGGGGGGCAGACTGGGGGAACGGGGCGGGAATCTCCATAACACCCCCACACACACACCCCGACTTGAAAACCTAGGAGCTTCTTTTCAGTGCCATTTTTCTGCTCAGACTTCTGAGCATGCACAGAGCGCCATCGGTGTTGCCGCATCAGGAGAAATTATTTGATTCTCACCCCCACAGGCCACCACCTATGTTTGACTCACAGCACCCCCTCCTTTTAGCACCCCCTCAGATTGGACCTCCGTCCCCCTCAGAGACTCTCATATGCAACTTCAACCCTCCTTTTTTTGGCAAAAAAACACCATTTTTTGATTGCCCACACCTCTGAAGAGCCCTGGCATTGCCCGAAACAGAATTTTGAGGCACTTGGACGAAAAATGCTTTCTCTGAACTTTTACCTCGGATTGTTGTTGTTGTTTTTTGCTATGGGCTGGGCTTCCCGAAGGCATCTGTTTTCTGCCTCGAAAGCTCAGCTGTGGGGAAGGATTCGAACAGAAGTGGAAAGGCCTTTCTGACCGAGCAGGTGAAGAGCCCGTTTCTCTCCCTGGGGAGGAATTGCAGAGTTTCCCCACCCACCCCACAAGCCAGGAATATATTTTGGGGGACAGACTAGGTGGAAGATATTTCCAGATTGACACGAGCCCCCTTTTTTGCTAGATTCCAGGAACTGAGCTCTGCCATTTTGGGTGTGTGGAACTGACCGTTCGGCTCTCCCATGAGAATGTGGACATTTTCCATTCCTTTTTTAAATAAATATTTATTAAGGTTTTACAATTTATAACAAGCATAACAATACACACACAGAGACAAAAATAACATAAAAAAGAACAAGTATAATTTCAATACCTTATTTTCTTAAAACTTATTTCACCGACCTCCTCATACCTCCCCTTTCTGCATTCCCATTTCAAAAATTTAATTCAGCAAGTCCTCACCCTTGATTTTATCTAATTATCATCCTTACTTTCCTTTCACTCAATCTTTACAGCTGTACTCCATTTAATTTTAAAAGCCACATTATTCTAAAATTCATAAATTTTACAGTATTTCTTAAGGTAATTCTTAAATTTCTTCCAATCTTCTTCCACCATCTCTTTTCCCCGGTCTCGGATTCTGCCAGTCATTTCTGCTAGTCCCATATAGTCTATCACCTTCATCTGCCATTCTTCCAAGGTGGGTAGATCCTGTGTCTTCCAATACTTTGCAATGAGTATTCTTGCCGCTGTTGTAGCATACATAAAAAATGTTCTGTCTTTCTTTTGCACCGACTGGCCGACAATGCCCAGGAGAAAGGCCTCTGGTTTCTTAGGGAAGGTATATTTAAATACCTTTTTCATTTCATTATATATCATTTCCCAGAAAGCCTTAATCCTTGGGCACGTCCACCAAAGGTGAAAAAAAGTACCTTCAATATTTTCCATTCCTCTCCTTTCTTGTTGTCCTATTCCTTCGCTCGGACCTCTCCCAGTTCCGTCCATCCCCCACCCAGCCAGCTCCCTGTTCCGTTAAGCAATATCCTTCTGCTTGTGTCCGCCCGCCAATCTCTTCCCCTTCTGCCCTTCTTCCTTCGACCCCTTGACCCCACTCAGGACCCACCATGTCGGAAGGGGTCGACTCTCAACCCGTGGCCCTGGGAGCCAGCCGAGTGGAGCTCAGAGTTTCCTGCTGGAGCCTGTCGAAGCGCAAAGATGCCACCAAACCTGACCCTTGCCTGCTTCTTCACCAGCTCAGCACTGGACAATGGAGTGAGGTAAGACCGCCGCTTTCGACTGGGCTGATGACCTCTGGGGGTCCCTATTTTCTTTTCTTTTTAAAAATCATTTTTATTGATTAAAAAACATCCCGCTAATATATCCAATCAGAATAATCCAATTAAAATAAAAAACTAAGATTAAAAAAAGGACCAAATTATAATCCAAATTATAATTATTGGTTTTTTTTTTGGAGCTCCCCACAGTCTGGACCTCTGAAGCATATTTCCACATCTCAGTTCTGTCTCTCCCATATTTTGGGCATCTCAATTTTAACGCTTTAAAATTCTCCGTCCCTGGTTCCATGATTCTCAATCATGTCAAACATCATATATCCTGGTATGAGCTTTCGTGTGCATGCACACTTCTTCAGATACACAAGAAGTGTGCATGCACACGAAAGCTCATACCAACTAACTTAGTTGGTCTTTAAGGTGCTACTGGAAGAAATTTTTTTATTTTGACTATGGCAGACCAACATGGCTACCTATCTGTAACTGGAATCATATATCCTTTCATCCGTCAAATACAGCTTTATTTGTATATACTGTATTTTTTGCACCATAACACTCACTTTTTTCCTCCTAAAAAGTAAGGGGAAATGTCTGTGCGTGTTATGGAGGGAATGCCTACGGGTGGCATGCCTACAGATTTTCCTCCTCTAAAAACTATGTGCGTGTTATGGTCTGGTGCGTGTTATAGAGCGAAAAATACGGTACATATTTTTCCAACTGCCTTTTTACCAGCGCAGCTACCTCTGACTCCACTCCAATCCGGGATGTTGTCCAAGTCTGTTATCTGAAGTTTAATGGTGCAGCAACTCCCTCCCAATCATTAATTGTCCAAACCTTCCTTTTGAGCTTTAATGAACCAGTACCTTCCACGTTAAATTGTTGGGCAAAACCGTTTGCAATATTGCAGTGTAAATAAACTGTATTCCAGAGGCTGATCGGGGGTCCCTATTTTCCAGGGACATCCCTGATTTAGAGAAGCCGTCCCGGTTTCTGATTTGATCCTGGAATGTCCCACTTACCCTTAGGATGTCCCTGTTTTCTTTGGAGGGTTTGGCGCTATCTGACCCCTGAGCCGTCGGAAGGCAAACTAGAGAAGGTTCTTTGAAATGTTTAATGTTTTATTATGTTTTTATATATATTGGGAGCTGCCCAGAAGCTGGCTGGGGCAAGCCAGTAAGACGTGTGGGGTATAAATAGTAAAATTATCATGATGGAAGGGGACGTCCCTATTTTCGTCAGAGAAATGTATGTGATGAGTGGGAACTGTAACACTTTGTTGCAGTGCGCAGGGCTTCCTGTTTAGACGTCTCTCTGTGCTTAAGCTTTCCCTCCCCCTTAATATTATCTGCAAACTTTGTGGGGTTTCCTCCAGACTCCCGATTCTGGCCATTGGTCATAGAATCATACAGTGGGATAGTACCCCAAAGGACATCTAGTCTGACCCGCTGCAACGCAGGAATCCTTTTTGCCCAACATGGGGCTCGAAGCCACGACCCTGAGGTTAAGAGTCTCATGATCTACAGACTGAGCTATCCCAGAGTGTGATGCTTTCGTTGAGATTCCTGCATTGCAGCGGGTCAGACTAGATGACCCCCGGGGTTCCCTTCCATCTCTGCAATTCTATGATTTACGGTTCCTCGCCTGTGCGTGGCTGATGTTTCCGTTTGCCTATGTATAAACTCCACGCACGTCCACTCGACCGCTCCGATCTGTAGATCAGGCACTTTTGCAAACCCCACAAAACATTTATTCCGTGGCTGTTTTGTGGGGTTTTTGTTTCAGCAAGCCTACCCAGATATTTAGAATGCCGATGTGTGTTTTAATCTGATTTTAACTTTTTTAAAGATTTTAAATAGTTTTAAACTGTTTTCGCAGAGAGGTTTGTTATATTCGTAAACTGCTTTGAGGTGTTTTCTTTTCCAACGATCAAGCAGTGTATAAATATTATGTAATTAATAAAAATAATAATATTATCGGCATCATCTTGACCTTCTGCTTATAAAGCACTTGGAGCAGATTTCATCAGAAAGAAAACCACAACAACACAAAGTACAGGTTTAAAACATTGCCGTCTGAAAGCAGGAATTGATTTGTAAATATCCCTTTTGCTCCTTTTTCACTCATTATTATTATATCTGTAATATCAGCGATTTTAAAAATGCTAACATGGCCTTTTTCAAGAAGAGCATTGGGAGGAAGTTGATTAGCTATTGGGATAAAATGTACCCATGGATGAGTATTTAAGCGAAAATTTTAGTACTGGGGAGAGGTAATAGATAGTTAACTCTTATAGCAATTTTATTATTTTATTGCTTTTAAAAGCTACCTTGATTCTGGATAATATGTTTTGTTTTAATTTTGAATAAAAGTTTTTTTTTTTAAAAAAAAAAGCTGCCTTGAACTCCTTGCAGGAAAGATGACACAAACAGGGAATAAAAAGAAGTTAAATCAGTTCAAAACGGCAGCCGAATCACATGTTAACTGGCTACTGAAAACTGGAAGAATAGAGATATGATTCCCTTAATCAACGGCTTGACAATATGACAATCTTGGCAATATATGAACGCAATATATAGACGCAGACTTTCTTTGGAGAAATATAGTGATATTTGGAATGACTATCCACAGAATATATTAGGTTACTGATAAATATATCTGTACGAGGATAATAAGACCAGACACATCTGTATACGAATGTACGGAAATGTGATTGTTTTCCTTTTGTTTCTATTTTCATTCGCTTTTCCCTTTTTCCTTTTTTATCACTCTTTCGTTTTACGAATGGAATTCTTCTAATAAAATATTAATTTAACAACAACAACAACAACAACTAGCTACAGATTTCTTTTAAATGGCTTTCCGTTTCTAGCTAAGAGCTTATCCAGACTAACCTTCCCTCCACTCTTTCCAGGACAATCAGTGATTTAAAGCTCTCTGCCCAAGCACCCCTCTTTTTGAACTCTAGACCATGGGTAGGCATACTAAGGCCCGGGGGCTGGATCCGGCCCAATCGACTCCTAAATCTAGTCTGTGGACGGTCCAGGAATCTGTGTGTTTTTACCTGAGTAGAATGTGCCCTTTTATTTAAAATGCATCTCTGGGTTATCTGTGGGGCCTGCCCGGTGTTTTTACATGAGTAGAGTGTTTGCTTTTATTGAAAATGCATCTCTGGGTTATTTGTGGGGCATAGAAATTATTTTTTTCCTCCAAAACATAGTCCGGCCCCCCACAAGGTCTGAGGGACAGTGCACTGGCCCCCTGCTGAAAAAGTTTGCTGACCCCTGCTCTAGACCTTCCCCTGCGAAAACCTGCACAAAACCCCACCCTCGGGCACGAAGCGTCAGCGGGACAAAAGGAAAGAGGGGGATAAGCCCTATGTCAGCCTCTGCCAATCTGAAGCTGATGGGATTTGTAGTCCGACACATTGGAAAGGCCCCGGATTGGCAGGAGCCTGGTCTGAAGGTCCATTTTATAAGAAACCACCTTCCTTTAGTGCTCAGCCTCATAGAATCAAAGGAGCATAGAAAGGCAGAGTTGGAAGGGCACCCCCAGAGCTCATCTAGTCCAACCCGCGGCAAAACCTCCTCCCGAAACTCCCTCCTTCCCCCTTTCTGCCTCTCCTCCCAGGTGGGGCGCTCCGAGGTCCTCCGTGGCTCCCAAAACCCTGTCTTTGGTCACGTATTTGCTCTGGACTACTTTTTCGAAGAGATGCAGATCCTGAGATTTGACGTCTTCGACGCCGATGGAGAGAGCGCCGAAGACGTGGGGTCCGAAACAGGGGTCCTTCTGGGCACCATTGAGTGCACCTTAGGCCAGGTAAGGCTGGTTTGACCCCCTGTGGGGGGGTAAACCTTTCTCTCGCTGTATTTTTGGGAAATAGAGGCCCAAACGTAAATTTATTAGGATTGCTCCAAAGGGTTGTGGGCGGGTGAGGAAAGGACAGCAGGAGCAGCAATGTCATCTGCCGGAGGGAGGGCGGCACCTGGGAAACTCGTGGGCTTTGCTGGCTCCGGCAACCAAATGCAGCGATAACGAGGCTTTCAAGTTTCGCGGCGTGGTTTGCTCGTTTCACTTTTAAATAGGCAGCGTAGTTTCGTGCAGCCGAGGCACAATCTACGTGCCCGAGGTTTTGAGAACGCCAATAGTGAAAGAGCTGGTTTTCAAAACGTGTGTAAAATTTACTCATTTCACTATTTTGGAGCTAAAATGAATGATCAAAATAGTGTTTGATATGTTGGACCAGAGGCTTCAACAGGTGTTTGACTTGTTTCCCGTTTTGTTTAAAGCTTTCCGCTTTTCCTTCGGTTGCTAAACACAGACGATCCATTCCTTGCTAAACACAGATAATCCATTTCCTGTTCTGAAATTCCCAATTCCCTTTCTGTATAATCAGTTACTAGTTCTACTTACTTATACTAAACTCCTCTCCCTCCCTCGGCTGTTAGCCGAACAATATTTAAGTTTTCCAATACTTCCCTTACTAAAATCTGATCTATTAGGCTTCTGGTCTCCCCAAGCCTTTGGATAAAGGATTCCTGCTGGATTTATGATGCCTAAAGCTTGATCTTGCTGACTTCCTTCTAAATAGTTTAAACATGGGGAGGGGTGGGCGGGCAGCTAATGTAATGTCCAGCTAATTTCCTAGAGTAAACCCAGAAAGCTCTCTGCATATTTAAACTCTTCTTGGGAATGTGGCTTGTATTTTTATGAACTGCCCTGAGATCTGCGGATGATGGGCGGTGTACAGATTTAATAAATAACAATAATAACAATTGCTCTTAGGCCCCGGATGAAGTGCAGTTGGCTAGTCACTCATGAAGACTAGAAATTTGTTGGATGACTTTTTAGAAAGGAAAGTGGAAATTTCCAGGGAGCTAAATCGTATGCTAGGTTTTGAACCCTGGGCAAGTTCTCTTGCCATATGCATGGGCTCGTTTGTGGACGTGTTTATTGAGCGTTCATCCAGATTTGCTTGTACGATATTTGCAGGAACGTCAGATGATGCCAGCTATTCATTAATCCCACAGTTTCCAATGCATTTCCCATCACTTTCGTTACTGCAAGAAGTCCGACGGTGGGATATTAATATTAATATTAACCAATATTAATTCTACAAGCTGAATTTGTTGGTATACAATCCGTGTCTCACCTGAAAACAGCAACAGTCTGGAAACCCCTGTAATTTGGGACACGAAGACTCTTTCCACCTCCCTTTTCATTCTTTATTCTCCCTCCTTTCCTTTCCTTTCTCGTCTCCTTCCTTCCTTCCTTCCTCCCCCCCTCTCTCTCGCTTTCTCTTTCTCTCCTTCCTTCTACCCTCCTTCCTTCCCTCTCTCTTTCCCCCCTTCTCTTCATCAGCCAATGTGGATTTTAATTTGTTTATTGTTTTTAACTTTGATGTTTTAACGCATTACGAATCTTTCCTGATTGTATGGTTTTTATCTTTTGTCGTAAACCGCTTTGGCCTAGCGGTGTATACATTTTAAACAAGCAAATTGGCAAATAAACATGTCCCTTTCTTCTTTCCCCTGAAGCACAGTTAATTCTCTGCCCTTCTTCCCTCCTTCCTCGCCTGCCTGCCTGTGACTCAACTGCCGGCTCCCCAGATTGTCTCCCACACCAAGGTCACAAAGCAGCTGCAGCTGTCAAGTGGAGAAATTGTGGAGAATTCAACCATCACGGTACACAAATCGGTCGGTCCAGGGGTGTGGAGGGGAGGGGAGGAGGAGGATGGGAGAGCCTGTTGAGGGACAAGGAAGGACGAAGACACTCAAAGGACAGGTAGGAGACGAAGAGCCAGGAGGGAGCCTCTTTTCCGTGGTTAAAAGTCAGCCTCGGAATCTGTGGGTCGCAAGAGCGCTCCTGAGCGTGCACAGAGTGCAATTGGCTACCTGGAGTCCACTGGGGTTAGAATGATAGAATCACAGGTTTGTAGAGTTCGAAGTGATCTCAAGATTCATCTAGTCCAATCCGTTGCAATGCTGGGATCACAAGAGCGCAGGAATGGCAGACGGCCACCCAACCCCTGCTTAAAAACCTCTAAGGCAACAGAGCCCACAACCTCCCGAGAGAGACCGTTCCACTGTCAATCAGCTCTTGCTGTCAGAAAGGGGCAGGACTTCACTTAAGGTGTGACGTTTGTTTACCAGACTGGCCAAGCTTGCAGGGGTGTTGCGAAGGAGATTGGACCAGAACACTCGGGAAATGCCGAATGATGAATGCCTTGCCCTTGCTTTTCCAAGGGCCTGGTTTTTTAAAAAGACCCGGCTCAGGGTGGCTAACAACAAATTTAAAACACTTAATTGATGCAACAAAAAGCAGCATAAAATACAGTATAAAACGTAAGTAACAATAAACTCAGAATTCAAAAATCAATTTAGGGGGGAAATCCATCCAATAAACATTAGATGATCACCAGGGCTAGCTGGCTAAATTACCCTATTTTTTGCTCTATAAGACGCACTTTTTCCTTCCCAAAAAGTAAGGGGAAATGTGTGTGCGTCTTATGGAGTGAATGCAGGCTGCGCAGCTATCCCAGAAGCCAGAACAGCAAGAGGGATTGCTGCTTTCCCTGCACAGCGATTCCTCTTGCTGTTCTGGCTTCTGGGATTCAGATTTTTTTTCTTGTTTTCCTCCTCCAAAAACTAAGTGCGTCTTGTGGTCTGGTGCATCTTATAGAGCGAAAAATACGGTAGTCCTATTTGGGCCAGGGAGGAGACCAGGGGAGAATTAGCTGTGGGATCCCAGAGCGGGTAATCTTCATAAAAAGGGAAGGGGCAGGGGGGGAAGGGGAATAAAAGATCAGGCTAAGTTCAAATTGAAAGCCAGGCAAAATAGCTCTGTCTTTCAGGCCCTGCGAAAGGAAGTTAAATCCTGCAGGGCCCTGGTCTCATGGGACAGAGCATTCCGCCAGGTCGGAGCCATCACTGAGAAGGCCCTGGCCCTGGTGGAGGATAGTCTGACTTCCTTAGGGCCCGGGACCTCTAAACTATGATTATTCATGGACCTTAAGGTCCTCTGCGGGGCAGACCAGGAGAGGCAGTCCCGTAAATACGATGGCCCTAAGCCACAAAGGGCTTTAAAGGTCAAACCCAGCACCTTAAACCTGACTTGATACTCCACCGGGAGCCAGTGCAACTGGAAAAGCACTGGGTTAATATGCTCCCATGGCAGGGACCCCGTGAGGAGCCTCGCTGCAGCTTTCTGCACCCTCCTGTCGAGAAACTAGGCAGTTCCCAGCCAACGCAGGAACCTGCTTTATCCTGAACCAGACCACCAGACCATTTAGCTCAATGTTGGACACACAGACGTGACAGCAGGATTTTTGGCGGGAGTCCGTCCCAGCCCTGCCTGCCGATGCTGTTGGGTTTCGAACCCGGGACCCTCTGCATTCACGGCAGAGGTTCTGCCCTTTAGCTACAGCAGTTTCTCTCCCCTCAGGAGGCCTAGGGAGCTAAACTTCCTTGTTCCAGCGCACCAGGAGTGTTGCGCTTCCTACTGTGGGTCTGGCCAGCACATCTGCAGTCGCCAGGCAGAACATTCGCATCGCATCTGGTCCCCTCAGACACCAGCTTCACCGGTGCAAATCCCCCCAGTTTATCTATTGCACATTATATTTTAATGTTTCGATGGGTTTTCTTTACTGCGTATTTTAATTATGGGTGTCCCAGGCGTAGTCAGAGGGACGCAGGTGGTGCTGTGGGTTAAACCACAGAGCCTAGGACTTGCTGATCAGAAGGTCGGTGGTTCGAATCCCTGAGACGGGGTGAGCTCCCGTTGCTGGGTCCCTGCTCCTGCCAACATAGCTGTTTGAAAGCATGTCGAAGTGCAAGTAGATAAATAGGTACCGCTCTGGCGGGAAGGTAAACGGCGTTTCTGTGCGCTGCTCTGGTTCGCCAGAAGCGGCTTAGTCCTGCTGGCCACATGACCCGGAAGCTGTACGCCGGCTTCCTAGGCCAATAAAGCGAGATGAGCACTGCAACCCCAGATTCGGCCACGGCTGGACCTAATGGTCAGGGGTGGGCGTAGTCAGGGGGCAGGAGGGCAGCTGATCCCCTAGATCAAGTAAGTAAATAAAAACACTCAACTAAAAGTAGAAATTGCAGAAAGATTTTGA
Source organism: Podarcis vaucheri (assembly GCF_965113315.1). Taxonomy (NCBI): domain Eukaryota; kingdom Metazoa; phylum Chordata; class Lepidosauria; order Squamata; family Lacertidae; genus Podarcis; species Podarcis vaucheri. The sequence goes on along the minus strand of NC_138751.1, from coordinate 6,773,121 downwards.
CAGATTCTTCAGAGCACTTGAGAGCAAAAGAAAGTGATTTAAAAGAACTGTTGTTGAGACATTTCGTTCCAAATCTGCTAGATGGAGCTGGACAGAGGATAATGACAGGGGGGGTGTCCTGCCTCCCCACAACATAAAATAAATCCTGGGCGTTGAATGCTTGTCAGATTGGTTTTTAAACTGTTCACCTGTCTTGGCATTAAGTGGCGTGCACATTAATTCAGCTGTCGTTTGTCAATATGGGCAGGAATGGAATATAGGAATATAAATGAGTTGGGTGACTCTGGTGCCTTGAAGTCCGAAGGAGTTTTTGCCCTGGCTGCCTGGCCATAACTTCAATTTCCACCCACCTCTGCAGTTTGGCTTACTTACACAAGGCTTCTGGAATCACCTGCTCTGATTTCCAGAGCCAAGCTAGTCTGCTCATGGTGTGGTTGTTTGTTTTGCATTACGCTGATAGCCAACCTTTCCCCAAGAAGATCATGGCTCCCCCCTCCCTCATTTCCCTCCTTCACAACACCCCTGCAAGGTGGGTTAGCTGAGAGATAAAGGTCAGCCGCTGAGTTCTGAACACGGGTATATGGCGACTCTCCTCTATTTAAGCACAGTCTATGGGGAGGGGAAACAGGGCCAGTGCCAGGGGTTTGGGGGGGGGCATTTGGCACGCTGCAAGTTTTTTTATGGTAGTCAGAAGGCCTGTGTTCAGGAAAACAGAATGAAGGCTTTGAGATGTTTATCCACCTGGGACTTGTATCGCCGCAGATTGAAGCAGAGGAGGTCTCCAGAACCAACGAGTTTGTGCAACTGGAATTTCATGGGCAGGAACTGGACGACAAGGTAGGTAAAAAGCAAAGTAAAAAAAGGGGGGGTTTTCGAGTTCCACAGAACTCTTCTTCGCTTTGAGGAATGTATTCAGTGGTCTGTGTTTGCCTGAGCTTGAGTCTGGACTAAGGATTCTGAGCTCCCGTGTTCTGATTGGATACATGACGTCCAATCGCAGAACATTACAGGATTCGGGCCTCTGCCATTGGCCCTTCAACTTGTGATTGTTGTGATTCGCAGTGTGGAAGTTTAAACAGCCAATCACGTTGGGAGGGGGAGTGGCCCAGGTTTTCAGAAATGTATATATAGGCAGTTGCTTTGCCTCTGTTTCCCAGCAATGTAGTTCAATGAAGGTTCTTGCTGTTATCACTGTGTCTTGCCTCGTGGGAACCCGCCTAGACTTCACTTGAGACAAGGATGGCATGCTAAGCTAGGTACACAGCCCTGACTCGCTTCCACAAGCTGAAATCACCGCTGAGCTAAAATGGCTGACTGGAGCTATAAGGCAGATCACACAGAGCAGAGTTCTGTGGAACCCGAAAACTGGCAACATTTTTGAGATTTTTGGGGTTGGTCCAATAAACAGGATTATCTCATCAATCATACATTTCTAGATGTGGAAGTGGAGAGAGGGGGAGATTCGGTCGTCTGTTAGGTATATTTGCATAAAGTCACACTAAAATCCTGATGAATGTTCACGAGGACACTTTTTAAAAAATCACAAACTGAATTGATGTGTTTACTGATTTGAATAAGCATAAAGGATATTGCCTGCCGCCCTTGATGTATGCTAGACCATGGATCTTTTGAGCTAATTCTTGAAACACTGTAAAGAAAACATAAAGGAGAAAGAAATAGTTAAGATTATCAGTATGCCTCGTTACTGAGCTGTCTTAAGATGGTTATGTTAATGACTCAGCCTCTATATCCGCTTTCCTTCGTTTCATTTTTCGTTTGTACTTTCAAAAAATTTTTTTAAATAAAGACTTCAAAAAAAGAAAGCTGACGTGGAAATCTGGAGAAATGAATGTAAGACTGGGAAAATGAGAAGCTGATAGAAACTGAAATTAACTGATTAAGCCCCCCATCCCTAGCCGAACCTCAGCTCTGCCCTGCCCCATAGCATTCAGACGACTGAACCCTCTCCCTGATCCTTGTAGGATTTCTTCAGCAAATCCGATCCTTTCCTGGAGATCTATAAGGTCAACAGCAGCGAGAAAGAACACCTGGTCTGGAGGACAGAGGTGAGCTATTATTATGGGCTGCATGGCGTGCTTAGCGGCAGAGGACTAAGGGGGAGTTTCAGGAACTGGCTGCTTTTAATGAGGGGGCTGGTTCTGTGCTGTATATGCAGTTTTAATTCTATTAATGCTTAATCATTTTTTAACCCCCCCCCCATATCTTTAGCTGTTCTTGTTTTATCTTTAAGCTGCCTTGAGTTCCTGTCAGGGGAAAAGGCACGGGGTGTGTGTGTGTGTGTGTTTATATAGGGACGCGGGTGGCGCTATAGTCTAAGCCACTGAACCTCTTGGGCTTGCCGATCTGAAGGCCGGCAGTTCGAATCCCCATGACAGGGTGAGCTCAGGTTGCTGTGTCCCTGCTCCTGCCAACCTAGCAGTTCGAAAGAACGTCAAAGTGCAAGTAGATAAATAGGTACCACTCCGGCGGGAAGGTAAACGGCGTTTCCATGCGCTCCGGCACTCGTCAAGGTCCTCTGTGCGCCAGTAGCGGTTTAGTCCTGCTGGCTACATGACCCGGAAAACTGTCTGTGGACGAACGCCGGCTCCCTTGGCCTGAAAGTGAGATGAGCGCTACAAACCCATAGTCGCCTTTGACTGGACTTAACCGTCCAGGGGTCCTTTACCTTTACCTTTACCTTTACCATGTGTATGTGTGTGTGTGTGTATTTCAAGAAGTAGAAATCTGAACACAAAGAAGTTGCTGAGCTTCTTTTTTTTAATAACTCCCCAAAAGGCACTTCCTGGTTCTGTTGGCAAAAAATCCGATATTTTTGAACCAACACCCCCCCCCCCAATTCCACCACTTGAATCCTGGACAATCCAAAAATATCTGGATGTATGTCAACTCTATAATACTGCAACCATCATCTTCCGATTCATCCATGGGCTGGGAAGATGAAATTGCACGTTGTAATAATAATAATAATAATAATAATAATAATAATAATAATTTTTATTTATATCCCGCTCTCCCCAGCCGAAGCCGGGCTTAGGGCGGCTGACAACAATAAAACAGTACAAAAGTACAGCACAAACAACACTCTAAAATCATTCATTATAAAATTAATTAATTCAAGCCACTGGCAACCATTGGGCCAGAGCTCCGTGAAGATTGCTGAGGGAGGGAGGTGGAGAAGGATGACTTGAAGGCAGGGTGTCTGTGATAGGACCATGAGGAGGAGATGCTTTCAGGCAGCGGGAAAAGATGTTTGGATGTTTGGGTGGTCAAACCATTGAAGGCTAATGAATCCATATTAACCAGTTGCGTTGGCATAAACAGAATCTTTGCCAAAGACGGCAGCTGCCAGACAACCTCTGAATCAGAATTTATGTTCCCATCCAATCTGCCGTGGAGACACAGCCACTGAGCTGATCCACACATAGTTTTGCCTCCTTCCCCTTTTAAGTATAGGAATATATAAGATTAGGGACATAGGAAGTTGCCCCACCCTAAACCAGACCCTTTTCGTCCATCGTTTCCTGCTTGGCAGGGGGTTGGACTCGATGGCCCTTGTGGTCTCTTCCAACTCTATGATTCTATGATTCTATGATCTAGTTCAGTGTAGTTTACTCTGACTGATAGCAGCCTTCTTAAGTAAGTTGGCAAACATTTGCAAAACAATAGCAGCAGCAGCAACACGGCTAAGGTTGTTGTTACTGGTGGTGCTGGTTTACCGTATTTTTTGCTCTATAAGACTCACTTTTCCCCTCCTAAAAAAGTAAGGGGAAATGTGTGTGCGTCTTATGGAGCGAATGCAGGCTGCGCAGCTATCACAGAAGCCAGAACAGCAAGAGGGATCGCTGCTTTCACTGCGCAGCGATCCCTCTTGCTTTTCTGGCTTCTGAGATTCAGAATATTTTTTTCTTGTTTTCCTCCTCCAAAAACTAGGCGCGTCTTGTGGTCTGGTGCGTCTTATAGAGCGGAAAATATGGTATATTATCTCAGTTTGTTCCACGGTTTCCCCACAAGGATTTTCACCCAAGTATTTATTTTCTTTTACTTAACAAAATCCAAGTGCCTCTTGATTGTACACAAACCTCTTAAGCAGTTTACAAGAAATATTAAAGGTTTCGATCAAAAACAGTTAACAGCACATAGAGAGATAATTTAAAATGAGCAGCAAACGGTGTTTTTTCTTTTTTTTTAATGCTGCAAACAGCCCTGAGATCTGCGGGTGAAGGGCAGTATACAAAATAAATGAACAACCAAAAGGGATTGAAACTTAACATCTATGTGTCTGGTTAGGCTTGCCTAGGCAAAAATGTTTCTAAAAAATACAGTGAAGGCCCCTGCTTGATATCAATAAGCAGTGAGTTCCATGGTGCTCGTTCCAGCACACGCAAAGGTTGATTTCTTGCAACTGCAGAACAAGTACCTTATTTACTCGAGTCTAAGGCGCCATTGCATCTAATGCACGTCTCAATTTTCAGAACCTTGAAACCAAAAAAGGATTTGCTGGCGAACGCAAATGTGGCATCGAATCTAATGTACACCTTAATTTATGCATTGCAATTTGGCCCCAAAAAAGGTGTGCATTACATTTGAGTAAATAAATACGGTATTTTGGGGGCTCGTAACAGTGCCAGTTTTGCAGATACGGTGTACAATAATAAGGACTAGAAGCAATTTGGTACGCTCAAAACGTTCGTGACAATCACTCAGCAAGATGAGAAGGCAGCAGATACAGTGCTTAAACAGCTGCTTCATGTAAGATAAGAGACTCAAGGTCCAAACCAAAACATCCTGGCAAGGCTAGCTCGACAGAACTCTCTGTGAAGGGTATCCTGGAATTTCGGTGCAGCCACCAAAAAGTCCCCGTCGATTTATGCTGGCCTGGACAGGAGAGTAGAGATCCATTTTGGGGAGAGGAAGTTGTGCAATGTGGGTGACAGGAGGGCGGGAACATCTTTGGTTTCCGTTTGTGGGTCTACTTGATTTTTGTGCATTTCCCTTCCCATCATGCACCAGGTGGTGAAGAACAACCTAAGCCCCCGATGGCAACCTTTCCGTGTCTCCCTGCAGTCCCTGTGCAGCTGCGATCCGGGGAAAAGCATCCGGGTGAGTCAAAGGGGTGGGGGCGGGGGTTAGGGCAGGGGGGTTAAGAACCTATGGGGAAACAGGGGCACATTGGGACCCAGGCACCCAGGGTAAAACTAATGTTATTTTTATTTTTATTACATATATATAGGGATGTAATAGGGGTGGCATATTTCAAAAAGTAAAATTCCTGACACCCGTTGAGCTTTTTGGGGGAAACCATGGCATTCGGGTTTTCCCTGACATTTTGCCAATTCCTCCTTGATGCCAGTTTTATGCCCGAAAACCAGGACTTGTCAGGAGTTTTCCTGATTTATGGCAAGCCTAGGCTATAAGGAGGCATGGCGTTGTATACTACCCTGGGATATTTCGACGAAGTGAAGCATATAAATTTAGTAAATAATAATAAGTTGTTATAATAATAATAATAAATAATGGCTGGACTTTCTCTGTGTGCATGTTTCTGTGTGTTGCATTCATGATTTCAGGTGTTGGGACAGGTATAAATAAAATTCTTCTTCTTCTTCTTCTTCTTCTTCTTCTTCTTCTTCTTCTTCTTCTTCACACTTCCCCAGGGGATTAGAACCCATTGCACTTAAGTCCATATGCTTAGGAACGTTTGCATAAGCTTGGCTGAACAAAGAGCATTCAATTAAAATTGAAATTAAATTAACATGTTCGCATTCTGTCAGTACAGTGGTACCTCGGGTTAAGAACTTAATTCGTTCCGGAGGTCCGTTCTTAACCTGAAACTGTTCTTAACCTGAAGCACCACTTTAGCTAATGGGGCCTCCCGCTGCCGCCACACGATTTCTGTTCTCATCCTGAAGCAACGTTCTTAACCTGAGGTACTATTTCTGGGTTAGCAGAGTCTGTAACCTGAAGCGTCTGTAACCCGAGCTACAACTGTATTGCGGAAACCTTTTCTTCTGGGATTAGAAGCCACAGGCAATTAGAACAGACAATTTCAATCATTCTGGGTCTCACATTGGGATTTCCCACAATACTGATGGGACTTGAACTTGTTTGTTGCATTTAAAAAAAAAATTGGTGGGGGCAGACAAACCCCAGGAGCAGGTATCCCCAGGGTGCCTGGTTCCTATTCTCATCCTCTCACCTGCTTTCTCCTCCTCTCCTCCTAGTGCATCATCTATGACCACGACTCCAGCGGAAAGCATGACTACATCGGCGAGTTCAGCACCACTTTCCAGGAGATGCTTCAGGCTGCCTCAGGGGATGAGGTAGTTTGAATGGCCAGCCGGGATGCCCAGGGGTGTGGGGCAGCGAGGAAAGCGGAGAAGAACGAGGACAGGCAGGCCTTGCGTAAAAACGGAATTCAGTGACGGCCCCTTAGTTATGGGAGGGGCGTGTCCTGTGTGAGAGGGAGGCCACGCCCACTTTGGGGCACGCCCACTGCTGATATGCGGCAGGTGAGCTGTGGCTGAATGGGTCCCCCTCCCAAGAAGGTCAGCCAACTCTGGGTTTGAGCCTTGTAGTCTAACACTTGTACTGGCGAATGCCAGAACCCAGGAATCTTTGACTGCAGGAATCTTCCCAGTCCTTTTCTTCTTGCCCCCAATAATCCTGGAAAGGGTGCATTTTTGGGGGGAGGGAATGATGCAAAGGGACGCAACAGAGGTTGATCAAAACTGTGGTTCGGAGGAAAGAGACTGGTTGGCACGTACCGTATGTGCCCAAACACCTGCCTTCTATATAGCTGGGATAAAATGTAAAGGTAAAGGGACCGCTGACCATTAGGTCCAGTCGCGGACGACTCTGAGGTTGTGGCGCTCATCTCGCTATACTGGCCGAGGGAGCCGGCGTACAGCTTCCCGGTCATGTGGCCAGCATGACTAAGCCGCTTCTTGCGAACCAGAGCAGCACACGGAAACGCCGTTTACCTTCCCGCTGGAGTGGTACCTATTTATCTACTTGCACTTTGACGTGCTTTCGAAGCGCTAGGTTGGCAGGAGCAGGGACTGAGCAACGGGAGCTCACCCCGTCGTGGGGATTCGAACTGCCGACCTTCTGATCGGCATAGCTTGGATATTACTGTGCAAAGGCCAGAGTCGCACCGGTTGCTCTGCCCCTTTCATTCTGGCCCCGCCCCCTCTGCCCCTGGCCCCGCCCCCTATGGCAAGCGCCTCTGCCGTTCTTGGGCAGAGAAGTTTCCCCGCTCTGGCCTAGGTGTCCGGTTTGGGAGTTCGCAGGAAGCCTCTGTTCCCTCCTTTGGCACAATGGGTCAATGCGTCTGGCTGTTAGGTTCGAAGGTTCGAGCCCACCCGGGAACGGCTGTGGGCAGGATTCATGCATTATTCTACATTATTCTACATTTGATTGGGAGCCGCCCAGAGTGGCTGGGGAGACTCAGCCAGATGGGCGGGGTATAAAAAAAAAATTATTGTTGTTGTTATTATTATTATTATATTCTGCCTGCTTCGCCAGCTCGAGGAGCAGAGCAGTGGCCTCTGTGAGCCCCTGGACGGATCCAGCAAAGCTCTCCTTTGACTCTGGTGGTCTTGTGTAATAATAATAATAATAATTAATAATAATAATTTATTATTTATACCCCACCCATCTGGCTGGGTTTCCCCGGCCACTCTGGGCTGCTTCCAACAAAGTATTAAAATACAGTAGTCTGTTAAACATTAAAAGCTTCCCTAAAGATCCATCGCATCCTGGTCACTGTCTCTTCGAGCTCTTGCCGTCGGGACGGAGATACAGGACGAAGAAGACAAGAACGAGCCGTCTTAAGAACAGCTTCTTCTCCAGAGCGATCTGGCCCTGAATGGGAAGCCCAGACTTTGAAAGTCATCTAATCTCCCTTGCTGTATTATACTGTATTGTTTAATTAGTGTTTTTATGGAGCAGTCAAGTAATTTCGTTGTCCCCGAAGGGCGCAATGACAATAAAGATATTATTATTATTATTATTATTATTATTATTATTATTATTATTAAAGAGGCCTGCCTTCAGATGTCACGCGATGCTCAGATAACCCTGTCTCCTTCTCTCCCGGCAGGTGAAATGGGAATGTATTAACCATAAATATCAAGAAAAGAAAAAGCATTACAAGAACTCCGGGTATATTGTCCTCGCTCAGTGCAAGGTAAGTCGGCAGTCCGGAGGTCGTCATGATCGTGCCGCACAGACAATCTAGGGAACTGTTGTTGGCGTCTGTCTGTCCCGAGAGACAATGGAGTGCGCCTCTGGGGGTGAAGTCAAGCTGCTGTGTTGCAACACCAAAGTGACCTCCTTGGGGTGCAATCCTGGTCAGTGTGTCTGGAAGTCCCAGGCTGCAGCCTGGCTGATGTGGTCCAAAAGAAAGCGGAGCAAGATGTTTGGTACCAGCTTGGCTGCAGGCAGTGGGGTAGCGTGGGTTGTCAGCACCCGGGGCAAGGCAAGTAATTTGCGCCCCCTAACCCATGGATTTGCGCCCCTAACCCGTGGATTTGCGCCCCTAACCCCCAGATGTTGCGCCCGGTGCGGCCAGCCCCCCTGCACCCCCCACGCTACGCCACTGGCTGCAGGAGTTGCCGGAAGGAGGCATACAAGGCGCCATCCAACCCCCTTAGGGACTCCATTCCGGATCTGAGTAGGGTTAACTCCTTAGCCCTTTCATCCATAGATATCCCGCAAGACAGTGGAGGTTTTGGTTCAGAGTTTTCCTTCTCCTAGATGGGCTCCCTTTCCAGGTGGGCGGCTGCCATCTGCCTCTCACTTTCCTCTACAAGACATGTAGAAACTACCGTTTTTTAAAAAAAAAAAAATATTTAATCATTTTTTCAATACAAACAGGCACCACAAAAAACACATACAACAAAAACCACAATAACACTAATAACACAATTTAACGTAGAAACCACCTTCTTGACCATGGGTAGGCAAACTAAGGCCTGGGGGCTGGATCCGGCCCAATCACCTTCTCAGTCTGGCCACGGACAGTCCGGGAATCAGTGTGTTTTTACATGAGTAAAATGTGTGTTTTTATTTAAAATGCATCTCTGGGTTATTTGTGGGGCATAGGAATTTGTTCATTCCCCCCAAAAAAATATAGTCCAGCCCCCCCCCAAGGTCTGAGGGACAGTGGACTGGCTCCCTGCTGAAAAAGTTTGCTGACCCCTGTTCTTGACCGTCAGACCCACCCTTGGTCAACTCCACTCAACCAATTTTTGCACGCAGAAGATGTGGTCTAGGGAATATTGAGCATTCGAAAACAACCCCCCCCCCAAACCAGGCAATTGCCTTTGAAGTTCTTAAGCTGGGAAGCGCTTAATTAGTGCAAAACGATTAAAGCCTTTGGTGATGCTTTTGAGAACCTCAGCAATTGCAAACCCTGCCCTTTTCCTAAAGTTGGTTCTGTTTTCAGGAACAGATGAGTCAAGTTGCTGATTATTGTTTGGGTGGGCGGCTGCTGGAGCCTCAATGCAGAACCGGGAATTGCTTCATCCGGCAGGGCAAGGGAGCTGGACCTTTGGGGCTCCATCACTCCCATCTAAAGAATATATTTTTCAGAAGACGCCTGAAAGAAGGCAAGGACAGTTCCTGCAAAACTTCTACTGGCTGGGAGTTCCACAAGGCAGGATCTGCCATACTGAGTCCCTAGGGAAGACTGACCAAACCTCAGGGGTGTGAGTGGGGAGCCACCAGAAATGAGGCTGGGGGAATTTGAAAATGGCTGACAGTATTTCTTTCCCCCTTTTCCCTTTGCAGATGGAGAAAGTTCACACCTTCCTGGATTACATCATGGGTGGTTTACAAATTTCCTTCACGGTAAGAAAAAGAGAATTATGACTTCGGTAATATTATTGTTTATGAAAAGTATTCTCATTTCTTTTCTTTTTTTTAGTTTGCATTGTGGAAAACATGTATATTGTTGTTGTTGTTTAGTCGTGTCCGACTCTTTGTGACCCCCTGGACCAGAGCACGCCAGGCCCTCCTGTCTTCCATTGCCTCCCGCAGTTTGGTCAGATTCATATTTGTAGCTTCGAGAACACTGTCCCACCATCTCGTCCTCTGTCGTCCCCTTCTCCTTGTGCCCTCCATCTTTCCCAACATCAGGGTCTTTTCCAGGGAGTCTTCTTCTCTTCTCATGAGGTGGCCAAAGTCTTGGAGCCTCAGCTTCAGGATCTGTCCTTCCTGTGAACACTCAGGGCTGATTTCCTTCAGAATGGAGAGGTTTGATCTTCTTGCAGTCCATGGGACTCTCAAGAGTCTCCTCCAGCACCAGAATTCAAAAGCATCCATTCTTCGGCGATCAGCCTTCTTTATGGTCCAGCTCTCACTTCCATACGTCACTACTGGGAAAACCATGGCTGTAACTACACGGACCTTTGTTGGCAAGGGGATGTCTCTGCTTTTTAAGATGCTGTCTTTTCTTTTTAACACTATAAACACATGTATATAAATGTGTTTATAGTGTTAAAAAAAAAGAAAAGAAAAAGAGATTAAGATGGGCAGAAGACCTCAGGAGGGCCAAGAGGGGGAGGACACCTCAGGGTGAATGAATGAATGAATTTATTAATACGGTCACAGACCAGCATCAACACACACAATATCACAGATCATAAAAAAAATAAATCAGAAATACAGAGGACAATTTGAATATAACAAGGATTTAAATATAAAAAATTAAAATTAATTATTAGCGTGCCCCCCTATAATTAACATTTAGGGGTTTGGTCATTATGGGATACCACTTGCTTCCTGCGATTAACTGCAGACGCACAGAATTTGGCTACATTTAATGTAGTCTTGGGATTCTTGTCCTCTAGCAGTAGTTTTAAACTATGGTGTTCCGATTCCTTCCTGGACTTTTGCAAAACAGGTGTAATAAAAGTCAAACGTATATCCTCATAAAGACGACAACGTAATAGTATGTGTGAAGCAGTTTCAACTTCCAACGAGCCACAAGGGCAGACCCATGCTGTGTATGGTTTACCCTCAAATCTGCCCTGAAGTAAGGCAGAAGGGAGAACGTTGAATCTGGCGAGAGTAAAAGACCGTCTGTATTTGGGTACCTGAAGACCTGACAGATAGTTAGCTGGAGAGAAACCTCTCCCATGGTCACCTCAGGGTGTCCTTACCTTGGTGTAAGGCGCGTTCCTTCACAAGTTACGTTCAATGAGTGTGCATTGTGTGTATCTTGGTGCACAATGTTCACCAAAGCGCAGGGTCTGTGCGTCCGTTTGCACGGCAGCCGAGCTGCACAAATCGACAATGTTGCACTTCTCTTTGTACTTCTCCTGATTTTGGGGCGCTGTTCTCTGATCAAGTAACGTGAGGGGAAGCGCAGGTTAAGGAGCGGCCGTCTCAAGCCTCCCCCGGCGAGCTCGTTGGCAAAACGGGGGTGCGACCCCAGATTTTGTCAAGAGGACACCGTAACCCCGGTGCCCCCGCTCTGCTTTCTCGCTCGCCCAGGTGGCCATCGACTTCACAGCCTCCAACGGAGACCCGCGCAGCGAACACTCCCTGCACTTCATCAACCCCAAGGAGCCCAACGAATACCTGAAAACCTTGTCCTCCGTGGGCGAGATCTGCCAGGACTATGACAGGTACCGTTTGCGCTCTGCACGCGGGCAGGAAGGCGTGCCGCTCGTTCCTCAGTGACCCAGATTTTTCTCTTCCAGCGACAAGCAGTTCCCGGCGTTTGGCTTCGGCGCACGGATTCCTCCAGACTTTGAGGTAAACCCCGGGGGATTCTGGGATCAGATTAGACGAGGCTGGCGGTGAGTCATTCATCTTCTTCTGTTCTTGCTTGTTGACCTTTTTCTCCTTCTTTGTCTTTTCCTAGGTGTCTCACGATTTCGCCATCAACTTTGAGCCGGACAACCCGGAATGTGAAAGTACGAAGCTCAGATGCGTTTAGGAAAGGCGGATGATCTATAGCCTTTCTCAACAGGGGGATATATTAGGGCAGAGGTTGAGATTGAAAACCTGGGGCTTTTGAGGGATCGGGGTGTGGGAAGGAATGGATTGACACTGGAGAGGAAGAAAGCTCTAGAGGCCTTAAGAAATAAAACAGGGATGTTCCCAGGTCCTTTGTGGGGAGTCTTTTAAACATAGCATGTGTACAGAGCCTCTGTTGCAAAGACTTGGGCGAGGATAGGCCATCCTTTTCCAACCCGACGCCCACCCATGATCTGACATGGTTGCCCCAGCCACTGTGGGCGGCTTCCAACGTATATAAAAAACATAATTAAACATTAAAAGAAATTTCCCTCTACAGAGCTGCCTTCAGATGTCTTCTAAAGGTTGTATAGTTACATATCTCCTTGGCTTGGGGGTCAGATAACTGCCTATAATTTTCTCCAGTGAAAATAGGGACGTCATAATGAAAAGCGGGACGTTCCGGGATCAGATCAGAAACCAGGACGGCTTCTGTAAATTCAGACTGTCCTTGGAAAATAGGGGCACTTGGAGGGCCTGGGACCTGCGCCAAACGCATAATGCGCCTGGTGCCTGGTTAATTTTGAACACTGTTTGGCCACTACAGTGGTACCTCAGGTGACATGCGCTTCAGCTTACACACTCCGCTAACCCTGAAATATTGCTTCAGGTTAAGAACTTTGCTTCAGGATAAGAACAGAAATCGTGCTCTGGCAGCAGCAGGAGGCCCCATTAGCTAAAGTGGTGCTCCAGGTTAAGAACAGTTTCAGGTTAAGTACGGACCTCCAGAATGAATTAAGTACTCAACGCCCAGGTACCACTGTTTGAGAACAGGATTCTGGACTAGGTGGGCATTGACTTGACCCAGCAGGCTGTTCTCACATTCGAAGCATAGAAGCATTTCTGTCACCTGAGCTCCTTCATTTCCTGTCCATTCCTCCCCCACAGGGATCGCCGGCGTGATTGAGGCCTACAAACGCTGCCTGCCCCAGATCCAGCTCTATGGACCAACCAACGTCGCCCCCATCATCAACAAGGTGGCGGCTCCTGCAGCTGAGGAGGAGAAAACAGGGCTGCCAACGGTACGTGAAGATGCGCCGGGGGCATTGGGGCAGGAATATTTGGATGCGGGCGGCGCTGTGGTCTAAACCACTGAGCCTCTTGGGCTTGCCAATCAGAAGTTCGGCAGTTCGAATCCCTGTGACGGGGTGAGCTCCTGTTGCTCTGTCCCAGCTCCTGCCAACCTAGCAGTTTGAAAGCACACCAGTGCAAGTAGATAAATAGGTACCTCTGAGGCAGGAAGGTAAACGGCGTTTCCGTGCGCTCTGGTTTCCATCACGGTGTCCCATTGTGCCAGAGGCGGTTTAGTCATGCTGGTCACATGACCTGGAAAGCTGTCTGTGGACAAATGCCGGCTCCCTCAGCCTGAAAGCGAGATGAGCACCACAACCCCATAGACACCTTTGACTGGACTTAACCGTCCAGGAGTCCTTTACCTTTACCTTTACAGTGGTACCTCACGCTTCAGGTTACAGACGCTTCAGGTTACATATTCTGCTAACCCAGAAATAGTACCTCGAGTTAAGAACTTTGCTTCAGGATGAGAACAGAAATGGCGCAGCGGTGGTATGGTGGCAGCGGAAGGCCCCGTTAGCTAAAGTGGTACCTCAGGTTAAGAACACTCTCAGGTTAAGAACGGACCTCCGGAGCGAATTAAGTTCTTAACCTGAGGTACCACTGTATTTGGAGCAGAGGGAAGGAGCCCAGGGGAGGCTCTGGCTGAGTTTGGGCCTGGGTCCAACCCCGTCGCCTCTCTCCGCAGAAGTACCGTGTGCTGCTGATTCTGACAGACGGCGTGGTGAGCGACATGCCTGAGGCGTGTGACGCCGTAGTCCGGGCCTCCCGCCTCCCCCTCTCCATCATCATCGTGGGCATTGGCAACGCCGACTTCTCCGACATGCGAGAGCTCAATGGGGACCGCGGGATGCTGGAGTCCGACGAGGGCCGGGCCGTCCGCGACATCGTCCAGTTTGTGCCGCTCCGTGAATTCAAGAAGGTGAGGGAGCCTCCCAGGAGACTTCAGGGCGCAGATATAAAAGGAGGTCCTTCTTTGTGTGGTTAGACTATGGAACTCGCTGCCACAAGAGGCAGTGACAGCCACCAACCTAGATAGCTTTTTTTATATAATATTTTTTATTAATTTTAACATATAAATTATAAAATGTACCACAAAACTTATCACTTATACAATCTTTTTAGACTTCCATCAGCACCTCTGATGATCCACCGTTTTAACCACTTCTTATCCATTTCACAGCGGGTGGCGCTGTGGGTTAAACCACAGAGCCTAGGGCTTGCTGATCAGAAGGTCGGTAGTTTGAATCCCTGCGACAGGGTGAGCTCCTGTTGCTCGGTCCCTGCTCCTGCCAACCTAGCAGTTTGAAAGCACGTCAAAGTGCAAAGTAGATAAATAGGTACCGCTCTGGCGGGAAGGTAAACGGCGTTTCCGTGTGCTGCTCTGGTTCGCCAGAAGTGGCTTAGTCATGCTGGCCACGTGACCCGGAAGCTGTATTGGCTCCCTCGGCCAGTAAAGCGAGATGAGCGCCGCAACCCCAGAGTTGGCCACCACTGGACCTAACAGTCAGGGTCCCTTACCTTTACCTGCCTGCCAGGGCCCAGTGGGAGTGTCTCTCGCAGAGTTCTCTGTAGCAAACTTGCAGGAAAACTCTGTGAGCTTCAGCCCGTTGTGTGCCCTATCTAGCAAGGCACAGATTGTTGGTTTGACTGCATTTTTAAATATATATTTTTCCCTTGTCTAGGCTCCACCCAACGCTCTGGCCAAGTGTGTTCTGGCCGAAGTCCCCAAACAGGTGGTGGAATACTATGGCAGCAAAGGCATTGCCCCGGCAACACAGAGGTCCTCTTCCCCTCTGCCCCAGTGAGACCCACGCGCACCTGGTCTGTCCAGCACCTTAATGTGAGTTTCCCGAAAGGGGTTGTGCGGGGGCAGGAAGCAGATGGAGATAACGGAGACATGGGAAAGATGGAGATTGACAGGAGAGTGGGAGGGTGTTGACAGGAGGAAGGAGACAATGGAAGCTTTGATCCACAGATGGGCTGAGAGATGAGATTCGGTGAAATGACAAAATGGGCTCAAACGCTTGAATTTCAACAAGCTGGGTGTGTGTGGGTGTGTCCTGGGTTCAAATCCCACCCTATAGGCAGGAATGCTACCTCGCAGGGTTGTAGTGAGTGGAGAATGAGACAGTAACTACATGAGCTCATTTATTTTATTTATTACATTTATATTACATTTACATTTATATTATAAGGGATGTGGGTGGCGCTGTGGGTTAAACCACAGAGCCTAGGGTTTGTTGATCAGAAGGTCGGTGGTTCGAATCCCCGCGACAGGGTGAGCTCCTGTTGCTCGGTCCCTGCTCCTGCCCACCTAGCAGTTTGAAAGCATGTCAATGTGCAAGTAGATAAATAGGTACCACTCCGGCGGGAAGGTAAACGGCGTTTCAATGCGCTGCTCTGGTTCGCCAGAAGCGGCTTAGTCCTGCTGGCCACATGACCTGGAAGCTGGACGCCGGCTCCCTTGGCCAATAAAGCGAGATGAGCAACCCCAGAGATGGCCACGACTGGACCTAATGGTCAGGGGTCCCTTTACCTTTACCTTTACGATCTCTTCCAAGGATCTCGAGGTCATGCTCATGGTTTTCCTCCTCCCCATTTCATCCCACAACAACTCTGTGAGGTAGGTCAGGCTAAAGAGACGGTGCGTGGCCCAAGGCCACACCCAGTGAGCGTTGTGGCCATAGCTGTCAACTTTTCCCTTTTCTTGTGAGGAATCCTATTCAGAATAAGGGAATTTCCCTTAAAAAGGGGAAAACGTTGACAGCTATGATTGTGGCTGAGTGGAGATTTGAACCCATTACTCGATCCGTTGTGCCACACCGTCTCTCCTTCAAAGAAGGGTGGGAGATAAACTGGATCAATCAAAACCAGAGGGTCTTTGGCAGTGGCAAAATGGCAGGTACGTCCCAAGATGGCTGCCTTTGAATTGGGGACCGCTATCAGTTGGCGGACGACTGGAACGCCAGACGGGAGGCGAGTTCTAGAGATGGGTGGGCTGTTTCGTCATCCCCTGTTTCTACTTGCATACATGATGCCTCTGATGCAAGCAACGTGCCGTCCTGCGACAATCATGGCCGCTGGTGGAAGCAGGGCAGCGTATTTTCCCACAATGCCTCAGAACGAAGCGCTGGGGAGGGGGTACAAAATGGTGTCCGCAGGCAGGAGGGCACCCATGGAAAGGGGGGGCCTACTGTATGTCCCCTCCAGCTGAAGACTCCCTGAAACCTGGACCTGCCCCCTGGAAGGGGTGGCTATAACGTGAGGCCCCTTTTTTGAGACATGCGCGCAGACATGCGCTCACCTGGGCTCACAGATTCTCTCCTTTCTTCTCCTCCCCTCTTTCTCTGCACAGGTGCCTGTTTCTCTTTCCCCACACCTTTGTCTTCCAGCCCTTGGTCCTGTAGGCGCCCTCCCACCCTCCCCTCTGCCTCTTCTGGTGGGGAAGAGAGAGAATGAGAAAGAAAGAAAGAGAATGAGAGAGAGAGAGAGAGCGCACTTCGCCTCTGGCCTTGGGCCTCCACCCACGACTCAGGACGGCAGCGGGAACAGCATTCCATCCAGACGTTCCCAGCTGTTCCCCATCTTCCTCCCGCCCCCTCACAGATCCTCACCCCGATAAGCCTGCGACTGTGACTCCCATCTCCTTTAATAAACCAGCTCTCTTGAACACAGCTTGTCTCCCCCCAAAAAACTGGGCTCTCTTCTTTCCCCCTCCTTCTTCTCTCCTCCTCTAATCTCTCGCGAAAGTCTAGAAAAACGGGAGACGGTCGGCGCCTGTTTTCGCAGCGGTGAACGTTCATATTTTTTTTATTGATTGGAATCATTCGTCGGCTTTCTTTCCTTCTTGCAAAAAGTTAACTCAAAGGCAATTACAGCCAGCAGCTCTCCTTCAGTGGAGATCTTTAAACAGGTCAGGGATTCCTTAGCCGTGATTCCTGCCTTGTGACAGGTTCAGCTAATAATAATAATAATAATAATAATAATAATATTTATACGCCCGCCCATCTGGCTTGGGTTTCCCCAGCCACTCCAGGCGGCTCTCAACAGAACACTAGAAACAGAATTAAACTTCAAACATTAGATGACCCTCGAGGGTCCCTGATTCTGCAAAATAATGCATGCAACATAAAACGAAAACAGAGTGAAATTTAATTTAGTGGAGAGATTATTGATATTGGCCAGCGAATGCTGGCAATCCCATTTCCTGGCATTTGGCAGGAGCGCATGCCTTTGTTCCGGAGGCAGGCAGTGATCTCAGAGGATATGTGCTAAGCAAACCATATTGGGATCGGGACCCAGACGGGAGATGGGGGGCTGGGAGGGAGAGAGAGCACCCTATAGGCACCATCAGGGGTTGTAAATAGGGGAAATCTACTAAGTGGTAGAAACAATGTCTTAGCATTAATTAATTAGATTCTTGTGCTGCAGGACACAGGAGGAAAACTCTTTTCTCACTCTCTCTTGCACCACGTCTCGTTTTATAAACTGCTGATCCTGGCCAGACTCAGCCAGGAAATTTGTGAAGGGTGCCTCTAAGCATGCACAGAGTGCCTTAGCCAGACCACTAAACAAGGAAGCACGGCCAATCTGTTCCCCGTGGCCCGTCAAAGGACACAGCAGCTTACGGGTCAGGCTGGAGCCCCGGCTGCTGAAATTGCCCTCTGGCTTTGAACAGCTGCGAAGCAGACAGAAATTCAACAGGGAGCGCTTCGCCCGGGGTGAGCTGAGGCCTATGGCAAGAAAGTAAACATTGGGCCAGCACTGTGTCTTTCGGAGCCTCGGTTTCCTGTATGCCATAAAGAATTTATGCCTGCTTTTTCATATTTCCTCCCCCGAGAGCCACGATGGAGCGTGCATTAGAAGATGCTAAGTTCGCTTGCATAAAAATCCAGAAATGGGGCGAGGAGTGGATGCCTGCAACCTCCTTTGCTAAGTTGCTTCTCCCTTGATAAGCAGCAATTCTCTGCAAAGTGAGGGGCCCGGAAAACACTTGCCTTTACTTATTTATGCAGCGCGCCCAACTGCATATGCGGCTCTTGGAGCTCGCAGTCACGCAATGCTGATAAATGGAGGAGGTTGGCTGCAGAACTTTCCCAGTGATAGCCCGGGGCCACAATAAGCTGGGTGGGAGATTCCCCAGGATAGAATTGCGGGGGAGAAATTGGATTAAGTTCACATTTGAAGGTGAACCTATCTATTTCACACTCTCTGCTTGCTCCCGGGGGGTAGGACCTGAACCAACAGATTCAAATTCCATGAAAGGAGATTCTGGCTGTACATTAGAAAGAATTTTCCAGCGGAAAGAGCCATTTGAAAGTGGAACAGACCCCCCTCAGAAAAGTGGGGGGCTCTCTCTCCTTAGAGGTTTTTTAAACAGATGTTAGATGACCATATGTCAGGAATTCTTTAGCTATGCACTGCAGGGGGTTGGACTAAATTATTTGGGGGAGGGGTTCCCTTCCAACCCCACCCTTCTATGGCTCTGGGAAACCACCCGAGAACAAAACCACAACCATCTTTTGACATTTGCACTTCTCTGAATTTTGCAATGCGTTTCTTCAACGTGTGCAAAAATGCACATATATGCCAGGCCAGTGATGTGTTAAAATGTATTACAGTGCTACCTTGGTTCCCAAATGACTTAATTGTCGAACAAAATCAGCTCCCGAATGCCACAAACCCGGGAGTGAGTGTGCCAGTTTGCGAATGTTTTTCGGAAGCCGAACGTCCGACGCAACTTCCTCGACTTCCAATTGAGTGCAGGAAGCTCCTGCAGCCAATCGGAAGCCGCGCCTTGGTTTTCGAACCGTTTTGGGAGTCGGACGGGTTATGTTTGAGAACCAAGGCACCACTGTACTAGTGAAAACGCACTGCATTCATGGAAATCGCTT
The DNA here is from genome assembly GCF_965113315.1 of Podarcis vaucheri. NCBI lineage: Eukaryota > Metazoa > Chordata > Lepidosauria > Squamata > Lacertidae > Podarcis > Podarcis vaucheri. Next base: position 6,754,102 of record NC_138751.1, on the reverse strand, counting down.
TGCAAAAATGCACGTGTTATGGACAATAGCATGCAAACACACATCTAAGATCCTCATGGATTTTCACAAGGACTTTTTAAGAATACACCTTGCAAACCGAGGTGGAGGACTCAAGAATGGCAAAGTGAGAAATTGAAAGAAACTGAAATGGTCAGGTTCATCGTTCTCAATGCTGGGGTGGAGGGGGGCGGTGAAAGGGGGCAACTCTAAGGAACTGTTTGATCTTCCATCAACTAAAATTGCCCCCTGGCAATGTCTGAACAAGAAGGTCTTATCCTGCCAGCGGATAAAGAGGGAGCCAGTCTAACCTCTCTTGAGGGAGAATTCCACAATCTGGGGGCCACTGTAGAAAAGGCCCTCTCTCATGTCACACACACAAAAGAGAGAGAGAAAAAAGTATTCCAATAAAATCAACAGGCTTGAAAAACAAGGAGGCATGATGATATAATTAGGATATGGATATAGGCAACAGAGTAAGAAAAATCATACGTAATAAAACTATGTGTCCGGGTAAGATCGCATAAGCAGAAAAGGTTTCAGCAGATGTCAAATCTGGACAGCAGAGGCAGGGAGATTCAGAGGTGCTGCCAAACTAAAAGACTGGTTCCTTGCAGGTGATATGGCGCTTGTAAAAGTGTCTGTTCCGCTGATCAGTATTCAAATGTGGCAGCTAGACTGGTGACTGGGAGCGGCCGCCGTGACCATATAACACTGGTCCTGAGAGACCTGCATTGGCTCCCAGTACATTTCCAAGCACACTTCAAAGTTTTGGTGCTGACCTTTAAAGCCCTAAACGGCCTCGGCCCAGTATACCTGAAGGAGCGTCTCCACCCCCATTGTTCAGCCTGGACTCTGAGATCCAGCGCCACGGACCTTCTGGCACTTCCCTCCCTGCAAGATGCGAAATTACAGGGAACCAGGCAGAGGGCCTTCTCGGTGGTGGCGCCCGCCCTGTGGAACACCCTCCCATCAGATGTCAAGGAAATAATCCACTATCCTACTTTTAAAAGACATCTGAAGGCAGCCCTGTTTAGGGAAGTTTTTAATGTTTAATGCTGTATTTTAATATTCGAATGGGAGCAGCTGCCCAGAGTGGCTGGGGAAACCCAGCCAGATGGGTGGGGTAGAATAAATTGTTATTATTATTATTATTTGTTGAAGTATACTTGTCAAAGTAGTAATCAAAATGGCATTACCTCTGAGCATGTGCAGAGTGAGGCCTCCTCACCATGCAACGGCCACAACCAGCACCAGCTGGGAATTAATTTATTTAAAAGGAGGAAAAGACGACATTTGCTTTCTTCTTCCGAGGCCCTGTTTCCCAAGCTGAGTCTCCTGGCATGGCTTCCTTCCATTGCGGTGTTCCCTCGTCTTTCATTTGTGGTAACCTCTGAGAAACCCTATTAATCTGGTGGTGATACGTAGTTGTTCTCCTGGCGCCGAGGCTGTTTCGGGAATGGAAGCCGGCCGTGGAATGGTTTCTGAATGCAGCCGGTCCCGTTGCTTAAAAAGAACCCGCTGGGTTGAATCCATAATCAGAGTAGACCCAATGAAACTAATGGACTTAAGTTTGTCATGTCCACCCAGGCTAAGTATAGCTAACATATGACCCATTACAATGGGGCAGTTCTACACCATCCATTCAAAGCACATTATTTTCCCCAAAGAATCCTGGGAGCTGTCGTTTGTTAAGGATACTGCAAATTGTGGTTCTGTGGGGAGAAAACTACAGTTCCCACCATTCTTTGGGGGAAGCAAAGTGCTTAATAATAATAATAATAATAATAATAATAATAATAATAATAATTTATTATTTATACCCCGCCCATCTGGCTGGGCTTCCCCAGCCACTCTGGGCGGTGAACAAAAAAAATATTAAAATACTGTAATACATCAAACATTAAAAGCTTCCCTAAACAGGGCTGCCTTCAGATGCCTTCTAAAAGTCTGGTAGTTGTTCTCTTTGACATCTGGTGGGAGGGCGTTCCACAGGGAGGGCGCCACTACCGAGAAGGCCCTCTGCCTGGTTCCCTGTAACTTATGTGTGCATCGGGTGTGCTTTAAACTGCTGGCGTTGATCCTTTCCCCCAACCTTGAGCATTTATGCACAGCCGCCGCCCTACTTACTCAGAAGTACCCTTTGCACATGCTCAGAAGCACTCTTTCGAGTTTAGCAAACTGCAGGTTTGTGCCATACACCCCTTCTGCAGGTGCCATATCCACTCCAGCTCTGAAATTTGGCAGGTGCTGACTCAAGCCGACTCACAGAGCAGGAGCGGTTTGCTCTGCAGACGCTTTCTCGTGATGTGGAGCGCACGGGCTGCGCCAGATTGGATTTGCTGTTGTGCTGAGTGCGCTGCAAGAACCGGCCGCCTCAGCTAAATCGGAGTCCCCAGGCTACGCGGTGATTACATGGAAGCTTCCTACCCTGGCCCTGCTCTCCGCCAGAACTACTTTAGAAAATTCCTTGAGGCTTAAGAGGTCGGCGTTTATCAAGCTGGTGTCTTGCAAAGTACATCAAGGAACGGTACCAATTTGATTAGCGGTTCCTGAACTTGTGTTCACAGGAACCCCAGACTGCCTCAGAAGCCTCTCCTTACTTCCTTAGTGTGAGATCGGCCATGGCGGAGAAGCCACCTTCCAAATCAGTTTGCCAACACATCTCCCATGCTCCCCTCCCAGAAGGCACCCTTTTTACTCTCTCAAGTCGACCCAACAGGCCCAGCGTAAATGGTTGCAGCTATGGGTGCCGTGCCCCTTCCCATCGCCATCCCAGTTTCAAATGTCACCCCACAGAGGATTCTCACAATTCCCCAGATTTCTTGGGTGAGCCGTACTGCTTCAAAAGGTAAAGGTAAAGGTACCCCTGCCCGTACGGGCCAGTCGTGTCCGACTCTGGGGTTGCGCACTCATCTCGCTCAAGAGGCCGGGGGCCAGCGCTGTCCGGAGACACTTCCGGGTCACGTGGCCAGCGTGACGAAGCTGCTCTGGCGAGCCGGACCAGCGCAGCACACGGAAACGCTGTTTACCTTCCCGTTAGAAAGCGGTACCTATTTATCTACTTGCACTTAAGGGGTGCTTTCGAACTGCTAGGTGGGCAGGAGCTGGGACCGAAAGACGGGAGCTCACCCCGCCGCGGGGATTCGAACCGCCGACCATGCGATTGGCAAGCCCTAGGCGCTGAGGTTTTACCTACAGCGCCACCCGCGTCCCCCAAATGCTTAAACTAGTACAAAACTGATGTTTGAAGGGCAGGTTAGCCATCCTGTGCTTCCCATAATCCTTTGCAGGATGCAGGAGTTTCTCAGCAGACAAATGAGCAGGGGTGGGAAGAGGTCTCCAAAGTTAGGGGAATGAGGGGTATTTTATTTTGTTAAGTTGTGGGTGAACATATCAGATGACACAGTGATTCTGCAGACAGCTCTTGTTTATTCACAAGCCAGAACAGAACTGAACTGAAGGGTTCGGCCAACCTGAAGAAGAGGAGTTTGGATTTGATATCCCGCCTTTCACTCCCTTTAAGGAGTCTCAAAGCGGCTAACATTCTCCTTTCCCTTCCTCCCCCACAACAAACACTCTGTGAGGTGAGTGGGGCTGAGAGACTTCAAAGAAGTGTGACTGGCCCAAGGTCACCCAGCAGCTGCAGGTGGAGGAGCGGAGACGTGAACCCGGTTCCCCAGATTACCACTACACCACACTGGCTCTCTGCTTATATAGAGCTCAGCTACAAAGCAACAGTAACAACTTTCTGTAACTATTCAATCACTGAACGTCACTTTCAGTTCCTTATTTGCATATGTGGACCTGAGTGAAAACTATCTACCGAATCCCCCCCCGCTGACCCAGGGTGAGAACTTCAGTACATAGCATATTTCCCTCCCCCCCAACCAATCCCTAAATGACAGGAGCCTCTGTAGGGTCCATTTTCTGATGTAACTTTCACAGGAGCAGAACAAAACTCCTACTTGCATGCACAGGCCAGCTTTTCTGTTTACAGGAAAACTAAGTTTCTGAGTCTCATTTTGCCTTGATGGCAGTCCATTTCTATTCCCCCCCCCCCCCACACACCTTGCTAAGATATTTATCACTGATGGTTTTCTCTATGCACAGCGCATTCAACTATTCCCATTTCGCTTTCGGCGATTCATAAATAATATCGATTTTTCTCCCTAATGTTTCCAAGAGTGTGTGTGCACGTGCTACTGTTAAATCACACCTGCCTGCGGGAGCCGTTATTATCAGAAGATTTGCATGGGGGGTATTGCTGTGTCAGCCCCAGATCTCAGATGCAAAAGTAGTATCCCCACCACTTCCTTTGGTATCATCACATATATTGCTTGCGTCTGCGTCTCTCAGATGGCATTATGAATTCTTGCAGCTGTGGAATTTTTAATTATGCTCCAGCGCTGTTTGTGACCAAGTCTGATATTTGGGAGCTCACAGTGGGAGGAAGCGGAGATCCTAAATCTCCCTGCCTGAGCATCCTCCAGCGTTGTTTCATTTTTCGGTGGAGAGAAGCATCAGCCGGTCCAAGCTTTCCTGGAAGGTAGAATGCCAGCCCTAAAGCCCTGCTCTCTGCAGAATCGAAAGGAAACACTGTGCGTGTGCTTAGTCAGCTTAGTTATGTTAATTGCTTTCATATGGACTAGCATCTGTGTTGAAAATCAATTCTGGGGCTGTGCCTGAGCACAAATTAAAGTGCATTTAAAGCACTTTGATACTACTTGGAAAAATCATAGTCCCCGTCCCCCACAAAAAATCTGGGAGTTGCAGTTTGTTAAGGGTGCTGAGAGTTGAAAGGAGACACATATTGCCCCCAAGAGAACTACAGTTCCCACAATTCCCTGTTGAGAGGGATTGATTGTTAAACCACTCTGAGAATTGTAGCTCTGTGTGGGGAATAGGGGGACTCTTATCAACTACCAGCAGGCTTAGCAAACTACAATTCCCATAATTACCTGGAGGAAGCCAGGGCTGTTTAAAATGTATGGTGTGAATGTGGCCTATGTCTGGTACAGGAGTCGGCTCCCAGAACCTCCTGGGCCAATTTAATAATAATAATAATAATAATAATAATAATAATAATAATAATAATAATAATTTATTTCTACCCCACCCATTTGGCTGGGTTTCCCCAGCCACCCTGGGCGGCTCCCAAGAGAATACTAAAAAAACGATAAATATCAAACCTTAAAAAAAATTGGAGGTGCAGAAGTATGGATCTTTCAGAAGCCAACCCCAAAATTGTTGAGTTTCTTTCTACCAACACAAAAACACGCAATTTTTCGATTGACTTGTCTAAGATCCAGGACAAAGCACTGTCTTTCGGAAATCCCCCCCAGATGTCAATTCCACTTTTGAAATCCCGGAAATATCCGGGGAAACCCAACGTATGGCAGCCCTAATCAGGCCCTAATCAGGCCCCCTCAGGGTCACCCTCTCTGGCCAAATCTGCACCACACATTTAAAGCGCTTTTGTACCACTTTAATCCCTATGGCTTCCCCCCAAAGCAATTCTGGCAACCATAGTTGTTAGGAGAGCCTAATTCCCCTCCATCACAGAGCTGCAGTTCTTAAGAGGGGTTCAGGAAAATCCATCCCTCTTCCCAGGGAACTCTGGGAACTATAGCTCTGTGAAGGGTCTCCAAACAACTACAGTTCCCAGGATCCTTTGGGGGAAGCCATGTTTGTTTATAGTGGCACAATGGTGCTTTAAATGTGGATCTGATGGCTGGTGTTGCGTGTCAAGGGGGGACTTTGTGGGCTAGACAACCTCGCAGGCTGGTTGTAAGGATAAAAGGGCAAGGGGTAGCCTGTGCACCACACTAAGCCATTTGGAGGCTTTGAGGAAAACAACAACGAAAGTAAAGCAAATTAATAAAATTGCTGTTGCAGTGCTGGGAGAAAGGGAGAAGTGAGTTAGGCCTGGTTGCTAGGCAACCACTCGGGCCTAGTTAGTGATTGCAAGCCAGGCTGCTTTGCTGGGCAGTGAGAAAAGGCATGGGGGGTGAGCTCCATGGTTGCTAGGCAACCACAGGTTGCCGTATTCTCTGACCCGCCTTGGGTATGTTAACACGGAGAAATCTGAAGGCTCCCTTGGACAAAAAACAAGGACACCAGCCAGGAATACCAGAGCAAAACAGGAGCCAGTAGGCTTGGTCTTTATTGAAGACTGTCGTGGCAGGACTCCCACCTGCCACAAGGTGGAACAAGATGGAAGCCCCAAACCAAAGAGAACCCAAACTTTTATTAGCTGCTAATCCCCATGTTACACCCCCCCCAACTACATCACTCATACATCACGGTTACATCATGAATGGGGAGGTCTGGTGGCCGTAATCTGAGCATCCTGGACCCTGCCCCATGGTTCCCCTTGCCCTCCACCAAACACCCATCAAGTGTAACAAAAAAGATCTTTGCATTTCCCTGTTTCCCAGCCAAGTTCATCCCACCCTTTTGTCTTCATCTGGGTTTGTTATTTCTGGAATGGCTACCTGCCTGGCACTCAGGTATCAGGATGCCAGGGATGATCACTCAGGCAGAGGGGCTGCTGAGGAGCTGAGCTCACATGTCTATATGCATTTCTGAAGTTTTCCCAGTGAGCCAGTACACAGACGCATTTATCAGTGAATTCTTACATTTGATATCGTGCAGCAAAGGCCCTTTGAATAGACAGGAAGAAACTGTGATGAAGTGTTTTGTGGGGACAAATCACCAAAGTCACAAAAGCGATTTTGTGCTGGTTTTGGTAGAGGGCTGCATGTGCATGATATCTGCTGAAGGGGCAACCCCCCCCCCCAACCTATACATAAATTTCTGCAACAGGTACCAGAGAGATGCCTAGGGAGCAAATCCTGGCAGCCTGATGAGCTCCCTGCCCTGGCACCTTCCCCACCACCTCTTGCTAGCCTGGCACAACCGTCCCTTTGGACCAGCGCAATGGGAACAGCATAGCAAGATGTCCTGGGACTTGGAGGCAACTCAGTTGGCCGGCGTGCTCTATAGAAGAAGCCTCAGATGGTGGCGGGGAAAGTAATTGAGGAGGAAGCGGAAAGTGGCGCCGTGGCAGGATGCTCAGAGCGGCTGCCCGATGGGTGCCGCATTGCAGCCAGTGAAGAAGGAAACCCCAAGGCAGATTCGCACGGGAGTCAGCCTCCACTAGGCGTCAGGCTCGTTGGGTTATCTCAGGCCGGTCGTGGTCTCCCCCTGCCTAACCCGCCTCTTAGGGTTGTCGCCACGAGATAAAAGGCAGCTACTACTGCGGTCATTGGAGGGAAATGAAGGGTGCAGGTGGGGTGCCAGAAGAAGGAGAAATAAGTGTAACTGCGGCTCCGCTACACAATTGTGCAGCTGACACTTGTGCTTTCCATACTCTGCAGAGCTTAAATTTAAGCTCAATAAAGTGCGGCGTATCCTGCTGGTGATTTTGCAACCATCAGCTTTCCTTTTGCTCCCCCTTGCAGAATTCAGCCTAAGAGCATGTCCACGCTCGGAAGCAGCAATGAGTGCTTCTGACCGCGCGCAGAGTGTAATTCCCTCGTCACTGACTCTTCACACAGCCTCGTGGCCGGAGGATTTGGCACCCTGGGGGCAGGTTGGCTGGAGTTTGAGACCTCTTTCTGTAGGAATTAACTACAGTGACACCAGTGTGCTGTAGCAGTTAGAGTGTTGGACGAGAACCTGGGAGACCAGGGTTCAAATCCTCTCTCGGACATGAAGCTCTCTGGGTGACTCTCGGGCCACACACTCCTGCTCAGCTTAACCTACCTCATAGAGCTGTTGTGAGGACAAAATGAAGGGGAGAACCACATACGCTGCCGAGCTCCTTGGAGAAAAAGGTGGGAGAAAATGCAATAATAATGAGGACCAGAAGCATGGAAAACAAAACCCAGATTTTTCCTTCAGTCTGCCCAAACTACTATATATTCTGGGTCTTGGATTATATTCTGTTCTCTGTGACATCCTTTTTAATGATAAAGTGATAAAGAGTTTGAATAGCTCTGGTTGGCAGAGCACACTCTCTTAATCCCAAGGTTATGGGATTCACCCCACATTGCAGGGGGTGAGACTAGATGACCCTGGTGCCCCTTCCAAAGCTACAATTCCATGAAGGCTTTTTAGTGGGGGGTGTCTCCCGGATAGATGCGGTTGTCGCTTCCCTTGCCCTTTTCAGAACAATTTAAACGTCGGCTCTGCAGCGAGAGCTCTTTTCTTCCTCCTCGATCAGCGTGCCAGATAGCCGCCCACGCCTGCCCCCCATCCGCTGGGGGAAGCTCTGTATTTGGGACACTGTCAGGAGGAATTTGAAGAAGCAAAACAAAAACACAATCTCTCCCACTTTCAACAGAAGGAGAGACTCGCGGGAGAAACAGAGTGTGCATTCCTCCCCTATCTCTTTCTCAAGGCCTCGTAGATGATGTGCAATGCAGTCATCTCTTCTCCCACCACGATGCCATCATGTCCTAAAAACAACCCCCCCAGGGGCCGGCTGGAGAGGGGAGGAGGTGGGGAGCAGAGATATTAATTACAGGGATATTCATTAAGAGGAGAAAGGGCAAATATGGGATTGCTGGCGACAGGGTGGCTACCGAGAACGGCACTTCCACCCCCCTTTCCGACGAGAAAAAGGCCGGGAAGGGTGCCAGCCTTGGGCACAGGCCAGCTTTGCAAGCAGAAAGCAAATTTCACAACAGCTCTCGGCAGGGTTCCTGGGGTGGGTGATAGCAGAGCTGAGATACTGGCAGGGGGTCAGGGCGAAAGACCTTGGGAAACTTATCTGCAGAGCTGAGCGTATTCATTCTGCCCACTGGGCATCAGACACTTGGAGAACCCACAAGCCGTGAAGTAAAAAAAAAAAAAAATACCGCTCCACTTGCCTGACCTGCCAGCAACTGGTAATCGGGGATAGAGTGCCTTTGAACGCTGAGGATCCATTCAGCAATCGTGTTTAGAAGCAATCTAAGGATCTTTGCCATAATCTTCCCCCTTTTTTCTGTTAATCGGGGTGTTGAAGCCAAGAGCCGCTTGGGTATGATTGGGATGACGGGCTGTGGATATAAGAACGAAGAAGAGCTCACAGGATCAGACCATTTAGTCCAGAATCCAGTTCTCACAGGGATGCGGGTGGCGCTGTGGGTTAAGCCACAGAGCCTAGGACTTGTCGATCAGAAGGTTGGCGGTTCAAATCCCTGCGACGGGGTGAGCGCCGGTTGCTCAGTCCCTGCTCCTGCCAACCTAGCTGTTCGAAAGCACATCAAAGTGCAAGTAGATAAATAGGTACCACTCCGGCGGGAAGGTAAATGGCGTTTCCGTATGCTGCTCTGGTTCACCAGAAGCGGCTTAGTCATGCTGGCCACATGACCTGGAAGATGTACGCCGGCTCCCTTGGCCAATAAAGCGAGATGAGCGCCGCAACCCCAGAGTCAGCCATGACTGGACCTAATGGACAGGGATCCCTTTACCTTTACCTTTATCAGTTCTCATAGTGGCCAGCCAGCCTCTACACTACAGCAAGCCTGGAGAGTGTCGGCATCTTTGGGAAAAGGGATGAGACCCTTGAGGGGAATTCGGTGCCCCTGAAAATCTAACCAACCATTTTGTTTTTTAATGTGCCAAGGCCTGGGTTGAGTGAGAGGGCTCCTGCCTGCTGGTCGGCATCAAGTCGGCCGCTGTGAGAACAGAATGGTGGACTAGATGGGCTCTTCTGGAAGCAATTAACAAAGTGCCTCTGAGCACGTGCAGGCCGCTTTTCTTCCTCACCACCACCATTCGAGAATCACAGCCTTGCCCTCGCAGGCGCTGCTTTGAATCCCTGCTGGGGAGCTTTCGGTTTCTGAAGCGAGCCTGCATGGGCACGATCCCTTAGCACTTAAGGCAGAGCTCATTTGCACCCGGGTTGCAAAGCCAGTTCAGATCACAGCCCAGTATCCTTTGCCAGAATCCCAGGCCTGGAGCAGGGGGGTGGGGTAAACCCTGACCCAATTTACACCCAGCATGACTCCGATCTTGGGTATCATTGTGCGCAAATCCCTTTGCCCTCCACCAATAGCTCATATTTTAAATCGCAATTTAGTCATACTTTTTGCGGAGGGGGAGGAGGAGGGTAACGGAGGAAAGCAAACCTTGGGGTCAGGGAAGGCTACGGATCGTGTGGGGCGAAAGTGCCAAGGAGACGCCAGGGCTCAGGACAGCAGCCAACTTCTTCAGCGGTTCTGCCAGGCTGATCTGAGATCCGCGGCTTTGGGGTCTAATTACAGAGCTGCCAGGAACCAGCCTGCACGGCAGCTGGCAGGCGGTCTTTGTGTCACCCTCCTGAGAGGGGGGACATTTACCCAGCAGGGGGCGCCACCCAGAGGCAACAGCCTATTATGCATCCATCTGTAGCCCAGCCTCCTAGCAGATGTTTCCGGGAACAAAATAAAAATAAAAATTGGGGGTGTCCCCAATTGCCATCTCTCAGGGAAGGAATAGGGAAGGGAGTTGATAAGTTGTTGGGAACTGCAAGAGGGGAAAAGGCTCCTGTGTTCAGGTCTTCTGGGCTTCCTGTTGTGGCGCCCGGGGCAGATTGAGTCCTTTAGAGGCCTTGAACACTTAAAAGATTTTGGTGCCCCTGTATATATCTAATTCAGAATTCATCACGTGCTGAAATAAACTGAAGTCGTTACCACATGAGGGAAAAACCCACTCAAGCTGTCCTAAACCTAAAATAAACTTACAGTAACATAATCACACTATTCTGTACACGATAGTCAATTGTCATTCGCTTTTTACACGATGCCTTGGAATCAGTATAAATAAAACAAAACTCTAGGTCATTCCCTTATCAGTTATCCCAAGCAACGTTTGGTATCTGAGTTGACGATGTGACGAGTTCATAGTGATGCGCGTATCATTTCTTTGCGAGTTGGCACATTGATTGCCTCCAAAATCTATGCGGATATTTTGCTCACCGAGAAAACGCCCAATGAAAAGTTATCTCCGATGGCTAGATTGGAGTGGTTTGTTCCTCTTGATGAGGTGCAAAGGAGTGAGAGTGTAAGCATTTAGAGCAGAGCTTTCCAAACTTTTCATGTTGTGACACACTTTTTAGACATGCTGCATCATTTTCTGACACAGTAATTCAGTTTTACCAGCAACCCAGAGGTTAAACTAACCCTTTTCCAGCCCCGGAAAGAGCACAAGGAGCGTTCGTGTGATACACCTACACACTGCAGCTGACACGCTAATGTGTCGCGACACACAGTTTGAAAAGCTCTGGGTTAGAGGCTGTGATGAATCAAATTCACATGGGATGGCAGGAACCCAGAACAAATGTTTCTGAGCATGTGCAGAGTTCCTTCTGTAACCTTTGCATCTCTAGGACTGGAAGCAGGGAGGTGGGGGGGCACAGTGTCTGTGGCAAAACAGGGGCTCCTTTCATTTTACACTTGATGTTTTTACAGTGGTACCTCGGGTTAAGTACTTAATTCATTCCGGAGGTACGTTCTTAACCTGAAACTGTTCTAAACCTGAAGCACCACTTTAGCTAATGGGGCCTCCTGCTGCCGTTGCGCCACCGCCGCGCGATTTATGTTCTCATCCTGAGGCAAAGTTCTTAACCTGAGGTAATATTTCTAGGTTAGCGGAGTCTGTAACCTGAAGCATATGTAACTCGAGGTACCACTGTATTATGTTTTTAGATATGCTGTAAGCTGCCCAGAGTGGCTGGGAAAACCCACGCAGATGGGCAGAGTATAAATAATAAAATTTTATTTTATTTTATTTATTCTGGTCCTTGGATCTCCTAGCCTTTAGGGCTTGCTTGTCCTCTGGTGCCACCTTGTGCTCAGGTATGGCAGCACCCCATCCCGCAGGAGGTGGGCTGTTGTTTTTTCCAGCTATGCTTTCAGCAGAGCTTTGACTATATTATTAATCACAGCCATTTATTCAGCACTTTTTTTAAGAGGGAGAAGAGAAATAATATACGTGGCGTTTTTGCAGTCCTTGCTTGTGAACATCGTGCAGAGTCGACTTGCCAGGAAGCTGTCTTGCACAAAGTGAAGCCATTGGTTTATCTAGCTCTGCAGGATTCTCTCTCCCAATCAGGGAATTGAACCTAGGACCTTCTGCATCCAATCAGATGCTGGGCCACTGAGCTACAGACCTCCAGTGCCCACCCCACCCAACATTCTTAGCATCCCATTGTACAGATGTGGAAACTGAGGCATATGCGACTTGCCCAGGTGATAAGACCACAGCTAGGCAGACTTTGAGCCAAGGTCTCCTCACATCTGGGCCTTTTATCCATTGGATTGTATCCAGATCAGATTGCCAGGGAGCAGAAGGGAAAAGTCTCTCATTGATTATCTTAGCACAAGAAGGGAGTAAAGTACAGGAACGCTGAACAGTCTTCTCTCTTCAAAATGTTCAGAAAGCAGCCAGGCCTGACTACGTGGCCGTAAACAGGCAGTAAACAGGCACCATGCAGAAACTGAAAGAACTCCACACTCTTTGTTACCTTCTTTTGTTTTTTTAAAGGGTCCTTTTATTATTTTTAAAAATCCATCCATACCAGAAAATCTTCTGTCTCTGATTTCCCCCTTCTGGGCCGCACACCGGCTCAGAATTTTCACTCGGAGCGAAAAGGAGTCGTTTCGAAAATAAATAGTAGAAAATATTGGAAAGCTAAACAGATTGAGGCAGCTGCCTGGGTGGGGTGGCGTTGTTGCGTGTGCGTCAAAGGGAGCGATAAATTTGCGCCACACAACGCACATAATTGGGAGTCACCCGTTTGCCCACAGCCCTGTCCTGCTTTCTCCCCGAATGCCCACCTCCCTGCCCCATGCGCAAGTAAACCACAAGCCACCCGTTCAGACACACGCTAAGGATCACTCACAATCACCCCTGCACGAGTCCATGCTCAGAGTCATGCGCAGGGTTCATCTTAAGTGCGCTTAACAACAAGGATGACTGCAACGGGACAGCGCACAGCTGCACAATAAATTGCGTTTGCACATCCCTTGCTGTGGGAGCACTCGATTGCTCGCCGCTGTTTCCGTGTACTTCTCCGACGGCACCATACATTTAAAGCACATTCAATGCACATTTAAAACGTATCCGACTTCCCCCATTGAATCCCAGGACCTGACAAGCTCCCAGGGTTCTTTTGGGAGATGCCATGCCCTTTAAGTGTGCTTTAAACGTGTGGTACGCTCATTGTGCAGACATAAAACCCTGTCACACATCGTTGCATGCACAGCTAATGCAAGTGTGTGGCTACAACAGCATGCACACACACACACACACACACACACACACAAAACACAGATTTGAATCCACGCATTACATCTCCTTTCCATATTTTACATGCATGCTATGTTCCATTCTGAACATGCACTCTTTTATGATCACACTGAAATGCACACACACACACACACACAATCTCAGACACTTTTTATAGTAATAGTACCTGCCTAATATAATGCAGTTTTTTTAAAAAAATCATTAATATAATTATCCCTTTCCAGGCAGTAGGGAAGGTGGACTCTCTAGATTTCCCAGCCTTCCCTCGTGGATATGTTCCAAGGTGCCGTCTCCATCTTCCTTTAAAACTTAGCTTGCCCTTTGCTCTTTGGACTCTCGGAATAAGAAAGACTGAGCGCACAAACTGCAGTGGTGTTGTTTCTCCTCTTTGTCGAAAACGGAGGTTCCCAGACGGGGATTTGATCCTGGGACGTTGGGAGGAATTAGCGTGTGGGGGGCGGGAAACTCTTAAAATATCATGTTATTTGCAGGAAGAAGGCCTGAGACTGCAGCTCCCTTTGGAGCAAAAAGCGTCCTTGAGACGCACGGTTAGATATCACCCCTTTCCCTAACAATTTCCCTGCAAAACAGGCCAAATCCTGAGAAGGGTGCGCAGCGATTCTCTTCCCCGTCACGACATGGCCGCTGCACTTCAGTTCCACTGAGCTGTTTTGCCAGGACTGAGAAAAGGGCTGGGAAGGGATGCTGGGGCTGTTGCTTAGCAACCGCAGCAAGTGCATCCTTCCCCATTTCTGGAAATTTCTATCCCGCCACGCTAGGCTCACACGCTCTGCTCCCTTTATGTTAGCACATTTCTCCCCACCTCAAAAACCAGCCCGGCAGGCCTGGAGTTGTGAGCCACAAAGGAAAACCCCGCTACTGAATGTGAGATTATTTGTGTACAAAAAAAACAAAAAAAAAAACACACGTTTTTCCTTGCTGGAAATGGGCTCAAATGGTTTTGTGGCATCCGCCCATTTTCCCTATATGAAATTGTATATTTTGTATGTGGCCCTCAGCCTGCTGGATTCAGCCCAGGGCCAAATCCAGGATCTTGTTCTTGCAGTGACCGGCGAGATGCCCTAAGAGGAAATCTGCAAAGCAGGACATGAGCTCAAAAGCGGGGTGCATGGATCCCCAAGAACCCAAATCCGGTGACCCCAATTGCCTCCCCAGGCCCCGCTGCAACGACATCACTGCCCAATGCACCGTCGCTCTGGGGAGAAAATGGAAGCCGTCTTCAATCATCTCTCTCATACACACACACTCTCTGGCTTTTATTATTTTTCCTTTGCCTGGCGGTGGAGGTAAGAACGATGCAGAAAGCACACTTCTCAGAAAGCCCAAGAGCTCCCAGGGTAGCTACACAACAGACTCGACAGGGCTTCGGCGCCACCGGGAACCATGGGAAACTTCAGTTCCCAGGGTTCCCTGAAAGGGAAGGAGCCACGGCAGCCCCAAGACCTGAGAGATGCTTTTGCCGTGGACATTGTCTCCTCGCCTGGTGGCCTGTGTTCTCTTGCGCCACCTGGTGTCGGAAAAGGGGAGTGCCTGTGTTCATGTCGCCCCCTAGTGGAGGGAAAGAGGGTGGCAGCCCCTTGGTCCACAGCGACCTCCAGTGGCCACGTTGGTGGGGCAAGAAAGCAACCCGCCCAGTTCCCTCGCCCACCCACCCACCCACAGTCCGTCACGCCAGGAAGGGAGCCGCTCATACGTAAAAATGTGCCATCGAGGTGGGCTGAGGCGCCGGAGGCTCCGCCCCCTCGCCACAGTGCCCCCCGGCGTCCCCCAACAACTTCTGGCAGCGGGCCTTGTAGATGTCCCTCTCGTGAGCCACCCTCGCCACCTCGGCGCGCAGGGACTCCAGCTGCTGCGCCAGCTGGGACTTTTCGGCCTCCAGGACGTGGCGCTGCTGAACCCTCTTGAAGCGACACGACTGGGCGTAGCCGCGGTTCTTGAGCGTGCGCCGCTTCTGCTTCAGCCGCTGGACCTCGTCTTTGCCGAAGCCGCGCAGCTGGCGGTTGAGGTCGCGCACCGACATGGAGACCAGCTGCGCGTCGGAGAAGCGGTCGCAGAGCGTGGACAGCTGTAAAGGAAGGGAGGGAAAGGGAGAAGAAACGCCGGTGAGCAGTGGCGTAGCGTGGGTTGTCAGCACCCAGGGCAAGGCAAGTAATTTGCGCCCCCTAACCCGTGGATTTGCGCCCCCTTACCCGTGGATTTGCGCCCCATAACCCTAACCCCCAGATGTTGCACCCGGTGCGGCCGGCCCCCCCCTGCACCCCCCACGCAACGCCACTGCCAGTGAATAGGAGAGCCGAAAATCCCTCTGGAGACATTTCCCTCAGGAAATCCCTCCGGTTCCCCCCCCCCCCCGTAACCAACCAGCCTCCCTGGTGGAAGAAAATCTCCACGGCAGAATTATCTGTGAATACCCCTTGCCAACTTTTGTCCCCGCCCGGATAACTCAGTCGGTAGAGCGTGAGACTCTTAAACTTGGGGTGGGGTGGTTCGAATCCCATATTGGGCAAAACATTCCTGCGTCGTAGGGAGTTGGGCTTGAAGATTCTCAGGGTCCCATTCAACTCTACAATTGTATGATTTTATGTTATGTTTGTTTATATTTATTTACAGTCATACCTCGGGTTGAAGTTGCTTCAGGTTAAGCCTTTTCGGGTTGCGCTCCGTGTCGACCCAGAAGTAACAGAGCGCGTTATATCCGGGTTTCGCCGCTTGCGGATGCGCAGACGCTCAAAATGACATCACGCGTATGCACGGAAGCGGCGAATCGCAACCCGTGGATGCGGGTTGCGTTCGCTTCAGGATGTGAACAGGGCTCCGGAATGGATCCCGTTCGCATCCAGAGGTACCACTGTACTTTTCTGGTAGATCTCCACATTGTGGCTCTCAGAGGCATGTAAGGGAAGGGTGCTCTGCACATGCTCAAGAGCATTCGTCTTTACATCTCCAGTGCTTGGAAAGCGAATAGCAGGCGGTAAAAGTCGGGCGTAAAGCCCTCTTAACTACAGCAGTGGGAGGGGCCTATGCTTGTTTATTTCCTGGTACGACACGTTGCACATGTTAGAATCCCAGAATTGTAGCGCTGGAAGGCACCCAGCGGTCATCTAGTCCAACCCCCTGAATCTTTCGCATAACATGGAGCTCAAACCCACCACCTTGTGATTAAGACCCTCCGGCTCTAACCGACTGCGCTGTCTCAGGGGGACCTTTCTTTTACTGAACTCTGGAACGGAAAAATAGGCCTCTGGTCTGAAAAAGGACCCTTCCGTCTCTCCCGCCTTTCTCCTACGAACCTCTCGGCACTTTACAGAGCCCCCCCAGTCTGTCTCCCACTCCCCAAACGCCCATAATTCAACCCACCCACCCGCCAACCTCTTCCCGCTCCCTCTCACCTGCTGCTGTTCCCCACCGGCTCCCTCGATGGCCCCTAAGAAACCTTGGAGCTGTGGGGCTGTTCCGCCCCGAAGACCCCCGTCCATCACCGGGACGCCCAGGAGAGCTTCCACCGCCTCGTCCAGACCCGACATCATCTGGGATTCGGGGCCACCCCCTGCCGCCGCCGCCGCCAGCGTCTGGTGGAGCGTGGCCATCCAGTACAACTCTTCGAGGGTGGACTTGGGGTCGCCCGCCTTGTCCAGGGTGGGCGAAGGGGGCACGGAGCTGCAGGGCGTGGAGCTCAGGGAGAAGCTGCCCCCCGTGCGGGACACTTCCTGCTTCACCTCGAAGCGCAACAGGTCGATGTCGTCCAGGTAGTCCAGGTTAAGGGGGCTGGGCGGCGGGGCACCCATCCTGCGCAGGTGGGGAGAGGAAGTGGGGAGATTAGACGACTTCTCCCTGAGCTTTTCCCAGGGATAGAGAGCAGACCTTGGAAGCCTGAAGGTCGGCTTAATGGATTAGCTCTCCGTGTCAAAACAAACCCAGCGTCCTGTTCTTCTATACTTGGTCGAGACCATCTAACACCAGTCTTGAAAGACCTTCACTGGCTCCCGAGCACAATTCAAAGTGTTGCTGCTGACCTTGAAAGCCCTAAACAGCCTCAGCCCAGTATACCTGAAGGAGCGTCTCCACCCCCATCGTTGAGCCCGGACACTGAGGTCCAGCGCCTAGGGGCTTCTGGCGGTTGCCTCCCTGCGAGAAGTGAGGTTACAGGGAACCAGGCAGAGGGCCTTCTCGGTGGTGGCACCCGCCCTGTGGGACGCCCTCCCACCAGATGTCAAAGAGAACAACAACTACCAGACTTTTAGAAGACATCTGAAGGCAGCCCTGTTTAGGGAAGCTTTTAATGTTTGATGCATTACAGTATTTTAATATTTCTTTTGGGAAGCCGCCCAGAGTGGCTGGGGAAGCCCAGCCAGATGGGTGGGCTATAAATAATAAATTATTATTATTATTATTATTATTAGTCCACACCAGCCCCCCCAACTGAGGGGCGCCAGCCCCCATGCTTCCTAGCCCCTCTCCGCAGCCTCGCAGCAGAGCAGGGCAACTAGAATATCGGGTGCCAATAAATCCTGCCGTTGGGAGGGGAAAAGTTAACCCAGACTGGCCTGCTTCAAATTCTGAAACAGAAAGGGAACCCCCTACCTAGCCAGAGGGTGCTCTCGGACTGTGGTTTTATTTTTATTTTTAATCGTTTATTCAATTCATATACAGTGGTACCTCGGGTTATATACGCTTCAGGTTACATATGCTTCAGGTTACAGACTCCGCCAACCCAGAAATAGTGCTTCAGGTTAAGAACTTTGCTTCAGGATGAGAACAGAAATCGGCTCCAGCGGCGCGGCGGCAGCAGGAGGTCCCATTTAGCTAGTGGTGCTTCAGGTTAAGAACAGTTTCAGCTTAAGTATGGACCTCCAGAATGAATTAAGTACTTAACCTGAGGTACCACTGTACCGCCAGATCTCAGGACAGATCTTCGCAACATAAAACTACAACAGCAGGCTATTCATGTTTACATATGTATTAGGATAATAATATCAAATCCGTTCCAGAATGCATGGGAGGACATTACATTGTGTGTTTTTTTCTACATTGTATATATTCATATATTGTTTCTTTCTACGCATTTATGTCCCGTTTTGTTTTTCGTTTCTTTTTCTTCGCATCCCTTTCTTCGTAACCGAAACCTTTTCCGTCAAAATATTGATACAAAAAACCCCACGGAATACATAGTAAAAATAAGAAGGATATAAAAACAAGGACAACGGCAAACCAACCGTCCCCTCTCCCACAACAGATTTCAAAGGGTGTCGGATGTCAGTCAGCTCAAGGCCTGGGTGAAGAGGACCCTTGTCGCCCGGCACCTAAAGGCGCCTAACAAAGGGCGGCCTCACGGTTAATGCCAGTGTGGTATAGTGGTTAGAGTGCCGGACGAGGACTTGGGAGATCCGAGTTCGAATCTTCACTCGGCCACAAAACTCACTGGTTGACACGGTCACTGCCCCCTCAGCCTAACCTAGTTTTCTGAGGGGGGGGGAGGACCACGAACCCACCCCCTTGAACAGGAAGGTGGGAGATAAAGCACAGAACAAAGGCCCATGACGTCCTCCCAGTAATTCTGGGAAGGGCACTTTTCCCGTTGCAGAGTTCCAGTTCCTGAACAAACTACTTTTCCCAGGAGTCTCTTGGGGGTGCAGTTTCTGACGTGCTTTAAATAGTGTGGGTCTGCCCTATCCACATTAAGGCCAGCCAGCCAGCCCCTTTCTGATTCTGCCCTGAGCAGCCAGCCTGTCCCTGTTAAGATTATGACCAAGATCTGCAGAAATAAATCTCGCCTTTTCACTCCAAGCACCTCCATTAATCACCCGCTGCAAGCAGCTGTTTCCTGTTGAACTTCTGGTCGCCCCACCCTGCCTGCCTAGGACATCTCCTGCCTCTCTTGCCGCAGGGAGTGCAAGGTTGCGGGTATCACTGGGCGCCGTCGCAGAGTGTTTAGGGTGAAGTTAGAAGTCGGGGGCTTCTGATCAATGTGGAGCAGCTATAAAAAGCAGCAGTTCTCTCTCTCCCTTCACCCCATTCCTGGCCAACCTGTCTTCTTCCCCTCTCTTAAGAGCAGACCAAAGACTCTGGTCTCTGGCAGCACCACTATACCGCACTGCCTGAAAACGCCGCCGGGTTCTGTCGGTTCTGGTTTGATCGCAGCAGAAAACCCTTCCTGGGTCCCTCGAGTTTGGTTTTCATATCCCTCACTTTCAGAGACACGCAGTGCTTCCTGGTCCCATTCGCTCTGACTGGTTTTGCACAGTCCTGCCCCTTCTGTGCCCCGTCCTTAAATAAAACCCACATTCAAATCTGCTGTCCTAAACCCACTCGCTTAGGAGTGAGCCCCCCCCCAAGCTAAAAGGGACCTGCCTCTGAAGAAAGAAGCCCAACAGGAGAGAAGAGGGGAGCCCATACCATCCCTGTGTCCAGATCTAGGGCAACGTCCCCGCAACCTGGTTCCCGCTGGGAGTTGTAGTACGAAACATCTAGAGGGAGCCAGGTTTTGGGGCAGTGGGAGGCCTGCTGTAGATGCAGCCCTGTCTTTCAGCAGCCTTCCAGGCGAAAGTAGAAATGCTCAAGGAAAGTGATTTAGGGGAGAGAGAGAAAACAAACGAAAGCGAGGAGACCACAAGTTGTTCCCAAACGCCCCGCACACAGACATAAACCCTCAAACGCCGCTCCAAGGCTCTTTTGCTGTGGATCTCTAGGAGAGAGGAAGGGGGGGCAGAAACAGCACCCAATAGGTTTGAGGCACCTTGGGGTGGGGGGAAAGACCCCCCCCACACACACACACCAGGAATGAACCCTGGCCTAGCCTGCGACCTCCCTGCCCACCTGTTTGTTTGGGAGTCCATCTGCCGCCTCCTCGCAGCTCCTGCGCTCCAGCTGTTGTGACCTTCCTGGCCCCTGCCCACTGCTGCCAGGGGAGGGTGGCAGTCGCCCAGCCCCAGAGACCAGAGACCGGACTCCGGGGTCCCATTTAAAGCTCCGGGGAAGGCTGAGCTCCCAGGGACGCATGAGCCACCGGCCAATGGAGAAGGGACCTTGGACCTCATTAGCATGCCGGGGGGGAAAGGGGGCAGGCCCAGTCCCATTTGGCCTCTGCACCCCCCAGCCCAGAGGCCTCTTCCCACTTCTGTGGGAGTTGCTGAAGGGTGTCCCTGAACCCTCCGCCCCAAGGAAGCCAGTTTCGTTCTGCTCAGCACTTCCTCATCTGGAGAGGAGAAGAAAAAAAGCACAGAGGCCAAGTTGTTGTTGTTTTTCGCTCCTCCGGCCTCCCAGCTGCGGTTGTGCAGCCAGTCACACAATCGCCGGAGAGGCCTGAGTCACAGTTTCCAGGCAGAAAAGCGGGGAAGGGCTGTGCCCCCTCCAGAGCGATGTTTCTGCAACATTCGTCCCTTTCGCCACATTCATTATTTCACCCTTTTCTCAAGGTGCCATAAAGGGGACTCCCTCGATTCATCCTCACGACGAACCTGCGAGATAGATTATGACGAGAAGCAGCGACTCAAGGTCGCCCAGCCAAATGGGGAGCCCCACACTCTTGCCGCTGCCCCACACTGGCTTTTGGGGCACGGGAATAGCACACAGGGTCATATCCGCACCATGAATTTAAAACTTCATGGCTTCCCCGCGAGGAATCTTGGGAACTGTAGTTTACTGAAGATGCTACGGTTTGTAGCACTGTGAGTGGGTAAACCATAGTTTCTTTGCGGGAAGGCGTGACTTTCAAAGTGATGCGCCGTGTCGACACAACCTTTGCGGTGGAGTCACGCCACTTCAGTTGATTCTGTAACACGACGGAAGCGGGGCCAAAATAAAACCGGAAGATTTGAGGCAGAATGATGGGATTTCGGCAGAAAGCTGCAGGGTCCTCACCAGATAAGAGTGAAGCAGTGTGGCCGCACCAAAGGTTTTTCAGGGGCAAACAGGATTGTTTGTGACCTTCCTGATTGCGCCCCGGGTGCGGATTATGATGAATGTGCAGTGAAAAGGAACATTTCGCAGGGAAGAAATCTAGAAAGGGGGAGAGCAGGGTGTGACGGAAAGCTGTCCCAGCTGAGACGGGACTGTGCGTGGTTAGCTCAGGTGCAGTGCTAATAACGCCAAGGCTGTGGGTTCGAATCCCCGTAGGAGCCAAGAAAACCTCTTAGCTCAGCGGTAGAGTACAGGATCTGCTTTGAAGAACATTGGGGAGACTGCTCTGAGGCCACATATAAGGCAGGGCTAAGACAGACCCCTGCCTGGATCCCTAGAAAGCCACTGCCAACCAGAGTAGGAAGTATTGAGCTAAATGGGCCATCAATCTGTCTTGGCATAAGGCAGCCTTCTGGGGTTCCTCTCCCCTCCTCTGCCCCCCTCTTTCCCAGTTCCCAGTTGTGGCTGAATCCTTCAGCCCCTCAGTCACGGCCTTTGCTTCAGGCCCTGCTGTCAATGACAAAATGGTGGAAGCTACGAAACAGTCATAATGAGCACCTCTGAGCATATGCAGAGGGCATTTCTGTCCCTAACCACAGCTCGCCTCGTACATGCCTGGAGCTAGGAGGAGGGAATCGGAGCCGGGTCGCTCTCCGGGTCCATTCAAAATATAAAAAGCTGCCTCCTGTTTTGCGTGGAGGAGAAGCACTCTGCACGTGCTCAGAGACAAGGCCGTTTTTGTAAGCAGAAGCCGTCTCCCTCCAGGAAGGCATTCTAGAGACCTCTTGCCCTTTCGCCCTTTTTATTTTCATCCAAGCTTCTTCCCCCATTGGGGGGAAAGGCACTCTGTGTACGTTCAGAGTCGTGGTCAGGGAGAATTGCCAGAACTTTCAAAAGCAAACTTTCTCTCTCGGGTGACTCAGCTGAGTCCATTTTTATGCAACAGTGCGGTGCTCGGCTGGGGGGTGTGCGCACAGAAAACGGGCGAAACCACACTTTGGCGTATTAAAAGGGGCAGGTTTGGGGCACTGGGGGGCTGGCCGGGGGCGACGACATGTTGTCCAAGCCCAAGCCTGTGGCCCGGTTGCCATGGCTTCTGCCCTGGCCTACGCTTTCCTAATACCCAGCGGTTGCTAGGACAAAGGGGCTGGGGAGCGTTGCTAACCCTTTGTGACAGGGGATTCTCGGCCTATTCAGGGTGACGTCACCCTGTCATCAGGCCTCACCCCACTGCTGGCCCGGACGCTGCCAACCCTGGCGTGACCTCCCCACCTGACCGGGCCCTGTTGTTAAGCCGAAAAGTGGGGGTAAAGCGGGGGGGGAGCCTCCCCTGGCAAAATAACAGGCCCTTGTCCTGTTAGCCCCTGCCGGTCCCCTCCGTCCGCTACCCAGCGCTCAAACAAACAAACCCAAAAAGTTTGGGAGGTTATGCACAAAATGCGCTTTTTCTTCTTCTTGCTGCGTGTTGATTCATCTGAGTGGACCGCCTTGCAGGGGGTGTTAATGGGCTCGATTCTGAATCCTCTGCTGCCTTGTGGGAGCAGAAAAGGCTCAGGAGCGAAACCCGGCACAAACATACCCTCCGACATTTCTCCGATGGAAATAGGGACGTTGCGTTCCATCGTTATCATTTTACTATTTCTACTCCAAGCATTTTATTGGGTTGCCCCAGCACTCCAACATATATAAGAAACAGAATAAAACATTAAACATTTTTAAAAAGAATCGACGCCTGCTTCTTGGGAGAAAAGCAATGACAAACCTAGACAGCATCTTAAAAAGCAGAGACATCACCTTGCCGACAAAGGTCCGTATAGTAAAAGCTCTGGTTTTCCCAGTCGTGATGTATGGAAGTGAGAGCTGGACCATCAAGAAGGCTGATCGCCAAAGAATGGATGCTTTTGAATTCTGGTGCTGGAGGAGACTCTTGAGAGTCCCATGGACTGCAAGAAGATCAAACCTCTCCATTCTGAAGGAAATCAGCCCTGAGTGCTCACTGGAAGGACAGATCCTGAAGCTGAGGCTCCAAGACTTTGGCCACCTCATGAGAAGAGAAGACTCCCTGGAAAAGACCCTGATGTTGGGAAAGATGGAGGGAACAAGGAGAAGGGGACGACAGAGGACGAGATGGTTGGACAGTGTTCTCGAAGCTACCAGCATGAGTTTGACCAAACTGCGGGAGGCAGTGGAAGACAGGAGGGCCTGGCATGCTCTGGTCCAGGGGGTCACGAAGAGTCGGACGCAACTAAATGACTAAACAACAACAACGGACTTTAAATGTATGCAGCAACTGCAACAACTTTGCCTGTTTAAGGGCAGTGGAGCTTGGCCAGGGGAAAAAAATATGTCTGTCCTGTTTGTTATTACATTTATTTATTCATTTACTATGTCTTTTGTGGTTTTTATATTGTGATTTTATGTTGCAAACCGTCCTAAGATCTGCGGGTGAAGGGCTGCATGACAAGTTTATTTATTTGGTTTTCAGATAAGTGGAAAGTTTAGAAAATAAAAAAATCCCCAAAATTACAATACAAAACATGACAATACAATGGGAAGAAATGATGTAAATATCAGTGCAGTTTTCAGGTTGGTCACATATCCCAAATGCCCAACGAGACGCGAGGCAAAGATGGTTGCCATTATTCTGCAGTGCTGTGTGAAACAAGGTCACAGCATATAGCATGGAGTGAATCTGGTTCTACTGTGCCACATATGTTTTTCACACCTGACCCCTGACCTTTTCAAGAGCCGAAAAGGCATCTCCTTCCCACATGAACACAGCTTGGCTTCTATCCACCAGGATGGTCCATAACATTGCTTTGGTTTTTTAAAAAGCTGTTAAATGCGTTCAGACGCTCTCAATGTTTTCAGGTGGTTTCAAAATTCCTCTTAAATACTTTTTAAAATCACATTCTTTTACATTTTTGATGCTCGCCGCTCTGGCTCCTCTGGGAAGGACTGTGTGGAGATTGAATAAATAATAGTTATTATGATTTTTGCTCATTGTATAGTGTATTTTATCACATGCAAAATGCTGACTGACCCCTTGAAGAAAAACCACGGTCCCAGCCTTCTCGATAACCAGATTCTCCAGATGTCTGTAAATAAAACTGAGCTCTCCTAATCGCATCAGGGTATATTCTCTGTTTAATTGGCCAATCTTTCTATTATCTCCCACCCCCGCCGCCCCCCTCGGCCCCTTCTCCCTGCCCCGCTCTCGTGTCTCGACCTCGCTGACCCACATTCTCCCCTGACTAATCCTGACCACACCATTCCAGCCAAGCCGATCCAATGCCCCCTGCCTTGATCCCGGCAAACAAACAGGCGGATTAGCAGAATGGGGAGACTTTTAATGGGATCTAGTGGGAGTGGGCCAGAAGGGAAGATTTCTCCTGCCGGATCAGCCAGGGGTTAAACTTTTAACCCCAGCAGTCCGCACAGCCTCCACCGCCTCCTCCAACTTCAGATAAGGAAGGGGAGATTATCTCTCCAGGGTGCCAAGGGTTAAACCATTGGGTGCTGCTGGGCAGGGTGCCAGGTGAAAGGTGCTGGGGGGGGGAGAGAGAAGGAAGGGTTGAATCAGTTGGCCAATGGGAGCTTCTTTCACTACAAACCCCGAAATATGAGACCCCCCCAACCCTCAAACATTGGGGACGCTACAAAACGTGGGGTTTTCACTGCAAAACTATTGCCAAACTTTTAAGGGATTCTGACAAAAGTCGGATTTCTGGGTGTTAGTTACAACCTCCGGCTTGGGGTATCCATCACAGCAGTACCTCGGTTCTCGAACGTCACTGTCGACGAACGTTTTGGAACCCGAACGCCCAAAACCCGGAAGGAAACGCTTCTGTTTTTGAACAGCTCCCGCTGCGTGTTTTTCAATCTTCTCGATTGAATTTGCGGACAGCCCTTCCTTTGCACCTCGGCTTTCAATCGTTTCGGAACTTGAACGGTCTTCCGGAACGGATTACGTTCAAGAACTGAGGTACCACTGTACCTCGGGTTAAGAACTTAATTCGTTCTGAAGGTCCGTTCTTAACCTGAAACTGTTCTTAACCTGAAGCACCACTTTAGCTAATGGGGCCTCCCACTGCTGCCATGCCACTGCCGTGCGATTTCTGTTCTCATCCTGAAGCAAAGTTCTTAACCCGAGGTACTATTTCTGGGTTAGCGGAGTCCGTAACCTGAAGCGTCTGTAACCCGAGGTACCACTGTGCTTTGTTAGCGGGACACAGGGTTTTCAGTGCAAAACAACTGCAAAACTCTTCTCACAGGCTCAGAGTAAGGTTACCAGATTTTTTCCAATGAATCCGGGGACATTTTTCAACTTCAATGGATTTTGTATGGGGACTGATTTTTAAATCCGGCGACTGTCCCCAGGAAACAGGGACGTCTGGTAACCTGAGCTTGGAGGGGATCCCAAATTTTGGGATCCGTCGTTGATGAAGCTGGAACAGGGCACTGGGATTCCTCCATTTCCCTCAGGGACAAAGTTATCAGGGTCAGGATTCTCAGAGTCTCCCGTCAGCCCCCGACTGCTGAATTCTGCAGCGTGTGTTATTGTTGCAGCAGTAGTGATAGTGAATTGACCCCAGAGCTTTCCAGGGTTGCAGGAAGGGACTTGAACCCGAGGCGTTCTACATGCAAGTCAGCTGTTCTAACCGCTGAGCTACAGCCCTTACCCACAAACAAAGAGACAAGCGTGGTTGCTTACTATTTATTCATTACCTACTTTGCGGGAAACGATAGCCCACTTTTTATCAGTCCGGTGTAGAGCATAACTGTTAACGTAAGCGGCTGGCTTCATCTGTGACTAACAGAAGGAACTTCCTAAAAATAGACACAGATATGGAGGCAGCGAAGAACAGCAAGGCCAGGCAGAAACAGCCCCCCCCCCTTAAAAACACCTGCAAAACTATCGCCAGATTTTGTGGACAGTGTTGGGGTTTGGGAACCCCGGTTTGATGTAACAATTGCTCAGACTGTGGTGCACCGCAAAATGAGGGGATTTTGCTGCAAAACTTTGACATGGGTCTGGAGGGGATCCAAAATTCATATTTAACGAATTGGGAAATGATCCATAATGAGTTAGGGAAAAAAGGTTTTAATAGTACTCCCCCCCCCCGCAATACCTTTCTGTGGGGAATAATTCAGACTGAAATTCCCAGCGGTCAAAAAAGAAAAGGTTATTTATGTATGCCACTACTATGGCCCATATTTTGTTACCCCCAAAATGGAAAACAAGTGAGGTCCCAACTAAAGAAGAATGGCAACTTAAGTTAACAGAATATACACAACATGCAGACTTAACATATAGAATAAGCGAACAGGAAGAACATACGTTTAGAGAAGCTTGGAAAACGTTTATTGAATATATGGGAAATAATTGTGTGCAGCTGAAAATGCTGGCAGCATTAAGATAAATTCAACAGTGTAAACAAGTTTTGATGGATGCAATAATGGAATTCTGAATGGTATAGGGTAAATGTAAAGGGATCCCTGACCGTTAGGTCCAGTAACGGACGACTCAGGAGTTGCAGCGCTCATCTCGCTTTACTGGCCGAGGGAGCCAGCGTACACCTTCCGGCTCATGTGGCCAGCAGGACTAAGCCGCTTCTGCCGGACCAGAGCAGCGCACGGAAACGCCGTTTACCTTCCCGCTGGAGCAGTACCTATTTATCAACTTGCACTTTGACGTGCTTTTGAACTGCTAGGTTGGCAGGAGCAGGGACCGAGCAACGGGAGCTCACCCCGTCGCGGGGATTCGAATTGCCGACCTTCTGATCGGCAAGTCCTAGGCTCTGTGGTTTAACCCACAGCGCCACCCGCGTCCCATCAAGGGAAGTCATAGTCTCACTATTCTGCCTTGGTCAGACCACACCCAGAATATCATGTCCAGTTCTGGGCACCACAATTTAAGACGGATATTGACAAGCTCCAGAGGAAGGCGACCAGGATGATCAACGGCCTGGAAACCAAGCCTGATGAGGAATGGTTGAAGGAGCTGGGTATCGTTAGCCTGGAAAAGAGGAGACTGAGAAGAGATACGATAGCCATCTTCAAATATCTCAAGGGCTGTTACATGGAGGATGGAGCAAACTTGTTTTCTCCTGCTCTGGGGGGTAGGACTCGAACCCATGGCTTCAAGTTACAATAAAGGAGGTTCTGAGTCAACATCAGGCACCTAGGCATCTTAATGTATAACCCAGACCGACAAGTTTTTAACCCCCTCTTTCCGGACCTACAGATTCACTCCTGCCCCCTGCCCCCATTCCATACCTATGGGGAGATTATTGGGGTTAAAAGTTTAACCCCCCTGGAACCCTGACTGAACCACAGCAGGAGAAATCGTCCCCTCTGGGCCAGCGATCCCATTAAAAGTCTCCCCAAGGCAGCTAATCCCTTTGTTTGTTTTTGCCTGGGATCAAGGAATGGGTGGAAGAAGGAGGGGGGGACGAATCGGCTTTGTTGTGGAGGGGAGATCTGATCCCATTAAAGGTGCCACTCACGTCAGGATTAGACAGGGCAGATTTCTTAACACTCTGGGGCAGGTGGTAAGGACGAGTGGGTGGGGCGGGCCTGTGGGAGTCGGATACCTGGGTCCTCTGCAAGGAGAAAGGGGGGAGTCAGAGGAGTCAAAGTGGGGAAGCATCCGGGACTCGAACCCAGAACTCCTGGGTCCGGTCTCCTCCCAGGGTCGCTAACAAATCATCTCTCCTTTTCTGCCTCTGATCCCTTCCCACAGGTGAGGGTGGAGGACGGAGATTATCGCTAATCGGCTCATAGCAGGTTTAGTTATTTTTATGGCCCCTCGTCAGGTGTCTCCACCTCTGCTAAAAGCTGGAACATGGGGTCAAGGGGGAAAGAGGATGACCACATCTCTCCTAAGCCAGACACCTGTCTCTCTCTTCTCTGTTGGGTGCATCTGTTCACTTCTGAACTGATCCCATCCCCCCCTTTTATTTCTTATATGCTTTCTGGGCCTTTCACAGCTGCAGGCAGAAATTCAGCAGGTGAAGTTTATCTTCCTGGCAAGTGGGAGGCTTCACTTCTTACATTTTTGCCACCACGTTGCAGTTATACAGGTGAAACTCGGAAAATTAGAATATTGCGGAAAAGTTCATTTATTTCAGTAATTCAACTTAAAAGGCGAAACTAATATATGACATAGACTCATGACATGCAAAGCGAGATATGTCAAGCCTTTATTTGTTATAATTGTGATGTTTATGGCGTACAGCTGATGAAAACCCCAAATTAACAATCTCAGAAAATTAGAATATTACATGAAATCAGCAAAACGAGGACTGCAAATAGAGCAATATTGGACCTCTGAGAAGTAGAAGCATGCATATGTACTCCGTACTTGGTTTGGGCCCCTTTTGCATCAATTACTGCCTCAATGCGGCGTGGCATGGATGCTATCAGCCTGTGGCACTGCTGAGGTGTTATGGAAGACCAGGACACTTCAATAGCAGCCTTCAGCTCTTCTGCATTGCTCGGTCTCATGTCTCTCATCTTTCTCTTGGCAATGCCCCATAGATTCTCTGTGGGGTTCAGGTCAGGCAGGTTTGCTGGCCAATCAAACACAGTAATCCCATGTCCATTGAACCAGGTTTTGGTACTTTTGGCAGTGTAGGCAGGTGACAAAGTCCTGCTGGAAAATGAAATCAGCATCCCCATAAAGCTCGTCTGCGGAAGGAAGCATGAAGTGCTCCAAAATCTCCTGGTAGACGGCTACGTTGACCCTGGACTTAAGGAACCACAGTGGACCAACGCCAGCTGATGACATGGCCCCCCAAATCTCTTTTCTGATGAGAGCAGCTTTTGCATCTCATTTGGAAACCAAGGACCCAGAGTCTGGAGGAAGAACGGGGAGGCACACAATGCCAGATGCTTGAAGCCCAATGTGAAGTTTCCACAGTCTGTGCTGATTTGGGGAGCCAACAGAAGCAACATCAATAATAATAATAATAATAATAATAATAATAATAATAATAATAATAATAATATACTAATTGCGCCTTCATTTTAGGAGGAACTCTGGCTTTGGTTCCTTTATATTTCCACGTAAACGTCTTGTTGGGGTAGCAGGTTCATCATCTGGCTTTCCAGGAACCCTGACTTTTCAGTTTTATTCCGTTTCTTCCTCTTCTTATCCTTCTCCGTCTCCTTTGACTCCTTCTCAGTGAGTTTCTAGGCCTCGTGGTGGCAAAACTATGCTTAGAAACACGTGGGAAAGTCCAGAAGATAAAAAGTTCCATAACTAGGGATGTCGGAGAATTCTGAGGGAAATGGAAATTGGAGTAGGTTTTGCCACGATCCATAAATAATTACATAAATAATTCGGCCATT
Organism: Podarcis vaucheri; assembly: GCF_965113315.1. Classification (NCBI taxonomy): domain Eukaryota; kingdom Metazoa; phylum Chordata; class Lepidosauria; order Squamata; family Lacertidae; genus Podarcis; species Podarcis vaucheri. The sequence goes on along the minus strand of NC_138751.1, from coordinate 6,724,549 downwards.
TCCCACCTACTTTTCGATATTTCCCTTCCACTGAGGTGTACTAAAGTTAATCCATCCTACAATTAAATACACAATAAACTACATTTATAGGGGATAGTGAGACCGATATCGTAGGTTTTAGCAGAAGCTGAACTGTAGCAGAACAGAAACATCGCAGATTGAGACAGTCGCACGACATGATGGAAATCGCTGCCTCCTAGCAACCCCACCTGCGACACACAAATTTGTGTGTGTCCACTGTTGTTGTTAACATGCACCAAGATGGAGAAAAATTAGAGCTTTGCCACCGTCGCCACAAGTGGCAATGTGAATGGGCTTTTGTGAATGGCCTGGAAGGTGGCAGCGAATGACTCAAGCAAGCGAGTCAAGCCATGTACTGTGGAGGCAAACTATATACAGTGGTACCTCGGGTTAAGTACTTAATTCGTTCCGGAGGGCTGTACTTAACCTGAAACACCACTTTAGCTAATGGGGCCTCCCACTGCCGCCGCGCTGCCGGAGCACGATTTCTGTTCTCAACCTGAAGCAAAGTTCTTAACCTGAAGCACTATTTCTGGGTTAGCAGAGTCTGTAACCTGAAGCCTATGTAACCTGAGGTACCACTGTATATTGTTATGTACTGAAGTTCTCACCCTGGGCCAGCAGGGGGAAACTGCAGATAGTTTTCACTCAGGTCCACATATGCAAATAAGGGATTGAAAGTGGCGTTCAGTGATTGGATAGTTACAGAAAGTTGTTACAGTTGCGTTGTAGTGGAGCTCTATATAAGCAGGCTGGCTGAACCCTTCAGTTCTGGCCTGTGAATAAACAAGAGCTGTTTGAAGAATTGCTGTGTTGTCTGATATGTTCACCCACAACCTAGCATATATCTATTGAGATCCAGCATGGTGTACTGCTTAGAGGGTTGGACCTTGGAGGCCAGGGTTCGAATCCCGACTCAGCCCTGAAGCTCACTGGGTGATCTGGGCCAGTCACTGTCTCTCGGCCTAGCCTACCTCACAGGATTGTTGTGAGAATGAAATGGGGGATTGGAAGGCCATGTACAGCACCTTCAGCTCCTTGGAGGAAAAGGTAGTATATAAAGGTAGTATGCATACTCTAGGAACCTCCCCGTTCGCTTTTTAAGGAAAGGCAGGAATTTTGCAGGAAAAAATGTTGAAAAATACATTTATTAAGAAACCAGAAGCCTTTCTCCTTGGAATAACAGGACCGGAATTGCTGAAGAAGGATGTTAGACTGTTTTTGTCTGCCACTACAGCAGCAAGACTTTTATTAGTCAAAAATTGGAAATCGCAAGAAATACCGACAATAGAAGAATGGCAGATGAAGATGATGGTCTTTTCGGAGCTGGCTGACCTGACTGGAAAGAGGAGGAAACACAAGAAGACGGGAAGAAATTTAAAGAATATTTAGTGAGATATTGTAATATAAGATAATTAAGAAATCCCTAGAAGTAACAGATTAGGCTAAGGGATAGAAAATGATTGATAATAAAGATTATTATGGATTACAATGGGAAGTAAGGTTAAGAAGTATGTAATGAAAGAAGATATTGATGTTATAAATATGAAATTGGGAACTGCTAAATATGTGACATGATGAAATTCAGATTGGAGGGTGTCGAGGAAGTCTTTTAGCAATGTAAATACACCAGGGAATATGAAGGGGAAAAAAATCTTCTTTTATTTTGTGTGTTTTTATTGTTGTTAAGTTTTTATGTTGTGTTTGTAATGTTTTTCTTTTGTGTATTTGTCTGTGTGTTATAAGAGAAAACTAATAAACTTTTTTTTTTGAGGGGGGAGATAAACTGCTGTCTGAAGAGCCTCCCAGCCCATATATATATATGTATAAGGGGGAAAAAAATTCCTTAGAGATAATAGGCAGCGTCGAGTTGTGGTTGCAACCTCCTGCCCTCCCCCCAAAAAAAGCTCAACAACTTTGGGCAATTTTTTGTTGCAGTCCCAAAAAATAGGGGGCATCTTATACATGGGGTCGTCTTATACACGGAAAATACGCTAGATTTTGCTGCAGATGTATTGAGCAGAGGGGGGCGCTTCACAGTGCTTCTTCCCCACCATTAAACAGCTTGCCTGAACCAGCTGGTGATCTCACAAACTGCAGAACCTGTTGACAGCCTTCATTTTTATGTATATAGGAAGATATGCTCAAGATCACAAACCGTTCCGCCTTTTTGCAGAGGAGGAAGGGCAAGAACAGACAATTCCTAGACCCTCACTGACGGTCGTTTCTCCCCTTCTCTTATAGCCATCTGGACCCCTTTGGTCTCGCCACGGGAGGGTGCATATTGGGGGACGGGAGAACAGCACATGGAATTAGGGGGTGGGGTGGTGAATACTAGTATACAGTGAAACAACTTTAAGCTTCCTCCACACAAAGCACAGTCTGCACCCCTCTCTAAACCAAAACACCCTTCCGTCCTGGAAAGCTTTAACCCCATATCTGGATGCCTGGAAACTGGCTGGAATTGCACAGTGGCAAAACAAAGGCACTCTGTGCATGTTCAGACGCTCTCTGTTTCTTTACAGGCTCCAAAGTTCTGAAAAAGGAGACTAAGCCCCAGCGACTCTTGACATGTATTCAACTCTGGATTGTTTAGTCGTTTAGTCGTGTCTGACTCTTCGTGACCCCCTGGACCAGAGCACGCCAGGCACTCCTCTGTCTTCCACTGCCTCTCGCAGGTTGGTCAAACTCATGTTCGTAGCTTCGAGAACACTGTCCCACCATCTCGTCCTCTGTCGTCCCCTTCTCCTTGTGCCCTCCATCTTTCCCAACATTAGGGTCTTTTCCAGGGAGTCTTCTCTTCTCATGAGGTGGCCAAAGTCTTGGAGCCTCAGCTTCAGGATCTGTCCTTCCAGTGAGCACTCAGGGCTGATTTCCTTCAGAATGGAGAGGTTTGATCTTCTTGCAGTCCATGGGACTCTCAAGAGTCTCCTCCAGCACCAGAATTCAAAAGCATCAATTCTTCGGCGATCAGCCTTCTTTATGGTCCAGCTCTCACTTCCATACATCACTACTGGGAAAACCATAGCTTTAACTATACGGACCTTTGTCAGCAAGGTGACGTCTCTGCTTTTTAAGATGCTGCCTAGGTTTGTCATTGCTTTTCTCGCAAGAAGCAGGCGTCTTTTAATTTTGTGGCTGCTGTCACCATCTGCAGTGATCATGGAGCCCAAGAGAGTAAAATCTCTCACTGCCTCCATTTCTTCCCCTTCTATTTGCCAGGAGGTGATGGGACCAGTGGCCATGATCTTAGTTTTTTTGATGTTGAGCTTCAGACCATATTTTGCGCTCTCGTCTTTCACCCTCATTAAAAGGTTCTTTAATTCCTCCTCACTTTCTGCCATCAAGGTTGTGTCATCTGCATATCTGAGGTTGTTGATATCAACTCTGGATATGGGTCCTAAAATATATATATTTTTAAAATTCTGGGGTGCTAGCCCTGACTCTGAGGTTAAAGCAATGGATGGCATATCCTTCACCCTCCCTCTTGCTGTGGTTTCCGTAGCTGCTATTCTGGGGCCTTGGGAGAGAGGCATGACAGGATGAAAGCTGGGTGCGGAGGAGAAACCAGCGGCGGCTGAGAGAGGAACCAGCGGGGAGCAAAAAGTGACTCAGCGCATCTTCGCAACTCCGGCGACCCTGACTCAGCGCAAAGCAATCGGCTGTAGGGAGCCTATTCTCTTTTCATGACCATAAGAAGAGATTGTCGGATCAGAGCCAGGGGCCCATCTAATTTCAGATCTTGGTCTCACGGGGGCCAACACGCAAGCAGGATTCGAACGCAAGCCCCCCCCCTCCATTCCTGCGGTTTCCAGCAAACTGGTATTCAAAAGCACTGTTGCCTCAAGCAAGCAGCCAGAGCAAAGCCATTGTGGCTAAGAGCTGCTGATAGCCTTCTCCTCTGTGAATTTTTCCTGTGGGAGGGAGTTCCACAGTTTAACCGTCTGCCCTGGATGAACTGCAACACCAAAGCAGCTGTATTTTAAGAAGAAGCAATGTGTCAGTGTGCAACTGACTTGGGGGGAAAGGAGCCAGTCATATTCCTGAGCCTTTAGCTCATAGGTAGGCAAACTAAGGCCCAGGGGCCGGATCCGGCCCAATCGCCTCCTAAATCTGGCCCGTGGACGGTCCAGGAATCAAGTGTGTTTTTACATGAGTAGAATGTGTACTTTTATTTAAAATGCATCTCTGAGTTATTTGTGGGGCATAGGAATTCGTTCAATTCCCACCCAAAATATAGTCCAGCCCCCCACAAGGTCTGAGGGACAGTGGACCGGCCCCCTGCTGAAAAGGTTTGCTGACCCCTGTGTTTAACTACTATTATTAACTACTAGGCCTTTTACTGCCACTGCTCAGGAATCCAAAGAAACCCAAAAATAATTGCAGTGGTTAAAATCGGTGCAGTTCTGAAAGGCTCAGCCTGCCATTTTGATTCAAAACAGGTTGACCTGTACCCAAACTCTTTGTGACCCCCTGGACCAGAGCACGCCAGGCACTCCTGTCTTCCACTGCCTCCTGCAGTTTGGTCAAACTGATGCTGGTAGCTTCGAGAACACTGTCCCACCATCTCGTCCTCCGTTGTCCCCTTCTCATTGTGCCCTCCATCTTCCCCAACATCAGGGTCTTTTCCAGGGAGTCTTCTCTTCTCATGAGGTGGCCAAAGTCTTGGAGCCTCAGCTTCACGATCTGTCCTTCCAGTGAGCACTCAGGGCTGATTTCCTTCAGAATGGAGAGGTTTGATCTTCTTGCAGTCCATGGGACTCTCAAGAGTCTCCTCCAACACCAGAATTCAAAAGCATCCATTCTTCAGTGATCAGCCTTCTTTATGGTCCAGCTCTCACTTCCATACATCACTACTGGGAAAACCATAGCTTTAACTATATGGACCTTTGTTGGCAAGGTGATGTCTCTGCTTTTTAAGATGCTGTCTAGGTTTGTCATTGCTTTTCTCCCATGAAGCAGGCGTATTTTAATTTTGTGGCTGCTGTCACCATCTGCGGTGATAATGGAGCCCAAGATAGTAAAATCTCTCACTGCCTCCATTTCCTCCCCTTCTATTTGCCAGGAGGTGATGGGCCCAGTGGCCATGATCTTAGTTTTTTTGACTTTGAGCTTCAGACCATATTTTGAACTCTACTCTTTCACCCTCATTAAAAGGTTCTTCAATTCCTCCTCACTTTCTGCCATCAAGATTGTGTCATCTGCATATCTGAGGTTGTTGATATTTCTTCCAGCAATCTTAATTCCAGCTTGGGATTCATCCAGCCCAGCCTTTCGCATGATGAATTCTGCATATAAGTTAAATAAGCAGGGAGACGATATACAGCCTTGCCGTACTCCTTTCCCAACTTTGAACCAATCACTTGTTCCATATCCAGTTCTAACTGTAGCTTCTTGTCCCACATAGAGATTTCTCAGGAGACAGATGAGGTGATCAGGCACTCCCATTTCTTTAAGAACTTGCCATAGTTTGCTGTGGTTGACACAGTCAAACGCTTTTGCATAGTCAATGAAGCAGAAGTAGATGTTTTTTCTGGAACTCTCCAGCTTTCTCCATAATCCAGCGCATGTTTGCAATTTGGTCTCTGGTTCCTCTGCCCCTTCGAAATCTGGCTTGCACTTCTGGGATTTTTTGGTCCACATACTGCCTAAGCCTGCCTTGTAGAATTTAAAAACAAGTTATCAAGGCCTGGGCCAGTCTGTGTACACACTAAAGCACTTTCAAAGTGCCTTCTTCCCCTCAAAGAATTCTGGGTACTGTAGTTCACCCCTCACGGAGTGACAATTCCCAGCAACCCTTAAGAAACTACAGTACCCAGAATTCTTTGAGGGAAAGGATGGGCATCGGATGTGCTTTAAAGGTTATAGTGCCCAGCCCCATCAGCGTCGGAAGTCCAGATCTGCAGAAATAATCTAGGCGAGGCACTGGCTGCTGCTGCTACTGGATTGTCCTGGAAGTATCTGGAATTTTTTTTGCAAAACAGAGACAGAATTAAGGAGTGAGGTCACTTCTCCAGTTGCAGAAGGTTCAGCAAATGGGGTTCGCCATCTGCTTGAAAACGTGAGGCATCTGGAGGTGAATGTGGGAGTTTGGGGAAGGGGGGGAAAGTCATATTGTCCAGTCAGCTCATCTGACCTACTCGTGATCGCTCCTCCAGGGATGGGATGACCTCAGCAGAGAAGGGGTGAAGCAAGTTTCTTGCACCAGTCAGCAGCCCCAAATGAGGAACTTGCCTCAGAGAAAGAAAGAAAGAAAGAGAGAGAGAGAGTCAGAAAAGTGAGGAAGCAAGCAGATAAAAGTCTTGAGAGCTCCAAAGGCTCTCTCCGCCAAAGTTGTGTGGCAAAGGAACCTTCACTAAGAAAAGTGCCTATTCTCTAAGGGCAGCAGTAGCAAGCAAACACACCAGATCCCCGATCAGCAGAGGAGAACGAGAGAATCCTATTAGGGAAAGCCCTCAGCAGCGTACGTAATCTGGGAGAGGCCTGCTTATTATGCAGGCGCAGGCAGCAAAGCTTGCGTCCGCCCGCCCCCCATTGGCCGGGCTGCTGTGACGTCATGGAATGTGCACGAGCATTCTGTCTGCTCCAAATATTCTCACAGAGAACATGGTGGAGGAGAGAACTTACAGAATAATTATAATATGCAGCCATATAAGAAAATGTGGTGAAACCATGGAAGGGTGGAGGGGACGTCGCACACTAATGGAATGCTAATGGGAAAACATTGTGCAATTTGGGTTTGTTGGTTTATTGGGTAAACTGATAAATACACACATATATTTTTTTTAAAAAGAAAAAGCTGCACGTTCAGGGGGTCCCTTTCCCCATCCTTTGCCCCCCCCCCCACCGGGAAACACAACAAGCTGGCTGTACCTGGGTGGAGAGAGTGCAACTGAATGTGGGCAGCCTGAGGAACTCCCATCCACTTGAGGCCTGCCCATGAAAATTTGAATGAGAGACCAGGGTGCTGCCCACTGTTTCCAAGAACTCTTCTCGTTGTGAGACTTTTGTGGGTGAGCTGAGAGTTTGTTTGGACCCTGAGTTAGAATTCGGAGACTGAGATAATGTATCAGAAGAAAAAAATGAATTGATATTAATGTTTATATACTAGTAACTTTGTATTAATGTAACTTTTTTATACGTAACGGTGTGCATTTGTAAGATGTAAAGTTGTCTGTTGTTGCTTCAGTTTTCTGCACACCACTTAGAGATACTGTACAATGGAACCTCGGTTTTTGAACTTAAACCGTTCCGGAAGGCCGTTCAGCTTCCAAAAAGTTCAAATACCAAGGATCAATGGACTGGCTACAAAGTCAGTGGAAAATAAAAATAAAAAAGGGGCTTGAAAGTCGTTTGAAAACCGGAGCAGTTATTTCTGGGTTTTCGGCGTTCAGGAGCTGAAACGTTCCAAAACAGAGGCATTCAGGAACCGAGGTTTGACTGTATTTTCAATATATTGTGTCAAAATTAAAAGATTCAATCAACCAACCAATGTGTTATGATCTTGGCCTCCGTGTTTCATAACCACAAGCAGAATCCTCTCCAGACCAACCCTCTGTTGCCAACCAGATGCCAGAGAAAGGCAGCGTGGTGCAGCGGTTAGAGCGCTGGACTAGGACTTTGGAGACTCGGGTTCAATTCCACCGTCTGCTTGCTGTTGACTTCAGGGCTGTCTTAAGCAAATAATAATAATACAGTGGTACCTCGGGTTAAGTACTTAATTCGTTCCGGAGGTCCGTTCTGAACCTGAAACTGTTCTTAACCTGAAGCACCACTTTAGCTAATGGGGCCTCCTGCTGCTGCCGCTGCGCCGCCAGAGCACAATTTCTGTTCTCATCCTGAAGCAAAGTTCTTAACCTGAAGCACTATTTCTGGGTTAGTGGAGTTTGTAACCTGAAGCGAATGTAACCCGAGGTACCACTGTAGTAGTAGTAGTAATAATAATAATAATAATAATAATAATAATAATAATAATAATTTATACATACATACATACATACCCCAGCCACTCTGGGCAGCCTCCAACAAAATATTAAAATACAGTGGTCTGTTAAACATTAAAAGCTTCCCTTAACATGGCGCCCGGGTGCAAAGATCCGCCCGGTTGCCCAGTCCCAGGCGCACAGGAGAGCAGATTCGCCTGCCCACCTCAGCGTCTCGCTGGTTCGGTTGCCCCCGAACTCCCGGCGCAGAGCCGCCCACAGCAGAAAAGCCCGCTGCAGCGATCCAACTGACAGGTGAGCTCTTCCCCGGACTCAACTCTTGGAACCCGGACTCTTGGCCTGGCGCCCCTGAGAGCCCAGAGCCCGGGTGCCCTGCACCCCTGGGGCCTATGGGTAAGATGGCTCTGCTTGACCTTGAGCCACCAGTAACAATCTTTCAGCCTAACCTGCAACACAGGGTTGTTGTGAGGACAGAAGGAGCGGGGGAGCACCATGGATGCCCCCTCGAGATCCTCAGAGATATGTTGTTGTTGTTGCTGTTTAGTCGTTTAGTTGTGTCCGACTCTTCGTGACCCCTGGACCAGAGCACGCCAGGCACTTCTGTCTTCCACTGCCTCCCGCAGTTTGGTCAAACTCATGTTCGTAGCTTTGAGAACACTGTCCAACCATCTTGTCCTCCGTCATCCCCTTCTCCTTGTGCCCTCCATCTTTCCCAACATCAGGGTCTTTTCCAGAGAGTCTTCTCTTCTCATGAGGTGGCCAAAGTCTTGGAGCCTCCGCTTCAGGATCTGTCCTTCCAGTGAGCACTCAGGGCTGATTTCCTTCCGAATGGAGAGGTTTGATCTTCTTGCAGTCCATGGGACTCTCAAGAGTCTCCTCCAGCACCAGAATTCAAAAGATTCAATTCTTCGGCGATCAGCCTTCTTTATGGTCCAGCTCTCACTTCCATACATCACTAAAGGGAAAACCATAGCTTTCACTATACGGACCTTTGTTGGCAAGGTGATGTCTCTGCTTTTTAAGATGTTGTCTAGATTTGCCATTGCTTTTCTCCCAAGAAGCAGACATCTTTCAATTTCGTGGCTGCTGTCACCATCTGCAGTGATCATGGAGCCCAAGAAAGTAAAATCTCTCACTGCCTCCATTTCTTCCCCTTCTATTTGCCAGGAGGTGATGGGACCAGTGGCCTCAGAGATATACATGTAATAATAAATCAGTTGGAAGCATCACATGCATCGGCACTGCCCCAAAGAATTCTGGGAACTGTAGTTTGTTAAGGGTCCTGAGAACTGTGAGGGGGTCTGGCTCAGCAGAAGGCAGCTTCCTGTCTTTCACAGCCTGCATCCTCCAGGGTAAGAGGGTCCCCAAAATCCTGGATTAAGCGGTAGCTGCCAGTGATGTCACGGGCACTAGCCAATAGGTGCCGATGGGAGCAGCTGCTAACCGCTGGACCTAGTGGGGGTAGCCAAGGAGGATCCTGTTTTTTGCTTTCTCCCCATCCTCCTCTCTTACAGAGATATCTTAACTGGACATTTAAGCAATGCAGAAGTAAATATCTCTGAAGGGCTCTGACCCACCTTGCTCTAGTGACCAGCTGACCGTTGCAAACGATACGCTAGGAACAGCTGGATTTGTGTTTTTCTCCAACGACAAGATATTGCAGCTTCTGAATGGAAGCCTACCAAAGGAGGGGATATCTGGATTTCCTGCCTCCCCAAGAAAGCTAGTGATCTCCTGGACAAAACTAAACAGGCTCTAGAGTAAAAATGTGGGTTTTTTCCCCTAGGCAGGCAGTGCCACCTGGTGGCCTGAGTCAGCACAGCACAGAAAGAGATCATACAGGGCTGTCTGATATACAGTGTACTGTTCTCAAATGCCGAAAACCCAGTAGTAATTGTTTTGGTTTTTGAACGTTTTTCAGAAGCCGAACATCCGATGCAGCTGTCGGCTATTGTTTCCGGGGCGCCTGCACCAGTCGGAAGCCGCACCTTGGTTTTCAAACATTTCAGAAGTCAAATGGACTTCCGGAACGGAATAAGTTTGGCGCTTTTGTTTTTGCTATTTATTTTGCATTTTTGCTTTTGAGGCTTTTTCGATTCATTTGTTGTTCTGACTGTGTGGAACCCAGTTCAGCTACCAACTGATTGATTGTCTGACTATGGAAATGGATAAAAGCCCCCCATCCAAACAATGACTATTCATCAGGGCAGGTAAGAAAAAAAAAGTTAATTTTAATTTTTATCATCTATAATACTCTTATTTATTTTATAGTACAGTACATTGTTTATTGCTTTCATTTTATGGATCAGTGGCCTTGCTAGATAGTAAAATTCATGTTAAATTGCTGTTTTAAGGGTTGCTTTTAAAACTCTGGAATGGATTAATCCGTTTTGCATTACTGTCTATGGGAAAGCGCGCCTTGGTTTTGGAACGCTTTGGTTTTGCAACGGACTTCTGGAACCAATTAAGTTTGAGAACCAAGGCACCACTGTAGAGCATTCCTCCAATTTTGAAGATTAATTATTTCTCACTGCTCTTTGCATGTGCTCAGAGGCTCCTTCTACATTCTTCCCACCACTGACCCTAACCCACCCGTGGTCTGTTGTGTGGAACAGACAGCTGGTAAAGACAGACGGCTGTCACTCTTCAGACCAACTTTCTAAAGAGCCACTAAGTCACCAGAGGTGAGCAGAAACTGCCTCTAGGCGACCACGCAGAGGACGTTTTACAGAAGGTTGTTCCTGTTATTCCTCAGAGGCCTCCATCAGTCTATATGTTAGCAGGCAGACCGACACATTTTTGTCATGTTCACGAGCTGAGCATGTCCACAGTGTGATGCGGCAGCAAAAAAAAGCTAATGCCATTCTAGGCTGCATGAACAGCAGTATAGTGTCCTGGTCAAGGGAAGTCATAGTCTCACTCTATTCTGTCTTGGTCAGGCCACACCTGGAGTACTGTGTCCAGTTCTGGTCACCACAGTTCAAGAAGGACACTGACAAACTGGAACGTGTCCAGAGGAGGGCAACCAAAATGGTCAGAGGCCTGGAAACGATGCCTTATGAGGAACGGCTAAGGGAGCTGGGCATGTTTAGCCTGGAGAAGAGGAGGTTAAGGGGTGATATGATAGCCATGTTCAAATATCTAAAAGGATGTCACATAGAGGAGGGAGAAAGGTTGTTTTCTGCTGCTCCAGAGAAGCGGACACGGAGCAATGGATCCAAACTACAAGAAAGAAGATTCCACCTAAACATTAGGAAGAACTTCCTGACAGTAAGAGCTCTTCGACAGTGGAATTTGCTGCCAAGGAGTGTGGTGGAGTCTCCTACTTTGGAGGTCTTTAAGCAGAGGCTTGACAACCATATGTCAGGAGTGCTCTGATGGTGTTTCCTGCTTGGCAGGGGGTTGGACTCGATGGCCCTTGTGGTCTCTTCCAACTCTATGATTCTATGATTCTATGAATACTGTGTCCAGTTCTGGGCACCACAATTTAAGAAGGATATTGACAAGCTCCAGAGGAGGTTGACCAAATGATCAATGGCCTGGAAACCAAGCCTGATGAGGAATGGTTGAAGGAGCTGGGTATGTTCAGCCTGGAAAAGAGGAGACTGAGAGGAGAGATGATAGCCATCTTCAAATATCTCAGGGGCTGTTTTCTCCTGCTCTGGAGGGTAGGACAAGCAGAGGTTGGAGGGGCATCTGTCATGGACTCTTTAGTTGAGATTCCTGCATTGCAGTGGGGTCAGACTAGAGCACCCCTGGGACCCCTTCCATCTCTGCCATTCTATGAGATAAAAATAAATAAAAATTATCTGCAGGCAGAAAACAAATACAGTCATGCCTCCGGTTACAGACGCTTCAGGTTGCGTTTTTTCGGGTAACGGACCCGCTGAAACCCGGAAGTACCGGAACAGGAACGGACAACTTCTGGGTTTCGGCGGTCGCACATGCGCAGAAGCGCTAAATCGTGCTTTGCGCATAAGTGCCGAATCGCAACCCGCGCATGCGCAGGCGCGCCACTGCGGGTTGTGAACGTGCATCCCGCACGGATCAAATTCGCAACCTGAGCATCCACTGTACCTATAACATGACCCCAGCTCAGGCTCCATAAAAGAGGGAGCATGGAAGGTGGTATTGCCTAGTGGGCGTGGTTCAAAAAGGGGCGGGGCCACAAGATCAAGAGTCAGGGCTTGACCCTGCACAGAACACTCACGCCTACTGTGGAGAAAGTATACAACACAGTACCTTGAGAAATCGCCCCGGAAAATTAGTATGTACTTATTTTTCCCTAGAGAGGGCCAGATACATACTGTATTTTTTGCACCATAACACTCACTTTTTTCCTCCTAGAAAGTAAGGGGAAATGTCTGTGCGTGTTATGGAGCGAATGCCTGTGGGTGGCGGAGGGGATCTGCTGCAGTCGTGAGCAGAGGATCCATGGTTCCCCTTCCTTCCCTCCTCCGTGGCTCGCTTTGAAACAGCAAAGCGGGAGAAGAGCCGCTGAGTGAGGAGGAGAGAGAGACAGAGAGCCTGCTTGCTTTAAAGGAGCAAAGCGGGAGGAGAGGGGAGCCGCTTACACGAGTGTAAGCGGCTCCTGTCCGGTTGGCTCCTTTAAAGCAAGCAGGCTCTCTGTCCCTCTCTCCTCCCCACTCAGCTCGCTAAATAGCATTATTAGCAGCATCTTTCTGCACACACCCCATGCGTGCTCCTTGTCCCTTGAGTGCTTTCCCTTCCCTTCCCACTTAAAACGTGGTTACAAAGCACGGATCCACATGGATCCCTAGGATTTTTGCACTGGGTCACCCCAAATTCACCATCAGATCAAATAGCATGTCCATGGCTACATCTTGCACCAAAAAAATCACGCACCCACTGTTGCCTGGGGCCGCAGTGGTGCAAAAACGTGGTTACAAAGCATGGATCCACATGGATCCTCAGGATTTTTGCATTGGGCTACTCCAAACTCACTGTCAGATCACATGTCTGTGGCCACAGCATGAACCACAAAAATCATACATCCACTGTTTCATTTAGAATTTTTTTTTCTTGTTTTCCTCCTCTAAAAACTATGTACGTGTTATGGTCTGGTGCGCGTTATAGAGCGAAAAATACGGTAGTACATAGATTAAATCTATCATCCTGGTCTTCTCTCGGTGGTGCAACTAACACACTGGTGCATTTGGGTTTACCTTCATCCCACAAATCACCATTTCCAACTTAAAGACTGCTGTCCACTGATGAATTAATATTCTCAGTGCCTCCCTGGTGGAGATATAAATCTAGGTTTGGGGCGAGGACTCTTTGGTGCAATAGCCCCAGCAGAGATTTAAAATCACAAAACCCGCAGCAAAGTGTGGGAACATGGGCTGCTAGACCTTTAGAACAGCCCCTTCCAAGCTCTTCCAAAGTTCCTCTGTTCTTCTGTACTGAAAGATACCACACCTGTGGTACGGTCAAGATGGTTTTACTTACAAAGTTCTCAAAGGTCAGATTCCTGTGCTGCTCTATACAGCAGCAAGAAAACCCAGGCAGCAAAACTTAGCATCATAGAATTGTAGAGTTGGAAGGGTCATCTAGGCCAAACCCTGAAGTTACAGAAATGAGTTTAAATGTTCCTAAGTGGAACAACTGATTGGTTCAAAACTGGGAAAGGAGTACGGCAAGGCTGTATATTGTCTCCCTGCTTATTTAACTTACATGCAGAATTCATCATGCAAAAGGCTGGGCTGGATGAATCCCAAGCCGGAATTAAGATTGCTGGAAGAAATATCAACAACCTCAGATATGCAGATGACACAATCTTGATGACAGAAAGTGAGGAGGAATTAAAGAACCTTTTAATGAGGGTGAAAGAGCGCAAAATATGGTCTGAAGCTCAACATCAAAAAAACCAAGATCATGGCCACTGGGCCCATCACCTCCTGGCAAATAGAAGGGGAAGAAATGGAGGCAGTGTTTATCTAGAATGTATAACTTGTTGCTGAAATGGAGTACACAGGATGAAACAGTCAAATCGGCTATGATCAAGTGGGCACAGGATGTTGGGCACAATATCATGTCAGCTGACTGGGAATGGTTATGGAACACTGGTATCAAATTCACGGCATGTAATGCCTTAAAGGAAAATATTATGAAAATGGTTTACAGGTGGTACATGACTCCAGTCAAGCTGGCAAAAATTTATCATTTGCCCGATAATAAATGTTGGAAATGTAGAGAGACTGAAGGCACCTTCTATCACCTCTGGTGGACGTGCCCGAAGATTAAGGCTTTCTGGGAAATGATCTATAATGAAATGAAAAAGGTACTTAAATGTACTTTTCCTAAAAAGCCAGAGGCCTTTCTCTTGGGCATTGTTGGCCAATTGGTGTTAAAAGGGGATAGAACTTTTTTTATGTATGCTACAACAGCAGCAAGAATACTCATCGCGAAGTATTGGAAGACACAAGATCTACCCACTCTGGAAGAATGGCAGATGAAAGTGATGGACTATATGACATTGGCTGAGATGACAGGCAGAATCCGTGACCAACGAAAGGAGACGGTGGAAGAAGAATGGAGAAAATTTAAAAGCTACCTTAAGGACTATTATAAACTTAATGAATGTTAAAGTGTTCTGGTTTTTAGAAATAAAGGGATACAGTGATATAAGGTCAGAATATAGAGAGGACTAAGATGACAGAGGTTGGAAGTAACAATTGGGAGTTGCTAAAAATTATGGACATCGGGATGCAGAAAGGGGGGGGAAGGGGAAGTCCAAGAAAAGAGGTTTATGAAAATATGTTATGAAACTATACGTGTATGTTTGTCTCTTTAAGTGTTTGTTTGTTATTTAAAAACTTTGTAAAACCAATAAAAATTCTATATATAAAAAAAAAAGAAATGGAGGCAGTGAGAGATTTTACTTTCTTGGGCTCCATGATCACCGCAGATGGTGACAGCAGCCACGAAATTAAAAGACGCCTGCTCCTTAGGAGAAAAGCAATGACAAACCTAGACAGCATCTTAAAAAGCAGAGATATCACCTTGCTGACAAAGGTCTGTATAGTTAAAGTCATGGTTTTCCCTGTAGTGATGTATGGAAGTGAGAGCTGGACCATAAAGAAGGCTGATCGCCAAAGAATGGATGCTTTTGAATTCTGGTGCTGGAGGAGACTCTTGAGAGTCCCATGGACTGCAAGAAGATCAAACCTCTCCATTCTGAAGGAAATCAGCCCTGAGTGCTCACTGGAAGGACAGATCCTGAAGCTGAGGCTCCAGGACTTTGGCCACCTCATGAGAAGAGAAGACTCCCTGGAAAAGACCCTGATGTTGGGAAAGATGGAGGGCACAAGGAGAAGGGGACGACAGAGGACGAGATGGTGGGACAGTGTTCTCGAAGCTACAAACATGAGTTTGACCAAAATGCGGGAGGCAGTGGAAGATGGGAGGGCCTGGCATGCTCTGGTCCAGGGGGTCACGAAGAGTCGGACACGACTAAGCGACTAAACAACAACAACAAAGTTATTAGTCCAGAGGAGGTTTCCCCAAGCTTGGGTCTCCTGCTCTTTTCGGACTACAACTCCCATCATCCCCAACTAGCAAGACCGGTGGTCAGGGTGATGGGAATTGCAGTCCAAAAACAACCGGAGACCCGAATTCCGGAAACCCAGGTCTAGAGACACAAAAACGCCTTGTTCACGATCTGAGCCCGGAGCAAAGTTCAGACCTTTGTGGCCCATTGGGTCAGTGTGCCTGGCTATTAACCAGAAGGTTGGTGGTTCGAGCCCAGGCAGGGACAGCTGTTGGGCAGAATTGCACGCGGTTGGACTAGATGACCCTCGGCTCCCTTCCAAGTCGGTGATGATCTCAGAGGGCAGACTGCAAAAATAAAACAAAAAGCCCTGATTTTCCTTTTTTTTGGAGGGGGCGTGACCTGGCCCGGCAGCTTCCTCTGCGCTCTTAACCCCTTCGTGCCTGACTCCCAGTGGCAGGGCTTGGAGTCAAGCGCTGCCTCTCCCTCCGCGGCCCTTCCTGGCAATTGCGGGCGGCTCTTACATCATGCCCGTTTGCAGGCGGCGGCAACGTGGAGAGGAGGACGGAGGAGGAGGAGGAGGAGGAGCGGGGCGGGCGGGGGGCCCGTCCCCCAGCAGCCTATGGGGCGGGCCAGGACGTGGGTCTCCTCCCCCTTCCTCTTTAAATCGGGCGCCCGGACGCCTGGGTCCATCCTGCGCTGCGAGGGGGCTGCGGGAAGGGGGGACGCGATGCCGGCGCCTTACACGCGGATCCTGGGGTGAGCACACGCCCGCCGTGGCCCCCTCGACTCCCTCTGTCTGCACCCCACTTCTGACTCTCCCTGACCCCCCACCCCCGTCTCAATGCAACGCTGAACCCCCTTCCCCTTTCTTCCCCAGTCTCCAGCCTCCGCGATCTCGCCTCTCCAAGCCTCTGCCCCCCTCTCTCTTTCCACCCCCCCATCCCATCCTTGGCCCCCCAACTCCTGCTTCAATCTTTTCGGCAGATCTCATGGAGTTCAAGGGAATGACCTTCGCTTCGAAGGGTGTTGGGAGGTCTCAGCCTTCCGCCCACCCCATAGCGATTGCTTTGCACCCCACTCTTCTTTGGGGTGGTCCTGGAGGAGAGGGGTTCGCTTAAGTGGGGGGCAGGCAGGCGGGCGGGCAGAATATGGGGAGACAAATACCCTTGCAAAAAGCAAACAAGCATGCCCCTTCTCCCTGGTGTGTTTTTATTCCATAATAATCTGCATGTGATTTTTAGAGTAACGTGATGCCATTCAGAAAAAAAGCTCCTCTTACTTCATGTGACTGGAGTAAGCACGGGACTGTCTCCCTGGGGGTGAAGAGAAGTCCAGCCTCAGTTTGCACGTTCTGTGAAATGGGTATAAGACGTTGGGAGCCGTTTGCTTCCGCCAAGGGAGGCCTCCTGTCCCTTCTTAACTGTGCTCATGTATTCCTTCCTGACACATAGCTGAATATCGCAAGGGGGTTGGACTACCTCACCCCCCCCCGTCCCTTCCATTTCTTGAGATTTGATGATCCTGCCTATATCTCCTTTAGAGATGCCCCCCTCCCTTTATTCTGTCTGTCTCCCTTCCTTGTCTGTGCCCCTGTCTAAGATGCAAATGTGGACCCCCTTCTGAGGTTAAAACTCTAAAACTGTACCCACCCCAATTGTGCAAAGGAGCTTCTAAATTTTGGGTGCCCTGCTTCCTTTGCAGGCAGAGTGTTTGCACCCAGGGGACACAGATGGGTCCTTTTGCTCTGGCAACGCCACCCTTGTTTGTTAGGCTCTCCTCCGCCTCTGCCTCCTGCTTCTCGCTCTCCACGTCACCCACAAACACCCTCCCCCCCTTCCACTACAACCTTTTACCCATAAGAGGAAACAGCAAACCTCCGGAGCCCAATCACCTCCGCTTTGTTTTAACAGCTCTTAATATTTCCTCTTCAATTGCCCTCCTCCAGATAAACCAAGGCTGGTACACTAATCCGGGTACTAAAGAGTTGCAGGAAGATCTCTCTCCCTGCAAACAAACACACACACACACACACACACACACACGCTGCAATCTCCAGTTGCAGCACTGGGTCTCATCCTCTCCATGCAAGCCTCCAGCTTGAACTCATCCCGTTTTATGGCTGTCAATCTCCTGGCTCCAGATTACCTCACCTTGGCTACCTTCTTTAGCCTTTGGACACACAAACAAAACACAAACAGGGCCACTCTGTAAAATGGGAGCAGCGGCGACAGCTAGGGGGTGGCCGTAAAGCAAATACGCACATTTTAAAACGTGGGGATGTCGCACGCACGGCTTCCAGCCCCATCTCTGCCACAGAGTCATTTTGTGGCCTTGGGACAGTCACATTCTCTCTCTCTCTCTTGCTCCGTGCCTCAGTTCCTTTACCTGTAAAATGGGAGCAATATTCAGTCATGGTTGGTTTATTTAGAGCGTTTGTACCCCGCTCTTCAGCGTGGCTTACATACAATCAAAACAAGACAGTCGCTACCCACAGGCTTATCATTTAACCCCCTCCCCAAAGGGGGGAAAAACATGACACACAAGGAAAAAGTTACGGGAGGGAAGAGGAAACTGACATCACAGGATTCTTGTGGTGTGCATCCACTTTTTTAAATGAAACAAAACAATGAATGGAGTGTTCTGCAGGAACAATCCATTGTGACGTCTTGTAGCCTGTCTGCAAGACAGTCCTTCTTCCCCGCCACACACATCAAGCGTTCCCATTTTACAGATGGAAAACTGAGGCCGGTGGGTTGTTTCTTTTTTAAGTGTCCTGTCGGAGGTCGAGCAGTTAGGTAGGTGGAAAGGTGCAAAAACTGAACCCGCTCCGATTGAATCGGAAGGACTCTGTTGGTCCCCGCAGCGTTGGAGTCAAAGCGGCTGGGGAGGAAATCAGTGGGGGAGAGGAATTGCTGTAGCTCACAGGTAGGGCATGCAGAAGGTCCTGGGTTCAAACCCCTGGTAGGGGCCGGAGTTCTCCTCTGAGGTTGTTGGTTGATCGAAGCAGGATCCAGTCTCCTTAATGTCTCCCCCGCCCCGTGCAAAGTTGCAGACAAAGTGCATATTTTTTGTGATCTGATCTAGGCTTGCCTTCCCCCCTTTCTTTTTTAATTAAGACAACTCCCCGTGGCAGTGGGGAGATGCCACATAGGAGCTGTGGGGCAAGGCGGGGAGGGCCTGCACCTCTATCTGGGAACAACATGTTCCCGCACGGAGGCAGGCCTCCGACCTGGCGCCCTGGGGGCATGGCCGGGACGTGTCCCCCCCCCCCGCTCCGCCGGGTGCCTTGGCTCGGTTGAAAGTCCACGCCACCGTGTGGCCTGGCCCTTTGCCCTTTGTCCTGCCGCCTGGAGCCCAGCCAAGGCTCCTCTGCTCCTGCTGTGGGTCCTCTGCCAATCCCAGGGGTGGGAGAAGCAAACCCTTTCCCCAGATCTCCCGTGCAAGGGTCAGCGAGGTGCGTACATGCTCACAAACAGTCTAGGGTCCACAGATCCACAGCCGTCGATATTGTCCTAGAACAGGCGTCCTCAAACCTCAGCCCTACAGATGTTTGTTTGTTTTTTTGGACTACAACTCCCATGATCCCTAGCTAGCAGGACCAGTGGTCAGGGATGATGGGAATTGTAGTCTCCAAACACCTGGAGGGCCGAAGGTTGAGGAAGCCTGTCCTAGAATCTGAGAGGTGGAAGCATAGCTGTCAAGGTTTCCCTTTTTCTAAAAGGGAAATTCCCTTATTCCGAATAGGATTCCTCGCAAGAAAAGGGAAAAGTGGACAGCTATGGGTGGAAGGGACCCAGGAGTCATCTAGTCCAACCCACTCGACAAAAGCAGCCGTGACAAATGGCCGCCCAACCTCTGCTTAAAAACCTCTGAGGAAAGGAGAGTCACCCTGGTCGCACGCACACAAGTTCACGAGTGTCCACACGGAGTTTTGTGGCGCATGGTGCATTCGTGTTAGGCACGGAGCTGGGCTTTGCCAGTGGGATTTGCCTGCTTGCCTTGGCGACAAAGGCCTTGGGGCACTTGCTTGTTATTTCACCCTTGAGCAAACCTCCTGATAACTTGCAAATGCCATATTTTATTTTTAAAAAGAAAATACGCTTTGAGCGGGGAGCTTGCCAGCAAGGCGGCATGCCTGCCACCCTCTCCCGTCCGCAACCTTCTGCTTTGCACATAGGGGACAGGCTGTAGCTCATTGGTAGAGCGTCCAGAAAACCCCAGATTCTATCCTTCCGGGTAAGACTCCCTGCCCAAAACCAGCGTTCAAAATTCGCCAGCCGCATTTTGCACCCGGCTACTGGCCACTTCTGGCTGAGTGAATATGCTCAGGTGCCAGGATGCTGCCTGAAGTCTCCCCCCGTGCCTGGGGACCCTTGGATATGCCTTGTTTTCTCGCACCAGCAACACATCCTGTCGAATTATAGCCGTGATGTTTTATCTGCACAATCAGAATGAATTTTGGGAACCAAAAAGCCATGCTGGGAAATACGACTTCAGAGCCGTCCAGACCCAAAATGGCAAATGGATCTTTGGTTTTGGCGACTGTAATCCTGATTCAAGGATCCATTCACTGCCTAGTTTATGTATCTTGAGTTTCTAGCCCTGCCTGGAATTCTGGAAAGCCACTTTTGTCCGGTGTAAACGATAAGGAGCAAGGTGGATCGATGGTCTGACTCAGGGAAAGGTACCGTATTTTTCGCTCTAGAAGACGCCCCAGATCACAAGACGCACCTAGTTTTTGGAGGAGGAAAACAAGAAAAAAAATATTCTGAATCTCAGAAGCCAGAACAGCAAGAGGGATCGCTACGCAGTGAAAGCAGCGATCCCTCTTGCTGTTCTGGCTTCTGGGATAGCTGCGCAGCCTGCATTCGCTCCATAAGACGCACACACATTTCCCCTTACTTTTTAGGAGGGGAAAAGTGAGTCTTACAGAGCAAAAAATACAGTACTTCAGATTTTCACCCATTACAAGTATTCATCTCAGTGTTTCTTGCTGCCCCAGGCGCTGTTGTGCATTGTGGGGAAATCTGCCAGCATTTATGCTATACCTTTTCTCCATTCCCAAAAGGCAATTTAAGTTACACTCCCATTATCGCTCATTTTGGCGATGGAGCTGTTTCGTTCCACGTCCTCATTTTTCTCGTGTGGTTCCAGCTTGTCTAACACGTTTGGTTTCAACCTTGAGGTGGAGGTAGCTTTTTGGGGGGGGGACGCTGACTTTTGGGGGGATGTTGCATATAAACGTGAGCCGCATAGAGATAAGCGCACCCCACCTGCGCATTCCCAATGTGTTGTTTATAGATTTGAAAACGACGAGGAAGGCACCTGGGCCTCTGGTGCGGGAATGCGCCCGCGCTGTTGTGCAGCGGCATCTAAAGTTTCTGGGGAACGCAGGCGTCTGGCTTTGCGCATAAACTCCGGCACACATGCTCACGGGTCGCGCATGCACCGGTTTTTGCCTGCCCAAGCTTGCGTACAATTTGCACACTTTGGAAGGTTGTGGGTGCCCCCGGGGGAATCTCTCTGCCTATTTCTGCACGATTTAAATGCTCTGATAAGGACTCGGGAGAGGCCTGGGCAAAACAAGAGTTCTGGGAAAATTGAGGTGCCCATCTATGTTTCCTCCAGCTCCACTCCTTTTTATTTTCTTCTGCTCATGTGGCTCCATGCTTGATCTCTCTCTCTCTCTCTCTGTCTCTCTGTTTGTGTGTGTGTGTTTCTTGCAGCCTTGGAGCCTCCTCTCTCAGATGTTGGTCTGTAGCCCCAGTGCGCTGGGCGCATGCCCCACGGGTGCTCCATGGGGACCTGGGCAAACTTTCGAGCCGGGTGAAGGAGTTTGTGGACCACGGGGTGCGACTCTGCCAGCCGGACAGCGTCCACATTTGCGACGGCACTGAGAAGGAGAACGTCAAAATCTTGAACTACCTGGAGTCTGAAGGCGTCATCAAGCCACTGGGGAAATACGAGAACTGGTGAGCGCATTGGAGGGCGGGAGGTGGCTGCCCCCAGAAGCGCATGGCCAGCGCATGTCCTGCAGAGCATCCTGGGAGGTGGCTCTGCGGGACCACTGGCCGGGGGATGTGGGCACTGCAGCCACAATCCTGTCATTGGTCGGCTATGCCACACAGAGGTTTTTGGGGGACAGAACGAACCTCGCTTTTCCCCTCTGTCTTCCCACGTAGCTGGCTAGCCAAGACCGACCCCAAGGATGTCGCACGAGTGGAGAGCCGTACGGTCATTGTGACGGAAAACCAGAGGGACACAGTGCCCATTCCTGCGCCGGGGGTCAAAGGGCAGCTTGGTAACTGGATGAACCCCGAAACATTCAAGGGAGCAGTGGATGAGCGTTTTCCTGGCTGCATGAAAGGTAAAGAGAGAATAGACAGTGGATAGGACAGGGAGGCTTTCCGAGGAGGGTTGGGCAAAATTAGCAGAATAATAATAATAATAATAATAATAATAATAATAATAATAATAATAATAATAATTCCCATCTGACAGGGTTGCTCCAGCCACTCTGGGAGGCTCCCAACAGATATAAAAACACAATAAAACATCAAACATTAAAGGTGTCTTCTAAAAGTTGTGTCATTCTTTATCTCCTTGACATCTGCTGGGAGGGCGGGCGCCACCACCGAGAAGGCCCTGCGCCTGGTTCCCTGTAACCTCACTTCTCGCAATGAGGGAACTCCCAGAAGGACCTCAAAGCTGGACCTCAGTGTCTGGGCGGAGCAATGGGCCTAAATTCCTCCTGGACCTAGTTTATTTTTTCTCTAGCCGTCCATAGGCCTGTCCTTTTGCTCCACCCACGAAACCGTCCTTCAGCGACCCAATGGCTCTTCCTTGAGCCGTGCCCCTGCCTGTGCCTTCCCCTCCTATGACTCTTTTGGGTTTTTTTGTTTTTATATTTTATTTTATTAACATATAAAACACATGCATATACATTTACACAATACACGTACGCAACACACTACCTAATTTTCATAACACAAAACATACCTACACTACTCTATGTAATGCCTACCTGTACTATACATATCAACATACCTGCACACCTGCCCCATACGGACACCCACCAAGTGACTTGACTTCCAGCCGTTCTTGTTCTGCTACTTTATTTTTCCAACTAGCTTAAACGCATTTCATTATTTCTTTAATCTCTTATCTTAACTTTACTCTCCTTTCACTCTAATCATTTTCTGGATCCACTCCTTATCTGTCAGAAATTCTACTTTTTCCACATAAATTTTGATGTATACCTTAAAGATAAAAAGGTAAAGGGACCCCTGACCATTAGGCCCAGTCATGGCCAACTCTGGCATTGCGGCGCTCATCTCGCTTTATTGGCCGAGGGAGCCGGCGTACAGCTTCCAGGTCATGTGGCCAGCATGACTAAGCCACTTCTGGCAAACTAGAGCAGCGCATGGAAGCGCTGTTTACCTTCCCGCCAGAGCGGTACCTATTTATCTACTTGCACTTTGACGTGCTTTTGAACTGCTAGGTTGGCAGGAGCAGGGACCGAGCAACGGGAGCTCACCCCGTTGCGGGGATTCGAACTGCTGACCTTCTGATTGGGAAGCCTTAGGCTCTGTGGTTTAACCCACAGCCTAGTCCACTCCTTATTCACTTTTTGTACTATGTCTCCTCTTATCCTCCCTGTTAGCTCAGCAATATGGAAGTATTCCATCATTTTGGAAAACCAGTCTGTTTCAGTTGGGACGCTGTTGCTTTCCCATTTTTTGGAAAACGATAACCTTGCCGCCTGTGTCTCCTTTGTGCCTCTTCTCCCGCAGGCCGCACCATGTACGTCATCCCCTACAGCATGGGACCCATCGGCTCGCCCCTCTCCAAGATCGGCATCCAGCTCACGGACTCGGCCTACGTGGTCGCCAGCATGCGGATCATGACCCGGATGGGGACGGCCGCTCTCCGCACACTCGGCGACGGGGAGTTTGTCAAGTGCTTGCATTCGGTGGGGCGACCTTTACCCCTGGAAGGTGAGAGGGTCCTCTTTGGGGTTTTGGAACTGGGGGGTGGCACCCCTCTTGGGACCCCCCCCAATGGTTAGGGACGAGGCTCGGGTTTCGAAGCAGCCGCTTGCTGAGCCTTGGTCCCCACTGAGCCTTGGTCAGTTTTGCAATGGCTGCTAGCGGAATTAAAATCATGGGATTGTAGAGTTGGGAAGGACCAGGTCATGTGGTCTAACCCCCTGCCAGGCGGGAATTAGGGGCAGGGTTCTGGCTTCTGAGATTCAGAATATTTTTTTCCTTGTTTTCCTCCTCCAAAAACTAGGTGTGTCTTATGGTCTGGTGCGTCTTATAGAGCGAAAAATACGGTAGTGCAAAAACTCTGCTAAAGACTTCCTTCTGCTTAAATTATTAGTAGCAGAGAGAGATAGTGTGGGGAAAGGCCAGTTTGGATACACATTTTCTTTTTAATTAAAATATTTTTTTTATTATTAAAATAATTCAACATTAATACATACATGTTACAAATATAAACATACATGCCATACAATCCTTAAAAATATTCATACATATCCACACTCAATCCCACAGATACTTCCTTTTCCCACCACCATCCCTCACCCCACCCTTGTGTTAGACTTCCAATCTACTCAATTGCAATTTCTTTCCACTTCTATTACTTTCTTTCACACACTTTTAAACCAATTTTCTACTTCTTTTTCTGTTACACATTGTTATCCATCTTATTTAGTATTTCAGTATTTATAACAGACCTTGTTTATTCTAATAGGAGTTCTGATTTTTCAATATGGTTATGCAAGTATCCTTTAAACACCTTCCAGTCCTTGTCTATCTTCTCTTTTGAGATCCTTGTTTAGCTCTAACAAAGATCCTTAAAGAGTCAGAGCTTTAGCGTGGTCACATTCGCACCAGACATTTTAAAGCTCTGTGATACCGCTTTGAACTGTCATGGCTCCCCCCCCCAAGGAATTCTGGGAGATGTAGTTTGTTAAGAGTCTTTCGGAGACACACATTCCCCTCTCACGGATACAGTTCCCAGAGTGGTTTAACAATCAAATCCTCTTGACAGGGAGCTCTGGGAATTGTAGCTCTGTGAAGGGGTCTCCCAAGACTGTGTTCTTCAAACCTTGCGTCCCCAGGCGTTGTCAGACTACAACTCCCACCGCCCTCAGTCAATGGTCAGGGATGATGGGAGTTGTGATCCAGAACTATCTGAAGAAGGCTGATCTGAGAGCACCATGACAAACTACAGCTCCCAGGATTCTCCGGACGAAGCCATGGCTGTTTAAAGGGATATGTTGTTGTTGTTTAGTTGTGTCCGCCTCTTCATGACCCCCTGGACCAGAGCACGCCAAGCACTTCTGTCTTCCACTGCCTCCCGCACTTGGGTCAGACTCATGTTTGTAGCTTCGAGAACACTGTCCAACCATCTCGCCCTCCGTCGTCCCCTTCTCCTTGTGCCCTCCATCTTTCCCAACATCAGGGTCTTTTCCAGGGAGTCTTCTTCTATTCTCATGAGGTGGCCAAAGTCTTGGAGCCTCCGCTTCAGGATCTGTCCTTCCAGTGAGCACTCAGGGCTGATTTCCTTCAGAATGGAGAGGTTTGATCTTCTTGCAGTCCACGGGACTCTCAAGAGTCTCCTCCAGCACCAGAATTCAAAAGCATCCATTCAAAATCAGCACTCAGGGCTGATTTCCTTAAGAATTAAAGGGGTATAGTAATGCTTTAAATGTAGGGTGTGGATGCGGCCTTCGTTTCCTATAGTATTATTATTAGTATTAAATTTGTATAGCGTCCTTTATCCATAGATTTCAGGGCGGTTCACGGCGTAAAACCGCAAGATAAAACCACAAAATGCATAAAAAAACCGGAACAAAACAAACCAGTAATTCCCCTCCCCAGTACAGCTGCTGGGACACCCTCCAAGTCCTGTTGTTCAGAGGCAGGTGCGGAATTCTTCCATAAGATTGCCAACGTCGGTTTATCTCCTCCAAATGCAGATGAATTGGTGAACAACTGGCCGTGTAACCCCGAGAAGACCCTCATAGCGCATGTCCCAGAACGCCGAGAAATCGTCTCCTTCGGCAGCGGCTACGGGGGCAACTCCCTCCTGGGAAAGAAATGTTTCGCCTTGCGCATCGCCTCTTGCATTGCCAAAGACGAGGGCTGGCTGGCAGAGCATATGCTGGTGAGAGGGATGGGGTAGGATGAGGGGAACTGGGAGTCAGTGGCTAAATTCCCTCCACAGTTTCATAGTCTGTACATGCTCAGAGGCACTCTTGGCTCCTCTTTACAGAGCCCCGGGGCCGGTCCTGACTTTGCAGGTTCAGTCTCGCATGCCGGGTGGCAGCGGCGCAATGGATTTCCTGCAAAGGGTTCTGGGAGCCTGGGATATTATTCATTTTGGGTTCGGCCGGGGCTTGATAGCCAGGACTGGGGAAGGGATGTGGGGCTTGGGAGCAAGGCCAAAGGACAACGGGGTGTTTACATTGCCTCAGGGGGATATTTAACGAGCAAATATTAATTGGTTAATGAGTGGCAGAGGACTGCTGAAATCCCAAATGTGCGAGGATGGGTCTGACGCATGGAAGCGAAGGGGGGGGGGCGGAGGTGAATTTTTTAGGTCTTTCGTCAGGACCCAGAGGGCATTGGCCCAGGTGGAAGGGCAGTCAAGGGGACCCACGGCGGCGGGTGTGTAAGTGCAAAGCCTTGTGGGAAAACGTGTGAGGATTTTCACTGCAAAATAAGTGTTCATGGCTGAAACGGCCTCCAAAGCATCGTGGGTAATTTGGGGAACGCCATTAACTCTCCAGAACAGCAGTTTACCTCTGTGTGTTGGCTGCATCAATAGGAGTATAGCATCTAGATCAAGGGAAGTAATAGTGCCCCTGTATTCTGCTCTGGTCAGACCTCGCCTGGAGTACTGTGTCCAGTTCTGGGCACCACAGTTCAAGAAGGACACTGACAAACTGGAACGTGTCCAGAGGAGGGCAACCAAAATGGTCAAAGGCCTGGAAACAATGCCTTATGAGGAACGGCTAAGGGAGCTGGGCATGTTTAGCCTGGAGAAGAGGAGGTTAAGGGGTGATATGATAGCCATGTTCAAATATCTAAAAGGATGTCACATAGAGGAGGGAGAAAGGTTGTTTTCTGCTGCTCCAGAGAAGCGGACACGGAGCAATGGATCCAAACTACAAGAAAGAAGATTCCACCTAAACATTAGGAAGAACTTCCTGACAGTAAGAGCTGTTCGACAGTGGAATTTGCTGCCAAGGAGTGTGGTGGAGTCTCCTCCTTTGGAGGTCTTTAAGCAGAGGCTTGACAACCATATGTCAGGAGTGCTCTGATGGTGTTTCCTGCTTGGCAGGGGGTTGGACTCGATGGCCCTTGTGGTCTCTTCCAACTCTATGATTCTATGAAGGTTTCATTATTTTAAAAATGGCCCTAACAATCCATTGCTTCTGGTTGAGCCATTTTAAAGAGTTGCTTCGGATAACCCTCTGATCCAAGACTCGGCAGGTGTTTAGACAAACAGCTTCCCCTGACCTGCCGCTCTCCAGATCCTTTGGACTACAGTTTCCAAAAGCCTCAACCAGGATGGGGGAAGGCTAGTCTAAAATAATGGCTTTGGGTTGGCATTTATTACAATGCATTCTGGTACTTTTATGTTTCATTGCGAAACCAAAGTTCCTTCCTTAAAAAAAGGGGGGGAGGAAGGTTTCTCTGTGTTTAGACACTGTGTGACAGGCAGAAATTCAACAGATGACGATCTACCCTCTGCTGCCTCTCTGTGCTATAAAAGCATCGTCTGTTGAATTTCCTGACCTGCTGCGCCAGAAAATTAGGAAAGAGCACATGGAAATGTCTCATTAAAGTTTAAACCACACTAGGCTTTATGACGCAAACAGCCTTCACTGCAAATATCTGATTGCATGTATCCTAAAGTTGGCTTAGATTTCTTAAAACGAGAAACTCGTCTAAAATTTCGGTTCC
This sequence comes from Podarcis vaucheri, assembly GCF_965113315.1. Taxonomy (NCBI): domain Eukaryota; kingdom Metazoa; phylum Chordata; class Lepidosauria; order Squamata; family Lacertidae; genus Podarcis; species Podarcis vaucheri. The sequence goes on along the minus strand of NC_138751.1, from coordinate 6,697,091 downwards.
GTTGCCAGCGCGTGGGTCTCTGGGGTTTGGGCGTCTGCGCATCACCTTCCTCTCCCTGTGCGTCTCCTGAGACATTTACGTGTTGCTGATTTCCCCCTTCCAGATCCTGGGACTCACAAACCCAGAGGGGAAGAAGAAGTATGTGGCCGCAGCCTTTCCCAGCGCCTGCGGAAAGACCAACTTGGCCATGATGAACCCCACACTTCCCGGCTGGAGGGTGGAGTGCGTGGGGGACGACATTGCGTGGATGAAGTTCGACAGTGACGGTGGGTTTGGATCCGGGGCATGAAGGGAATGAGAGGAGCAGGGCTCAGCATGCTTGCTGTGTCATGAGAGGCAGTACGGTGCAGTGCTTAGCGTGCCGGAATGAGGGGACTTGTGTTCAAATCTCTGCTCGCCTGCAAAGATCACTGAATGACCTTTGTCCAGTTTCACTCTCTCCCTCTCTCTGTGTGACTAACCCTACCACACAGGGCTGTTGTATGGATAAAAGTTAGGCGACTGGGAGCTGATATACCCTCTTCCGAGCTCCTTGAAGAGTGGGATAAAAATGGGAAAAAATAAATACGCTTCATAAGGGTGAGAATGTGGCCCTTCAGGCATTGCTGTGTGGCCCTTGGAACTATCCCCAGGGCATCTCCTCAGGCCGACTGACAACACCTCTGGCTCCCAAGGTGATATTTACACCTGGTGCTCCGCCTACTTTTGCCCCTGGCCCCGCCCACCACGGGCAGGTGGCCCTTGGGCAGTTGCTCAGAGGGGAATGTGGCCCCTCAGGTTGGAAAAGGACACAGAAAAGGTACTAACTCCAGGTTGTGGGCCTTGGCCACCTTCACACCTGACATTAATAGTTCAAACCATCATGGCTTCACCCCAAAGAATTATGGGGACTGTCATTTTGCTAAGGGTGTTGAGAGGCATTAGGAGGCCAATATCACAAAGCTGCAATGCCTAGAGTTCCCTGTCAGGACAGTTAAACCACTCTGAGGGCAGAGCCAGCTTGTAAGAGGTGTGGCCTGCTGAGAGAGGGTGTGGCCTAAAGAGGGCCAGGCAGAAAGCCTAGTGGGTCTGTATTTGGCCCCCAGGACTGAGGTACCGCCACCCCTAATTTCCCAGGTAGTCCGTCGCTCATCCTGTCTGCAGATGGAGAGGTCAGATCACCCGACCTCCCCAGTCTTAAGATGGCTCAAAGGGGAATAATAACAACAACAATAATTTATTTATTATTTATACCCCACCCATCTGAGCCTCTCTAGGCGGCTTCCAACAGAATATTAAAATACAATCGTCTATTAAACATTAAAAGCTTCCCTAAACAGGGCTGCTTTCAGATGTCTTCTAAAAGTCAGATAGTTGTTTATTTCCTTGACTTCTGCTGGGAGGGCGTTCCACAGAGCGGGTGCCACCACCGAGAAGGCCCTCTGCCTGGTTCCCTGCAACTTGGCTTCTCGCAGTGAGGGAACTGCCAGAAGGCCCTCAGCACTGGACCTCAGTGTCTGGGCAGAACAATGGGGGTGGAGACGCTCCTTCAGGAATGGCGGATTTGGTGGGTGGAAAGAGAGAAGCTTGCACAGAGACAGCGGCTCCTCGTGTGAAGGAGAGAAGGAAGGCTGGGGAAATAGAGGCCTTGGGATCCGGAGCAGAATTTTCTGCAGCTCAGTATCTTCTCCCCTCTCACACGTAGGCTGCTTGCGGGCCATCAACCCCGAGAACGGCTTTTTTGGGGTGGCGCCCGGCACGTCCACCAGAACCAACCCCAACGCCATGCACACCATCCAGCGGAACACCATTTTCACCAACGTGGCCGAGACCAGCGAAGGGGGAGTCTACTGGGAGGGCATCGACCAGATGATCCCCGCGGGAGTGACCATCAGCACCTGGCAGGGCAAGCCTTGGAAACCAGGCAAGGATGGGCGGCTTGTTTGCAAAGGATTCTGGGTAGCCGCACAGAATGGAGTGAGTGGGGAATGGGGAGCGCCTAGAGCCCGGTAACCTGAACTTTCCCCTTCTCTTCCTGCCAAGGTGACGCGGGGCCGGCTGCCCACCCTAACTCACGCTTCTGCGCGCCAGCCCGCCAGTGCCCTATCATGGACCCGGACTGGGAGTCCCCCAAGGGGGTCCCTATCGATGCCATCATCTTTGGGGGCAGGAGACCTGCAGGTAAGCTCCCTGGCCTCCCGCTCCTCCTCCCAGACTCTGTGGGCACCCACTGAGGGACCCCACCTCTCTGAGGGACCCCACCCACTAAACTGATTTCCCCCCACAGGCGTGCCCCTGGTGTACGAAGCCTTCAACTGGCGCCACGGCGTCTTCGTGGGCAGCGCAATGAGATCGGAATCCACCGCAGCCGCTGAACACAAAGGTGAGGACTCTCTGGGGCTTGGTGGATCTGTTTTCTATTTAGATCTGGTTGCATCTCAAGGGCTAAAGTCCAGGGAAGAGCTGCCCACCCACCTTGGGTAATGGAACCAAGGCCATGGTATAGTGGTACCTCGGGTTACATGCGCTTCAGGTTACAGACTCCGCTAACCCAGAAATAGTGCTTCAGGTTAAGAACTTTGCTTCAGGATGAGAACAGAAACCGTGCTCTGGCGGCGCAGCGACAGCAGGAGGCCCCATTAGCTAAAGTGGTCCTTCAGATTAAGAACAGTTTCAGGTTAAGAACAGACCTCCGGAACGAATTAAGTACTTAAACCGAGATACCACTGTACGTTTAAATGAAGGGTGGGGAGAATTTTTCAGCAAAAGGGAGACATTCCCGCCCAGGCAGGATTCTGGGGCCTGCACACCAGTAGTTGGCAAGGCCAGAGGAGCAACAACTGAGAAGTATACCTTTGTAGTGGTGCCCTCCCTGTGTTACTGCGCTCCCGTCAGATGTCAGTGTAATTTTCGGTAGACATCTGAAGGCAGCCCTGTTTCAGGAAGATTTTAATGTGTGACTTTTTCTGCATTTTGGCTGGACGCCGCTCAGAGTGGCTGGGGCAACCCATTCCGGATGGCCAGGGTGTAAGAAACAAATTATTATGGGGAGAGTCTGAGGGCCAGATAGAGAGGCTGCCAGGCCTGAATATTCCCAACTCTTGCTTTAAACTTTTGTAATTGGTGGAGCCAGAGATGGGCAGACTGGCAGTAGTGGGGCAATGATAAGCTTACGGTCCAAGTCTAAACCGAAAGTTGAGGTGTCAGAGCACAGGCTGAGCTCCAGGTACAAGGCAAAGACAGCAAGCAGGTAGCCCAGAACAGGTGGAGCCAATCTGCCAGATGTTCCTGCATCACAACTCCCATCACCCCGACCATTGGCCATGCAGATGGGAGTTGTAGTCCACAACATCAGCAGGGCACATGGATGACCCCTAGGCTTGAGCATTGCTCCAGAGCTGAGAGATACTTATTCTTTTCTTATTCATATATTCAACTTGTATACCGCTTTTCCGTAGAAATATACCCTGGGGCGGTTCACAACACAACAAAAACATAGCAACATTCGAGCACCAGATGGTTTCAGTATGACAATCCAAATACCGTATTTTTCGCCCTATAGGGCACACCGGCCCATAGGGCGCACTTCGTTTTTAGCCTCGGGGCTGGGGGTCCGGGAGCGAAGGCGAGGTTGCGCCATTGCTCCCGGAGCTTGCGGGGCTGGGGGCGGGGGAAGCCTGAGCTTCCCCCGACCCCAGCCCCCAGAACAGGCTGCTATCCACAAGCCTAGGGAGCCTGGCGGGAACTCCCACTGGGCTCTCCAGGCTTGCGGATATCTGCCCAAAGCCCAGGGCGCGCACCGCACCGGGCTTCCCAGGCTTGCGGATAGCTTCCTGAAGCCTGGAGAGTGAGAGGGGTCGGTGCGCACCGACCCCTCTTGCTTTCCAGGCTTCAGCGAAAGCCTGCATTCGCCCCATAGGACGCACACACATTTCCCCTTCATTTTTGGAGGGGAAAAAGTGTCTCCTATAGGGCGAAAAATACGGTAATTCATTGAGTTCAATTAATATCAAATATTACAAGCATTTTCAGTGCCATCAATTACAGTGGTATCTCGGTTTTCGAACGTAATCCGTTCCGGAAGACCATTTGACTTCCAAAACATTTGAGGTGTAGCTTACAAATTCAATGAAGAAAATTGAAAGAAAGCTCAGCAGAAGCCATTCGACTTCTGAGGCATGTTCGAAAACGGAAGCATTTACTTCCGGATTTTCGGCGTTCGGGTTCCAAATCATTCATCAACGAAGATGTTCGAAAACTGAGGTAAAGGTAAAGGTAAAGGTACCCCTGCCCGAACGGGCCAGTCTTGACAGACTCTGGGGTTTGTGCGCCCATCTCACATCTATAGGCCGGGGGCCAGCGCTGTCCGGAGACACTTCCGGGTCACGTGGCCAGCGTGACAAAGCTGCATCTGGCGAGCCAGCGCAGCACACGGAATGCCGTTTACCTTCCCGCTGGTAAGCGGTACCTATTTATCTACTTGCACCCGGGGGTGCTTTCGAACTGCTAGGTTGGCAGGCGCTGGGACCGAACGACGGGAGCGCACCCCGCCGCGGGGATTCGAACTGAGGTACCACTGTATTATTAACAATAATAAAACCAGCAGCCTTCTATTATGAAGGGACAGCGAGATATGTACCCTGAGGAGTAAAATACCCGTATTTTTCGCTCTATAAGATGCACCAGACCACAAAACGCACCTAGTTTTTGGAGGAGGAAAATAAGAAAAAAAATATTCTGAATCTCAGAAGCCAGAACAGCAAGAGGGATCGCTGCGCAGTGAAAGCAGCGATTCCTCTTGCTGTTCTGGCTTCTGGGATAGCTGTGCAGCCTGCATTCGCTCCATAAGACGCACACACATTTCCCCTTACTTTTTAGGAGGGAAAAAGTGAGTCTTATAGAGCGAAAAATACGGTATATGGAAAGAGGGAGGTTTTACTTCAGAGACAGCTTTACGAAGCTTAGTTTAACCTGAGGCGTACACACACTTGTTTAAGGTGTCCTATCCCTGCTCCCCTCCCTCCCCAAATCGTTCCAGGCAAGGTCATTATGCACGACCCCTTCGCCATGCGCCCGTTCTTCGGCTACAACTTTGGCCGCTATCTGGAGCACTGGCTGAGCATGGAAGGCCGTAAGGGAGTCCGCCTTCCCAAGATCTTCCATGTCAACTGGTTCCGGAAGGATGCGGCCGGGAACTTCTTGTGGCCGGGCTTCGGGGAGAACTCCCGTGTCCTCGACTGGATCTTCCGCCGCGTCGATGGAGAGGAGAGCGCCAAGGAGACGCCCATTGGCTACATCCCCAAAGACGGCGCCTTAGACCTGACAGGCCTCAGCAAGGTGAACTACCAGGAGCTTTTCTCACTGCCCAAGGAATTCTGGGAACAAGAAGTGAGGGAAGTGAGGCAGTACCTGACGGAACAAGTGAACGAGGACCTGCCCAAGGAAGTGATGAAGGAACTGGAAGCCTTGGAAGCCCGGGTGAAGAAGATGTGAGGCACCTGGAAAGGGAACACACCTGCTCTCCGGAAGAAAAGAGACCAAAGACACACACCCTGCACCTCCTGTGGGAGATGGAGGAGATGACAGGGAGCTTGTTTACAAAATGTCCCTTCCCCACTTCTTTCCAGCTACTCTGGCCATTCAGGAGACGGCCATCTTGTTTCGTTGGCCATGAGGCGGCCATCTTGCCTCCTAGGAAACATGAGCCGCGCATACTGCTTTCTTTATTTTCTTGATCTGCTTTGCTTCCCCTTTCCTTTGCCGCTATCCTCCTCTGGTTGTAGGGTGGAAGTGACCCGCCATCTTGTTCCACCAGCTGCCCGTTGGTTCTCGTTTGGGTCTACGTTCCGTGTCTGTGTGCCATCTTTGTTCTCGAGTGGCTCTTGACCTTTCGTAGAATGCCTTTCCCTCCTTCTAGAGAAAGACTTTTACATTGCAAAAAAAGATGATGGAAAGCCTTTTGGGGAAAGGGACACCCCAGGCTAGCTTGCGGCACGTCCTCAAATCTTAACTTGCTGCCTCTAACGCAGCTTTGGGTTATGGATGTGGAACCAGTTGTTTGCCAGCCAGGATGGCTGTACTGCCAATGGGTCTTCAAAGGAGAAGTCATTTCTTTAACGCCGAGAAGCTTTTGCCCCTTCAAATTTTGCTGGACTACAACTCCCATCATCCCTGGCCATTGGCCACGCCGGCTGCGGCTTATGGGGGTTGGAGTCCTGCAATGTCTGAAATGGCTTCCCTTTCGCCACCCCTGCCTTAGTAGAACCTCAGGACCAGCCTTCCTATTTGGTAGCTCTAACTGAATCACAGAACTGTAGGGACCCCAAGGGTCATCTAGTCCAACCCCCTGCAACGCAGGAGTCCCGGCTCAAAATCCCTGACAGATAGCCATCCAAACTACTTAGAAGCCTCCAGTGAGAGACCTGAACAAGTAAGTGCTAATCCTTTGCTTCCAGGCCGATTGCTAACACTTGACACCAACTGGAACACAACGGAGGCCACATCCATGAATTTGCCTAGCCTCTCCTCCTATTTCTTTCGGTTGATAAACAAACTTAAGACGCTGCCTTAGTCTGACCCATTAGCCTTATCTTATCCACCGACAGTTAGTTGCTTTTGAGAGAAGCCTTTGCTGATCAGCGAGGGATGCCAGGATTCATCCCGGGGACCTCTTAGCACACACGCCACTGAGCTTACGTGGCTCCTATGAATGTACTATGCTCCCTTGGGAATCCGTTCCGCGATCTTTTTAGCTGGTGTGAGGTTTCATGCCAACGCCTGCCCTTCCTCCCAAAAACCCCTTGGCTGTTTAAACCCACATTTCCCCCTCTTTCGGACCTCCTTTACATTGGCTTACTTGAACAGCACACATAAGGGACCAATCTCATGAGGCCCGTAAGAGATTGTAGGGCATTTGACAACATCATACTTTAACCACCCAATATGTGGTGCTTCCCGCTGGATTTATGGTTTGTAAATCAGGAAATGGGGAAGAAGGTTTCGACGGTTCTTCCAGCGCTGAAGAGCAAACCTTTGCACTTCAAATGTCCACAAGAATGTAGGGAGAGTCTGCTGGATCACGCCAGTGGCTGATCTCCTCCAGCATCCTGTTTTCACAGCAGCCAATCAGATGGTCTTGTGGTGGGCGGGATCCACAAGCAGGAGTACCCTCCCCTCCTCTGGTTTGTCTTTCTTGAGCCCAAGACGCCAATTGCTGTTTCGGTTCCAAGTTTACCAGAGTTGTACTTTGTACAATCAGCCTCTAATCCCCACACTTATCTAGCTTCAAACCTGCGAATGGGGTGTGTGAGGCGGAATGCGACTAAACCATCAAGCTCATTGCCAAAACCGTAATTTCGCTGCCTGCCTTTGAAATCTCCTAAGTGAAGCGGGCAACACCCTTTTGGAGCTTGAATCCTCTCTCTGTGTGTTGTGGGGGCTGCGAAGTCAGAACGTTTCACGGCATGATGGCAACTCAGCCCAGTTCGTTTTCTGAAAGCCCAACAAGCCTTATTACTCAATCTCCACCATCATCTCCAGCACAGCAACCGTTCGATACCCAAAAATGGTTCTACCCAACTCCAACTTCAGATTTGCTCGTTCCCCAGAAAGTAGTTGTCTGCCAAGTAGGTGTGGGACAATTAAATTCCCGAGCAAACAAGTCAACCTTCTCCAGAAGACTTATACTGTACGCCCATGTTGGCTTTTGGGTAAATTAACAACTCAGAGACACACTTTATAGTTCACCCACCCATCAGACGCCAGCCAGAGAGAGTTCTGGTCCTGGATTGGGGAGACGCTGAATCGAATCTTTCCTCCATTACGTTGCTCATGGCAGAGCCTTGGATAAAACTACTCTCAGCTTCACCTACCCCTCAGGGTTGTTGTTAGGACACGTGAGATAAGAACAGCATCCTTTGTGGGCTAAAATATGCTACTCAAGTTAAACTTGTTGCCCGCCTTTGGTTTTATATTTGGTCAAGGTTTCGGTTTCCCGTGGCCATAACTCCACCATCGACCTTCTTCAGAATTCAGCTAGGACACTGTTTACCTAACTTGCTCTGTCTGTCTCAACATTCGATTGCTAACATTCCCCACCGGAGCATTTAGAATTACCGTGAACATTGAGTGACATCACAGCAGTGCAGCCAATAGCTAGAGGAGGTTTTTGCACACAACAAGGCAGCTTTTCGCCTATTACACATATTGGGATGTCTGATGAGAGAAGTGAGTTACATGACGTGAGTCCTCACTCACCAAACAGCCATGTGAGTCTGTTACAGCAAATAATTCCGCCTGCTGGTTATCAGATAAGGTTTGTTGTTGTTTTAACTGGTGCTCAGTGTTATAATTTTAATTTTCCCCCTCTTCTTTACATTCCTATATGTGGGTTACAGTTGGTAGAATCGCCCCCTCTGTTGTTCTGAATACACTTTGCCTACATTTTAGGGAATTAACATATGCAAATGATTAATGGGATTTTATAGTTCTTCCCCTCCATCCCTGGTAGAAGTGACAGTCTTTCAGGGGGGTGTTGGGGAAAGTGAGCAAGGAGGGCAGAAAAGAAGGAAATTTGGTATGGCTACACTTTTACTGGTGGAATTTCAACCAGAAGTGAGGCAGCAACTGGAAAGAAACTTGGAGTGTGAGCTCGCTATTTGACTGCAGCTTAATTTTTTATTTTTTAATACACACCCAATCAAATCAAATGCACATTATTCTGTTAATAACAAACATGAATGAGAATAAAAATATCAACAAATAAATGGAAGTGAGCATTTTAAATCAATGGCCTGTGCAAGGTCCCATGTTAACGGAGAATATTCAGTAGGTTGGTGTGTATCTATGCACGATGAATTTTCAAAGTGTGTTGCAGACACGTCCCCAACACCAACATCAAACCAGTATGAAATGCTGAGTTGGTAGCTGCAGTATTATTGACGTGGCGCAGAACCAGTCAGGCACACTTTTATAATTAAACAAAATTAACAACACATTATTCTAAAATATAAGGCACGACAGGGTGAACACTATACTTCAGCTTCTTAAAAGACTTGTATTTTCTGCAATAAGGTTACTGTATCTTTAAATGACAATTGCAGAGGTTTACATAAGGCCGGCTGATAAAACTTGGTTCCTAGCCCTGTTTAATTTGCAAGCCAATTTCCCTTGGGCCGTGGGTGGGGTACAAATAAATGATGATGATGATGATGTTAGCCTCAATCCATATCGATCCTGCAGTATCTTGAGAAATACTTGTTTGACGCGCTGTCCCTGAAACCGGATCACATCCAATTGAGAACGAACGCTGTGTTCACTTTGCAGGTAAGCGGAGGTGTGTACATCCGAGGCAGCTGCTGAGCATGCCCAGAATGAATTTCATATCCAGTGTGCAAGGCAGTGTACAAATGAGAGTCAACCTTGCTGTGTTTTAAGCTGCTGCCATGTACACAGCCATAGTCTGAATGCAGCACCATCAGTATGTGTGGTGCTTTAAGCAGCACAAGAGGGCAAGGTCCCTGCCCTGAAGAGCTTACAATTTAAAAGTTGAGATAGGGGGCCAGTATATGAAGGGAACAGGGAAGGAAGTAGCCAATGGCTGGGGCACGGAGTGGTAGGGTTTTTAGCTGAAAGCGCCACTAGGCTTCTGCACACAGAGTTTGGCAGGATTCCAAAGGAGTTAGAGCATTCACACGTGCAGGTAACGCGTGAATACGTTTTGTGGGTCAAGAGATACTTAAGGCGCCCAAGACGAGCGGCACATTTTGCATGAGGGCAGGGCAACAAAAGGCTCTGATTAAAGACGGGGGTAGCCGGTCTACAAACCGAAGCTATTTGATTTTGAAACACCTGTGTTTACACTATAGAACTCGTAACCTGCCTTAGCAACGTCAATCATTTCACCAATGTCCAATCAGAGAGTAAGCCACTGCCCCGCCCCTCCCTGGAGCCCGCCTCTAGCCCGAGACGTCAATCATCCTGCTCTGACGATAATGGCGGAGGTTACGCAACTAGCTCGAGCAATCGATCAAGCTACCGGGAACCAATCCGAGGGCGCCCCTTCGGCCAGCTGCCCGCCTTTCTTGCGAGTCATCCGCTTGCTCTGTCCAATCGGCGGCTCACTCACCTTATCGCCTAGTTTATCGCTTAACGGTTCTTTCCCTGCCCCTCGTCTTAAGCGAGGAAGGAGCCTCAGCAGCCAATCAAGGAAGAGCAAGTCTTTTTAAAGCCCCGCACTCTATCCCACGTGGGGTGGTGAACGGTGGCCAATCAATTCTCAGCCGGCGCGGCCCGCCCTATCTCACTTCTCCACTCCGGTTAGAGGCGGCTGTCGCCTTAAGAAGTAAACAAGGCCTCGCGCAGCGGCCGTTAGAGGGTGAGGAGGGTCTCGCGCTCCCGGAAAAGGTGGGGGGCAGGCTTTTGATTGGACAAGGTGGCCGCGCGGGGAGGGGGGAAGAGCAGAGGGGAGCAGTTCGGTAAGAGCCAAGGTTAAACGCGAAAGGCGTCCTGATTGGTTGGGACGAGCGGGCAGTTGGGACAGAACGTTGCGGGGGGTGGCGGCTGCGGCGGCGGCAACTGAGCAAGAGTGTCCCTGCTCTATGGCGTCTGTTGATTGGAGGAGCCGTGAGCAACGGCCATGCCCATTGGCGGAGAGGACTCAGGTGTCTGAAAAAAGTACTTTAATGGGTTCAGCAGGTCTACGAGCCCTTGTTTGGTTGCCTGGGGCTGTGGTTATATTCACGGGGTGGGTGGCTGGCTGACGTCTAGATAAGGGCACCTCGATATGGGAGCTGAGGAGCCCTTTCAGTATTGGAGGCTGTGTTTGGTGAAGATGAAAAGGGGGTGATTTGGGGGGGGGCGTATGGCTATGGGAAGCAGTGGGCGTCCCATGGAAACAAATGAGGGGAATGTTTGGCTTCTGGATGTGGGGTTAAAGTCTGCTATAGTGAGAAGCTGTGATACAATTTTTTAAAGAGCAATACTTTTAAAATATTTAATGCTGTACTGTTTTTAACATTTGATTGGGAGCCGCCCAGAGTGGCTGGGGAAACTCAGCCAGATGGGCAGGGTATAGATAATAAATTATTATTATTATTATTATTATTATTATTATTACTTCTGAGTGAGGATAGATTTGATTGGTTAGAGGCAGGGAATCCTTCATGCAAAGAAGAACGAACGCTGCTCTCTCTCCCTTCTCGCCCCCCCCCCCCGTACTGCGTACAAAGTTCTGCAATTAGTGGCTCAGGATTTTCCTTTTCAGGAAGGACTTGCTCCCTCCGTTTGGTTCCTGAGCTCCAGGAAGTGAAGAACACACCGGACACGTACCGTGAAGAATGCCTTAAGACATGGGCTCCCGCAGTAGTAGCAACGCTGGATCGGGGGGCCGGGATAACCAGGGGAGCTGGTCTCGAAGGGACTCGGGGATACTGCGCAGCGAGGAAGAGGACGACGAGGATGTGGATCTGGCCCAGGTATTGGCATATCTACTGCGCAGGTAACTCACACCCCCGCCCCACTTTTTAGTCAAATTAGGGATATGAGGGATGCCTCTCTGGCAGCGGATGGTGTTTCAAGACTCGTGCAGAATCTCAAGGCAAGACGAGGAAGGGAATTTGTTATGCCTTTTCTGTCTGGTCCATTAATCTGGACAAAGAGAACTCAGTCCTCTCAGTAAGTGGAATCTGCTGGCGTGGAGACTCATGAGACCCTACTGGAAAATCCAGTCTCAGCTGATTTCTCACAGAGCTAGGATTTTGAAGATATGTGTGTCTGGGAATGAATTCGTGCATGGATTCAAGGAGATGGGATGGTGATTAAGGATCCAGGGAGCATAACTGAGTGTACAGACTTCCTTGACGCCTTGTTAAAAAACACAGAAGCAAAATAGTTTGGAAGTGTGGAAATAAGGGTCACAGTCCAGGTTTATGTTTTACAAATCAGCCGGGATGCAGTCTCAGTTGTAAGGGGGTTGTACCAGAATTTAACTGTGTATTGCTGGATCTCAGCATGTGCCATGGCTGCTTTTCTAAAAGTAGAGGGGTTTTTGTATTTTCTTGTGCAGAAGTTGTTCAGGGCCATACTTCTTTGTATGCTCATGATGTTAAAATTCTCAGTTATCTACTTATTGCGCAGGATGAGATGATCCAAAGTTTTGACGCATAACATCATAGTTTTATAAATTTATTCAAGAAAAGTGAAGGTTTCCTCATCTGTGGCTTCTTTATCCCTGTTTCTGATGTCACCTTACTTAGGCCGCAAAACACTTCAGAATACTTTAAAAATATTTATAGCCAACTGTACACCAAATATTCTGGTTGGCTTTGTCCAATTATGCATGCACAAAAGAGATTCCTGATACCGTTTTGATAGTAAGCTTTTTGGGTGGTTAAGACAAAAGGAGGTTGTGGAGTGCTCCAAAAGTACCCCTCTAAAATAGGTGAATGAATGAGCAGTAAAATGGCAAGTGCAATTCAATGCACAGAAGTATAAGTGATGCACATTGGGGCAAAAAATCATATCTTCACATATACAGTTAGGAGGATTAAGCTTCTGGTGACTATCCAGGAGATAATTGGTCGTAGTGGATAGTTTGGTGAAAACGTTGGCCCAGAGTGTGACTGCTGTGAAAAGGTGATTGCATGTTAGGGGTTGTTTGGAAAGGAATTGAAAATCAGGCTGCCAATATCTGTAATGACCGCTCTTAGAATTCTGTGTGCAGTTCCCTCACCTCAGAAAGGATACTGTAGAGCTGGAAAAGCTTCAGAAAGGGGCAAGAAAAATGATTCTGGAGTTGGAGCAATTCACCTATGAGGAAAAGTTGCAACACTTGGGGTTTCTTAGTTTAGAAGGAAGAAAAGCAAGTAAGCAAGCTGGGGACGTGATAGATGCGTATACAATTATGTATGGTGTGACGAATAATACTACAATCCAGAGGCATCCAACGAACTGAATGTCAGAAGATTCAGGGCAGACAACTTCTTCACAATTACCGTATTTTTCGCACCATAGGGCGCACCGGACCATAGGGCGCACCCAGTTTTTAGGGGGGGAAATCAAGGAAAAAAATATTCCCCCCCCCAGCCCCAAAGAGCAGCGTACAGGCTGCACACAACCTCTCCCTGCCGGAGGGGTTGCGTGCAGCTATGGAACAAGCCAAGGCAGCAAGCGGGATGGATCCCGCTCGCTGTTTTGGCTTCCCCTTTAGCCCCGTGCAGCCTCTCCTTGCCGGGAGACGCTGCGCAGGGCTAAAGAAGCCATAGCCCCGTGCAGCCTCTCCCTGCCGGAGGGGTTGCGCCGGCTATGGCAAAAGCCTGCATTCACTCTATAGGACGCACACACATTTCCCCTCAATTTTTGGAGAGGAAAAACTGCGTCCAATAGAGCAAAAAATACGGTATGTAATTCTGTCCCACAAGAGGTGGTGCTGGTCACCAATTTGTGTGGCTTTAAATGAATTTGAGGCTGTCAATGGCCACTATCCTGAAGCCTGTGTTGTAGTACTACTTTGGGAGGCCTTGTGCCTCTGAATACCAGTTCCTGGAAACCGCAGGAGGTGAGGATGCTGTTGGGCTCAAGTTCTTCTTGTGGGTTTCCCATTGGGGCACCTGGTTGGCCATTGTAAGAACAAGATGCTGGACTAAATGGGCCTTTGGTGTGATCCAACAAGGCACTTCTTATGTTCTCACGCCAGTCTTGTTTCCTGAACTTTTCAGCCTTTGGATTGTTTTTGGAGCCTGCCATCTACTCAAGATTGACCCTATCGTTGGACAGTGATGTAGGAGCCTTAGACAGCAGGATATTCTCTCCATAGTTTATGTTTAAAATTTGCATCTCTGTTCCCATCTCTCTTAGTTGGCACACCCCTAACCTGATCCTGAGCTGGGTAGGCGTCAGTTGAAATCATTCCTTGGCTGTTGTATTAAAACTTCAAAAGCTGCTTAGTGAGCACCTTCAGAGAACAGGAAACAAATTTGGGGGCTGCCTCTCTCCATTCCCTCTCTGTGAGTTGTGATGTGGGGAGGGGCAAAATGAATTTGTAATTCCTAATACTTTCCCTTTTTCTCTCTAGAGGACAATTTCACTTGATGCAGGGCGGGGGAGCAGCCAGTGTCCGTCTGGTCCAGACACTCTCGGATTCGGACGACGACAATGACAGTGCCTGGGAAGGGCGACTTGGAAATCACTACAAACCTCCAGGTACTGGCCGGTAACTTGTTTTAATGTAAGAGAGTCTGAGGAAAATGTGAGGACGCCATCTGAGTATATCGGGCAACAGGGCAATTGGGGATCTCGTTCTCAACCTGTCCGATCTTCCTCTCTTTCTTTTACTTGCAGTGGATTTGACGCCAGACACTCACGACCTGGAGTGCAACGAGATCAAAACACACATCCAGTTGGCAACAGGCAGGCTGGGCTCGGGACAGACTGAGCATAGCATCCCTCGACTGCTTTGCAAGGTGCCTGTTCGCTTCTTGGGAATGCCAATATTAGGCTAGGAAAACAAGTGGTTCTCGTAGCTTAAAGATGCAGAGATCCACTTGAGGGTGGGGCTGTCTGGAGAGCAGATCTTTCAGTGTATGAAAACTGTCGGCAGAGCCTTGTTGAATTTTCTTTTCTTTTTTTTCCTTTTCTTTCCTTCCACCACAGAGGGAGCGCGGCCTCTGCCACAACAGCAGCTTCTCTCGTGGGGAGTGCTCCCGAGTGGCGTCACAGTGAGTATTTGGAAGAGAAGGCCTGGTGCGGTGGGTGAGATAATGATTTTAGGGGAAGAACCCTTTAATAACTCAGACTTTGCTCTTCTTCCAGCTTTCTCCCCAACCACTTGTCCTTCACTGATTCCTACTCCCAGAAGGCGTTCTGTGGGATTTATTCCCGTGATGGAAAGCTTTTTATGTCCGCTTGTCAAGGTACTTCATAACACATCATAGTATTTGGCTTTTTTGTTTTGTTCTGCTTTTCTGTTTTATTGTATCAATGCATACTCTATTATAGTCATATACAGGATAATAAGAAGGGGAAAATAACATAAGATATATGTAAATTAATATTAGTGTAGCAGTTGGTTTTTAAACAATCCCTGCATCAGATCAGCTTCCGTCCTTGGCACTGAGGGCATCCTGGAATTCTCTTGTCTTGAAATTTCCTGTAGCGCAAGTGTTTGTGGTGTTTTGGGTACCAAGTGTCCTAGAATGCTGTCCTTCTGACCAGGAATGCTTTCTTTGCATTTTGGGAAACAGACAAGTGGCATTGTGGGTGGGCCCTGCTTCAAAACCTCTTAGTCCTCCATAAGATCCTGTGGAGCTTCTAATCCCCAGATACCCAAGCGTAGAATGATTTATTTATTCATGCAAAAACACCATTGCTGCTTAGTTGGTATTGGTGTTCCAAGGAAGAAGGAAAAAATCCTCTTATCCCATTGGAAAGGACAGTGTCGAATGTCCTCAAAGTTGGGTCCTTCAGACAGATTGATCTGGATGATTTGCATCTTTACAGGGGTGCCCTCCCATCTCTTACTAATCCCAGATTCCCCTTGCCAAGATCAAAGGCTTAAAAGGCTGTGTTCTGTTTTCCAACAGCAGCTGTAGCTCAACAAAGAAAGTCTTGCAAGGCATGAATGGGGAAAGTGTGTCCCTTCCACCACTTTGGGTTGGACTGCAACTCCCATCATCCCTAAGCAGACACCATTCTGGCTGCTGCTGCTGCTGGGAGTTGAAGTCTTGGGGGGGGGGTTGGTCCACAGGTTTCCCATCCCTGATGCAAGCTTAACACCTTGGTGTTTTTGCCTCTGTGTTAAAGGTCCTAGTAGATGAGGATGCATTGACACATGGTAATAATAATAATAATAACAACAACAATAATAATAATAATAATAATAATAATAATAAATTTATACCCCGCCCATCTGGCTGGGCTTCCCCAGCCACTCTGGGCGGCTTCCAAAAAAATATTAAAATACTGTAATACATCAAACATTAAAAGCTTCCCTAAACAGGGCCTGCCTTCAGATGTCTTCTAAAAGTCTGGTAGTTGTTCTTCTCTTTGACATCTGATGGGAGGGTGTTCCACAGGGAGGGTGCCACTACCGAGTAGGCCCTCTGCCTGATTCCCTGTAACTTGGCTTCTCGCAATTAGCACGCTTGCTGATTTCTCTGTTCCTTTCCCCACACTTCCAACCCCCCCCCCCGCCACTTCAGACCAGACAATCCGCTTATATGACTGCACTTACGGAGGCTTCCGGAAGTTCCGGAGCATCAAAGCCCGGGATGTTGGGTGGAGTGTCCTGGATGTTGCCTTCACTCCGGACGGGGCTCATTTCCTCTACTCCAGCTGGTCAGATTACAGTGAGTGGGGTTGGCATCTGGGAAGGGTGGTGGGGGGGGGTGTCACATCACAGTCCTTGACCCCGCAGGAACTGTTAACTCTGATGCCCTTGACCTTCCCTCCCCCTCTCCTTACAGTTCACATCTGCAACATCTATGGCGAGTGTGATACCCACACAGCACTGGATCTGAGGTAAGGAGGGCACCCAGCAGCCACCCTATTTGACTAGAGAGACTCCTGGAGTGGTTTCTAACTCTCTCCTCCTTTCCACAGGCCTGACGAGCGTCGCTTTGCCGTCTTTTCCCTCGCAGTCTCCTCCGATGGAAGGGAGGTGCTTGGCGGGTACGTTAGCCTTTTGCCCAGTCCCTTTACCCCCAGCGCATAGCACCGGTTAACATTTTATCCAGGGGTGTGGAACCTTTCTTTTTAAATAAAAACCTGCAGGGGTCCGCAATCCTTTCTGGACAAACTTCCAAGGGCCACTTGCCATCTGCAGATGGGGCTAGAGGCAAACAGCAACGAAGCGGCAACTGTTTCCTTTGTACAGCAGGCTACTCAAACTCCAACATCCCACATTCAAGAAGACATTCCAGTCAGGAGCAAAGCACTTTGGTGGTGGTGGGAAATCAGGGCCATGAGGGGTGGCTTTCTGAGGGCCAGATAGTAAGTCCAGGGGCCACATTTGGCCGTTGTGCCTGAAGTTCCCTACCCGTGACATTGTCTAAGGCGACACCTGGACTTGGCCTAGGCAGACAAGATTTGGGTGCTTCTAAAACACAGATCTTCTGCCCTCTCTCCCATCCCTTATTTATTTCTGCTGTTTACGTACCATTTAATTGGCAAAGTTTCTAAGCGGTGTACAGAAAAAAAATATTAAAAAGCATATAGTGGGTAAAATCAATTAAAAGTAACTGTAAAAAAAAAAACCCCGAGGAAACTTCTTGAAAATTCCTCCCGGAATAGAAACATCTCTGTCATGTGCCTGAAGCTTAGCAGGGAGGGGAGGGCTGTCTGATACTGGTCTTTTTGGCCAAGAGGATTCTGGGCGTCTGTGCCATGTGGCTCTCATTCCATGTGGCCCCTGTGGAGCGAAAGGCAAGGCGGTGAAGCCCCTCCCATCAGCCTGGCTGGGGCCAGCTGCCCTCCCTTCCCTGTTGGTGCCTAAAGGAAGCAACACGGACCCAAGTTGTGCAATGTTACATTTTGTAAGCAGCCTTGGGGGCTTTTTAAAAGGTGAAAGTCAGGGTGGAAATACTCCAATTCAAGGGTGAAGTGTTGGAAATGCTTCCGAGGCATGCCTTTCTCCTGTCAAGGTGCTGCCTTAGGGTCCATTGACCAGTGTGGCTTCAGTGTCTCTTCCCACCCCTCCTTCCTTGTGTTTATGTCTGTTCTTCCACCCACTCAGTTTTGGTTTTAAACCTAGGGCCAACTATGGCTGTGTCTACGTGTACGACATGGAGCAGAATAAGCGGACGCTCAAGGTACTTATGTTTTGGACCCTGCCACTCCTCTGTTGGGCCTCTCTGTTCCATGTCTCTGGCCTCACCCACTTCCTGTTCCTCTCTCCCTGGGTCTTAGAAAGTGTGGCTGTTATGCGTGTGTGTGTTCTGTGCGCATACACAGACACACACACACAACCTTATTTCCTTTCCGGCCCTTTCAAGATTTCTCTCTGCAAATGAAAGAAAAGCCAAAGACGGTGAAATTAGAAGCAATTTCATAGTCATAATCATAGCAATAATTGCCCAATGACTTGAATGAACTTAAATGATAAAGATGAATATCAAGTCTATATTTATCCTTGAGCAAACCTGACAATATCTCCTCTCTATGAATATGTGTTGTCCCTTTGCATTTCCACTCTAGTCCTTAGCCTAACGTTTCAGCCACTGATTCATTGCAGCTCCTTTTGTTGCTAGCAATAGTCATTTAGCTACTGTTGGAAGGTTCCGGGCTGTTTCGTAGCACATGGGACAGTGGCGGTTCCTTCCACAGTATCCCGACGCAGATAAAAGATTGAGGGGAGCAGTAAAGCATAGCATCACTCCAGCTGTCTGGATTTTTTCCACCCCAAAGCCATAGGGTGGGGATCCCTGGGATGTTGTAGATCAGCCCTTCCAAGCTGGAACTCTCCAGACATTTTGGACTACAATTCCCACCAGTCCCCTCCCCCAACACGTAGTTGTAGTTCGAAATATCTGGCGGACCCTAGCTTGGGGAAGAATGTTCTAGATGTCTTTCCTTTAGCGTCCCACTGCCCATTCTGCCTCACCCCCTTCCCCATTTCTCTGTAGCGTGCCGTGCTTCTCCAAGGTTGGCTGTCCATGTGTGTGTCAGCGTGTGATTCTGCTGCATCGCCATTGAGAATGGTTGCCTTGGTCAATCACATTCCGTGGATGCAGAAATGCACTAAATCAGGGGTGACCAACTCCAAAGAGACTGCGATCTACTCACAGAGTTAAAGACTAGCAGTGATCTACCCACTTTTGTGGAGTTCAAGTCAAAGTTGTTGAGCATTTTTTAGGAAGGAGGAAGGCCCGGTTTTTAGGGGTTTGAAGTTGTTGAGCTTCTTTGGGGGGAGCCAGTGATCTACCACGGGACGCGGGTGGCGCTGTGGGTTAAACCACAGAGCCTAGGGCTTGCCGATCAGAAGGTCGGCGGTTCGAATCCCCACGATGGGGTGAGCTCCCGTTGCTCGGTCCCTGCTCCTGCCAACCTAGCAGTTCAAAAGCACATCAAAGTGCAAGTAGATCAATAGGTACCGCTCCGGCGGGAAGGTAAACGACATTTCCGTGCGCTGCTCTGGTTCGCCAGAAGCGGCTTAGTCATGCTGGCCACACGACCCGGAAGCTGTATGCCGGCTCCCTCGGCCAGTAAAACAAGATGAGCGCCGCAACCCCAGAGTCGGTCACAACTGGACCTAATGGTCAGGGGTCCCTTTACCTTTACCTTTAGTGATCTACCACAGACATCCTGTGAACTACTGGTAGATCATCTACCTGTTGAACATCCCTGCACTAAATGAGGGATGAGCCTGGTGACAGCCAGCCCCCTAACAAAGGGGCTTGGTTCTTTGGGCAAGTTACCATTTATCAGACCAGACTGGTTGTCCATCTAGGTCAGCGTTCCCCACTTGGGCTGGCAGAAAGAGGGTCTTTCCTGTCGCCCCATCAACTGCTCCTTGTTCAAACCGGAGATGCCAGGGTTTAAATTTGGGAAGCAGGTGCCCAGGCCCTGAGCTCCCCTTGAGCCCAGGAGCTTTCGATCCCTCTTGGCTCTCCAGCTCTTGTCTCTCGCAGTACATTAAAATACCATTTTGGTGCCCCCACTGCATGCCAGTGCACACTGGGGCCTGGCATGCCGCAGCCAGCCTAGGTAAAGGTAAAGGGACCCCTGAACATTAGGTCCAGTCGTGGCTGACTCTGGGGTTGCAGTGCTCTTCTCACTTTACTGGCCGAGGGAGCCGGCGTACAGCTTCCGGGTCATGTGGCCAGCATGACAAAGCCGCTTCTGGCGAACCAGAGCAGTGCATGGAAATGCTGTTTACCTTCCCGCTGGAGCGGTACCTATTTATCTACTTGCACTTTGAGGTGCTTTTGAACTGCTACGTTGGCAGGAGCAGGGACCGAGCAACGGGAGCTCACCCCGTTGCAGGGATTCGAAACGCCGACCTTCTGATCGGCAAGTCCTGGGCTCTGTGGTTTAACCCACAGTGCCCCCCGCGTCCCACTCTTAGCTCTCCCATGGAAAATCCTGCTCCTCCCTCTTGCGCTGAGTCCTCTGCCTTCCTCCAGATCGAGTCTCACGAAGACGACGTGAATGCCGTGGCCTTTGCCGACACCAGTTCCCACATCTTGTTCTCCGGGGGGGACGATGCCATCTGCAAAGTGTGGGACCGGCGCACCATGAGAGAGGATGACCCCCGGCCTGTGGGCATCCTGGCTGGCCATCAAGATGGCATCACCTTCATAGACAGCAAAGTAAGGCATCCTTTTCTCTCTCTATCATCGCAGAGGGCAGGAGGTGGAGTCTGATGGGCTTGGAAAGCTTATATAGGCAAACAACCTTGAAACTCCCCCCCCCCAAAAAAAAAAGCTGCTTCGGGATCTCATTTGCAACATGTTCTATGTGATCTGCTTGTTTTTATTAATTTTATCTATTAGATTTATTTACCACCCTTCATCAAAAGATCTCGAGGCAGTTCACAAGATAAAAATACAAGATAAAAACAAAAATAGTTAAAACACGAATAACAAGAAAATAGCCCCTACTCCCACAAACTCATTTAAAAGGCTGTAGAATATTAATCAGCCAAAGGCCTAGTTATTGTGTTTTTATTTATTTATTTATTTATTTATTTATTTATTTATTTATTTACCGCCCTATACTTGGGGGTCTCAGGGTGTTTCACAGAATAAAGTCAACATATAAAACCACAAAATGCATAATAAAAATAAAAACAACAACCCAATAGCCCTCCCCCCAAAAAAACACATTTTAAAAGGGCATAGGATATAAATCGGATCAACCAAAGGTCTGGTTAAAAGGGAATGTTTTTGCCTGGCGCCTAATAGTGTATAATGAAGACACCAGGCAAACTTCCCTGGGGAGAGCATTCCACAGATGGGGAGCCACTGCAGAGAAGGCCCCGTTCTCGTGTTGCCACCCTCCAAACCTCTCGATGAGGCTCACGAAGGAGGGCCTCAGAAGATGATCTCAGGGTCTGGGTAGGTTCATATGGAAAGAGGCAGTCCTTGAGGTATTGTGGTCCTGAGCCGTTTAAGGCTTTATAGGTCAAAACCAGCACTTTATATTGGGCCCAGAAGCTAATTGGTGTTGATACTGTCTGTAAGAAAGATCCACATGGTTCACCTCCACCTTAAGCCCACAGCAGTCCAAGTGAAAACACAGTAGCACCTATATATTTGGCCATGCATTCCTTTAATATCATTTTTACGGGATTCCCATGTTGGGGAGAGGCTAAAAGAGCTAAATTAAGTTTCCTTTAGAGAGTGAGTCTTCTGCTGTGGGACATCTGTACTACAGATATAGTCCTTGGGGACTATAGAGTGTGAAATATTCCTTTAAACCATTGTTCCCCACTCTTCCTCCTAGGGGGATGCCCGATACCTCATCTCAAACTCCAAGGACCAGACGATAAAGCTCTGGGACATGCGGAAGTTCTCAGGCCGCGAGGGGCTGGAAGCCTCCCGCCAAGCCGTCACTCAGCAGAACTGGGATTATCGCTGGCAGCAGGTGCCCAAAAAAGGTGAGTCTTAGAGGATGGGGAAGGAGCGGGGACCCTAAAGCATTGGAGAGGCAGGTCTTACTCTCCTCTAACCCTTCCTCTCTCCTCTCCTTCCTCCCTCTGCCAGCGCGGCGGAAGTCAAAGCTTCCAGGTGACACCTCCCTCATGACGTACCGCGGCCACGGAGTGCTCCACACTCTGATCCGCTGCCGTTTTTCGCCGCTTCATAGTACCGGGCAACAGTACATCTACAGTGGCTGCTCCACGGGGAAGGTGGTGGGTGAGTGGACTCGGGATGTGGGTGGCAGGGATCGGCCAGGGCAGTGCCACGCCGCCCGGAACTGGAAGGGCAGTGCCATGCTGGGCAGCAGTCAGAGGGGTTAAGCTTTGCCTTTTTGAAGGAGTGTGGCGTTTTGCTTGGGTGCAGGATTCGATCTCTTGCTGGCGGGTGGGGGAGAAATCTCTTAAGATGCACGTCCGCACGCACATGAATGTTGTTTGAAAGTCCCTTCCCTTTCGGTATGGAGGACTCAAGGGAGAGGATGAAAGCAAAGAGAGGCCAGGCTGTGTCAATATGCTTGGGCGGTGAGTTGGATAATAAACCCAAGGGGAAGGAAAACACGGCAGAACTGAATGGTTGGTGCATGAAGAAGCTGCCCAAAGTGGCTGGGGCAACCCAGTCGGATGGGTGGGGTAAAAATAAATAAATTGTTGTTGTTAAGAAGCTGCTGCTGCCTTTGCTCCATGAGCCAAATTTGCCCTGGCTAGGGTTAGTTTGACCTGTGAGACAATTCCCCCCCCCCCCCAGCCACGACCACCCAATCCACATGTGGCTTCATACAGTGCTAGGTGTGGGACAGGTAAAACTGCAAATGCAAAGGAACAGTTGGCAGACTTGACAGGGGTTTCAATTTGATCTGTGTAGAGAGGAAAGAAATTCCTTTGCAGACCATCGTCAGTCTGGTCTGCAAAGGGAAACCCTTCACTTGTTCTCATGGAGATGTCTAGTTCTCCACCACCTGTTTCCTAGAGGGATCTTGGAAGCCTCCCATTGTTCCGACTATATGCTGTGGCCCTTAAATTTTCACTCAGTCTCACCCCAGTGTGTGAACTTGAAGACTTGCAAGCTCCTTGGGGCAGGGACCTAAATGGCACTATAAAAATAATCAATAATACAAAGTGTGGGCAGGTCCAGTGCTGACATCTAAGGGATAAATGGGACACGGGTGGTGCTGTGGGTTAAACCACAGAGCCTAGGACTTGCCAATCAGAAGGTCGGCGGTTTGAATCCCCGCGACGGGGTGAGCTCCCGTTGCTCGGTCCCTGCTCCTGCCAACCTAGCAGTTCGAAAGCATGCCAAAGTGCAAGTAGATAAATAGGTACCGCTCCGGCGGGAAGGTCAATGGCATTTCCATGCGCTGCTCTGGTTCGCCAGAAGCGGCTTAGTCATGCTGGCCACATGACCCGGAAGCTCCCTCGGCCAATAAAGTGAGATGAGCGCTGCAACCCCAGAGTCAGTCACGACTGGACCTAATGGTCAGGGGTCCTTTAAGGCAGTGTTCCCCAACCTTGGGCCTCCAGCTGTTTTGGGACTACAATTCCCATCAGCCTTGACCACTGGTCTTGCTAGCGAGGGATGATGGGAGTTGTAGTCCAAAAACAGCTGGAGGCCCAAGGTTGGGGAACACTGCTTTAAGGGAGAAATAGTGGTATCTGGAGCATCAATTCTTGCTGCAAGAGAGGATAGATAGCCCTTCTGATACTCCCCCGCTGCTATGGGAGGAGTGGGTGTTGTGGGGCCGGTGTGTTGCCAATGCTTCTCTGTGCTCCTTTCCCTTCCTCCAGTATACGACCTCCTGAGCGGCCTGATCGTGACAAAACTGACCAATCACAAGGCTTGTGTCCGTGATGTCTGCTGGCACCCCCACGAGGAGAAGATCGTCAGCAGCTCGGCAAGTACTGGGAGCGAGGGAGTGGTGGGGCGAGGTGCTTGTGTGGTTAAGATGAATTGCTGGCGCCTCTTTCCTCTCGCCCAGGAACTTGTGTGTCTTCCCTGCCAGTAAGGTTGTGATGGCAAGGATGAAATTCTTCTCCTTCTCTGTCCTTTTCTGTGGTTGTTGCTGCTCGTCTTTTCCTTCTCAACAAACCCATCTGGCAGCGCCGCTTGACTAGATAGGGGCCCCCTCCTTGCAGTTTGAGGCGTGGTGGGTGAATCCAAAGGAGAAGGGGGTCTTCTGACTGGGGTGCCCAGACTGAAGAATGGCACACCCAGAAAGTGCGCTTGATCAATTTCAGTGGCTGGCGAAGACTCACTTTATTCTAGCAAGCTTTAATCAGCCTCTGGTGTGTTAACCGTGGCTTTTCGCCATCCTGCTATTGGGTTATATTTATGATTTTGCATTTTATGAATTGTAGTTGTGAGCCGCCTTGAGAACCCTTAGAAGAGAGATGTTGAAATAAGTACAGTGGTACCTCTGGTTACATACGCTTTGGGTTACACACGCTTCAGGTTACAGACTCCACTAACCCAGAAATAGTACCTCGGGTTAAGAACTTTGCTTCAGGATGAGAACAGAAATCGGGCCCCGGCGGCGCGGCAGCAGCAGGAGGCCCCATTAGCTAAAGTGGTTCTTCAGGTTAAGAACAGTTTCAGGTTAAGAACGGACCTCCAGAACGAATTAAGTACTTAACCCGAGGTACCACTGTAATGGCAAAGTGTAGCATTTACAGTCTGTTGGGTTGTAGGCAAACCCATTGGCATTCACATGTGGGAGGAGCTGCCATCTTCCCTGCCCGCCCCCCCCCCCCCAGCATTTAATGACATGGTGCGAAATGTATTTGCTGCCCATTGTTTTTGAAACTGGTTTGGGACCCAAAATAGCAGCATTCCCTTTGAAAAATAAATAAGTAACTAAACCCAGGAAACAAAACAAAAGCCAATAGCCAGAGCAAAATGTTAACCGGCCTTCCCCAACTTGCTGCCTTCCAAAGGTTTTGCACTGCGACTCCTATCGGCGCCAGCCTTGCTGCAAGACGTTTGGGATGGGGAGAGCTGTAACCCCAAACATCTGGAAGGTACCAGAAGGGGAAGGCCTCTCTTACGCCGTTTCCGTACCTGCCAGCCCATGCCGCCATAATCTCAACTGGGGAATAAGCAGCAACCTCTGCGGAGATTGCCCAGGTGTATTTTATGTTGGCAGTGCAGCCAACATTGGCACAGCGATCTAGTGCAAATACAGTATAGCGAGATAAGGGAGCACTTAAAGCAGGGTCTGTTCAGCTGAACTTGGATTGCAAGGTGGGTTCCTGTTTGGGCGCAAGAGCCCTTACGAAGTATCTGGGCTGCAAGA
Source organism: Podarcis vaucheri (assembly GCF_965113315.1). Lineage (NCBI taxonomy): Eukaryota > Metazoa > Chordata > Lepidosauria > Squamata > Lacertidae > Podarcis > Podarcis vaucheri. The sequence goes on along the minus strand of NC_138751.1, from coordinate 6,672,191 downwards.
CCGAGAGTTTTGTAGATGAAATTCAGCCCCTCAATTTGGGCTGGGAGAAAGATGTTCAGTAGAGGAACTGGTTGGTTGTACAGTGGTACCTCGGGTTACATACGATTCAGGTTACATATGCTTCAGGTTACAGACTCCGCTAACCCATAAATAGTGCTTCAGGTTAAGAACTTTGCTTCAGGATGAGAACAGAAATTGTGCTCCGGCGGCGCGGCGGCAGCAGGAGGTCCCATTTAGCTAGTGGTGCTTCAGGTTAAGAACAGTTTCAGGTTAAGTACGGACCTCCAGAACGAATTAAGTACTTAACCTGAGGTACCACTGTACACCTGTCAATGGCTTTGAGCTTTCTGTCAGGATACGTGGGACTTGCTTAGCAAGTTCCTTTATTTATTTGTTTATGCATGCATGCATGCCTAGTGAATTCCAAAGCATTTGGTACACTCAAGGATGCTTTAGCAGTGATGACTATAACCGTCTTTCTCTTTGATCGGCAGTGGGACGGGAACATCCGGCTTTGGGAGTACCACCAGACAGAATACGACGAAGATCCTCGCAGGCCCCCTACCGCCCGAGAGCTGCGCCCCAGACCCTCAAAAGCTTCTGATCAGTAGCCTTTTCTATCTCTGCTCGCCACCATTCTCCAGTTTTGGACTCGCCACACGGTCGAGGGAGTGGGGGGGGGGAGCAAACCAGACCTCGCGCTGCCTGTGGCCTTGGGACATTTGGGTGGGAGGGCGGGCAAACTTCGTTGCGGGCGGTCTGCTAAGTGAAATGTAAACGGGGCTCGGGGCAATGGGCAGCGTCTCGAACACGGGTCTTGGAAAGAGCCAGAATCGGATGACCGGCTGCAAAGGGGGGAAATTTAGGTAAGGAATTGTTAATCTGAACAACAGGCTAGTTTAGTTTATAGCGTCGCTTTAGGGTTCCGTGGGATTGAAATTTACAGTCCCACCCTCTTCCTGGTCTGTCATTTTTAATTTGAATTATTGGAAGGCAAAATCATGGATCATATCCTAACAACTCTGGGATTTAGTTGGCTCTGGGGAACAACAGCTTGTAGACCCCTTCCTTCCTTCCATCCTTCCTTCCTTCCTTCCTTCCTCCCTCCCTCCCTCCCTCCCTCCTTCCCCATGCCACCCCCCCCCCCCCGGTGTGTGTGTGATTGTGTGATTGACTGATCAGCCTTCCACAGAAGTTAGAAAAGAGGGCTTTGCGTTCTTTAATTCCTTCCAGGTGCCATGTTGAGAGCTGAGATGTATCAGAGACTGGGATGTGAGGCCCTTACTCCCTCCTTCTAGGGGCGAGGGATACAGCAAGCCCCCCCCCCCTTTTCCTCTGCCACGGCGGATGTTGGCAGAGTGCGAGGGGGCGTGCCCTCCGTCTCTCACCCAGCAGCAGATAATTAAGGTTCCCTCTTCCCTTTCTAGAACGCACAGGGCACATTCCTTCCTGGGACGCTGCTCCTGGGGACCCTTCGCCATTTGTCTGATTGAGAAATGACAGCGTAGGGGTCATAGCAGGGCTTGATATTTTGCGGGGCGGGGTCTTTGCCCCTGGAAGATGCTGTGTGGTCAGCCCCTTCACTGCCTCCCAGATCTTCCCCATTGCCTCTACTCCCCCCCCCGGCCTTTCTTTTAGTCTCCTCAAGCGGCAGGTGGCTTGAAAAGGGAGGCGGGCGGAAATCCTCTTCTACATCCCTTCCCCAAACTGTATTTCCCCGTTTGCCATGGGGAGCTGGGTGTCCCGGGAGGCCCCCCTTTCTGCCCGCTGGCTCCCCCTCTGGGATACTTCCTGCTCTTCTTCCATTGGGGGGGGGGGGTATCCCATCAGCTGCGCCTCTGATGCTGGAGTGTGATGGTAAGGTTTGTTTTGTTTTGTTTTGAAACAATAAAATATCTGGAGGTTTTTTGTTTTAAGTAGATTGAACCCTGATTCAATCTCTCTCTCTGGTTAAAGAGAGAAGCTGTTTTTTTCCGGAAACCCACTCCCCCCGCATAGAAGGGGGAGGCTTGTACGTCACGGGGTGGGGGTGGGGGGAAGAATCTCTTTCCTGAGATATCTGCACACTTCCATCCAACACGGGTGTCTGTGCAAACTGCAATTGCCGTCAATAAAAGCTGTTGAAATTTTCTTTCTCTTTGTTTCGGTTTTTAAAAAGAGGGGGAGGTTGGGTCTTTGTTTTTTCTTCAACGTGCGTTGGCGCAGCGACACCCCCCCCCCTGTCCCCACCCCAATTTTTCCAGTCTGCTTTGCTCTCCCCTCCTACTCCCGGTCAGCTGCTCACGCCAAACTTGGATTTGATCCCCACACCTGTCGTCGAGGATCAACTCTGGACGACGTTTCTCTCCGCAAGAGTTTTGTCTCTTCCCACCCCCCCACCCACCCACCTCGGGTCGTCCCAAAGCCCAGGAGGGACGGGGGGACTCTGGCATCTCTGGCTTTGCAGGTGGGGGGGATGGCAGAGAGATCAGGGGCCAGGAAGCCCTCCCTGCCGGCCAAGGCGGCCGGCTGGGCCCAAGCCCTTTGCCGTGGCCTGGTCTGTTTCTGGAGCAACCAGTATGCCTGGCTGCTAGGGGTGCCCTGTCTCCGGAGAGCTTACCACCTCTGGTTGGCAGCCGTGGTCATTTTTGGGCCGCTGTTGCAGTTCTACGTGAACCCCCGAGCCATCTTTGCCAACCACCATAACTTCTTCAACATGTGAGTGATCTCGTGGGGTCTTAAAACATGTTTGTGGTTGTGTGCATGGGGGAGGCGGGCGGGAGATAAGCTTGGCTGAAAACAAGGCTTTGTATAGCAGCAATAAATCCCTGGTTCATCCACACCAAATATCCTGGGGTCAAGTGATGGCATCCGATCTCTGACGGCCAAATGCAGCCGTTGACTTGAGTTGCAGGGAATCACTTCCCAAGGGCAGAATACTATCACACCAGGCGCTATTATCCCCAGTACTTTTGAGCGCCGGTTGAAAAACCAGTTGTGCGTTCGGAGCTCAGCATAGCAAAGTTTCCGCAACTGTTAGTTTGGGGGTCAAATGCGTCTCGGTATATCGGAATGGCTGACAGGTCCCAGACATCTCTAAAAAGATTCATATTCCACTATTCATTTTTAATTATTTTTGTTCAAGTTTTCACAATACAATATTATCTGGAACAGATAGAATAAAAAAGACAAGAGGATAGAGAAAAAGGGGACAAGAAAAGGAGACAGAAAAAGAACAGAGAGAGAAACATTAAATATAAAGGGGGGAAACTTCTGATTTTCCGTCATTAGAAAATGATTATTTAAGACATTCAGTCTCCATCTTCTCTGCTTTCTGCTAAGGCAGATTTCTTTTTAGCCAAAATGTCACAGTGCCCTCCATTTCTTCATCCCACGAGAAGCCCAAGAGGGAATCCCCAATTGTTACTATCGGTTATTACTTATCTGTTAGTTCCCACTGCCATTCCTCCGTATTGGGAAATAGCATTTTCCCATCCATGTTCATGTTCACCTTTCTCCCCTGTGGCCACGTATTGGAAAAATATTCTGTATCCCCCCCCCCCCATTCACTTTCCTCAGGCGGGTTATGCTTCGTACGCAGGATGTTTGATGTATTTGGGGTCTTGCCCATCCGTTTGCTTGGGGGCCCTATTTTGGGGGCCAGTTCTCCTGCCTTCCTCCATGGCCCGCAGCTTGGGGTTCCGCTTTTTGAGGTGCTCCACCTTCTGCTCCTCTGCTCTCCCCAATTTGGGCCAAATCCTGCATTGGGGCAGCGGACCGCCTTCCTGCCCCACCCTGCTAACTTTCCTCTGTTCTTGTTCCCTCGCAGAAAGTTTGTCCGGTCGGCTTGGGGCTGGACGTGCATTTTCCTGGGCGGCTTCATCCTTTCGGTGGTTTACCTGGCAACCCACCGGGTTCTGCTCACATTGAGGCACCTCAGCCGCCTGGGCGTGGGGGCCGGGCTCTGGCTGGGAGCCACAGAGACCTTCCTCCTCATCGAAAACCTCACCGGCTACTGTTTTGACCCCGTGCCCGAGGGCATCCTGGTGAACAACCTCCCGGACAAGTGGACGTGTTTGCACGAGGGCCATACGTGGCACGGCTACGACGTCTCAGGCCACACTTTCCTGCTGACCTTCTGCTGCCTCCTGATGGTGGAGGAGACCTCCGTCTTCCGCCGCTACCTGGCCCAGGGCCACCCGGCCGGCGTCCCCCTGCGCCTCATCTTCCTCCTCAACGTCTTCCTCCTCGCCCTGTGGAACTTCCTCCTGGCCTGCACGGTGGTCTACCTCTACGACTACAGCCACAAGGTGGTGGGCGCCGCCATCGCCACCCTCTGCTGGTTCCTCACCTATCGCGGCTGGTACCGGTGGCGCTGGTCTCCCGGCCGGCCGGGAACGGGCCTCTTTGTCAAGGGGAGCCCCGGGGAGGCCAAGAAACGGAACTGAGGCCCCCCCACCCCAGAAGGCAAAGGAGAACAACCAAGGGGTTTCTTCTCCCCCCCTAGAGACAAATAAAGATGAGGCCTGCTCTGTTCTCTAGTTGTTGTCCTGTGTGTGGTTTTTTTGGGGGGGGCTTGAAATTCAGACTACAAATGTAAGGTAAAGGGACCCCTGACCATTAGGTCCAGTCGTGGCCGACTCTGGGGTTGCGGCGCTCATCTTGCTTTATTTGCCGAGGGAGCCAATACAGCTTCCAGGTCATGTGGCCAGCATGACTAAGCTGCTTCTGGCAAACCGGAGCAGCGCACGGAAACGCCGTTTACCTTTCCACTGGAGCACTACTTGCACTTTGACGTGCTTTCGAACTGCTAGGTGGGCAGGAGCAGGGACCGAACAACGGAAGCTCACCCCGTCGCAGGGATTCGAACCGCCAACCTTCTGATCGGCAAGCCCTAGGCTCTGTGGTTTAACCCACAGCGCCACCCGTGTCCTCTGTGGTTTAACCCACAGCGCACCCCAACCAATGTAGCGGGTACTCAAGTTTCAAGACTTAATCCTGTGTGCAGGTGGCGGACCCAAATTGTACCACTTCCCATGATTTGAGTGTTTAAAAGTGTTGTAGAATCGGATGGTACCCCAGGTCATCTAGTCCAACCCCCTCCAAGGCAGGATTTTTTGGGACTCGAATCCACAGCCCTGAGATGTAGGAGTCTCACGTTCTGCTGACCTATCCCAGCTTTAAATAGTTCCCCCCGTTACATCTAAAATAGTTTTCCTTTTTTTGTATGCTACATGTTTATTTAGATTTGTTTTTAATACAGTGGTACCTCGGGTTACAGATGCTTCAGGTTACAGACGCTTCAGGTTACCCAGGCTAACCCAGAAATAGTACCTCGGGTTAAGAACTTTGCTTCAGGATGAGAACAGAAATGGCGCGGTGGTGGTGCGGTGGCAGTAGGAGGCCCCATTAGCTAAAGTGGTGCTTCAGGTTAAGAACAGTTTCAGGTTCAGAACAGACCTCCGGAATGAATTAAGTACTTAACCTGAGGTACCACTGTATAGTGTAGAGCAGGAAAGGAAACTGGTGTGTGAGGAGAAAATCTAGGCTCAGGAATAATTTTTGTGCGCGTGAGCATATGTCTTTAATCGGAGTTCTTAATCCTATGCTCTTCTACCACCTCACTGAGGACTAGATCCCTGTCAGCCCTCCATTTCCAGTGTTTCCACTGCACAGTGTATATGATTGAGTAGTTTCTGAGCATATACAGAGTTCCATTTGCTTCCCAGTGATCCAGTTTTCACCATTTTAATAAATGGTGGAAATGCCAGATCCGGAGCGATGCGCTCTGAAAACCACGTCAACCTGCTAAGAGTCTGCATGTAGACGTGCCTTAAAAGCTGACTTGGCTAAGTTGTACCAATTTCACACAATGCACAGGCAGCCTGTGGGACTCTGTGTACCAGGATGTTAAGTGTTAGCATAATTGGGCTTTAAGGTTTTTTTAGAAAACCCAGCCCGCGATATACATTGTTTTAATGTTGGTGGCTAATGTCCCACATCCGTCTAAAAAGCACAGTCCCTGCTAGTTCAAGGCAGCTGTGTTGTTTATCAGAAATCAAGCCTTCTCTCTCTCTCTCTCTACTGCTGGGAAAAGACACTGGCTGAAAGTGGAAGGTCCCAGCGTGGCAATTTTTAAGGCAGCTGATGCTCATTCACAAGCAGAGTGGGAAAGACAGGTCCTATACCACCACCAAAATAATAATAATAATAATAATTCTATTCTTTAAATGGGTTGTTTGTTTTCCCTTCCTTGGCCGATTGGATTATCTTGAGTCAGAAATTATACTCCCTGTCAGATGGGCAGGGCATCATAGAATCCTAGAGTTGGAAGAGACCACAAGGGCCATCGAGTCCAACCCCCTGCCAAGCAGGAAACACCATCAGAGCACTCCTGACATATGGTTGTCAAGCCTCTGCTTAAAGACCTCCAAAGGAGACTCCACTACACTCCTTGGCAGCAAATTCCACTGTCGAACAGCTCTTACTTTCAGGAAGTTCTTCCTAATGTTTAGGTGGAATCTTCTTTCTTGTAGTTTGGATCCATTGCTCCGTGTCCGCTTCTCTGGAGCAGCAGAAAACAACCTTTCTCCCTCCTCTATGTGACATCCTTTTATATATTTGAACATGGCTATCATATCACCCCTTAACCTCCTCTTCTCCAGGCTAAACATGCCCAGCTCCCTTAGCCGTTCCTCATAAGGCATCGTTTCCAGGCCTTTGACCATTTTGGTTGCCCTCCTCTGGACACGTTCCAGTTTGTCATCATCATCAGCTTCTGGCCTAGCATACTCCAGAGAGTGGCTGTGAGGATAATGGGGTGCAGAAAACCCCCCTAAACTTCATGGAGGCGGGACAAACACTCCACAACCTCTCATTTTGAAAAGCAACATCAGCTGGAAAACTCTGCACAAAGTTTGAGGCGCATTAGACAGCTGCAGAAATTGGTGCATGCCGCATAGAAGCAAGGGGGAGCCCTATCCTCGGGAGGCAGTGTGGGCTAGTGGTCGGATCGGGCTGTGCCAAAGGGCCAGAGAAACGGACTCAAATCCCCCACCTTCCAGTCCTCCTCTCGGGCTAACCTACCTCACAGGGCTGCGGTGAGGATCAAATGAAAGCAGGAGACAGAAGAACCATGTTTGCTGCCCTGAACTCCTTGGGGGTGCATGGGGTGTGTAGGTATATGAAAAAGTCATTTTTAAAAAGTAAAATATATTCCCTCCTGGCATTCTTCCACATGATTTTTTGGGGGGGCACCTTCCCGTTTCACAGTGCAACCTCTCAGCAAGTTCTGCGCCCCACCCTCACCCCCTTTTAAGACATTGCATTAAATATATATGTATATTAGCCCAGCAATATACATGTGAAAAGGATCTAGGAGTCTTGGTTGACCACAAACTTGACATGAGTCAACAGTGTGACGCGGCAGCTAAAAAAGCCAATGCAATTCTGGGCTGCATCAATAGGAGTATAGCATCTAGATCAAGGGAAGTAATAGTGCCACTGTATTCTGCTCTGGTCAGACCACATCTGGAGTACTGTGTCCAGTTCTGGGCACCACAATTCAAGAAGGACACTAACAAACTGGAACGTGTCCAGAGGAGGGCAACCAAAATGGTCAAAGGCCTGGAAACGATGCCTTATGAGGAACGGCTAAGGGAGCTGGGCATGTTTAGCCTGGAGAAGAGGAGGTTATGGGGTGATATGATAGCCGTGTTCAAATATATAAAAGGATGTCACATAGAGGAGGGAGAAAGGTTGTTTTCTGCTGCTCCAGAGAAGCGGACACGGAGCAATGGATCCAAACTACAAGAAAGAAGATGCCACCTAAACATTAGGAAGAACTTCCTGACAGTAAGAGCTGTTTGACAGTGGAATTTGCTGCCAAGGAGTGTGGTGGAGTCTCCTCTTTTGGAGGTCTTTAAGCAGAGGCTTGACAACCATATGCCAGGAGTGCTCTGATGGTGTTTCCTGCTTGGCAGGGGGTTCGACTCGATGGCCCTTGTGGTCTCTTCCAACTCTATGATTCTATGAATATCCGCCCTCCCTTCCCCACAGGTGGGCGGGGTTTGCGGCACCAAGCAAGGCTCACCCGGGCGGGTGCCACCCACCTGCTTGAGCTGCCCTTTGACCCGCCCTCGGCCAGGGAGGACAATGGACGGCCGGCCGGGGGCGGGCCTAAGGCCAAAAGAAAAGAGGCTGACCCCTGAACTCAAGCCTCTTTTGCTGTTCTTCCGTCTGGGATCACTGCAAGCATTGCTTGCACTGGCTGGTAGCATCTCAGGGTTTGAGCTGACGACTGAACTTCAGGGGTCCACCTGCGTTGCCCAGCTGATGCTCCAATATTATTATTATTATTATTTTACTATTTATACTGTAATAGGAATTTTATGGTCTTAGATATATGGTAATGTTCATAAGTGTACCAACCAAGCACATACATAGATCAGCACAGGAAGACCGACCTGGAACCATTTTGATTCCTAAACTGATCAAATCTTTTCTCTGCAAGGTCAAAGTGGAAAAGCCTCCCCATTATCTTTTCCTTCACAAATCCTGTCGTCAACAGGCTCATCTCAGCTATCTGCCAATCTCCCATTCCCACCACCCTTCTGAGTAATACCCCTCCCCACCTTCTCACTATATAGAAGGATCTGGCAACTTCTGTTTCAGTGTATCTGAAGAAGTGTGCATGCACACGAAAGCTCATACCAAGAACTAACTTAGTTGGTCTTTAAGGTGCTACTGGAAGGAATTTTTTTATTTTGACTATGGCAGACCAACACGGCTACCGATCTGTAACTATTTACAAATCCTGTCTGTGTTTGAGTAGGGTGAGCCTGTGACCTGGCCCAGGAACTAAGTATTTATCATTACAAAAGACTGGCCAGGCTACCCAGGAAATCCAATCAAGTAAGCTGCCAGACAGGAGATAAACAAGGACAAGAGATAAACAACATTTAAATTTCTGTTTAGACCGCCTTTTCTGTGATGTAAGTGTGATGTATCTTAGGGTGGTCTTAGGTTACACCCTTTCTGTGATGTATGTATGATGTTTCTGGGGGTGGTCTTGATCTACAGGGTGGCAATTTCAAAAGGCCTTGCACACCATTTTTCTGGGTCCTCCTCCTTTCCTGCAGGTGAGGGGAGCACCCTGTTGCAACAGATCAATAAAGACCAAACTTACTAGCTGCTTTGTTTCTCAATATACTCTGGTTGGCCTCTGTTATTTTCTCCTACCAATAGGGAACCTATGTAAGGACTCTATATGGGCTCTTGGATACCCCATAAGGGAAAAGGGCAATTTTTGTTTACATCAATACCCCGCCCATCAGGGTGGCTTTCCCCAAAACGAGCCTTGCTGCCGGCTGAGTTTCTTTGAACCCCGGACGGAGATGCAACAGGCAGGAGGAGAAGCTGCCCCTGTTGAATGGCTGCCTGGCGGTCCCCCCCCGCGCCTCCCCTTCCAGCCGTGGGAAGTCCCTGCCTCCTCCTCCTCCTCCTCCGCGCGGGTTGCGCATCTCCCCATTTCTCCTCTCCTCCCCTTCCCTTTCATTTTCGCTTTGATGCGTGACTTGCCCCGGCCGCTCCCGCGCCACTTTTGCAACTTCGCCTCCCGGGGTTTTTTTCGGGGTTCGGCCCTTCGCTGTTGCAACCCCAAAAGCCGCCACTCGCCACTCCGGTTTTGCGCAGCCTGAACCCGACGCCATGGCGACTTTGGAGGTTTCCCCGGAGTGCGAGGCGAAGGTAGAGTGGAATAATTGGGGGGGGGGGGTTCATGGAGAGGCTGGTGTGTTTGTGGGGGGGTCTCAATTTTAGGGGTGTGTGTTGTTTTTTTAAAGGGGGGACTACAAGAGCAGAGGCAGAATCTGCCCGCAGGAAGCCTCCTGTCGCTTTTCAGAACGCGGCAGGCGGAAATCCAACAGGTTTCCCCCTCTCACTTTCGCTTTTTTGCGGGGGAAGCCTGGGAAGGAAGAAAGTTCTCAGTTGGGGCTTCTTACCTGTCCATCTTAGGCAATGGCACCTTTGCCCTGTCTAATGGAGACTGGGGGGGGGGTCTCTAGGGGGGTTGCCTGGAATGGGGAGCGCAGGGGGGGGAGAGATTTTGGGGTACTTAAAATCCGAATTGGGAAGGACGGCTGCTTTGGAGGAAGGGGGAAAGGTGGGTTGGTCTGGATGGGGGTGCTTGGCACCTGCACGGAAACCTGCACCCTGTTTTTTTTATTTTCTTTTTAAATAAATTTGTTATTAGGTTTTCCACAATGAGAACACAAAGCAAAATGATACACAAAAACAAAAAAGGGAACAATAAACAGATAAACAATAACAACAAACTTAATTCTTCACAAATCCAACCTTGTAAACATCTCGGTTGACTTCCTCAAATCCCTCCCTTCCGCGTTTCCTTGTAATTAAAAGTAGCAGCTTTCCAATATCATTTTTTAACTAAAGCAATTTCCAATTATAGACCATCTTATTCACTTTTCTGAACGTTCTAAACCCCATTTATTTAATTATAACGTCGTTTAATCCTAGGCCGATTTGTTTCTTTCAAGTAATTTCTAATTTTTTATATTACAATATTTATTCAAATAGTCCTTAAATCTTCCCGGCACCCTGTTTTCTGCCTCGTCAGGCGGCAGACCGAGCGGTGAGGCCAACAGGTGCGCAGGGAGATCGGGTGACGCTGCCCCAGAGGGCCTGGCGTGGGGCCCAGACGCGTCTGGCCATTGTCCTGACCGCACATTTTTTTGATCCATAGTTTCATTTTTTTCTCTTTTTCCGCTGTGCAGGTGAACTCCTTCAAGAAGGAGCTGTGTACCCAGGTAAGAGGCTCACAAGTGTCTTTTTTTTCTTTACTATTCCCCCCCAGCACCCCCAAAACCCTGTGGCTTTTACTACAGAGGCACCCCCAAAGCTTATTCCTTTAGGAAGGGGAATAGGCAAGGCTAAACCAAACTGGATCTCTGCCCCAGTGCCTACCTCTCTGCTGACATGGTTGAACCCCTCACTTAGCCACTGAGCACGTGCAGAGTGCAATTCCCACACGCTTGGGATTTTGGAGGCCACAATCCCGTTTCAAAGTGTGTAACCTCTAGGCAAGTTCTGAGCCCCGCTGCCATATCTTTCATTTTACATTCCATTTTTTTAAAAAAAACATTTTAAATTGATTTTCAGTGGTTTAACATAGAATTACAGCAGAAGAAGGAGCTAAAACCATCTTTGGTATGTTTCGGTTTCCGAATGATACTGTTTTTGATTTTGCCACAAAACTGCACAAGATTCTAGTTCCTTTCGAGTAAGCAGAGATCAGCCACCATAATACCGGATATAAGCTTTGCTGCTAAGATTTTAGGTCTCCACAGAGTGGAGCTGCTTTCTTTGCATTTTATTTTATTTTGGACAGTTGTGAGAATGTGCATCTGTTTCCCTCCCCCCTTTTCTTTTAATCTACCAGAGTTTTCATTCCCCTTGTCCTCCGATATTTCTCTTGTCTAAGGCCTTTTTCTCACTCCCCCACAACTTCTATCTTCCCCAAGGCTGAGGAACTTGTTGCCAGACGCTTCCCAGAAAAGATTGTGGAGCTCAGTAATTTTCTCAAGGTAAAAACTTCCTTGGGGGTTTTGGAATGCAGGCAGCGGGGGGGTGTGTGTGTGTGTTTGCAAATGGTTTTCTGCAGCCAGCATTTAAAAGAAAAATAGGAAATTGCTGGAGGCGAAGGGAATTGCCGCAAAATGTTCAGCTGAGATTTCCCCCCAAGATTTGGGAGATCCAAATGGGATTTGGGACACTACAGTTCTGAAATCTAAAGGGCTTTGATTGGAACAATGTGAGGGAAGACAAGAAAAAAATCAGAATGGTGTTCTAGAAATTTTATGAAGGGATCAAAACTAATATTTGGAACGGTGGAATGCTTGCTACAGAAAGGCGGGGCTTAAATGGACTCCAGGTTGCAATTCTAGACATGCTTTTGTTGCAAACAAAAATTGCCCTTGTTCCCTCATGGAGTATCCAAGAGCCCATATAGAGTCCTTACATAGGTTCCCTATTGGTAGGAGAGAATAACAGAGGCCAACCAGAGAATATTGAGAAGCAAAGCAGCTAGTAAGCTTGATCTTTATTGATCTGTTGCAACAGGGTGCTCCTGCTGTCCCGGGGAGATTTTAAAATGCTGGGGGTCGGCAGCGAACGCTTCACTCCCGCCCGCCAGCATTTTAAGATCGCCCGGGGCAGCGGAGAAGTCTCCTCTGTCCCGGGAAGGCAGGCGGGGGGGGGAGCAAAGACTTTTGCCCCCCGCCGGCCTTCAGAAGAGGTCCAGACCGCCAGCAATTTAAAACAGGTCCCCGGAGATTTCCCTATGGGCTTTCGTCTTGCGAAGCAAGCCCATAGGGAAATTCGTCTTGCGAAGCGCCTCCAAAACAGAAAACCCTTTCGTCTTGCGGGTTTTCCGTCTTGCGAGGCATTCGTCTTGCGGGGTACCACTGTAAATAATATTAAATAATAATATGTAGAACATTGCCCTTGCTCTTTCCTTATCTTGCTTCTGACACCTGACCTGTTTTTCCAGATATTTGGTGATGATGGCTTGCTGTTGACTGGTTGATTTCACAGCTGTTTTCCCCTTGGGGTTCTGTCTGAGGATTCCTTATGAATTCTATTAAATCACCGTATTTTTCTGTCTATAAGATGCCCCCCATGTATAAGACACCCCATATTTTGGGGGACTCCAATTTAAGAAAATGGGGGAGGGAGAGATCTATCCGTGTATAAGGCGCCCCCAAATTTCGGACATTATTTTTTAGGGGGGAAACCTAGTCTTATACACGGGAAAATACGTTATAGAATGTCCCCCCTTTCTTTTATTTGTGAGGCTTTGTTTTCTTAAAAAGTCACTTGGAGACCTCTCTGTGTAGCAAGGTTCAGAAAGGGGCTTCCCTGTGAGGAAAGGTCACAGTATTTGGGGACTTTTTAGGTTAAAGGAAATCAAAGGAAGAGGCGACATGCTAGAAAATTGTAAAATCTTACATGGAATTAAGAAAATGGGTGGCGAAAAGGTTCCCCCCCCCTTCTCTAAGAACACCAGAACTCACAGATATCCAGTGAAACTGAAAGTTGGGAAATAATAATAATAATAATAATAATAATAATAATAATAATAATAATAATAAAAATTATTATTTATACCCCGCCCATCTGGCTGGGCTTCCCCAGCCACTCTGGGTGGCTTCCAACAAAGTATTAAAATACAGTAATACATCAAACATTAAAAGCTACCCTAAACAGGGAATTAAGGTCAGATAAAAGAAAGCCCGTCTTCACGCAGGTCATAATCTGTGGAACTCCCTGCCACAAGATGCAGAGTTGGCCACCAACTTAGATGGCTTTAAAAGAGGATTGGGAAAATTCATGGAGGAGCAGAGGGCTGTCAGCGGCTTCTGGCTATGATGGCTATTCTCTGCCTCCCCAGACAGAGTCAGCAATCCTGCTGAATACCAGTTGCCGGAAACCAGAGGAAGAGAGGGGGCTCTTGAGTTCAAATCCTGCTTGCAGGTTTCCCACAGGCCTCTGCTTGCCACTGTGAGAACAGGGTGCTGGACTTAGATGAGCCGTTGGCCTTACCTTGCAGGCTCTTATATTATGCCCATATGCCAAGCGACTAATAAATTGAATTATTATTGTTATTAATGATTTGCACTTATCGGTCACGTACAGAAGAAAAAAGTCTCAAACTGGCCAGACAAGATAAAATGTGAAACGTAAAAAGCAAGATCTTTTTATTCATCAACTGAAATAATAATAATAATAATAATAATAATAATAATAATAATATCATCTAAGTAACACCCCACTCCAAGACTCAGATGTTGGGGGCAGCAACGAGAAGTGGGGAATTGCAAAGCCTGTTCCTTCATCTCTCTCTCTCTCTTTCTCCCCCCCCCCCAGTCCCCCGAACTGAATGTCTCGGACCTGATTTCGCTCCGCGTCGAGTTGGACATCCCTATTCCTGACCCCAAGAAGGACGAGGAGCGTCGCAAGCAGCGGGAGGTGAGTGGGGCAGGGGATTTGGGTCATATCTGTCAACTGTCCCTTATTTGGCGGGAAAGTCCCTTATCCCAGCGCTGTGTCCCGCTGCCGTCCCTTATTGATGATGTCCCTTAAATTTCCCGGGTTTCAAAGGAAGCAGCTCCTCTCCCTCCCTCCCTGCCGGCCAGGGAGGAGGGAGGCTCCAACTGTGTTGCTTGGCTGCGTTGCTCACCCAATAAGGAGTCTAAGAACGACTGGGGGGGGTGGAGCTTGCATGCCTTGTGCCAATCAAATCGGCCGCGTTGCCTGGGGACTCGCCTTTGCTCAGCGCTTCCCAGCGGAGAGGGAACGGTGGTTTTCCTTGCTGCATCCCCTTTGCTGGGTTGCTGCGCTGTGGGAACCACCGCTTGAGGCTTCGTTTGGCTGCTGGCTGGGCTTTCTGCCTTTGGCTCGGAGGGGCTCAGAAGCTGAACATACCTGTGCTCGGAAAATCCCTTATTTTGGCTGCTGATCCCTTATTTTCGAGGCTGCTGGTCCCTGATTTTCAAAACTGTAAGTTGACAGCTATGATTTGGGTTGGGGGTCTGGACCTCGAGATTGTGGGGCAGCAACAGATCAGATCCCGGCAAATCGCAGATTCCCCCCCCCCCCCCGTTTCTGGTCCTACACGGAAGCTCTTTCCGTGTGCAGTATTTTTACTGCATTCAAAACCTACGTGTCTCAAACCTTCGCCTCCCTGCCTCCGTTTTTCCTGCTCTCACAACGACACTGCGAGGTGAATCAACCTCGATCCTTCATCTCCAGAGGTGGCGCCACCTTTCGCCCTAGTTTCCCACATCCAGATTATATTTTATTTTTTTGCGCAACTGGACTATCCCGGTTGAGAGGGCGGTTGTGGGTGGGTGACCTCAATATTACGCCTCTCCTTTAATTCGTACCTTCCTCTCTTGCCCGGAGGACTGGAAGGATCCGATCTTAACAGCTGCAATTCCTTCCTTCCTTGCTAAGCAGTGCTTTGAATTTAGTCCTCCCTGCCCCAGGGGCTGTGGGGGTATTTATATCTCTGCCTTCCCCATTCCTTTTGTCACGAAGAGCATAATCTCTAGGTAGATCAACCATCCCTGTAATTAAGTTTCTTTGGGTGTCTTCTAGTGTGTGTTAGTGAGATGCCCTTTGTTGCTGGGCTTAAATTAAGATTTTTTTGCTTCTGCCAACACTGTCGTTCTCTGTTCAGGTGATCCGAAGGGAAGTTATAATAATTTATAATAATAATAATTTATTATTTATACTCCGCCCATCCGGCTGGGCTTCCCCAGCCACTCTGGGCAGCTTCCAACAAAATATTAAAATACTGCAATACATCAAACATTACAGTTGGGGGGTGTGCTTGAGAAAGAGAGGGATATATTTCCTTTTCCCTTTTCTTTCTTCCACCCAAGGAAATCAGTAAACTCTCAGGCAACAGGGAAACAGTTGTGGACTTGTGGGTGACGGGTTCGGATTCTGCAACCTGTGATGGGCTGGAGAAGGACCTTTTGTCTCCGTTCTGTTGCTAAAAAGGAGGAAGTTCAGTTTCTGTGGCCACATTCGCACCATGCACTGTGGTATCACAGCCATGGCTTCCCCCAAAGCATTCTGGGAGTTGTAGTTTGGGGTTTGTTAAGGGTGCTGAGCGACTCCTGTTTCCCACGCACAGCTGCAATTCCCAGTCCGTCGCTCTTCACAAGGAACTCTGGGAATTGTAGTTCTGTGAGGGAAATGGGGTGCGTGTCTTCTAACAGCGCTCAGCGCCCTTAGTGGACTACAAATCCCAGAATTCTTTGGGAGGGGAGCCATGACAGTTTGGTACAGCTCTTAACATGTCAACCTGCAACCTCTGGCATTTTCTACAAGGGAATGTGGCCTTCAGGCCGTAAAAAGTCACCCCTCTGTGCTGGGGTAGCTCAGTCGGTGCAGCACAAGTCTCTTAACTTTGGGGTCACGGGTTCGAATCCCGTGTCAGACAAATGATTTCTCCGTCGCAGGGGGTTGGACTGGATGACCCTCAGGATCCCTTCCAACGCTTTGCGTACTGGCTCCCTTTCTGCCTTCCCCTTGTGCATTTTGTGATCACGTTCCTTTATTCCCGCGCAGAAAGAAGAGAAGGATTCCAAAAAGGAAGAGAAGGAATCGAAAAAATCAGAGGACGAGGATAAAGGTACGCAGGGTTCCCTGTGACGTCTGGCAGGGAGACATTTTGAAGCCTTTCCGTGGAAATGGGGAGCGAGAGGTGTCCCACCTTGAATTGTCCCAGCGGGCTGCATTCTGCGCTGTTTTACTAGCCAGGCCCCGTCCGCACTGCGCGTTTAAAGCAGTGTCGCCCCACTTTGAACAGCAGCAAAGGATTCTGGGAACTGTAGTTTCACGGTCCACCCACCTTCCCAGGGAACTCTGGGAAATAGCAGCTCTCGGAGGGAAATGTTTTTGAATTTATTTTCTTCATTAAATTTGCTATTTTATCAAACAGAGGCGGTGGCCTTGGACAATAGGCCTCCGTTGAAAGATGAGGCTAAGGATAAAAAAGAATGTTTATATTACAGTATAATGAGAAGGATGGGAAGAATGAACACTTTTGTTGTGTAAATAATGTTATCTTGTCTTTTCTTCTTTTTTATAGCTTTTTTTGTAGCTTTATTTTTTTTTCTTTTCATTTTTTTATTACTTTATAAAATTTCTATTTACTATCTATTTTATTTACTACCTATTTACTATCTATTCTATTTACTAAATATTTCTATTTACTAATATTTACTATTTCATGTAAAGTGATAGCACATAATGTTTGTATAGATATGTAAATTTTTAATCAATAAAGAATAATAATAATAAAAAAAGATAGATGAGCCTAAGGAAAGATGTCTGGATCGTATCCAAGTCAACCCATTGAAATGAATGGGCTTGGCTGACATAGCTTCATTCACTTCAGTGGAGAACTTGGTTGGCCACAAGCCACAGTTACCAGCTGAGGAGGCCTGCCCCCAGTCCCATTTAACCGAGGTTATTTAAAAAATAAATAAATGCAATTACTCATGGCTGGCAGCCATCTTAGAAGAGCTATGCACACCCCATTTCTTTTTACACAAGGAAATGCCTCTTCTACTACTGCTTGAGAAATCCATTACAGTGGTACCCCGCAAGACGAATGCCTCGCAAGACGGAAAACCCGCAAGACGAAAGGGTTTTCTGTTTTGGAGGCGCTTCGCAAGACGAATTTCCCTATGGGCTTGCTTCGCAAGAAGAAAGCCCATAGGGAAATCTCCGGGGACCTGTTTTAAATTGCTGGCGGTCGGGAGCAAAGACTTTCTCCCACAGCCGGCTTTCAGAAGAGGTCCTGGACCTCTTCTGAAGGCCGGCGGGGGGCAAAAGTCTTTGCTCCCCCCTCGCCTGCCTTCCCGGGACAGCGGAGACTTCTCCGCTGCCCTGGGTGATCTTAAAATGCTGGTGGGCGGGAGCGAAGCGTTCGCTGCCGACCCCCAGCATTTTAAAATCTCCCTGGGACAGTGAAGGCTTCGCTCCCGCCCGCCAGCATTTTAAAATCGCCCCGGGACAGCAGGGGCTTTTAAAATGCTGGCGGTCGGCAGCAAAGCCCTCCTGTCCCCGGAGCTTGTGGGGCGGGAGGTGGGAAGAAGGGCTTTTCTTCCCACCGCCAGCCTTCAGAACAGCCTTCTGAAGGCTGGCAGTGGGAAGAAAAGCCCTTGTCCCGTCCCCCCCCCCCCCGCCTTCAGAAGAGGTCGGGGGACAGACTGTCCCCGGACCTGGTCTGAAGGCGGTTTCCCTAGGAACGCATTGATTGATTTTCAATGCATTCCTATGGGAAACCGTGCTTCGCAAGACGAAAAACTCGCAAGAAGAAAAAACTTGCGGAACAAATTAATTTCGTCTTGCGAGGCACCACTGTACAATCCTAAGGGACTATTACCTTGCTTCCTGGCCGCAGTTCCCTATCCTCCTTGGCTTATGCAAATAACTAATAAGATCAAACAAATTGGCCTAAACCCTGAAAATCTTTTTATTGGAACTCTGAACAAGGCAAAAGCAACTATCACTCAGAGACTTTATGATATCGAATTACAACAAGAAGGCGCCCTACTCCCGGAGACGTATAGATGTTTAAAAGCTTGGCCTAATTTTGCAGCTGCCCCTTACTTAACTAACATCACTAACGAAGCCTATAGATGGGCTTTCTCTAGAGCCCGCTTTGAGAGCCAGTGTGGTGTAGTGGTTAAGAGTGGTGGACTCGTAATCTGGGGAACCGGGTTCGATTCCCCGCTCCTCCACCTGCAGCTGCTGGGTGACCTTGGGCTAGTCACACTTCTTTGAAGTCTCTCAGCCCCACTCACGTCTCAGAGTGTTTGTTGTGGGGGAGGAAGGGAAAGGAGAATGTTAGCCGCTTTGAGACTCCTTAAAGGGAGTGAAAGGCGGGATATCAAATCCAAACTCTTCTTCTTCTTGAGACAATGCCCTCAGCAATGCTGTACGGCAAATTCACGCGGGTCCCAATGCATGTGCGTCTCTGCCCTTGTATGTCTAATAAGGTAGAATCTGTCACACACATTCTTCTATTTTGCGAATTTTATAGTGAAGAACGAGTTCAACTTATTTTACCGCTTCTATCAAAATTTATACCCCTTCAATATTATTTGGAATCCTTCCCCTGAAATTCTTCGAAAATACCTCCTGGAAGATTCCTCAAGCTCAATATCATATGAGGTGGCTAAATTTTGCACTTCAGTAATTAGGAAGCGTAAATCTCTTCTGTCGAATGGCACACTGTGAAGTTCCCTTGTGTACCCTATTTTCTTTTCTGAGGTTGTCGTTGATTTCTTGTTGTCTGATCTTGTGGTGTTTAGTGTCACTGGCTTCGGCCGTAATAAAACTTGACTTGACTTGACTGCTGCTTGAGAAAGGAGGCCTTCTTTGCATGCTTCCCTCTCTTCTAAGATGGCGGCCGTTGGCATATGTGCCAAGCGCCACCTTGAGGGAGTGACGCCTCTGACCTTCTCCTCCTCTTCCTTCTTCTCCCCCAGCGCCCCCCTGCGGTCCAGTTTGCCACAACGAGAAGATCACCGCCCTGCTGAACCGCGTGAAGCCCGAAATCCAGGGCACAAAGGAGAAGCTGAACTTGGTGAGACGGGTCTCATGCCCGCCCCTTTGCACAACCAGACCTAGAGCCCTGCTTAGTGTTGGAAGGGACCCCAAGGGTCATCCAGCCTAATAATAATAATTGTTAAGTTGTGGGTGAACATATCAGACGACACAGCGATTCTTCAAACAGCTCTTGTTTATTCACAGGCCAGAACAGAACTGAACTGAAGGTTCAGCCTGCCTGCTTATATAGAGCTCCAGTACAACGTAACTGTAACAACTTTCTAAAACTATCCAATCACTGAACTTCACTTTAGATCCCTTATTTGCATATGTGGACCTGAACTATCTACAGTATCCCCCTGCTGGCCCAGGGTGAGAACTTCAGTACATAATACTACTACTACTACTAATAATTTTTTTTTATACCCCGCCCTCCCCAGCCAAGGCCGGGCTCAGGGCGGCTAACAAGCAATAATAAAAACAAGTTGAATGAATACAACTTAAAAACAAGATTAAAATACAACAATTAAAATATTGGAATATTAAAATGCAGCCTCATCACAGGAGGAGAAAGGAAAAAGAAAAAAGAGGGGGAGGGAATCAAATTGGCTCCAAGCCAAAGGCCAGGCGGAACAACTCTGTCTTACAGGCCCTGCGGAAAGAAATCAGATCCTGCAAGGCACTGGTCTCATGAGACAGAGCGTTCCACTAGGCCGGAGCCAGTGTTGAAAAGGCCCTGTCTCTGGTTGAGGCTAATCTGACTTCCTTAGGGCCCCGGACCTCTAGGGTGTTGCTGTTTATGGACCTTGAGGCTCTCCGTGGGGCAGACCGGGAGAGGCGGTCCCGTAGGTACGAGGGTTCTAGGTCGTGAAGGGCTTTAAAGGTCAAAAGCAGCACCTTAAACCTTAGTTATTAAAATAATAATAATAATAATAATAATAATAATAATAATAATAATAATAATAGAGAGTCTCTGGACTATGCAGAATTAGATAAATTAACAAGGAAGGATTCGAAACCTGCGGGATCAGAGATTCTTCGAGGACTGGAGTAAATATATGAACTATTTGAAAAGTAGCTGTGATGAACAGGCTACGCTAGCAGGTCTGCCAGAAGTTTTGTAAGGTGGATTATCTGAAATATTACAAGAAAGACTATGAAAAGAATGATCAGTTATTAAATGCAATATAGAAATTAAAAACGCAGAATAAGTGATAAAGAACGAAAAATCATCAAGGTGTTGACGGAAGTCCAAAACATTGTATAAGATGACTGTTGGAATTGATATGGTAAAAAATTAATAAAAATGTATATATGTAAGAGTCTCATTCTCTCTTCCCTCCCTCTCTGCCCAGATCTCGCTGTGGCTACAACTCCTGGTCCCGCGCATTGAGGACGGCAATAATTTCGGGGTTGCTGTCCAGGTGAGTTTTGGCCCACAGGTCTCCCAGCTCTCCCCAACACCTTTTGTGTGTGTGTGTGTGTGTGTGTGTGTTTGTTGACAGTGTTGTAACAGGAATAGACAGGTCCATGGAGGAGAAGACTGCCAGGGTACCAATAATATAATTATGATGATTCTTCTGAAGACCAGTTTTTGGAAACTGCAGAAGAGGAGAGCGTTCTTGTTTTTGGGTCCCACTTATGGGTCTCACAGAACGGGAATCTGTTTGGCTGCTGTGAGAACAGGATGTTCTTACGTTTGTCTGGCCTATCGGACTTTTCTCAGCCCAATGGGATGTTACCTCTAGCACATCTCGCAACTCCTCAGTGTTATACGACCAGGTCTTAGTTTTAGTATAGGCACACTGGTGTACAGTGGTACCTCGGGTTAAGTCGTTCCGGAGGTCGGTTCTTAACCTGAAACTGTTCTTAACCTGAAGCACCACTCTAGCTAATGGGGCCTCCTGCTGCTGCCGCGCTGCCGGAGCACGATTTCTGTTCTCATCCTGAAGCAAAGTTCTTAACCTGAAGCACTATTTCTGGGTTAGCGGAGTCTGTAAGCTGAAGGATATGTAACCTGAAGCGTATGTAACCCGAGGTACCACTGTATAGCTATGGAATGGGGTTTTTGGTGGCAGACCTCAGCAGCACCGCCCCAAATTATTTAATAATAATAATAATAAATTTTATTTATACCCCGCCCTCCCCAGCCAAGACCAGGCTCAGGGCGGCTAACACCAAGTATAAAAACAATTGATTGAAATACAGCTTAAAAAACAAGATTAAAATACAATGTTAAAATGCAGCCTCATTTCGGTGGAAACTCAATCAAAGTTTCCTCTAAACCAGAGAAGTGGAGGGATTTGGGGCTCTGGACTGCATTGAGCCATGGGACTCTCTTTGACACACCTGATTCGTAAGTCCAGGAAAAGAGAGAGCGCGAAAGAGACCCTGCCGTCCTTCGGCTCTGCTTCCACCCACCACTGGCTCTGACTACCTGCTAGGGGGTACAGCCCCCAAATGATTTTCCTTCATAGGAAAAAAATGATCCAACTCATCTTCTGCACTATCCAGAGAGCTGGCATTTGGCGCACCACGTACCCAAAGAGATCAGTGGGAGAATCTGAAAGCGGTGGTGTGTGCCACCGAGCATGTGCAGAGTGCATTGCCCTCCTTGTCCGTTAGCCAGTGTGGTGTAGTGGTTAAGAGCGGTAGTCTCGTAATCTGGTGAACCGGGTTCGATTCCCCGCTCCTCCACCTGCAGCTGCTGGGTGACCTTGGGCCAGTCACACTTCTCTGAAGTCTCTCAGCCCCACTCACCTCACAGAGTGTTTGTTGTGGGGGAGGAAGGGAAAGGAGAATGTTAGCCGCTTTGAGACTCCTTTGGGTAGCGATAAAGCGGGATATCAAATCCAAACTTCTTCTTCTTTTTCTGCTTAACTGCAGCTACACCCGGGATTAAGAAGAGTCCCTTTGCTAGCAGAGATGTCACGCAGACGTTCAATCTGTTTTGGGCCCAGAAATTATTCTTGTTCAGCCAAGACTTGCTCGCCATGTTTCCCGTTCCCTTTTCCTTGGACCCTGTCATCGCACTGGGAACTTCCTGCCTTATAACCCTCGTCTTTCTCTCCTCTTCCAGGAAAAAGTGTACGAACTGCTGACCTCTGCTCGGACAAAGCTGGAAACTTTCCAGACTCAGATTGCCAAGTGAGTCTGAAATCGGAGGCAGAGCACTTCCAACTTCCCCTTTTCCCTATATTTGGTTTAAAAGGGGAAAAATACTGAGGAAGAGGGGAATTTGGTGAATTTTCTCCAAAGAGCTCCTCACTCAATCCACACAACAATCCAGCGAGGTTGACTGAGAGGCTGTGAGTGGCCCAAGTTCATGTTGGAAATCAAGCCTTTATCAGGAGAAACTGGCCACTCTCCAGGCACCCGGCTTGATCTCCGGTTGACCTCCCTGTCTGCATTCCCCGGCAGGATACAGGCTAGGTCGCGATAGGCGATCCTTCTCAGCGTGAGAAGAACACACCACTCTTTCCTGCCCCCCCGGGCAGGGGAAAGAGATAGACAGAAACGTATTTACATGCCTTTATTTCTGTCTTTGCAGCGTTACAGGAAAACACGTCTGCTCTCTTCTAACTCCAGCAGCAGAGAGACAAACTCCTCCTGTACTTCCTGTACAGCTCATATTACACTCTGAGCTAATTCCGGTGCTTCGCACTGTGAATAGACTGTCCCTCTGTTTCCCACGGAACAGTCCCAACATTCCCATTATGTTTTGCTTTCATGCTAGCAGTAGCTCGCGGCTGCATTGCTTCTATATCGTAACAGTTCACCCCGTGAGAGCCAGTGTGGTGTAGTGGTTAAGAGTGGTGGACTCGTAATCTGGGGGACCGGGTTCGATTCCCCGCTCCTTCACCTGCAGCTGCTGGGTGACCTTGGGCCAGTCACACTTCTCTGAAGTCTCTCAGCTCCACTGACCTCACAGACTGTTTGTTGTGGGGGAGGAAGGGAAAGGAAAATGTTAGCCGCTTTGAGACTCCTTAGGGTAGTGATAAAGCGGGACACCAAATCCAAACTCTTCTTCTTCTTCTTCATGGCTGAGTGGGGATTCGAACCCTGGTCTCCCAGGTCCTGGTCAGACACTAACCCAGGCTTCCTCAACCTCGGCCCTCCAGATGTTTTTGGCCTACAACTCTCATGATCCCTAGCTAGCAGGACCAGTGGTCAGGGATGATGGGAATTGTAGTCTCAAAACATCTGGAGGGCTGAGGTTGAGGAAGCCTGCTCAAACCATAACACCACACGGGCTGCTGGTGCTTGTCTGAAGTTTAGGACTACAAGTTCCATCAGCCTTGGCCAGTAGCCTAGGACAAGGAAGGGAAGAATACAACGTACCTTCATCCGCACGGTCGCAAAATTCACAGCTGCAGAACATTCTTAACGCTTTTTAAAAATGCTTTTAAAACAAGGGTAGACGATACGATAATCTTTATTGTCATTGTCCCATACAGAACAACGAAATTGAAAAAATCTACACCAGACATTCAAAAACCAAGCCGCCTGCTATCCCAGCCTAGTTAGCCCCCTAAAAACTCTGATACCCTATAATTAAATACAACATACTCCCATAGAGACTACCTTACACTGCGTTTAAAACCAAAATCACATTTGGGTAGAAACTGTTTCCCAGGCGGCTAGTCCTAGTCTTTATAACCCTGTCCCTTCTTCCAGAAGGCAGAAGCTGAAAGAGATCATTTCCGGGGTGCGCACTATCCTGCTCTATCTCTGCAGCTTTCTTATGGCACCTGACAGCATAGATTTGATCCAAGGTGGGAAGAGTGCACCCAATTATTCTCTCCGCAGTCTTTACAGCCCTGGATGGCATTGTATTTTCCCCTGACCCTGCAGCTCCCAAAACCACACACACAAACCATAGACCATAGAATGTTGTACTTCCTATATGTTTCAGGCTAAAACTCCCCTCACATCCTAGACCTAAGAGGGACTGATTTATTTCTTTATTATCAGCAAGGGGACAGATTGATTCCCCTAGGAGGAAAAGTTGCAGTATTTGGGGTCTTTTTAAGTTTGAGGAAAATGTAAGAGATGGCTTGTAAGATTATGCATGGGAAGCAAAAAGTAGATAGGGGGAAATCCCCCTCCCCAATATGGCTAGAAATCTTGGACAGCCAATCAAGCTGAGTGTTGGAAGTTTGGGGGCAGATTAAAGAAAGGACTTATTCACGCAGGATGTAGTTAAACTGCGGAACTCCCTCCCACAAGAATAAACGGTGGCTGCCAAAATGGATGGCTTAAAAAGGGGATTGAGCAAATTGATGGATCCACCAGGTTCTCATTAGCTTGTTATTGAACAGCGTTTATATACTGCTCGGTTGTAGTAAAACCTCTGAGCGTATTGTAATAAATAATAAGATGATCAATTGAAAGCAGGCCACACAGGTCAGCTGCCTGGGCCAGCTAAAGAGGCTCGCTGGGGGAACTCATTTTACTGCTGAGTTGAGGCAAGTTGGTTTCCTCCTTCCCTCCCCCATCTGATGAATGGAGCGGTGCTTCAGAAGAAACTTAATTCCTCTTCCACGCAGCTTAAGCTCCCTGACCCGAGATCCAAAGATTGCACAGGTCCCTCCCAGGTGAATCAGGTCCTCCAAGCAACAGCCGGTCCTTAAGGAGGTGCCTGTGGGGAGGAGACGAGGAGGCAACTCTTTCCATCTCACACACAGGGCTTCACAAAGGGCGAAAACCCATCCTTTTGCGAGTTACCGTATTTTTCGCTCTATAAGACGCACCAGACCACAAGACGCACCTAGTTTTTGGAGGAGGAAAACAAGAAAAAAAATATTCTGAATCCCAGAGGCCAGAACAGCAAGAGGGATCGCTGCGCAGTGAAAGCAGCAATCCCTCTTGCTGTTCTGGCTTCTGGGATAGCTGCGCAGCCTGCATTCGCTTCATAAGACGCACACACATTTCCCCTTACTTTTTTGGAGGGGAAAAGTGAGTCTTATAGAGCAAAAAATACAGTATTTTACGGTACTCTCTCTCTCTCGTGTGTGTGTGTGTGTGTGTGTGTGTGTGTGTGTGTGTTGTGATGAGGAAAGCTTCACCTGTTGGATTTCTGCCTGCCCTCCCGGAAGACGGGAAAGCCGTGCCGGAAAACGAGGCAGCATCTTGGCTGCTCTTGCCGGGCCTAAAACGCTGACCTTGTTTTGCTATGTATAAAATGTCCGAAATGTTCAGATGAAGCCGCCTTCATCTGATCGCTGGGTCTTACTCAGAGACCTTTCCCGTCTCCTGATGTTCCTTTCAACTGGAGATGTTGAGGACTGAATTGGGGGCCATCTGCCCTGCTCCTAGTTTGCAGTTTGTTAAGGCTGCTGGGAATTGTAGTGCTCCGAGGGGTACGCTATAGTTCCCAGGTGCTGGTGGTTGGGGGGTGGGTGGAGAGAGAATGTGATTTAAATGTAAGGTGTCTTGGATGCAGCTAATTGCTGTGGGGCTGAGCAGCTTCCTGACAGTTGGGCAGAGAAAGCAAAGGTGAACTCAGCCTGTAAATGTGGGAGCGGCGCAAGAACTCGCACTGTGGACTTTGCATGGGTGCCCTAAATTGGTTGGTTGCTCAGCAAGGGTGTGAGTGAGCACGGAGAGCGTGGATGCGAACACACCCAGAACTCGTTAATTCAAAATCTAGGTCACAAGGCTGCGGACAATCCTTGCAATGCAAAATTGAGGTTTTTCGTTTCTTTGAGACCCGAGAAGCAACAGAAATCTTTCGGTGCTCCCTAGCATGCCGATTTGAAAAGTTTAATTGAAAGTTCCCACCTGTTTGGCTTTCCACCACCCTCCCTAACTTTCTCTCCTCCCCCAAGCCTTTTCACGGGTGCCCCCCCACACACACCTGGAGCTGTGCGCTGTCAACACCACAGGGAAACAGGTGTATAAACAGGTGTTTCAGATCGTCGGTTTTTGGGAAAAGGTGCTGTGACGGAAAATTTCACCCAAGTTGGTGGTGGTGGGTTTTGGTCAGTCCATTTGCGTTTCTTGTCCTGGGGGGTGGGGGGTGGGGTTTGTCACGTACATGTTAATTTCGAGTAAGTATAATTTTTTCACACACACCCCAAAAAAGTCCTCCTGATTCCTGTCGCTCCGCCATTCTTTGTTACCTTTAAAAAGGGAACGGTGCATTTCCCTTGTGTGCCCTTTTTCTGCAAATTCTCTTCGTTCCATCCACCGATTTAGCATAGCAAATTGAAAAGCAGTGGTTTTGCCTTGGGGAGGCGAGGTTGCCCTGAGCTTGCGATTTTGGGAGATTGATAGCATATGACCTAGAAAGGCCTGAGAATCAGGACAGGGAGGACTTAAAGGAGACCTGAAAAGTGATCCGGGCTTCAGGGCAGGGAAGGTGACCTGTGAAATTTGGCCTCTCTTGCAGTTGGTCAGTTCTGGGGAGGGGGGGTGAAGATTTCCTACCGCACTCATAAGGCAGTAAATTGAAATTTACTTCCGTCGGTGAATCGAAAGCCACCCTTAACAGCCGAACAAAAGGGGACGACTTTTTCTGCATCCTTGGAGCAAAAAAAACCCCCAAACCATCCCACCTTGTGTGGGAAATGAGATACTTCTGAAGAATAGTTGCTGGAAACTGCAGCACCCATAGTCCATAGCAAGCGGGGGTAGGGTGGGGATAAGGTTTGGGGCCTCTGGCCAGATCCAGTTCTCTCCTGGGTCAGCACTGCAAGCAACAAGTGTGGTGGATTACACAGGTCAAGGGTATGTATTTGGGTCTCTTCTCTGCTACAGACCCCCAATAGGTAAAGGGAACCCTGACCATTAGGTCCAGTTGCGGACGACTCTGGGGTTGTGGCGCTCATCTCGCTTTACTGGCCGAGGGAGCCGGCGTACAGCTTCTGGGTCATGTGGCCAGCATGACTGGCGAACCAGAGGAGCGCACGGAAACGCTGTTTACCTTCCCGCTGGAGCGGTACCTATTTATCTACTTGCACTGTTGTGCTTTTGACTGCTAGGTTGGCAGGAGCAGGGACCGAGCAACAGGAGCTCACCCCGTCGCGGGGATTCAAACCGCCGACCTTCTGATCCGCAAGTCCTAGGCTCTGTGGTTTGACCCCATGATCTGTATCAACTCATTCCTGCTCTGCCTTCTTTCTGTTTCCCAGGTATTACTCTGAACGGGGCGACGCGGTATCAAAGGCAGCCAAAAGTCCACACGTGGTAAGTTCCTTCCTGCTTTAGTCATGTGGCAGGAACAGCTGAAGGGTTATGTAACGTAGGAAGAGGCCGTTGGGATCCGCCCAGTGCCCCATCTAGTCCAGCCTCGTGTCCTCACAGTAGCCTGCGGGAGACCCTTGGGCAGGACCTGAGCACGAGAGACCCTTTCCCTCCCTCGCTACTGGTATTTGGGAACGTTCTCTGAATCTCTCGCGCTGACTTTCCCTCCTCTGCCACTCGCAGGGCGACTACCGCCAACTCGTGCACGAAATCGACGAGGCGGAATATGCCGAAATCCGATACATGATCAACGAGCTGAGAAACATCTACGTGAGTGGTGGCGCTGCGGGGCTATGGGGCAAAGGGGAGCATCTGTGTTGCTGCGGGGCTTTTTGCCATCCATAGCCAAGCAATAAGCAGAGGATGCACAGGAACGTGAATGTTCAACGCTCGATTCATTGCGTTGTACAGGCTGACTCACGCTAGGTGAGTAGGCACCAGCTAGCCTGCTCTCCACGCAACCTGTCTCCATCGAAAAGTCTGGGCAGGCTTCAGCACAAATAGTTCCAGCCCCGTTCTTGTGCTCGTCTCCCATGGTAAAAAGGTAAAGGGGCCCCTGACCATTAGGTCCAGTCGTGGCAGACTCTGGGGTTGCGGCGCTCATCTCACTTTATTGGCCGAGGGAGCCGGCGTACAGCTTCCGGGTCATGTGGCCAGCATGACTAAGCCGCTTTTGGCAAACCAGAGCAGTGCATGGAAATGCCGTTTACCTTGCCGCCGGAGGGGTACCTATTTATCTACTTGCACTTTGATGTGCTTTTGAAATGCTAGGTGGGCAGGAGCAGGGACCGAGCAAAGGGAGCTCACCCCGTCGCAGGGATTCGAACCGCCGACCTTCTGATCGGCAAGTCCTAGGTTCTGTGGTTTAACCCACAGCGCCACCTGCGTCCCATGGACTGTACCACAAATGACATTTCTTTAAAAAGACGGGCGCATCCTGTAACTCTGAGTTCCGATGAAGTTGTGCTCCCGTTTGCTCCGTGTTAAGGTTTTGCAGTGGCTAACTTTTGAGTTAATGGTAATTTGAGTCTAGTGATTTATTTACAAACACAGAAATGCAATACAGTGGACCCTCTAGCTATGTACCGCTCTGGATGCATAACTTTCGGGTTACGAACATGGGAAACCCAGAAATGAATAGTTCTGGGTTTTGCCACGTGCGTATGCAGAAGCGCTCAATTGTGCCGTGCGCAGAAGCAGCGCCTCTGCCTACGGACTTTTCGGTCTGTGGATGGACCCCTGAAACAAATTTAATTCGTATCCAGAGGGTCCACTGTATAGCAAATTCCTGTTGCACCTGCTTTCCTGGATCCAGAGAATGTGCTAGCGGGGAAGGAGTTTTTGGGTGGGTGTGTTCAAAAGTCTATCTCCTCCTCAGCTTCATGTAGCTGCTCCTTAGTTTTATGCGCCTCATGCGACTGAAGTAGGCTGTTCGCCCCCCATCCTAAATACTAGGTTTCAAAATATTTCTTTTTCTTCCTAGGCTGTGGTCTATGACATCACCCTGAAGAACTATGAGAAGATTAAGAAGCCTCGCGATGACAACAAAGGAATGATCTACTAAGCCAACTCGCCAGGATCAGGCTGGAAGAAGAAAACAACAACTCCTTTCACCAAGAACAGCCTTGATTTCACACAAGCTGTTCTGGGTTTGTTGTTGTTATTTAAATGCTCTAAATGATATCCAGTTAACTGGAACTTCCTGCCCACCAGCTTCATTCACTTTCGAAATAAAGAGGTTTTTAAATTTGACAAGTGTTTTGTTTTTTTAATTTATTATGTTATGAAACTAAATAAATGCAGCAACGACTTTTCATCTCCTACAAGTGCAGGATCTCTCAAGGGGATGTCTGTATCTAGAAGCAACATGTTTCCAAAATTATCAACTGGACACACACACAAAAAAAAGGTTTGAGTCCTCCTCCCCCCCTTTTTTTTGCACAACCGTGATTAGTTTTGGCCAGGTCCTTTTCTGCAGGAATTTCAAAAATCCCACCAGCTGCAAATCCAGTTTCTTTACAGACGTCTCGGAAACAGTCTGAGATTAGCCTCTGATCATCCGACGGCCCTTCTCTTAACTGCTACAGATGAGCTACGATTCCTTCACGCACTGCCATTGGCCACTGATACCAACTGGGCAATTTTTGTGTTGAGTTGCTGATTGGTCCAGTCCTCTCTGATGTCATCCAGGTGGGCATCAAAATCCACCAACTGGGAGTAAGCTTTGTCTTCTAGGAGGGTCTTGCAGATGTGGCGAGAGGATTCCCAGTCGCTCCACATGACCCTAGAAACCAGCAAAAGAAGGGCATTAAAAATCTCGATACAGACAATTCTCTCCCACTGATGCTTCGGGTAAAGAGCTGAGGAGACCCAGTGTCTTTGCACAGACAGAGTCGGGGAGATCCTGTCCCACCTCTGCCAACGATTTCTCCTCTGGACTTGGGCATGTCGCTGTCCCTGCAAGCTCATTTCCACACCGTAAGATGGAAATAATAGCAACCAGCTTGTTTTGGGAAGGCAAATGCAAACTGAAATGGTGATGAGGTTTTTGCAGAGAAGAGAAATTACAGACAGCAGTTAACTCACAGGTTCTTGTCTTTGGGGATCCACTGCCGATCCTTCTGCTCCAGAACGATCACCGGAGGGACCCGGGGGTTTATCGTGAACTTGCGGTTATCCAACTGGGGGGAGTAAGCAGATGGCGATAGTAGTCAGGTTTCTGTAGTTCTGGGGAAAGACACCCCTGCCTTGTCTTTAAGTAAAGCTAGGTGGTAAGAGGCAGGATGTGGAAGGAGTGCTGGATACAGATGGGAAAGTCTAGAAATTTTGCACAGCGGCATCTGGGGGGGGGGGGACACACACAGATTGCCCACCTCTGCCCTACATAGTCCGGACCCAGTTGGCCCCGATCTCAGCTCTCACCATGATAAGAACGGCGCCCTCATATAGTTCAGCAATGCGTCCAACAGTCTTTTGTGCGAGGAAAGAAGCGCTTCGGGGGAACACAGAAAGGAGGGAGAGAACAGGTTAACGGAGGAGAGATGCCTCTAACCAGTACGTTTCCGAGCACAATTCAAAGTGTTGGTGCTGATCTTGAAAGTCCTAAACGGCCTTGGTCCAGTATACCTGAAGGAGCGTTTCCACCCCCATCATTCAGCCTGAGGTCCACCTCTTAGGGCCTTCTGGCAGTTCCCTCCCTGTGAGAAGTGAGGTTACAGGGAACCTTGCCCTGTGGAATGCCCTCCCATCAGATGTCAAGGAAATAAACAACTATCTGACTTTTAGAAGACATATGAAGGCAGCTCTGTTTAGGGAAGTTTATAATGTTTGGTGTTTTATTGTGTTGGGAGCCACCCAGAGTGGCTGGGGAGGCCTGATCAGATGGGCGGGGTATAACTAATTAATAACTAATAAACCAAACTCTGCTCCCCAGATTTACCTCTTGTCGTCCAGTCCAGAGTTGGCTTGGTAATAGCCAGCAAGGAGCAAATCCAGCTCCGAACTCCAGATGTCAACCTGCAAAAGACATATAAATTCATAGGAACACGGGTAGCTGTTCAAGCCATTGGGGTCCACCCAGCACAATCAATGGACCTAAGGTAACTGTGTCCTTTAATTTCAATGGATCTGTTCCAAGAATGAGTAGCACTCTGGTATTTTGCTTTTAATGAGCTAACATCACATTTAAGCATTGTGAATATTGCACCATTCTATAAAGGTACAAATTGGGACCTGGGGAAAAAGGGGATTGTGTCTCCTATAACTGCAAGCCACTTTTTGCTTCTAAGAATAACAGTTGCTTTTGCCTCTTGCAACCCTCTTTGATTCTCTCGTTTTTCATCTGAGCTAGGACTAGTCCTCATTGCACACCTGAGATGCAATCGCTTTTTAAAAAAAAATTGTCCTGAAAGGCAAGATGGAAAGAAAAAAGAAGCCAGTTCTATGACCTTACATTATAAAAAGGTAAAGGGACCCCTGACCGTTAGGTCCCGTTGCAGACGACTCTGGGATTGTGGCGCTCATCTCGCTTTACTGGCTGAGGGAGCCGGCGTACAGCTTCCGGGTCATGTGGCCAGCATGACTAAGCCGCTTCTGGCAAACCAGAGCAGCGCACGGAAATGCCGTTTACCTTGCCGTCAGAGTGGTACCTATTTCTCTACTTGCACTTTGACGTGCTTTCGAACTGCTAGGTTGGCAGGAGCAGGGGCCGAGCAACGGGAGCTCACCCCGTTGCGGGGATTCGAACCGCTGACCTTCTGATTGGCAAGTCCTAGGCTCTGTGGTTTAACCCACAGCGCCACCCGCGTCCCTACCTAACATCATACCCACCAGTTAATGATTTTTTTTGGGGGGGGGAGATATTTAGTGTGAGGTTATGGGGGGGCGGGGAGAGACCTATGGCCTTCTAGTGTAGCTAGGTTCAACACCCGCCAGTCCCAGCCAGCAAGGCTTCTGATCAGGAATGAGGGGGGTTGTAACCCAGAAAATCTGGACAAACAGAGGTTCCCGACCCCTGGGTTGCCCGGTTGGTTCATTCCTTGGTTAAAGTGGCCTGCTGGTCCCCCTTCTGCTATCTGCATCCCTCCAAGGGCATACCTGGTTCAGAGCCACCTCCAGCATGACTGTGAGCGACAGGTGGCTGTGGAAGAGGGGGATGCAGTCTGTAATACAGAGGCATTCTGGCTGGCTGGCTGTTGCCTGGCGTCTCTGAGCCAAAAGCAGCCCATTCACTGCGGTGTGGGGGTAGCGGGCAGCATGGAGACACATCTTGACATAAGCCCGGGCAGAGATCTCCACTTCACCCATCCTGCCAAGCAAAGGAGCCGTCAATTCTGCATCCTGAAACGCAGGTGCTCCCTAATAACCATTATCCCAGAAACTGTTTTTTTCTCCATTCATTGCCTTCTCCCACAATATCTGAGGATCTCATTTACCCTTCCTTCAGCTTGACAACAGCTCCCTGCTACCCACAACTTCCAGATCCTGCTCCTCCCCAGTCATCTCCCATCCACACACCCCGATGCCCTCCCAAACCCCGCTATTTCTTCAACGCAGAGGGCAGGGGCCTGTACCTTTCAGAAAAGCCTAGTGGAAGTTCTGGCAAATGCGACATGTCACACACACAAGTGCTAGAGGAAAGTGGGAGGCTGGGGAGGACAAGCCCCTTCTGCCACAAAATGATGTCAACCTGGTGCAGAGAGACCTGATAATTGGCTATGCTGGCAGGGGTTGATATGGAGCCTCAGCGACACCTGGGGGCCACAGAGACTCTCCACCTGGGCCCCCCTGAAATCTCTGACAAAGGCATCCTGATGCAAGTGAGAACCCCAGCTGCTGCTGTTGTACTATTACAATTCTCATCATCCCTGAGCACTGGTCCTGCTAGCCAAGGATGATGGGAGCTGTAGTCCAACAACAGCTGGGGACCCAAGCTTGAGAGTGTCAGACTGGGACCTAGAGCAGAACTTTCCAAACTGCGTGTCGCGACACGCCAGCGTGTCAGCTACAGTGTGTAGGTGTGTGTTGCGCGAAAGCAACACACCTACACATCGTGCTCCTCCCGGGGCTGGAATGGGGTTAGTTGAACCTCCAGTTTGCTGGTAAAACTGAATCGCTGTTTCGTGAAATGATGCGCGTCTAAAAACATGAAAAGTTTGGAAAGCTCTGACCGTGCAACAGTGGCGTAGCGTGGGGGGTGCCAGGGGTGCCGGCCGCACCAGGCGCAACATCTGAGGGGGGGCGCGCTCGCTGCCTCCGGAGTCGCCGAAGAGCCTCGGGCGCAGGCTGTAACAGAGCCCCATGTCTCGCGGAACCGATGAGCTGTGCGCGTGTCCGGGCTGAAGGCGCCCGGCAGGCAGCGGCTCTCAGCGCTCGCCGCGGAGGACGCGCCAGGCAGCCCCTCCTCACAGCCCCGCCTCCGCTGCTGCAGCTGCTGGGCTGTTGCATTTTCCTCGCCTCTCTGCCCCCCTCCTCCTCCGGGCAAGCGGCGTCGTTTGGGCGGCAGCGCCAGCGGCAACTCGCAGGTTAGGGGTTAGGGGGGGCGCAAATTACTTGCCTTGCCCCGGGTTAGGGGGCGCAAATTACTTGCGTTGCCCCGGGTGCTGACAACTCACGCTACGCCGCTGCCGTGCAACGCGCTGGAGGCCGGTCCTTGCCTCTCAGCCTAGCCTGCCACACAGGGGTGTTGTGGGGATTAAATGTGGGTGGGGGAGAAGAATCATATCCACCACCTTGAGTCCCTTGGAGTAAAAGTGGGGGTAAAAGGTTAAGGGACCCCTGACCATTAGGTCTAGTCGTGACTGACTCTGGGGTTGCGGCGCTCATCTCGCTTTACTGGCCGAGGGAGCCGGCGTACAGCTTCCAGGTCATGTGGCCAGCAAGACTAAGCCGCTTCTGGCGAACCAGAGCAGCGCACGGAAACGCTGTTTACCTTCCCGCCGGAGTGGTACCTATTTATCTACTTGCACTTCATGCTTTCGAACTGCTAGGTTGGCAGGAGCAGGGACCGAGCAACGGGAGCTCACCCCGTCGCGGGGATTCGAACCGCTGACCTTCTGATTGGCAAGCCCTAGGCTCTGTGGTTTAACCCACAGCGCCGCCCGCGTCCCATAAAAGTGGGGCATAAATGCAATAATCGGAATAATGATGATCACTGAGCCTGTGTCGTAGGTCTCTACTGCTCCCTCTGCCCCAGCCTCCTAAGCTGTGTCTCCGGGGGGCCGGGGCCCGACCCTGCCCTGCTCCCCTCAGCAGCCCCATAACCCCCAGGCCCCCTTCTCTGAGTGCCCTCAACCCCTGCGCAGCTTCCCTCCAGCCCCGACCCCTGAGCCCCACTTCCCCAGGGCTGCAAGGAGGCTGGGAGGAATGAAGTGTGGGGAGGAAGGCGACCCCTGGGAGGGGGCCCCCTTGGAAGGGAACCCCTTCGCCCCCCACCAGACACGCCAGCCCCTCTTCACCCACCTTTCCATGCCTGCCCAGGCGGTTGCTGCTCAAAGACCCCCTCCTACAACACCCCATCCATTCCAAGCTCCCCCATTGGACGCGCCCGCGACCAATCACCGCGCGCTCGTCGTCTACGTCCACTTCTACGCTTCCGATTGGTCGCCGCCCTCGGGCGAGTGCGTTCCCATTGGCCAGGTCTTTTCCTGAATTAGGGGGGGGGAGCCACACTACTAAACTAAACTCCTCCCACTCGGCGTCTTGTGAAATCAGCCGGCTTCCTTCCCCCACAACAGCCTTATAGGGCCCTTCCGGTCTCGTGTCGAACTAGGCCTCTCCCGCCTTTCGGCAACTCGCGCCTCTATGGTTCCGCCCTCTCCCGTGATTTCCAATGCAGAGGGGCTGCCAACCACAGAGTTGCCACGGTTTCTAGAGCGTCGCCGTTCCTCGCCCATAGAGAATGATGCCCAATGGCGGCTTTCTGCGTTTACCGGAAGCTCGGCTTGTGCCTCTCTAGGCTTTTGCCGGCGTCATTGCTCTCGCTTTCCCAGGATCATAAAATAATATGCTAGAGTGGCTCCTGCACTCCCCAAACCCGGAAGTTAGACATAAAGTAGTATTCTCTCATAAGCCTAAAATATATTATAGGAGGTCACATACAAAGCTGCCTCCCCCCCCATCCCTATAGACAGCCTATGCCTTTAATAGTACACAGTCAGAAACTCAACAGATGCAGCTTTCCCATCACTACCACCAAACTAGGAAAAGCTGCACCTGTTGAGCTTCCAGCAGCTCCTAGAGAAATACTGATGGTTACGTGGGAGCCGGTTGAAGTTAAATCCTTCGAAGACAGAGGTCCTGTGGCTGGATCAGGACGATATGGGATTGAGGGGGCAACTCCCATCTCTTGTGGGGGCGCAATGAGTGCCAGCACCGTCTGTTAAGAGTTTGGGTGTAATCTTCGACACCTCCCTTTCCATGGAGGTGCAGATTGCAGCTATAACAAAGGCGGCATTTTTTCATCTCCGCCAAGCTAAGCAGTTGGCTCCTTACCTCTCTCGCCCTGACCTAGCCACTGTGATCCACGCGACGGTCACCCCCAGGCTGAATTATTGTAACTTGCGCTATGTGGGGCTGCCCTTGAGACTGACCCAGAAGCTCCAGTGGATGCAGAATGCCGCGGCGAGATTCCTTACAGGGTCCTCACTGCGAGATCACATTCACCTGGTGCTATATCAGCTGCACTGGCTCCCGGTGGAGTACAGGATCAGCTTTAAGGTTCTGGTTTTAACCTTCAAAGCCCTATACGGCCTAGGACCCTCGTACCTACGGGACCGCCTCTCCTGGTATGTCCCACGGAGGACCTTACGGTCTTCAAACAAAAACATCTTGGAGGTCCCAGGCCACAGGGAGGTTAGGCTGGCCTCGACCAGAGCCAGGGCTTTTTCAGCTGTGGCTCCAATCTGGTGGAACGCTCTGTCACAAAAGACTAGGACCCTGCGGGACTTGACATATTTCCGCAGGGCCTGCAAGACAGAGCTGTTCCACCAGGCCTTTGGCCACAGAACAGCCTGACCCCCTCCTTTGGCAATCCTCACAGAACTCTAGCCCAATGGTTGCCATTAATCTGATTTGAACTGATTTTATAATGAAATGATTTTAGAATGTTGTATAATTTTACTGTTGTTAGCCGCTCTGAGCCCGGCTTCGGCTGGGGAGGGCGGGATATAAATAAAAATTTATTATTATTATTATTATTATTATTATTATTATTATTATTTTATTATTACTGATCCATTATGTTCAGGTGTAACACCAAAGGGAACCAGTTTGGCGTTGTGGTGTCGGGAACGCCTGGGTTCAAATCTCCACGTAGCCATGAACCTTACTGGGTGATCTTGGGCCAGGAAACATGGGACTATTAGCACCTGGGGGAGCATTCAGATTGGAGGTAAAACAACAGCCTACGGGGAAGGTTTAGACATCCCATCAAAACTGGAACACCCAGTAACTGCTTTAATGGGAATAAAATAAAACTGGGAGATCAGATCAAGGATTGGCCACTCAATTACTGTTTTGCCTCCGATTCAGTTCCAGGATCAAACTGCGGAGAAGCTGGTTTTAATTTCCCAGGCCCATACGGCCCAAGTCCCAAAGAAAGAGAAGCAGGCAGAAAATTAAACAAGGCATGTTTTTATTATTATTATTATCATGAGACAAAGTAGTCATTTCCAAAGTATCACAAGCTTTCAAATGGCAGAAAACAGCCACCAGGCACAGAAATTCAGAGCACAAAAATGAAAAATATTGTTTAAAGTCTCTGCTATATGGATTTCTTAGATGAGTGTGATGATCTTAACAGAGGCTGGAGCAGGCTAAATTAATCTGATTACAAAGCGAGAACTTGGTGCTCTCCAGACCTTTTGGACTACAACTCCCATCAGCCTCAGGCAGCACGTTTGTAGTGGGTGATGGGAGTTGTAGTTCACAAGATCTGGAGGGAAACCAGCTTGGTGGTGGCTGTGCTAAAGTGAGAGGGTTCACAGTGGTTTTATATTCAAGCAATTAAAAAAAACATAGCTAGTGAAAACTTGGATTTCTCCAGCTCTTATTCTATTTCATTTCACAGAACTTTTGTAAGAAAGAAAAGGCCACACATTAAGGCATTATTCATACTCAGCCACAGACATTTGTGAATCCACTTTTAGACTCTCTCCACCCCCAAAAAATCCTTTTCTTTTTACCCCTATATTGCTCTGCTTTCCCCATGACAGCAAAACACCCAAAGAAAGATAGGAGAAGTTGGCAGAGGTGGTTGTCACAGATTCCAGAATCAGTACATGGATGGCTTCTCTTCACCTTTGGGGTTGGTCAATTTCTCCAGGTTTTTGCTCAAGATGTGGTAGAACTCAGCCTGCAGCAGATGGCAGAACACTTGTAAGCGCTAAGAGATTTTTCTCGGTTGCGCTCCGCTATTTCCCTCTCTTTTTCGACTGCTGTACTAACCCGCCACCTCCCTCCTAGCATACTCACATAGAACCCACGGATATCGAGCAACATCATCTGGATTTCCCTGTACACGGCCTCATCCCGCTCATGAACGAGACACCGGTAATCCATCTGCAAGGGGATAAGTCAGAACACAACCAGGGACACAATTTCAAGGACGTTTCTCCTGGCCAAGATCAAGTTCTTGAGCTTGAACCCTTTCGAGGCCGAAAAAGCCTAAGGTAAAGGTAAAGGGACCCCTGACAATTAGGTCCAGTTGTGGCCACCCTGGGGTTGAGGCGCTCATCTCGCTTTATTGGCCGAGGGAGCCGGCGTACAGCTTCCGGGTCCTGTGGCCAGCATGACTAAGCCGCTTCTGGAGAACCAGAGCAGCACACGGAAACGGTGTTTACCTTCCCGCCGGAGCGGTACCTATTTATCTACTTGCACTTTGAGGTGCTTTCAAACTGCTAGGTTGGCAGGATCAGGGACCGAGCAACAGGAGCTCACCCCGTCGCGGGGATTTGAACCGCCAACCTTCTGATCAGCAAGTCCTAGACTCTGTGGTTTAACCCACAGCGCCACCCACGTCCCTCTGAAAAAGCCTAAAGGAAGGCTTAAATCACTCAGCCTGAAGAGCTCAGCTGGTTATGTTGGGTGAGAGTCATTCATTCTCAGAAGCAACAATATGTGAAGCTGCGAGAAGCTAAGTTGTTTACAACAGGTACAAGGCCATTCTGAAGAATGATTTCTACACATGTGCTGCTTCCAGGCTGGACAGAGAGAGATGTTTAGTCTCAACCCTGCTATCACAGTGGGAAGATGTAAAGAGATTGGTTTGGCAGCTTTTCGGGTCAGGCCCAGAGCGTTAAGACGAAGCTGAACCTCCATCAGGGATCTGATAAATGCATGTAGAGTTTGTAACCGTGACGCTTAAGAACGACAGTAAGGACTCCTGTTGTACATAGCTGTCAACGTTTCCCTTTTTTTAAAGGGAAAGACTGTACTTTTTGAGAATACTAAGGAAAAACCATCTTCCGCAGAAACTGCTGCTTGCCTTCTATCACTGTGTCATTGAGAGCGTGCTCACTTATGGCTTATGTGTGTGGTACGGACGCTGTACTGCCCAGGACAGGATGGGGTTGTGCAGGGTTGTTAAGGCAGCAGAGAGCATTATTGGCTGCCCACTCTCCACCTTAGAGCAGATTTATGCCACAAGGTGCCATAGGAAGGCACTGGACATAGTAAAAGATCCATCGCATCCTGGTCACTGTCTCTTCGAGCTCTTGCCGTCGGGACGGAGATACAGGTTGATGAAGACAAGAACGAGTCGTCTTAAGAACAGCTTCTTCTCCAGAGCGATCTCGGCCCTGAATGGGAAGCCCGGACTTTGAAAGTCATCTAATCTCCCTTGCTGTATTATATTGTATTGTTTAATTAGTGTTTTTATGGAGCAGTCAAGTAATTTCGTTGTCCCCGAAGGGGGCAATGACAATAAAGATATTCTTATTCTAAAGGGAAATTCCCTTATTCTGAATAGGATTCCTCGCAAGAAAAGGGAAAAGTTGACAGCTATGCTGTTGTACCAAAACACTTCCTGCGATTGATTTCTATGCTCCATGCAAGACTTGGGACTCCTATATGCTTGGAAGCTGCGTGTTAATCTGCTAAAAAAAGGGGCCCGGTACTTGGACCCAAGGAAAGGAGTTTTGGTTGCCTTAAAAATTCCAACAGGTTAGAGCGTGGTGCTGATAATGCCAGTGTTACAGGTTTAATCTCCATATGGGACGGATGCATATTCCTTCATTGCAGGGGGTTGGACTAAATGATTCGCAGGGTCCCTTCCAACTCTACAATTCTATTAACTCAATGACGCTCCTCAACCGATCCCCCAAAGTCAGAGTGGAAGGACTTGTGTTTTTCTGTTACTCACCACATGGGTATCCTTGGAAGCCTTTGCGACGGCATCTCCACGCTCTAAAAAATACCTGGAATGAAGAATGATGCCGATGGTCAGAATGTGTGTTACCTGCTCTACTGCTAGACTGTCACCCAGAACTGACTAAAAGTGAAATGAAACAACGAGAACTCCAGAACAAAGTGCGAATACGCAGAACGGTCCTGAGGACAAATTACCCAGAATACCCTGTGGTTACCCTCTCATCTTTTCCTCTTACTTGGCAATAGTGGTCTGGAAAGCCTCTGCCTTGGTCTTCAGGGCTGTGATCCGTTCCAGAACCTTCTCCTGTCAAGAGGAAAGAAACAAGACGAGTTGTGCTTTTGGGGTGGCAAGGGGCGGGCTGTGATCATTTTGATCGTGACTATTTTGTCTGAGAGAGTGAAATTCATGTTGTTCCATCTTTTTAGGTCTTTGTTTATTTGTCGCCACAGGGGCTTGTAGTTGTGGAGGTACAATTTATTGAGGTTTCTGGTTATTTGTACCCCTAGGTATCTGAACTTGGAGTGGCAAAGTTTTATCTTGGTGACATTAGTGAATTCTTTTTGGGTGTGAGGAGGGGTGTTGAAGCACATAGCTTCTGACTTTGCAAAATTTACCTGCAGGCCCGACACCATTGCAAATGTGTTGAGTTCTCCAGTTAGGGAGGTTGCTGTGCTTAAGGGGTCTGGTGTTGTGACCATTAGGTCGTCTGCAAAGAGCCCTAATTTATAGGTTCTGCCTTTTATTTCCACTCCCTTGATGTCTGTGGCTGCTCAGATTCGGATTGCTAAGGGTTCCAGAGCCAGGATAAATAAGAAGGGAGACAGTGGGCACCCTTGTTTTGTGCCTCTTTGGATCACTATAGTCCATATCGTTAGTTCTGCATTTTGCTGAGGCTTGGGAGTATATTTGTCTGAGGATTTGTAGGAAGTTGGGGCCAAATTTCATGCTAGTTAGTACTGCTAATAGTTATTTCCATTCTAAGCAATCGAAGGCTTTTGAGGATGTCTAGGGATGCGGGTGGCACTGTGGGTTAAATCACAGAGCCTAGGACTTGCTGATCAGAAGGTCGGCGGTTCGAATCCCCACGATGGGGTGAGCTCCCGTTGCTCGGTCCCTGCTCCTGCCAACCTAGCAGTTCAAAAGCACGTCAAAGTGCAAGTAGATAAATAGGTACCGCTCCGGCGGGAAGGTAAACG
Source organism: Podarcis vaucheri (assembly GCF_965113315.1). Taxonomy (NCBI): domain Eukaryota; kingdom Metazoa; phylum Chordata; class Lepidosauria; order Squamata; family Lacertidae; genus Podarcis; species Podarcis vaucheri. The sequence continues at coordinate 6,631,748 of NC_138751.1, read as the reverse complement.
CCGTTTCCGTGCGCTGCTCTGGTTCGCCAGAAGCGGCTTAGTTATGCTGGCCACATGACCCGGAAGCTGTATGCCAGCTCCCTCGGCCAATAAAGCGAGATGAGCGCCGCAACCCCAGAGTCGGCCACGACTGGACCTAATGGTCAGGGGTCCCTTTACCTTTAGGGACATAATTGTCAGTGGGAGTTGGGTTGCCTTGCTGTGTTCGACGAGGGGGCAGGCTGTGGATCGGCGGCAGGCGAGGGGCGGATTCTCCGAGCGCATCGCTTCCTCTTACCTGAACCGCCACGCCAAAATCGTTGCCGTCCTCAATTTTGGGAATCATGTACTGAATCCAGGTTGTCACCTGAGGGGAACGTGGAGAAAGAAAACTGAGGGAGAATCGAGCGAAGGGCTCATTTTTGCCAGCTAGGCCAGATGCGCATCTGAGAAAAACCACACATAATTTAAGATTTTTAACAGTCTACAGCCTCCAAGCACTTTTTATACAATTTGGCCCTTCCTTCGTTACGCATACCTTCCGCAAGACAAGCCTTGCAAATCTCGAACTACCTGTGGCAACCAAATAACGCTGACATTCTATCTGAAGACACTTTTTATCCTCACCTTTTCCCTTCCTTTCACGATCTGGGCTTTCCGTTGCTTAAGCCACAGGTAACCGCAGGTTTTTTAAAAATTTCGTCTTTTTACAAGCTTTCCCCAACCGACGCGATTTTAGAGTTTCGCTTTTTACGTTTTAATTTCCGCCCATCGCTAGGACCGCGCTTTCTGCATTGTGCATGTCGTAAAAAAGGAAAAGGGGAACAAAATATTTACCAGTATACATTTCTCTTTGAACTCCCGGACTTCGGGTTTGACACGATCCAAAAGCAAAATGATTGCTTCATTGGACTTAAGGTATCCGCATTTCGGAGCTACAGGGGGCAGAAAGTGAAAGTCAGTCCCCAAAATGCAATGGAATATTATCTGCGCTCATCCCAAAATCTTATTTCCCTTCCTTCTGACGGAGGACCCCTCTCTCACCTTCCTTGTCCTTCTCCTTTTCTGTCTCCATCTGTATGACAAAAACAAACACCAGCAAAATCTATTACATCCTTATCAGTGCTGGATTTACATATAAGCTAAACAAGCTATAGCTTACGGCCCCACTCTCTTGTGGGCCCCAAAAAAATTTAAAGGGAAAAAAACCCCTGGATGTACATTTCCAAAAATATAAGATAAAAAACCAAATAAAATAAAACCTACATACAGCAACAGTGTTTTGTGTTGTGTAGGCTCTTATTATGTGCAAATGGTTTTAGATACCTATTCGGTCCATAAATGACCATATAGCATATATTCAACCCCCAAAACAGCGACAATTTGTTGTTGACAAAGGACAGCTGGACATATAAAGGGCCCCACTGCCTTCAGTAGATGAGGGCCTCATCAAACCTAAATGCGGCCCCGATCCTTATCCTTGCAGGTGCATCTTGGGTTTTCTTGGGGGGGGTGGGTTAGAGAAGAAGACCCCTCAAACAACTCACCTCATCATCTTTGGGAGGGGGGTCTGGAATGGGGATGTCCAGCGGGGCACGGAGGGTGGTCAAATCTTTAACGTTCAGCGCCTCTTCCTGAAAAGAGAACTATGGTTACAGGGCAGCTATGCAAAGGCAGTGTGGTATAGTGGCTGGAGCACCGGACTAGGACTTGGGAAGGCCCCATAACTGCTCTCTGGGGCCTAATCTACACTACAGATTTGAAGCAGCGTCCTGCTAGTGTTCTCTTACCTTCAGGAACTGATCCAATTGCAGTATTTTCCTGGGCAAAAACGAGCACAGAAATTCCTCGCCCTGCAAGATGAGCAAGGGGTGGGGGGGATTAAAAGAAACAAATTACCTTTTGGAAGAGGGGTATTTGGAGAGATTTGAGGGGCGGGATTATAAAGCGAAAGAGGTTTACCTCTTGCAAAAGGGACGCTCTGAAAACAGCCATCTAAGGGAGAAAAAGAGAGATTGTGAAATGTGGCCGTTTCTGGGGTTCAGCACGATCATTACGGAACAGCAGCACATAACACACATGTTCTCTGGAATAGCAATGTTTCCCTGGATAAAAAAAGTCCGTCATATTTTAGGAATCCTGCCAGAAAAATTCCACAAAGCAGTGAATAGACCCCATCTATACAGATATAGCCGCCCTGAGGAGGGCCCTTGGCTGGGGAGGGCGGGGTATAAATAAAAATTATTATTATTATTATTATTATTAGTCCAAACATGTTTTAAGATTGACTTCAACATGTTCCGTGCAGGCTTTTTAAAAAACACACACATTCATTTAAACCATATACTGTACCTCCAAGAAACTTGGGAACTGTAGTTCACACCACGACCACCCACTGAGCTATAATTCCCAGCACCCTTAACAAACTTCATTTCCCAGGATTCTTGAGGAGCGGGGTGTCTTAATATGATTTTATTTTATGATGTATACATAGCCCAAATAAAATAGCAGTCTATGTAAATCAGGTGCGGCTAACCCTCTCTGATCCGCCACCAAGTGGGTTCCCTTTTCTGCCATTCCCCAAGATCCAAGATTTGGGCATCAACAAAAAGGGGGGGGGGGCAGAATTAAAAGCAGACACGGCAGATTTTCCAAACTAGATTTCCCCTGCACAGATCATCAAAAGGGGCTGTTTGCCTTTGTGCACGGAAACCTTGCCAGATGGGCGGGGTATAAATAAAATGAAACAAAAATAAAAATAATTACTATTACTATTATTAAGTGAGAGGGCGTGTGTATGTGTGGCCAGACCCATTTTCGCCATGTGGCCCCCGAGCATTTTGGAATTTGGCCCTCAAGGCGGAAAACCACCCTTAGCCATGCCTGAGGTAAATAATTAGCAGAAGTGCAGACACATCTGTCTAAGAATAAAGAGGGGATTTCTGTAGCAGGGGTGGAGACTGAAATAAAATACGAAGGACAGGAACGCCGCCCACCGGATGTCAAAGAGAAAAACAACCACCAGACTTTTAGAAGACATCTGAAGGCAGCCCTGTTCAGGGAAGCTTTTAATGTTTAATAGATTATTGTATTTTAATATTTTGCTGGAAGCCGCCCAGAGTGGCTGGGGAAACCCAGCCAGATGGGCGGGATATAAATAATAAATTTATTATTATTATTATTATGGTGCCAGTAGAGTTACACCCACCCTTGCAACAAATAGATTCCTCTCCTATTACTGGATTCCTATACGTCCCAGGAGGCACACAGAATTGTATACAGTGGTACCCTCAGGTTACATACGCTTCAGATTACATGCGCTTCAGGTTACACACTCCGCTAACCCAGGAAGAGTGCTTCAGGTTAAGAACTTTGCTTCAGGGTGAGAACAGAAATCGTGCTCTGGTGGCGCAGCGGCAGCAGGAAGCCCCATTAGCTGAAGTGGTGCTTCAGGTTAAGAACAGTTCCAGGTTAAGAAGGGACCTCCAGAATGAATTAAGTACTTAACCCGAGGTACCACTGTATTTGCAAGGGACCCCCATGGGTCTGCAATGCGTGAATCTTTTGTCCAATGTGTGTCTCGGACCCACAGCCCTGAGAATATAAATCTCGTGCTCTACCTGGAACTGGCTGAAATGACTGGCAGAATCCGAGATTTGGGAGAAGAAACAATGGAAGAGGACTGGAAAAAATTTAAGGACTATCTACAAAAACAGTATAAGTTGTATGAATTTTAAGAAATTGCATGATCCAGAAAAATATGGCTCCAGTAATTTGACTGTGAGATACAGAAAATTAAGCGATAAGTAAGAAAAGGTCGAAACTTAAAGTAATATTATGATTAATCTAAGTTACAAATAATTGACAAAAATCCCTTTAAGTTTAGAAATATAACATTTGAGAAGTACAAAATAAGGCATGAAACAAGGTAATAATTTGCTGGTATTTTTTATTACAAAGAATGCAGGGTAAGGGAGATGTGAGGAAGTCCAGTTAGTTATATAAAAAATGTTATGAACAGTTGTGTTTTTCTTTTTTTCTTTCTTTTCTATATTGTTTGTTGGTGTATTTGTACTTGTTTTTCTGTTTGTTATTTCTTTGGTGAAGGGATTTTGTGTGTTTGATATGTGACTCTTTATTTTGTGTTTGAAAACTTAATAAAATATTTATAAAAATGAATAAATAAATCTCATGCTCTACCAACTCAGCTATCAAGTCTCTGACAACATAGCTATAAATTATAACTGACTCATAAGCTGAAAATAATGGAAATAAGCCTGCCGTCCTCAGCCTGCGATTTGAAAGCTAACCCCACCAATGTCAATGGGAATGAAGCTGAAAATAATGGAAATAAGCCTGCCGTCCTCAGCCTGCGATTTGAAAGCTAACCCCACCAATGTCAATGGGAATGAAGCCCTATGTCTTGTTTCCCTAGGAGTAAGTCCCCACAGACCATTATGGGGTGGGAAAACACCTCCCTGAGCTAGTCTCCCCCCTTTCAGAGTCTGCTTTTTGGCCTCAGGTGGGGAATACAACTGAAGACGCCCCCAAGCATGTGCAGAGTGCCTTTCCGCCCAGCAGTAAGCAGAGTGCCCCTCCAAATCTGGGATAAGAGAGAGGGAGTGTGGCCCAGTGGCTAAGTGTCAAACGAGAACCTGTCGGAGCCGGGTTCGAATCCCGGCTCAGCCATGGAGTGTGGCCTTGCGCCAGTCACTGCCTAAGCTACTTACCTTGCAAGGTTGTTGTGGGGGATTAAATGAGGAGGGGGAGAAGAACCACAGAGCCCACCTTGAGCGGCTTGGAGAAAAGGGTGGCATAGAAAGGAAGGAAATAAATGCATTTGTAGGGAATTGCAGGTCGGTTCCCCCGGTTGGTCCATGCCTGAAAACGAGCAATGAGGTGGTGGTGGGAGGAACGGGGCTGCTTAGTTATCACTCACCCTCAGCACATGCTCAGAGGCACTCTCGTTTCTCAGAAGCCACCAGATCCGGGCAAGAACCTTCGTCCCCGCACCCTATTTTTAGAGCACCTTCCATTTGACCCCCTGCCAGACTTGACCCCGATTTGCACCCAGTTTCCCCCCCCCCCAACTCCGCACCTTTTCACGGGACTCCTTGCTGACTTGGATGGTGCAGGATTTGGCCATCGTGGCGTTGTTCGGGCAGGGAGGGAAAGAATCCGAACAGAAGAAGAGGAAAACAGCCTCGCCGATCGCCCCTTCCTGCAAGCAGCTCGGCTCTGAAACCTTCACTTTCGCTTTCGCATTCACACGTTCCGCCCCCTTTCCCTTTCCCGCCCCCCACGCATCCACAGGGTCGCCTTTCCTCGCGCTGCACAGAAATAGCCCCCGGAAGAGCGAAACCCAACTTCCCAAGGAATGCGAACATTTCGCAAGAAAGAAAAAGAACTTTGCAGGGTCGCGACACCCCCACTTTAAAAAAATCCCCTAGTGTAATAAGAAGAAGTATAAGAAGTATAAAAGACGTGTGGCGTAAACGGTGGAAGTCTTTTAAAACCTTTTAATTAAGACTGATATTTTGCAAGATGGAAATATAAAATTGTATGCAAGTATAGATCTGAAATTGTTGTTTATGGTGAACACTTTTCTATTTTCTAAATTTCTATTTTTAACTTTTCTTCTCCTTTTTCCTCTTCTTTTCGAATATTGCTTTACAGATGTATAAATAATTATGTTCATGTGTATATGCATGAGATTTGTTTCTTTATTTCTTTTCTTATTTGATATTTTCTTTTTTTGTATTTAATAAAATTTAATTAAATAAGAAATCTAAAAATAAAAAAAATTAAGGTCTTGGATATATAATAAATGTTCATAAATGTACCAAGCAAACACGTACATAAATATATAAACCACATGTCTGGAGCAGCACAGGAAGACAGCCCTGAAACCATTTTGACTCCTAAGCTGACCAAATGTTTTTCTGCAAGGAGGGAGGAGGTGGAAAAACTTTCCTTGTTACAGGAATTTAGTAATCACCTTTTCAAAGGAATGGGCAGACTACCAGGAAAGGCAATCAGATAAGGCATTATCAGACAACCTGGCAGACAGGAAAAACAACAACACTCAAATTTCTGTTGTAGACCGCCTTTTCTGTGATGTAGGGATTATGTTTGTGGGGGGGGGGTCTTGGGTTACACCCCTTCTGTGATGTATGTATGATATATGGAGGGGTGGTCTGGAGCTCCAGGGTAGGGAATTTAAAATTTAAAATAAGGGTAGACACACCTTGGTTCTGGGTCCTCCTTTCCTGCGGGTGAGGGGAGCACTCTGTTGCAATAGCTTTAATAAAGATCAGGCTTACTAGCAGCTTTGCTTCTCAATATACTCTGGTTGGCCTCTGTTATTTTCTCCTACCAATAGGGAACCCACGTAAGGACTCTATATGGGCTCTATATGGATAACCCATAAGGGGAAAAGGGCAGATTTTGGTTATAACACTAGCAAAATAATCCCTGGACCTAATGAAGCAATTAATTAAATACATTTGGGGACTCCATACATTTCTCCAAGCTTTGCGGGGGGGGGGGGCAAATCCCATCTAAGAGGCTGTTGCAGGAATTTATGTATAGGTTGGGGGGGGGGTGTTGCCCCTCCAGCAGATATCATGCACGTGCAGCCCTCTACCAAAACCAGCACAATCGCTTTTGTGACTTTGGTGATTTGTCCCCACAAAACACTTCATCACAGTTTCTTCCTATCTATTCAAAGGGCCTTTGCTGCAGGATACTAAATGTAAGAATTCACTGATAAATGTATCTATGTACTGGCTCATTGGGAAAACTTCAGAAATTCATATAGACATGTGAGCTCAGCTCCTCAGCAGCCCCTCTGCCTGAGTGATAATCCCTGGCATCCTGATACCTGAGTACCAGACAGGTAGCCATTCCAGAAATAACAAACCCAGATGAAGACAAAAGGGTGGGATTAAACTTGGCTGGGAAACAGGGAAATGTAAAGATCTCTTTTGTTACACTTGATGGGTGTTTGGTGGAGGGCAAGGAGAGCCATGGGGCAGGGTCCAGGATGCTCAGATTACGGCCACCAGACCTCCCCTTTCATGATGTAACCGTGATGGATGAGTGATGTAGTTTGGGGGGGGGGTAACATTGGGATTAAGTAAAAAAAAATCCTTCCAGTAGCACCTTAAAGACCAACTAAGTTAGTTCTTGGTATGAGCTTTCGTGTGCATGCACACTTCTTCAGATACATAACACTATGTATCTGAAGAATACATATCTTCAGATACATAACACTATGTATCTGAAGAAGTGTGCATGCACACGAAAGCTCATACCAAGAACTAACTTAGTTGGTCTTTAAGGTGCTACTGGAAGGATTTGTTTTTATTTTGACTATGACAGACCAACATGGCTACCTATCTACTATTGGGATTAAGGTAAAGGTAAAGGAACCCCTGACCATTAGGTCCAGTCGTGGCCATCTCTGGGGTTGCTCATCTCGCTTTATTGGCCGATGGAGCCGGCATACAGCTTCCGGGTCATGTGGCCAGCATGACTAAGCTGCTTCTGGTGAACCAGAGCAGCGCATGGAAACGCCGTTTACCTTCCTGCTGGAGTGGTACCTATTTATCTACTTGAGGAGCTCACCCCGTCGTGGGGATTCGTACCACCAAACTTCTGATCAGTAAGCTCTGTGGTTTAACCCACAGCGCCACCCGCGTCCCTAATGTGGGGATTAGCAGCTAATAAAAGTTTGGATTCTCTTTTGTTCCATCTTGTTCCACCTTGTGGCAGGTGGGAATCCTATCACGACAGTCTTCAATAAAGGCCAAGCCTACTGGCTGCTGTTTTGCTCTGGTATTCCTGGCTAGTGTCCTTCCCCCCCCCTCTTTTTTGTTGTTCAAGGGAGCCCTCAGATAATAATAATAATAATAATAATAATAATAATAATAATAATAATACTTTTTTATTTATACCCCGCCCATCTGGCTGGGTCCCCCCAGCCACACTGGGCGGCCTCCAACAAAACACTACAATACAATAACCTATTAAACATTCAGCATCTTAAAAAGCAGAGACATCACCTTGCCAACAAAGGTCCGTCTAGTTCAAGCTATGGTTTTCCCAGTAGTGATGTATGGAAGTGAGAGCTGGACCATAAAGAAGGTTGATTGCCGAAGAATGGATGCTTTTCTGGTGCTGGAGGAGACTCTTGAGAGTCCCATGGACTGCAAGAAGATCCAACCTCTCCATTCTGAAGGAAATCAGCCCTGAGTGCTCACGGGAAGGACAGATCCTGAAGCTGAGGCTCCAAGACTTTGGCCACCTCATGAGAAGAGAAGACTTCCTGGAAAAGACCCTGATATTGGGAAAGATGGAGGGCACAAGGAGAAGGGGACGACGGAAGATGAGATGGTGGGACAGTGTTCTCGAGGCTACGAACATGAGTTTGACCAAACTGCAGGAGACAGTGGAAGACAGGAGTGCTTGGCGTGCTCTGGTCCAGGGGGTTACGAAGAGTCGGACACGACTAAACAACTAACTTGGCTGGGAAACAGGGAAATGCAAAGATCTTTTTTGTTACACTTGATGGGTGTTTGGTGGAGGGCAAGGAGAGCCATGGGGCAGGGTCCAGGATGCTCAGATTACGGCCACCAGACCTCCCCTTTCATGATGTAACCATGATGTAGTTGGGGGGGGGGTGTAACATGGGGATTAGCAGCTAACAGTGGCGTAGCGTGGGGGGTGCCAGGGGTGCCGGCTGCACCGGGCGCAACATTTTGGGGGGCGCGTTTGGCCGGCCCTCCTCGAGGAAGAAGGAACCCCACTGTCCTCGGACCTCCTCCGAAGCCTGGCGGTGGGGCGGAGAGACCTTCTCCCCGCGCCAGCCTTCGGATGGCTGTCCTGAAGACTTGTGGTGGGAGCAGTGGCGTAGCGTGGGGGGTGCAGGGGGGCCTGCTGCACCTGGCACAACATCTGGGGGCGCGCGGAAGAGACTCGAGTGCTAAAATCCACGGGTTAGGGGGCGCAAATTACTTGCCTTGCCCCGGGTGCCGAGAACCCACGCTACGCCACTGGCAGCTAATAAAAGTTTGGGGGCTCTTTTGTTTGGGGCTTCCATCTTGTTCCACCTTGTGGCAGGTGGGAGTCCTGTCGCGACAGCCTTCAATCAAGACCAAGCCTACTGGCTCCTGTTTTGCTCTGGCATTCCTGGTTGGTGTCCTTGTTTTTTGTCCAAGGGAGCCCTCAGAGGCGGGGCAGGCTGTTGGTTGGCCAGAGGCGCTCTGCAGATGCTCAGAGGCACGCCTGTTCTTCTTTTTCCTTCTTCTTTTTTTTTTGCAATTCCTGGAGAAAGGGGGCTTGCAGTTCTTCCTCCCGGTCTCCTGGGGTCCCCCTCGGCTCCTCTCGGCCTTCCCTTTGCCCTCAAGCCCTGCCTCGTTTCCTGCTCTCCTCCGCCTTCCTCCTCTGCAACCAGCTGTTGGGGTTTCGCATGACAAGGGAGTGACGCGCCTGGATTGCTCCCTCCTCCCCCCGCCGCCCCCCAAACAAGGTAAGGTCCCCCCCACTCTCCTCCCTCCCCCCCCACTTTCCAAGGGGGCAGGAGGATCCCCTTGAAACCCAACCCGCAAAACCCCCATTGCAACTTTTATTTCCCCCCCTCCCGGGTTGGGGAGGAAGTCAGGCTTGTGCAAAAGTGGAACCTGCAAATGATCCGATCCCGGACCCCCCAGAAAATCTGAGATCCTGCCCCCGCCACGACCCCCCTGCGCCAGCCCCACTGAAATCGGAGGGGCTTTCTCCCGGCTCAGCTTGCACCATGCGAAACGCTGCTTGCAAACGGAGCTTGGAGGGCTGCCCCCCCCAAAAAATTATTATTTTTTGCTTTCGATTTGCAAGCTTCTGAGAAGGGCAAGGAGCCGCTCCCTGGTTTCCCACAAAATCGTAGCATCGGAAGAAGACCCTCCAACAATGTTCGGATGAAAATGGGGGTGTCCTATTCCATAATAATAATAATAGTGATGATGATTTTATTATTTGTACCCCACCCATCTGACTGGGTCGCTGCCCTGGGCTGCTTCCCACATAAATAAAAACATAACCAAACATTTTTAAAAATTTCCTTATACAGGGTTGCCTTCTAAAGGCTGTATAATTACTTCCCTCTTTGGCTCGTGGTGCATAATTCCATACCCTCCAACGTGAATGAAATGAGGGACGTCCTAAGGAAAAGTGGGATTTTTGTTGTTGTTGTTCTTTGTATACTGTGTTAGTTTTATGATGTTAGCCGCCCTGAGCCTGGCTCCGGCCGGGGAGGGCGAGGTACAAGTTAAAAGTTATTATTATTATTATTATTATTATTATTATTATTATTATGGGATCAAATAAAAAACATGATGGGTGGCCAGATACCCCATAAGGGAAAGGGAGCGGTATTTTTCTTATAACAGCCATCAAGCCTCTGCTTAAAAACTTCCACCACCTCCTGGTGTCTGCCATTATTATGATGATGATTATTATTATTTAGTTAATTAAACTTGTAAGTCACTTGTCACCCGAATGTCTCCAAGCGACTTACAGCAAAGTAAAATATACAATACTTAATACCATGAGGGTTTGTGTGTGCAATCTGATGGTGGGTAAATGTTAAAATTATTATTACTGCTATTGCTTTACAAAATATTATCCTTGATGCCAGGCTGGTGGTTAGGATCCATTCTTTGTGGATTTCTTAGCTTTAAGGAACTCCAGCTGCCCCACTCTTTCTCACACTGATCACTTGTAGGCATTTAATTCATAATTTAATTCAACAAAAATATTAATGCGGTGCCTGAATGTGGCACCAGTTTTATACCGCTCAGTGGGGTTTGCCTGTTCTGAGTAGGATTTTACTGTAAAATATTAGCAAGTCTATGGCCTTGCTCCCTTGGCTATGTGAAGAGTTACCCTCAAACTGACAATTTTATATCCATATAACGCAAATTGTAGAGGGGAGAGAAAGATCTGGAAGGTGTTCAAGGTTAGAGGCTGGTGAAATTTTCAAAAGGCAGGCTATGACAGTTCGGTATTGAAGTTTATTTGTATTCAAAATGCAAACCATGATCCTTCATAACAGCCCTAACAATAATCCTAACATGGTTTTGCTAAATTAAACACTTGTAGGAGAGGGAACCGATGTCTTTATTCATGGCCAAATGGATAGCAGTTCTTTCTTTTTCAAAACCAAAACCAAAACCCTCTTAATTCAGGGACAACTTCTTCTTAAAACATACTCAAGCCGGCTCACAATAATTTTTTTAAAATGGCAATTGAAAAGTGCATAAAAGTGAACCGTATTGTAAAAGAATTCTAAAAGCAAGTGTTAAAAGGTCAGGATGGAGGAAATGAGCTCCTGATCTCCCTAAAACTCTTCATCTGCTCTCAAAAGGCGTCGTCAAGACAAGATTAAGTTTGTATATATGGTTTTTCATGGGCGGCTAAATACTTCCTCATATTTTTCTGAGCTGCATCCAGCAGCGGAAAGAATATGCCGGTCAAGAATTAACATGTCTCTTGGTAACCGCTCACTCTGGAATATAGCTGCGATGGAGAAAATTGCGGATAATTTGAGATCCCGACAAGGACTAAAACTTCCAGACGCTTTGTATATGATTTGACATTCCTTTATGACATATAAAGCAGAACCACCATTTTCAAGACATCCTTCGTCACAAGCCTGGAACTATACTTGACGATCCGATAAAGTTGATAATCTTTGCTTGGACTTTGAGATTTTAACTCACGTGCAAGCACTCAATTCTACATGCCTGTCTTATCGTTTTGTTTTTCACCTTTCGCTTTTTGCCCATTGCTAAAATTGTTCTCTCTGTTTTATATGCATTGTAAAATGGAATCCTAATTGGGGGGGGGGAAGCTTTTTTAAAAAAGAATTAACATTGTGATGGTGTGGTAGGATAGAGAATTTGACTTAAATCAAATTCCTGCTCAGCAATGACATTTACCTTCGGTAGGGCACCTACTCTCTGCCTTATCCTCCCTCTCAGGGCTGTTGTGAAGACAAAACAGATTTCCTCCTCTCCCCGCCATGAACCCGCCTGGAGAAGAGGAGGTTAAGGGGTGATATGATAGCCATGTTCAAATATATAAAAGGATGTCACATAGAGGAGGGAGAAAGGTTGTTTTCTGCTGCTCCAGAGAAGCGGACACGGAGCAATGGATCCAAACTACAAGAAAGAAGATTCCACCTAAACATTAGGAAGAACTTCCTGACAGTAAGAGCTGTTTGACAGTGGAATTTGCTGCCAAGGAGTGTGGTGGAGTCTCCTCCTTTGGAGGTCTTTAAGCAGAGGCTTGACAACCATATGTCAGGAGTGCTCTGATGGTGTTTCCTGCTTGGCAGGGGGTTGGACTCGATGGCCCTTGTGGTCTCTTCCAACTCTAGGATTCTATGAACTCTGCCTTTAGTTCCTTGAAGGAAAGTTGCCATGTGAATCTGGTAATGCATGCATGAATAAAAATAAATACATTTTTCGCCCTGATCTGAGGTTATTTTGCCCCTTTGGTGGGTGACGGGAATACTTGGTTAAACCCAACAGATATCGTAGGAGAGAATCTTTCTTTTCTCTTGCATATTTCTTTCTATTCCTTAGGTAGCAGCCATGGGAGAAGTGGAGCGCAAATTCATGGCGCTCCGGGACGAACTGGTAGCTGCTTTGATTGAGAATCCCTTAGAGCAGAACCCAGAGACTGTACAGCGTCTGCTGGAGATGCCGTTTCCCCCGGCTCAGAAATACCTGGAGATAGATGCCAAGGGTATTATACGAGCCAATACCCAGGGGCAGGTAAGGGGACAGTACTGTGGTGCCTTGCAAGATGAAATTAATCCGTTCCGCGAGTATCTTTGTCTAGCGGTTTTTTCGTCTTGCGAAGCAACCCTATTAGCGGATTAGCGCTATTAGCGGTTTAGCCAGTATTAAAGGCTTAGCGGATTAGCGGCTTAGCTGCTAAAAGGCTATTAAAGGCTTAGCGGCTTAGAAAAGGGGGGAAGCGAAAAAGAATCTCAAGACTCACAAGACATTTTCGTCTTGCGAAGCAAGCCCATAGGGAAATTCGTCCTGTGAAGCGCATTGAAAAACGGAAAACCCTTTCGTCTAGCGGGTTTTCCATTTTGCGAGGCATTCGTCTTGCGGGGCACCACTGTATTTTGTTTGTGTGTGTGTGTGTGCAATGGCAGGGGTGGGGGTCTAGAAAACCGGGGTGGGGATTGAAATTTGGGGGGGAAAGATGGAAAGATTCAGAAGTCAGACAGGCAAAACTAGTGTGTCTCTCTCCCTGCAAGAGCTCTGATGCTATGGGCAGCTGGGAGCTTCACCTGTGGAATATCTGCCTGCAATGCGGTTTCCACACAAGGAAGGGGGGACGGAAAGCAAACAAGCCCTTTTCTAGGTGCCTCGGCAAAACTAGTCATTATGTAGAAGTGAGGATCAAGCTTGGTAAACACAAAGATTCGAATAGCCCCTGCCTCAGAATCCTCAGGGTCTCCGCTGTTTATTTAAAAAGGCGCCCCAGGAACAAGGTTCTAGTCCCTAAGACAAGAAGTTCGTGATATGTGTAATGCGGTGTGAATGCACCGTGAACCCTCCTCGTCCCTCTGAACACGTGAGAGATGGCAGTGACAACTGGGGTCTGGGAGGATCAGAGCCTAGCAAACGAAAACCCCAAAGGAAGGGGGTTCTTAGAAGAATTTAGTACAGTGGTACCTTGGGTTAAGTACTTAATTCGTTCTAGAGGTCCGTACTTAACCTGAAACTGTTCTTAAGCTGAAGCACCACTTTAGCTAATGGGGCCTCCTGCTGCCACCACGCCGCCAGAGCACGATTTCTGTTCTTATCCTGAAGCAAAGTTCTTAGCCTGAAGCACTATTTCTGGGTTAGCGGAGTCTGTAACCTGAAGCGTCTGTAACCCGAGGTACCACTGTACAGCCTCGTGCGATTTGGAGATTGGGGTTTAGGTACCAACGTGCAAAGAGACAATGGCAATTTTTGAACCCTTCCCCAGCCTCAAAAGGACCTTCGTACCATCTCCACTGCCCTGAACATCTTGGAGAAATATGGGCGCAACCTGTTGAACCCACACAAGCCCCGCTTCTGGAGGACCGTCAAGTTCAATAACCCCGTTTTCCGGGACACAGTGGACACCATCCAGGTGAGAGAAACATTCCTTCCCTGTCTGCCCATCCCTTCCTTTGGCATAGCTGTCAACTTACAGATTTGAAAATAAGGGACCAGCAGCCTCGAAAATAAGGGATCAGCAGCCAAAATAAGGGATTTTAGTCAACCAGCAGCCAAACGAAGCCTCAAGCACTGGTTCCCACAGCGCAGCAACCCGGCAAAGGGGATGCAGCAAGGAAAACCACCGTCACTTCTCCGCTGGGAAGCGCTGAGCAAAGGCAAGTCCCCAGGCAACGCGGCCGATTTGATTGGCGCAAGGAATGCGAGCTCCACCCCCCAGTCGTTCTCAGACTCCTTATTGGGTGAGCAACGCAGCCAAGCAACACAGTTGGAGCCTCCCTCCTCCCTGGCCGGCAGGGAGGGAGGGAGAGGAGCTGCTTCCTTTGAAACCCGGGAAATTTAAGGGACATCATCAATAAGGGACGGCAGCGGGACACGGCGCTGGGATAAGGGAGTTTCCCACCAAATAAGGGATAGTTGACATCTATGTCCTTTGGTATCTTTTCAGCACCAGGGTCAATTACTCGGCTCTTCCCTGCTCTTATATCCTTCTGAGTTTCTATTTTTATTTTGTTTACAACTAATAGCAGGAGCCTGGTGAAAAATATTCCATTGAGAAGGGGGCCCACACAGATAAGGCCCCGTTCCTAGCAGAGGCCGAGCTAAGCTGTGTCCCAGCTGAGCCCCTCCTCCTGTTGTCACCCCAACCCATTTATTGTGTGCCCCACGTTCCTGGCAGGGCGGGCGGGACGTCCTTCGCCTCTACGGATATTCGGAGGAACAGACGGACGGACTTTGCTTCCCGGAGCATCTGCTGGAGCCAGATATCCCTCACGTGGCCTCGATCACGGTCGATGTCATGGTGCTACGGGCTGAACTGAATCTCCTTATTTCGGTATGGTGGAACCATGAGACCCGGGAGCACTTTGATGTGGGGGAGAAATAACAACAACAAGAAGAAGAACTTATTACTTGTACCCCACCCATCTGACTGGGTTTCCCCAGCCACTCTGGGTGGCTTCCAACAGAATATAAAAGAACACACGATATACATCAGGCATTAATAGGTTCCCTATACAGGGTTGTCTTCAGATGTCTTCGGAAAGTTGTGTATTTGTTTATTTCCTTGACAACTGACGAGAGGGCGTTCCACAAGGTGGGTGCCACCACCGAGAAGGCCCTCTGCCTGGTTCCCTGTAACCTCACTTCTCACAGGGAGTGAACTGCCAGAAGGCCCTCGGAGCTGGACCTCAGTGTCCGGGCTGAACGATGGGGGTGGAGACGTTCCTTCAGGTACAGTGGTGCCTCGCAAGACAAAATGAATCCGTTCCGCGAGTCTCTTCGTCTAGCGGTTTTTTCGTCTTGCGAAGCAACCCTATTAGCGGATTAGCGCTATTAGCGGTTTAGCGGCTATTAAAGGCTTAGCGGCTATTAAAGGATTAGCGGATTAGCAGCTAAAAGGCTATTAGCGGTTTAGCGGCTTAGAAAAGGGGGGGGGAGCGAAAAAAAATCGGAACACTTGCAAGACGTTTTCGTCTTGCAAAGCAAGCCCATAGGGAAAATCGTCTTGCAAAGCAGCTCAAAAACGGAAAACCCTTTCGTCTAGCGGGTTTTCCGTCTTGCGAGGCATTCGTCTTGCGGGGCACCACTGTACAGTATACTGGGCCGAGGCCGTTTAGGGCTTTAAAGATCGACACCAACACTTTGAATTGTGAGTCAATTCAAGTCTTTTACGACTGGTGTTATATGGTCCCAGCAACCACTCCCAGTCACCAGTCTAGCTGTCACATTCTGGATTAGTTGTAGTTTCCAGGTCACCTTCAAAGGTAGCCCCACGTAGAGCGCATTGCAGTAGTCCAAGCGGGAGATAACCAGAGCATGCACCACTCTGGCGAGGCAGTCCGCGGGCAGATAGGGTCTCATCCTGTGTACCAGATGGAGCTGGTAGACAGCTGCCCTGGACACAGAATTGACCTGGGCCTCCATGGACAGCTGTGAGTCCAGAATGACTCCCAGGCTGCGCACCTGGTCCTTCAGGGGCACAGTTACCCCATTCAGAAAGATAGTGATGGATGAGCTTTGGGTTCCCAGCTGAGAATGAGTTTTTTCCTTTATGTTTAATTTTGTCAGTTCGTTTGTCAACAGAAATCTCTAAGCGGCTTACAGATTGCAGCGAAAAGGAATCCATACAAGCAACAAAAAGTATGAATTGCGCATTTGAAACCTTATTTTGCTACTGCTGCTAATGATAATCGTAATTCCACGTTTAATTAGCAGAATTAAATCTCTCTAGATGTAAGCAAAACACCCAAATAATATGCAAAGCGCTGAAATATATTGGGATACATCAAAATGCAACATAACTACAATATATCATTTTTAAAAATCATAAATCTTAAAACACACCCAATAATACAACCACCGAAAAACACCATTCACTTCCATGTTCACACTACACAAAGGAAGTCTACATAACCCCAACATCACTCAGCAGTTTTCTTACATCAGTTCTCACTTCAACAAAACACCCCAGGACACAAAATGTCATTTAGACAGTGACACTTAATTTCTGCAAATTTATTCAGCAAGCAGTCTTTAAAATATGTGAGGAATTCAAATTTTGTGACTGGACAACATTTAGCCTGGTAAGTCTACATTTAATAAAGGAGCTCATAAACTGCTTTTGGAAAATCAAAGAATTTTAACTTCTGAAAAGTTAGCGCTAATTATAAACAAATAAGTAGCAATATAATACAACGGCAAGTACTTGGCAATCATATTTAATGAATTCCATACAATTTTGCACACATCCTATCAAGCAAAGTTTAAATTATATTAATGTAACCTAATATATTTTGAATTCCCTAGTCATGTTGCAACTTTTTAGCACCCCTCCTTTTCAGAATTGGAAAGTTGAAGGGAAAAAAAACCAGGCAGAGGGCCTTCTCAGTGGTGGCGCCCGCCCTGTGCAATGTCCTCCCACCAGATGTCAAGGAAATAAACCTGACTTTTAGAAGACATCTGAAGGCAGCCCTGTTGAGGGAAGCTTGTAATGTTTGATGTTTTATCGTGTTTTTTATATTCTGCTGGGAGCCGCCCAGAGTGGCTGGGGAGACCCAGCCAGATGGGCGGGGTATAAATAATAAATTATTATTATTATAAATTCCACATGCCCTGTTTTTCTTTCTTTTTAGGACAACCACCCCAATCCTCAGGTGTTGCTGGAACTAATGCAGGGCGGGGACAATATACAGGTGAGTCAGGTGAGGGGACATAAAAGCCCCAGGAGC
Source organism: Podarcis vaucheri (assembly GCF_965113315.1). Lineage (NCBI taxonomy): Eukaryota > Metazoa > Chordata > Lepidosauria > Squamata > Lacertidae > Podarcis > Podarcis vaucheri. The sequence continues at coordinate 6,614,269 of NC_138751.1, read as the reverse complement.
TTAGCTAGCAGAGAGGGAGCTGAGAAGATCTTTGTGTTTTCATCCATTTGAGTTTCAGGTGGCCGTTAATGATGCCCGTGGGGCCATCCCAGCCCCACTGGCTGCCTCAAAACCATTTGTGTGTGTGTGTGTATCATTCCCTCTGCTGTGCTTCTGACAGCAAACCTCAGATTACCCTGGCCTAATCCTGTTCCCGGAGTGTGACCAATGTTGTGCTGACAGCTTCTAGGAGCCACAGGTGAGAGCTGAGTGCAATGGGGGGGGGGAGAGAACCAAAGGTGGACAAAATACCTGTCCCCTAACACCCCAGCCAGGTGATGGGAGCTAATAATAATAAATAATAATAATAATAATAATAATAATAATACAGTGGTGCCTCGCAAGGCGAAAAGAATCCGTTCTGTGATTCTCTTCGTCTAGCGGTTTTTTCGTCTTGCGAAGCAAGCCCATTGACGGATTAGCGCTATTAGCGGCTTTTAGCGGCTTATTTGCTGATCGGATCAGCTGATAAGCGGCTTAGAAAAGGGGGGGGGGAAACCAGCAGGAACTCGCAAGACATTGTCGTCTTGCGAAGCAAGCCCATAGGAAATTCGTTTTGCGAAGCACCTCCAGAACGGAAAACTCTTTCGTCTAGCGAGTTTTCTGTCTTGCGAGGCATTCGTCTTGCGGGGCACCACTGTACCTTTATTTTCATTGTACAAGCTGTGTACGATTAAATTAAAGGAGTCTCCCTCCCCAAACACTCAATCTCTTATCAAACAACACACCACCTCGCAAGTCAATTTCGCTATGTTATTTCCCGTTCCAACAGCCTAACAGCCCATGGATAGAAGCTATTTTTTAGCCTGTTGGTACGGCTGATTATACTTCTATATCTCCTGCCCAGGGTACAGTCATACCTCGGGTTACAGATGCTTCAGGTTGCGTTTTTTCGGGTTGCAGACCGCCGAAACTGGGTTTCAGCGGTCACGCATGCGCAGAAGTGCCGAATCGCAACTGCTGCATGCGCAGACGTGCCGCCGCGGGTTGCAAACGTGGATCCCGCATGGATCACGTTCGCAACCCGAGCATCCACTGTAGAAGATTAAAGAGGCGCTGGGCGGGGTGTGAGTCATCCCTGAGGATTTTTCTCGCTCTCCTAAGTCAACGATCCCTTGCGATGTCACCTAGCGGACTCAAGGGACAGCCCGTGATATCATGTGCTGTATTCACCACCCTCTGTAGAGAGACTTTCTGTCCGTGGCTGTCAGGCCAGCATACCACACCGTGATACAATATGAAAGGACACTTTCTATTGTTGACCGGTAAAAGGAGTTCATCAGTTGTTGTTTCACATTATTCTTTCGCAAGACCCTGAGGAAATGGAGTTTCTGTTGGGCCTTTCTGACCACCTGAGTTATGTTGATTTTCCAAGCGAGGTCCTCACTAAGGTAAACGCCCAGGAATTTAAAGGAGGAGACTCTCTCCGCACGGCCCCCTCCCCGATATACAACAGGCAGGTTCCCCTCTCTTCCTCCAAAAGTCGAACACTATCTCATTTGTCTTACTAATATTTAGGTGCAAATTATTCTCTAAGCACCATGTCGATATTTTTTGAACCTCCCCCCTGTACGCTGTTTCATCTCCGCCTGCAATTAGGCCCATTATGGTAGTATCATCTGCAAACTTAATAATTCCTGTAGATGGATCAGATGATATGCAGTCATATGTGTACAATGAGTACAGGTAGGAACTTAGCACACATTCCTGTGGGGTCCCAGTGCTAAGCTTCCGGGAGGTAGATGTAACAGTCCCAATCCTCACTGTTTGTGTCCAATCCCTCAAAAAGTCTTTAACCCAGTCACAGATGGTAGAAGAAAGGTCCAGATCTGTCAGCTTTTTTTTTTTTTGAAATTTTTTTATTAGGAATTTCAACATAACAATTTATCAGATATACATCATCCTCATTCCCCTCCCCCATTTTTTCCCTCCCCAAAAAGGAAAAACCAACCCTCCTACCCACACTTCCCACAGCTCCTCTCTCTGGTTTTTCAGCACGTTATTCTCTGCATTTTATAAAATTGTAAAGATCCTTAATTTCTCTATCTATATATTGTCAATAAAATGTTTGTGTGTGTTTATTCAAAACCTGCCAAGGAGTCCAGTTCGTTTTGTTGTTTCTTTTAGTACTTTGTGAAAGGTTCCCGTTCTTCTTTAAAGTCACAGTTGCCCTTGTCACGTCGTTTGCGTGTCAATTCCGCCAATTCCGCGTGGTCCATCAGTTTCTCTTGCCACAGTTCTTTGGTCGGGATTTCTTCATTCTTCCATCCTTGTGCTATTAAGACTCTTCCCGCCGTTGTCGCGTACGTCAAGATGTTTTCCAATTTCCTTTCCTCTAACAAAAATGCTTCAGGCAGGTCCGTCAGCTTTTTAATAAGAATGTCAAAAAGCTGACAGATCTGGACCTTCCTTCTACCATGGGTCTGAAACCGTAGTTCCCCAACCATTTAAGACATGGACGGGGGATATTTTTCTCTATCCAATGGCTCTTCGATCCACAAGGCGGGGGGGAGATGACGCCTTAGCAGGCCCTCCCTGCTACTCCCGTCAGGAGGTGGGTGCCTGAGTTTTGCACTCGCGACAGCTTCCCAGCTTCTCCCAAAGGCGGCTGCAGGTGGAACATGTTACGGTGTGTCCTTGAGGTCACGATGGCACAATGTCCTTTTCTCTTTCCCAGGCTGGCCTCATCGCAGACGCCTTCCCCGTTCAAGAAGCGATCCCGCCGCGCGCCGTTTCGGCATTATCGCCCACAGGTAAAGGGGTACCAAAAGGTTGGCAGTGGAAATATCGTGGGTGTGCTGGCCCCGGGGGGGGGGGGAGGTACTAATACCGTAGCCGAAGTTCAGTCCAGAGTCACTAGCAGGGTAGACGAACACTGGATGCGACGCAAGGTCCGAAACAGGGAGCCAGGCAGGGGAACAGGAACGCTGGAGGGGCAGCAGCAGGAATCCAGGCGGGGAACAGGAACACTGGTAGAGCAGAAGCAGGGAGCCGGGCGGGGAACAGGAACACCGGAGAGTCAGGAGCAGGAAGCCGAGCGAGGAACAGGAACACCGGAGAGTCAGGAGCAGGAAGCCGGGCGAGGAACAGGCACACTGGGAGTGCAGATCTAGGTCTGGGTAAAGCAGGTACTCCACAACGACGTTGCTCCCGCAACCTGGGACCGGGCTGCCTGACCTTTATCTTCTTCTAAGGCCGGGGGCGGTCCCGGCCCCCAGGAGCCCCGCCTCTCCTGGCCTGAATGCGAGCACTCCTCCTGGGAGAGACCAGTTCCCTTCGCCTCTCTGCCCTAAGCCAGTGTTTCCCAACCTTTTTGGGGCAAAGGCACACTTGTTTCATGAAAAAGATCTCGAGGCACACCACCATTACAGCCCCGTGACGTCAGCGCGCAGCGTAACGCCGGGAGGGACATGAATTGCTAGCAAATTACATAATCACCTCCTTGAGGGCTGGCTCATCTTCTCCGAAGGCAGAACCCCATTAATTAACAGCACAGACTCACACCATAGCCAAGACGAGGGGGGAAAACCTCAGTCATGCACATGTGGGGGCTAAATGAGGACGAAGACCGGGCAGAGAGCAGGGTTCAAATCACCCCACCTGGCCAGGACAATCCCTGGGTGCTCCCTTGGGCCACTCGCCTGACCCACCTCGCAGGGCTGTTGTTGCGAGGATAACACGGGGAGAACCACGCGCGCCCCCGGGAGCTCCTTGGAGGAGAAAGCGGGCGATGAATGCAATGCACGAAATATATGAGAGGCGACCAGGTTTTGCAGGTGAGGGGCCCCCGCCAGCCTCCGCTTCCAACACCGCAACAACACCGAGGTTTCCCCCCGGGCTCGGCTCGGGGAGCAGCGCTGCTCCCCCCCCGGCTCCCCTTCGCCCTCCCGGCTCTCTCTGCTGCCCACTGGGGACCCCCCTCACCTGCCAAGTCCGGAGCGCCGGTGGAAGTTGCATGCATGCATGCAGGGCGCCGCGTTGCCATTGCATTGCACTGCACTCCATGCAACGCCTGCACGCATGCATTGCCTTGCACGCCCGCCAAGGGGTCTCCCCACGGTCCGATGCGTCCCCTCCGGCGCGGATGCAAAAATAACACCCCCCCGACGCAGCCCTACCTGGGGGGCAGCCTCCGCCGCTCCGCCTCCGCGGGGATCCCCGGGCTCCATCCTGCCGCCCGATCTCCGCGGGGGCGCAGGCAGGCTGCGCGGGGTCTGCGCGGAAGAGCCCCTGCCCGCCCGGCCGCCGCCGCTGCGCTCATTCCATGCCCGGGAGAAGAGCGCTTCAAACAAAACGCCTGGCCCGCCAGGCCACGCTGGGAAACGTAGTTTGCGCACCCCGCGCGGGCGCGGAGCCCAAGGGCGAGGGGACTACGGATCCCGGCAGCCCCCGCGCCGGGGGCGGAGGGGGAGAGGCCGGGTGCAGGGATGGAGGGACGGGTGGGCGAGCGAGTGAGTGAGTGGCAGCCGCCAAGCCTTGGCCGAGAGCCAGGAAGGGCCTCCCCGGAGGAGGAGGAGGAGGGAGGCACAGAGTGGGAGGGAGGGAGGGAACCCCAGGGGTCATCTAGTGACGGCGCCCCAATCGAAAATTTGACTTTTTTAAAAAAAATCTTTCAATTTTTTTAATTTTTCCCGCGGCACACCAGGCAACATCTCGCAGCACACTAGTGTGCCGCGGAACAGTGGTTGGGAAACACTGCCCTAAGCCTCTGCAGTTCAGGAGAGGCCGAAGGGTTACTGGGCCCCGGGGGAGGCTCACTTGTAGCCACTGAGTCCTCCAGCACCTCTGGGGCCAGAATGGTCTCACCTGGTGCCTGCCCCTGAGGATCTGTCACAGGTGCAGGCTCCTCAGCATCTAGGCCTTGCCCCAGTTCAGCCGGCCCTGGAGGCGGGGACTCCTGTGCCAGCTGGGATTCCTCCGGTTCACTCTCAGACTCGGAATCCCAGGCCATCACAGTGGGGCTTTTCCAGTTGAATACCTTCCTGTCGGGCGTTGACATAATTGTTCCGTGGTGCATGAATTTGGTTCACAATCTTTATTTGTTCTGTAAAGTAGTTTTCGTAACGTGCATGGAAGAGAGAAGATGGTTATGCCCCTGCCATTGATTCGAATCCTGTCCCGCTCTGGAGGTTAGGACTCAAACCAATGGCTTCAAGTTACAAGAAATGAGTTTGTGACGAAACCTCAGGAAGAACTTTCTGACACTAAGAGCTGTTCCGACAGTGGAACAGTCTCTCTCCGGAGGTTATGGACTCTCCTTCCTTGAAGGTTTTTAAGCAGAGTTTGGGTGACCATCAGTCTGGGATGCTTTCGTTGAGATTCCTGTATTCTGTGATCCTGTGACAACAATTTTTAAAATGAAAAGCAAAAGCATGAAATAGGCTGGTGGAATGAGTCATTGCTGGTTCTTTAGCTTCCTGAAAACCCGGCATTCAAGATGCTAGCAAAAGAATAATACAGTGGAACTTCGGTTTTTTCGAGCGTCTCGAAAGCCGAACGATTTGGAACCCAAACGCCCAAAACCGGAAGTGAATGCTTTCGTTTTCGGACGGCTTCCGAGGCGTGTTTCTCTCATTTTCTTAATGGAATTTGCCGATCACCCATGGAGACTCAGTTGTTGAACATTTCGGAAGTCAAACGGTCTTCTGGAACAGATTGCGTTTGACAGCCGAGGTTCCACTGTAATAAGTGTATTTCTAGAGCTCGTGGCTGTAGAGAGAAACATTGGCTGTGTGAAATGGTGCTTTTGTCTCCTCCTTAGGTCTAGTAGAGGTACAGCAGATTTTGCAGGCATATATATCGATTGGTGTCTTTTGGGGGGGTAGTTTACTTAGGGGACGCAGGTGGTGCTGTGGGTTAAACCACAGAGCCTAGGACTTGCCGATCAGAAGGTTGGTGGTTTGAATCCCCATGACAGGGTGAGCTCCCGTTGCTCAGTCCCTGCTCCTGCCAACCTAGCAGTTCGAAAGCACTTAAAAGTGCAAGTAGATAAATAGGTACCACTCTGGCAGGAAGGCACCGTATTTTTCGCTCTATAAGACGCACCAGACCACAAGACGCACCTAGTTTTTGGAGGAGGAAAACAAGAAAAAAAATATTCTGAATCTCAGAAGCCAGAACAGCAAGAGGGATCGCTGCGCAGCGAAAGTAGCAATCCCTCTTGCTGTTCTGGCTTCTGGGATAGCTGTGCAGCCTGCATTCGCTCCATAAGACGCACACACATTCCCCCTTACTTTTTAGGAGGGGAAAAGTGAGTCTTATAGAGCAAAAAATATGGCAAATGGTATTTCTGTGCGCTGCTCTGGTTTCACCAGAAGCAGCTTAGTCATGCTGGCCACAGGACACGGAAAAACTGTCTGTGGACAAACGCCAGCTCCCTCAGCCAATAAAGCGAGATGAGCGCTGCAAGCCCAGAGTCGTTCGCGACTGGGCTTAACTGTCAGGGGTCCCTTTACCCTTTACCTAGCTTACTTAGCCTGCAAAATTCAGGTTTTCTTGGCCTAAAAGGACAGAGGGGCGTTTCTGATTCTCTCTCCCTCTCCCCCCCAGGTTACCTGCCCCCAGAATCCTGCTTGCTGTGCGGTTTGGAGCCCCCATTGCTACACTGCCCCGCTTGTGCCCAGTCCCTGTGCCCAGACTGTGACCGCCTCTTCCACAAGCACCCCTCGCGGACCCATCACTGCCGGGTGCCCATGAAGGAGCAAGCATGGCGTAGCCCCCCGGCCCCCAGGTTAGCACAATCGACCCCCCACTTTGACTCCTTTCAATATTTCTACCCCCAAGCTGCGTTCAGAAAGGCAAACGATTTGGCCCCTTTCCTGGGACGGTTTTACTCGGGGCGGACATTTCCTGCCTCTGTTCTGCTTGCTTCACGAGGAGGAAATGGTATTGGACGTGTCCTAAATTCACTTTGTGTTTTTAGTCAAGGAAGCAGTAGTTTTATTTCTGGTGGGCAGAAGCATTGTAGGAAGGGCAACCCTTGACCGTTTCCCTCACAGTTCTGAAATAATAATAATAATAATAATAATAATAATAATAATAATAATAATAAAATTATTTATACCCTGCCCTCCCCGGCCAGAGCCTGGCTCAGGGCGGCTAACAGCAATAAAATTATAAAATTATAATAAAACACAATGGGGGAGAACCAGTTTATTACAATACAGGTTAAAATATAATTTAAAATGCAGCCTCATTTGAATAGTAGCCCATAAATCAAATACAGTGGTGCCTCGCAAGACGAAAAGAATCCGTTCTGTGATTCTCTTTGTCTAGCGGGTTTTTCGTCTTGCGAAGCAAGCCCATTGACGGATTAGCGGATTAGCGCTATTAGCGGCTTTTAGCAGCTTATCTGCTGATCGGATCAGCTGATAAGCGGCTTAGAGGCTTAGAAAAAGGGGGGAGGAAAAAAAACCAGCAGGAACTCACAAGACATTGTCGTCTTGCGAAGCAAGCCCATAGGAGATTCGTTTTGCGAAGCACCTCCAAAACGGAAAACTCTTTCGTCTAGCGAGTTTTCCGTCTTGCGAGGCATTCGTCTTGCGGGGCACCACTGTAGTCCACTCCCAAAAGGTGCCTTTTGGCTTAAAATATGTGGTTGTCCAGGTCCCGTCAATGCCCATTCCTGCAGAATGTGCGCATTTAGTCGAAAAATAGCCTTGAATTGAACCTTGCATAATTTTGCCCGGAAAAACAAGATTTCTCCCAGCATCACGCAGGGTTCCCTTGGCAACAGGTTTCTTTATTAGACATGCTCTAAAGGAGAAGTGAGGCTGTTACTCGGGTCACATGGCCAAAGAGCAGAGAAGAGGAACAGTTGACCTTACTTCCCTTAGACAACAGTAGTTGTCATGTTAAGTCTTCAATAAATACTTTAAGCATAACTGGAACGGGATGTCCAGGGTTCATTTGCCTTTAGCTTTACCTTATTCCCATGTGGGAATTCGCCCACAGATGAGCTGAACTATGACATGAACTTGACATGAGCCAACAGTGTGACGCGGCAGCTAAAAAAGCCAATGCAATTCTGGGCTGCATCAATAGGAGTATAGCATCTAGATCAAGGGAAGTAATAGTGCCACTGTATTCTGCTCTGGTCAGACCTCACCTGGAGTACTGTGTCCAGTTCTGGGCACCACAGTTCAAGAAGGACACGGACAAACTGGAACATGTCCAGAGGAGGGCAACCCAAATGGTCAAAGGCCTGGAAACGATGCCTTATGAGGAACGGCTAAGGGAGCTGGGCATGTTTAGCCTGGAGAAGAGGAGGTTAAGGGGTGATATGATAGCCATGTTCAAATATATAAAAGGGTGCCACATAGAGGAGGGAGAAAGGTTGCTTTCTGCTGCTCCAGAGAAGCGGACACGGAGCAATGGATCCAAACTACAAGAAAGAAGATCCCACCTAAACATTAGGAAGAACTTCCTGACAGTAAGAGCTGTTCGACAGTGGAATTTGCTGCCAAGGAGTGTGGTGGAGTCTCCTCCTTTGGAGGTCTTTAAGCAGAGGCTTGACAACCATATGTCAGGAGTGCTCTGATGGTGTTTCCTGCTTGGCAGGGGGTTGGACTCGATGGCCCTTGGGGTCTCTTCCAACTCTATGATTCTATGAAATAATAATAATAAATTTATTATTCATACCCCACCCATTTGGCTGGGTTTCCCCAGCCACTCTCAGCGGCTCCCAATGGAGTATTAAAAACACGATAAAACATCAAACATTAAAAACTTCCCTAAACAGGGCTGCCTTCAGGTGTCTTCTAAAAGTCTGGTAGTTGTAGTTCTCTTTGACATCTGGTGGGAGGGCGTTCCAGAGGGCGGGTGCCACTACCAAAAAGGCCCTCTGCCTGGTTCCCTGTAACTTTGCTTCTCGCAGTGAGGGAACCACCAGAAGGCCCTTGGAGCTGGACCTCAGTGTCTGGGCTGAACGATAGGGGTGGAGACACTCCTTCCTGAAGACTTTCTGCACAACTCTTCTGACTCAAAAGGAACAAATTGCATCAATAGTTTACAGGGCTGGCCTGAGGCATTTTGCCCCCGCCCCCAGGGCAAAACAGAAAACGACGCCATACCCTGAGACGACTTGTTGGATCATTTTTTAATTCGCGGGCTGGCCTCCATCTGTGCGGTCTGCAGCATATGCTTCGCCTCGTTGCTGACCAGCACCTCTCTTTTTTAAAAAAAAGGTTTTTTATTCAAAATTAAAACAAGACATATTATCGAAAAACATACCATCCTTGTTCCCCCCCCCCATTTTTCCTCCCTCCCCCACAAAACCCACCCGCCCCCGCCCCCGCCCCCCAACTTCCCTCAGTTCCAGTCTTTGGTTTCTCTGAGACTACTGTTTTCTGCATGTTACAAAGCTGTATAGCTCCTCAAACTCTTTCGCTGATTATTATCAATAAAAAGTTTGTGAATGTTTATTCAAAACCAGCCAAGGAGTTCCAGTTCACTTTGTTGCATCTTCAAATACTTTGTAAAGGGTTTCCATTCATCCTTAAAGTCACAGTTATCCTTGTCCCATAGCTTGTATGTCAATTTTGCCAGTTCTGCATAGTCCGTCAATTTTTCTTGCCATGATTCTTTAGTTGGGGTTTCTTCCGTCTTCCATCCTTGTGCTACCAGAACTCTTGCGGCCGTTGTCGCATACATGAAGATGTTTCTCAGCTTTTTTTGACAGGTCTTTCCCTACAATCCCCAACAAAAATGCCTCACCGGCGCTTCTCTTTTGCCTCGGTTTCCGCTCTCTTTTCAGCGTGACCCTGGTGACCTCCGACGCCGGGTCCCTGAGGCCTCCAACGGAGCCCCTGATGCCGCCCTGGCACAGCCTGACCACCCAGCGGCTCCCTTGGTGCTGCGCCGCCTGCCACATGAAGAATGACGCCCGCTCCGTCCTGTGCGTGGCCTGCGACCGGCCCCGCGGCTGCAAGACGCCCATCAATCCGTCGCCCGAGGACGAGCCGGCCAGCTTGGGGCAGCTGGCCCGGGGACGCTGGGCCTGCCAGTCGTGTACCTTTGAGAACGAGCCGGCCACGGTCCTGTGCGCCATGTGTGACAGACCCCGGCTGGCGGGGAAGCCCGGGACGGGAGACGCAAAGCCCCTCATCGCCTGGGGGAAAGAGCCAGGGCCACAACAGCAAGACGTAAGTGTACCTCTGGGACAGAGGGCGATTTGGGATTCCTTTTTTAAAAAAATATTATTATTTTCCTTATACATACTTTTACAATGCAGTACAGTAAATCATGGGGCGCGGGTGGCGCTGTGGGTTAAACCACAGAGCCTAGGACTTGCTGATCAGATAGTCGGCGGTTTGAATCCCTGCGACGGGGTGAGCTCCCGTTGCTCGGTCCCTGCTCCTGCCAACCTAGAAGTTCGAAAGCACCTCAAAGTGCAAGTAGATAAATAGGTACCGCTCTGGCAGGAAGGTAAACGGCGTTTCCGTGTGCTGCTCTGGGACCGAGCAACGGGAGCTCACCCCGTTGCGGGGATTCGAACCGCCGACCTTCTGATCGGCAAGTCCTAGGCTCTGTGGTTTAACCCACAGCGCCACCTGCGTCCCTGGTACATGGGTAGATGAGTCTAAAAAGCCCAGGACACAGATTTTTATGGTCCTCTAGCAGCTATTTACCAGAGACAATGTATTTAGTGTTCCCTCTGGAAGCGTACACTCAATTCTGACCAAACTAAGCCCCCGGTGTAAATTTGGCTCACGAAGCGGGTTCTGTGCAGGGAATTTCCTCTCGCAACCGATCCCAGCCTGCTGTCGCTCTTCTGTCCATCCGCTGACGGGGTGGTGCTGCGTGTCGATCTGCATCTTAACCTTAGGGCTCTGGGTTCGAGCCCCACGTCGGGCAAAAGGACCCTGCATTGCCGGGGGTTGGACTAGATGACCCTGGGGGTCCCAGCTCTACGATTCTACGATTCCTTCCCTTCCAGGCCTCTGGCTGGCAGTGTGAGCACTGCACCTTCTGGAACAAGTGCCCCGGGCGGGTGTGCGAGATGTGCAACTGCACCAGCCAGCGAGGGGGGGCCGAGCCCCCGCGGCCGCACGCCAAGCCGGAGAAGGAGGATGACGAAAGGTCGAGGAAGGGGACGGCGGAGGTCAAAGCTGATCTGAGGAGTCTGCGGAAGGCTCTGCCCATCTCCCAGGAGGAAGCGGAGCTGCGGAGGCAGGAGAAACTGCGGGAGGACGGGCAGAAAATGGTGGCCATGATCCGGGTGAGAATTTGCCGGTGGGGGGGAGGAATCATCTGACTGTCCACAAGCAATCAGGCTTGCAAGGGGTGTCTGGGTCAAGTGGACCTGCAAGACTCCCCGCCTGCCCCTCTCCTCAGGCCACACCCCTCACACCCTTATTTACATGTGATGCTCCGCCCACTTTTTGCCCCTGGGAAGAAGGGAACTTTCCCCCCAGGCTGAAAATAAGGCTTCTCCACTCCCTGTGGGTTAAACCACAGAGCTTGCCAATCAGAAGGTCAGCGGTTCAAATCCCCGTGGCGGGGTGAGCTGCCGTTGTTCGGTCCCTGCTCCTGCCAACCTAGCAGTTCGAAAGCACGTCAAAGTACAAGTAGATAAATAGGTACCGCTCCAGCGGGAAGGTAAACGGCATTTCCGTGCGCTGGTCTGGTTCGCCAGAAGCGGCTTAGTCATGCTGGCCACATGACCCGGAAGCTGCACGCCGGCTCCCTCGGCCCATAAAGCGAGATGAACGCCGCAACCCCAGAGTTGGTCACGACTGGACCTAATGGTCAGGGGTCCCTTTACCTTTACCTTTACTCCTGGTTTAGATGGTCTAAATGTTGGCATCTCTGACCAAAATGCTTCTACCTCTCTGCCCTAATTCTAAAATGGCATTCTGCATTTTCAGCTTGAAAACGGCGGATTATTTTTACACCATGGTGCGTTTGAGTGGGGAGCAGGGAGGGCGCATTCTAAAAAGCCGTGTTTAATTTCACACACACACAGAGAGAGAGAATAATTCAGAGTGCTTTTTGAAGGACTTTTTGGTCCAAGGCAAAGCAGTTTTGTGTGTGTGTGGATTTTCAGCTGAGGAATGGGAAGTGGACACACTGAATGGGGGTTCTTCGTGCGTCCCCCTCTTTCAGCTGAGATCCCGAAGGCGGCAACTGAGGGCACCACAGTGCTCTCAGACCCCCTTGTTTGCCCATCAAAGTCTCAGAACCTTTATTTATTCAGATTTTTGTGTGTGGACGTAGTTGTTCATTTGAGGAGGGGCAGTTGCCTCCTTCCCCCTGCCTTGATTTATTTATTTTGTAGCGTTTTACTTGCGAGGTGGGCTTGTTTCTGAGAATCGTCTGTTTTTCTTCTGCAAAATGGGCATGTCTTAGGTTTCCCCTGGGGCCTAAAAGCTTTGGGAACCTCCTCTTCAGCATTTTCTGTTAGCATGACCGAATTTGGGGCTGGGAGGAGGAGAGATCAGAATTGCAGGGGGTGGCTGCAGAGACCCCTTTTCCCGGCGCAAATATCAGGCCTTCCTTCTCCCTCCTGACCCGGCCGAGAGAGTTGCCGACCAGCTTGAAAAGCCCCTTGCTCGATTTGACCCAGGCCCGGACCTCCTGCTCTTTTGGACCCGGGCCTCGAACCCTTCCCTCCTTTTCCCCCCTCAGGAAGCGGAAAAAGTCGGCGTGGCCCCCGAATTGGTGGCAGCCGCCTTGCGCTACTCTGGGGCGGAGCTTCCCCTGGCGTGGCTGAATTCGGAGCTCCCTGGGGTGTTGGAAGGCGTGGCTGAGCTGGCCACGCAGCGAGGCGAGCAGGAGCCCGGCGGAGGCCTGGGAGTCTTGACCCGCCAGGAAGTCCAGGCGGCTTGGACAGAGAGCCTGGGGGACGTGGACGAAGCCGTCAGCCGATGCCTCAGCGCACGGCGCAGGAAGGTCAGCCGGGACGGGACGGGCCTCTGGAGAAAGGGGTTGTGTTGTAGGGGGGAAATATTTTGGGAGAACACAGCATGGGCTGTCGAGGGTCGTTCCAGGACGTTGGCGGTGCTTGGAAAATGGGGGCGGCCTTAAAGGATGGTCTGGGAAGTGGGTGGGGCCAGGTCAGCCAATCAGGATAGGTTCTGGAGAAAGGGGAGGTGCTTGTGAATTGGGGGTGAATGGGAGGAGATGATGGACTTTTTGGAGCTGGCTGACCAGACTTGAAGAATCCGTGAACAGAAAGAGGAGGAACATCAAGAAGACTGGAAGAAATTCAAGGACTATTTAGCTAGATATTCTAAGATAATATAAGCAGAATTACTTGTCGGTACCAAACTGGCCTAGGAGTAAGATAGGTTGAATTGTATAACATTATGGATTGAAAACATTAAGAGAAGAAAGAAAGATGTTAATTGAACAAGTTAATTTTATTGGAAAACTGCTACAATGGGTTCTATGGAAACTCAGCTAGGGGGGGGGATTCGAGGAAGTGATTTAATAATGGTAATTAAATTGGGATTTTAGCAGTTAGGATATATGTTTGTTGATTTGCCTTTTTATATTGTATTGTTTTTCTTTTCTGTTTATTATAAATTTGGAAAATATAGTGGTACCCCACAAGACGAACGCCTCGCGAGACGAAAAACTCGCAAAAGGAAAGGTTTTTTCGTTTTCGAGTTGCCTCGCAAGACGAATTTCCCTATGGGCTTGCTTCGCAAAACGAAGCTTGCCCCGGGGGCAGCGGGTCTTCTCTTTTGAAGCAAGGGGCGGCGGGGAGAAGCGATCTTCTCCCTGCAGCCCCAGGTCCGGGGACAGCGGGAAGCGCTTCCCGCTGCCCCCGGACGTCTTTTGAAGCAAGGGGCTGCGGGGAGATCGCTTCTCCCGGTGCTCCGAAGCGGGGCGGGGGGGGGGGCGGGAACACCTTCTGAAGGCGGGCGGGGGGCGAAAGTCTTTGTCCCCCCTGCCTGCCTTCCCAGGGGCTTTTAAATCGCCCCGGACAGCGGAGAAGTCCTCCGCTGTCCCGGGGCGATTTTAAAATGCCGCCCACCAGCATTTTAAGATCGCCCGGACAGCGGAGAAGTCCTCCGCTGTCCCGGGTTTTTTTTAAAATGCTGGGGGTGGGAAGAAAAGCCCTTGTCCCCCCCCCCCAGCCTTCAGAAGAGGTCCGGGGACAGACTGTCCCTGGACCTGGTCTGAAGGCGGTTTCCCTAGGAACGCATTAATTGATTTTCAATGCATTCCTATGGGAAACCGTGCATCGCAAGACGAAAAAACCGCAAGACGAAGAGACTTGCGGAACGAATTAATTTCGTCTTGCGAGGCACCACTGTAAATAAAATATATGGGGGGGAGAGGGGGAATGGGAGGGGCCTATATTTTGTGGGTGGAGCCTCGGGGCAGAATTCGCACCTGAGCCAATGTCTGGAAGGAGTTGGGGAGGCCCGGGGAAATGGGCAGCCGGCTGAGGAGAGGGCAGTGAAGGAGCCTGGGATTCATTAAGAATAGGAACGATTTGCTGGTGAGAAAGGAAAGAGGGAGGGGAGCTGTGCTGAGTTTGGAAAAGGAACGGGCTGCTGGGCTGGAAAGGGCAGGGATGTGCTTGAGGCTAAGCTTTATTTGAGCTCCCTCAGTCTCAGTCCCTGGATGTGCCCCTCCAGGAAAAAAAATGGTAAAAGAGCTCCTCTGAGCACATGCAGAGTGCTTTTGGAAGCCGAGCTCTGTGCTGCGGGCCACTGGAAGGGTGGGATCCGGCTGAATGCGCCCTCTTTCTGTGCAGTTGCGGGAGCTGAAGGCGCTGGGCTTTGAGGAGCGTGGCCCCGTGCTGCAGGCCCTGTACCAAAACAACGGGGATCTGTGGCGAGCCTTGACGCAGCTGCAGTGCCAGCGGTTGGAGCCCTTTCTTCAGCGCATGTGGGAATACGAAGACCCTCCCTTCGACTTCCACAGCCCCGACCGACAGGTGAGAGAGAGAGATTAAGGCAGGAGTGCCCAAACTTTTTCCAAAGCGGGCCAGATTTGAAGAAGTGAACATGCGTGAGGGCCGACCGCAGATGTTGAGCTTTTTTGAGGATTTAACCCCAAAGTTGTTGACCTTTATTTTACAATTTTACTCCATAGTTGTTGAGCTTATTTTAGGATTGAAGTTGCTTCAATCCCCAGCACATATATTCATCATCATCAACCTTTATTACGGTCCAGAGACCCAACAGATCGTTACAAAGCAATACACAATTCATACAGCCTACTTCCAGGTTAAACAAGTATTTCGTTCAGAATATACGGATCATTGGTTCTTGCAACTACCGATAAAAACTTTGCCACTGCTAATGTTCTGGCATTTCTCCGGTCTTCCAATAGGAACCTGACATAGTGAGCCTCTGATTTTCCCGGGAAAGGTACCAGCAAGGGTAATATCAGTTCAGCTCTGGCTTGCTCATATTTTGCGCAGTGCAACAAAATATGTTTTATGGAATCGATGTCTTGAGCACACGAGCAAAGTCTGTCCTGGGAAAGACGTTTAGTCCGGCTTTGGTGAAAAGCCTTCGGTAATCTGGTACTGTCAGGTTTTTAATGTAAGATGTTAACTTAAAGACATGCCCATATTGTACTCCTACTGCCAGTGGACTACAGACTGCGTGTGATCGAGATCACAAGTCACTGTGTGCATTATCCCATAATCTTTGCTTTAACATCTTTAGGGCGCGTTCATAACCCAGGTAATACAGTTGGGGGGGGTGACAGACCAATAGAGGTGGTTTTTTTAGCCATGGTTTTCTGTGCATATATTGCCACAGGGGCCAGATTAAATCGACCGGCAGCAGGCCAGATTAGGCCCCCAAAATGGACTTTGGACATGCCTGGATTAAGGGATTTCGGAGGTGGCTGGAGTGGGGATGCCCTGAAAAAGATATACCAAGAACTCTGGCCACAACTTTCAATTTGAGGAATAATTCCTACTCAAGAGTTGAAATGAAAAACGTGTATATTCTGCTAAGAATAACAGTTTGCAGCTAGTAGTAAATTAAAATATAACATGTAAGTACGATGGTTTTAAAGTAATGGTAAGTTTGGATACATCGTTTAAGTGCAGAAATAATGTAGTTTCAAATATACAGTGATATGGTACAACGATACATGAAATACCAGTGCACAACAATTGTTTTATACAAGTCTCAATGTCAGTCAAAAAGAGTCCATATATATAAAAAATCAGGTTAAAGAATACAGAATAAAGGATCAAATAGGGCCAAAACGGAGTATCCGGAGTGTGAATCAGATGTACGACTCAGTAGTGGTGACCAGGACAGGGCCCTGTTTCGGAGTAGACGCCTTCTTCAGCTCGGTTTTTTGGAGACTATAAATCTGTTGGAAGTCTGTATCATTTAATTCTTTTATGTTTCTTTTTCGACTTACGTCTTAGATAATTGAATCCAAGTTTTCTTGCGGTTCTGCACGATTACTATGGCCAAATGGAGTGGGGATGCCGCCGTTATCCTTCCTGTTGCGCTGTCTGTAACTCTTTCTCCTCCTTTCAGGCTCTCCTCCGCCGCCTTCTGGCCTCGCTTTCCCTGCCCAGTTGGGGCCGAGCGGAGCTGGTGGTCTCATTGATGCTGGAGCAGCCGAGTGAAGGTGGATGGGAGCTGGCCGACATCGTGGAGGCCGTCAAGGCCTCGCCCAGCCGGGACTTCATCAAGCGTCTGTTGAGCTGGGAGTGCGCCGTCTGCAGCCTGGCCTTGCCTCGGAACAAGGTACCAGACACGGCTCCTATGCTGCATCCTGGGAGAAGGTTCACTCTCTCACCCTTCAGCTCAGTCGGTCTTGCTCTTTAGGAATAACAGCGGTACAGTGGTGCCCCGCAAGACGAATGCCTCGCAAGACGGAAAACTCGCTAGACGAAAGAGTTTTCCGTTTTGGAGGTGCTTCGCAAAACGAATTTCCTATGGGCTTGCTTCGCAAGACGACAATGTCTTGCGAGTTCCTGCTGTTTTTTTCCCCCTTCCCCCCCTTTTTCTAAGCCGCTAAGCCGCTTATCAGCTGATCCAATCAGCAGATAAGCCGCTAATCCGCTAATCCGTCAATGGGCTTGCTTCGCAAGACGAAAAAACCGCTAGACGAAGAGAATCACAGAACGGGTTCTTTTCGTCTTGCGAGGCACCACTGTATCTTGGTTCTTAAACTTAATCCGTTCCGGAAGTCCGTTCCAAAACCAAAGCGCGTTTTCCCATCAAAAGTAATGCAAAATGGATTAATCCTTTCCAGACTTAAACCCCTAAAACAGCAACTTAGCATGAATTTTGCTATCTAACGAGACCATTGATCCATAAAATGAAAGCAATAATCAATACTATAAAATAAATAAGACAGTACAGTGGTACCTCGGGTTAAGAACTTAATTCGTTCTGGAGGTCTGTTCTTAACCTGAAACTGTTCTTAACCTTAGATAATGGGGCCTATTGCTGCCACCGCGCGATTTCTGTTCTCATCCTGAAGCAAAGTTCTTAACCCGAGGTACTATTTCTGGGTTAGCGGAGCCTGTAACCTGAAGCGTCTGTAACCCAAGTTACCACTGTATTGTAGATAATAAAAAAAAAAAAACAAATTTCTTACCTGCACTGATGATAGTCATTGGTTGTATGGGAGGCTTTTATCCATTTCTGCAGTCACACAATCAATCAATCCGTAACTGAACTGGGTTCCACATAGTCACAACAACAAATAAACTGAAAAAGCCTCAAAAGCAGAAACACAAAATAAACAACATAAACAAAAGCACCTAACTTAATCCATTCCGGAAGTCCATTTGACTTCCAAAATGTCCAAAAACCAAGGCGCAGCTTATGATTGGTGCAGGCGCCCCGGAAACAATAGCCAACAGCCGCATTGGCTGTTCGGCTTCTGAAAAACATTCGAAAACCGGAACGCTTCTTTCCAGGTTTTTGGTGTTTGAGAAGCAAGGTACCACTGTATTCTAGAGTCTGAAATACAGTGGTGCCTCGCAAGACGAAATTAATTCGTTCCGCGAGTTTTTTCGTCTAGCGAATTTTTCGTCTTGCGAAGCACGGTGTCGGAAAAGTTTTGGAAAAGCTTCCAAAATCACCAAAAACCTCAAAAAAGGCTACCACACCGCGTTCTATGAGTTGCTCCTCGAAGTCAAGTCGCAACTGTATTAACGGTGTTAAGAAAAAGGAAACAAACTTGCAAGACGTTTTCGTCTTGCGAAGCAAGCCCACAGGGAAATTTCGTCTTGCGAAGCAGCTCAAAAACCGCAAAACCCTTTCGTCTAGCGGGTTTTCCGTCTTGCGAGGCATTCGTCTTGCGGGGCACCACTGTACAGAGCACAAAGTAAAGTTGGTATACAATAACAGAGCATCAGAACCTTGATTACATCTTAATAGCAAAGCTTGTCATAATTGTGGCTTAATAGCAGCCTGTTGTCTGGCTCTGGTTGGGAACTCGAAGGGACCAAAAAAATTGGTGTGGTTTTCAAAGGTTCAGTCCGGCATCTTGCGTCCGGTTGTGTCCTAGCATAAACTAAAACCTCCTTGATCTCAGGAACCGCCATGTAGAATTTGGGTTATGGTAGCTTAAGAGGTGTTCAGATACAGAGAGAGACAGACTTTCCAAAATACAGTGAAATATAAGAATCGCTCTTCAAACTATGATGGCTTACCAGATCTCCTGTCATGCAAGCGTAAAGAAAACCTCACCTTTATATTGGCAATTTGTGTATCCTTTTATAACAGTAAGGTAAAGCTACAACATTATCGTTTCTCTCTCTTATGTTCCAGCTTAGTTATAATTAATGCAACAGCCTGCAATAGATTGTGGTTAAACTTGCATTTATGTCATCAAAGTAGCACAGTTTTTGCAATAGCTATCAAAAGAGATCAAATGCAAACAAAGCATATTTGGATAAAAATTAAACAGTCATTCTCAAAACCTCGGTTACTGATTAATTTGTACTTTCTGGTATGCGTCTTTGGAATGTAATGGGATTTTATATTTGGCTCTGGTTTAGGAGACCTTGAGTTTTAAAAATCCTCCCAGCTTGCTTATCTGTGGAGGCAGAACATTCTGTCTGGCGTTAACTGTTTCTCTTTAGTCAAGGTCAGGTCAACTAGCCTGAGACATTCTTATTTCTGCAGAAATAAAAGCTGCCCCTTTGTTTGTGTGGATCATCTGCTCTGAGATGATCTCCCATTGCCTGTGCCAAGTGAGGGAGGTGTCAGTTGCAGCTGCAGTATTTAATTTTAATTGGATTGGTCTGTTTAAGTCTGGTCTAATAGACATATGTAGGGCAACTGGGAAATTTGATGCTTTTGGAGGGGGTTGGGGGTCTTAGTTGTCAGCCACGTTACTTAAAGACATCGAATTTGTCCTGTTTAGTTAATTTTCATTTGCAGTATTTTACTTCCTGGGGCTCGGAGGATATTTCGTTAAATTTTTTACTATGTTTGTTATTAATTTTCCTTGTATTTTTGCTACTGGCTTTTGTGTGCAGTGGGTAATTTTTATCCGAAAGACGATGGTGCTCTGTTTAGTTGTCGGTTGTGTTTTGTAGAATGCAGAAATTCCCTGGCTTTTTTTGGTACTGTTTCCTGTTTAACATGTGGGATGCGCACAGTAGACTCTCACTCAGCCGGGCTGTTCTTATGTGTGTGTTTTCAGATGCAGTCGCTGACGTCGTGCGAGTGCACGATTTGCCCGGAATGCTTTGCCCTGCACTTCACCATCGCCGTAAAGGAGAAGCACATCACGGACCTGGTGTGTCCGGCCTGCTCTGAGCCTGAGATCAGCGATGAAGGGGAGCTCATCAACTACTTCTCCACCCTCGATATCCAGGCATGTCCTCTCTGCACACTCCTACATCCTAGATTGTTGTTGTTGTTTAGTCGTCTAGTCGTGTCCAACTCTTCGTGACCACGTGGACCAGAGCACGCCAGGCCCTCCTGTCTTCCACTGCCTCCCGCAGTTTGGTCAAACTCATGCTGGTAGCTTTGAGAACACTGTCCTACCATCTCGTCCTCCATCGTCCCCTTCTCCTTGTTCCCTCCATCTTTCCCAACATCAGGGTCTTTTCCAGGGAGTCTTCTCTTCTCATGAGGTGGCCAAAGTATTGGAGCCTCAGCTTCAGGATCTGTCCTTCCAGTGAGCACTCAGGGCTGATTTCCTTCAGAATGGAGAGGTTTGATCTTCTTGCAGTCCATGGGACTCTCAAGAGTCTCCTCCAGCACCAGAATTCAAAAGCATCAATTCTTCGGCGATCAGCCTTCTTGATGGTCCAGCTGGAGCAGGAACCGGCAAGCCACTCCTGTATCCCTGCCAAGAAAACTCCATGAACAAAGACAACAGGCATCCTAGATACATTCCCCAAATGCCAATTTTCCACTCCGTGCTCACATCTGCTTCTCCGTAGAAACGCAATCTGCGTTTTAACAAATGGCGACGTCCCTTTTAACAGGTCCTCAGTGCCCCTTTTAATTTTAATTTTTTTAAGAAATCGGGAAGGAAAGCAAGGAAGGGAGGAAAAGTGCAAATTGAACTGGAGGAGGGCTGACTTTTCCTTACTTGCCAGCCCTCCTTTTCATGTAAGGGTCTCCTCTAGGGCCCAGCTAGGAAAGGGAGTTCCTGAGCCCGTTTTCAAAGAATCTTCCTTCCAGCCCACCTCTAGGGGGAAAATACAGTGGTACCTCAGGTTAAGTACTTAATTCATTCCAGAGGTCCATTCTTAACCTGAAAGAAGCACCACTTTAGCTAATGGGGCCTCCTGCTGCCACCGCGCCGCCCGAGCACAATTTCTGTTCTCATCCTGAAGCAAAGCTCTTAACCCGAGGTAATATTTCTGGGTTATCGGAGTCTGTAACCTGAAGCGTATGTAAGCTGAGGTACCACTGTAGTTTAAATGTACAGAATCAGACCATAGGCCCATCCACCTCACTACCGACCACACAGACTGAATGTCAAAACAGAAAGAATTCTATTAGGGAGAAAAGTTGGCCAAAGGAAGAGAAAAGGAGGTCTGTAAACACAGACTAGGAAATAAAAATTGTATAGCCAATCCAACATGTTACATGTACAGAAGCATAGCTGTCAGATTTCCCCTTTTCTTGCGAGGAATCCCATTCAGAATAAGGGAATTTCCCTTTAAAAATGGGAAATGACAGCTATGCAGAAGAGAGATTTTTAGGTGAGAGCATCTTGGACTTCTGAAAGGAAGGAAGGAAGGAAGGAAGGAAGGAAGGAAGGAAGGAAGGAAGCCACACGCTCATAAAACTCAATATTTTATAAGATGGACAGTTTAGCTCAGTGGCCAAACAAGCCCCGCCTCTGTTGCCTTCAAGGCCAGCCCTGCTGTTTCCTATCCGGTCTTGACTGCGCCTGAAGGGACCATTTTGTTCTATCCCTCCCATAAAATAAAATAAAAAAGGAAACACCATTTGTCTGTTTCCCATATTCTGCTTCCTTTACCTCCCCACAGCTGCGCGGTTGCCTGGACCCTGAGACCTATGAGCTCTTCAACAAGAAGCTGATGGAGCGCGTTCTCATGCGCGATTCCAAGTTTCAGTGGTGCACGCATGTGAGTAAAGGACTGTTTGGGGAAGGGGAAGAGTTTATCAGGGAGGGAGAGGCTGGATGCAAAGGGGGCCTCCTCCCAAAAGACAAACGATGAATCGTCTGGACTTCAAAACGAGACGACGTGATTCATATATAAAAAGTCTGCCGCCTTGGTCACACTCTAGCGCGACTGAGAGACGAGGCGGGGCTTTGGAGGCGCCTTAAGGGAGAGGTGAAATTGCTTAAAACCTGTCCCCCTCTCCACCCTGCAAGTTCATTTTTGTGCATTTTGTGCCCACCTCTGAGGTGCTGAAGATGAGGTGCTCAGCTATTCTTAGTTACAAGAAACTGCCTAACTCCGAGCGAGGCCTTTGAGCCGTCCAGCGCAGGACTGCCTGCACTGACCGGCAGCAGCTCTCCAGGATTTGGGTCAGGGAGTTTCTCCCAGCCCTACCTGGAGATGGCAGGATTTGAACCCGGAACATTCTGTGTGCAGAGCAGATTGTTCTACCCCAGAACTACGACCCTTCTCACTACAGTGGTACCTCTGTTTGCGAGCGGGATCTGTTCCGGAGGCCCGTTCGCAAGAAGAAAAGAACGCAACCCGCAGTGGCGCGTTTGCGCATGTACGGGTTGCGATTCGCCGTTTCTGCGCATGCGCGTGACGTCGTTTTGCGCTTCTGCGCATGTGCGAGCGGCAAAACCCGGAAGTAACTACTGCAACGCGCTCTACCTGGGGCTACCTTTGAAGGTGACCCGGAAACTGCAATTAATCCAGAATGTGGCAGCTAGACTGGTGACTGGGAGCGGCCGTCGGGACCACATAACACCGGTCCTGAGAGATCTGTACTGGCTCCCAGTATGTTTCCGAGCACAATTCAAAGTGCTGGTGCTGACCTTTAAAGCCCTAAACAGCCTTGGTCCTGTATACCTGAAGGAGCGTCTCCACTCCCATCATTCAGCCCGGACGCTGAGGTCCAACGCCGAGGGCCTTCTGGCAGTTCCATCATTGCGAGAAGTGAGGGTACAGGGAACCAGACAGAGGGCCTTCTCGGTAGTGGCGCCCGCCCTGTGGAACACCCTCCCTTCAGATGTGAAGGAAATAAGCAGCTATCCTATCTTTAAAAGACATCTGAAGGCAGCCCTGTTCAGGGGAGCTTTTAATGTTTGATGTATCATAGTATTTTAATATTCTTTTGGAAGCCGCCCAGAGTGGCTGGGGAAGCCCAACCAGATGGGCGGGGTATGAATAATAAATTATTATTATTCCGCATCGCCACGAGGCGTATCCTGAAAGAACGTAACATGAATCGGACGTAACATGAGGTATGACTGTAATAGGCTTGTTTATTCCCCACCTGTCACCTCCTCAATTGTGACAAGTGTCCAGCTCTTCTAAGAGCCTGGGGTCAGGAGGAGGGACGCCCAGGGTGCCTTGCGATCGCTTCTCCCCTTCACTCCTCCCTTTCCTTTCCTCCTCTCTCTAGTGCTCCTTTGGCTTCATCTATGAGTCTGAGCAGCTGGAGGCCAAATGTCCACAGTGCCGCAAGAGCTTCTGCGTCCAGTGCAAGCGTCAGGTGGGTGAGGCCGCTTCCTGCCGGGTGGTTGTGGAGCAGCAAAGGGGCTGCCATCGTGCTGGGAGCTGCTGTGTCTTGCGGGGAGACTTGGGGTAGCCAGTTGGGTCCCTAGATGTCTCACACACAAACACGCTCTCTCTCTCTCTCGAAGCCTCGTTGTTGCTTTGTTCTTCCCAGAAACCCAAGAAGCCAGTCCATTGTTGAGATCAGGGGTTAGGTTGGTAGGTAGGTAGGTAGGTAGGTAGATAGATAGATAGATAGATAGATAGATAGATAGATAGATAGATAGATAGATAATTTATTACGGCCGGAGACCAGCTTATAAAACACACTTGGGGGTACAATCCCAGAAGGAAAACAAACATTTAAGACAATGTACAACAATACAGTGGTACCTCGGGTTACATACGCTTCAGGTTACAGACTCCGCTAACCCAGAAATATTACCTCGGGTTAAGAACTTTGCTTCAGGATGAGAACAGAAATCGTGCTCCGGCGGCGCAGCAGCAGCAGGAGGCCCCATTAGCTAAAGTGATGCTTCAGGTTAAGAACAGTTTCAGGTTCAGAACAGACCTCCGGAACGAATTAAGTACTAAACCCAAGGTACCACTGTAAATTTAAAATTTATAAATGCGATAAGCGTATAGACACTTAAAACTTTAAGATAAGCTATCGCAGAGAGATGACCCAGAGTCACCCATGGAACCGAGTTTGGGGATTTTCTTAACGAACTAGTTTGGGTCAGGGGATTGTCTGCGCCTAGAGATCTGTACACAGAATCTGGCGACCATCCGGGTCGACTTATGATCTTTGCCTAACAGGGGAAAGGTCAAATTTTTGCTTTTCCGGGAGGTCAGCGAGCCTCACCAGCAGGGGATCAATGGTCTCACTACGTGCCTCTTCATAAAAGAGACATCTAAAGAACAAGTACTCTGGGCTTGCTATCTCCCCCACCGAACAGGCGCAAAGTCTCTGAGCACGTGGGACTTTTTTAAAGGATCCTTCCAGGACCGGCGAGGGCAGAGCTGAGCTTCTGGCGAGTGTAAAAGCCCTTCTTGCATTTTTGGATATGAGACAGAAGAGATATGTTGCCGGTGCGGCTATGTATCTCTCGATTTCTCCAATTTTATAGTCGGGGCACCTTGAGCAATCCTGTTGTCTCTTGGTGTCTATGATTCTTTGCCTGACTGTATCTTTTGCCTGGCCCAAGCCCAGACTTAGAAAGATCAGGGGTTAAAGTCAGTGCCATTTTGAAAAGTTTGAGCCGCCATCTTGTTTCAAGATGGCGGCCAGTTGTATCCAGGCATAGATGGAAAACTTCTCTTTGACCTCCCAAACCAATCATGCCTCACATCTTCTGAGGTGTCCAAATGCCCGGACAGTAAACAGTGTTTCAAAATACATAGCGCGCGCGCACACAAAATACACAACCACAACGATCAATGAGGGCAACATCACTTGGTGTCATTGATTGTTCCCTCATGCCACTACATTTACTCCTGGCAGGAAGTTAAATAGGGGGTACTTTAGGGACGGGGTTCCTTCCCTCTGCTTCCTTCCTCGAGTTTAACCCCAAGGGCTACTGAATGTCACTGCACGGCCCTGTGCTAGGCTCCGTCTCTTGGTCACGTGTCGGCGTGACAGTGCTGCGATTCTGTCCTTGGGGAAACTGATGGCTCGATAAATACACAGATTGCAAACGGGTGCTGAAAAGGTATTGACATAGCGAGGGTCCTGTGGAGAGGATATCCTTTGCAGGGGTGCCACCACCGAGAAGGCCGTTCCTTGAGATGGCAGCTGGAGGAGGAGGAGAGGCTTCTGGAGATGAACCCAGTGCCTGCCCAGCCTCCTTTTTACCTCCTTTGATTCTACTGCTATGGAAGGAAGAGAGGGCAAATGTTGGCACCCTCCTCAAGTCTTTCTCCTCTTTTCCCCTTTCCCGGGTCAGTGGGAGCCTCAGCACCAGGGCCTGACTTGCGATGAGTTCCTGGAGTGGAAGCGGACCAACGACCCTGAGTACCAGGCCCAGGGCTTGGCAGTCTACCTGCAGGAGAATGGAATTGGTAAGGGTTCCTGTTTACTGGAAGGTTGGTGGTTCAAGCCTACCCAGGTTCAAACCCACCCAGGGGCAAGCCCAATCCCGTGGGCAGGATTCCTTCATTCTGAGGAAACCAAAGCACTAGGAAGTCCTAGAGTCTCCCACCGCTTGGAGATCAGAGTGGCATGTATCAGTAGATCAGAATCATAGAATCGGAAGGGACTGCGTGGGTCATCTAGCCCAACCCCTTGCGATTCAGGAATCCTTTGCCCAACGTGAGACTTGAACCCACAACCCTGGGATTAAGAGTTTTGGTTGCTGCGTCCTGGCAGGGGCAGAGCCTTTCGTTATCGCCCAAAAAACCCGCCGGCCGGCAGAAGGCGAGCGAATAAAGTCTAAAAAGGTAAAGGGACCCCTGACCATTAGGTCCAGTCGTGGCCGACTCTGGGGTTGCGGTGCTCATCTCGCTTTATTGGCCGAAGGAGCCGGCGTACAGCTTCTGGGTCATGTGGCCAGCAGGACTAAGCCGTTTCTGGCGAACCAGAGCAGTGCACGGAAACGCCGTTTACCTTCCCGCCGGAGCAGTGCCTATTTATCTACTTGCACTTTGACGTGCTTTCGAACTGCTAGGTTGGCAGGAGCAGGAACCGAGCAACGGGAGCTCACCCCGTCGCAGGGATTCGAACCGCCGACCTTCAGATCGGCAAGCCCTAGGCTCTGTGGTTTAACCCACAGCGCCACCCGCGTCTAGCCCTCGATAAAAGATTGGCCAACATCCTAATTGTGGCGACTCTCAGCAGAAGCGACGAGAGCAGCAAATCTCCTCCATTTCTCTCTTCCTCCTAACCCTCCTCCTTCCCTCTCTCCCTCCTTCCAGCGTGTCCGAAATGCAAGTTCTCCTACGCTTTGGCCCGCGGAGGCTGCATGCATTTCCAGTGCTCCCAGTGCAGACATCACTTCTGCAGCGGCTGCTACAGCGCATTCTATGCCATGAACGTAAGGGAGCGCCAAAGGGCGCCTGTCGAGGGGCTGCCAACTGGGGGGAAGGCAGGCGGCGCTTGACAGGAAGCCGGATTCGGCTCACGGGCTTATGGTTGCCGATCCCCTGGACCCAAACGTTCGTCCTTGTTAGGGGACCAGGGTGAAGGAAACATCTTGGGGTGTCTCAACAACTCGCTTTCTCTCGCCCTCCCGTCTCCAGCAGAAATGCCCCATCGCCGAGTGCCCTATAAGGCGGTCCCTCCACGGCCACCACCCTCGCGACTGCCTCTTCTACCTCCGCGACTGGGACGTGCCTCGCCTGCAGCGCCTCCTACAGGTCAGTGTAAGAGCAAGGCATGATGGTTCGGGCACAGGAGGGAGAAGCAGAGGGCGGGGGGGGGGATATTTGTGGGTGGGGAAGGCCGCGCGAGGTGTCCCTTTGGTGTTCACGCTTGACATCTCCCCATCCCAGGACAACAACATCGTGTTCAACACAGATCCTCCAGCCGGGACCCGCGCCACCCCTGGAGGTGAGTGCTAAAGGGCTACTGCATTGCAGGGGGTTGGACTAGATTGTCGCCAGGGGTCCCTTCCAACTCGATAGTTTCTCTGACTCGTAGGGAAGCCTGGCTTGCTGAGAGCATGTCTGCGTTTCCCGTCCTTACTTGCTGATCAATAGATTTTTTGATAACCTAATTTACGGGGGGGGGGGTTGCAAAGGCTTGTGGGTAATGTCAAGGAGGGAAGTGGTTTCCTGTGTGGTGGACGGCCTTTCCTTTCCTCTTTTAACGGTCCGTCTTTGTGTCACAAAGATGAGCTTAACCGTCATGGCTTCCACGCTGAGGATCCTGGGATTTATAAGATTTTGTGTTTTTAGGGTGCCAAGAGTTTGGGGATCCCAAACTCCTCAAAAGTTGTACGTACCACATAAATTAGAAACATTTAAAAAATACTGAGTGCTTTATAATGCTTCGAAATAAATAAAATAGTACTTAAATTGGGTATAGCCCTACTTTTGGACGAGCGGCGAGGGCAGTTTTATTTAAGCCAGGTTTTTCAGAACCTTTGTTTTTAACTGGTATGTCCCACGGAGGACTTTACGATCTTCAAACAAAAACATCTTGGAGATCCCGGGACACAGAGAGGTTAGGCTGGCCTTGATCAGAGCCAGGGCTTTTTCAGCTGTGGCCCCGATCTGGTGGAACGCTCTGTCACAAGAGACTAGGGCCCTGTGGGACTTGACATCTTTCCGCAGGGCCTGCAAGACAGAGCTGTTCCACCAGGCCTTTGGCCAAGGCACAGCCTGACCCCCTCCTTTGGTGATCCTTACAGAACTCTAGCCCAGTGGTTGCCATTGATTTGATTTTGAATTGATTTTGAAATGCACTTCAATTAATTGATTTTATGCAAACTGCATTACTTTTATTGTTAGCCGCTCTGAGCCCGGCTTCGGCTGGGGAGGGCGGGATATAAATAAATTATTATTATTATTATTATTATTATTATTATTAGTCTTCTCTTGGTGTGAGTTTTTAACTCCCGCTATATTTTGCTTCTTAGTTTGGGGTTCCTTTTTTTTTTTGAACTCCTGAATCTCATTTTCTCCTGTATCGCTTACACATTGTTGTCGGCGTAAGCCCCCTTGGTTATTTCTGCGAAATGGCAGGGATGGACAAACAAACGCTGAACTTAACACGGCGATACCGTCTTCCCCCTCCTCGAATTTCAGGCGGATGCCGTGTGATGGAGCAGAAGGAGACCATGAACGGGCTGAAGGACGAGCCGTGCGGGAAAGAAACCCAAGCTGGCTACGCTGGCCTTTGCCAGTGAGTGACGCCATTTTGTGGGAAACTGTAGGCTGGTTTCTGTAGTAGCACATCCCTCTCTGGGAGTGTGTGGGGTGTTGGGGGGGTAGTCCCTCTGGTGGGGGAACACATGGTGCTCCTTCTGGGATATTTTGTCCACCTTTGGTCCTCACCCTCCACTCGGCTCTCACCTGTGGCTCCTAGAAGCTGTCAGGATGCCACAGCGGCCGCACCCCTGGAACGGCTTCGACTGGCCGGCTAAACCAGATTTTTTTTGGCCTACAACTCCCATCATCCCTATCTAGCAGGACCAGTGGTCAGGGATGATGGGAATTGTAGTCTCAAAGCATCTGGAGGGCCGAGGTTGAGGAAACCTGATGTAGAGGAAAGTGAGGCTTGAGAGCAGTACATGTGAAAAGGATCTAGGAGTCTTGGTTGACCACAAACTTGACATGAGCCAACAGTGTGACGCGGCAGCTAAAAAAGCCAATGCAATTCTGGGCTGCATCAATAGGAGTATAGCATCTAGATCAAGGGAAGTAATAGTGCCACTGTATTCTGCTCTGGTCAGACCTCACCTGGAGTACTCTGTCCAGTTCTGGGCACCACAATTCAAGAAGGACACTGACAAACTGGAACGTGTCCAGAGAAGGGCAACCAAAATGGTCAAAGGCCTAGAAACGATGCCTTATGAGGAACGGCTAAGGGAGCTGGGCATGTTTAGCCTGGAGAAGAGGAGGTTAAGGGGTGATATGATAGGCATGTTCAAATATATAAAAGGATGTCACATAGAGGAGGGAGAAAGGTTGTTTTCTGCTGCTCCAGAGAAGCGGACACGGAGCAATGGATCCAAACTACAAGAAAGAAGATTCCACCTAAACATTAGGAAGAACTTCCTGACAGTAAGAGCTGTTTGACAGTGGAATTTGCTGCCGAGGAGTGTGGTGGAGTCTCCTACTTTGGAGGTCTTTAAGCAGAGGCTTGACAACCATATGTCAGGAGTGCTCTGATGGTGTTTCCTGCTTGGCAGGGGGTTGGACTCGATGGCCCTTGTGGTCTCTTCCAACTCTAGGATTCTATGAGGGGCAGATGGGGCTCGTCCACCTGGGAAGGGAGTTTATCTAGGAGAAGGAAAGCTCTGATCCTAAACCTCCACTGCCTTGGGGGATATCTTTGGGAGAAGGAGAAAACGCTGCACAAATTCAGAGTGGAGTCCCTAAGATGGTTGGATGGAGCCTTGTACGCCTCCTTCCAGCAACTCCTGCAGCCAAACGTCTTGCTCTGCTTTCCTTTGGTTCACATCAGCCAGACCTCCAGACACACTGCCTAGGCTTGCGCCCCAAGGAGGTCACTTCGTTGCTGCTAACACAGCTTTTAAGTTCTTTTTAAGTTGTATTTTAATTACCGTATTTTCGCTCTATAAGACTCACCAGACCACAAGATAGTTTATAGAGGAGGAAAACAAGAAAAAAAATATTCTGAGTCCCAGAAGCCAGAACAGCAAGAGGGATCGCCGCGCAGTGAAAGCAGCGATCCCTCTTGCTGTTCTGGCTTCTGTGATAGCTGCACAGCCTGCATTCGCTCCATAAGACGCACACACATTACTTTTTAGGAGGGAAAAAGTGAGTCTTATAGAGCAAAAAATACAGTAATTGTTTTTATATCTGGTGTTAGCCGCCCTGAGCCCGGTCTTGGCTGGCGAGGGTGGGGTATAAATAAATTTATTATTATTATTATTATTTTGACTTCACCCCCAGAGGCACACTCCATTGTCTCTTGAGACAGACGGATGCCAACAACGTCCCTCTCTCTTATCCTCCGTCTGGGCAAGTGAGAGGACTTGCCACAGGCCCACGGACAGATTAATTCACACTTTGGGCCCAAAGCGAAGCGGTGTTACATGGGGGAAGCTCTCGGGGCCAGATAGAGACGATCGTAAGCATTGACGTTCCCAGTTCCCGTGTTACGTGATCGCCGGGAGACTTGGGGTATGTGGACACGGAGGGGTGGTGTGGCAGAGAGAAAGGGGCCGATTTATTGTGGGGCGTTAAGGTGGCCGGAGCGCCGCAGTGATTGACGTCTCCCCTGCTCCTAGGGCACACTACAAGGAGTACCTGGTCAGCCTCATCAACAGCCACTCCCTGGACCCAGCCGTCCTCTACACCTTGCAAGAAGTAGAGAATGTCTGCCGGCGACACTCCCCTGCTGCGATGCTGCCGCCTCGGGCGCCGGCCGAGGATGACGAAGCTTATCGAGGGCGCTTGGTCAAGGTGAAAGGAAATTATCTGAGGCGGGGGGTGGGGATCCCTGGAGTTTGTGCTGGAAAAGCTTGAGAGTTCCTTTCTTGCTGTAACTGACTCCTTTTTATTACAGTGGTACCTCGGGTTAAGTACTTAATTCGTTCCGGAGGTCCGTTCTTAACCTGAAACTGTTCTTAACCTGAAGCACCACTTTAGCTAATGGGGCCTCCTGCTGCCGCCGGAGCACGATTTCTGTTCTCATCCTGAAGCAAAGTTCTTAACCTGAAGCACTATTTCTGGGTTAGCGGAGTGTGTAACCTGAAGCGTATGTAACCTGAAGCGTATGTAACCTGAAGCGTATGTAACCCGAGGTACCACTGTATTTGTAAAATTATATCCCACTTGATTATCAGAATTATAGGGTTCGAAGGGACATCCAGTTTATTCTAGGCCAACCCCTTGCAGTGCAGGAATGTCTACTACAGTGGTACCTCGGGTTACATACGCTTCAGGTCACAGACTCCCGCTAACCCAGAAATAGTACCTCGGGTTAAGAACTTTGCTTCAGGATGAGAACAGAAATCGTGCAGTGGCGGTGGCAGCAGGAGGCCCTATTAGCTAAAGTGGTGCTTCAAGTTAAGAACAGTTTCAGGTTAAGAACAGACCTCCAAAATGAATTAAGTTCTTAACCAGAGGTACCACTGTAGATTATCCATGGCAGATGGCCGTCCGACCTCTACTTAAAAACATCTGAAGGCAGCCCTGTTTAGGGAAGCTTTTAACGTTTGATGTTTTATCATGTTTTTAATATTCTGTTGGGAGCCGCCCAGAGTGGCTGGGGAAACCTAACCAGATGGGTGGGGTATAGAGTATAAATGAAAAAAAAAATTGATATGGTTTTATTAATTGTTATTATTAATTGAAAACCTCCAAGGAACAAGAGTCCACCACATCCCGAGGGAGACTGTTCCAGCTCAGTCGGTAGACTCTTAATCTCAGGGATATAAAAAGAAAAGAAACCTCAGTGCCATTTAGAAAAATAATAAAATGATCAGTAAAAAATAATTATGAGCCAACTATTTAATATATTCCAAATAAATAAATAAGATCCATGATAAGGTAAAAGCAGATTAAAACACACTTAAGCATTCTACGTCTAGGTAAAAGGTAAAGGGACCCCTGACCGTTAGGTCCAGTCGCAGACGGCTCTGGGGTTGTGGCGCTCATCTCGCTTTACTGGCCTAGGGAGCCGGCGTACAGCTTACAGGTCATGTGGCCAGCATGACTAAGCCACTTCTGGCGAACCAGAGCAGCGCACGGAAATGCCGTTTACCTTCCCGCCGGAGCGGTACCTATTTATCTACTTGCACTTTGACGTGCTTTCGAACTGCTAGGTTGGCAGGAGCAGGGACCGAGCAACGGGAGCTCACCGCCGACCTTCTGATCAGAAAGTCCTAGGCTCTGTGGTTTAGCCCACAGCGCCACCCGCGTCCCTTACGTGTCTAGGTAGGCTAGTCTAAAAGAAAAGTTTTTTAGCAGGCGCTGAGAAAGTAACACAGTGATGGCGTCTTCTTGATGTCATAGACTTACAGAAATGTAGAGCTGGCCAACAAGACAACAACAAGAACCTACCATAGAATCATAGAATCATAGAATCATAGAGTTGGAAGAGACCACAAGGGCCATCGAGTCCAACCCCCTGCCAAGCAGGAAACATTTTATATATATACCAACAGCATTCAAATCAGTCTGTCTAACCTTTTTTTATATATAAAATTTTTATTGGTTTTTCACAATTTTTATAACCACAAACATTACACAATACAAACAAACAAACACAGAAACAAACATGTATAATTTCAAATCCTTTTTTCTTAAGCCTTACTTCATTGACTTCCCCATACCTCCCCTTTCTGCATCCCAGTTTCCAAATTTGTTTCAGCAAATCCTACCCCTTGGTTTTATCAAATTTTCCCTTATTCTTTTCTTTTACTTAGTCTTTTACAGCTGTAATCCCCTTTTTCTAAAACTTCAACATTTTAGCATTCATTAATTTTACAATGTTTCTTAAGATAAATTCTAAATTTCTTCCAGTCTTCATCCGCCGTCTCTTTCCCCTGGTCACGGATTCTGCCAGTCATTTCAGCCAGTCCCATGCAGTCTATCACCTTCATCTGCCATTCTTCCAGAGTGGGTAGATCTTGTGTCTCAAATCAGTCTGTCTAACCTGATCCAATAACACACACACACACACACACACACACACACACACACACACACACACCACTCACACATGAGAACAAATTTCAGTACAGCCAAACAAAGACAGCCAACCACACCCTTGGCCAATTCCAACCTCTCTCAGCACCAAAGCAAAACAAGCAAATAGTAGAGAGAACCCACGCAAGTGATCCTGACGCAAAACTACACTAAGTAGAATAGAAGCATTGCCATCCCATCATTCCCCCTTCTCTTCCTAACGTGACACTAATGTCTCAACAAACGAAACTGATCTGTAGAAAATGTAACTTGAAAAAAAGAGACATTGCACATACTTTTGTAAGCCAATAAATCTTTCATAAAAATATATTAGAATTACCTCCCTCCCCGCAAAAAATTAAGAGTTGGAAAGGGACCTGGGGGCCATCTAGTCCACCCCGCTGCAGTGCAGAAATGTCAACAGGCAGGGAGTTCCAGCTGCCACACATGAAATCGATTTCTTACAAACGAGGAGCGGGTATTGTGTGGCACTTGCCGGTTCTGCAGATCAAAGCGGTTTAGTGGGAATACAGTGGTGCCTCGCAAGGCGAAATTAATTCATTCCGCAATTTTTTTCTTCTTGCGAGTTTTTCGTCTTGCGAAGCATGGTTTCCCATAGGAATGCATTGAAAATCAATCAATGCGTTCCTATGGAGACCATCCGGGGACAGAGGGGAAGCGCCGCTCTGTCCCCTCTTTTGAAGCAAGGGGCGGAGAGGAGAAGATCGCTTCTCCCCCTTGCCGCCCCTTGGTTCAAAAGGGGTCCGGGGAGAGAGGGGAAGGAGCTGCGCCTTCCCCTCTGTCCCCGGAGCGTGCGGGGCTGGCAACGGGGAGAAGCGATCTTCTCCCCGCCGCCCCTTGCTTCAAAAGAGGTCCGGGGACAGCGGGGAAGACGCGCTGCGCTTCCCGCTATCCCCGGAGCTTGCAGGGCAAGCTTCGTTTTGCAAAGCAAGCCCATAGGGAAATTCGTCTTGCGAAGCAACTCGAAAACGAAAAAACCTTTCATTTTACGAGTTTTTCGTCTCGCGAGGCGTTCGTCTTGCAGGGCACCACTGTATTGGGGTTTCGGCAATCTCAGAGGGGAACTGGTCCCAATCGACTTTAGATACTAATCGTTATGCCATGAACTCGAACCCGGTACATCTAAAGCGCCAAAGGCCAGGGCAAAGAGCTTGGGCGCCAGCATGGGGTGAGCCCTGCGTCGCCAAGGTTCCAGACCCACCTCTGTGGGGAGGGAGCCCCACAACTTAGGGGCTCCTTTACCTAACCTCCCTTCCCTTTTGTTTCCAACCTGCTACAGATTCTGATGGATCAGGAGCCTCTGGGGCCCCAGATCCCACGCCGAAGGAAGTAGGCGGCCTGCTGAGAGGAATCGGGAAGCGTGCGGCTGCAGTCTGGCTCCCTTTTGGGGAGAGTTTGTTTGGGGAAAGCTGACCGGAAGCAGGCCTTGCGTCTTCAGGAAAAGCCTCCTCCCTGGGCAGGAGGAGCAATGTTAATATTTCTTAAAAGTCTTTTTATTTGGAGTTTCCGAGGTGCCTTTCTCAACGCTGTCTTCCTACTCCTCAGGGATGGGACCGGCCGCGTCTCATTGTGGTCCGAGACCAGACCCCTTCCCATTCTTTCCTTCTCTCCCCCATCGTGACTCCGAATAAACCGTTCTGTGTTTTAAAAGAACAGCTGCAGTGTGACGCTCCTTTTTTTTGCCGATTCGGGCACTGCCCGCCTCGGTCCCATCCTTAATGCTTTCCCAGTTCCCGTAGTTTATGTACCATATTTTTTGCTCTATAAGACTCACTTTTTCCCTCCTAAAAAGTAAAGGGAAATGTGTGTGCGTCTTATGGAGTGAATGCAGGCTGCACAGCTATCCCAGAAGCCAGAACAGCAAGGGGGGTCGCTGCTTTCACTGCACAGCGATCCCTCTTGTTGTTCTGGCTTCTGAGATTCAGAATATTTTTTTTCTTGTTTTCTTCCTCCAAAAACTAGGTGCGTCTTATGGTCTGGTGCGTCCTATAGAGCAAAAAATGTGGTATTTACTATTCCTTTAGAGCAGCACATCCAACACCCAAAAGATAGCAATCTACTCACAGTGCTCAAATCCTGGCTGTGATCTACCCATTGTCCTTGCCAGGCAAACTTGTTGAGCTGTTTTTGGGGGGAGGCAAAGTTGTTGAACTGATTTTCTTGCTTAATAAAGTTTATTAAAACAATGATCTTAAAATACACACAAAACAAACATACAGTACAAGCATTCTATAAGAAAAAAGAACTTAATTACATACAGAATAAAAAACAGTAAAAGAACAGAAACTCTCAACTAAACCCATTGTACTATTTTGCATTCAACTTTTTTTTTTACAGTTTCTTATTAATATTTTTCTATATCTTAGTTTAAACTTTTTCTAACACTTCCTTTTTTTTTAAGGGGAACCAAAGTTGTTGAGGTGGGGTTTTTTTTCATTTCATGGGACGATCGCTCAGGATCGCCCCGCAAGCGACCGGTAGATCGTGATCGACCTGTTGGACATGCCTGCCTTATAGCATTCATACGTCGCTCTTCAGCCCAAACAAGGCTCCCAGAGCATAGCTGTCAATGTTTCCCCTTTTTAAAGGGAAATTCCTTTATTCCAAATAGGATTCCTCGCAAGAAAAGGGAAAAGTTGACAGCTATGTCCCAGAGCAGCTTATGCACAGTCAACTGAGACAAGAGGATCCCTGAAAATCTGAGAAACCACGACACGCAAGGAAAAACGGACAGGGAAGGAAGAGGAAAAGAAATCAAACTTGGTCCCCGATTCTCAAAACGACCATTCTTATAAAGGGCAGCCGGCACAGTTAAGGGACAGGGGGTTGCCTGACGGAACTGGTCTGTCTCTCCCTCTGAGACAGCAACTGATTTTCAGAAGCACTGTCTCTGACAGGGGAGGTATATTTCACTATTTATTGGCCCCCGACACTCGAGGAAGCTCTGTCCTGTGGTTCTAGAGGGTTGGTTTGGTATTTGGCAGGAGGGTCCCTTAAGGACTGTCTCGGGCGGGAAACGGTATCATTCCGGTTGCCGGACTTCAATAAGGATATTATAGAGCTGGAAAGGGTTCAGATATCACAGAGCTGGGAGTGGTACAGAGCTACAAATTGATCAAGGGGCTGGAAGCAGCTCCTCCCTGAGGAAGGATGATAACATTTGGCACTTTTTAGCTAAAGCTAAATACGTTTTTCCCTCAATTTTTTTAATTGATTTTCCACAGAAGAAAAAGCAAAAACAAACAAAACACACAACAAAGACAATAAACTAAACACACAAAAAATTATTACTTCAAATACCTAAATCTCTTAACATTGTTAAAAGCTATGTTAAACAATGTTAAAAGCTAAATACATTTAAAGCACATGGCTCCCCCCCCAAAAAAAAATAAATTGTGGGAACTGTCGTTTGCCCCTCACAGAGCTACAATTCCCAGCACCCATATCGAACTATACTTCCCAGGATTCTTTGGTGGAAGTTACATGCTTTCAATTTACAGTGTGTACGGAGGAAAGGTGCATTTAAGGGGAGGGGGACATGACAGAGGGATATAAAATTTGGTGCAGTGAAAGGGGCTAGAGAGATATTTTTCTCTCATAGTTTTGATATTCAGTGGGGTCATCCAGTGAAGATCAATGTTGGAAGAGTAAAGGGAGGCAAAAAGCAGAACTTATTCACACACACACACACACACACAAATATACAGGTGAAACTCGGAAAATTAGAATACCGTGGAAAAGTTCATTTATTTCAGTAATTCAACTTAAAAGGTTAAACTAATATGTGAGATAGACTCATGACATGCAAAGCAAGATATGTCAAGCCTTTATTGGTTATAATTGTGATGATCATGGCATACAGCTAATGAAAACCCCAAATTAGCAATCTCAGAAAATTAGAATATTAAATGAACTCAGCAAAACAAGGATTGCAAAGAGAGCAATATTGGACCTCTGAGAAGTAGAAGCATGCACATGTACTCAGTACTTGGTTTGGGCCCCTTTTGCATCAATTACTTTTCCACGATATTCTAATTTCCCGAGTTTCACCTGTACACACACGATGTTAACTAGCTGTTGGGGTGGCCGCTAACTTTGGCCGCAAGACATTCGAAGCAATGTTATACAACATTAAAGAACTATGGATCCCACCCCCCACAGAATCCTGGGAACTGTAGTTTTGTCAGAGGTGCTGCGCTACAATTCCCAGAGTGCTTTAGCAGTCATTAAAATTCAGAGACGGCAGTACATTAAAACCACCACATTGCCGCAGCAGCAGTTTCAATGTGGCGTTAGGAAGGTGTTGCAAGGTGAGCTACAATTCCCAGCACCCTCAACTGAAACTACAGTTCCCAGCATTCTTTTTTCGGGGTGGGGATGAACTTTGAAGCATGCAAACTCCATCCACCGCCATGCATTTAAAACAGATATCTCTCTCTCCCCATAATCCTGGGAGCTGTAGTTTGTCAGAGGTGCTGAGGATCGTAGCTGGCTGGGGTGAACTATAGTTCCCGCACAATTTATTCACTTTTCTGGAACAGGGGGGAGGCACTTGCTGTAAGGGTGCTTTTAACATTTGGGGGAGTGCATGTTCCCTCTCTCGTGGATCTCTCCGTCTCTCGATAAATAGAGATCTCTCCCAGAGATCATGAAACTATATCTGCTTTTCCCTTTTTATTTTGCTTTTCCCCTGTTTATTTTGGCGGCGGCGAAGCCTGAAACCGGCGCGCCCTCCTCTCTGCTGCCCCCTAGAGGCCGGAGAGGGGGCGGCGGCGGCGGTCACGTGATTTACGGGAAAAGAAGCGGAGCCGGGAGAAATGGGCGAGGGAGGGCGGGGCAGAAGGAAAGTGGGCGTGGCGAAGCCCAGAGTGGGCGTGGCGAAGCCCAGCTCAGCTGGAAGGCAAAAGCGCTACTCGGTGTGTTTTGCGAAGAGGACTTCGCTGCAGGAGGGAGACTTGGAGATCAGAGGTGGGACATCTATATATCACCCTATATATATATATAAAATAATATTTTCCTCTCCTTTATCATTCAGCTTTCCTGCCTTAATTTTCTCCTGCCGCCTCCCCGAGCGCGTTTACTCGGAAGTAAGCGCCCGTTGAGTCCAGCGGGGCTTTACTCCCGTGCAAAAGTGCTGGCGGAGGATCGCAGCCTTCCTGGCTACTCCGCTGCTGCAGATAAGAGTCTTTGCAGCGCCTAAAAGTGCTTTATATAATAACCATTATTCTTGCTATTATTGTTACTGATCGCGCCGTAATCCGGGCGTTGGAGCCGATTTGATTTGATTTGATTATTTGTCTGACTTTCAAGGAGGCCCATTGCAATCGACGGGGCTTAACGGGAGCCATCGCCAACTTTTAAATCCCGTGGGAGGCGAGGTCTGGATTGCCTTTGCAGTACTGAGCAATCCTGCGCGCCGCTCTTAATTGTGTTCAGCGAAGGTTTCTGGACAAGGGAAGGCGCTGGGGTTTGCTCAGTCCCTATGGTGTTGCAAGAATCTCTTTGTTTTCAAAACTATTGTTTTTATTAACAAAACTAACCAAGGAAGAATAAGGAAAAAGGGGGGGGGGAATGAAGGGATGATAGAGAAGGACACCCTCTGCTGTCAGCCCAGTCTCTTAATCTCAGGGTGCAGAGTTCGAATCCTACTTTGGGCAAAATATTCCTGCACTGCCGTGGGTTGGACTAGATGACCCCCTGGGTTCCCTTCCAACTCTGTGGTTCTGTGAAAAGGCAATAAATAGCCAGCGATCCATCTGTCTTAATTTAAACATGTTGTCGCACGCCACCCCAATCTCTGCGTGGTGCAAGAGTCCGGGGGTTCCTAGTACACACACATATATATATATATACAACCTGAGCCTACGATGGAGGGGTTCACAGCCCTGGCAGATCCCAGAGGATCTTGCTTCCACAGCCTTGGATCCCAGCAGATATCAGGCATTGATGGCTCACTCACTCTCAGCTGGCCAGCTGCCTTCTGGCACAGCTCTGGCTTTTGCCTTTCTAAGTAACAGACAGTTGAGAGAGGGGGACCAATCCATTCGCACAGAGCCACTTTCTTTGTTCCCATACTTAGCAGGCCCTTACCAAGAAACTTCCCCCTGCCCCCCCTGGCTTTTCCAGCCATTGAATCCTTGCCTGATCCAGGAATTAGGAGGGACTCAGGCTACCCCCCCCCCAAAAAAAACCCCTCACAACAATAAAATTCAATATATGCCATTCAGATGTTCAGACGGCTACCCGCACAAAATGGCCGTTTGGAAGAAATCTGTAATGCGGCACGACTTCAGACCGTTGTGCAAGAAGGGAAGTAATAGTGCCACTGTATTCTGCTCTGGTCAGACCTCACCTGGAGTACTGTGTCCAGTTCTGGGCAGCACAGTTCAAGAAGGACACTGACAAACTGAAACGTGTCCAGAGGAGGGCAACCAAAATGGTCAAAGGCCTGGAAACGATGCCTTATGAGGAACGGCTAAGGGAGCTGGGCATGTTTAGCCTGGAGAAGAGGAGGTTAAGGGGTGATATGATAGCCATGTTCAAATATATAAAAGGATGTCACATAGAGGAGGGAGAAAGGTTGTTTTCTGCTGCTCCAGAGAAGCGGACACGGAGCAATGGATCCAAACTACAAGAAAGAAGATTCCACCTAAACATTAGGAAGAACTTCCTGACAGTAAGAGCTGTTCGACAGTGGAATTTGCTGCCAAGGAGTGTGGTGGCGTCTCCTCTTTTGGAGGTCTTTAAGCAGAGGCTTGACAACCATATGTCAGGAGTGCTCTGATGGTGTTTCCTGCTTGGCAGGGGGTTGGACTCGATGGCCCTTGGGGTCTCTTCCAACTCTAGGATTCTAAGGTGATGCGTGTTGGAAGATTCTTAGATGTCCTCGCTTTAAGACGGTTTCCCTTTTCTCCTGCTAGAAGCTGAAGGTGGTTCATGTGGTCATCCTCTCCCTCCTCCCTTTTGCTCTTACAACGCCCCTGCGAGGTAGTTTAGGCTGAGAGGTGGCGACTGACTCCACTGACCTCCATGTCTGAGGGAGGATTTGAACTTTGGTCTCCCAGGCCTTAGTCCGACGCTCGAACCATTGCACCACCCTGCCTTAGTTTCCTGTTTGCATCTCTCTCATGCTAACTCCTTCCTTCTCTATTTCCTTTTTAATGCGCGCAACTTGTTTCTTTCCTGCAATACTAATATGCTTTAGTCTTTTATTTTCCTCGGCTGTTTTGTCTTTCCGCTGGGGGTGCCTTTGCTATGTCTCTCGTTCTCCCCGGCTACAGAAAGCAGATTAAAAAAACCACAGCATTAAACAGGCCTAAAGTGGTGCGAGATTATTATTAAATGGTGTGTGCGTGCGTGTACACCTGGGGGACGGGGTGGCGGTGGTGTAATCGCAGATCCCGAAGGATCTGGTGTTGTCCACATTATCCGAGCATACTTTTGTAGATTTGCGGACTGGCCCTACGCTGGTCTAGGGACGTGGGTGGCGCTGTGGGTTAAACCACAGAGCCTAGGACTTGCCGATCAGAAGGTCAGCGGTTCAAAACCCCGCAACAGGGTGAGCTCCCGTTGTTTGGTCCCTGATCCTGCCAACCTAGCAGTTCGAAAGCATGTTGAAGTGCAAGTAGATAAATAGGTACCACTCCGGCGGGAAGGTAAACGGTGTTTCCGTGAGCTGCTCTGGTTCGCCAGAAGCAGCTTAGTCATGCTGGCCACATGACCCGGAAGCCGTACGCCGGCTCCTTCGGCCAATAAAGCAAGTTGAGCGCCGCAACCCCAGAGTCGTCCGCGACTGGACCTAATGGTCATCAGTCCCTTTACCTTTACCTTTACCTACGCTGGTCTACTCTGAAGCAAGCCCCTTTGAAGACGAATCGGGGAGCTGCGGCTCCGGGGCGGATACTAGCAAGGGGAGGAGGCGCATTGTGCGCCCCGACACTCCCCACTGTGGTGGGCACTGTACTGGCTGTGACGTCGCATGGGGGCGGGGCGTGTGTTAGTCACGCACCATCCCAACGTCACCTTTCCGCCCGCTGTCAGATCACGGCTCCGGAGATATATTTGTTTTAAATGTCGCAATAGTTTTGCGGCTCCCAGTTTTCCCCCCTCAGAAACGGGTCCAAGTGGCTCTTTTTGTCTTAAAGGTTGCAGACCCCTGGCCTAGGGAATCTCTAATTTTAGGGAGGCGAAAGATCCAAAAGCATCTAGAGGACTGCAGTTTGAGGAGTGCAGCGTTGTAGATTTAGGCAGAATCACGAGCTCCCAAAATATGCATAGGGATTAGGCCTGGGCTGTTGCTGTGAGGGACACTAGGAAAACACAATATTGTTATGCCTATTTACAAATGGACAGGTTGAGCCTCTAGCGAGCAAGGCCAGAGCTCAGGGATGATGGGAGTTGTAGTCTAACAAAATGTGGCTGGACTACAACTCCCATCTACAACTCCCATCCCCTCTAGCGAGCAAGGCCAGAGCTCAGGGATGATGGGAGTTGTAGTCTAACAAAATGTGGCTGGACTACAACTCCCATCTACAACTCCCATCCCCTCTAGCGAGCAAGGCCAGAGCTCAGGGATGATGGGAGTTGTAGTCTAACAAAATGTGGCTGGACTACAACTCCCATCCCCTCTAGCTAGCAAGGCCAGAGCTCAGGGATGATGGGAGTTGTAGTCTAACAACATCTGGTTGGACTACAACTCCCATCTACAACTCCCATCCCCTCTAGCTAGCAAGGCCAGAGCTCAGGGATGATGGGAGTTGTAGTCTAACAACATCTGGCTGGACTACAACTCCCATCTACAACTCCCATCCCCTCTAGCTAGCAAGGCCAGAGCTCAGGGATGATGGGAGTTGTAGTCTAACAAAATGTGGCTGGACTACAACTCCCATCCACAACTCCCATCCCCTCTAGCTAGCAAGGCCAGAGCTCAGGGATGATGGGAGTTGTAGTCTAACAAAATGTGGCTGGACTACAACTCCCATCTACAACTCCCATCCCCTCTAGCTAGCAAGGCCAGAGCTCAGGGATGATGGGAGTTGTATTCCAACCCACCGGCTGAGAACCGAGGGTCAAAGGCCACGTCTGAGATGTTCCTTCGCTGCCCAGATCTTCAGCTATGGAACTGACCCTTCGCCATTTTTTCCTTTCTCTCTTCTGCTTTTACAGATGCCCTTTTCCCCCCAAACAGGCATCTCCTCTTCGAAAGCTCACAGAAGAAGCCTTTTTAAATTTTATTTTGAACGATCAGACTTCCTTGTAGCAGAAGTTTGCAGCCGCTGGGTTTTGTCCCACCCACCCCGTTCAAAATGACACAAAACAGGACCAGCAAAAACCACGGGTGTCAGTCAATGGGCAAAAAAGCGGTTTCGGTATTACAAGTGTAGCCACGCAACTGGAAAGAGTCGTCGGCTGCAGGGGGCCGTGGCTTTTGCACAGTTAATGCACGAAGCAAATACGAAACAATAGGCCTCGAAAGTGTCTTTGTGGGTTTTGCCACATATCGCATTACAGTGTTGCGTGGGTTTGTCAGCCACGACCAAGTGCCAATTGTTTTGTATGAGCCTCGATTCTTGCGCTCCGTTCCCAGAGCTCTTCGCAGAGCTACAATTCCCGGCGCCCTCTGCAAACTACAGTTCCCAGGATTCTCTTTTTTGGGGGGGTCCTTTGTGCGGCGTGTACACAGCCTGCACTCCCCAAATTACTTTTGGCAAAAGCCGGCTTTATTTTATTTTATTTCCAAAAAAATTATTGGTTTTCACAATACTATAAACAAACAAACAAACAAACACACAAGACAAACAAACATAAATCATAGCCTTATTGAAAATTACACTTATTAACTTTGTTAAATGACTTCCTCGCTTCCCCTTGGTTGAATTTCATTGCATGTCCTTTTAACGGTTTTCCAAATCCCAATTCTTATGAAATTTAACTTAAACATTAACATCCTTAAATCTTCACCTTAATGGAATTAAACATATTAATTCATCACTTAACATAAATAAAATCCTAAGCCAATTAAGTATCTGCAAGCTATTTTCAGTTAATTCAACTAAATAATCATTAAATTTATTCCACTCTTCCTGATACTCCTGATACTTTAGGCCTGCTCATCTTGCTGGGACGAGGTACCTTCTTCCATAAATGCCATTTTCCGAATTTCAAAATGGTGCCATTAAGAGCGGCGGGTTAAAATAGGTGGGGTGGGACTTGCGATATCAGGCAGTTGGCAGGCGGCCGCCCCACCCACTAGCCAAAGCCAGGTCCACAGTGGTGGGAACCAGTAAGGATTCCAAAAGATCCCCCAACCCAGGCTTCCTCAGCCTCGGCCATCCAGATGTTTTGAGACTACAATTCCCATCATCCCTGACCGCTGGTCTTGCTAGCTAAGGATCATGGGAGTTGTAGGCCAAAAACATCTGGAGGGCCGAGGTTGAGGAAGCCCATCCCAACCCATGGGTAGGCAAACTAAGGCCCGGGGGCCGGATCCGGTCCATTCACCTTCTAAATCCGGCCCGCGGACGGTCCGGGAATCAGCGTGTTTTTACATGAGTAGAATGTGTGCTTTTATTTAAAATGCATCTCTGGGTTATTTGTGGGGCATAGGAATTCGTTCATTTTTTCCCTTCAAAATATAGTCCGGCCCCCACAAGGTCTGAGGGACAGTGGACCGGCCCCCTGCTGAAAAAGTTTCCTGCCCCCTGCCCCAACCCTTTATTTTTTTTCAAATGAGGTATCAGAATTCGACTCTCCCCTCACACCTTCCAGGCGATCCCTCCTCCTGATCTCTGTATTCCGTCTCTCCCTCCCCGTCAAGGATGGCGACGTCTCGGCGTGGGGTTCGAAGGACGCGCAAGCTGCGCCAGTGGACCGTGGAGCAGGTGGAAAGCGGTCAGTTCCCGGGGGTGGTCTGGGACGACCCTCCCCACAAGACCATGTTCCGCATC
This sequence comes from Podarcis vaucheri, assembly GCF_965113315.1. Taxonomy (NCBI): domain Eukaryota; kingdom Metazoa; phylum Chordata; class Lepidosauria; order Squamata; family Lacertidae; genus Podarcis; species Podarcis vaucheri. The sequence continues at coordinate 6,570,874 of NC_138751.1, read as the reverse complement.
CCGTGGAAACACGCGGGGAAGCAGGAATTCCGGCACGAGGAGGACGCCGGCTTTTTCAAGGTATTGTACCTGCGTTTCGGCGGGTTGAGCTGGATGACCTTTGAGGGTCCCTCCCAGTCCTGCACGGGAACGGGGCGGCATTAGCGGGGAAGGCAGAGATTTGCCGGCAGTGTGAAGATCATTCAGAAGCATTTGTGGCATTCTGCCTCCCCTTTTTCCTGGTTCATTTGTCGATCTATTTATTGATTTCATGGAAAGCACGATTTGGCTGCTCCTCACAGTCCTGTGAGGTAAGGTAAGGCAGAGAGGGGCAGTGGCTAGCGCAGGGGTCCCCCGGCGAGATTTGCGGCCGGGCGAGGGTTTGAACCCTCTGATGTTCCTAACCACTGCTCCACACTGCTGCCTCTCGGTTATAATACGTTTGGGGTCTGATCTGGCAAGGGGCTGGCCAGGAACGAGACTTGGGGGTCGTAGGAGCTAGATGGACGAAGGCATTGTCCCAGCGTGCGGCAGTCATGAAGGCGCGCCGATTCCATGCTAGGGATCCTCAGGAATTGAAAATAAAATAAAATGCTTTCATAAAGATGTTGTACAAATCGAGAGCAGGGCTGGAGCACTGTGTGTGGTTCTGGTTGAGTCTCAGACCTGTCAGCAATTTTGCTGCAGCGTTCTGCGCTAAGTGCAAGGTCCAAACCAGGCAGCAAGGGAATTATTCTTAATGATAAATATATTGATTTATATTCCGCCCCCCCATAGACTCAAGGTACCTTACGCAAATTCAAACAACGCAGATGAAATGCAAGCAGCTAAAAATCATATGAAAGCTAATTGTCGAAAAGTAACTGATCTCTAATAGAATTGAAACGAGATGCAAAACAAATCTGTTGAAATACAGATAGTGAAATGGTACAAATTGTTGTCAAAATGTGAAGGCTTGTGTCTTAAAACATGGCACAAAGCGGTCTGTGAATTGTGTGGCTCCAAATTTTGGGCAAATTTGGATAGCCCGCCACCCTGCCTGGGCATGGCGTGGGCTAGACGGCTCATTGATAGCATTGAGACGATGAACACTTTTGGAGCTCTCCATCCAAAACCACGTTGCAAAGCAACCTTTCAAAATTCTCCGCTCCAAGTTCCAGAACTTCTAATAGGATCGGCCAAAGCGCTGCAAAATATCACGCTTCTGAGTTGCGGATCTCGTCAAGGTTGCAAACCTACGTCCAGCCTGCGCTGTTTTGGACTGTGATGGGGCGTGCTCCTGTCACGGCGGGAGTTGGGTGGGAATCCCCGCAGGTAGAAAATAAGCCTCCCAGGGAGAAGTGTGGGTTGCAGAGGAGCGTTGTGGTTGAGATGCAGTTGTAACAGAACGAAAGGTACGTTATAACACATGTGGTGGACTTCCCCAAAGATTAAAACCTTTTGGGACATGATCCACGACGAAATAAAAAAATTGATAAGGACATCACACACAAAAAAAGGCAGAGGCATATCTGCTAGGAATTTTAGATAAAGATATCCCAAAAGATAAAACGTAACTTATTTCTATACGCGACAACAGCGGCAAAAATTTTGATTGCTAACTATTGGAAAGAAGACGGCATCCCAACAAGAAGAGAATGGTTGGGGAAACTTTGCGAGTACCTGGAACTAGCAAAACTGACAGATACAATAAGGAGAAAATCCAAAACTATGGTTATGAAGCAATGGGAGTTCTTAAATGATTATTTACAAAACCAGGGCTCGACTATAAAAATCTGGTTGTGTTTAGAATAATCTTGTGCGCAATATTAAAAAAATACAAAGTGAGACATTAAGGAAGTCCAAAGGGAAAATACGAAGAACAGAGGATTTGACGAACGGATTATTAAAAACGCGTGAGGTAAACGGTGGAAGTCTTTTAAAAAACAACAACACTTTTTAAGGTAGATAAGAACAGGATGAAATTATACAATTGAACATAAATATAGATGGGAAACGGCTATGTATAGTGAATACCTATCTACTTTAAAAAAATTTCACATATGATCCTTTTCTTCTTTATTTTTTCTTTTTTTCTGATATCTTTCATTTCACTCCTTTATTGTGAATAGCATTTTTTTTTAATAAGATTTTTATTGGTTTTACAACTTTTTTATAACAAACAAACACATAAACAAAACATACAAAACATGCAATATTTCAAAACGTATTTTCATGAACTTCTTTTCTCGGACTTCCCCGTACCTCCCCTTTCTGCATCCCTATGTCCATAGTTTTTTAGCAACATGTAACTATTTCTTTTCAACTTCTTTCATTTTAATCCTTTCATTAATCTGATCTTATTTCACTGTAGCCCTTTCTTTCTAAAAACCTCGACATTCTAACATTCATCAAGTTTATAGTAGTCTTTAAGATAAATTTTAAATTTCTTCCATTCTTCTTCCGCTGTCTCTTTTCCCTGATCACGGATTCTGTCGGTCATCTCAGCCAGTGTCATAGTGAATAGCATTTTATAGAGGTATAAATAACTGTAAATATGAAAAGAGGCAAAGTATTCTCTTAATTTTTTCCCCTTGGTTATATGTATTTTCTTTTTCCTATGTATTTTCTTTTGTTGTAAATATGTATGTTTTCTAATTTGTACTTAATAAAAATTATTTAAATTTTTTTAAAAAGAGATGCAGTTGCAAGGAGGCTTAACCCTGCGTCTCTCTCTCTCTCTCTTTCCCAGGCATGGGCCGTCTTTAAAGGAAAGTACAGGCCGGGCGAGCCCCTCGACCCTGCCACGTGGAAGACGCGCATCCGCTGCGCTTTCTCCAAGAGTCCCGAGTTTGAGGAGGTGCCGGAACGCTCCAAGCTGGGGACCGCTGAGCCCTACAAGGTGTACCGCCTGGTACCGCTGCCCGAGCAGAGCCTTGGTAAAGACATTGGCCTCCATTCCCCCCACGTCCTTGAAGTTTCTGTACATCCTGCGCCCCCAAAAAACTGCGTTTCCCAGTCGGGTAATGGGAGGGGGCGCCCCATATAAGCCCCCCTTTTCTCAGAGGAAAGAGATTCATACGCCGTCTAAAGTGGGGGTCCCTCCTCCCCACCGGAGAGGTTTAACAACCGAACCCTCTTCCCAGGGAACGGTGGGAGTTTTGGCGCTCCGGGGGGAATGGGGGTCCCCTGATTCTCAGCACCTTTATTGAACTACAGTTCCCAGCGGGGTGGATTAACTTATTAAACCTCACAATAATTTCAGAATTATCTGTCTGTGTATTCCCAATAGTATAACCAGATCAGTGATTTTGGATGGAACTGTAAAAACGACTCTGAAAATTTATTATTCCAAAAATGAAATGTTCATCTGGTTGTAAATATTCAGATGATAACGGCAAGAATGAATCTTTCTGTAAAAAGGAAAAGACTTAAGTCAAGTCTTACTGACTAGTGATTTAAATCGATTTCAAGGGACCCAGCCCAAACCAAGAAAGCCAAAAGCGCCCAAGCCAGAATCTTCCAGCGGGTCCTCGGAGAAGGAGAATGGCGATCCTGATAGCAGCCTCCCTCAGCCTCCAGCCACCGTCTGCAGCTTGAAGATGGTGAGTGCCAAAGGAGCGAAAGGATGAGATGCGATAGGAACAGTGGCATCTGGAGATGCCGCCAGGATTCGAACGCGGAACATGCCGCATGCAGAGTAGAGGCTCTGTGCTCCAACCTTCCCCCAAAAAAGTGGTTTGCAGTGGTTACAAGCGGAAGGGAACAAAACGCCATGAACACAATAAAATATTGCATATCAATTTATTTGTTTTTTTAACCCACATTGCAGAAATTCTGTCATTTAGAATAATGCAGTCAATGAGAATATCAAAGTAAGCCTAGGCAAATGAAGGAATTTCCATTCAAAGTTTAAAACCTCCCAAATCTGTTTCTGGAGGGTTTCGATGGGGGATTAGTGCCACAACCCCCCCCCCCAAAATTGCCTCCCAGAGGTTTGTACCCCTCAGACTTCCAGCAGGGTCTCCTCTGATCAATTTTCCCCCCTCCACTATTTCCACTGAAGCAAAATCTCATTATTTTTATTTTTAACTTCCTGGCTGCTATCCCACTCTCCCCCATTCGCAGTCTTCACACCCACCCTTTATTTCACCTATTCTCTTAGGTGAGCCTTGGCCAACTTGCAATTCCCATAAGCCCCCGGCAGCGCTTTGAGCGCAAGATCATAGAATTATAGAGTGGGACTGGGACCTCTGAGGTCATCCAGCCCAACCCCAGCCACGCAGGAATTATTTGCATGACGTGGGGCTCAAACCCCTGACACTGAGATTAAAAAAGCCCTGTGCTCTGCTGACGGAGATATCCCAGGAGATATGGAAAGATTAGACGTGACTGGGAACATAGGAAGCAGGCCTTTATAATATGTATCGGCAATATTTCTGAAGAGAGGAGCTGGAAACTGCTGTGTCGATATAGGGATAGACGGAGGATATATATATATAATGTGGCTAGATTACAGTGGTACCTCAGGTTAAGTACTTAATTTGTTCCGGAGGTCCGTACTTAACCTGAAACTGTTCTTAACCTGAAGCACCACTTTAGCTAATGGGGCCTCCTGCTGCTGCCGCACCACCGGAGCATGATTTCTGTTCTCATCCTGAAGCAAAGTTCTTAACCTGAAGCACTATTTCTGGGTTAGCGGAGTCTGTAACCTGAAGCGTATTTAACCCAAGGTACCACTGTATAGACCCCCGGTGTTCTGCATCCCCTTGCTTGAAGCAAATTGTGGTATTAGTGGGGTACTTGGGTCTGTATTTAAAAAGACGGGGAACAGTACAGTGGTATCTTGGTTCTCAAACAGCTTGGAACCCAAACACTGCAAACCAGGAAGTAAGTGTTCTGGTTTGCGAACTTTTTTCGGAAGCTGAACGTGCTCCGTTTTGAGTGTTACGCTTCCGTTTTGAGCGTTACACTGAGGTCTGTCTGTTTTTGCTATTTATTTTGCCTTTTTGTTTTTGCGGCTTTCTTGGTTTTGATTTTGTGACTGTGTGGAACCCAGTTCAGCTACTGACTGATTGATTGTGTGACTGCAGTACAGTGGTACCTCGGGTTACATACGCTTCAGGTCACAGACACTTCAGGTTACAGACTCCGCTAACCCAGAAATAGTACCTCTGGTTAAGAACTTTGCTTCAGGATGAGAACAGAAGTCGTGCTCCGGCGGCAGCAGGAGGCCCCATTAGCTAAAGTGGTGCTTCAGGTTAAGAACAGTTTCAGGTTAAGAACAGACCTCCGGAACAAATTAAGTACTTAACCACTGTACATTGATTATTACTTTCATTTTATGGATCAATGGTCTCTTTTGATAGTGAAATTTATGTTAAATGGCTGTTTTAGGGGTTGTTTTCCAACGTCTGGAACAAATTGATCCACTTTGCATTACTTTCTATGGGAAAGCGTGCCTTGGTTTTGGAACGCTTTGGTTTTGGAACGGACTTCCGGAACGGATTAAGTTTGAAAACCAAGGTGCTACTGTATACCACAGTGTGGCGTGTGTGCATGAACACACCCTAATATCTCTTCTTCCCCTCCAGGAATCCAGCTCCACCTTCGAAGCCATCGCTAGCCAGGCCCCAAACGCATTCGCCGCTTTGGTCATCCCAAATGGGGAGATGAAACCTGAGTCCATGGAGTCAGGTGGGGCAATTCGCATTTCCCTCTGTTTTGTGGCTCTGATCGAGGACATCCCAATTTCTCTTCCTGTTCTCCCACACAGGAGCACATCCCCCTTGTTTCCCGCCCCCCTCAAGGAAGTGATCTGTTCTTAACAAAACCTCACAGAACAGGAATCATAGAATCATAGAATCATAGAGTTGGAAGAGACCACAAGGGCCATCGAGTCCAACCCCCTGCCAAGCAGGAAACACCATCAGAGCACTCCTGACATATGGTTGTCAAGCCTCTGCTTAAAGACCTCCAAAGTAGGAGACTCCACTACACTCCTTGGCAGCAAATTCCACTGTCGAACAGCTCTTACTGTCAGGAAGTTCTTCCTAATGTTTAGGTGGAATCTTCTTTCTTGTAGTTTGGATCCATTGCTCCGTGTCCGCTTCTCCGGAGCAGCAGAAAACAACCTTTCTCCCTCCTCTATGTGACATCCTTTTATATATTTGAACATGGCTATCATATCACCCCTTAACCTCCTCTTCTCCAGGCTAAACATGCCCAGCTCCCTTAGCCGTTCCTCATAAGGCATCGTTTCCAGGCCTTTGACCATTTTGGTTGCCCTCCTCTGGACACGTTCCAGTTTGTCAGTGTCCTTCTTGAATTGTGGTGCCCAGAACTGGACACAGTACTCCAGGTGTGGTCTGACCAGAGCAGAATACAGTGGCACTATTACTTCCCTTGATCTAGATGCTATACTCCTATTGATGCAGCCCAGAATTGCATTGGCTTTTTTAGCTGCCGCGTCACACTGTTGGCTCATGTCAAGTTTGTGGTCAACCAAGACTCCAAGATCCTTTTCACATGTACTGCTCTCAAGCCAGGTGTCACCCATCTTGTATTTGTGCCTCTCATTTTTTTTGCCCAAGTGCAATACTTTACATTTCTCCCTGTTAAAATTCAGGAGATCTCTTCCGATCTGCTTCCTGGAAAATAATAAGTGTCCGCTCGAACCGAGAGAAGACGTTCGGCCTCTCGCTCCGTGGAAAGAAAACAGTGTGCCGAAATGTTTGATGCACCAAAGAAGCACGCATTTAATGCAATGTTTGTACCACTTTAAACAGCTTCCCCCAGAGAATTCTGGGACCTGTAGTTTGTTCAGGGTTCTCACAGAGCTATAGTTCCCAGAATCCCCTGGGGAGAGAAATTGAGTTTAATAGGTATCGCCCTTCCCAGCTCCTTGCAACAGGAATTATGGAATAGGGCTTACAGACTGGCCTACTTTCCCCCTCCTTTCCCCGATCTTCTTGCAAATTAATTGCAGAGGGTCCAGAAAGGTAGGCAATGGATTATGGCACCATTTGTTCATTTCTAAGGTGCTAGCCCTCATTGCTGCTGTCTTAATTCCAGGTGCGTACGGGGAACTGGCTGTGGTGTACATCTGATTACAGGCATTCTCTTCCTCGTTAACATTCTACTTTTTCCAAATATTACCCCCCCCCACACACACATTTTTATTAAATGTTGCAATTTCAACAAAGCCTGCTTCTCTCTCAAATTTGAAAATGCTTTAAAAAACAAAAACACACAAGCAAGGAATAATCAGAGCAGTTCTGAAGGAATATATAAGCTTGGGAAAATAGGTGATATCAAGTACTGAGGAACTGTGGTGGGCTGTCAAGGTACTAAGACCATTATAATTTTAAATCTTTTTTTCCTCCTTGTTCATAAAAACCCACAGGCGAAGAAGGGCTAGCCATGTTCCTTTGTTCGTAAAAAAAACACCAAAATAATGCCACATTTGCCAAAAGCAAACGATTTCTACGTAATCTTAAACATGTGTCCATTTCTCAAGTAATTCTGTCCCCCAGTCCTTTCGGTACAAGCAATCTGTAGTTATTGCAAGCCCCCCAAATAGACTACGGTTCCTGGGGACAGTCCCTGGATTTGCAAATCTGTCCCCGGACAAATTCCATCCCCGGAATGTCCGCAGATTTGCAAATCTGTCCCTGGGAAACAGTGGCGTAGCGTGGGTTGTCAGCACCCGGGGCAAGGCAAGTAATTTGCGCCCCCTAACCCGTGGATTTGCGCCCCCCTAACCCTAACCCCCAGATGTTGCGCCCGGTGCGGCCGGCCCCCCCTGCACCCCCCACGCTATGCCACTGCTGGGAAATGTGGCAGCAGCAGCCTCAGCAGCCCGGAGCCAGCCTGGTAGCGCAGTTGGCTCTGGCTGGCTTCAGGAGCTGCTTGCTGCCGCCACCACTGCCAAGGGGGAACAAGGGACGCCCAGCGGTACAGATCTCCTTCCCCCTTTGTTTTGACAGATCGGGGGAGGCTCAGGAGTTGCAGGCATTGCCCAGCAGGGGCGGAAGGCATGCAGTTTCTCTGCCAGGCAAGGTGCAAAGCCCTTCTTTTGCACCCTGTTAAAAAACTGGGCAATGGCCGGCCAGCTGCAACTCCCAAGTCTCCCCTCATCAGACAAAAAAAAAGGGGGAAGGTACACCACAAAGAACTCATAACCCACCTGCAGCCAGAAACACCATAACCAGACACTGGAGAGACCTGTCAGGAGTAAGCATGGACCAATGGTACCAAATAGTATGAGAAACAGCCCTGCTAGAAAAATTAAGTAATAAACTGAAACTGACACGGGGACAAACAGAAGAAGACGCCTTCACCCCAGTATGGCTCCCCTTTATCACATACACAGCCCAACAGGACAGTGACAATAATCCGCCAACAGCATACAAATCAATATGGCTAACCTGATCCAAAACACCCACCCACCTCACCCACACACGAAAACAAAGATCACCACAGCCCATCACAAGCAAACAATCACACCCTAGGCCAACCCCAACCTCTCTCACCACCAAAGGAACACAAGCGAACAGCACAAGCAACGCCGACACCAAACTCTACATACATTAAACATAATAGAAACACCGCCACCCGACCCCACCCCTATCCATCTTCCCTCTCTCCACCCCCCTTTCTTTTTTCTTTTCTTCTCCCCCTAATGCCTCAACAAATGAAACGGATTTGTAAAAATGTTACATGGGGAAAAAAAACGAGGCACTACACTTCTGTAAAACAAGAAAATCCTGAATAAAATATTTTTAAAAAACCAAAGGGGGAAGGGGGCAGGAGATCCGGGGAGGCTCGGGTGTCACGGGCGGGCAGCCACTTTTTGCCCAGTTTTTTAAAAACTCGGAGCTTCACAGGGTGCAAAAGAAGGGCTTTGCACCTTTATACAATATGCATGTGTGCTTGGGCCCAGGGTCTTTTGCCTCAGCATCCCCACTCCTGACTCACTGTTGCTACTCAGCTTAAAAAAAAAAAGTGTTCCCGGATTCATTGAAAAAAATCTGGTAACCATAAAATAGACACTGCCATTGATTCCAGAAAAATGTGTCAACTGGGGCCATTGAACGCTCCCATCCCCATGGCGTGGGCATCTCGGCATGGGGGAAGACCATTTTTGTGTTAATGTCTTAGGAAATGATTCCTTTATTCTGTGGAAAGTCTGGTTCCTCATTTCCCCTCTTTTCTGCTTCTTTACACTAGCGCTGGCTATGAATGATATTGCTGCCTTCCACCAGAAGCCAGAAGCCGACCAAGCTGTGCCCATTTCAGAGAATGTTAGAGGTGAGATGACGGAAGCGGGTGGCTTAGCTGTGCAGCTGCCTTGGAAAGGGTCTGTAAGAAGGCACAGGGCTCCGTTCTTGTAATAATCACATTGTATGCAATATTAGCCTACTCCTTCAATTCCCTGTGCTTTTAAAAATGTTGATCATTGTTTTTTAAAATGATATTCTGCTGCAGCAGCCCTGGAGTCACTGTTAAGAGACAATAGAGCAGCCTTTCTCAACCTGTGGGTCACCAGATGCTGTTGAACTACAACTCCCATCACCCCTAGCTAGCAAGGCCAGAGCTCAGGGATGATGGGAGTTGTAGTCCAACAACATCTGGGGACCCACAGGTTGAGAAGCGCTGCAATAGAGTTCCAGGCATGACCAAACCTGGCCCTCCAGATGTTTTGGACAACTCCCATCATCCCTAGCTAACAGGACCGGAGGTCATGGATGATGGTAATTGTAGTCCCAAAACATCTGGAGGGTCAAGTTTAGCCATGCCTGCGACGGTCTCTGAATCTATGTGATAAATAATATTTTACTTCAGTGTGTCGGGGGTTAACTCCTCCTGCATTTATCGGAGGCGGGGCTATGCAAATGATGTTGTGGGCAGTCCCCTTCAGTGGGATGAGTACTGTTTTTCAGGGGCAGGGGGTGGGTGGGTGTGGAGGACTCCCTGGTCCTGAATGGGGTAACTGTGCCCCTGAAGGACCAGCTATGCAGCCTGGGAGTCATTTTGGACTCACTGCTGTCCATGGAGGCGCAGGTCAATTCTGTGTCCAGGGCAGCTGTCTACCAGCTCCATCTGGTACGCAGGATGAGACCCTATCTGCCCACAGGCTGTCTAGCCAGAGTGGTGCATGCTCTGGTTACCTCTCACTTAGACTACTGCCATGCACTCAACGTGAGGCTACCTTTGAAGGTGACCCGGAAACTGCAACTAATCCAGAACGCAGCAGCTAAACTGGTGATTGGGAGCGGCCGGCGAGACCACATAACACCAGTCCTGAAAGACCTACATTGGCTCCCAGGATGTTTCCAAGCACAATTCAAAGTGTTGGTGCTGACCTTGAAAGCCCTAAACGGCCTTGGCCCAGTATACCTGAAGGAGCGTCTTCACCCCCATTGTTCATCCTGGACACTGAGGTCCAGCTCCGAGGCCCTTCTGGCGGTTCCCTCACTGCGAGAGGCCAAGTTACAGGGAACCAGGCAGAGGGCCTTCTCGGTGGTGGCACCCGCCCTGTGGAACGCTCTCCCGTCAGGTGTCAAGGAAACAAACAATTATCTGACTTTTAGAAGACACCTGTAGGCAGCCCTATTTAGGGAAGCTCTTAATATTTGATGTTTTATCGTGTTTTTAATATTGGGAGCTGCCCAGAGTGGCTGGGGAAACCCAGCCAGATGGGCGGGGTATAAATATTATTATTATTATTATTATTATTATCCTCTTACGGATTCTACCCTCACAGAAACAGGCCGGGTGGGAAAGACCCCGGGGATATTATGCAGACTGACACCCCCCCCCAAAAAACCCCCCTATAACAGCTTTCATAATCCTTATTATCCATACGCATCCTGTTTGGGGAGGCAGTATCTGACCCTCTCAATTTCCTTCTTCTCGTCTCCCAGGCAGTCCAGGGAACTTCTTCGTCATCCTGTCCATCTCCTACGGTGGCAAGGAGGTCCTGAAAGAGTTGCTGCCGGAGGGAGAGTTCCTGGTCACTTCCGCTCCAGCCCCTCTGGGAACGTCCGGCAACAGCATGCTCCGGGTCGTGCTGCCGCCCGCCTCCGGTCTCGAGGACGCCCAGAAGGAGGCCGACGTCCGCCGGCTGCTGAAGGACCTGGAGAAGGGTGTCATGGCGGCCAGCAACGCGGAGGGCATTTTCGTTCAGTGCCGGGGACGAGCCAGCATCTTCTTGCGTGGTCCGGGGGGCACCCAGCCCCACAGGAAGCTGCCCAGCAACGCCTTCCTTCAGTTGTTCAGCACCAAGGCATTTAAGTCAGGTGAGGCTGAGCCAAAGGCATAGCTGTCAACCGTCGCTTATTTGGCAGGAAAGTCCCTTATCCCAGCGCCGTGTCCCGCTGCTGTCCCTTATTGATGATGTCCCTTAAATTTCCCGGGTTTCAAAGGAAGCAGCCCCTCTCCCTCCCTCCCTGCCGGCCAGGGAGGAGGGAGGCTCCAACTGTGTTGCTTGGCTGCATTGCTCACCCAATAAGGAGTCTAAGAACGACTGGGGGGTGGAGCTTGCATGCCTTGTGCTATCAAATCAGCCGAGTTGCCTGGGGACTCGCCTTTGCTCAGCGCTTCCCAGTGGAGAGGTGACGGTGGTTTTCCTTGCTGCATCCCCTTTGCCGGGTTGCTGCGCTGTGGGAACCACTGCTTGAGGCTACGTTTGGCTGCTGGCTGGGTTTTCTGCCTTTGGCTTGGAGGGGCTCAGAAGTTGAACATACCTGTGCCCCCAAATCCCTTATTTTGGCTTCTGATCCCTTATTTTTGAGGCTGCTGGTCCCTTATTTTCAAATCTGTAAGTTGACAGCTATGGTTGCAGCACACCTGACCCCCATCTCCCTGCGGCTGATGGGGTCTGGAGACCCACGGCGCCTGGAGGGACATGGCTTCCCCACCTCTTCTCTTGCAGAAGGTGCTCCATATGTCTCGGGAGATGACAGAGGAGTGCGCCTTTGGGGGTGAAGTTCAGCCATAGCTGTCAACTTACAGATTTGAAAATCAGGGACCACCAGCCTCGAAAATAAGGGATCAACAGCCAAAATGAGGGATTTTCTAGGCACAGGTATGTTCAACTTCTGAGCCCCCCCGGAGCCAAAAGCAGAAAGCCCAGCCAGCAGCCAAAGGAAGCCTCAAGCGGTGGTTCCCACAGCGCAGCAACCCGGCAAAGGGGACGAAGCAAGGAAAACCGCTGTCACCTCTCTGCTGGGAAGCGCTGAGCAAAGGTGAGTCCCCAGACAACGCGGCCAATTTGATCGGCACAAGGCATGCAAGCTCCACCCCCCAGTCGTTCTCAGACTCCTTATTGGGTGAGCAGCGCAGCCAAGCAATACAGCTGGAGCCTCCCTCCTCCCTGGCCAGCAGGGAGGGAGGGAGAGGAGCTGCTTCCTTTGAAACCCGGGAAATTTAAGGGACATCATCAATAAGGGACAGCAGTGGGACACGGCGCTGGGATAAGGGAGTTTCCCGCCAAATAAGGGACGGTTGACAGCTATGGGGTGAAGTCAAACCATTGGAGAGTCGCAGCACCTGCTGTGGCCGTAGAGGCCAATACGGGCGAGACGTGTTTTGTTGCAGCTGGGGCAGAGGAAGGCATCCGGTTGTGCTGCGGCAGCAGATGCACCCCAGCGTTTCTTCTCCTCCCGGGGTCATTCCTCCTCTGGTCACTGCTGTATGGATGCACGACCTGACGGCCTGTCGCCAGGCCCGGCAGTCGTCTGCAAGGGGTACCTGAAGGAGCGTCTCCATCCCCATCATTCAGCCTGGACGCTGAGGTCCAGCTCCGAGGGCCTTCTGGCGGTTCCCTCACTGCGAGAAGTGAGGCTACAGGAAACCAGGCAGAGGGCCTTCTCGGTGGTGGTGCCCGCCCTGTGGAACACCCTCCCATCAGCTGTCAAGGAGATAAGCAACTACCTGACTTTTAGAAGACATCTGATAATTGAGACATAGATATAGACATCTGAACTTTCATGCATATCAGTGAATATCTTGACCCTCCTCTACGAGAATAACTGTTTACTTGGCCGTTTTCATATGTCGTGAAGGCTGAAATTTCATTTCGATGGCGCCAAAACACAATCCATCCTGTAGATTTAAGTATCTGTCCACGGTCGCCTCATAATCCACATTCCTTTGTAAGAAAATAAGAAATAACGCAAAACTATTATTGCAGGCAAAAAAAGAAATCAATGTGTGTGTGGGGGGGGTGACAAGAATTTTTCCACACCGGGTACCGCCTGACCTTCTTAAACCTCTGGCCGTAATGTGTCTATTGCCGTATTCATTTGACAAAGCCCAATTTGGTTCTGGTGCTTCCTGCTGCATCATGCCGCTCTCTTTTCGTTTTCCGCCAACAGCACTGCAGGAATACTCCCTGGGCCGTGGGCCTAAGCCTGAACACCAAGTCACTCTCTGTGTCGGGGAGGAATTGGGGCAAGACTGCGTGGACAGCAAGAGAATCGTCATCCAGGTGAGATTCATTAAGTGTCGGCAAGGCGGACGCACATTGTTCAGTTCAAAGTGTTGGTGCTGACCTTTAAAGCCCTAAACGGCCTCGGTCCTGTATATGCGAAGGAGCGTCTCCACCCTCATTGTTCAGCCCGGACACTGAGGTCCAGCTCCGAGGGCCTTCTGGCGGTACCCTCATTGCAAGAAATGAGGTTGCAGGGAACCAGGCGGAGGGCCTTCTCGGTGGTGGCACCTGCCCTGTGGAATGCCCTCCCTTCAGATGTGAAGGAAATAAGCAGCTATCTTATCTTTAAAAGACATCTGAAGGCAGCCCTGTTTAGGGAAGTTTTTTAATATTTAATGCTGTGTTGTTTTTAACACTCAATTGTGAGTCGCCCAGAGTGTCTGGGGGAACCCAGCCAGATGTCCGGGGTATAAATAAATAAATACATTATTATTATTATTATTATTATTATTGGTTGGGAAGAAGCCTGCCAAGGGTGGAGACACAAGACATGCCATGCAGAGAATGTAAGAAATAAATGCATCTTGGGCAAACAATACTAGGGAGAAGGGCAGAAACACATTGTGAGCGCAGGGGAGGGGGCACCAGACGCTGAAGTAAACCTATTTATTCTGCCAGTTTTCTAAGCATTGGGGGCAGAGGCTCATTCTGCGTAGTGTATGGGGAAATCACAGCAGAGACGCAAGCTGGGTAGATGGAACAGACACGCGTTATGGCCTCCGGGATGTGGATAAGTCGTATTTGGAGGAAATCACAGCATGGGTAGTAGGCAGAAATTGGAGCGGAACAGGATTCAAGACCAGCACGCGCAGTCAGATCGTGGCGCAAGACATGCTGGTAAACGGCGGCGGGTTTTTAGAAGCAAGTGATGGGAAGGGCGCTGGTCAAAACGGTGAACGGCCTATGCAGTCACTCAAAATTTCTAGAGTCGTTTCAGCGGTTGATTTCCCCCTCTTCTCCGCCCGCAGATGGAGCAGATATTTGCCTCGGCTGCAGTCTCTCCTCCCGTGGTACAAGCAGCCGCTCCCCAAGTCCTCTTGGTCGTTTCGGATGGCTCCGCTGGGAAATGGGATGCTTCTGGGGCACCCGAATGCTGAAATCACCTGTCCTGTCCCTCTGATTTTGGGGGCTGGTGACCCGTTTGTGGTACAGACCCATCTGGGGTCTTGAACTTTTCCTCGGAGCGGCACTTCCTACTTCCTGCCTTATTCTCTCGGGCGGGACTTCCTACTTTACTCATTCCTGCACGTCGGAACAACTTCTACCTGTGAACATGGCATTATGTAGAAAAAGTGTGAAACACTAGAGCAGAAACCCTGGTGGGAATTATTTCCTGGCGATATCCTGAGATGAGAGTGAGGGCTTTTCCTCTCCTAATTAGCAGCGATAAGCTCCTCCTCCTCCTCCTCCTCCTCCTTTTCCCAGCTGAGGAATGGCTGGGAAGTAATACAAAACCTTGTGGGGAAAAAAACCCTTTTTTTGGCCTCCCTCATTCCCGTCCCTACTGAGCTCATGCCTTCTTGCACTCTATTAGTATCTCGGAAAATGTGCGCTTAGACTGTCTTTCATGCTTGCTGTGTGGATGTGAAGATATTTCTTTAAATAATAAAGTTTTATTGGAAATGGATGCTGGAATCTGGTGTGGGAGTTTTGAATCATGTGGCAGAGAATCCCACAGGCTTCACGTTTTGTGAGGTAGTGTTTTTTTTATTTTTTGTCTGCTTGAATCCTGACTTTCAGATAATCCTGATCCATAGCTATAGGCACCTTAAAAAGCCATTTTATCCAGAATGCAACCAGAGAGGTGGAGCCCCTAGACAGATTCCATTGTGTTCTCAAGTAACGCATCCCAGGGAACACTCTCATAGGCATCAATTAAGCATTTTCCTTTCACTGAATTGAACTCTGCAGCCTTTTCCCAAAATTCAAAAACGATAATGGAAAGGCACTTAAAACAAACAGAATCCTTGGGGCTTCTTCTTTCTATCTCTTGCTTTTCAATATTGATCTGGGCGTTTACTTCTTTGAGTTTTCACAGTGTGCATGCCAGGAACAGGCGTAAGTGGCTAATTTTGTTTCTGAAATGGTTCTCTCTCCCCCCCCCCCCATTTGTCCCTCTCTTTTACTATGTTCTTGTCATTTTTTATATGCTGTCTCTCTTGGAAATACGAGGAAAGGTACTTTACAAAAAGAGAGAGAGACCACTCTCTTCTCCAGAGATAGCCCAAAAAGCTGTAGTTACTCTTTTGAGACCTTGGAAGTTTTCACAATAGGAAGTGAAAGTGAAGCTTTCACAATGGGAAGTTAATTCAGTTCCCACATCAAAAAAGCAAATACCTACCCTAAGATCCATGCCCAAATTGACCAGTTACACCCCTTAGTCCTAATAATCCTTCACTTGGAAGCACATTTCATTCAGTTTGGTCAGATTCTATGTATAGGGCTCCCTAAAAAACGAGTATGATTCTGTGTTACGTAACTCTGGCGCTGGTCTCTTCTAAGCCTCACATGTGGTTGATGAGTCACCATTATTTTCCCTGTGGTTTCCCTGAACCGATACTCTGCTTGTTTGCTGATTCATGCATGTGTGCTCATCAGTCATCAACAGCTGCAAAAGCTGTTCAGTGGGAATAACCAGTTTACTCTTGAAATAAAAAAATTAAGGTCTTATATGTATAATAAATGTTCATAAATGTACCAAGCAAACACGTACATAAATATATATACCACTTGTCTGAAGCAGCACAGGAAAACGGCCGTGAAACCATTTTGACTCCCAAACTGACCAAATGTTTTCTCTGCAAGGTCAAGGAAAATGGAAAAGCCTCCCCATTGTCTTTTCATTCACAAATCCTGTCTTAAGGGTATGTCTGTGTATGAATAGGGTGAGCCTGTGACCTGGCTCAGGAACTAAGTAGTTATCATTACAAAATACTAGCCAGGCTCCCCAGGGTATCTAATCAAGTAAGCATTAGCAGGTAACCTGCCAGACAGGAGGTAAACAACGCACTCAGATTTCTGTTGTGGACTGCCCTTTCTGTGATGTACCGTATTTTTCGCTCCATAGGACGCACCGGCCCATAGTTTTTTTGGGGGGAAATAAAGAAAAAAAATATTTCCCCCCCAGCCTGAGCTTTCCCCGACCCCAGCCCCCAGAACAGGCAGCTCTCTGCAAGCCTTGGGAGACCGGCGTGACTTCCCGCCGGGCTCCCACGGCTTGCGGATATCTGCCTGAAGCCCAAACCAGGTTGGGGGACAGCGGGAAGGCGCGCTGCACCTCCCTGCTGTCCCCCGAGCTTGTGGGGCTGGCGGCGGGGAGAAGCACGCTTCTCCCCGCCGCCAGCCTCCAAACCAGGTCGGGGAACCGAAGCCCCGTGCTTCAGGCTGCAGACTGCTACCCACAAGCCTTGCGAGCCCGCGGGAACTCCCACCGGGCTTGCAAGGCTTGCGGATAGCTTCCTGAAGCCTGGAGAGCGAGAGGGGTCGGTGCACAACCGATGCCTCTCACTCTCCAGGCTTTAGCGAAAGCCTGCATTCGCCCCATAGGACGAACACACATTTTCCCCTTCATTTTTGGAGGGGAAAAAGTGCGTCCTATAGGGCGAAAAATACGGTAGGTATGATGTGTCTGGGGGTGGTCTTGGACTCCAGGCCTGGCAATTTAAAATGTATATATAAGGGCGGGCACACCTGGGTTCTGGGTCCTCCTGCTGCGTGTGAAGGGGACACCCTGTTGCAACCGTTCGATAAAGATCAGGCTTACTAGCTGCTTTGCTTCTCAATAATCTCTGGTTGGCCTCTGTTATTTTCTCCGGCAAATGGAGAACCTGCATGGAGGACTCTATAAGAGCTCCCCATAAGGGAATAAGGGCCGATTTTCGTTTATTACACTCTCGTTGCTACCCCAGGCTTCCAGTGTTTTGTGTCTCCCACCATTTAAAAACAAAAAAACAATTGGGATCCTAAGGGTGTCAGCGATTTTTGTTTCAGATAAGAAGAACTCTGCTGGATCAAGCCTATCTATTCTGGCATCCTGTTCTCCATAGCGCCCAAGCAAGAAGTCTGCAAACAGGACTTGAGGGCTAAAGTTGTATTTCTTATTTATCTGGGGGTATTTTCATCCCACTCTAGCCGGAAAAGGCTTGCACAACATGTTGTTGTTGTTGTTCAGTCGTTTAGTCGTATCCGTCTCTTCGTGACCCCCTGGACCAGAGCACGCCAGGCACTCCTGTCTTCCACTGCCTCCCGCAGTTTGGTCAAACTCATGTTCGTAGCTTTGAGAACACTGTCCCACCATCTCGTCCTCCGTCGTCCCCTTCTCCTTGTGCCCTCCATCTTTCCCAACACCAGGGTCTTTTCCAGGGAGTCTTCTCTTCTCATGAGGTGGCCAAAGTCTTGGAGCCTCAGCTTCAGGATCTGTCCTTCCAGTGAGCATTTAGGGCTGGTTTCCTTCAGAATGGTGAGGTTTGATCTTCATGCAGTCCATGGGACTCTCAAGAGTCTCCTCCAGCACCAGAATTCAAAAGCATCCATTCTTCAGCGATCAGCCTTCTTGATGGTCCAGCTCTCACTTCCATACATCACTACTAGGAAAACCATGGCTTTGACTATGCGGACCTTTGTTGGAAAAGTGATGTCTCTGCTTTTTAAGATGCTGTCTAGGTTTGTCATTGCAAAACATACAGCTGCTTAAAACGATAACCCAAAAGGCAAGGCACAAAAGGAAAACAGGATGGGGAGGGAATTGTAGAGTTGGAAGGGACCCTGGGGGGTCCTCTAGTCCAACCCCCTAAAATGCAAGAAGTGGGGGGGGGGGAGAGAGCGGAAGAACCAGTTCCTAAAGTTATAAACAGAGGTCTGTATGATGGACAAGCACTTTCAGGAGAGGATTTGCTCTCAGCAGAGTGAATGGGCCCTCCTTCCCACCTCTCCGGCTGCTGCAGTTTTTCGTTTTTTGGCAAGGCCAGGAGCGCAGTGCAAAAAGCCACCTGGCCATTAGAACAATCTGTACCTAATAACTTGAAACCCAGTTTGCTTGTTTCCTCCTCCCTCTCAATCCATTGTCCTTTTGCGTTTGAGAGATGGTCAGCCTGAGGAGCCTTTTAAAAAACCCCAACAGTAATCTGAACCTTCTCTTTCTTTCATTACCCTAGAAAGTGAAATGAATCAATCACCTTAAAATAGTTGAGGCGACCTTGCCCTTATTTTTCTGGCAACTGATCTGCAATTTTTTTAAAAAAACACCTGTCAGCTTAGTGACCATTGCGTTTTAATTATCCATTCGCACATATTGTGCAGCAGTTCCATTTTTGGTGCTGATGAATACACTCTAATATTGATGCTTGAACACTCTTGTAAAGGGTTCAAAACTCTTTTTGGGCTGGGAGTTAAACTAAGCTATAAATAAATGCAAAATCCCCCGAACCCAGAAAACTCTTGGTGATTTATTGCATCCTATTTCTGTGTTGGGGTGACTAAACTTGGTTTTCCTCTTGTTCCCCTTTGCCCTCACAACCACCTTGCAAGGTAAGCCAAGCTGTGAGAGAATTAGGGGCCCCAGAGGCCTGCCTGGGGCTTTAATTGCCTTTATTTGCTGATAATTCTGCAGCCTTAGGGTGAGTGGTTTTGGTATATACAGAGACATATATGGAGACTACTGCACTAGGCTCCTATTAACTGATACATTAATTGTGTCTGGAATTTCTGAAGAGAAAACGGACCCAGAACTTAATTTGGCGGGAAAACCGCCCCTTCTCCATGATTGGACACTATTCCGGTCACGTGCCTTGATTTCATTGGCCAGGCTTGGGCAATAGGTGAGTTGACAGGCAAAGAAAAAAAATCAAGAAACAAGGTAAACTGTTTCTCAAAGGAGGAGGCCCTTGCGTCGATCTTATTGGCTAGAACTCTGTGAGGAGCCTGCCCATTGGACGAGCTCAGTTCAGTACAAGGAATTGAGATCATGGACGGGGTAATGAGATGCGCATCTGAACAGGCCAAGCGCAGCGGAGCGATTTGATTGGTTAGAACTCTGCAACGTAATAAGAGGAGGGCTGGTCAAGGGGGGGGAGAGAAACAAAGAGATTTGATTGGTTGGAACTGGAGAGAGGCGAAGAACGTGTCTCCAAGCTTGGAGAGAAGTTTTCGCACGTGGCTTCGCCTGCAGTGATTGGTCGAGATAGTTAAAAGAGGGAGGTGTTTTCATTGGTCAGAACGTCAGAAAACGGCAGGGATTGGTCGCAGGTGTTTCGTTTATTGACAATGCTGTTGCCTGTGTCTCTCACTTTGGTCCTAGCCAGTGGCTGCAGAGGGTTAAGAGTGGCTTCCAAGTTAGACTGTCCGTTTATATTTCTAATTTTTAGCACATTCGCCTTTTAGAATCATTGGCTTTTATTAACAGTAGCAGCCAGTGGTGCTGAGTCCAAGTAACCCCCTGTTTAATTATTGCATTTGCAGCCCAATTAATTTACTAGGTCTTCATTTAGTGTTAGGAATCTTAATTGCTGACAGTATCTCCCTTTTTTGCGGGGGGTGGTGGTGGTGGTTTAGTCATAATCTGCCACTATTTCTTAGTTCTTGCTGCTATTTCTTAAAATAAAAATTCAATAAAAATAAAAATCTTAGCCAGACAAAACAAAGAAACCCAAGCCTTTCTTCCTGATATATATGGTGGTTACTTATAAAACTGCCCAATTACTATAAGTATTAATCACATCTCATTCTGTAATTAGCCACTCAGAAATATTTTATTGACTACCTTCTTTATTAAAAGCACACAGGGTTGCTAAACCCTCTTTAATTTCTGGGTTCTCTTTTATCACCCTAGTTTTAACTGTTCTGATTACCATAATTAGACATGTTTAATAGTGGTCAATGAATTATTGCTTCAATATTTAATGGTCTGGGAGGTGACCTTTCTTATTTGCTTATTAATTTCTCCAGTCCCGGTTAATCATTATCTGTGCTAGTATTCCTAGCTAATACTCTTTATTTGCTTCCCATTAAAAATATTCTCAACTGTGTGATCAGTTGGGAATTTAACTATCCTCCCCCCACCCCCGCCCCATACATTTTATACATTTGGTATGAACTTACTAATAGATTTCTAGAGAATTTTGAGATTACACCTCACAACTCACCATTTGAACGAATATTGCCACTAAATGGCACATCCGCTAATAGATTAAAATCCTTTTGTCTGCATATTCTCTTCATCTGACATCAAACTGTCTTTCATTAAACTCAACAGCAAACACAGCTCTCATTCCTGGCAGTTCGCTGCTTACTATCTCATCTCCCTTAATTAATCAAATTTGGGAATCAAACTGGCACGGCCATTGGCTTTGTGATAAAATTGTCCCAAATTAGTTTTAGGAAAGAACAGGCCCCATCATAATCTTTTGCCTCCAGCGGTGAGTCACTGAATTTGTGAGGTCTGAAGGATCGGCTGCATTTCTCAACGTTTTGCCGCTCACTTGGGCCATTAACAAATTGGGAAAGGGGGTCCTTCTACTCTTGAGATACAACCGGGCGATAATTTGCAGAAGAAAAGCTCCCAAGAGCCTCAGAACCTCAATACTAGAAAAGTGGAAACTCTCTGAAATGTTCTATTACCCAAACGTGTTGCAACGTCATACGGGATGTTTTGCTACGATCTGGTAAGGACTTTGCTCTGATAGTGTGGCTGGGGGGGCAGTGCAAGGTGCTGGCAGCTGCCTGCTTGCCTTCCCAAAAAAATTGATGGTTCCTCCATCTTATTCACAGGTTGGCAGCAACTGGGGCAGCCAAACTCTTGAAGCGGGAGTACCTGAAAGTCAATGTCCCGAGAACCTGGTGAGTAGAGGCACAATAAGGGATGGAAGAAACAACGGCAAACTTTTATTTGTATTCCGCCCTTCCTGGCCAAGACCGGGCTCAGGGTGGCTAACATCAAATGTATAACATTGCTTTAAAATCAAACAATAATTAAATTACCTCTCAAAAACAAGTCAGGATCAAATTAAAATCTAATTAGATGGCTTTCCGCAGGATTAGGGTTGGGAACAGTGAAAATGCGTATATAAATTAGGATTGATGAAAGGATGTTGGGTTGGCAGCCGGGTTTCTGCCTCTGGACAAACGTAAATGGATTTGTTGTGCCTTTGCTATGGCCAAAAGACTGGTGTTGATGCACTGGAAAGATAAACCTGTGGCCAACTTCTGCCAATACAGCGGTACCCTTGGTTCTCAAAAACGCCTTGGTACTCAAACAACTTGGAACCCAAGCACTGTGAACCCAGAAGTAAGTGTTCTGGTCTATAAACTCTGTTTTGGGTGTTACACTTTCGTTTTGAGTGCCACACTCCCATTTTCCATGTTAAGCTGAGGTCTGTCTGTTTTTACTATGTATTTTGCATTTTTGTTCATACAGTGGTACCTCGGGTTAAGAACTTAATTCGCTCCGGAGGTCCGTTCTTAACCTGAAACTGTTCTTAACCTGAGGTACCACTTTAGCTAATGGGGCCTCCCGCTGCCGCCACGCAATTTATGTTCTCATCCTGAAGCAAAGTTCTTAACCCGAGGTACTATTTCTGGGTTAGGGGAGTCTGTAACCTGAAGCGTCTGTAACCTTATGAGGAACGGCTAAGGGAGCTGGGCATGTTTAGCCTGGAGAAGAGGAGGTTAAGGGGTGATATGATAGCCATGTTCAAATATATAAAAGGATGTCACATAGAGGAGGGAGAAAGGTTGTTTTCTGCTGCTCCAGAGAAGCGGACACGGAGCAATGGATCCAAACTACAAGAAAGAAGATTCCACCTAAACATTAGGAAGAACTTCCTGACAGTAAGAGCTGTTTGACAGTGGAATTTGCTGCCAAGGAGTGTGGTGGAGTCTCCTACTTTGGAGGTCTTTAAGCAGAGGCTTGACAACCATATGTCAGGAGTGCTCTGATGGTGTTTCCTGCTTGGCAGGGGGTTGGACTCGATGGCCCTTGGGGTCTCTTCCAACTCTATGATTCTATGATTCTATGAGGTACCACTGTAGTTCGTAAATAGGGCTGTTCTTAAACTGAGGTACCACTGTATAGCGATATACTGTGTGAGGCACCCGGCTGGCCGCAGGGAGGGAAGGGTGCTGGAGGAGGCTGGCATTGGCCTGATCCTGTGGGCATGCATTGCATCCAGAGCCGAGTGCAGACCAGGCGGGCGCTGTGCGGGTGACGCCTCTTGTTTCCCTCCTGTTTCAGCGAGGAGATCATGGCCTTCATTCTCGTCCAGGTCCCGCCTCCTGTGCCTGGGGCTCCCAAACCTCGCTTCTCGCTCTACCTCTCCGCCCAGCTTCAGTTTGGGGTCGTCCGCGTTTACACCCGTCAGTGCCAGTACCTTGTGGGTATGACCTTTTCCAAACCAACCCCCACCCTGTTTGTCCCTTTCTGCTGCTTCTTCCGGACCTTTCCTCTTCCTCTCTTTTATATTTTCAAATGCATTCCGCAGAATCACAGGATTGTACAGTCGGAAGGGGTCGCCTGTTCCCACTCCCTGCAATCGTAGCTAAACCTATGACATACATACAGTGGTGCCCCGCAAGACGAATGCCTCGCAAGACGGAAAACTCACTAGACGAAAGAGTTTTCCGTTTTGGAGGTGCTTCGCAAAACGAATTTCCTATGGGCTTGCTTCGCAAGACGACAATGTCTTGTGAGTTCCTGCGGGGGTTTTTTCCTCCCCCCCTTTTTCTAAGCCGCTAAGCCACTTATCAGCTGATCCGATAAGCTGATAAGCCGCTAAAAGCCTCTAATAGCACTAATAGCGCTAATCCGCTAATCCGTCAATGGGCTTGCTTCGCAAGACAAAAAAACCGCTAGACGAAGAGAATCACAGAACGGATTCTTTTTGTCTTGCGAGGCACTACTGTACATAATTCCCTCCATAAAGGTAAAGGGACCCCTGACAATTAGGTCCAGTCGTGACTGACTTTGGGGTTGCGGCGCTCATCTCGCTTTACTGGCCGAGGGAGCCGGTGTACAGCTTCCAGGTCATGTGGCCAGCAGGACTAAGCCGCTTCTGGCGAACCAGAGCAGCGCACGGAAACACCGTTTACCTTCCCGCCGGAGCGGTACCTATTTATCTACTTGCACTTTGACGTGCTTTTGAACTGCTAGGTTGGCAGGAGCAGGGACCGAGCAATGGGAGCTCACTCTGTCATGGGGATTTGAACCGCCGACCTTCTGATCGGCAAGCCCTAGGCTCTGTGGTTTAGACCATAGCGCCACCCGCGTCCCTAATTCCCTCCATACGCAGTGCTTTTCCTCCCAAGTCTACCCAACGGTCAGGGACACACACCCCAAACTGCATAGCATCTGACATTACAGGAGCCTTTTGATACGAAAGAAATGGCTGCTTGAGCGCGCACGCTTTCCTCATCCCTCACCCTCCTCCTTACCTTCCACGCCATCGCTTGTTTGGATTGTGGTCCTGAGGGGCAGGGTCTGCCTGTGTGCTACGTATATTATTGGCTTGTAAGTTGGTCTCCGAGCTTTTCTGGCTAAAAAAAAAGTAAGCCATAAAGGCTTTAAATGAAAGAAATGGATGGCTTGGGGGCGGGCGGGCGGGCGGAGAGGTGGTTCTCCCGTGTCTGGCTGACTCCCCTTCTGCCTCCCCACCCTGCCATTTTCAGAGGAAATCCAGCACATCTTGGAACACCTCAACCGGGCCCGACAGCAGATCCGAATTGACCTGACAGACCTGGAGCAGTGAGTGATTCGCATTCGCCACCCAGGGCGGGTTTGGGGGGCGGCTGTGGTTGCATATCTGCTTGGCCTTGGGTCTCCTGTGTGATCCTTGGGCGAGCAGATCTCCGCCGAGACCACATAACACCGGTCTTGAAAGACCTACATTGGCTCCCAGTACGTTTCTGAGCACAATTCAAAGTGTTGGTGCTGACCTTTAAAGCCCTAAACGGCCTCAAAGGCCCAGTATACCTGAAGGAGCGTCTCCATCCCCATCGTTCTGCCCGGACACTGAGGTCTAGCACCGAGGGCCTTCTGGCGGTTCCCTCCCTGCGAGAAGCCAAGTTACAGGGAACCAGGCAGAGGGCCTTCTCGGTGGTGGCGCCCGCCCTGTGGAACGCCCTCCCACCAGATGTCAAAGAGATAAACAACTACCTGACATTCAAAAGACATCTTAAGGCAGCCCTGTTCAGGGAAGTTTTTAATGTGTGACATCTTAGTGTATTTTTGGTCTGTGTGGAAGCTGCACAGAGTGGCTGGGGAAACCCCGCCAGATGGGTGGGGTACAAATAAATTATTATTATTATTATTATTATTATTATTATTATTATTATTAGGATTGTTGGGGAGAAAACTACTGAGATACCAGTACCTAAGGCATATAGGGAAAAGATCAGAGTAGGCGGTGAAGGTCCTGTGTGAGTGCCTGGAGGCGGTTGGAGGATGGATGGCGGCTAATGGATTGAGGTTGAATCCTGACAAGACAGAAGTACTGTTTTTGGGGGACAGGGGGCGGGCTGGTGTGGAGGACTCCCTGGTCTTGAATGGGGTAACTGTGCCCCTGAAGGACCAGGTGCGCAGCCTGGGAGTCATTTTGGACTCACAGCTGTCCATGGAGGCGCAGGTCAATTCTGTGTCCAGGGCAGATGTCTACCAACTCCACCTGGTACGCAGGCTAAGACGCTACCTGCCTGCGGACTGTCTTCGCCAGAGTGGTGCATGCTCAAGTTATCTCCCGCTTGGACTACTGCAATGCGCTCTACGTGGGACTACCTTTGAAGGTGACTTGGAAACTACAGCTAATCCAGAATGCGGCAGCTAGACTGGGGACTGGGGGCGGCCGCCGAGACCACATAACACCGGTCCTGAAAGACCTACATTGGCTCCCAGTACCTTTCCGAGCACAATTCAAAGTGCTGGTGTTGACCTTTAAAGCCCTAAACGGCTTCGGCCCAGTATACCTGAAGGAGCGTCTCCACCCCCATTATTCTGCCCGGACGCTGAGGTCCAGCTCCGAGGGCCTTCTGGCGGTTCCCTCATTGCGAGAAGCGAAGCTACAGGGAACCAGGCAGAGGGCCTTCTCGGTGGTGGCGCCCGCCCTGTGGAACGCCCTCCCATCGGATGTCAAGGTGATGGACAACAACCTGACATTCAGAAGACATCTTAAGGCGGCCCTATTCAGGGAAGCTTTTACTGTATGATATTTTAGTGTTTTTTTGGTTTCTGTGGAAGCCGCCCAGAGTAGCTGGGGAAACCCAGCCAGATGGACGGGGTACAAATAATAAATTATTATTATTATTATAGGTTGGGGCTTGGGCAGAGCAGTCCCTTACTTCTTAGTAAGTCTAAATTTTCTTTCTGCTTCTCCTAACCGCAGGCCAGGGTTGCTGCTCCCCAACCAGCTGGCCATCATGGAAATCCTAGAGGAAGCTCCCGATCCCTTTTTCGGGATGATGGAGCCGGTGCTCCCCAGCCCTATGTCCATTCCTTATGTAAGACAGCCTCTCGCCCTTTCCCCCAATCTCCCTGCTCTTGTCCTGTGGTGAGGGGGCTGCTGGTAGGGCGTAAGGCAGGGAGCCAGACAGTAGGTGGCGCCAGAGCCCTGGTTCTCTCTCCAGCCTCCTCTTCTCTGCTGAGGTCTGTCTCTCTCAGCTGTAGCGGGTGGCTCCCTGGCAATGATGGACCAGAGAAAAGCGGGTCAGATTCCGCCTCCCCCCCCCCCCCGTCTTCCCCAGGTCCGATCCATTTTGGAAAGAGCCACACCTGAAAGAAGCCCCCTGCAGCGCCTTCCACCATCTCCCTGGGACCAGAGGCCAGGTGGGTCAGAAATTGGGAGCCCTGGAACTGCTTCTAAATATAATGCTTTCAGAAACCCCGTCTTTCCAGGTGGAGAGTATGGCTTCTCCGTGGGGCAAAACCAGTGTTTGTGATTTGTTAAGAAAATACCGTATCTTTTGCTCTATAAGACTCACTTTTTCCCTCCTAAAAAGCAAGGGGAAATGTGTGTGCGTCTTATGGAGCGAATGCAGGCTGCGCAGCTACCCCAGAAGCCAGAACAGCAAGAGGGATCGCTGCTTTCGTTGTGCAGCGATCCCTCTTGTTGTTCTGGCTTCTGAGATTCAGAATATTTTTTTTCTTGTTTCCTCCTTCAAGTCTATAAGTCTGGTGCGTTTTATAGAGCGAAAAATACGGTAGTTGCTGCCCTGGTTACCCCACCTTGTACCTTTGAGATGGGTTGCTTGCTCCCTTCCTCAAAATGGCGTCTCTAAATTAGCCACCATTCCCACATTTCAGGGGGTTGGGCTACATGACCTGTTGCTTGCTTCCAGCTCTCCCAATTCTTTGCAATCCCCATTTTCTCTGTGGCCTCCAATTTCTCCTCTTCAGCCTCGTTCCCCAACCCTAATCCAAGGTGTTAAGTACATGTAGCAGCAGATTATTTTATTTATTGCTTATGGATGTGTTTTTTAAAACAAAAATCTTTTTAAAGTGGTGCATTAAAAAGTAAAACTGCAAGTTGCACATCATTTGCTCACATTCTCCCTCTTCCTTGGCAAACCACAGTTAAGGAAGCAAGCAAACGTAGATGTGTACTAGCATTAGGTATAAAACGAACCCTGAAAGTTATTTGGACCTCAAAGCAATGAGAGAAAAAGATGTTTCATGCTCTGCTTTACTTTTTTTAAAAAAAAATACATTGGAACAGAACTCAGGCATCGTGATAGTTTTTTTGGATTTGTAAGATGTATTTTGTGCTCTCGTTTTACATTTTTATGTTGGGAACCTCTCTGTGATCTTTGGATGAAGGGCAGTGAAATATACTCAGAGTCAGGAGTGGATTTCATGCTCTTTATTCAGCTCATAGTGGGAAGGAGGAATCAGAGTTTCCCCAAAGTATCTGCTTTATATACATTATTTACACAATGGGCTGCACGTGATTGGCTAATTCTGGAATTCTCCTGTAGGCCAATCAGGTTGTGGATTCACTTCCATCTGGAGCTGGATTGGGTGGCTCCTGCAGACCAATCATACTGCTGCATTGTTCTAGGGCCAATCAGACTGCTGCATTCTGAATCCTATTGTTCTAGGACCAATCAGACTGCTGCATTTTGGATCCTATTGTTCTAGGACCAATCAGACTGGTGCATTTTGGATTCTATTCCACTTAGTACACAACAGGCAGCGTAAAGTTCTAATAAATAGTAAGAGTGCTGTGTCCTCGCTACCTCTTTTCGATTGTAAGCTCCTTGAGGTCAGAGAACCGTCTCGGTTGCCTGTGCAGCTGTGTCAAGGGCAGCGGACACAAAACGGTGTGGTGAAAGCTCAGAAGAATCGCTTCTGCGTTTTTATTGTTTGACATTTTTAAAAGACGGGTTTCCACTATTGTCTTGTTTCTGCATTGCACTGCTTTGGCACTTTGCTTTTGGCCAAGAGGCAGGGCGCGCATTAATTAAGGAACTAATCGTCTCCTGATTCTTTTTACTCTGAAGGAGAGCGGCCCATCACAGTCTCGCCGGACACCATCACTCTCAAAGAGGCAGAACCCATCACCTTGTTGCAGATCGAAGTAGGTTTTTGTCTTTTGGGAGGTCAGGGGTGTTGAGCAGGAAGGTGGGAGTGGATATTTTTAAGGGTAGCGTTTTTGGTTCTGTAGGAACTCATCACCACCAGGCCTGGATTCAGATATCCAGCAGCGAGGGCTTTCTGGCGGTTCCCTCACTGCGAGAAGCCAAGTTACAGGGAACCAGGCAGAGGGCCTTCTCGGTGGTGGCGCCCTCCCTGTGGAACGCCCTCCCACCAGATGTCAAAGAGAACAACTACCAGACTTTTAGAAGACATCTGAAGGCAGCCCTGGTTAGGGAAGCTTTTAATGTTTGATGTATTACAGTATTTTAATATTTTTTGGGGGGAAGCCGCCCAGAGTGGCTGGGGAAGCCTAGCCAGATGGGCGGGGTATAAATAATAATTTATTATTATTATTATTATTATTATTATTATTATTATTATTATTATTATTATTATTATTATTATTGCCAGCTTAGCAGTTCACATCACAGATCATTTCTACCCTAAGACCGTTCGAATATCCCTCCTACAATTCCTATTGGTTAAGAAATTGCGGTTAAGAAATTGGTTAAGAAATTGCGGTTTACAGGCTTCCCGATCCGCCCACATGTACCCCCAACAATAACACAAATCCCATGTCCATTCAGATTAGCAGTTTTTACAATAGGGATGTGTTTTATAATATTCATGAAGCATTTGCAAGAGTACTAGTTCTTAAAGGGACGCGGGTGGCGCAGTGGGTTAAACCACAGAGCCTAGGACTTGCCGATCAGAAGGTCTGCGGTTCGAATCCCCGCGACAGGGTGAGCTCCCGTTGCTCGGTCCCTGCTCCTGCCAACCTAGCAGTTCGAAAGCACGTCAAAGTGCAAGTCGATAAATAGGTACCGCTCCATCGGGAAGGTCAACGGCGTTTCTGTGCGCTGCTCTGGTTCACCAGAAGAGCTTAGTCATGACCCGGAAGCTGTACGCTGGCTCCCTCGGCCAACAAAGCGAGATGAGTGCCGCAACCCCAGAGTCGGCCACGACTGGGCCTAAGGGTCAGGGGTCCCTTTACCTTTACTAGTTCTTAAACTATCACCTGCTATTTCTCCTTGATATCCCGGGTCGCCTCTAAACTATAAATCTATCCCTCTTTCAAGGCTAACAATCTACTTCTAACACATTCTTAACTTAATTGTAATATTAGCCAGGAAAAGAGCCTCTTAGGGAGTCAAGATTGTGAGTCCTTACATTTGCTTTGTCTCGGCAACTCATGTTGTAAGACATGCAGATAAACAGTTCTGCTAAGCGGCCCTCCTTGGGGCTCCTTGGAACCTCTTTGTTCACAGAATCGGTCTCAAGGCAGGCATGGTCATCCTCACCACGCCTTCCCTAAGAATAAAACTCATTTTCATTCATTTATTCCACATTCACCATTTAATTCAGTACTGAGCTGATAGTGCCACGTTTGTGGGTTTGATCCCTGTGCAGAGTTTGATCCAACTCTACGATTCTGTGGTTCTAACTATGTAAAAATCCATCCTTCAAAACTTATTTCCTGACCACAAGAACACTCTACCTGCCATTAACAATGGCTATCTCATCAGGCGCTGAGGTGCCCTTTTAAAACTTGTTTTTTGCCTGGCCGGGATGTGTTGCTTTGATGAGGCCTCTCGCTTGTCCAGATGAAGGGTAGCAGCCCAAAGGGTATGTCTCTAGAAACTAGCCGAAATTATATTCGCCGCTCCACCCACTTTCTCCCCAGGCCCCGCCCACTGCCACCATGTGGCCCCTGAAAGGTTGTCCAGCCCTCGATCAGAGCAGTGTTCCCACACCCCTGGGTTAGAGGGTGGCAGATACACAGCAGAGGCCGTGAGTTTATTTCCAAGAGACCTGTGTCGCCACCTTCCTTTTCCCACTGCCCGCAGGGCGAGCGAGATCTGCCTGAAATCACAGTCCAGGAAATCGACATGCTGATGGATCAAGGGGAGTTTCTGGTGTCCGGGGACGAGAAGCCTCGCCGGGTTTCCTCCAGAAAAAGACGAGTAGAAGAAGGTGAGCAGGCGAGGGAGAGGCCAGACTGATCTGATCTCTGTGTCTGTCCAAGGACACAATGCATTATAATCTGCAAACAGGGAAGGCCAGAGACCTGTCCGTCCTTAGGGATCGTCTCCTTCTCCTCTTCTAGTCGCCCCTTTCTCTCCCTGGGATCCATAGGGAGCTTGTAGCTCAGTGGCACAGCCCCAATTTGCAGGCAGGAGGGTTCGGTCCCTGAGTTTAATTGTGGCTGGTGCCCATTGGGCGGAATGCAGGGAGGCCAACAGTAGGGGGAGCCAGAGAGCCAACTGGTTCTCGTTTTTCATCCCCATCGTCCTCCCTGCTGAGTTCTGCAAGGAGCAACTAAGTGACATGGACTGGTTGAACGAGGAGAAATGGTAGGGGGTCGGGGAGGGAAGAAGGCTCAGAGCCCGGGGAATGGTGGTGGGACGACGATGAGTGGTCAGAGGGAGAACGAGGTGAAGAAGGAACAGGACTTTGTGAGCGGGGAGTGTCTGTGATAGAGAGAAGTCCGGAATTGAAATATACTCAGAGTCACAAAGTGATTTCATGCTCTTTATTCAGCTCATAGTGGTGAGGAGGAATGAAAGTCCCCTCAAAGTATCTGCTTTATATACATTATTTACACAATGGGCTGCACATGATTGGTTAATTCCGGAATTCTACTGTAAGCCAATCAGGTTGTGGATTCACTTATATCTGGAGCATGATTGGGTGGTTCCTGCCAACCAATCATACTGCTGCATTGTTCTTGGACCAATCAGACTGCTGCATTCTGAATCCTATTGTTCTAGGACCAATCAGACTGCTGCAGTTTGGATCCTATTCAACTCAGTACATAACAGGAATCAGAGGCAGAAGCTGAAGGAGGAGAATGAGATGAGGGAGGCCAAGAGACAGAGTCAGGCTGCTGAAGAAACAAGGGTGTCTCCTCTTCCTGCTCCCTTCCCCACTGGTCGCCCCCTCTCCCACTGCCCCCAACTCCACCCCACCAGTTATGGAACATTTTCCTCCTGCTCCAGCAGACTCACAGACACCCCAAGCGTTTCCCGGAAGCCTCTGTTATAAGAAAAAAATGCTCCTATATCCCTTACGGGGTATCCAAGAGAGTCCTTTGTAGGTTCTCTATCGGTAGGAGAAAATAACAGAGGCCAACGAGAGAATACTGAGAAGCAAAGCAGCTAGTAAGCCTGATCTTTATTAAACTGTTGCAACAGGGTCCCCACTCCCAACACGCAGGCAGGGAGGAGAGAACCCAGAACAATGGTGCGCAAGGCCTTATATAGACTTTTGAAATTGCCCACCCTGTAGCTCAAGACCACCACCCTAAAACATCATATGTACATCATAGGAGACGGGCTACAGCAGAAATCCTTTCTGGCAGAATACTGATAATGGTCACTTGATTGCTTTACCTGGGCAGCCCGGCCATTGCTTTTGAGATGCTAAATATTTTGTTCCTGAATCCAGGTCACAGGCTCACCCTTGTTGTTGTTTAGTCGTTTAGTCGTGTCCGCCTCTTCGTGGCCCTCTGGACCAGAGCATGCCAGGCCCTGCTGTCTTCCACTGCCTCCCTCAGTTTGGTCAAACTCATGCTGGTAGCTTCGAGAACACTAACCAGCCATCTCGTCCTCTGTCGTCCCCTTCTCCTTGTGCCCTCCATCTTTCCCAACATCAGGGTCTTTTCCAGGGAGTCTTCTCTTCTCATGAGGTGGCCAAAGTCTTGGAGCCTCAGCTTCAGGATCTGTCCTTCAAGTGAGCACTCAGGGCTGATTTCCTTCAGAATGGAGAGGTTTGATCTTCTTGCAGTCCATGGGACTCTCCAGAGTCTCCCCAACACCATTATTCAAAAGCATCCATTCTTCGGCAATCAGCCTTCTCACCCTATTCATGCACAAATACACCCTTAAGACAGGATTTGTGAGCAAAGAGACAACAGGGAAAATATTTGAGGTTACTGGAAGAGTCAAAATGGCTTCAGGATTGTTCTCCCGTACTATTTCAGACATGTATGTGCTTGCCTTGTACATTTATGAACGTTTTATATATATATATATATATATATATATATATATATATATATATATGCAGGTTTTGGTGTCTTCGGGTGTCTTCCCGTGTAAGAGTCAACAGTATTTATAGGAACTCAAACACCAGATTCTGCTCTGTTCCAGTAACAAGAAGCCGAAAGCACCAGCCTGAAGATGACGAGTGAGACCTCGTCGAAACGTCGCCCAGACACCCCGACTCTTACACGGGAAGACACCCGAAGACACCAAAACCTGCATTCCTGTACCCGTGAAAATCTACGAAAGCATATATATATATATATATATATATATATATATATATATATATATATGCAGGTTTTGGTGTCTTCGGGTGTCTTCCCGTGTAAGAGTCGGGGTGTCTGTGCGACGTTTCGACGAGGTCTCACTCGTCATCTTCAGGCTGGTGCTTTCGGCTTCTTGTTACTGGAACAGAGGAGAAGAACAAGAACAAGAACAAGAAGCCGAAAGCACCAGCCTGAAGATGACGAGTGAGACCTCGTCGAAACGTCGCACAGACACCCCGACTCTTACACGGGAAGACACCCGAAGACACCAAAACCTGCATTCCTGTACCCGTGAAAATCTACGAAAGCAATATATATATATATATATATATATATATATATATATATATATATATATAATGACCTTAGAATTCCTATAACACCTCCATAATGAAAGTTATGGGAAATAAATAGAAGAAGGCACTCATTGATTTTCCAGCTCTGTGTTTGGCATTGCCAGGTCCCAGAGGACGCCCCCAGCTGTTACAGCCAGCCGATTTCCCCCTTTGCTTCCCCTCTCTTTGGACCCAACAGGCCTCTCATCTCTACTTCTGCCTCTCTCTCCTTTCCCAGAGTCTGCCGAGGGAGTCAGAGAACAAGAGTTGTTGGTCTCCACGGGGCTGTCGCCTCCCACAAGGTAAAGTGAAATATCGAGAGTGGATTTCATGCTCTTTATTCAGCTCATAGTGGTGAGGAGGGATGGAAGTTCCCCCAGAATGTCTGCTTTATATACATTATTTACACAGTGGGCCCCACGTGATTGGCTAATTCCAGGATTCTCCTGTAAGCCAATCAGGTTGTGGATTCACTTCCATCTGGAGCCGGATTGGGTGGCTCTTGTGGACCAATCAGACTGCTGCATTCTGAATCCTATTGTTCTAGAACCAATCAGACTGCTGCATTTTGGATCCTATTCAACTCAGTACATAACATAAAGAGAGGGGTTTTGGGCTTCTGGGTCTCAGATTCTAAGCTGCATGTTTGTATCGGGGTGAAGAAGGTGGACTGGGGCGGGCAGGTGTTGGAGACAGAGGTACACGACTCTTATTTTTTTGCTAGAGCATCAAACTCTAGAGCATCATAAGATGGGGTGGAACAACTCCCATAGTGGGAGAAGATGCAACATTGTGGGGCTTTGGGTTTAGGAAAAAAGGGGCAGGGGGAATTAGAGTTGTGTTCATGTGGTTATACAAACATTCCTAGAATTATTTAGATCCGAAATCTGCCTTCAAGTTGGGCAAAACAGCGGAGTTGGAGAAGGGTGTTTAGCTTCTTACTTTTCTCTTTTCAATATGTAACTCAAAGTAAAATAAAGAAATAAATTGCAAGTGTGAAACTCCACAAAAGTTAACACTAAATAAAATTGGTTTGGAAGAAGGATCACTGTATCTGGCTAAGGTCAAACAGGTTTGGCAGGCACATAGTCTTTAAAAAAACCTGCTGGAGCTGTTTGAGCAGAGGCAAAATTTGGAACACAAGAAGGGTGTTTGCGTATGACAGGGACGGGTTCCAAACTCCCAGCATCCCTGATCATTGGCCATGTCATTTGTGGATAACAGGAATTAGTATTCCACCATATTAGCAATATCCCCAGACTAGGAGAAGTTGTTGTCTGCCTTCCTTAGCTCCATGCCCTGTGTCTCATTGAAATCTAGTTTGCAGTCTCCTTGGGGCAATGACCTCCCCCCCCCCCCGCACCCCACAAACACTTCTCCCTCTGTAATGTATCATAGACATCACACATGCCTACAGGCAACAATAAGCACATCGGGGTCCTTCCTGTGGTGGCCCCTTGGATTCTAACAAAGGCCATTTCCCACAAGTCTTTGCAGTTTCCGCCACCATCAACCATATTTCTTGTTTCACAGAGTCGGGGAGGAGACGCCTGCTGCGAGGGAAGCAGGAGAATCTCTGTTGACGGACAAGATCCAGCTCCCAGGAGAACCCCCTCTGCTGCCTTCGGGTTAGTGCGGCGCTGGGCACGGCAGGGAGCAGCGGGTGAAGGCTGGCCAAGAGCACAAGGACCCTGCCGGGCTAGACACAAAGGGGCGCTTACACGACACACAAGGCAAAAGGATCAGGGAGGGAAGAGGAAGAAGTCAAACTCAGGGACCAGTTCTTAGACCTTTGTTCTTAATAATGACCGGCTGGGGGCCAGAGGGGCCTGGTGTCTCAGCAAAGGGGATGCGAGCGGCCCTGCCTCCCCTATCTCTCCCGCCAAGGCCACTTGGGGGGGTCAATATAGGGAGACGAGGCCAGGAAATCTGCTGGTTATCTAGCACCCTTTCCCCTCCTCTCCCTGCCCTTTTCTCTAACCCCCAACTCTTGCTGGTTTTGGTGCAGAGGCGACCCCCCTCCAAGAGCGACCCAGATTGCTGCCTTCTCCCCAACTGACCCCTCTCCGCCCCCAGCTGAAGCAACGCTCCCCTCCGAGCCCCAAGGTAAGAGGAAGGGAGGCGGGGAAAGAGGGCCAGCCTTTCAACTGAGAGCCGGGAGGGGGCCGGTACCCTGTTTCTCAGTGCAGAATGCCTCGGGTTCAAGCCCAGCATCTGAAACCCTGTCATCATCATCATCATCATCATCATAATTTATTTATACCCCGCCCATCTGGCTGAGTTTCCCCAGCCACTCTGGGCAGCTCCAAATTAAGGGTTAAAAACAATATTTAAACATTAAAAACTTCCCTAAACAAGGCTGCCTTCAGATGTCTTTTAAAGAGAAGATAGCTGCTTATTTCCTTGACATCTGATGGGGGGGGGCGCGTTCCACAGGGCGGGCGCCACCACCGAGAAGGCCCTCTGTCTGGTTCCCTGTAACCTCACTTCTCGCAATGAGGAAACCGCCAGAAGGCCCTCGGCGCTGGACCTCAGTGTCCGGGCTGAACGATGGGGATGGAGACGCTCCTTCAGGTCTACTGGGCCTTTGACGCCGTTTAGGGCTTTCAAGGTCAGCACCAACACCTTGAATTGTGCTCGGAAACGTACTGGGAGCCAGTGCAGATCTCTCAAGACCGGTGTTATGTGGTCCCGACGGCCGCTCCCAGTCACCAGTCTAGCTGCTGCATTCTGGATTACCGTATTTTTCGCTCTATAACACGCACCAGACCATAACACGCACGTAGTTTTTAGAGGAGGAAAACAAGAAAAAAAAATAAATGAAATAGTGGATATATGATTTTTGTGGTTCATGCTGTGGCCACAGACACGTGATCTGACAGTGAGTTTGGAGTAGCCCAATGCAAAAATCCTGAGGATCCATGTGGATCCATGCTTTGTAACCACAGAGGAGGGAAGGAAAGAGAACCATGGATCCTCTGCTCACGACTGCAGCAGATCCCCCCTGCCACCTGCAGGCATTCGCTCCATAACACGCACAGATATTTCCCCTTACTTTCTAGGAGGAAAAAAGTGAGTGTTATGGTGCAAAAAATACGGTAATTGTCAGTACGGACTGTACCGATCTAGGTGGACCAAGAAATCCGACTTCACTATAAGCCAGCTTCCCCTAGCTTCCCAACAGGTTTGTAATTTAGAGAAAGACTGCGGCTCAGCAGCAGAGCATCTCCCTTATGGGCAGAGGGGTTCTGGGTTCAAATCTCAGCCTCTCCAAGTTGGGCTGGGGAAAGGCTTCCTGCGCAGAGCCCCGGAGAGATGCTGCCAGCCAGTGTCTGCAATGCTGAGCCAAGTGGTCTGAATCGCTCCAAGTGGCAGCCGTTTGAGAGCCTGGGGAGTTTAGGAATGAGCCGCGGCAGAACATCCAGAAATTTCTCTTGTTCTTCCCCAGCTCCAGCTGGCCGCGTACGAGCCGTCCTTCCTGCAGCCCAGCAGGCGGCGAAAGCAGCTGCGCTTCCTGGATCCGGTGACCCAGATTTCCCGGGAAGATTTCCAGAAGCAGATCTTGGATCCACAGGGACAGTGCCAGCCCCTGGTAGGTGTTGGAATCGGTGAGCGTTGGGGTGCCCACCAAGCTCCGATTTTTTACGTCTTTATTAATTTTTTAACATATTAATTCCAACATTCACACAACATAACCTCTCTTTAAAAAAATAAATATATTAGATTTTCCACAATGATAACACAAACCACAGAAACAGAAAAAGGGGACAATAAACAGATAAACAATAACAACAAGCTTAATTCTTCACAAATCCAACCTTTTAAACATCTCGGTTGACTTCCTCAAATCACTCCCTTCTGAGTTTCCTTGTAATTAAAAGTAACAGCTTTCCAATATCATTATTAAACTAAAACAAATTCCAATTATAGTCCATCTTATTCACTTTTCTTAACATTCTAAATCCCATTTATTTAATTATAACTTAGTTTAATCCTAGGCCTATTTGTTTCTTTCAAGAAATTTCAAATTTTTTATATTACAGTATTTATTCAAATAGTCCTTGAATTTCCTCCAGTCCTCTTGAAACTCCTCTTCTTTCTGGTCGTGGATTCTTCCAGTCGGGTCAGCTAGCTCCGAAATGTCCATCATTTTCATCTGCCAATCTTCCACTGTTGGTAGTTCTTGTGTTTTCCAGTTTTTAGCAAGTAATATTCGGGCGGCCGTCGTGGCATACAAAAATAATTTAACATCTTTCTCATACAACATAACTTCTCATCGTATACTATATTTTCGTCAACGCCTCTGATGATTTCCCATTCTTTATCACTTATGCATTTCTTAATTTCATATTACCATTATCCTTAGCTAATAATTTTCCTCACTGTCTTTTTTTTTGCAATATTTCAAATACTTCACCTTACAAAACTCCTTGGAAACCTACAACAAGCTCTGATTTCCACTCCCTCAGTGATTTCCTTCGTGTATATGTGCGAAAGCAGTTTGAGCATTTTTTCTGCTCCAGATTCACAGATCAGGCAGCAGGCAAGGGGTGAAATCCAGTGCTGCATATAAAATACATTAGTCCGGGGATGAAGATGATGATGATAATAATAATAACTATTGTTGTTGTTGTTGTTGTTGTTGTTTTATTTATACCCCACCCTCCCCAGCCAAGGCCGGGCTCAGGGCGGCTAACAAGCAATAATAAAAATAAGTTGAATGAATACAACTTAAAAACAAAATTAAAATACAACATTAAAATATTGAAACATTAAAATGTAGCCTCATCACAGGAGGGGAAAGGAAAAAGAAAGAGGGGGAGGGAATCAAATTGGCTCCAAGCCAAAGGCCAGGCGGAACAACTCTGTCTTACAGGCCCTGCGGAAAGAAATCAGATCCTGCAGGGCTCTGGTCTCATGAGGCAGAGCGTTCCACCAGGCAGGAGCCAGTGCTGAAAAGGCCCTGGCTCTGGTTGAGGCTAATCTGACTTCCTTAGGGCCTCTAAGGTGTTGCTATTTATGGACCTTGAGGCTCTCCGTGGGGCATACCGGGAGAGGCGGTCCCATAGGTACGAGGGTCCTAGGCCGTGAAAGGCTTTAAAGGTCAAAAGCAGCACCTTAAATCTGACCCTGTACTCCACCGGGAGCCAGTGCAGCTGGAAAAGCACTGGGTGAAGATGCTCCCATGGCAGAGACCCCGTGAGGAGCCTCGCTGCAGCATTCTGCACCCGCTGGAGTTTCTGCTTCAAGGGCAGCCCCGCGTAGAGCGATACAGCTCAGTTGGCAGAGACTCTTGAAGGAAGGTGAGGACAGGTGACCTCACCTAGGCCCGAAGTCACCCCCCCCCCCACCAAGCAGGCTCAAAGCTTCTCAAAGCTTTTCAAAATCATTTTCTCAGCAGCTAAGCATCAGAAACATTCCGCTTGCTGTAACTAAAAAGATTGCAACGAGGTAGAGAACAGAGCCCATTGTCTTCTCAGGCCTTTCTCAGAACCACATTGCAACTTGCTTTCTCTCCGGGAACCATGCCAAAGCACAATAATGAAACAACGGGAACACTCTGAAAACCCCCTCACCCCCTTTCCTGCCAAGATTCCACAATAGTCCCAAGACAGCTTTCTGTACATGCTCAGGAACCTCAACATGGGGCAGGACTCCTGAGGGAGGAGAAAGGAGGAGGGAACTGGAAAGGGATATGTATGCTTGTGCACATGATTGTGAACTTTTTGTGACTTATCACACTTGCTCCTTCTACCAGTTCATGGATGGTAGAAATAAAAGCCTATTTTCCCCACCCGAGGGCAAAGCCTCATAAGGCTACACTCTTAATATCAGGGCTAAATATTCCTGCATTGCAGGACACTGGGAAGGATGACCGCAGAGGTCCCTTCCAGCTCTACAGCTCTGTGATTCTAGGCTGCCTTTAAAAAAAGTAAATCAGGTTTCTAGCCCTCAAGACTACAAATACAGGCTTGCGAGTGTTAAGTCCCCGGGAAAAGTGTGGGGGCTGAGAGGGGGAGGCTTGCAGTGCCCCACAGAGCCCTTTGCCCCTCCCCACAATAAGCAGGGGGGAAAGCAAGTTATGCAAAGTGAGGCTATATATGCAAACTGGAGGCTTGGTGTAATAATAATAATAATAATAATAATAATAATAATAATAATAATGGCCAAGGCAGTTGAAATTGGACTGTTAAAAATTTCAGCTTTGTGACTGGACTGCAAGATTCCAACCCTGATAAGTTGGAATCTTTGTGGGCATTCCATGACATCACAGCAATCCTCTCCCCCCCCCAATTTTTTCTTAGTTTTTATTAGTTTTAATATAACATTAAAATACAAGGTCCTTTTGAACCTTCGGACCTCCTTCCCTCCCTCCATGGGTTTAAGATGAAATTTGCTGCACCTTTTACCATTATCCACCTGTTATAGAACCTTAATGATGATCAATAATTCCGCATCACAGCAATCCTGGCCAATCAGTGCTGGGCGGTGGGCGGGGCTTCACTGCTGCCAGGATCCTAAGCAGCATCTTGGCTTTGGCAGGCCACTCCTAATTGACGCCTGCCATACCATTTCCTGCTTTCCTCTTCTCAGGAGACAGTGCTGCTCCCTCCGAAGAGGTTGAAGACTGCAGAGGAGCTCTTGGGAGCCCCAACGTACGGTGAGGACCCCTCTCTGCCCCAAAGCTGTCAACTGTCCCTCATTTGGCGGGAAACTCCCTTATCCCAGCGCCATGTCCCGCTGCTGTCCCTTATTGATGATGTCCCTTAAATTTCCCGGGTTTCAAAGGAAGCAGCTCCTCTCCCTCCCTCCCTGCCGGCCAGGGAGGAGGGAGGCTCCCACTGTGTTGCTTGGCTGCGTTGCTCACTCAATAAGGAGTCTGAGAACGACTGGGGGGTGGAGCTTGCATGCCTTGTGCCGATCAAATCGGCCGCCTTGCCTGGGGACTCGCCTTTGCTCAGCGCTTCCCAGCGGAGGGGGGACGGTGGTTTTCCTTGCTGCATCCCCTTTGCTGGGTTGCTGCGCTGTGGGAACCATCGCTTGAGGCTTCGTTTGGCTGCTGGTTGACTAAAACCCCTTATTTTGGCTGCTGATCCCTTATTTTCGAGGCTGCTGGTCCCTTATTTTCAAATTTGTAAGTTGACAACTATGCTCCGCCCCCATGATCCCCCTCCCCAGAGGGTCAGACCCAGGAATGTTGCTGCTTCCTCACCTCCTGGCTCAAAGGACAAAGCAGATTTTAACCCCGAAAGGTGAAAAACAGCGTGAAGAGGCTGGATAATTTTTTTATCCCTTGCCCTTTTTCGATAACAGATACCAGGACATGCCCCCTATACAGTGGTACCACGGTTGTCAAACTTAATCCGTTCCGGAAGTCCGTTCCAAAACCAAAGCGTTCCAAAAGCAAGGCTCGCCTTCCCATAGAAAGTACAGTAGTACCTCGCGTTACATACGCTTCAGGTTACAGGCTCCGCTAACCCAGAAATATTACCTCAGGTTAAGAACTTTGCTTCAGGATGAGAACAAAAATCGTGCTCCGGCGGCAGCAGGAGGCCCCATTAGCTAAAGTGGTGCTTCAGGTTAAGAACAGTTTCAGGTTAAGAACGGACCTCTGGAACGAATTAAGTACTTAACCCGAGGTACCACTGTAATGCAAAACGGATCAATCCGTTCCAGACTTTTAAAACCAACCCCTCAAACAGCAATTTAAACATGAATATTCGAGACCATTGGTCCATAAAAGGAACACAATAAACAATTACAGATAGGTAGCCGTGTTCAAATTACAGATAGGTATGCCATAGTCAAAATAAAAAAATTCCTTCCAGTAGCACCTTAAAGACCAACTAAGTTAGTTCTTGGTATGAGCTTTCGTGTGCATGCACACTTCTTCAGATACACAGATAAACAATAAACAATGTACTGCAGTCAGACAATCAATCAATCAATCAGTAGCTGAACTGGGTTCCACATAGTAACGAAAACGAAAAGAGCCGCAAAAACAAAAATGCAAAATAAATAGCAAAACAGACAGACTTCAATGTAACACTCAAAACGGAGCATGTTCGGCTTCCGAGAAAAGTTTGCAAACCGGAACACTTACTTCCAGGTTTTGCAGTGTTTGGGTTCCAGGTTATAGAATCATATAATCATAGAGTTGGAAGAGACCACAAGGGCCATCGAGTCCCACCCCCTGCCAAGCAGGAAACACCATCAGAGCACTCCTGACATATGGTTGTCAAGCCTCTGCTTAAAGACCTCCAAAGTAGGAGACTCCACCACACTCCTTGGCAGCAAATTCCACTGTCGAACAGCTCTTACTGTCAGGAAGTTCTTCCTAATGTTTAGGTGGAATCTTCTTTCTTGTAGTTTGGATCCATTGCTCCGTGTCCGCTTCTCTGGAGCAGCAGAAAACAACCTTTCTCCCTCCTCTATGTGACATCCTTTTATATATTTGAACATGGCTATCATATCACCCCTTAACCTCCTCTTCTCCAGGCTAAACATGCCCAGCTCCCTTAGCCGTTCCTCATAAGGCATCGTTTCCAGGCCTTTGACCATTTGGGTTGCCCTCCTCTGGACACGTTCCAGTTTGTCCGTGTCCTTCTTGAACTGTGGTGCCCAGAACTGGACACAGTACTCCAGGTGAGGTCTGACCAGAGCAGAATACAGTGGCACTATTACTTCCCTTGATCTCGATGCCATACTCCTATTGATGCAGCCCAGAATTGCATTGGTTGTTTGAGTACCAAGGCGTTTTTGAGAGCCAAGGTAACACTGTAGTTCTTGTCACCCCTGACCCATTGGCCAGGCTGGATGGGGCTG
Source organism: Podarcis vaucheri (assembly GCF_965113315.1). Taxonomy (NCBI): domain Eukaryota; kingdom Metazoa; phylum Chordata; class Lepidosauria; order Squamata; family Lacertidae; genus Podarcis; species Podarcis vaucheri. The sequence continues at coordinate 6,529,331 of NC_138751.1, read as the reverse complement.
ATGTGCATGGCTGCTGGGACGCCCCCCCCCCCCGGCCTAGGCAGGAGGTGCAAGGTTTCGCCTGCTGTTTGCAGAAAATGGGAAAGGCTTTTCCACTGCCACCGACCCATTTATCTCTGCATAATGACATGAGACAGGCCCCTGCTTTCAGGCAGGATAGAGCCCCCTGCTTAGCACCTCCCTTTCCACACAACCCCCCCTCCCAGAATTTTAACTGTTCCCTTCGCCCCCTCGTTTCCTGGTCCTAGGATGGATTCACCCCACCCTCCAGGGCCTCTGGGCCCGCTGCGCCAAGCGCCAGCGCGTGGACTATGCCAGGAAGCAAGCAGCAGAGGAAACGCGGAGGAGGAGGGAGGAGGAGGGAGAAGCGCAGAAGGCCGAGGTTCCCAGTGAGCTGGAGGTAAGGGGCTTGGGCTGCTGGAAACCCACAGGGCGTTTGATGGCAGCTGCAAAGCATTAAGACTCCCGACCAGAGATGAATGGCAGATCAGGTTGATGGATCATGGCAAAAATGGCCGGAAGAATCAGGAATCCGGAAGACCAGCGTTTTAATAAGGAATGTGGACAATTTGTAATTTATCTTAGAAACCGTTGTAGACAGTTAAAATCAGGAGTCAGCAACCTTTTTCAGCAGGGGGCCAGTCCACTGTTTCTCAGACATTGTGGGGGGCCGGATTATATTGGGGGGGGGGGGGAATGAACGAATTCCTATGCCCCACAAATAACCCAGAGATGCATTTTAAATAAAAGGACACATTCTACTCATGTAAAAACACGCTCATTCCCGGACCGTCCGCAGGCCGGATTGAGAAGGCAATTGGGCTGGATCCGGCCCCCGGGCCTTAGTTTGCCTACCCATGGTTAAAATCGTTAGTAGGATTGGAGTAACTTGTCGTTTAATGGTGAATTTTGGATATAACGGAGATGTAAAAGATTTGGATTATTAAAAAATGACGCAGGAGGAAATGACTCAGAATAGGACCCACAAAGGGGAGGAGAGACGTCCAGGAGATTCTTTGGAATCTTGTTTTTACGATGTATGTTGCTTATGAGGTTGTAAAATTCAAATTTGAAAAACCGAATAAATAAAAATTTAAAAAAGACTCAGCGGTGCCCAAATTTCTGTGGTCTGCCGCCCCCATTTTTCCATAAGCTCATCCCCAGTTGTGCCCTATAAAAAGCTTTATTCAGAATAGCGTTAATAAGAATTCTAAGGTGTCGTAAATAAAAGGATTGTTCCTAAGTACACGAGATAGACACGCATGCATAATAAGAACATGGACCACATGTTTTAAATAGTAAAGGTAAAGGGACCCCTGACCATTAGATCCAGTCGTGGCCGACTCTGGGGTTGCTCATCTCGCTTTATTGGCCGAGGGAGCCGGCGTACAGCTTCTGGGTCATGTGGCCAGCAGGACTAAGCCGCTTCTGGCGAACCAGAGCAGCGCACGGAAACGCCGTTTGCCTTTCCACTGGAGCTGTACCTATTTATCTACTTGTACTTTGACGTGCTTTTGAATTGCTAGCTTGACAGGAGCAGGGACCGAGCAACGGGAGCTCCACCCCGTCGCGGGGATTCGAACCGCCGACCTTCTGATTGGCAAGTCCTAGGCTCTGTGGTTTAACCCACAGCGCCACCCGTGTCCCTGTTTTAAATAGTGCAGGAGACCAAACCTTGACTCTTAATGACTCCAAATATTTGTTTGCAGAAGGAAATATATTGGGGAAACCTCTGCCTCCCAGGAGCTCAGCCCCAATTTTCCCTCTTTTGCAGGAGCTTCGAGCAGCTGAGGAGCCAAGCATCCCACCTGTCGGCTCGTCAGGTGAGCAGGCGAGCAAAGACAGGTGCTTCCGCTCCCCTCCAGCTTTGAAGGCAGAGGCAAAACGGCGAGAAAAATAACCACGGGGTTGTAGAGTTGGAAGGGGCACAAGGGTCATCTAGCCCAACCCTCTGCGACGCAGGGCTCCGACGGTGTCGAACCGGACAGGACAGCCACGTGCCCCAGTGCAGGGTGCGAATTCCCCTCTCCCCAGTCATCAGACGGATCACTTGTACAGAGGCGGAGTGGATCGCCTGCCAGATCCCGTCAGCTTTTCTAAGCTTCTGGGCAGAGCGGTCTGAATAAACCTGCTTTCAGCAGGCACCAAAAAGGCTGCAACAGCAATTTCAATATGCAGGGAGTTCCAAGGGTGCCGCCACACTCAAAGGCTGGCTCCTTGCAAACGCGGAACAGTTTGCGTGGCTGCCGGTTACCTCTTTCCATTTCCTCTTGCAGAGATCTCCCTCGAGACGACCGAAGAAGAATCTCGGCCGAGTTTTGTGGTAGCAGAGGAGAGGTGAGAGGCCCAGTTGTCCAATAAAAAAAAAGTTTTTGATTGAGTTTCCACTGGAATGAGGCTGCATTCTAATGTTTTAATGGTGTGTGTGTGTTTTTTTTACAATAATATTTATTATTTTCCATACATAAACATAACAAAAAAGAAAAGGTTGACAATAATAAAGGAAAAAGAATGAAACAGAAAAAAGTGAAAAAGAAAAAAGAATATAAAACATACAACAAATCATCACTTGACTAACAATTAATTAATTAAGATCCATCTTCATAAGCATATTATTTGGCTTCCTCAAATCTCTTCCATCTGAATTTCTTAGTAATTATATATAGCAGTTTCCAATATCATTATTTCATAAACCATTTAATGCTGTATTTTAATCTTGTTTTTAAGCTGTATTTCAATCAATTGTTTTATATTTGGTGTTAGCTGCCCTGAGCCCGGTCTTGGCTGGGGAGGGTGGGGTATAAATAAAAAATATTATTATTATTATTATTATTATTATTATTATTATTATTATTATTATTCGCTTTCCTTCCCTGGGCAAATCTCTGCCTCTGTGGGGAAGGGGCGACCCTCTTCTCTTCCACTGCCCCCTTTCCTCTTCCCACAGGGTCCTCCTGGAACCAGAGGAAGCGGCGCTGCCCATAGTTCCTGAGCTCCCGGAAATAAGTTTTGAGCTGCCCTTGGATAAGAACATGATCACAGTGGACTACGTGCGAAGGTGAGGCCTCGGAGGCTGTTTCTTTCCTCTTTCCTAAGCAAAAAAAAAAAGGTAAAGGGACCCCTGACCATTAAGTCCAGTCGCGGACGACTCTGGGTTGCGGCGCTCATCTCGCTTTATTATTCCAGGACATGTGGCCAGCATGACTAAGCCACTTCTGGCGAACCAGAGCAGCGCACAGAAACACCATTTACCTTCCTGCTGGAGTGGTACCTATTTATCTACTTGCACTTTGATGTGCTTTCAAACTGCTAGGTTGGCAGGAGCGGGGACCGAGCGACAGGAGCTCACCCCGTCACGGGGATTTGAACCGCCAATAGGTTGCTGTTATTTTCTCTTTGACACTGGAGGATTAGGGTTGACCGGTGAAAAGGCGGGAATGCCTGTGTGTGATATGTCTGTGAGTAAATGGTTTGGCAATGTACAGGTCCCATTTCCCTGGTAGCAGAAGGGACGCCCAATAGAAGAAGAAGAAGAAGAGTTTGGATTTGATATCCCGCTTTATCACTACCCGAAGGAGTCTCAAAGCGGCTAACATTCTCCTTTCCCTTCCTCCCTCACAACAAACACTCTGTGGGGTGAGTGGGGCTGAGAGACTTCAGAGAAGTGTGACTGGCCCAAGGTCACCCAGCAGCTGCAGGTGGACGAGCGGAGACGCGAACCCGGTTCCCCAGATTACGAATCTACCGCGCTTAACCACTACACCACACTGGCTCTCTAGTCATGCTTCCTCTTTCCTATTCTTGCAGGTTGATCACTGCCAAACTAGAACAGGCCGGAGTCACAGAATTTGACCAGCTCTTGCCCCGGGCGGCTTCACGGGGTGTTGCCAGCCGGTTTTTCTTCACATGTTTGGGTAGGTAATGGGAATTCAATGTGTGTGTACAAGAGATGTGGCTGTCCTTTTTAATCACAACTTTTTCTGGAGCGGGGAGGGCCAAGCAAAACACCAAAATGGGAGTTGGGGTGGGGTGGAAGGCCAGTTTCTCAGATGAAGAGTTTCTGTATATTTTGCTGTGTATCTCGGCTTTCCCTGCACCATAACATTTAAAGCCAGAATCATGCCACTTTAAAGCGTCACGGCTTATCCCAGAGAATCCTGTTCAGGGCACAGAGATTTATTAAAAGATTCCTATTCCCCTCAGAGAGCTGCGCTTCCCAAAGTTCCCTGGGGAAAATAAAGGATTGACGGTTAAAACCACTACGGGTGGCAAACAGGTCGCCTAACAACTCTCATCCAATGCTGGACTTGCAAGTTTCTGCAAGAGGGTCGAGAGCAGTCGCTTCCTTTGACAGAAGCACTTTCTCTACTCCCAGCCCCCAACCTTATATATTTTCAAACTGGTGTGACGGTCCTGCCCTGGCAGGCATTTGGGTCTTAACTGGGGTGGGGGGTAGAGTCATGTCATATTGAGCCTTTGTTGGGTGTTCATCTTTTAGCTGAGCGAGGTAGCATTCGCCCCCTTCTTATTGTATTAAAGGTAAAGGTAAAGGTACCCCTGCCCGTACGGGCCAGTCTTGCCAGACTCTAGGGTTGTGCGCCCATCTCACTCAAGAGGCCGTGGGCCAGCGCTGTCCGAAGACACTTCCGGGTCACGTGGCCAGCATGACATCACTGCTCTGGCGCACCAGAGCCGCACACGGAAACGCCGTTTACCTTCCCGCTGGTAAGCGGTCCCTATTTATCTACTTGCACCCGGAGGTGCTTTCGAACTGCTAGGTTGGCAGGCGCTGGGACCGAACGACGGGAGCGCACCCCGCCGCAGGGATTTGAACCGCCGACCTTTCGATCGGCAAGCCCTAGGCGCTGAGGCTTTTACCCACAGCGCCACCTTGTATTACTTCCAAGTAAATACAGCGGTACCTCTGGTTGCGAATGGGATCCGTTCCGGAGGCCCGTTCGCAACCTGAAAAGAACACAACCCGCATCTGCGCGGGTCGCAATTCGCCACTTCTGCGCATGCGTGCGACATCTTTTTGTGCGTCTGCGCATGCACGAGCAGCGAAACCCAGAAGTAACCCTTTCGGGTACTTCCGGGTCGCCGTGGGACGCAACCTGAAAATGCGCAACCTGAAGCAAATGTAACATGAGGTATGGCTGTAATGTTCTTTTTGTATCTTCAATTGCCTTGGGAAATCTCGTGCTTAAGCGATGGAACGGAGGCGTAAATAAATTGATTCAGCAATAAATATGAACGAACGGCTGGAGGCAGCAGTGATTTTGCATACGTTTCTGGAAACGCAGGAGGGGAAGGGAGTATGCGTTTTTGTGCACAAATCTTGCTTGTGCCCAGATCCTGCCACTGTTACGCCGGGTTCAATGGGCCATTGGACCTGATCCAGCAAGGCTCCTTTTACGTTCGTACGCAATAAAGAATAATGAGTTACCGCTCGACACCCACTTCTTTTCTTTTCCTCCGCTCCTCCCCAGTGCTGGCTGCAGCCCAGTTCGTACACCTGGAGCAAGCAGAGCCGTACGGACGGATTGCCATTACACCTGGAGCGCGTTTCCACCAAGGCTAATGAGACCCTGTTGTTCCTGCTACGGATCTGGCCCTGTGGAGGGTGCTGTTGGTGTCCTAACCTCTAGAAGTTGGAGAACTGCTTCCTTTGTCAAACAGTTGTACAGTTTTTTTAACCCCCCGGTTGCCAAAACCCTTGTTTTCCAATTGAATAAATCCATTGTGTTTTGGTTGGGTTTTCTTAACAAACAGCATTTAACGTGAAAATCATTATTTAAGTAAGCGGTAAGAGCGAAAGTGTCACGCTCTGGTCTCGGGTTCATCCCAGCATCTCCAGGTAAGGGGCGGAATTAACCCCTCTTGCACTCGGGTCCTGAATGTGGGTTTCTCACTGGGGCAGCTAAGTTGGCCACTCTGTGAACAGGATGGACTAGCCAGACTGATCTAGCAGGCTCCTGAAGGCTTTATGGGGCTGTGGAATAGTTGGCGCAGGCATACAGTGGTGCCTCGCAAGACGAAATTAATTCGTTCCGCAAGTTTTTTCTTCTTGCGAGTTTTTCGTCTTGCGAAGCACCGTTTCCCATAGGAATGCATTGAAAATCAATTAATGTGTTCCTATGGAAACCGCTTGCCAGGCTGGCGGTGCGGAGAAGGGCTTTTCTCCCCACCGCAAGCCTTCAGGACAGGTAGGGGAACAGAGGGGAAGGGGCGCAGCGCTTCTCCTCTGTTCCCGGGGCTTGCGGTGGGAGGAGGGTTTTTCCTCCCCACCGCCAACATCCAGAACAGCATTCTGAATGTTGGCGGTGGGAAGGAAAACCCTCCTCCCACCGCAAGTCTTCAGGACAGCCATCCGAAGGCTGGCGTGGGGAGAAGGTCTCTCCGCCCCACTGCCAGCCTTCGGAGGAGCCTTCCGAAGCCTGGCGGCGGGAGGAGGTCTCTCTGCCCCACCGCCAGCCTTCGGAGGAGCCTTCTGAAGCCTGGCGACGGGAGAAGGTCTCTCCGCCCCACCGCCAGCCTTCGGAGGAGGTCCGAGGACAGTGGGGAAGACGCGCTGCGCTTCCCCGCTGTCCCGGAGATTTGCCTATGGGCTTTCGTCTTGCGAAGGAAGCCCATAGGGAAATTTGTTTTGCGAAGCGCCTCCAAAACGGAAAACCCTTTCGTCTAGCGGGTTTTCCGTCTTGCGAGGCGTTCGTCTTGCGGGGCACCACTGTATTGACAGGATGGGGCAGGTTGCTTCTTGCTTGGAAAACTTTCTTCAGGGTGGGGGGGGGAATATAGTATTTGAAGCAAGGGGTTTTGGTCTGAGCTTGGAGACCCCGTTCTTACGATCCCCTTAATAAGCATACCCTCTCTGCAAGGAAAACACACTTGTTAGTTTCAACGTGTTTTTTTATTATAACATAACACAATATAATCTCTTTGTTCCAGAAAAATACCAAAACCCAGGTGGCTATATAATCTTAAATACAAACTAGATGGGGAAACAGCTGGTTCGATGGGTGCAGGAGCCCGGGTGAAAACCTACAGCAGCCTTGCGAAAATAAATTATCACAAAATCCTCTCAGAGACTGTTTGGGGGGAAACACGAACTTTGGCAAACAAAATTCATTTGGAATAAGCCCCCCGCAAAGAACGGGAGGGAGGCGGCACTTAAAAGCGCTGAGAACCGCTCCCAACAGGGGAAGGGAGGTGGGACGAATTTGGCTCAAAAGACAGCCGCCTCCCTCGACAACCGTTGGAAAGAGATGAGAAACTCTGTGGGAGGAGGAAGAAAAAAATCGGAAGGGGCTGCGTCTTCGCTTCCATTAATGGCAGGACTCGCATCAGCATATATCTGAGGAAAACTTAATACTGCTGAACTTTCAAATGCGACCCGACCTGAAATCTTTGGCTTGGAGATCGAACAGAAAGTGGGTCTCTCAATGACTAAAACTCCCTCCCCGCACTGCCCTTGTTTTTGCCTAGATTTCACAGAAAGATAAAATACACATTTCCTGGTGGTGGGAGGTTATAGCAACCGCAACAGGGACAGGCCAAACTCAAGCTCACATTCCCTCTTCCTGTAATGGTCGAGGAATGAGGTTTTTTGGTAGTTTACATGCTTATGACATGCCGCACTGCTGGCGTTCTTGAGTGCTGCTGAAAGCAGTTCTCAGCCCTCGAAGGTCCATCTCAAGGAAGAAGGGGAAATTATAAGGACTAGCGCCCCCAACTGCACCAATATCCTCTCTCCTTTCCTCCTTGCTGACCTACTAAAAGGGGCTCCAGTAAAACACAGCCACCCACCCCAATCCTGCTGGGCTCGTGTCTTGGCGCAAAACTGGCTACGACAGTTGCCCCTTGGCAAATGAAGGGTGCTGGTTGAGGGCGTCGTAACTGGGCAGCAAAAAAAAGGCAAAAATTTGGCGGCAGGGACTTTGAGGCCCCCAACAGATGGCTCGAGGAACCGCTGCAGGCCGGTCCCTGAAGGTGTTAGGCAGAGCGGCTCCCTTGGGGAAAGGCCTAGGAAGAAAAGAGGCTGGTGGGAGTTGGGGTGCTACATACTTCATGCCGCTGCTGATGCTGTGTGAAAAAAGGCTGACTGCCTGCCCCCCAAGACCCCCCCCCTCAGCACCAAGGGACGCGTGTGGCAAAAAACGAACAGCCGTCACAGGTAGGTGGCACGACGGTGAGGCGAGAGAAGCCTGACGAGAAACGGGGAATTGAAACCGCAGGGAGCGTCGCCTGGCATCAACGGGCGGAGGGCAGGTCGGCCGCAAAAACTTGGAAGGGTTAGTCCATACAGAGCCAAGAAGGGTGGGAGGTGGGGGGGGGGTCGCCTCAAGCAAAGTCCCCTTCCGCTTTCACAAAGTTGGGAGCGCAGCCCCTCCTCAAACAGAGCTGACCGCCGCGTTGACCAAGGTAGCGGCTTCCGAAGGCAGCGAGCGCACCACCGCCTGGAACTCGGACGGGCATCGGGCGGAGAGATTGCGCAGCAGGGAGACCAGGGAGTTGTGGCCTTCTGAGCAACGAGAACACACACACAGAGGAAGAGAGCCGTTAAGCTGGCTGAGATGCAGCAGTGATGTCTCAGACGCTGGGCAATACCTCGCTCAAACTTTCCGTTTCCCCCTAGCCGCCAGCCGGATGTTCATGGGGCAGCAGGGGCTGTGGGGCCTAGTGACCATTACAATCCCTGACGCACCCAGGTCCTAGGTCCGGTGCTCTAGCCACTACACCACGTTGCTGTTATCAGGAATAGTTATTGTTATGAGTTGAATTATCGTCAGGCGCCCTGGGCGGGTGTGAATACCACCCAGTGACCCCGAGAGCACCACATGCCACGTGGCACTGATCGCACAACTAAGTCACGTTCTTCTGAACACCAACACCCTCTCCCAAAGTGGTTGGGCAGTAAAAATGGGCGGGGGGGGGGAGAAGCTGGTGGACAGCTGCCCAACCAAGAAGGCCCGCTGACCACCCAGAGCGCATACCTGAGGGGATGTTCTCCTTGGCCAGGATGCTGCCACTGACTCGCACAAGTTCGCCAATCTGCTGCAGGACCTGAAAGAGAACAAGGCCTTCTCAGGGCCGCGGCAAATCCCCTTTCGTGTGTGGGGAACAAAACACGGAACATGTGGGGATGTTGTGGATAGTAAGGTAAAGGGGCCCCTGATCATTAGGTCCGGTCGTGGCAGACTCTGGGGTTGCGGCGCTCATCTCGCTTTATTGGCCAAGGGAGTACAGTTTCTGGGTCATGTGGCCAGCAGGATTAAGCCGCTTCTGGCGAACCAGAGCAGCGCACGGAAACACCGTTTACCTTCCCACCGGAGCAGTACCTATTTATCTACTTGCACTCTGACGTGCTTTCGAACTGCTAGGTTGGCAGGAGCAGGAACCGAGCAACAGGAGCTCACCCTGTCGCGGGGATTCAAACCGCTGACCTTCTGATTGGCAAGTCCTAGGCTCTGTGGTTTAACCCACAGCGCCACCCGCGCCCCTTTTTAAAAGAAATAGCATCTCTCAACTCCCCTCTTGTTACAGGGAAGCTTTGCTCGATCCGAATGAGCAGAAAATGGATGTCCGCCTGAGCGGGGGAAGACTTGCCGCCAACTCTGGTAGCGGGCAAGGAAATGGGTACATGCAGTATGAACCGGGAGGGTGCCTTTTGCAGCCCTGCTCCCAGTCGCTCTTGGGTCTGTCACCCTGACTGCAACACCAGAGACAAAGTTCTGCCAAGATGGAGTTGTTGTTGTTTTTTTGGGGGGGGGAATCTTTCAGGTCAAAGCGATGGGCTGCGAGGGAGGTAGGTTGGGGGAGCTTACCTGCTGGGGATCGTGCTCATATATAAAGTTGATGCAACAGAAAACCGTTTTGTATTCCTCCAAGTCGTCCTTCAGGGGGAGATTGTGGACCAGGACGGGGAAAATCTGTGGAAAGGGTGGGAAGAAACAAGGCGGGAGGGAAAGATGCTTGATGAAGGATCGTCACAAAGTCCTTAATTGTAGGCCTTGCTGCTCCAGAACATCTGCAGGGCCCTGGCTGGCAAAGCCTGTCCTATAGACTCTCAGCCAGAGTTGAAGAGCTGGGTATTTTACTCCGCTTTTGAAGCAGCACTGAAGTAAAAAGCGTGTCAACTTTTGCACCCATCCCTGGGTGCCGTGAGGTGGTTATACGGCCACAGATTTGACCGTAGCCGCCTGACCCAAAGGGATTCTTCTGCGCAGAGAGAGAAGCAGCCCAGGGGTCGGAGCAAGGGTCCTCGATTCTGGTCGAAACATTGGAGGATGGATGGCGGCTAGGAGATTGAGGTGGAATCCTGACAAGACAGAAGTACTGTTTTGGGGGGACAGGGGGCGGGTGGGTGTGGAGGATTCCCTGGTCCTGAATGGGGTAACTGTGCCCCTGAAGGACCAGGTGCGCAGCCTGGGAGTCATTTTGGACTCACAGCTGTCCATGGAGGCTCAGGTCAATTCTGTGTTCAGGGCAGCTGTCTACCAACTCCACCTGGTACGCAGGCTGAGACCCTATCTGCCCGCGGACTGTCTCGCCAGAGTGGTGCATGCTCTGGTTATCTCCCGCTTGGACTACTGCAATGCGCTCTACGTGGGGCTACCTTTGAAGGTGACCTGGAAACTACAACTAATCCAGAACGCGGCAGCCAGGCTGGTGACTGGGAGTGGCCACCGAGACCATATAACACTGGTCTTGAAAGACCTACATTGGCTCCCAGTACGTTTCCAAGCACAATTCAAAGTGTTGGTGTTGACTTTTAAAGCCCTAAACAGCCTCGGCCCAGTATACCCGAAGGAGCGTCTCCACCCCCATCGTTCTGCCCGGGCTGAGGTCCAGCTCTGAGGGCCTTCTGGTGGTTCCCTCGCTGCGAGAAGCCAAGTTACAGGGAACCAGGCAGAGGGCCTTCTTGGTAGTGGCACCCGCCCTCTGGAATGCCCTCCCACCAGCTGTCAAAGAGAACAACAACTACCAGACTTTTAAAAGACATCTGAAGGCAGCCCTGTTTAGGGGAGCTTTTAATGTTTGATGTATTACAGTATTTTAATATATTTTGGGAAGCCGCCCAGAGTGGCTGGGGAAGCCCAGCCAGATGGGCGGGGTATAAATAATAAATTATTCTTATTGTTGTTGTTGCACTCCTTCGTTAATCGGGGTTGGGGGAAATGGTGACCACCCCCCTTCCACACCGCTTGGCCAAGGGGACCGGACTCCCCACATCACCCGGAAGCACAGGGTGTGGGCAAGTCTGCCCCTCTCCTTCCCCCTCCCCATACTCTGCTGGGGCTGTTAAAAAGAACATGTTAAGATAATCTACTATTCAGAGAGGAAGGTAGCTAATGAACAAAACCCAGTGGTAAAGGAAGTGCTTTGCAGAGCAAAGGTTGCATGTTTCTTCTCCAGCTGAAAACAACTGTAAAGGGTCAGGGCTGTTCCTGAGACCTTGGAAAGCTCCTGGGAATTCAAGTCAACAGCACTTTCCTCTCCCCTCCCCATTCCTTTTTCCTTTCATGTTGTGCACAGTAAATTGCAACGCCCGTGGACAGGGTTTGAATCTCTGTGCAGCACGTAGAAAATGTTAAGCACTTAACATAAATGCTAAGGATAATAAAATATTATTTTATTAAATAATAGTGATGATGATGACGACCGGAAATCAATCAACAGCCTGGGTTTCAGGATCAGGCAATTCTATAGGCTTAATGCATAGGTTAGTTTGGATTTTTCTTATCAGAAATAAAAACCTCTTTTTTTTAATTAATAAAAGTTGATTTCCAAAACCCAATGGATAAGCAGAACAGCAAGTAGGTATTGCAGATCAACCAAGCCAGAATTAAAAAAGAAGTGGTGGCAAAGATTAACTGTTTCCAAAAGCATATACAGTGGTACCTCAGGTTACAGACACTTCAGGTTACAGACTCCGCTAACCCAGAAATACTGCTTCAGGTTAAGAACTTTGCTTCAGGATGAGAACAGAAATCGTGCTCCGGCGGCAGAAGCGGCAGCAGGAGGCCCCATTAGCTAAAGTGGTGCTTCAGGTTAAGAACAGTTTCAGGTTAAGAACAGACCTCCGGAACGAATTAAGTACTTAACCCGAGGTACCACTGTACGTGCTGAAGCTAGGTGCCTCCAATATTAAGGAGGTGGCAGAAGATTCCCGATCCGCACCTGCGCTATGGGGCCTTGCATACTAACCAGGATTCGCACTCGGCTCTCACCTGTCCGATGGGGACCCCTCCAGGATTGGCCATCACCATCCTTGCGACGGCCCCGCATACATTGTCGGCCACCCGGTTGTTACGCTCCTGAGAGATTATGTTGGACAAAAGCCCCAGGACCTTGGGATAGTGTCTGTAGCAGAGCAAGCGGGGGGTTAAGGAGAAAAAGGAAGAGTCGGGAGGGCGAGGGCCTGACGTGCTGCCAGGAACTGGAGAGAGAGCGAGAAAGGCCAAAGGATTTTGCTGGATTCCCACCACCAGCACCGTTGAGTTATTATACACTGCTTAACTGCCAAAATGGCTTCCAATAAGCTTTAAATACAGTGGTGCCCCGCAAGACGAATGCCTCGCAAGACGGAAAACTCGCTAGACGAAAGAGTTTTCCGTTTTGGAGGTGTTTCGCAAAACGAATTTCCTATGGGCTTGCTTTGCAAGACGAAAATGTCTTGCGAGTTCCTGCTGGGTTTTTTTCCTCCCCCCCCTTTTTCTAAGCCACTAATCAGCTGATCCAGTCAGCAGATAAGCTGCTAAAAGCCGCTAAAAGCACTAATCCGCTAATCCATCAATGGGCTTGCTTCGTAAAATGAAAAAACCACTAGACGAAGAGAATCACAGAACGGATTATTTTCGTCTTGCGAGGCACCACTGTATATATAATCAATTCCTATACAAACGAAAACAAAACACAAGAAAACAATCTCACCGGAACATTGAAACGGTCGCAATCAAGTTGTACAATAAAACAATAGTCAGGAGAAGGCTTGTCTAAACAGGTGGGTCTCATCGGGGAGAGACCAGGGCACAGCTCTGGGGCCGTCCGTGGAAAAGCTGGTCATGGATTCGACAGAATTGGCATTATATTATTACGACCGGTGCCACATAATCCCCATTCCACATTTGTAAGAACTCGGTTGTTTGGTGTGGCAACGTCTGCACTTTGGAACTCCTTGCCGATTGAGATCAAGCTGGCGTTTTCGCTGCTTGACGTTTTCGGCACCCTCTAAAAACATTCCTGTTTAAGACATGCCCACCCAGACGCTTTAAAACGTTGAGGCAAATTTAATCTGTTTCAGCATCTCAGCTTTTGCATGTTTCAAAGTAGGGTTCTGAATCTGCCTCAGTTTTGCCATTTTATATTTTGTAGGCCGCTTTGAGGGTGGTTTTTAAATATATATACACACACCACCCTCAAAGCGGCCTACACTTATTTATATTTACAGTGGTGCCTCGCAAGACGAAAATAATCCGTTCTGTGATTCTCTTCGTCTAGCGGTTTTTTCGTCTTGCGAAGCAAGCCCATTGACGGATTAGCGGATTAGCGCTATTAGCGGCTTATCGGATCAGCTGATAAGCGGCTTAGAAAAAGAGGGGGAAAGGGAAAAAAACCAGCAGGAACTCGCAAGACATTTTCGTCTTGTGAAGCAAGCCCATAGGAAATTCGTTTTGCGAAGCACCTCCAAAACGGAAAACTCTTTCGTCTAGCGAGTTTTCCGTCTTGCGAGGCATTCGTCTTGCGGGGCATCACTGTATATTTATACATTTACACTCTGCTGGATTATATATACATATATACACACACACACAATCTAGCAGTGTATAAATTCTATGAAATAAATGAATTAAGTGACTAAGTGATAACCCTATCCCTTTGGTGTTTTCACTTTGTATTTTCATGCTGTGATTTTCAGATGAAGAGCAATATACTAAATGAATGAATAAACCACAGGGATCTCAGCAGGCTGCTTTTCATTTTGATTATGCATACACAGTTGATACATAATTTGTTTTTAATAGCTTAGTATTTAAGCAACGCATTGCCTTTCCTGTAGTCCCTGAGGGGGGCCTTTCACAACAACATGCTGGGAGATTAGATAGATCAGGCTTCCTCAAACTCAGCCCTCCAAATGTTTTGAGACTACAATTCCCATCATCCCTGACCACTGGTCCTGTTAGCTAGGGATGATGGGAGTTGTAGTCCCAAAACATCTGGAGGGCCGAGGTTGAGGAAGCCTGAGATGATAGATAGATAGATAGATAGATAGATAGATAGATAGATAGATAGACAGACAGATAGATGACAGATAGATATAGGCTGCTTTTCATTTTGATTAAGTGTACACAAATGGTATATAATTTGTTTTTAATAGCTTAGTATTTAAGCAACGCATTGCCTTTCTCACAGTCCCTGAGGGGGGCCTTTTACAACAACATGCTGGGAGATATAGATGATATATAGATATATGTGGCTGTTGGTGCCCCTTTTTTCGCCAGTACCTTGAGAAATCCGCTCTGATTCTGCCTTCAAGGTACAGGTGAAACTCGAAAAATTGGAGTATCATGGAAAGTTCATTTATTTCAGTAATTAAACTTAAAAGGTGAAACTAATATATGAGATAGACTCACGACATGCAGAGTGAGATATATCAAGCCTTTCTTTGCTATAATTGTGATGATTATGGCGTACAGCTGGTGAAAACCCCCAATTATATCATGTATTAGTTTCACCTTTTAAGTTGAATTCCTGAAACAAATGAGCTTTTCCACGATATTCTAATTTTTCGAGTTTCACCTGTGACATGATTCCAGATTCTGGCTCACTTCGGCCCAGGCTCCTATAAACGGCTTTTCTTCGTTTCTGTGGGGAATTGACGGAAGCTTCCGGAACGCGTGCGGACTCTTCCTCGGCGGGCCACCCCGGGAACCCGATCCCGGCCCCCTCCACCTCACGGAGCAAAGGATACTCGTGCATGGCTTCCCCGCCGTGCTCCGCCAGCACGCCCAGCCCGAAGACGGCGTTGCTGCGCACCTCCCGGTTGGCGTCACGCGCCGCCCCCATCAGCAGCGGCAGGAGGCGCGGCACGAAGGCGCTCGAGGCGCGGCCCAGGCCCTGCACCGCCTCCGCCATGGTGCCCACCGCGAAGGACCTGTCTGTGGAGGAACAACTGGGCTTCTGCGGGGAGGAGGAAGGGGGCAGGAGGAAGCGGAAACGCAAAGATGAGGGAGAAATCCACAGGAAGGAAAAAGACCCCCTCCCCGCTCCACCGGAAAGCGTTCCAAGGGGGCAAGCAGGGGGGGCAGATATGGCGGCACGGAAATACCGTCTATTTTGCACCATAACCCTCACTTTTTTCCTCCTAGAAAGTAAGGGGAAATGTCTGTGCGTGTTATGGAGCGAATGCCTACGGGTGGCGGGGGGGATCTGCTGCAGTCGTGAGCAGAGGATCCATGGTTCCCCTTCCTTCCCTCCTCCGTGGCTCGCTTTGAAACAGCAAAGCGGGAGAAGAGCCGCTGAGTGGGGAGGAGAGAGGGACAGAGAGCCTGCTTCTTTAAAGGAGCAAAACGGGAGAAGAGAGGAGCCTTCTCCCCTTATACCCCTCTTCTTCATTATTAGCAGCATCCTTCTCCACACACCCCACACGTGTTCCTTGTCCCTTGAGTGCTTTTCCTTCCTTCCCCAATTAAAACGTGGTTACAAAGCACGGGTCCACATGGATCCTCAGGATTTTTGCACTGGGTCACCCCAAATTCACCATCAGATCACATAGCATGTCCATGGCTACATCTTGCACCAAAAAAATCACGCACCCACTGTTGCCTGGGTCCGCAGTGGTGCAAAAACGTGGTTACAAAGCATGGATCCACATGGATCCTCAGGATTTTTGCACTGGGCTACTCCAAACTCACCGTCAGATCGCATGTCTGTGGCCACAGCATGAACCACAAAAATCATATATCCACTGTTTAGAGTATTTTTTTCTTGTTTTCCTCCTCTAAAAACTACGTGCGTGTTATGGTCTGGTGCATGTTATAGAGGGAAAAATACGGTACTTTAGCAAAGTAAAAAAACCACCCCTGTGAGGTAGGGTGAGGCCCATGGCTGTCAAGGTTTCCCTTTTTTTAAAGGGAAATTCCCTTATTCCAAATAGGATTCCTATTTGACAGCTATGGTTAGGGCCAGCCTTTCTCAGCCTGTGGGTGCCCAGATATTGAACTACAACTCCCATCACCCCTAGCTAGCAAGGCCAGAGCTCAGGGGTGATGATCCACAGGTTGAGAACTGCTGGGTTAGGTCTAGACCAGGCATAGGCAACCTTCGGCCCCTCCAGATGTTTTGGCCTACAACTCCCATGATCCCTAGCTAACAGGACCAGTGGTCAGGGATGATGGGAATTGTAGTCCAAAATATCTGAAAGGCTGAAAATTGCCTATGCCTGGCCTAGACACAGCAACAGACCCAAGGCCCAAATTTTAAAATTTTCACTTTAAAGCTGAATAGCATGGCACAAATGCCCTTAAGTAGATAAATAAGGGCTGAGGTGTCCCGGGACCCGGGCTAAAGTAAATGGGAAGCCACAGGAAGTCTCGGAGAGGGAAGGGGCAGGCGTCACTCACCATCTTATTGAGGAGCAGTGGCAGGAAGCCGGCAAAATACGGAGCGAAGGCTTCTCCGCCAGCCGCTTCGGCCAGAGCCGGGATCACCTCACCGGCGTACTCTATCAGCATGGAGTCATACTCCGCCTGGTTTTGGGAGGCAGAGGGAGAAAGGAGAGACACAGGGCAGGAAGAGGAGGAAGGAGAGTTTTAGAAGGCGGGCTGCAACTCAGAGAGAGGGAGTCTGCAATGCCTGTCAAAGGTCTTGAGTTCAAATCCTGCGGGCATCTGCAGGCAGGGCTGGGAGAGAAAGAGACGCCCGTCTGAAAACCTGGAGAGCCACTGCTGCCGTTCAGGTAGACAATGCTAAGCTAGGAGGACCAATGATTTGTCCCTGTGCTACTGTTTACATCAGCGGCTTCCTCTGAACCATGAGGACTGCAATCTTAAAGACTACAAGGCCCACAGCTCAGTGGCAAGGCATCTACCTTGTGTTCTTGTAGAGAAGAAAAAAAGAGAGAAAAAGAATTGAGCCGAGGTTCTACGTCTTCCTCGCTTGCAGGCTGAGGAGTGGGTATGTTTTTCAAGGAGGAACGGATTGCTTTCAGACGAAGATTGGACAAGGATAATGATACAGTGGTCCCGTGGTTCTCAAACGCCTTGGTACTCAAACAACTTGGAACCCAAACACTGCAAACCCGGAAGTGTTCAGGTTTGCAAACTTTTTTGGGAAGCCGAGCGGGCTCCAAAACTTCCGTTTTGAGTGTTACGCTGAGGTCTGTCTGTTTTTGCTATTTCTTTTGCCTTTTTCTTTCTGCGGCTCTTTTGTTTTTTTGTGTGTGACTGTGTGGAACCCAGTTCAGCTACTGACGGATTGACTGTGTGCCTGCAGTACATTGTTTATTGCTTTCCTTTTATGGGTCAACGGTTTCGTTAGATAGTAAAATTCATGTTAAATTGCTGTTTTAGGGGTCGCTTTTAAAAGTCTGGAACGGATTAATCCGTTTGGAGTACTTTCTATGGGAATGTGCACTCTTGGTTTTGGAACGCTTTGGTTTCGGAACGGACTTCTGGAATGGATTAAGTTTGAGAACCAATGTACCACTGTACTTGGAATGCATTTATTGAAACCATAAAGGCTAGTGAGGGAAATATATATCAGGCTGCCGCGTCTGTTCTCGGAAGCCTACAAATTACAAGGGGTTCTGGGGTCTGAGGCTGCTGATTGCTGGACTTACCACCTCATCACAATCTTCATCCTCGTCTTCATCCAAGCTGGGGTCCTGGCAGACTGTCTGCAAAGGGAACACAAGGAAGAGAGCGTTTTTGAATAGGATTGCGTCATATACTGGCCTAAATGCAGCCTAGGACCCTTGTACCTACGGGACCGCCTCTCCTGGTATGCCCCGCGGAGGACCTTAAGGTCCACAAATGACAACACCTTGGAGGTTATGAGTCGCAAGGTGGTTATATTGGTCTCAACTAGGGCCAGGGCCTTTTCAGTACTGGCCCCGACTTGGTGGACCGCTCTGTCACAAGAGACCAGGGCCCTGCGGGACTTGACATCTTTCCGCAGGGCCTGCAAGACAGAGCTGTTCCACCTGGCCTTTGGTTTGGATTCAGTCTGACCCTTAGGTTTCCCTCCCCTTAGGGTTTTGATCTATGGGCTACTTTTAAAATGAGGCTGCATTTTAAATTGCATTTTAACCTGTATTTTAAATTGCCCCCCCCCCCCATATTTTTACTGTAATTTTACTGTTAGCCACCCTGAGGGAGGGCGGAGTATAAATAAATTTTTTATTATTATTATTATTATTATTATTATTATTATTATTATTATTATTATTATTATTATTATTATATACCCCTCCTCCCCAAAAAAGCCCCACTTCCACCACTTTTGTGTATGTCCCACTGCTTCCCAAAAATGCACTGCACTAGTTTGAATTTTTATATAAAGTGGTACCTTGGGTTAAGAACTTGGTTCGTTCCGGAGGTCTGTTCTTAACCTGAAACTGTTCTTAACCTGAAGCACCACTTTAGCTAATGGGGCCTCCTGCTGCACGATTTCTGTTCTCATCCTGAAGTAAAGTTCTTAACCCGAGGTACTATTTTTGAGTTAGCGGAGTCTGTAACCTGAAGCGCCTGTAACCTGAAGCGCCTGTAACCCGAGGTACCACTGTACTCATATAAAGCTTTTTGGGGGGTGTAATCTCACCCTGACGCCCCCCACCCCCCCCTGAAGCCAAATCTGGCAGGAGCTGCCAGATTCACAGTCCGGTCAGCGGAAGTCACGAGGGCGAGCTTGAGTGGTGGAAAACACTGGCCCCCAAGAGGGGGGAAAAAGGGGGAGAGCCCTGTAGAAATCTCTGCCCCAGCCTTCGCCAACCTGGAGAACTCACAGGTATTTTGAAGAACAGCTCCCCTCCCGCCTCCCCACCTGAAGACTCACTTTTTTCTCCAGGACTTCCCGGATGACCTGGCACAGATCCGTCAGCTGCCCGGGTGCACGGAGCGCCTCTTGCCGGCAGGTCTTCAGCACCCTTGCTAGGCTCTCCAAAATCTCCATCACCACCTGCCGCTCCTTGTCTTCCCGGATCCCTTTGATGTAAGCGGGCAGAACGGTGCACAGCAGCTGGAGGCGAGCTGCGGAAGAAGGAAGAAGAAGAAGAAGAAGAAGAAGAAGAAGAAGAAGAAGAAGAGGAGGAGGAGTTTGGATTTGATATCCCGCTTTATCACTACCCTAAAGGTAAAGGGACCCCTGACCATTAGGTCCAGTCGTGGCCGACTCTGGGGTTGCGGCGCTCATCCCGCTTTATTGGCCGAGGGAGCTGGCATACAGCTTCCGGGTCATGTGGCCAGCAGGACTAAGCCGCTTCTGGCGAACCAGAGCAGCACATGGAAACGCCGTTTACCTTCCCGCCGGAGCGGTACCTATTTATCTACTTGCACTTTGACGTGCTTTCGAACTGCTAGGTTGGCAGGAGCAGGGACCGAGCAACGGGAGCTCACCCAGTCGCGGGGATTCGAACCGCCAACCTTCTGATTGGCAAATCCTAGGCTTTGTGGTTTAACCCACAGCGCCACCCGCGTCCCATCACTACCCTAAGGAGTCTCAAAGCGGCTAACAATCTCCTTTCCCTTCCTCCACGGAGTGTTTGTTGTGGGGGAGGAAGGGAAAGGAGATTGTTAGCCGCTTTGAGACTCCTAAGGGTAGTGATGAGACTTCAGAGAAGTGTGACTAGCCCAAGGTCACCCAGCAGCTGCATGTGGAGGAGCAGGGAATCAAACCTGGTTCACCAGATTACGAGTCCACCGCTCTGAACCACTACACCACATGGACTCACAAGGACTAAGAGGGGCTGGATCCAGCGTCCTGGCCCCACCAGATGCCCCGCCTGGAAGGAGGGCATGAACGCAGCTGTGTTTTTAAAAGCAGACGGTCGGTGGAGCAGAAGGCACCACATTCGATTCCCCCCACGGCAACTTCAGGTAGAAAGATTCCCTGCTTGAAATCCTGGCAGTTGGTACAGACAACATGGTCTGACTTCATAGACGACAGCTTCCTATGTTACTGTTTACGCCAGCCCCTTTCTCCAGATCCAAGAAGACTAGAATCTTGTTTTACTCTTAGCTCAATGGCAGGGCCTGGGTTCAGTCCCTGATGGCACTTTCACGTACGGCAGGGAAAGATGCCGGGCCGAATATCTTGTTATAATAAAATTTGGGGGTTGGCTTTTACAGCCCAGCTCCCCAGCAAGGGACTCCCAAGCCCATTATGGGTCAGAGGAGAATGGATGGAAGCAGGATCCAGAAAAAAGCAAGGCGGGTCTTAATTTCCCTGTTGCCATGGAGTTCCCTCCCCGCTTGCAAGGAGGAGAGGACCCAGAACAAAGGTGTGCAAAGACTTCAGAAATTGCCCAGCCCAAAGACCACCAAAAAGCACCGTACAACCGTCACAGAAAGAGGCAGAAATTTGAGTCACGTGTGGCTTGTCTCCTGTCTGCCAAGATACCTGATAATATTTGCCAGTTGCCTTATCTTGGCCAGTCTGGGCCATTCTTTTAGGATGGCAATTACTTTGGTTCATGAATCCATTTCATGGATCAACCTCATTCATAGATAAAAACTGCTCTTTTGACTCGCACTGAAGGATAGTTGCTGGACAGTGGCCCATTCACTTCAGTAAACTGCACTGTTTACGGGATTTATAAGCGAAAAGAAAGGTTTTTCCAAGACACTTCCTTCTACTGCAGAGAAAATCAAGAGAACCAAAGTGGCTTCGGGATTGCTCTGTGAGCTCAAATCAAGTGACCCCCCCCCCGAAGATTTTCTACCACATTTTTCGCTCTATAAGACGCACCAGACCACAAGACGCACCTAGTTTTTGGAGGAGGAAAACAAGAAAAAACATATTCTGAATCTCAGAAGCCAGAACAACAAGAGGGATCGCTGCGCAGTGAAAGCAGCAATCCCTCTTGCTGTTCTGGCTTCTGTGATAGCTGTACAGCCTGCATTCAATCCATAAAACACACACACACATTTCCCCTTACTTTTTAGGAGGGAAAAAGTGAGTCTTATAGAGCAAAAAATACGGTAATTTTTGAAGGGTGAAAGGTTGGTTTTCTGGAGAGTGTGTGCTCCTATGTGTGTGCACCTTGAAATTTGTTACAGTGGTACCTCGGGTTACATACGCTTCAGGTTACAGACTCCGCTAACCCGAAATAGTGTTTCAGGTTAAGAACTTTGCTTCAGGATAAGAACAGAAATCGGGCTCTTGCGGCGCGGTGGCAGCGGGAGGCCCCATTAGCTAACGTGGTGCTTCAGGTTAAGAACAGTTTCAGGTTAAGAACGGACCTCCGGAACAAATTAAGTACCGTATTTTTCGCTCTATAACACGCAGCAGACCATAACACGCACGTAGTTTTTAGAGTAGGAAAACAAGAAAAAAAATATTCTAAACGAAATATTGGATATATGGTTTTTGTGGTTCATGCTGTGGCCACAGACATGTGATCTGACAGTGAGTTTGGAGTAGCCCAATGCAAAAATCCTGAGGATCCATGTGGATCCATGCTTTGTAACCATGGAGGAGGGAAGGAAGGGGAACCATGGATCCTCTGCTCACGACTGCAGCAAATCCCCCCCCCCCGCCACCTGCAGGCATTCGCTCCATAACACGCACAGACATTTCCCCTTACTTTCTAGGAGGAAAAAAGTGAGTGTTATGGTGCAAAAAATACGGTACTTAACCTGAGGTACCACTGTATAACAGATCAACAGTCTAGCTGTGCACATGGCAACTTCCTGTGCTGCTGCAAACCTTCCAAGCTATATATTGTCCGTCTGAGCCTTCTGCAGTTTGTGTCCCATCCCTAATTTGCAGGCTCCTCTGCTCCTTTTGCTAAGGTAGGTTCTTCCTGTGTCAAAGTCGTGCTTCAAGGTCATTCTTGGACCAACACAGTTAAAAAACAAACACACCACCCCTGAGGTCACACTCACCGGCGCTGTGAGGTTCGGACGGATCCCGCTCGCAAACCCGGTGTAAGGAGATGCAGAAATGTCCCAGGGTGTTGAAAGCAGATTTCCGGACGTTGATGTTGGGATGCTGGGAAGAGGAGGAGGAGTCAGGTCTTTTGCTGTGGCCCTTACATCTGCTTTGCTACCACTAACAAAGAAAACGTCCTGCACAGCTGAGGACCAGGCTACCCGAGAGACAGCATCCATCCCTTACAGACCCTCTGCAGGAGACTTTCTCCTTAAAGCCCCCCCAAATAGAATCATAGAATCATAGAATCCTAGAGTTGGAAGAGACCACAAGGGCCATCGAGTCCAACCCCCTGCCAAGCAGGAAACACCATCAGAGCACTCCTGACATATGGTTGTCAAGCCTCTGCTTAAAGACCTCCAAAGGAGGAGACTCCACCACACTCCTTGGCAGCAAATCCCACTGTCAAACAGCTCTTACTGTCAGGAAGTTCTTCCTAAGGTTTAGGTGGAATCTTCTTTCTTGTAGTTTGGATCCATTGCTCCGTGTCCGCTTCTCTGGAGCAGCAGAAAACAACCTTTCTCCCTCCTCTATGTGACATCATTTTATATATTTGAACATGGCTATCATATCACCCCTTAACCTCCTCTTCTCCAGGCTAAACATGCCCAGCTCCCTTAGCCGTTCCTCATAAGGCATCGTTTCCAGGCCTTTGACCATTTTGGTTGCCCTCCTCTGGACATGTTCCAGTTTGTCAGTGTCCTTCTTGAACTGTGGTGCCCAGAACTGGACACAGTACTCCAGGTGAGGTCTGACCAGAGCAGAATACAGTGGCACTATTACTTCAGAAGCCCGTGCCATGGTTAACACAGAGCAGGGCCTACAGGGTGGCAGCCCCGTTCTGCACAATACCATCCCTACTGAGATACGACAGGTGCCCCCTAGCGACACTGTCCGGAAGCAACTGTGCGCATTTTTGTTTCAAGCTGGATTAAAATGTTATCCACCTTTGGTGCCCTCGTTCTGTATTGCGTTTGTACCACTCTTAAGCTGTGGAGCTTTTTGAGGTACGGTTTATCAACCCCGTTTCAGCCGTAAATCATCCTGTGATGAGTGCAGAGGGTCATACATCCGTGAAGAATTATAACCACACACTTGCACTTATTCCAGGTCCCTAAATTTAGGGCTGCCATACGTCTGAACATATCCAGGATTCGTCTGCCGGAAATAGCGTCCAAGCAGAAGTTTTCGAAATCAGTTCAAACGTCTTGGAAAATCTGACAGTCGGAAGATGATTTTTTTGGCGAATTTCCTAAAAAACTTTTTTTGTGATTTCGCAACAACTTTGGCCAAAACAAAAAAAAGAGCTCTTCTCTGCCACACCCCAGATAGCCTTTGACTGAGGGTTCCTCCCTTCCAGCTTCTCATGGCCCCCTGCTTCTCATAACATATTCTCATTTATATATACCGTATTTTTCGCTCTATTGGACGCACTGGACCATAGGACGCACCGGAGCATAGGAGGGGGAGAACAGGGGGATTTTTATTTTTTCTTGTTCTCCCCCTCTAAGTCAAGGTGCGTTCTGTGCGTTCACCCGAAGCCTCCGGAGCCCAGTGGGAGTTCCCGCTGGGCTCTGGAGGCTTTGGGTTCTTTTCGACCTGCTCTTTGGGGCTGGCGGGAGGGGGGGCAGAGCGCTGCTTTCCCCCACCGCCAGCCTCCAAACCAGGTCGGGTTTGGAGGCTGCTATCCGCAAGCCTTGGGAGCCCGGCGGGAACTCCCGCCGAGCTCCCAAGGCTTGCGGATATCTGCCCGAAGCCCGGGGTGTGCTGCTCATCACGCCCCAGGCTTCAGGATGCAGGCTGCTATCCCGCCGGGCTCCCAAGGCTCGCGGATAGCTTGCTGAAGCCTGCATTCACTCCATAGGACGCACACACATTTCCCCTCCATTTTTGGAGGGGGAAAAGTGCGTCCTATAGAGCGAAAAATACGGTATACGAATGAAGTGTCATGCCCAGATCAAGGGAAGTCATAGTCTCACTCTATTCTGCCTTGGCCAGACCACACCTGGAATCCTGTGTCCAGTTCTGGGCGCCACAATTTAAGGAGGATATTGACAAGCTGGAATAATGTGCAGAGGAGGGCAACCAAGATGATCAAAGGCCTGGAAACCAAGCCTGATGAGGAACGGTTGAGGCAGCTGGGTAAGAGGAGGCTGAGGAGATATGATCGCCACATGGAAGCTGCAGCCAGCTTGTTTTCTCCCGCTCCAAATGATGGATTCAAGTTGCCGGAAAGGAATTCCGACTCAACATCAGAAAGAACCTCCTGACAGTAAGAGCTGTTTATCAGCTGCCTAATTCAGTATAACGGAGCTTCTGTAAGGGACTGCTGCCCTACTGGTGTCCAGAAAACATCTCTCCCCTCTTTCCAGGTCCAAGCCTCTCCTTCCCCCCGCCAAAGTTTGCCCCCTGCCCACTTCCCCCAAACATACTCCCCCCCCCCTCTGGCCCACCCATTACCTCCAAGAGCACAAAGACTTCCTGGAAGCATTTCTCCAAGAAAGGCAGGAAGACCACACTGAGATGGAGACAAAAAGAGTTAAGTTAAGTTTTGTTGGCAGGGACATCCCAAATGCCTTTGGGGAAGTATTTTTATATGCAACAGCTGCAGCTCGGACTTTGGTGGCAAAGGGGTGGAAGGAAGACGTCCCGACAATAATGGACCGCCATAACAAGCTACAAGAATTTGCTGAAATGGCACAGTTGACAAATAGCCTGAGAGGCAATTCAAAACAAAAGTCTATAGAAAAGTGGGATAGATATATACGTTCAAAAATACAGTAAAGGTTTGCTATCTATGCTAGCATTCGATTGGCGCTGGAGAGAGACTGAGTTGAGAAATAAGACCAATGGTACATATTGATACAGGAATGTATTAGATAAAATGTAGAGAAATATACAATACAGTGGTGCCTCGCAAGACGAAATTAATTCATTCCGTGAGTTTTTTCGTCTAGCGAATTTTTCGTCTTGCGAAGCATGGTGTCGGGAAAGTTTTGGAAAAGCTTCAAAAATCACCAAAGTCTTCAAAAACCTCAAAAAAGGCTACCACACCGCGTTCTATGAGTTGCTCCTCGAAGTCAAGTCGCAACTGTATTAACGGTGTTAAGAAAAAGGAAACAAACTTGCAAGACGTTTTCGTCTTGCGAAGCAAGCCCATAGGGAAATTCGTCTTGCGAAGCAGCTCGAAAAACGCAAAACCCTTTCGTCTAGCGAGTTTTTCGTCTTGCGAGGCATTCGTCTTGCGGGGCACCACTGTAATAAGAGTACATTTGTTTGTAAGAAAGGAATATACAATGGGATGGACAGGAAATCCAAAGCGTTGGTACATATATGATTTTGGAATCGTTTTTTGTCCTTGTTTCTTTTCTTTAGGTATATAAACTTTGTATACATGCTGAAAATTAGAATAAGCCTTGCGATGTAATATGATAATGTTTACCGATGTGACATAAGAACATTAATAAATAAATAAAACTCAAAAAAGGGGGGACACAGATGGAGACAAAAAGAAAGCGGGGGGAAAGGTTAGCGCGAGATCTAAGCTCTCGTCTCTACTTGGGGAGGGCTCTGGGGTGGGGAATATCTGCCTCACCGGACGATGCCGCTGGACTGCGACTCCCATCAGCCCCAGTCACAAGGGTCAAAGGGCAGGGGGGGTGGAGCCAGGTAGACACATGGCCTTCCCTGCACTGAAGGAACTGCGCTCATGTGAGGATACGAGGATACTTGACGGAGCACCCTTCCCTGTCAAGACCCCTCTAATCCTACTGTCGTCACATAAGCAAAACCAGATTTTTTGGGGACGCCTGAGGACACCAACTGGGATCTGCTCCAAACATCTGAACACACTTCTGTTTGTCAACACAAGCCAGTTTCAGATTGCCCTGCTGTGTGTTTTCCTCTTCATATTTTGTTGGGCTGGATATAATAATAATAATAATAATAATAATAATAATAATAATAATAATAATACAGTGGTACCTTGGGTTACATACGCTTCAGGTTACATATGCTTCAGGTTACAGTCTCCGCTAACCCAGAAATAGTACCTCGGGTTAAGAACTTTGCTTCAGGATGAGAACAGAAATCGTGCTCCGGCGGCACAGCAGCAGGAGACCCCATTAGCTAAAGTGGTGCTTCAGGTTAAGAACAGTTTCAGGTTAAGTACAGACCTCCGGAACGAATTAAGTACTTAACCCGAGGTACCACTGTAATAATAATAATAATAAATTTATTATTTATACCCTGCCCATCTGGCTGAGTTTCCCCAGCCCCTCTGGGTGGCTTCCAATCGAGTGTTAAAAACAATACAGAATTAAATATTGAAAACTTCCTAAACACTACACTTCCCTATAAAATCTTAAAATCTCCATATAAATTCTTTTTAAGGTGGAAGGGTGGGTGTCCCTGCTGCTCCCCCTCCTCCCACCGACTGCCCCTAAGGGGCGCTTCAGGTTTTTAAAGGGCGGAAGCTTCTCTTCCTGTCGCCATTTCCTGAGAAGGGTCTGTGTACCCCAAGGTCTGTTGCCGATGGGTCAGTCACACTGGTGGTCTCCAAACCACTGCAGCACAAAATGAGTCTCTCTCTCTCCCTCTCTATCTATCTCTCACACGCACGGTCATACCTGGCTCCGGTGGCAATCTCTCCCAGAGCCACACAGGCGTCGTCCTTTTCATCCATGAAGGCGCTTTCCACGTTCAACCTGCAAGAGAACCGGAAGCGGAGGGGGGGGGGGAGAGAAGAGGAAATTTGGGATTTATTTTTTAAAATAATATATTATTAGGTTTTAACAATAAAAGATTTTTTTTAAAACAATAGGAAAGACAAAAAAGATACAAAGTTATAAAATACAAAAATACAGACATTAAACACAAAAAAAGAAAAGGAAAAAAAAAAAACACATATGAAAAAGACAAAAATTCCCGAAGAGGAAATTTGGGATTAGCCTCCTCACAAACAACAAACTCAGATATTCAAGTCCCAAGACAGAATCTCACGCCTAGAGCATTCTCCAAGGCCTAAATTATACTTAATTACAGTGGCACCTCGGGTTACAGATGCTTCAGGTTACAGACTCCGCTAAGCCAGAAAAAGTACCTCGGGTTAAGAACTTTGCTTCAGGATGAGAACAGAAATTGTGTGGTGGCGGCAGCGGAAGGCCCCATTAGCTAAAGTGGTTAAAACAGTTTCAGGTTAAAAACGGACCTCCGGAACAAATTTAGTTCTTAACCTGAGGTACCACTGTACTTACACCCTGCCCTCAGTCTCGCAAGACATCCTGGTGGTGGGCAGCAATGTAAAAACCTCTCAAAGAAATGCAAAACAATAGCTAAAATGAACTGGCTGCTCAAGAAGAAATGTCAGCTGCGTAGGCCTGTTGGCGTAAAAACGTTCTGAAGAGACGCCTGGGAGTCAAAAGCAAGGGGAGCCTGCCAAATCTCTGCTGAAAGAGCTCTCCACAGCATGGGAGTAGAGACACTAAATGCTTGACTTTTGGTTGAGGAGAACTAACAGTGCTCCTCCGGATGATTTCAGCAATCCAGCTGGGATATAAGGGGATCAGGTGGCTTTTAAGGAGCCTGGGGCCCATTCTGAAGGGGATCAACCTGAATTTGAGGCGCCCCATTTTATAGATTGTTTTTTGGGGGGCTCACATGTTGGGTTGAGCCTCCATACAATAAAAGCTCCCGAATAAATAAAACCCACTGCATACGCAAAATCAGTGTCAGGAGAAAGGTTGCTACACAGTCTTGGGGAGAGCGAGACCAAGCAGACAAGCACCGCCGGCGACTTCAGAGATGGCCTCTCAAAGTTACGAATTTCTCAGCTTTTACGCCTAAATCCATCGCTCCAGGGCCATAAATCTCCCAAATCAAATTCCATCAGTCTTCAGAGAGCTAACATCTACATAAAGGGTTTTTCAAAAAAAAAAAAAAAAAAAAGCCACCAAAATGGCCTTTTAAAAAACTTCCACCTTTGCTTATTTAAAGAGTTAAGTTTCCAGTCCACATGGATGCCAAGGAAGGATTCTGAAACACGAAGGGCTCATCCTGCGGCCTGCTACAGGCTATGAAACCAGAGGGTTTTTGTTTTAATATGGCTTTGTGACTCTCACCTAGAACATCCCCTCCCAAAACAAGGGAGATGCCGGCCTTCCTAAAATCCCTCCCACAATGGTCACCTACCCCGAAAGCTCAGAGATGTCGTCTTCATCTTCGTCCAGGCTCTCCTCTCCTTCCACCTCCGCCTCGTCCTCTTCCTCATCGTCAAACAGGAGGAAGGAGTTTCCAGTTCCACCGTGAGACTGGGCAGAGCAGACGACAAATGCAGGAGAGGCGAGGAGGCGATTAGGAGACACAAGAGGTGTCATTTTAAGATGCGGGAGAATATGAACTCTCTTGCAATGCTCATCGTTCGACTCTGCAGCCACCCAGCAGCTCAGGAAGCCCAGAAAAGCTAGAAAAC
Source organism: Podarcis vaucheri (assembly GCF_965113315.1). Classification (NCBI taxonomy): domain Eukaryota; kingdom Metazoa; phylum Chordata; class Lepidosauria; order Squamata; family Lacertidae; genus Podarcis; species Podarcis vaucheri. Next base: position 6,500,713 of record NC_138751.1, on the reverse strand, counting down.
TAGGCAGCGGCAGGCGCCGCGATACTGAGTGTCACAAACCTCTCTGCTTACAGGTCATAGGACTGAGGTCTCAAAGTTTACAGCTTCTCTCTCTTGCACACAACACAGGTCATTTGTGCCCCTTGGGACCGGTGGGGTGGAAAGCAGGGAGACAAAGGGCAGGGGACGCAAGAAGGTAGACTGGTGGGGCAGGGGAATAAGCCAGGATCAGTGGGGAAGTGGTCTATTTGCCCCAACAGACCAGTTTCCAATTCCTCCCCTGCCCCCAGGAATATGGACACATTTAGGTTTTAAGCATGCAAACACTTAATGAGCCAGCAAGGCAGTAATGTGTATTAATAATGCATATTGGGATCATTTTATAGCATTGCAGCAATGGGCAGTGGATGTGGGTGGCACTGTGGGTTAAACCACAGAGCCTAGAACTTGCCGATCAGAAGGTCGGCGGTTTGAATCCCCACCACGGGGTGAGCTCCCGTTGCTCGGTCCCTGCTCCTGCCAATCTAGCAGTTTGAAAGCACGTCAAAGTGCAAGTAGATAAATAGGTACCGCTCCGGCAGGAAGGTAAATGGCGTTTCCGTGTGCTGCTCTGGTTCACCAGAAGCGGCTTAGTCATGCTGGCCACATGACCCGGAAGCTGTACTCCGGCTCCCTCGGCCAATAAAGCGAGATGAGCGCCGCAACCCCAGAGTCAGCCACGACTGGACCTAACGGTCAGGGGTCCCTTTACCTAGCAATGGGCAATGTGGCGTTATACCCTTTAAATTTGTTTGAAGCCTATTGTTACGACTTTAAAAAAATAAATAAAAATGGGGTGGGGTGGGGGGTGTATACACCGACTTCTGATGACAGGAGTCCCAGCCCACGAAAGCAGATGCCAAAATGCTCACCTCAACGCCCTCTGTGGATTTGAGAGAATAGATCATAAGAGTGGTGATGCGAGGCAGGTAGGGCTCAATGGCGTCCTCCAGGACGGTCGCGAGAGACCCAAAAAGGCTGTACCTGGCACAAGAAAGGATTCTTTTGAGCTCCTGTGCTTCTCACTGGCCTCCATTTTAAAACAGGTTGAGGTGGCAGATGCGAAGCTTGCCTCTCTTGGCCAGAAACCCCCAAATTCACGAGAGTGGTTTGTTTTTTTGCCAGCCTCCCAGATATTTTTACGACGGCTCCAATCATCCCCCAACATCCCAAGGGCGTATGATCAATAGTGGCAGAGAGGCTTCTTCCAAGAGGAGATAAATGCATCTATAACTCAAGAGTCACCAGCTGTGATGGTTGGGGGATGATAGGAGTTGTAGTCCCAAACATCTGAGGCGAAGGCCTGCTTGTGCCATTTATCCCATAACCCTGGCTCTCGTGGCCTTCCCACGTGGCTGGGGAAACCCAGCCAAATGGGCGGGGTGCAAATAATAAAATTCTTCTTCTTCTTCCCCAACTTTCATTCTCACTTTAACCATTTAAGCCTCAACATTTTGCCTGTTCCCCTCAGAGAACTACAATTCCCAGAGTGGTTCAGCCATCTATCCCTTTTCGCAGGGAACTCTGGGAAATGTAGTTGTGCGAGGGGAACGGGGCGCAGGAATCTCCTAGCAACTCTCAGCACCCTTGGCAAACTACAGCTCCCAGAATTCTTGGGGAGGGCAGCCATAATATAATCTTGCTTTAAACGTATGAGGTGGAGGTGGCCCAGATTACATTTTCTGCAATGCTGGATTCATTCCATGCTTGCTAAACGGCCTGGTTTTGCTCTCCTTCGCATTCCTCGATCCGCTTTGTAAACTGCTTCTTTGCCCTCCGCCCTTCAAAGTTTTGCACTTTGATAAGAAGCGGGCGCCTGTCAGCGATGCTCTGGCTGCCTCTCGTTGTGGATAGGCGGACGATAAATAAATCTGAATTCAACTCTCAAGCAATGGGCCCCTTCCCAAAAAACCTTCCACTACAACTCTCCGCCAAGGTCAGCTGCGAGGAGGATGCTGGGTCCTAACGTTCCCATCGGGAGCGGACGCCGCCCGGTTTGACTTACGTGCACCGCCTCAAGTCCGGATCGTCCACTTTGTCGCACAGCTCCAGCCCGAGCTGGCAGCATTTGTTGGCCAGCGGCAGAAAGACTTCCCTGTCCATGACGCTGGCGAGGACGGCCAGAGTCTCTGCGGGGGAAGCAGAGGGCGGGGTGTGAGAAGCAGAGGCTTCTGGGAAATGGCGGCGTTCCCCACCTGCTCCGCATTCCCCCGTTAATAGCAATTCTAGCGGTTTATACCCAACCCTGTGCCTGCTGACCGTCGAGGCGGCGTTCGTGAGGAAAAGTAAATTACCCAGCTATTCCAAGTGGGCCCTTTGACAGGTTTGCCATCTTGACTCTCAAGGCAGGCTTTGTTATTTTTAGCAGCTGTGTCGTAACAACCCGAAATTCAACCGGGAAGGCTTTCTGAAGGCAGCCCTGTTTAGGGAAGCTTTTAATGTTTAACAGAGCACTGTATTTTAATACTTTGTTGGAAGCCGCCCAGAGTGGCTGGAGACACCCAGCCAGATGGGCGGGGTATAAATAAATTTATTTTTATTTTTATTATTTTTATTTTTATTTTTATTTTTATTTCCTTGGAAGGAAGCTCTGCCTGTTGAATTTCCGTATCACGTAGCTGCTTAAGAAACTCTGTTGAGGGCGATTTCAAACGCTCAGAGGAGACCTTAGAAACGTGCCAGCAATTAAATGGAGCTTTAAAACGCCCCCTTCTTGGGCAAAGAGAATGAGCACAGATTTGTAGAGTCGGAAGGGACCCCCAGGGATCATCGAGTCCAACCCCCGGCAACGAGGGAATCTTTCCCCTGAAGTGAAGCTCAAACCCAAGCCCAAGCCTCGGGCTCTATTGACTGCGCTAAACCTGCACAGAAACAGACCCCTGATTATTTTTCTTTCCCTTCACAATCCCTAAAGTGAGTTGGCTCAGAAGCCAGTCACGGTGAGTTCAACAGGACCGCAAAGTGTGACCAGCTCAAAATTGCAACGGCAAACCTAGACAGCATCTTAAAAAGCAGACATCACCTTGCCGACAAAGGTCCGTATAGTTAAAGCTATGGTTTTCCCAGTAGTGACGTATGGAAGTGAGAGCTGGACCATAAAGAAGGCTGATCACCCAAGAATGGATGCTTTGAATTCTGGTGCAGGAGGAGACTCTTGAGAGTCCCATGGACTGCAAGAAGATCAAACCTCTCCATTCTGAAGGAAATCAGCCCTGAGTGCTCACTGGAAGGACAGATCCTGAAGCTGAGGCTCCAATACTTTGGCCACCTCATGAGAAGAGAAGACTCCCTGGAAAAGACCCTGATGTTGGGAAAGATGGAGGGCACAAGGAGAAGGGGACGACGGAGGACGAGATGGTGGGACAGTGTTCTCGAAGCTACCAGCATGAGTTTGACCAAACTGCGGGAGGCAGTGGAAGACAGGAGTGCCTGGCATGCTCTGGTCCAGGGGGTCACGAAGAGTCGGACACGACTAAACGACGACGAAACAACAACAAACTTTGAAAAGAGAAGCGGGTAGGGGGGAAATCTCGCTTACCCACGGACTGGATCTGGACCGGCCTCAGATCCTCCCGGGTGGTGAGCAGGTACGCCGTCAGGTGATCCATGATCGCTTGGAAGTATGGCAAGAGGGATCCCCGGGCGGCCTGGGCTGGAGAGAGGAGGGTAAGCTTTGTACCCAGGGAACAGACCCAGAATTTCCAGGTCCTGCCAGATCTAGACTGTGTTTGTGTGGCAAGGCGCCACCCACTTAATTCTGATAGGAACCCAAAATACCCCTCTGGAAAAGCAAAGGCTGGCAACGGAACGGCTTGCAGAAGAAGAAGAAAAAGGTGTAGACCTATCTTAAGAGAAATTGATAATCCACGTGGATCCGTGCTTTGTAACCACGTTTTTGCGCCATTGTGGCCCCACGAAACAGTGGATGCATGATTTTTTTGGTGCAGGCTGCAGCTATGGACATGCTATGTGATCTGATGGTGAATTTGGGGTGACCCAATGTAAAAATCCTGAGGATCCATGGGCTTTTACCTCCCCCCTCCCAGGCAGCCTCCTTTATCGCTAGCATCCCTTATCTCCCTCCCGATCCCTTACCAATCAGCTGCTTCCTTTCAACACTCCCTTCCCTCTTGTTGGCCTTTTCCTTAGCGGGAGCAGTTTTTTGCTCCTCCTTTTCTTCTAATTTCTCTCCTTATTGCTTTAGTCTTCCTGTCTCCTCTCCTTGCAAGTTCACTGTCTTTACCTCCCCCCTTCCCAGGCAGCCTCCTTTATTGGTAGCATCCCTTATCTCGCTCCCGATCACTTGCCGATCAGCAGCTTTGTTTCAACACCCACTTCCTCCTCCTTCTTTTTTTTAAAAAAAAGCATGATCTACTTTTTGCCCCTGGGCAATTCGGCTCCAGGGACCACGCATTTGCTCCATAAGACACACAGACATTTCCCCTTACGTTTTAGGAAGAAAAAAGTGTGTCTTATGGAGCAGAAAATACAGTAATTTGCCTACGAGAGACACATATAGCAAAAAAAATCAGAGAGTCCTAACAAATAAAAAATTAGGGATGGATTTTATCACTGCTGACGATACCAAAAAACAAGGTGTAGTCTTTTACATTAAACCAGCACTAGAGCCCAAATTGATTTGCAAAGACAAGAAAAGGGAGAATGTTAATAGTCCAAATTAAACTTCAGGGGGAGAATATGTATTTGGTAGGAATTTATGCGCCTGGCGCATAGCTGTCAACTTACAGATTTGAAAATAAGGGACCAGCAGCCAAAATAAGGGATTTTAGTCAACCAGCAGCCAAACGAAGCCTCAAGCGGTGGTTCCCACAGTGCAGCAACCCGGCAAAGGGGACGAAGCAAGGGAAACCACCGTCACCTCTCCGCTGGGAAGCACTGAGCAAAGGTGATTCCCCAGGCAACTCGGCCGATTTGATCGGCACAAGGCATGCAAGCTCCACCCCCAGTCGTTCTAAGACTCCTTATTGGGTGAGCAACGCAGCCAAGCAACACAGTTGGAGCCTCCCTTCTCCCTGGCCGGCAGGGAGGGAGGGAAAGGAGCTACTTCCTTTGAAACCTGGGAAATTTAAGGGACATCATCAATAAGGGACAGCAGCGGGACACGGCGCTGGGATAAGGGACTGTCCCGCCAAATAAGGGACGCTTGACAGCTATGGCCTGGCGCTCTCTCTCCATCACCTGCTCCTGCGGCGATTAATTCTGCTCGCTACCTGGGCAGAACAGACATTTCCGTACCACCACAGGCCTGGACAAATGGCGCCTGGGACTGCCCTTCCGATGAAGCTCAGGGTTTCATCTTCGTGAGCCCACTAGCAACCCCCACCGTGCTCCAAGGATCATTGGCTGGTGGTGGATACAATGAATGGGGCTTCCTTCTTCCAGGGACGCTACCCCCCCCAATTATAATACAGCGTCTGCTCCGTCTTCTCCAAGATTCAAGGCCAAGGGTCCACCTCTAGGTGTACGCATACCTATGGCCCCGATGGCGCTAACCGCCAGCTCCTTGACGCGGGGGCTGCCAGGGGAGCTCAAGGTGGTCAACATCCGCTCCATCAGCGCCGGGAGGTAGGGGGAGATCTTGCCTTCTGCAAGGAAGAAAAAAGGACCGATGAGAGAGAGAGAGAGAGAGAGAGAGAGAGAGAGAGAGAGAGAGAGAGATGGTGGCGGGGTGATAGGTGAACATAGAATCATAGAATTGTAATAATAATAATAATAATAATAATAATAATAATACATTTTATTTATACCCCGCCCTCCCCAGCCAAGGCCGGGCTCAGGGCAGCTAACAACCAATAATAAAAACAAGTGGCTTGAAATACAACTTAAAAAACAAGATTAAAATATAACATTAAAATGCAGCCTCATCGCAGGAAGAGAAAGGAAAAAGAAAGAGGGGGAGGGAATGAAACTGATTCTGAGCCAAAGGCCAGGTGGAACAACTCTGTCTTACAGGCCCTGCGGAAAGAAATCAGATCCCGCAGGGCCCTGGTCTCATGAGGCAGAGCGTTCCACCAGTTCCGAAGCCGGTGTTGAAAAGGCCCTGGTTCTGGTTAAAGCTAATCTGACTTTCTTAGGACCTGGGACCTCTAGCGTGTTGCTATTTATGGACCTTGAGGGTCTAAGGGACCAGGCGGGTCATCGAGTACAACCACCCACAAATTATTATTATTATTTATTGAATTTATATAGTGCCCTATACCTGGGGGTCTTGGGGCGGTCCACAGAATAAAATCAAGATATAAAAACCACAAAATACATAATAATAATAATAATAATAATAATAATAATAATAATAACAATAACAACAACAACAACAACAACCCAATAGCCTCCCCACCTCACAAAAAAAAAAACAGTTTAAAAGGGCATAGGATGTAAATCAGATCAACCAAAGGCCTAGTTAAAAAGGAATGTTTTTGCCTGGTGCCTAAAGGTGTATAATGAAGGTGCCAGGAGAATTTCCCTGGGGAGAGCCTTCTACAGATGGGGAGCCACTGCAAGGAAGGCCCCGTTCTTCTGTTGCCACCCTCCGGACCTGCAGAGATCTTTTGCCCAGAGATCTTTCTGGGTTTCTGGGGGTTTTCCTGTTGTTATTCTGTCTCTCACAGCTACAATAAACCTACCATTAAAATTATGGACTGGTCATTTCTTTGTCAGAGGGCAAACGGGGCAAATTTAGCAGGGGATCGAATACTTTCCCCCCTCGCTGTACACGTCGCCAGCACCAGGGGCTGAGGATTTAAAGCAGCCCGGTGGCGCCCAGTTGTCGTTGGACTACAACTCCCGCCGTCACCAGCCGCTGGCTGCGCTGACGAAGGGCGATGGGAGCGCCACAACATCTGGGAGGCGGCAGGAGAAGGGGGAATGGATCCTGCACACCCTAAGAGGAGAAATATGTAGTGACAAGGCAGGGCGGGATGGTGGGCGAGGGAGGAAGCTGCTCTGGGGCTCCCCATGGAAAAAAGGAGGCAGCGTCAGATAAACGGTCAAAGGGATGGAGCCGGGTTCAAAGCCTCCCTCAGCCACAAAGCTCAGCCAGGGAGGCCTTAGGCAAACCATTCCACCAGAGCTTTCAATCTACCTCACTGGGAGATTTAAGTAACTCCACAAATGATCCGAGACCAGGGAGAAGAGATAGTGAAAGAAGACTGGAAGAAATTTAAAGACTACTTACAGAAATATTGTAAAATTAATGAATGTTAGAAGGATGTTGGATAGAAACTAAGGGGCTTCCAGCTGTAATGCTTTAGGAGATATGAAAAAAAAAAGGTTTACAAATGGGTAAAAGATTAATGGTAAGGATTTGCTGAACTAACAAATTGAAGTGGAATACAAAGAAGGGAGGTATGAGGAGGTCTGGGGAAATAAGTGTAAGGAAGATATGTTATGGAAAATTATTTGTTTTTAAACTGTTTTTATGTTGTATTTTGTTTCTTTTTATTTTTCATTTTCATTGTTACATTTTAAAAAACTTTAATAAATATCTTTTCCAAAAAACTCCACGAATGGAAAACGGCGATAAAATGAAACGCGATACAATCCACAAAAGGGTCTGTTCCAAATGGCAGAGATTAATTCGTCAATTAAGCTGGCCAGGGAGATCTTCCCTGCATTGGCAGGGCCAGCTGTGGTCACTCAGAGCCGATCAAAATAAAATAAGGCCACGTCCGTTTAAAAACACCCTTTTAAACAGCCCTGGTTCCACCCCTCAAAGAATCCTGGGAGCTGTAGTTCACTAAGGGTCCCAAGAGCTGTTCAGAGATTCCCTGCCCCACAATTCCCCTCACAGACCTACAGTTCCCAGAGTGCTCTGGGACGAGGGACTGATCATTAACCCCTCCCCTGGGAACTGTAGTTCTCAAGGGGATTAGGGGGCCTTCCCTAAGCGCCCTTGACAAACTACAGCTCCCAGAATTCTTTGGGGGAAGCTGTGGCTGTTTAGATGCATGGCAGTGCTTCAAATGCAAGGGGCGAACGTGGCCTCAGTTTTGGGCTTTGCATGTTCAGGGTTCAGGGTGGGAATGGGGGGCGGGGGTTGGAAAAAGCCGGCCCAACCGGTCAGGAATCCTCACCCAGGTTCTCCACAAAGTTCTCCAGGGCGTAGTAAGCTTTGGCCATGTGACTCGTGTGGGCCAACTGGACGCCTTCCAAGTAGCGCAGAAGCAGAGGCATGATGTCATCCGAGTAACGGGCGATGTCAGGCTTGGGGAAGAGAGACAGGAGTGGAAAAACAGAGGGAAAGGTTGCTCCTCCCCCCCCCTTTTAAAGACACACACTGGTTCTCTCAGTAACCTCAGAAACCTGATAATTTCCCTTTAAAACTGGGTGGGGGGGGAATGTTAGTTTTTTGTTTGTATATCTCCAGCAAATTTGAACACGCTGATAAACTTCCGTTTGGAGTAAAGACGCAACTATTGCAAAAAGCAGAGCACATTTTTAAATTTGGGGTGGTTTAAATTTATTTTTAGCATCGGCAAATCGCTGGGATACAGAAGCACAAACTCTCAACCTATGAAATAAAAAGCTGATCTACTCTTTCATCTCAGTTTTTCAGCCAAGAGTTTTCACAATACAGTGGGACCTTGGCTGTCGAACTTAATCCGTTCCGGGAGTCCGTTTGAGTCCCGGAACCGTTCAAAAACCAAGACACTGCTTTCCGACTGGCTGCAGGATCTTCCTGCACTCAATCGGAAGCCGCGTCAGTATTCACCAAAAAAAAATATCTACAAACCGGAAGACTTACGTCCGGATTTGTGGCGTTTGGGAGCCGATTTGTTTGGGAGCCAAGCCGTTTGACAACCAAGGTACCACTGTAAATGGGCTCAGGGCTAGAATTTGCCAGTTTGCGGGCATGGGGCTCTGCCACCATCCGAGCGAAGTTTCCTCTTAAGAACGGGTGACAGGAGGCACACTCCATTGTCTCAAAAGAGAGACAGATGCCAACAGTGTCTTAAAAAGGTAAAGGGACCCCTGACCCTTAGGTCCAGTCATAACCAACTCTGGGGTTGTGGCACTCATCTCGCTTTATTGGCCGAGGGAGCCAGCGTACAGCTTCCGGGTCATGTGGCCAGCAGGACTAAGCCGCTTCTGGTGAACCAGAGCAGCGCACGGAAACGCCGTTTACTTCCCGCCGGAGTGGTACCTATTTATCTACTTGCACTTTGACGTGCTTTCGAACTGCTAGGTTGGCAGGAGCAGGGACCGAGCAACGGGAGCTCACCCCGTCGCGGGGATTCGAACCGCCGATCTTCTGATCGGCAAGTCCTAGGCTCTGTGATTTAACCGAGAGCGCCACCCACGTCCCTAACTGTGTCTTGGGTGTGTGTAAAATTTCTTCCTGACCAGCGGTGGGCTGCTGCCCATTGGGACTGGTGGGACAGAAAGCAGGGAGACTGCCAATGGCAAGCAGAGGCGGGACAAGAGCCGTTGACGGGCACAGCCAGAGCCAATGACAGGTGTGTGAAAAATACCTGGATTGCAGAGCCTGTTTTTCTGCTGAGACAAGGAAGAAGCAATGTCTGCTGCTTCTGGTGGTTTGTTTATTTTGATGTACATACAATAAAGCTGTTTAGATTAGACAAACAGCATATGGACTCTGTCTTCTGCACATAGCTGTCAACCTTCCCTTTTTTTGCGGGAAATTCCCTTATTCCACTGCTGTTTCCCGGTGCTATCCCGGATTGTTAGATATCCCATAGACTGTCCGCGGGACAGGCGAGGCTGCTGATCCCTTATTTTGGAGGCAGCTGATCCCTTATTTTCAAATCTGAAAGTTGACAGCTATGCTTCTGCATGCTTACACACAAAGTAGCACACGCTGCGCTCGTTCTGCTACAAGTCCAGGAAGCTGAGAGCAGCGGAAGTGTACCGGACCTCTACGAGATGGAGCCAATACACATCTTCCCCTCTGCTGAGTTGCGCAAGAGCCACAGGGTGCCTAAGGGGGAAGGAGCAGACAGGGTCCACCCCGCCCCACCCTACTTGCCAGGCTGGTTGGAAATAAGAAGGCTGGTAGGTGGGGGCCTGGCCATGGTGGGATCCTGCCAGGAAGACGGGGGCATCAGGCAGGCCCCCAGTTGGCTCCAGCCACCGGCCGGCAGCCAGTCTCCCTTGGAACAGCATCAATTAGTGACACGAGCCTCAGATACGTTTAGAGACCCGTGCACGCTCTGTCAGCAGAGTGCGTAAATCTTCTCGCAGCAGAAGAGGCGGACAGAGAAATATGGCAGTTTAATGTACAGCATTTTATTCAGCATAGTTCAGGAACAGAGGAAAACATGTCTGCTTCCCTTCGTCTCCAGCAAAACAGCAGTACAGTGGTACCTCGGGTTAAGTACTTAATTCGTTCCAGAGGTCCATTCTTAACCTGAAACTGTTCTTAACCTGAAGCACCACTTTAGCTAATGGGGCCTCCCGCTGCACGATTTCTATTCTCATCCTGAAGCAACCTGAAGCACTATTTCTGGGTTAGCGGAGTCTATAACCTGAAGCGTATGTAACCTGAAGCGTATGTAACCCGAGGTACCACTGTACAGGGGTGCCCCGCAAGACAAATGCCTCGCAAGACGGAAAACTCACTAGACGAAGAGTTTTCTGTTTTGGAGGTGCTTCGCAAAACAAATCTCCTATGGGCTTGCTTCGCAAGACGAAAATGTCTTGCGAGTTCCTGCAGGTTTTTTTCCCTCCCCCCCCCCTTTCTAAGCCGCTAAGCCGCTTATCAGCTGATCCAATCAGCAGATAAGCCGCTAATAGCGCTAATCTGCTAATCCGTCAATGGGCTTGCTTCACAAGACGAAAAAACCGCTAGACGAAGAGACTCTCAGAACGGATTCTTTTCGTCTTGCGAGGCACCACTGTATAGCAAAAGCAACATGCAATGGAAGTTCCCAGCCGACTGTGCTGGAAGTAAACAGGCATGTGATGCACAACAGTCATGCCTGACCCTTTGAAGGCGGAATGGAACTATATCCTAACAGGCCAAGGGAGACTGGTGGGGTCCTTCTTGCCCTGAGCTCCTCCGATCCCGGCCCCCTACCCAGCGATCCCCGAACGTGACTCACCTGCAGGTTCTCAGAGAACTGGCCCAGGGCAAAAAGGGCCGCATTGCGCACCACCTGGCTCTCGTCTGACAGCGCCCGGCACACCACTTGCAGCATGGGCTGGAGGTGCCTGAAAGGGGACGGTTAATTCAAGGTTAGTATTGGTTTGCTCAGGTGTCAGCTGAGATCTGCTTTGAGGCTCAAATACAGTGGTACCTCGGGTTAAGAACTTAATTCGTTCCGGAGGTCTGTTCTTAACCTGAAACTGTTCTTAACCTGAGGTACCACTTTAGCTAATGGGACCTCCCACTGCCGCCACACCACCACCACCGCGCAATTTCTGTTCTCCTCCTGAAGCAAAGTTCTTTTTTTTTTTTATAAAATTTTTATTGGTTTTACAAAAGTTTTTATAACAAACAAACATAAAAGAAAAACAGACAAACAAACAAATATAATTTCAAAATGTCCTTTCATAAACTTCTTTCCTCGGACTTCCCCATACCTCCCCTTTCTGCATCCTCATGTCCAAATTTTATAGCAACTTATAAATGTTTTTTCCCATCCTAATTCATCATAGTGTTTTCTTAATCTAATCTTGTATTACTGCAACCCTTTCTCTCTATAAAATCTCGACATTCTAAACTTCCTCAAGTTTATAATAGTTCTTAAGATAAATCTTAAATTTCTTCCAATCTTCTTCCGCAGTCTCCTTTCCCTGGTCACGAATTCTGCTCGTCATTTCCGCCAATGTCATATAGTCAATCACTTTCATCTGCCATTCTTCCAAGGTGGGTAAATCTTGTGTCTTCCAATACTTTGCGATCAGTATTCTTGCTGCTGTTGTTGCATACATGAAAAAAGTTCTATCCTTTTTTGGCACCAATTGGCCGACAATGCCCAAGAGAAAGGCCTCTGGTTTCTTAAGGAAGGTATATTTAAATACCTTTTTCATTTCATTATATATCATCTCCCAGAAAACCTTAATCTTCGGGCATGTCCACCAAAGATGATAAAAAGTACCTTCAGTTTCCTTACATTTCCAACATTTGTTATCAGGCAAATGGTAAATTTTTGCTAGCTTAACTGGGGTCATGTACCACCTATAGACCATTTTCATCACATTTTCCTTTAAAGCACTACATGCCGTAAATTTAATACCAGTGTTCCACAACCTTTCCCAGTCAGCAGACATAATATTATGACCAATGTCCTGTGCCCACTTAATCATAACTGATTTAACTGTTTCATCTTGTGTATTCCATTTCAACAGCAAGTTATACATTCTTGACAAATTCTTAGTATTGGGTTCTAACAATTCTGTCTCAAGTTTTGATTTTTCCACCTGGAAGCCAATTTTCCTGTCTTGTTTAAAAACCTCCATTATTTGATAATAGTGGAGCCAATCTTGTACTTTGGGTTTTAGTTTTTCATGGCTCTTTAATTTCAGTTTCTCTCCATCCTGTTCTAAGATCTCACAATACTTTGGCCATCCGACCTCCATATTAACTTTCTTGTGAGCCTTAGCCTCTAAGGGTGACAACCATCTAGGGGTTTTGTTTTCCAACAGATCTTTATATCTCATCCAAACATTAAACAACGCTTTCCTTACAATATGATTTTTAAAGGCACTATGCACTTTGATTTTGTCATACCATAGATATGCATGCCAGCCAAATGCATTATTGAAACCTTCTAAGTCCAAGATATCTGTATTCTCGAGGAGCATGCACTCTTTCAGCCAGCAGAATGCTGCTGCTTCATAATACAATTTTAAGTCCGGCAGGGCAAATCCCCCTCTTTCTTTTGCATCTGTTAATATTTTATATTTTATTCTGGGCTTTTTGCCCTGCCAGACAAATTTCGCAATGTCTTTCTGCCACCTCTTGAAACAGTCCATCTTGTCAATAATCTGCAAAGTTTGAAATAAAAATAACATTCTAGGCAGTACATTCATCTTAATCACTGCAATTCGGCCTAACATTGACAATCTCAAATTTGACCATATTTCTAGATCTTTTTTAATTTCTGACCAACATTTTTCATAATTGTCCTTATACAGATTCAAGTTTTTAGATGTTAAATTAACCCCTAGATATTTCACCTTCTTAACCACCGGCAGACCTGTCTCTTCTTGAAACTTATTCTTTTCCATATCTGTTAGGTTTTTCCCTAAGACTTTAGTTTTTTGTTTATTCAATTTAAATCCAGCTACCTGTCCAAATTGTTGGATTATTTCCAACACTCTTTTTGTACTAGTGTTTGGCTCCTGCAAGGTCAATACAAGGTCATCTGCGAACGCTCTTAACTTATAGTGTTTGGTTCCGACCTTTACACCTTTAACTTGCTGGTCATCTCTAATCATGTTCAGCAACACCTCCAGGACCGAAATAAAAAGCAATGGGGAAATTGGGCACCCCTGTCGTGTTCCTTTTTCTATCTTAAGTTCCTCAGTTATTACATTGTTTACAATCAACTTAGCTTTTTGTTCGGAATATATTGCACCCATACCATTCTCAAATCCTTGTCCTACCCCCATCCCATGAAGATTCTTTTTCATAAAACTCCACGAAATATTGTCAAAGGCTTTCTCCGCATCCACAAATATCAAAACTGCTTTAGTATTTATGTTCACCTCTAACTTTTCCAAAATGTCTATTATATTCCTAACATTGTCTGAGAGGTGTCTTTTTGGGAGAAAGCCTGCTTGGTCTCTGTGAATCTTCTCCATCAGTACTCTTTTAAATCTTTTTGCTAAAATGTCTGCAAAAATTTTGTAATCCACATTAAGTAACGAAATTGGGCGGTAGTTCTTCAGTTGAGTCTTTTCAGTCTCTGTCTTTGGTATGAGTGAGATATATGCTTCTTTCCACGATTCGGGTGCCTTTTTTCCTTCTAGGATCTCGTTACAAACTTCCTTTAACGGTTGTATCAGCCATTCCTTTAAAGATTTGTAATATCTGGAAGTCAGTCCGTCTGGCCCTGGAGATTTGCCCAATTGCATGTCCTGAATGGCACCCTCTATCTCTTGTTTTGTTATTATCTGGTTTAGATCCACCTTGCTATGATGAGAGATTTTTTGTAATCCATATTTATTAAGGAATTTATCTATGTCCTCTTCATTTTGTAATCCTTGGGAATAAAGTTTTTTAAAATAACTCACAAAACAATTTCTTATCTCGTTGGGTTTAGATATATTTTTTCCATCCACTTCTAGACTTGTGACTGTATTTAATTTCTGTCTTTTCTTAAGTTGCCATGCCAGAAGTTTACCACATTTGTCTGCCGACTCAAATGTCTTTTGTTTCATTTGCTTTATTTTCCATTCTATCTCTTGGTTCATCAATTCCATATATTGTGTTTGATACAGCTTAATCTCCCTTAAAATCTCCTGGGACTTTGGTTTTGATCTTAATTTTTTCTCTCCTTCTTTTATCTTTTCCAAAATTTTTTCCTTTTTCTCATTCTGTTTTCTCTTCTTTATTGAATTTTGTTGAATCAAAAATCCTCGCATCACAGCTTTACTTGTGTCCCAGATCACTCTTTTTTCCACATCGCCCTTTAGATTGATTTCAAAGTAGTCCTTTAGAGTTTTTTGGGCCTTCATGTGGATCTCTCTATCTCGAAATAGGGTGTCATTCATTCTCCATCTAAACTGACCAGTTGTTGTAAATTTCATTTCCATCTTCACGGCGTTATGGTCGGAACAGGTTTTTGGGCAGATTTCTACCTTCTTAATCTTCGGAGCCATTCCACTAGTAACCCATATTTGGTCGATTCTGGTCCAGGTCATCTTTGCTTGGGAGAAAAAGGTTCCCTCTCTTTCAAGAGGGTTCCTTGTTCTCCAAATGTCTATTAAGTCCATATTTTCAGTCATTTCGAAAAAAGTCTTCGGGAGTCTCCCTTCTTTAGTAAGTGTCAGTCTTTGTGTCTTGTCCATGTTTGTAGAAACTACACCATTCATATCTCCCATGATTATCATATTATATTCCAAATAATCCGTCAAAGTTTCATAGAGTTTTTTGAAGAATTCTGCTTTACCTTCATTTGGTGCATAGATCCCAATTATCAAAAATTTTTCTCCTTGTACCTGAATCTCCACCGCTAAATATCTTCCTTGTTCATCTTTAAACATCATTTTTGGAGCCCACTTCTCTTTTACATAAATCACAACTCCTCTTTTTTTCACTTTGTCCGACGAAATAAATTCTTGTCCCAATTTTTTATTCATAAGCAGTCTCCTGTGTGCTCTAGTTATATGGGTTTCCTGTAGGCAAATCAAATCCAGTTGTTCTCTGTACAAAATATGGAATACTTGTCGTCTCTTCAAAGGACTGTTCATCCCATTACAATTCCAGCTAAGGAATTGCAGGGCCATCTTGTTATTTTTCTGGTATTCCTCCAACAGCTCCCAATTGTTGTTCCTCCTCTGTTGGTGGTGGAAGGTTCTGTCCAAACGAAAGGTTCAGGATGTCTATTACACTCTTTTGCTCAGCAATTGGGTCTACAGTTCCTTTCTGTAAATCTTCTTGATTTCTTTGCAGGAACCTGTCTTTATCCTGTATCGTCTTTATTTTCACCTTCTTCCCCCTATAGTCAAAAGACAGTCCCTGTGGAAATTCCCACCTGAAGAGAATGGTGTTCTTCTTCAACAGGTAGACCAAATCCTTATAAGAAGCTCTCAAGTCCAAAATATGTTTAGGAATGTCTTTAAAGATCTGTATCGGTGAGTTCCCAATTTGTAAGGCCTTTTCAAAGTGCAGTCTTAGAATTTTGTCTCTTTCCTCCTTCGATCTCAAGGTAATCAGACAGTCTCTCGGTGCCTTTCTGTTCTGTCTTCTGCCCAGTCTAAATGCTGTTGTGATTTTAAATTCGTCTTCCTCTAGATCTTCCCAGGCATCAGCAAACTCTTTCGTTAAAAAGTCCGTAAGATTGTCTCCTTCGTCCTCTGGAATTGATCGTAATTTCAAATTCCTTTCTTTTCTTTGTAGTTCCCACAATGCCAGAGTTGCGTCGTGGTCATAGACCTTCCTGGCAATCGGTTCTAATTTTTCCTGGGTCTCTCCAGCAATAGTTCTGGCTTCCTCCGCAATTTGGCGTGAGGCAGAATTTTCTTGCGTAAGCCTGTTTATAGATTCTGTATTCAGGTCAAGTCTTGTTGTTAAATCTGTCAATTTCTGTGAGTTCTCTGTCAATTTCTTGGTATTTTCTGCCGTCTGCTTTGTTAGATTCTCCAGAGACTGGTTTATCTTAAGAAGGGCTTGCGACACTGCATCCATGGAGACTGCTGTACCTTTTTCTTGTCCTGTTGTCACTGTAGGGGTTATGCCTGAGATCGAGCCTCTTTTCTTGTGTTGCTGTAGCTGTTGTTGATATTGCCTTGTCTTGGCTCTCGTGCTTATCTCGTCTGCTGGGCCACTCATATCCCAAGGTCGTTTCCCACGAGAGCCTTCTCCTAAAGGAAAATTCCACTGTCCCAAAGCGTAGCAACTTTTAATTTACCCTCTAGAGGGAGCAAATCAAGATGTCCGCAAACAAAGGCAAAGAGTATTTAAAAAGCAAATTTATCGGGAGGCTTCTATATGTATATTGCAACACTTTCCCAATAGATAGAGTCCCAGCCTTCCCTGATATATTGTGTCCACAGAGTCCCAAAACTTTGTAACAAATAAGCAACGAGACTTCCACTTTGTTACTTTCACAGGAGTCTAAAGTCAGTTCAGTGTTCCTTTGTTTTAATAGCAGTTTGTGCCAGGTTGGAGGCTGCAGAGAGTTCCTTTTCCTTTAAGTTGGTCATGCAGCTTATAAAATCACTTATTCCTCCCCTCTGCCCTGCAAGCTAGAGGGGATAGTCAAAGTCCAAATGTCGGATTCAAGCAGTTAAAGACAATATCCCATACGGATGCAGCTCAGTAACTTTCGTTGCTTTAATTGTCATGCAGTCGGGGGAAGGCAGACTTCCTTAATTTTCGCCTTTCCCGTTTTCAGCCTAATTTCAAGTAGTTTTGACACGAATAGAGGTTCAATCTTACTCACGGGTCTTTTTTGTCCAGATTATTCAGGAAGGGAATCGGCGCTCTCCACTAATGGCGACGCGGCTTCACCCTGCGGGCTGGGTAGCGATTCTCAGCACCGCGCTCCCCGTTGTCGTTCCGGAGCCTTTAAAAAGGCTCTTTCTGCGGTAAAGGGGGGCGCTTCAGGTGCCCACCGAATCTCCTTGTTCACAGGCTCCGTTCCTGTGATTTTAGGGGTCCCCCACTTGCCGTAGCGGGTCAGACCCGAACTCGCAGAGCCGTCCTCTCTCCGGAGCTCGGAGAGGGAGCAGCCATTAGCGCTGGCGCCGAACCGGAAGTCCTGAAGTGTCAGGAGTGCTCTGATGGGGTTTCCTGCTTGGCAGGGGGTTGGACTTGATGGCCCTTGTGGTCTCTTCCAACTCTATGATTCTATTTTGGGGGGCTTTAAGGAGAAAGTCTCCTGCAGAGGGCCTGTAAGGGATGGATGCCTGGTCCTCAGCTGTGCAGGACGTTTTCTTTGTTAGTGGTAGCAAAGCAGATGTAAGGGCCACAGCAGAAGCCTGACTCCTCCTTCTCTTCCCAGCATCCCAACATCAACGTCCGGAAATCTGCTTTCAACACCCTGGGACATTTCTGCATCTCCTTACACCGGGTTTGCGAGCGGGATCCGTCCGAACCTCACAGCGCCGGTGAGTGTGACCTCGGGGTGGTGTGTTTGTTTTTTAACTGTGTTGGTCCAAGAATGACCTTGAAGCACGACTTTGACGCAGGAAGAACCTACCTTAGCAAAAGGAGCAGAGGGGCCCGCAAATTAGGGGTGGGACACAAACTGCAGAAGGCTCAGACAGACAATATATAGCTTGGAAGGTTTGCAGCAGCACAGGAAGTTGCCATGTGCACAGCTAGCCTGTTGATCTGTTATACAGTGGTACCTCAGGTTAAGTACTTAATTCGTTCCGGAGGTCCGTTCTTAACCTGAAACTGTTCTTAACCTGAAGCACCACGTTAGCTAATGGGGCCTCCCGCTGCCACCGTGCCGCCAGAGCCCGATTTCTGTTCTTATCCTGAAGCAAAGTTCTTAACCCGAGGTACTATTTCTGGGTTAGCAGAGTCTGTAACCTGAAGCGTATGTAACCTGAGGTACCACTGTACAGAGAGAGAGAGAGAGAGAGAGAGAGAGAGAGGGGGAGGGAGAGATGGGAGTGTCAGGAATTCAGCCTACACTTGAGTAGGACCCTGGCAGAGACACATGCCCGACTGACATGTTCCCTCCCTCCTGGTCAATCGTTTGGGAGCTTCATAAGCTTTCTTCAGCCTGAACATCACAGCGACCAATGCCAACCGACACCGGCACACTTAGGGATCTGCAGAGTTTGCACATCATGCGCGTGACAGACCTCAGCATTTCGGCTAATCTACTTTATTTACATATAAACACACACAGAGCACTGCAACATGGCTCCCTCTCTCTCTGGCATCGGACAGCAAAGAGAGAAAAAAACCAAAGGACAATAGTCCCACTTCACGGAACACAATAACACAAACCTCCTGTCTCCATCACTTCCCACTCTGTGGAGTCAAAACATACACCGTCATGTGATAGACAAAAATCCCATGACTGCAATCACGGAGCAGGAATTCTAACAGGGAGATCTGTGGCAGTCCAGATTCAGACAGAACAGCATTAGCACAGGGCAGGCTATCTGCATTTCAGAGGAAGAGTGAGAGGAAGCTTAAATCCCCATCACACGATTCCCTCCCCCCAAAGAATCCTGGGAACTGTAGTTTGTTAACAGTGGCAGTGAGTTCCACAGTTTAGCTGTGCACTGTGTAAAGAAGTACTTTCTTGTGAACCGTTGCATATGTACAGTGGTGCCCCGCAAGACGAATGCCTCGCAAGATGGAAAACTCGCTAGACGAAAGAGTTTTCCGTTTTGGAGGTGCTTCGCAAAACGAATTTCCTATGGGCTTGCTTCGCAAGACGACAATTTCTTGCGAGTTCCTGCTGTTTTTTCCCCCTTCCCCCTTTTTTCTAAGCCGCTAAGCCGCTTATCAGCTGATCCGATCAGCAGATAAGCTGCTAAAAGCCGCTAAAAGCGCTAAAAGCGCTAATCCGCTAATCCTTCAGTGGGCTTGCTTCGCAAGACGAAAAAACTGCTAGACGAAGAGAATCACAGAACGGATTCTTTTCGTCTTGCGAGGCACCACTGTACCGTTCTTTCATATGGGGTGGGCCTGTAAAAGGGTAAAAGAGTATTGGGAAATAATTTATAATGAATTGGGGGAAAAACTTTTCCAAAAAACAAACCCCAGAGTCCTTTTTGTTGGGGATAATTCAGATGGAAATTCCCAGGTGTCAAAAAAGGCTATTTATGTATGCCACTACTGCGGCCCATGTTTTGTTAGCCCAAAAATGTAAAACGAGTGAGGTCCCAACTAAAGAAGAATGGCAACTTAAACTGATGGAATATGCGCAGCTTGCAGACTTAACATACAGAATAAGAGAACAAGAAGAACATACATTTAAAGAAGATTGGAAAATGTTTATTGAATATATGGGGGGAAATTGTGTACACTTTAAAACTTTGGCAGCATTAAGATAAATTCAACAGTGTAAATAAATTTTGATGGATGTACTAATGGAATACTGAATGGTTTAGTTTATATGAAATATGCAGAGATTTATGATATGCAAAATGAACCATGGAAAGAGAAGAAGGGAAGTTTCTGATATTTTAAGGTTGTTTAAATTAATATTCTAAATTGTAAAACAGAAAATTTAATTAAAAAGTATTTATATATTAAAAAAGTACTTTCTTTTAAATGCCTGTCCTGATAAGCCCCCAACGTTCAGTTTTGCTTGGGGGCCTAGCGTGTTACGAGAGAGGGAGAAAAACTTCCTTCCTTTCCCGCTCTCTCTCTGTACGCCACATGTACTGTATTTTTCGCTCCATAAGGCGCACCTTAAGACACACCTAGTTTTCAGAGGAGGAAAATGGGGGAAATATTCTGAATCAAATGTTGTACTAAACTATTTAATAAACTACTGAAACGGTAAAGAATGCTGCAGCGAGGCTCCTCACAGGGTCTCTGGCATTGGAGCATATTCACCCAGTGCTTTTCAAGCTGCACTGGCTCCCGGTGGAGTACAGGGTCAGATTTAAGGTGCTGCTTTTGACCTTTAAAGCCCTTCACGGCCTAGGACCCTCGTACCTACAAGACCGCCTCTCCCGGTATGCCCCACGGAGAGCCTCAAGGTCCATAAATAACAACACCCTAGAGGTCCCGGGCCCTAAGGAAGTTAGATTGGCTTCAACCAGAGCCAGGGCCTTTTCAACACTGGCCCCGGCCTGGTGGAACGCTCTGTCTCATGAGACCAGTGCCTTGCAGGATCTGATTTCTTTCCGCAGGGCCTGTAAGACAGAGTTGTTCCGCCTGGTCTTTGGCTTGGAGCCAATTTGATTCCCTCCCTCCCTCTCTTTCTTTTTTCTTTTCCTTCTCCTCCTGCAATGAGGCTACATTTTAATATTTTAATGTTCCATTATTTTAATGTTGTATTTTATTTTTGTATTTAAGTTGTAATCATTCATCTTGTTTTTATTATTGCTTGTAAGCCGCTCTGAGCCCGGCCTTGGCTGGGGAGGGCGGGGTATAAATAAAAATATATTATTATTATTATTATTATTATTATTATTATTATTATTATTATTATTATTATTATTATATCAGAGTGAGACTGAGAGGGACAGGGGCTGTATGTTTGTTTAGTGTGCATGCTCAAGGAGCCAGCGGATCAGCTGAGACGCGGGGGGATTTGCGTAATTTTTCCCTCTCCCTCATCCCGTGCCCTCCCATCCCCAGCAACCTTCCTATTTTACCTCTTGACTTTCACTGCGCTTGTGGCTCAGAGCTCGAGGTTGGGGTTTTTTTTGGTTTTTTTTTTAAATTTTTTTATTAAGTTTTAACAATGCACAATATAAAAGAAAAAATACAAAGACAAGGACAAGAGAAATAAAAAAAACAGAGCATACATACTGCAAAATACAACAATACAAACATTAAGCACAAAAAGACAAAAATACATACATTAAAAAACTAATAATAAGAAAGAAAAAACACATATAGGAAAAACACAAAAATTCCCTCTTTCTTAATTTTATATCTTAAATTCACATATTTTCCTGACTTCCTCACATCCCCCGTTCTTGTATCCCTTTTAAAAGTTGGTTCAGCAAGTTCATAGCCCTTAGTTTGTCTATTGTTAGTTCGAGGTTGGGGGGGGGGGTTTGCTGCTGATTGCTTAAATTTTATCCTTCCCGATCCAACCCCTCCTGTGCCCTGCCGCCCCTCTGCAGCCTCATTGCTCCGTTTAGGGAGCACGCGGACCTTTGCTAGCTGAGGCTGCTGCAGCTGTTGCTGGCTACGCACCGCTTTTAAAAGTGCCTGCTGGCTCTGAATCGCCTGCCTCCTCCTGGCTCGCTGTAAAGCAAGCAAAGGGAGAACCGCGCAAAGCGGGACTGAAGCCCTGTAAGTGGCTCTCGCTTTGCTTGACTGACGGGAGCCATGGCTCCGGTCCAGTGCATGCGCTCCATAAGACGCACAGGCATTTTCCCTGAAGAAAAGAAAAATATTCTGAATCTCAGAAGCCAAGAAGAAAAATATTCTGAATCTCAGAAGCCAGAACAGCAAGAAGGATCGCTGCGCAGTGAAAGCAGCAACCCCTCTTGCTGTTCTGGCTTCTGGGATAGCTGTGCAGCCTGCATTCGCTCCATAAGACGTACACACATTTCCCCTTACTTTTTAGAAGGAAAAAAGTGCGTCTTATGGAGCAAAAAATACAGTGATTTTCACAGAACTCTCTATCCCATCTCCTTTAACACGCCTTTTCTCTAAACCAAAAAGCCCAGCAGGCGAACCCCAACAGTTGAGCGGGAACAGCAAACACACTGCAAGAAACCAGCAGGAGCCTCAGTGGCAAGGCACCCCCCAAAAAT
This sequence comes from Podarcis vaucheri, assembly GCF_965113315.1. NCBI lineage: Eukaryota > Metazoa > Chordata > Lepidosauria > Squamata > Lacertidae > Podarcis > Podarcis vaucheri. The sequence goes on along the minus strand of NC_138751.1, from coordinate 6,478,630 downwards.
GTCACCCCACAGTACGTACTTGTGTCGGATGTGATCCCCACAGCCTTCAGCCAGGACCGCCAAGCACATGAGGCCAGCTTTGCGGTGATAAGGGTTCGTGCTGAGAAGCGCCGGCTCCATCAGAGGCGTCTGGGGAGGAGGAAGATGTGAGTTTTAAAAATACCGCCTCAAAATTCTGCCCTTTTTATTTCCAATTTCTCTCTCTATATATATATATATTATTAGCAAAGACATACATAACAAACAAAAAGAAAAAGCATACATAAAAAATAAAAGAAAAAAAATAAAGATAAAGTAGTCTTACAACAGGCATAGACAAACTCAGCCCTCCAGATGTTTTGGGACTACAACTCCCATCATCCCTAGCTAACAGGACCAGTGGTCAGGGATGATGGGAATTGTAGTCTCAAAACTTCTGGAGGGCCGAGTTTGCCTATGCCTTTCTTACAATAATTGTCCTTAGACTGACCTAGATCTTGACTTATGTATAATGAAATTATTAAGAAATCTAAGATGTATATACTAATGCAGTTATACAATGCAATATCTAAGAAAAGATGAATAAAACAAAAGGGGAAAAACACAACTAAGTCAAAATAACAGCTTGGACGATATAAATACCTATCTATTGATAAGTAATACTGAATATAGTTCAAACCAATGTTGGTGCTGTTTGTACATTAGAACTTTCGTTTTGGGTTGAATCCTTTTCCAGTTTATTGTGTTGTTGACTTCCTTCTACCTCATTACGGTTTCAGTTTGAGTATTCCTATTTTTTTTACCCTGTATTTGATTAATTATCCTCATCTTGGAATGAAGAGAAAGTATTTTACCATCTGCGAAATTACCCAAAACACAGCCAAGCTTTGTGGTTGGAACCTTGTTTTCCAATTCCACTCTTAATGTTGCCAGGAACAACTCACCAGCTGGGGGAAGAGCTTCTCCGGGGGAAGGTGCAATGCCAGCATGTCCACCACCTGTTTAGAGGAGAGACAGGGACGCACGTGAGAAGAGGGGGATGCTGGGAGAGAAAGGAGGGCAAGGAGTGACCCCAATAGGGGTCTCTCCTGAGAGGGCAAGGCAGGACCAGCCTCAGGAGGGAGAAGCCCAAGGCATGCTGGGAGGCCAGAGCGAGCCCAGAGAATTCTGGGATTGAACGTGGAAGAGGCATGGTGCCCACTGAAGGGAGAAGCCCAAGGCATGCTGGGAGGCCAGAGTGAGCCCAGAGAATTCTGGGATTGAACGTGGAAGAGGCATGCTGCCCACTGGAGAAGCCCAAGGCATGCTGGGAGGCCAGTGAGCCCAGGGAATTCTGGGATTGAACGTGGAAGAGGCACGCCGCCCACTGAAGGGAGAAGCCCAAGGCATGCTGGGACTTGGTCCGAAACCAAGAGGCACGTCCTTGTCAAAGAGAAGGTAAAGGTAAAGGGACCCCTGACCATTAGGCTCAGTCGCGGATGACTCTGGGGTTGCGGCGCTCATCTCGCTTTATTGGCCGAGGGAGCCGGCGTACAGCTTCCGGGTCATGTGGCCAGCATGACTAAGCCGCTTCTGGCCAACCAGAGCAGCGCACGGAAATGCCATTTACCTTCCCGCCAGAGCGGTACCTATTTATCTACTTGCACTTTGACGTGCTTTTGAACTGCTAGGTGGGAAGGAGCAGGGACCGAACAACGGGAGCTCACCCGGGCACGGGGATTCGAGCCGCTGACCTTCTGATCGGCAAGCCCTAGGCTCTGTGGTTTAACCCACAGCGCCACCCGCGTCAAAGCTGGCAGCAAATTGCATCGTCAAAGTTGGAGTTTGTTAGTACAGTGGTTCCTTGGCTCCCGAACAAATCGGCTCCCGAATGCCACAAACCCAGAAGCGAGTGTTCTGGTTTGCAAACGTTTTTTGGAAGCCAAACGTCCAACGCAACTTCCGCTTGAGTGCAGGAAGTTCCTGCAGCCAATCGGAAGCCGCGCCTTGGTTTTCGGACTGTTCCGGAAGTCAAACTGACTCCCGGAACGGATTAAATTTGAGAGCCAAGGTACCAGTGTGCAAACATAAATCTTCGCAGACTTGGCTGAGCGTCAGGCCTAATGGGCACAGCAGCACATGCCCAGGAGGTATGGTCTCACGAATCCGTTGCCAAGACGGAAAATCCCCGCCTTCCCACAGCCGTCTTAAGTGTCCTCTTTTCTGGGGCTTTTTCCAAGCAATCTGAGACTATGGCCTGCCCCTGCCCTGCTCATTTCAGCTCACTTCTGGTTCTGGGAGACCATCGGGGAGGGAAGCTTGCTGCAGCAGGAGAGGGAGACATCCATGGCTCTTCGCCAGCCTGTTCCATCTCTGCCTCTTGGCCTCCCTTCCTCTCCTGCTTCAGCTTCTACCTCTGATTCTGGACTTTTCTCTGCCACAGACTCCCCCAGCTCACTACGCCCTGTCGCCTCTTCGGTTTCCAACATCTCCTCTTCCCAGTCAGCTCCCTCTTCTCCCTAGGACCGCGCATTGGTCCCTTACCTTTCCCGCCCCGACCTGGCCACAGTGATCCATGCGACGGTCACCTCCAGGCTTGACTACTGTAATTCACTCTACGCGGGGCTGCCCTTGAAGCTGTCCCAGAAACTCCAGCGGGTGCAGAATGCTGCAGCGAGGCTCCTCACAGGGTCTCTGCCATGGGAGCATATTCACCCAGTGCTTTTCAAGCTGCACTGGCTCCCGGTGGAGTACAGGGTCAGATTTAAGGTGCTGCTTTTGACCTTTAAAGCCCTTCATGGCCTAGGACCCTCGTACCTACGGGACCACCTCTCCCGGTCTGCCCCATGGAGAGCCTCAAGGTCCATAAACAGCAACACCCTAGAGGTCCCGGGCCCTAAGGAAGTTAGATTAGCTTCAACCAGAACCAGGGCCTTTTCAACACTGGCTCCGGAACTGGTGGAACGCTCTGTCTCATGAGACCAGGGCCCTGCGGGATCCGATTTCTTTCCGCAGGGCCTGTAAGACAGAGTTGTTCCGCCTGGCCTTTGGCTTGGAGCCAATTTGATTCCCTCCCTCTCTTTATTTTTCCGTTCTCCTCCTGTGATGAGGCTGAATTTTAATATTTTAATGTTTCAATATTTCAATGTTGTCTTTTAATCTTGTTTTTAAGTTGTATTCATTCAACTTGTTTTTATTATTGCTTGTTAGCCGCCCTGAGCCCGGCCTTGGCTGGGGAGGGCTGGGCATAAATAAAAATTATTATTATTATTATTATTATCGTCCCACCATGGCTCCCAGGGCTCTGAGCCTTCTTCCCTTGCGGGGTTCCCCAGCTGGTGACCCCCCAACATCCTTCTCCATCCAACCAGGACACCTCAGCGGCAAAACAAGGCCAGACGGGGGTCCCAAGAGAGAAAGGGAAGCCTTATGCTCAGGGGGTAAGGCCAGGATCATGCTGGGACTGAAGAAGCCGTCACCCACAGAGGACCTGGGCTGCAAAGTGCTTGGGAGTCTGGACTTCAGCCCTGTCCTCGATGTCCTCCTCCGTCTGCTCGTCCTCCGCGTCCATCTGGCCCGGCGGCGGCTCTGCGCTCATGATGGGGAAGAGGGCGTTCAGGATGGGAGAGAGGAGCTTGTGTTTCAGGATAGCCTGGGCAGAGAGGAGGAAGGAGTGATTTTTTCCCCCTCCTTCCAATAAAGTACAGCAGAGAAGTTGTCCAAATATAAACAGTCAACCTATTAAACCTCACAATCATTTCATAATTATCGGTCTGTGTATTTCTAATGGAATAACCAAATCAGTCATTTTTGATGTAGTCATTTTTGATGTACTCTGAAAACTTATTATTCCAAAAAGGAAACCTTCACCTGGTTGTAAATACCGTATTTTTCGCTCCGTAAGACACACTCCCCTCCAAAAAAAAGTAAGGGGAAATGTGTGTGTGTCTTATGGAGCGAATGCAGGCGGGAGGCAGGCGGGAAAAGCCCCCAAGAGCCACACACACGCTCCGCACGACTCTTGCGGGCTTTTCCCCGAGGAGGGAGAAGTGCAGCCCGTCACTGACAGGCTGTCCTTCTCCCACCTCCTAGAAAAGCCCGCAAGAGCCGCGCTCCCTTTAAAGAGCGCAGGGCTCTTGGCTGGCTTTTGCAGGAGGTGGGAGAAGGGACAGAGGGCAGCTTAGCCGCGCGCAGCCTCTTTCTGGCATGGGGAGCCTTCATCCTGCTGCCCGGGAAAGGCTTTGGTGGCTATCCGAGAAGCCAGAACAGCAAGAGACTATCCCAGAAGCCGGATCCCTCTTGCTGTTCTGGCTTCTGGGATTCAGAATATTTTTTTTCTTGTTTTCCTCCTCCAAAAACTAGGTGCGTCTTGTGGTCTGGTGCGTCTTATAGAGCGAAAAATACGGTATTAAGAAGATACGGCAGGAATGAGCCTTCCTGTAAAAATAATAATGATTTAAATCAAGTCTTACTAGTGAGTGATTTAAACCAAATCCACCCTGGCCGGAAGCAGGACTGAGCCCATGCAACAGCTGTGGGTAGGACCACTCTCCTGCCAATCACCTAGTATCGCCATGACGCCAGGGGATTGACAGGGTGTCAGTCCCGCCCACTGCAGGGTCAGGGCGCAGGCAAAGATCTGCTGGAAAAGTTCCCCCGCACGGGTGGGGAAGGGGAGCAGGCAACCCAGGAAGAGTCGCCCTGCTCTTTCGCTTGCACTGACCTTGCCCTTGAGTTTGATGAGGAAGCTGATGCAGGACAAAGCCTTCACCCGGAGGTTGTCGCCCAGTGATGGGTTGGAGGCCACCTGGGAGCGAGGAAAGAGATTTTGGTCCATGTTCCGAAGCTCAGTTCCGGCTCCAACCTGAAGGGGGAGCCAGAGCGCAGGGGAGGAAGGGGAGCCAGACCAGGCGCATCCGCCCACTGACCTCCAGGCAGAAGCCAACGACCGCCGAGAGATGCTGCACGATGATGGACACTTCAGTCTCCATGAGCTCGTCGAAAACCTCCATCACTTCGCCAGCGTGGGTCTAAAAAGGTTGGGGAGTCATTGATAACTTGAGGATTTAAAATGAGTATTTTAAATTGTAAACAGAAAATAAAAATTATATACAAAAAAAATAATAAAAATAAAAAGGTTGCGGAGTGAGAAGAAACAAAGAAATAAGAGAGCTATCGAACGCCAAATGGACACACGAAATCAAAATGTATTGCACTTTATGGCCGCAACCTGAGGATGACGGGCAGGTAAGAAACAAGCAAGCAAACAAACAATTTTGGTACACAGGTCATATGTACAAGACAAGCTCAGCTGCCTTACGCAGGGCCAGACCCCTGGGTCCAGGTAGTATCACAGTAGAAGAAGAAGAGGAAGAAGAGGAGGAGGAAGAAGAAGAAATTATTTATACCCCGCCCACCCCACTCTGGGCGGCTCCCAACAGAATACTGAAAACACAAAACAGGGACGTTCAACTCGCACGAGTCTGCAATCTACTCACAGTACAGTCATACCTTGGGTTACAGACGCTTCAGGTTGCGTTTTTTCAGGTTACGGACCCGCCGAAACCTGGAAGTACCGGAACGGGTTAATTCCGGGTTTTGGGCGTTGTGCATGCGCCGAAGTGCCGAATTGCAACCCGTGCATGCGCAGACGTGCCGCTGCGGGTTGCAAATGTGCATCCCGCACGGATCACGTTCTCAACCCGAGCGTCCACTGTATAAAAAAACTGGCAATGATCTACCTGTTGTCGATGGACCAGAGTTGTTGAGCAGACTGGTGACTGGGAGTGGCTGCCGGGACCACATAACACTGAGAGATCTGCATTGGCTCCCAGTACGTTTCCGAGCACAATTCAAAGTGTTGGTGCTGACCTTTAAAGCCCTAAACGGCCTCGGTCCAGTATACCTGAAGGAGCGTCTCCACCCCCATCATTCAGCCCGGACACTGAGATCCAGCACCGAGGGCTTTCTGGTGGTTCCCTCATTGCGAGAAGTGAGGTTACAGGGAACCAGGCAGAGGGCCTTCTCGGTAGTGGCGCCCTCCCTGTGGAACGCCCTCCCACCAGATGTGAAGGAAATAAGCAGCTATCTTCTCTTTAAAAGACATCTGAAGGTAGCCCTGTTTAGAGAAGTTTTTAATATTTAATGCTGTATTGTTTTTAACACTTGACTGGGAGCCGCCCAGAGTGGCTGGGGAAACTCAGCCAGATGGGCGGGGTATAAATAATATATTATTGTTGTTATTATTATTATTATTATTATTATTAGAAAGCCAAAAAGTTGTTGAGAAGTTGTAGGGAAGTTTTTAATGTTTGATGTTTTATTGTGTTTTTATTATTCTTTTGGGAGCCGCTGAGAATGGCTGGGGAAACCCAGCCAAATGGGTGGGGTACAAATAATAATCTCTGAAACACAGAGCAGCAAAGTGCACCTCTCTCTCTCTCTCTCTCTCTCTCTCACACACACACACACACACACACACACACAACACCCACCTCATTAACAGAGATCAGTTCCCGGATGGCTGCAATCACCTTGGGCATCATGGAAGACATCAGATTCTGAGAGGGGAAGGAAGAGTAGGAGACAATCAAGAAACGAAACAGTGAATCCTTGTACAGTACACTGAAAAATAGCTAAAGAGATAGCAGCAGACCTCATGATACATTGGCAATAGATATTGGTCATACAGTGGTGTCCCGCAAGACGAATGCCTCGCAAGATGGAAAACCCGCTAGACGAAAGAGTTTTCCGTTTTGGAGGTGCTTCGCAAAACGAATTTCCTATGGGCTTGCTTCGCAAGATGAAAATGTCTTGCGAGTTCCTGCTGTTTTTTTTTCCTCCCCCCCCTTTTCTAAGCCGCTAAGCCGCTTATCAGCTGATCCGATCAGCCGATAAGCCTCTAAGAGCCGCTAAGAGCTGCTAAAAGCCGCTAATAGCGCTAATCTGTTAATCGGCTTGCTTTGCAAGACGAAAAAACCGCTAGACGAAGAGAATCACAGAACGGATTCTTTTCGTCTTGCAAGGCACCACTGTAATATAGACATGGAAGCATAGGAACGATTGTGGAATATGTATATAAAATTCACAGCATGTTATGGTCTAAGAGAAAATTATATGAAAATGATATATCAGTGGTATTTAACACCGAGTAAATTAGCAAAAATGTATAAATCCAAATCAAATAAGTGTTGGGAATGTAAAGAGAAAGAAGGTACTTTTTATCCTATGTGGCAGTCTTGTAGTAAGGTTAAAGCTTACTGGGAAATGATATATAATGAATTGGAAAGGATGTTTAAAATAACATTTGTAAAACAAAACCCCAGAAGCTTTCCTTTTGGGAATTATAGGGACAGAACTACCGAAACGGTATAGAAACTTATTCATGTATGCGACTACAGCGGCAAGAATGCTACTTGCCCCAAAATGGAAAGAAGCAGAAGTCCCAGCAAAGGAAGAATGGATACAAAAACTTGTGGAATATACAGAAATGGTGAAACTTACTGGAAGAATAAGAAATCAAGACAACAAACTTTTTATAAAAGAATGGAAATGGTTTATTGAATATTTACAGATAAACTGCAAAAGAACATTGGCAGCATTATTGTAATAACCTGCAGTTTTATATATTATTGTAATAACCTGCAGTGTATATATTTTAAGTAGATGAATAAATGAGCAATTTAAATGAATTAGGATATGCAGAAGATATTACAGTGGTACCTCGCAAGACGAATGCCTCGCAAGACGAAAGAGTTTTTGGTTTTTTGAGTTGCGTCGCAAGACGAATTTCCCAATGGGCTTGCTTCGCAAGACGAAAACGTCTTGCAAGTTTGCTTCCTTTTTCTTAAAGCAGTTGCGACTTGACTTCGAGGAGCAACTCGTGCTTCGCAAGACGAAAAATTCGCTAGACGAAAAAACTCGCAGAACGAATTAATTTCGTCTTGCGAGGCACCACCGTAAATATAAATTTAAGGAACCGCAGAAAGAAGGGGAAGGAAGTCGAGTTTTGAAATGTTAAAATGATTGTAAAATTAGTGAGATGGATAGATCTGAAAAGCATCATTAATTTTTTTTTTTTTTTTAAAAAGAAGAAATAGCGAGGGCCTCACCATCTCGTCAGAGCCCAGCACGGGGACCATGGTGCTGAGGCTTCGGAGGGAGTAGTAAAGGGTGGCTGGCTGGTTGCGCTGGTTGAGCGTCTGGTGAAAGAGGCGCAGGAGTTCCTTGAAGTGTGGCGCGAACACCTCAGGATCCAGTTCCAGGGCAGAATGCAGAAGCAGCAATCCCACCTGCGGCCAGAAGGGGGTGCAAAAGTCCCTTTAGGGCTTGTTACTGTATTTACTCAAGTCTCATGCGCCATCGAATCTAATGCGCGACTCCGTTTTCAGAACCTTGAATCCCCCCCCCAAAAAAAAGTATTTGCTGGTGAATGCAAACGTGCCGTCGAACCTTATGCGCACCTTAATTTTTGCATAATTTGGCAGGGAAAGGTGTGCATTAGATTCAAGTAAATATGGTATTATTATTTTAAGGAAATCTGAGAGCCGCTAGGAAGAAGAAGAAGAAGAAGAAGAAGAAGAAGAAGAAGAAGAAGAAGAAGAGGAGGAGGAGGAGGAGGAGGAGGAGGAGGAGGAGTTTGGATTTGATATCCCGCCTTTCACTCCCTTTAAGGAGTCTCAAAGCGGCTAATATTCTCCTTTCCCTTCCTCCCCCACAACAAACACTCTGTGAGGTGAGTGGGGCTGAGAGACTTCAGAGAAGTGTGACTGGCCCAAGGTCACCCAGCAGCTGCATGTGGAAGAGCGGGGAATCGAACCCGGTTCACCAGATTACGAGTCTACCACTCTGAACCACTACACCACACTGGCTCTCCAATGCCTCAATTCTACAGTGGGGTTTTTTCCCCGCTCAAAGGATACTTGATTCTTATTTTTACTACATTTTCATAGCCATCCTGTAACAGAAGCACTCCAAGCAGCTCCACAGGGGAAAAAGACACATAGAACATTAAATTTAAAAAATTATGAAACAATAAAGTATACATTTTATTTTAAATGCCATTTTTTTAAAAAAGACAACACTAAATCTGTGCCAATTATTCCCCCATAGTCTAAACCTATTTCTAGTTATCTATCTACATCCACACTCACATACATATACAGTGGTACCTCGGGTTAAGTACTTAATTCGTTCTGGAGGTCCATTCTTAACCTGAAACTGTTCTTAACCTGAAGCACCAATTTGGCTAATTGGGCCTCCGGCTACCGCTGCTGCACAATTTCTGTTCTCATCCTGAAGCAAAGTTCTTAACCTGAGGTACTATTTCTGGGTTAGCGGTGTCTGTACCCTGAAGCATCTGTAACCTGAAGCGTCTGGAACCCGAGGTACCACTGTACATGCAACTTGTTTTTAATGTTTGCTTTTATAGGCTTTACTAATCAATATTCTAGACTGTATTCTGTAAAGCGCTTAAGAGACCTCTTGCGTTTGACCAAGCGGTACCCAAATTTTGTTAAGTAAACCAGCATAAATTGGTTAGCAGAGCGCAACCTGCCTACAAGCCACGGCTGTCTCCGCCAGGTCCAAACCGCAGCTGGGGGACCAAGCTGAGAGAAGGGAAGCAAGACCCCTTGAAACTCCCCCCCCCATACCTCGCACTGGGTGGGGTCCTGCGAGCGCGCCCCCCGCTGGATGAGCTGGAGCATCTGCGGCCATTTCTCCAGCCTCTCGTTCTTCAGAATGACGGCAGCCAGCTGGGCCAGACCTAGAGAGACCTTATGGCTGGAAAAGAAGATATTTGGAAAAGGGAGGGGAGAAGAGAGGCTGAGAATGCGGCAGCCAGACTGGGGACTGGGAGCGGCCGTCGAGACCACATAACACCGGTCCTGAAAGACCACATTGGCTCCCAGTACGTTTCTGAGCACAAAGTATTGGTGCTGACCTTGAAAGCCCTAAACGGCCTTGGCCCAGTATACCTGAAGGAGCATCTCCACCCCCATTGTTCAGCCCAGACACCGAGGTCCAGTGCCGAGGGCCTTCTGGCGGTTCCCTCCCTGAGAGAAGCCAGGTTACAGGGAACCAGGCAGAGGGCCTTCTCAGTAGTGGCACCCGCCCTGTGGAACGCCCTCCCACCAGATGTCAAGGAAATAAGCAACTACCTGACTTTTAGAAGACATCTGAAGGCAGCCCTGTTTAGGGAAGCTTTTAATGTTTAACAGACTATTGTATTTTAATATTTTGTTGGAAGCTGCCCAGAGTGGCTGGGGAATAAATAATAATTTATAATTACAATACTTATTATATTATATATGAACACTCACTCTGTTTCCTTCTGCAGGGTGGATAGCACCAGCGTCTTTAGCCTGGAAGAGAGAAGATTTCAGAGTCGGGGTTAAATTTTACCTTGGGAATGGGAGTGAGTTAGAATCATAGAATCATAGAGTTGGAAGAGACCACAAGGGCCATCGAGTCGAACCCCCTGCCAAGCAGGAAACACCATCAGAGCACTCCTGACATATGGTTGTCAAGCCTCTGCTTAAAGACCTCCAAAGTAGGAGACTCCACCACACTCCTGGGCAGCAAATTCCACTGTCAAACAGCTCTTACTGTCAGGAAGTTCTTCCTAATGTTTAGGTGGAATCTTCTTTCTTGTAGTTTGGATCCATTGCTCCGTGTCCGCTTCTCTGGAGCAGCAGAAAACAACCTTTCTCCCTCCTCTATGTGACATCCTTTTATATATTTGAGTTGTGAACCAGGAGCTGTTCCAAGTCAACCCCCTGCCCGTCTTTCCCTTCTACACCCCCCAGAATGCCTTCCTCATCCAGACTTACATGTCTTGGTCAGCCGCACTGATCTTCCGCCAGTGTTTGGTTAGACGCCTTCTCACCAACACAGCGGCAAACTGCCGGATCTGGGGGTGGAGGAGACAAGAGGCAAATGGGAGAGGCCGGTGAGGACACAGGAGGAAGGGCGGTGTGGTGTGCAGACTGGCTCGCCCCCAAGAGCCACGCTCCCTTTAAAGAGCTGCGCAGAGCGTTGGGGGCTTTTCTGTGAGGTGGGAGAAGGGACTGACGGTTATGTACGCTACAACAGCAGCAAGAATACTCATCGCAAAGTATTGGAAGACACAAGATCTACCCACTCTGGAAGAATGGCAGATGAAGGTGATAGACTACATGGGACTGGCTGAAATGACTGGCAGAATCCGTGATCAGGGGAAAGAGACGGCAGAAGAAGATTGGAAGAAATTTAAGATCTATCTTAAGAAACATTGTAAAATTAATGAGTGTTAAACTGTTGCGGCTATAGAAGCAAGCGGATTACAGCTGTAAAGATTAGGTTAAAGGAAAAGAAAGGATTACAATTAGATTAAATTAAGGGTGAGGATTTGCGGAACTAAATATTTGAAATTGAAAAGTAGAAAGGGGAGGTATGAGGAGGTCGGTGAAGTAAGTTTTAAGAGAATAAGGTTTTGAAATTATATTTGTTTGTCTTTGTGCGTGTTTGTTTGTATTGTGTTTGATTTTATAATTTGTGAAAACTTAATAAATATCTTTTAAAAAAATAAAAAAAAGAGAAGGGACTGACGGTCTGCCCTTGTCCCTCGTCGGGGAAAAGCCCCCAAGAGCCGCACACATGCTCCACGCGGCTCTTTAAAGGGAGCGCTGAGCAGAGCCTCCCACCTGCATTCGCTCCGTAAGACGCACACACATTTCCCCTTACTTTTTAGGAGGGAAAAAGTGCGTCTTATGGAGCGAAAAATGCGGTACTTAACCTGTGGCCTTCCGGGTGTTGTTGGACTCCCATGACCGCCAGCCAGCACACCCAACAGTTGGAAGTGGGGAGTTTGTAGTCCACGAAGGTACCCCCAGATTAACCCATCCCTGGGCTAAGCCCTGCAGGGTCTTACCTGCGGATTCTGAGAGCTGGACATCACCTGACAGAGGTGGGACAGTGCCAAAGGATGCTTCAGGGCCTCTTTCAACTGGGCTGTAGCCTGAGGAGGAAGAATGACAGAGTCGGAAGGGATCCCGAGGGTCATCTAGTCCAACCCACTGCAAAATCCTGCCCACCGCCATCCCTGGGGGACTCGAACCACCAAAGTTTTGGTCAACAGCCTGATGCACTGACCCACTGCGTCACGACCCAAAGCTTCAGTTCAGTCACTGCAGAGTATAGCCGCGCTGTTTCTTTTCATATACAGTGGTGCCTCGCAAGACGAAAAGAATCCGTTCTGTGATTCTCTTCGTCTAGCGGTTTTTTCGTCTTGCGAAGCAAGCCCATTGAAGGATTAGCGGATTTGCGCTATTAGCGGCTTATCTGCTGATCGGATCAGCTGATAAGCGGTTTAGCGGCTTAGAAAAAGGGGGGGAGGAAAAAAAACCAGCAGGAACTCGCAAGACATTGTCGTCTTGCGAAGCAAGCCCATAGGAAATTTGTTTTGCGAAGCATCTCCAAAACGGAAAACTCTTTCGTCTAGCGAGTTTTCCGTCTTGCGAGGCATTCGTCTTGCGGGGCACCACTGTATAAATTTTTTATTACATTTTCAGTTTCACAATTTAGAATACTCCTTTAAGCATCCTTAAAATATCAGTGACTTCCCTTCTTCTCCTTCCATGGTTCATTTTGCATATCACAAACCCCTGCATATTTTACCTAAACTAAACCATTCAGTATTCCATCATTACATCCATCAAAACTTAATCGATACCGTTGAGTTTATCTTAATGCTGCCAACATTTTCAAGTTTACACAGTTATTTCCCATATATCCTGTGAACCGCCCTGAGACCTCTGGGTGTAGGGCGGTATATAAATTTAATAAATAAGTAATAATATATTAAATAAACGTTTTCCAATCTTCTCTAAACGTATGTTCTTCTTGTGCTCTTATTCTATATGTTAAGTCCGTGAGCTGCGCATCTTCCACCAGCTTAAGTTGCTATTCTTCTTTAGTTGGGACCTCACTTGTTTTCCATTTTGGGGCTAACAAAACATGGGGCGCAGTAGTGGCGTACATAAATAACCATGCCATATTATTTCTCATGCAGCATGGGTTTCTGCTATACCCAGAGGGACAGGATGCCCTAAACTGGTCCTAAAACCTTTTTTTCTTTTTTTTTAAATAAAAAGTCAATAAATAAATGCTTCCATGCAAAGGAATTTGTATTTCACAACAGCTCCGAAGGGGCAGCTGCTGCGATTTGCCATTTTACAAAGAGCATGACTGAGGCAGTCAGCCACTGGCAACTCCTGAGTCCATAGACAAGGAGCGGTTTCAGATCTAGGGGTCCTAAGGTAAGGCTAGTAAAGGTAAAGGGACCCCTGACCATCAGGTCCAGCCACAGACGACTCTGGGGTTGCAGCGCTCATCTCGCTTTATTGGCCAAGGGAGCCGGCGTACAGCTTCCGGGTCGTGTGGCCAGCATGACTAAGCCGCCTCTGGCGAACCAGAGCAGTGCACGGAAACGCCGTTTACCTTCCCGCTGGAGTGGTACCTATTTATCTACTTGCACTTTGATGTGCTTTCAAACTGCTAGGTTGGCAGGAGCAGGGACCGAGCAACAGGAGCTCACCCCGTCACGGGGATTCGAACCGCCAACCTTCTGATCGGCAAGTTAGCCTAGGCTCTGTGGTTTAAGCCACAGCCCCACCCACGTCCCTTAAGGTAAGACTACCCACCAGCAAAATTTCTTCAAAAAGAGTGGGAAAAATTTATGTCGTATATAGGAAAGATAAGATGAAATAGTGAAACCAGTAGAATTGGGAATGAACCTCATAACGGGAACGATTAAGAAAAGTGATGGATAATGAAAATAATATGAAGCAAAATGTATAAGGAGATTAATATAACTAACAATAGTTGTAAATACATGCAGACCGAAAACAAGAATTGTATAAACAGGTGGATTTATTTGTTTATGGATATACTACGGACAAATATGGAAAATGGAAAATATACAAAATGGGTGAAAATAATGCAATAAAATTATATGTGATATAAAATACCAGAAGAAGGAAGGAAGGAAGTCTGCGCTTAGGAGCAAGTATAAATGTAAAATAAAACGCATTATGTGTATGTGGAGTATGTAATCGGAAAACTAATAAAGATTATTTGGAGGGGGGGAAATTTCCCCTGCCTATTGTACTAACTGACTTGGAGAAGGAGAACTGGGATATCCTGTGAGGGCCGACCCCCCCATAAGACCAGTCTCTATCTCAGACGCCTCTCTCAGAACAATTAAACAGAAGGAAGTTGAATGTAGGGAGATCCAGGACAGATAAAATAAAATCCTTCTTTGCAGAGCGAATTGTTAAACAATGGAACTCCCTCCCACAAGACAAGAGGCAGTCATGGCCCCCAACTTGGATGGATTTAAAAGAGGATGAGGCAAATTCGCAGAGAAGGGCTACTTAGCCACAGTGGCTATGCTCTGCTGCCACAGTCAGTCAGCATGGCTTCCGACTACCAGTTGCTGGAAACCGCAGGAGAAGAGAGGTGTCTTGCGTTCAAATCCTGCTTGCGTGTTTAAGGCATCCAAGTTGGCCATTTTGAGAACGGGATGCTGGACTCGATGGGCCACTGGCCTGATCCAGTAGAGCCATTACAGTGGTACCTCTGGATATGAACGGGATCCGTTCCGGAGCCCCGTTCGCATCCTGAAGCGAACGCAACTCGCGTCCGTGCGTCTGCGTGTGTCGCGATTCACCGCTTCCGCGCATGCGCGTGACATCATTTTGAGCGTCTTCTGCGCATGCGCAAGCGGCAAAAGCCGGAAGTAACACGTTCTGTTACTTCTGGGTCGCTGCTGAGCGCAACCCGAAAGCGCTCAACCTGAAGCAACTTCAACCCGAGGTATGACTGTATTACGCATCCCCCAAATCAGTTCTCTGCATCTTGCTGCACCTCAACATACAACTCCCAATCCAAAACCTTGCCCTCCCCTATTTATTAGCATTTCGCCCCATTCCTATCCTGCTTATTATTATTATTATTATTATTATTATTATTATTATTATTATTGAGTTTATATACCGCCGTGTACCCAAAGAACTCAGGGATGTAATAAATAATAATAATAATTTATTTATACCCTGCCCATTTGGCTGGGTTTCCCCAGCCACTCTGGATAGCGCCCAACAAAAGATTAAAAACACATTAAAACATCAGTCATTAAAAACTTCCCTAAACAGGGAAGATCACAACATATATAATCAGAATAAAAACAACAACCCAAAAACACTCCCTGCCCCCCCCCCCCAGAAAAGAGCCACATTTTAAAAGGGTATAATTTATGCCCACATGGTCTGCTAAGCAGCTTACAAGCACAGATACCAGTTGCACAAACATCCGTAATCAAAGCATGCGAATTAAAACCTCATTAGAGATTGCATAGCAGCGCCCACTATCTGTGCTTTCCAGAAACATCTGAAAACATTAATTTTATTTTTTTTGCCTGGACGAGTTTTCCCAGCCGGGTGAGGTGGTCCCTCAGGGTTCATTTCCCAATAGCTCTTAAAATGAGACCTCCAGGTCTTTCGTGTGCTATTTCTAAGGCTATTATTTTGGTGGCCCCTTGAGAGAGAGAGATGCAAAAAGAATAACAGGCGATTCATAAATCGCACTATATTAATACTTTTAATTTATTTTCTAAGACTTGGGTCGCTCCAAGCCCTGACCACTGACATGCCCCCCTGGATTTCACATATCCTGCTTCCCCTGAAATGCCTGGATCCTGATGCTTTTTCAAACCCAGCCGCCCCACACTTTTCTGCCCAGCTCTACCTGTTGGATGACGGCATTGTCAGGCTGCAGCAAATCTGACAGTATCTTCTCCAGCTCCTCAGTTGCCATTGTGCTGGGAGGCGAAGGAGATAGAAATATATAGAAGGGGAAATAAAAAAATAATAAAGTTACAGGGGGAAAGGAGGAGCCCCACTGAAAAGTGGGGCAGGGAGACCCCTGGCTTGTATGGGGAGGGGAAGCCCCGCAAGGGATGGAGAGACTGGAGGAGGAGATATCTGGGGCCCCCACCCCCCAAAAAGAGAGAGAAATGGGGGGAGAAGCCTCAGCCCCACAGGCGAAGGGAGGCAGCTGCCAGGCGAAGCCCAAGTAGCTGTTGGTTACAGAACTCCCAGCACATGTGGAGCAGACAAGGCGGCCGCTTCCGGGGGACAGAGGGGCTCCGCCACGCGTGCTTCCGGCGCCTCGGGCTCCCCCTGCTGCCCTGGGAGGACCTACTGGCCACCATCTGCTCTGAGTTTTTTTACGCGTGTTGTTTTAAACTATTTCTGTTTATGATTACAGATAGGTAGCCGTGTTGGTCTGCCATAGTCAAAATAAAAAAATTCCTTCCAGTAGCACCTTAGAGACCAACTAAGTTAGTTCTTGGTATGAGCTTTCGTGTGCATGCACACTTCTTCAGATACACTTCAGATACACTGGTACAGCAGTGTATCTGTTTATTAAATATACTCAGAGTTGAGATTGGATTTTATGCTCTTTATTCAGCTCATAGCAGTGAGGAATGGGAGTTCCCCCGAAATGTCTGCTTTCTATACATTATTTAACACAATGGGCCACACGTGATTGGCTAATTCTGGGATTCTCCTGTAGGCCAATCAGATTGGGGTTGGGGTTGGGACTGGAGCTGGATTGGGTGGCGCCTGCGGACCAATCAGCCTGCTGCATTCTGGATCCTATTGTTCTAGGACCAATCAGACTGCTGCATTCTGGATCCTATTATAGTTGTTTTTAAAAAATGTTTTCAATAAGAATTTTTATTTGACTTTACAGATATTAAATTATAACCATCCTAATTACGAATATTTAAGTGATAAGGCGGGTAGTGGTGGGAATAGGGGGAGGAGAGGTGGGAAAATATTGTTTAAAAAGGTGTTTGTTGTTGTTTAGTCGTGTCCGACTCTTCGTGACCCCCTGGACCGGAGCATGCCAGGCACTCCTGTCTTCCACTGCCTCCCGCAGTTTGGTCAAACTCATGTTGGTAGCTTCAAGAACACTATCCAGCTATCTCGTCCTCTGTCGTCCCCTTCTCCTTGTGCCCTCCATCTTTCCCAACATCAGGGTCTTTTCCAGGGAGTCTTCTCTCCTCATGAGGTGGCCAAAGTATCGGAGCCTCAGCTTCAGGATCTGTCCTTCCAATGAGCACTCAGGGCTGATTTCCTTCAGAATGGAGAGGTTTGATCTTCTTGCAGTCCATGGGACTCTCAAGAGTCTCCTCCAGCACCAGAATTCAAAAGCATCCATTCTTCGGCGATCAGCCTTCCTTATGGTCCAGGTCTCGCTGGGAGACTCGGGTTCAAATCCCAACTCAGCCATGAAGCTAACTGGGTGACCTTGGGTATCAGTCACTGCCTCTCAGCCGGGTCTACCACACAGGCTTGTTGGGATTAAAATGAGAACAGGGAGAACCATGTACCCCACTTTGAGCTCCTTATAATAATAATAATAATTTATTATTTATACCCCCCCAATCTGGCTGGGTTTCCCCAGCCACTCTGGGCAGCTCCCAACAGGATATTAAAAAGACGACTGTCAGGGGTACAGGGACAGAGGCACAGGGAAGGCAGGAAATGGAGAGCGATGGAGAGGAATCCCAGGAGAGCGAGGAAGAGGATAGCAATGACGCAAGGGATTCCATGAGTCTCTCCAGCGAATCAGAGGATTCCCAGAAAGGGGCGCCTGTGGTCAGGGCAAGGGGAGCCCCGGGGGGAAAGTGTCAGGAGCGGGGGGCCAGCATGGGACCCCAAAGCGGCAGCTGGGAATCAGGGCCAGCCTCCCCACCAGAGCGCAGCGAGGGAGGGGGAGGTTCCAGTGTGTCAGAGGGAGCAGCTCCGGTGACAGAGAAAGGGGAGGGATCAGAGCAAGCCGTTCTCCCGGAAGGGGAGGAAGGCAGTGAGGGGAGTAGCATAACTGTCAAAAGGAAGGTCAGAAGTTGGGCGCGCGTGCCAAGTTCAAATGAGGAGGCGCGCGGGAGAACAGGGAGCCCGGGGGAGGAGGGGCCAGGACCCAAAGCCCGCAGGAGGGGGCAGGAGCAGTCTGGAGACTCCGCTTCAGGAGAAAGCAGGAGGGGGGGAACCCCGGCGGGCAGAAAGACCCTGCGGAAAAGGAAAGAGAGAAAAAGGTGGAGCAGCGTTAGCTTATTAAACTGGTGTAGGGGAGGGACCGATTCAGAGGGGACTTCAAATGTCTAGGGGAAAGAGACGCGGGGCTGCACGCCTCGGTTGTGGAACCAATAATGAACTGCAATAAACATCCTTGTATATAAGAAGAGCTTGGCGTTGGTCTTTTGTGAGCTGAGACCTGAGGCAGCCCTGACAACGACAAAACATCAAACATTAAAAACTTCTCTAAAACGGGCTGCCTTCAGATGTCTTCTAAAAGTCAGGTAGTTGTTTATTTCCTTGACAGGGCGGGTGCCACCACTGAGAAGGCCCTCTGCCTGGCTTCCTGTAACCTCCCTTCTCGCAGGGAGGGCACCGCCAGGAGGCCCCTAGAGCTGGACCTCAGTGTCCGGGATGAACAATGGAGGTGGAAACGCTCCTTGAAGGAAGAGGTGGGGTATAAATGCAAGAAAGAAAGAAAGAGACAGCCAGAGAGTCTTGCAACCAGGTTTTTTGGTTTTTCTTTTTAATTAATAAAGTTTAATTTCAAGATCTGTAAAAAGAAACCGCTGGAACGAAACAAAAATCAAATTAACAAAACAAAACAAAACCCTAGCTTCGATCCTTGCTAAATATACATAACTCCTCATATATATAATTTCCATATATAATTATAGGCATTTTCTTGACTGTGGCAGAAGGCGAAGAGACAGCTTCTTCCCCCACCCAGACTATAATAGCCCCAGGCACCTTGGGAGTAACAAAGGAGGCAATGTAGGAGAGGGAGGGAGCAAAGGTATTGGCAATGCAGGGAGGCCTCTGACTGGAGGGGAACTACCTTGTCCATGAGGTGGCGGCGGCTGGTGAAGCAAATCCACTGAAGAGGGTGGATCCCCTTCTGAAGGGGTCAACCAGTGTTCCCCAAGCCGGAAGATGTTGGACTACAACTCCCATCATCCGTGACCGTTGGCGAAGCTGGCAGTGGACGATGGGAGTTGTAGTCCAACAACATAGGGGATTCCCAAACACTGGTACAGCCTATCCTACAACATGCAAATAGGGGGATCCTTAAAAAGCTGCAGGGAAAGGCCTAACAAATACAAGACTCTTTCTCTGCCCCCCTCCAACATGGAGAGATCCATTTTAACCTAGCCCCCAGGAAGGTCTCTGGTCAGAGGAAACAATTATCCAATCCTCAGCCCACCAATTCTCTCCCGCATTAAGAATCCTGTAGAGGGGGGAACCCCGAGGGACAAGGTGGTGCCGGTCGCTGGGGCCATTTCCATCTGCAGGGCCGGCCCTGCCGGTCCTCGTAGGGGCCAGTTTTTATTTGGAATACGATTGGCTGGGACCTGTCACCCGATTGCATAAAAGCTCCGAAAGAAGCGAATCGAGGCAGAACAATCTTCCCCGTTTCCCGGCTGGTCAGCCGCCAAGAGCCCGACTTCCCTTTGGAAGGGAAGGAGAGCGATTGGCTAACCGAGCCCAGCGTTGGTCAGCTGACCAGGCCGCCCAGCCAATAGGAAGAGAGCTCACCCGATTGGTCACATTTCAACCCGTTTAAAGGGAGTAAGTAACAAACCATAATTCCCACCCCAAAGCGCACAAACTGCAGTTTCAACCAATTTTTTTTTATAAAAGAAAGAAAGAGGAAATTAGTTGCAGTGCCCACTAATTGGCCAGATTGACAGGTTCGCTGATGGGCTGACCAACGAGAGGAGGGCTTTTGGATCCTGTTTCCTGCTGCTTCCCGGCGATCAAGCAACCGCCACTGCGGTGAGCTGGGGAGCTCTCGGAAACCGATCCCAGCTAACGAGAGAGACGGATCGTTTAAAAGCCCGGTTTTCCCGAGCTCGGGCTGATCTCCCAGCCAACTGGGAGGCCCGGCTTTTGAGCGGCGCCTGTCCTAGCCAATGGGGAAGCAGAGCTTTACGGCCAACGAGAGCGCAAGGAGGGGGGGCGCTCAGTCCATCTTGAGGTTAACGTAAATGTAGCGGATGAATTTGAGGGAGGCGAAGAAAGAGATGGTGCCCAGCATGAGGAAGAAGACGTAGCCAGTCAGGAGGGAGTAGCCGAAGAACTCCACCGTCTGCACCGCGCCCGACATGTTGGAGCGGCGGGAGTAGTAGAAGACCGAGTAGAGGAAGATGAAGAGGCCGGTGGAGCCCGCGCTGAGCACGGAGCGCCACCACCAGCGGTAGTCCTCACCCGAGAGCTGGAAGTAGGTGAGGGCGATGGAGATACAGGCGCCGACGCTGAGAAGGATGGCGAAGACGAAGAAGAGGATCCCGTAAAGGGTGTACTGCTCCCGGCCCCACACTGTGGCAAAGATGTAGTAGAGCTCCACAGAAATGGCGCTGCCAATGATAATAAATAATAATTTTAATAATAATAATAATTTATTATTTATACCCCGCTTCCCTGGGCTTCCCTAGCCACTCTGGGCGGCTTCCAAAAAAATATTAAAATACTGTAATACATCAAACATTAAAAGCTTCCCTAAACAGGGAATAAAGATAAATAATAATAATAATAATAATAATAATAATAATAATAATTTTTATTTATACCCCGCCCTCCCCAGCCAAGGCCGGGCTCAGAGCAGCTTACAAGCAATAATAAAAACAAGTTGAATGATTACAACTTAAAAACAAAATTAAAATACAGCATTAAAATACTGAAACATTAAAATATTAAAATGTAGCCTCATCGCAGGAGGAGAAGGAAAAGAAAAAAGAAAGAGAGGGAGGGAGGGAATCAAATGGGCTCCAAGCCAAAGGCCAGGTGGAACAACTCTGTCTTACAGGCCCTGCGGAAAGAAATCAGATCCTGTAGGGCCCTGGTCTCATGAGGCAGAGCGTTCTTTATTTATTAAAGATAAATAAAGATAATAATAGCGTATTTGTACATCACCCGTCTGAGTTGAACCCCTAATTCTGGACACAATGGAGATGTAAAAGATTTGGGTCATAATAATAATAATAATTTATTATTTATACCCCGCCCATCTGGCTGGGTATCCCCAGCCACTCTGGGCGGCTTCCAACAGAACACTAAAATACAATAACCTATTAAACATTCAAAGCTTCCCTAAACAGGGCTGCCTTCAGATGTCTTCTAAAAGTCTGGTAGTTGTTCTTCTCTTTGACATCTGGTGGGAGGGCGTTCCACAGGGCGGGTGCCACCACCGAGAAGGCCCTCTGCCTGGTTCCCTGTAACTTGGCCTCTCGCAGTGAGGGAACCGCCAGAAGGCCCTCGGAGCTGGACCTCAGTGTCCGGGCAGAACGAAGAAAAGATACAGGAGGATATTATTAGGAAGAGGACCCACAAAGGGGAGGATGGAAGTTCAGGAGATTCCTTAGAAACTTGTTTTTACATGACTGCAAAATTTTAATCTGAAAAATCAAATAATCACACTCGTACCTTGGATCCCAAACGCCCTGGAACTCGGGATGTTTTGGCTCCCGAATGCCGCAAACCTGGAAGCAATTGTCGCCGTTTGCAAACGTTCTTTTGGAACCTGAAGTCTAATGGGGCTTCCATGGCTTCTGATTGGCTGCAGGGGCTTCCTGCAGCCAATCAGAAGCCGTGATTTGGCTTTCAAATGTTTTGGAAGTTGAAAGGACTTCTGGAATGGATTCCGTCCGACTTCCAAGGTACGACTGTAAATTTAAAAGCCAAAGAAATAGAGTTGCACCAGCCACTCTGGGCGGCTTCCAAAGTTTAGCTCCGTGGGATCCCCACGAGCTCCAATGTTATAAGAAAGCGTTCTCTAAGCGCTCTCTCTTTTGCAAACCTTTATCAGGTCACCTCCTACTTGACTTTTCACTTTTACTCATTTATTTATCCGCAGGAAAAGAGCAAACCAATCAAAACGAAAACAAAAAAATAAAGAGAGGGAGAAAAAAGGGGGAAAGTATACAGTGGTACCTCAGGTTAAGTCCTTAATTCGTTCCGGAGGTCCGTTCTTAACCTGAAACTGTTCTTAACCTAAAGCACCACTTTAGCTAATGGGGCCTCCCGCTACTGCTGTGCCGCCGCAGCACGATTTCTGTTCTCATCCTGAAGCAAAGTTCTTAACCCGAGGTACTATTTCTGGCTTAGCGGAGTATGTAACCTGAAGCGTATGTAACCCGAGGTACCACTGTAAAGTCCTCCTTCCCAGGTAGATCCTAACTTGTCCCACACAGAAGAAAGGTGAACTTTCCCAGCTCTCACCTGGGAGTATCCCTTTCTTCTCCCAACCTGGGAGATCTTCCCTTCCCTGCTTCTCACGCAGGGTCCTTCAACAACGAAGCATCACCTTCACCGGCATGTTAGCTGCTCCTTAACCCCGAGTCGGAGGACCGCACTCTGCATAACCCCCCCACATCCTTATTTCAGACATTGTGATATATCGGCATATGGCCGTATTTAGCTGGTGATGTATCACAGTGTTGAAAACCAGACATCGCCCTGCCCTACCGCACGCAATAATAAAAGACGCAAGGAAAAGAAGCAAAAGAAAAAAGAACGATAGAGAAAAGAAGAGAGGAAAAAGGAAACAGAAACAAAGAAAGCAAAAGCAGTATAATTTTAGGATATTGTATAATGATTTAATGTATAACGATTTAATACAGTGGTACCTCGGGTTAAGAACTTAATTCGTTCCGGAGGTCCGTTCTTAACCTGAAACTGTTCTTAACCTGAGGTACCACTTTAGCTAATGGGGCCTCCTGCTGCAGCCGCTGTGCGATTTCTGTTCTCATCCTGAAGCAAAGTTCTTAACCTGAGGTACTATTTCTGGGTTAGTCTGTAACCTGAAGCGTCTGTAACCCGAGGTACTACTGTATTTCTTTTCTCTGTTATGTGTTATTTCTCTTTTTTACTAAATTGTATAGTGGAAAATTAAAATAATAAAATAAAATAAAATAAAATAAAATAAAATAAAATAAAATAAAATAAAAGTGGGCAGCTCAGAGCCCAGGAGGGATAGAAAAGGACGGAGGCGGCCGGAGACCCAGGCTCTGAGCCGACGCTCACCTGAAGGGGAGGAAGCCCCCAATCGTCATATGAACCAGCGTGGACTTGTACCAAGGCTGGGGCGGGATTTCCCGGGCGATGTTCTTGGTACGACAGGGGGCGTCAAAGGGCCCCGCCCGGTTCTTGCCGAAGATGCCGCCGATGACGGTGAGAGGGAAACCCACCAGCAGCCAGACGGTCAGCAGCAGCAGGATGGTGGTAGCTGGCAGCGCCTGCGTTGACCCGTTGGCCCAGTGCACCGAGTTGACGACACTCCACGTCAGGAAGAAGGGAGCTGGGAGAGAGAAGCACACGCAGCAGCGTCAGCAACAAATCGCGGGCTGTATCCGTCTCAGGCAAATTGGACCAGCTGCCCTCCCTCCACCCCCCACGCTCCTTTGTGGGAATCTTGTTAGTACAGTGGACGCAGGTGGCGCTGTGGGTTAAACATGCCGATCAGAAGGTCGGCGGTTCGAATCCCCGCGACGGGGTGAGCTCCCGTTGCTCGGTCCCTGCTCCTGCCAACCTAGCAGTTTGAAAGCACCTCGAAGTGCAAGTAGATAAATAGGTACCACTCTGGTGGGAAGGTAAACGGCGTTTCCATGCGCTGCTCTGGTTTGCCAGAAGTGGCTTAGTCCTGCTGGCCACATGACCCGGAAGCTGTACGCCGGCTCCCTTGGCCGATAAAGCGAGATGAGCGACGCAACCCCAGAGTCAGCCATGACTGGACCTAATGGTCAGGGGTCCCTTTACCTTTACCTCGGGTTAAGAACTTAATTTGTTCCGGAGGTCCGTTCTTAACCTGAAACTGTTCTTAACCTGAAGCACCACTTTAGCTAATGGGGCCTCCCGCTGCTGCCGCACCACTGCTGCACAATTTCTGTTCTCATCCTGAAGCAAAGTTCTTAACCCGAGGTACTATTTCTGGGTTAGCAGAGTCTGTAACCTGAAGCGCATGTAACCCGAGGTACCACCGTATTGTAATGTCTCATTCTCACATTGCATAATGTTGCAGGTTTCCTTTAATTACTTAATTACCCTCTCTGCTCTGCTCCTCTGTTGAAGAAGAAGGATGTGAGAGTTGCCCTATTGTTTGGTTGTTTGCTTTATAAATAAAACCTTTGATGTTACCATTCCAACCACAGTTGCTGCTGCTGCATTCTGCTGTAAAGGACTGAGTTTACTAGCTGAAACGGGGCGTTTAATGCTCACAGATCTAACACAGCCCCTGAGAAATCTGCTCTCGTTTTACAAAGAGCAGCATGTTCCTAGTCCTCATGAAGTGCAAACGAATTGGAACATGTGGCAACAAGATTATCCAGCAGAGGAACAGAACTGAGTTCACAGGCCTCCCACCCACAAAACTCCACATCAGGTTACCCTCCCAGAAACTTTCTTCCTTGCAGCAATGTAATGGGAGGGGAGATTTTGTTGCTGCACAACTGGGAATCAGAAATCCTTGCTGATCTGCTTAAAACCACCAGAGATCCATCAACAGGTAGTGATATACCTTCTGCTCACTCCTGCCCTAGATCACCCCCCTCAAAAGATTCCATCAACCATGTCTCCGGAAAATTTTACACATCATCTGGGAAGACAGGCGAACTAATGCCAGTGTACTGGCAGAAGCAAAGATCGCCAGTGTCAAAGCAGTGATTCTTCAACATCAACTTTGTTGGACTGGTCATGTTGTGTGGATGCCTGATGATCGTCTTCCACAGCAACTACTCTATTTCCAACGTAAAAATGGAAAGCGTAATGCTGTGGTCAACAAAAGAGGTTTAAGACTCTCTCAAGGCAAATCTTTAAAAAGGTAGTATAAACACCGACAACTGGGAAACACTGGCCTGTGAGCGCTCCAGTTGGAGAACAGCCTTTATCAAAGGTGTCATGGGCTTTGAAGACACTCAAACTCAGGACGCAAGGGAGAAACGCGCTAAGAGGAAGGAACACTTGGCAAATCCACACCGCAATCAACTCCAACCTGGAAAACTGTGTCCCCACTGTGGAAGGATGTGTGGATCCAGAACTGGCCTCCACAGTCACTTACGGACTCACTGTTAAGACCGTGTTTATGGAAGACAATCTTACTTAGCTACGAGTGATCGCCAGAGAAAAAAGAAAGAAGAAGACAGGAGTGGGGAACATAGAGGAGACTCGTGAAGACTGCCACTAGCAGGGACTAGCAAGACCCAAATGTACAGAAGGAAGATCTACAGAGGGACCAGACTGTCCCAATCCTCTGGGCAAAGCCCTACACGGCCTAGGACCCTCATACCTACGGGACCGCCTCTCCTGGTATGTCCCACGGAGGAACTTGGAGGTCCCGGGCCACAGAGAGGTTAGCCAGGGCTTTTTCGGCTGTGGCTCTGATCTGGTGGAACGCTCTGATCTGGTGGAACGCTCTGCCACAAGAAACTAGGGCCCTGTGGGACTTGA
Source organism: Podarcis vaucheri (assembly GCF_965113315.1). NCBI lineage: Eukaryota > Metazoa > Chordata > Lepidosauria > Squamata > Lacertidae > Podarcis > Podarcis vaucheri. The sequence goes on along the minus strand of NC_138751.1, from coordinate 6,453,107 downwards.
CATCTTTCCTGCAAGACAGAGATGTTCCACCAGGCCTTTGGCCAAGGCACAGTCTGACTCCCTCCTTTGGCAATCTTCACAGAACTCCAGCCCAATAGTTGCCATCAATTTGATTTGAATTAATTTTATAGTTAAAAGATTTTAGAATGTTGTATTTTATTGTTGTTAGCCGCCCTGAGCCCGGCTTCGGCTGGGGAGGGCGAGATAGAAATAAAAATTTATTATTATTATTAAAGGAGAGGCAGCCGAAGAGCTCTCTCTCCTCCAAGGACAGGTTCCTCTTGCTCCCAATGTTTGCCCTGACGCACAAGAACTGAAAACGCGCCGGGCCTCACCGGAGAAAAGGCTGGTGGTGAGCAGGATGTTCCAGACCCAACGCTCGCCTCCAATCTGGCGGTAGAAGTTGCTGGAGACATAGCCGGAAATGCAGCAGGTGAGAGCATAGAGCAGGATAGCGGCCGAGTTGATGGCACCGTGCCGGTGGACGTTGAACATGCCCAAGAGAGCCATGACGATGATCCCCGTGCCCAGGGCTAGGAACTGGCTGCCCACCCCCAGCACGGCGCAGAGAAGGCTGCGGCAGGGCGGGAAGCGGAAGACGTCCGTGTGGATGATCTTCCAGCCGTTGTCGCCCTGGTCGAAGTCGTCGCCCGAGGACGAGGTGGAGGCCTCCTCGTCCAGGTTGTAGCGCGCCAGGTCGTTCTTCAGCACCCTCATGAGGATGACGACGACAAAGCCCACCAGCAGGAAGACCAGGACCATGGAGTTGATGATGGAGAGCCAGTGGATCTCCAAGGTGCGGGGGAAGAAGCCGTCGTCGCCGCTGCGGCTGCCCCGCCGGTCGCCCCGCCGCTCCAGCACCGTCTCGGACCAGCGGACGCTGTAGGTGTGGGCCACGGGGAGGACGCTGCGGACGTCGTCCAGGCTGGTGGGCTTGACGTTGCGGACGCTGACGTTGGCGTAGATGATGCGGTCGCCGTTCCACTCCAGGTGGAAGTCCAGGTGGGTCCAGAGGCCGATCTTGTGGGTGTGGGGCAGGAAGCCGCTTTCCTCCATGTACCCCACAAAGCCCCGGAGAGGCAGGTCGTCCACCACAAACTCAAAGTAGTACAACTCTTCAATGGCTTGCCGGAGACGCTCCACCTGATGGGGAGGAAGGAAACCGTCAGGACAGAAGGGAAAGAAAGATTTATAATGAACTGAAAAAGATGTTGAAATATACATTTGTTAAGAAACCGGAGGCTTTTCTTTTAGGAATTGTAGGAAATGAAATATGTAAAAAAGATTGTAAACTTTTCCAATACGCAGTAACAGCAGCGAGAATACTCATGGCCCAAAAATGGAAACAGGAAGAATTACCGACGGTTGAAGAATGGAGATTGAAATTGACGGACTTTGCAGAACTGGATAAACTAACGGGGAAGATTCGATATTTGCGAGACCAGAAGTTCACTGAGGACTGGGGGAAATTTACAGATTATCTGAAAAGTATATGTGATGAACAGACAACGCTTGTAGGTTTTCAAGACGTTCTGTGAAAATATGAGGAATATTGTAAAAAAGGGAATAAGATTGGGGAGGTTATATTTCAAAGGCAATATTAAAATTAGAAAATGTGTGAATAAATAAACAAAACAGAAGATTGGCAGAGAAACTGGGGGAAGTAAAAAAAAGAAGAAGATTATGTGATAAATTGTGATATCGGTTATATAAATTTGTATTTGAAAATGAATAAAAAGTATTAAAAAAAAGAAGGGAAAGAAACCAACACACCCCAAACGGTGCTTGAGTTGTAGAACTGTAGAAATGGAAGGGACCCCAAAGGTCATCCAACCCCCTGCAATGCAGAAATCGTTCGCCCAACGCGGAACTTGAACCCACAACGCTGAGGTTAAAAGAGACTCATGCTCTACTGACTGAGCTTGGTCTTACCGATTGCTTTTTTCCCCGAGATTTCAAAAGCCCGAGGAAGAGATGCAAGGAAACTGATCCAGGATGCATGGGATTCAGTATTTGCCTCTAATCTGAGAGTGCGCAAATAAACTGTTTTATTTTTATTCCACTTATTGATTTTATATACCGCCCTACGCCCGGGGGTCTCAGGGTGGTTCACAGAATAAAATCAAGATATAAAACCACAAAGTACCTAATAAAAATAAAACAGCAACCCAATAACCCCCCCCCCAAAAAAAAACACATTTTAAAAGGGCATAGGATGTCAATCAGATCAACCAAAGGCCTGGTTAAAAAGGAACGTTTTTGCCTGGCACCTCAAGGTGTATAATGAAGGCGCCAGGCGAACTTCCCTGGGGAGAGCATTCCACAAATGGGGAGCCACTGCAGAGAAGGCCCCGTTTTCGTGTTGCCACCCTCCAAACCTCTCGAGGAGGAGGCGGCACACGAAGGAGGGCCTCAGATGATGATCTCAGGGTCTGGGTAGGTTCATATGGAAAGAGGCATTCCATATGAGGTATTGTGGTCCTGAGCCGTTTAAGGCTTCATAGATCAAAACCAGCACTTTGAATTGGGCCTGGAAACTAATTGGTAGCCAGTGCAGTGGGACAAGGATCAGTATAATATGCTCAAACTGTCTTGCTCCGATGAGCAACCTGGCCACTGAATTCTGCACCAGCTGAAGTTTCCGAACCTATGGAATTTGCTGCCCACGAGGTGTAGCGACAGCAACCAACTTTGACAGCTTTAAATGAGGATTAGACAAATTTGTGAAGGAGAAGGCTACCAACGTCTACTATCTCCACCGTCAGAAGGAGGGTGCCCCTGAATTTAGAGTGCTGTTGTGGGGGCTTCCCATAGGCATCTTGTTTGCAAGGCTAAAATCAGGATGCTAGCTGGTCAGGTCTGATGTTCTAACCCAACAAAGTCCAGGTTAGATTCAGAGCCAGGAATATGACACACACACACAAAATCCCGAGAAAGGAACAGGGGCAAGAGAAATTGATGAACTATGCAGAATTGGCTAAATTGACATACAAACTGCGAAATAAGGACAACTGTGACTTTAAAGAAGAATGGGAACTTTTAACAAAAAGACAACAAAATGAATTGGACTCCTTGGCAGGTTTTGAATAAGCATACACAAATTTAGCGTTTAGTAACATGGTAGATAGATAATATAAGGATTGAAATAATTTTATAATATGCAGAGGGCGACATGTGCTGAGAAATCAGAGAGAGGAGCTGAGGGAAGTCTTGGAAGGAGGGGGGTTTGATGGGGAATGGGAAACAAGGAGGGGGGAATAATGAACATGTTATGTTTTGATATGCTATGTGGAAATGGTTAATTAAAAAAATTATTAAAGAAAAAAAGGAATAAGACACACCCACCCACCCCAATATCCTGGAGCCCAAGCTGACCAGAAGAGGAATATGTGTTGAGATACCAGACTCTGAAAACGATAACAGGAGTAAAGGTAAAGGGACCCCTGACCATTAGGTCCAGTCGTGACCGACTCTGGGGTTGAGGCGCTCATCTCGCTTTATTGGCCGAGGGAGCTGGCGTACAGCTTCCGGGTCATGTGGCCAGCATGACTAAGCCACTTCTGGCGAACCAGAGCAGCGCACGGAAACGCCGTTTACCTTCCCGCCAGAGGGGTACCTATTTATCTACTTGCACTTTGACGTGCTTTCGAACTGCTAGGTTGACAGGAGCAGGGACCAAGCAAAAGGGAGCTCACCCCGTCGCAGGGATTCGAACCGCCGACCTTCTGATCAGCAAGCCCTAGGCTCTGTGGTTTAACCCACAGCGCCTACCGCGTCCCTAAAGGTAAAGGTAAAGGGAGCCCTGACCATTAGGTCCAGTCGTGGCCGACTCTGGGGTTGCGGCCCTCATCTCGCTTTATAACAGGATAAAAGGAATCAGCTGTCAAACCTTAAAGTCAAATTAGGGATGTCCCGCAGAACCAGGAACCCAGACGGTAAACACCAGCTCCATGAAACAGACCTTGGAATCCAATCCAAGATTTTCTGGCCGGGCTTACCTGCTCAGGTGTGAGCTTCATTTCACACAGGACCTTCTTGTCAACGTTCTCCCGGAAGCGGATCTCGTACATCGACTCGGCCATGCGGTCTCCATCCAGCACCTCCCCCAAGGTAAGGCTTTTGTGGCGGATATTCTCCGGGGAGCACACGGGGAGCTGGTAATAATGGTAGGTCTCCTGGGGGTTGTGGTAAGGCCCCACTTTGTTGACGTAAAGCATCACTGGGTCCCCCCGCTGGTAGTGGGTCTCTGAAGAGGCTGTGGATAAGAGGGAAAGGAGGAAGAAAAGGAGGAGGACAAGAAACGGGGGGCGGGCCATCATGGGGTGGTAACAGGAGAAAGGGGGTGGGAACTGGGCGGGGCTTTGAGAGGAAGAACAGAAAAGCATTATTCAGCGAGGCACAATTTCTCTGGAATCACATTATAGTTTTGGGGACACTATCTTGGCCAATGCCAGCTTAAGGTCTTGGTCTTGGGTCACATTCACCCCACACATTTTGAAATCACTATACAGTGGTGCCCCGCAAGACGAATGCCTCGCAAGACGAAAAACTCGCTAGACGAAAGAGTTTTCCGTTTTGGAGGTGCTTCGCAAAACGAATTTCCTATGGGCTTGCTTCGCAAGACGACAATGTCTTGTGAGTTCCTGCTGGTTTTTTTCCCCTCCCCCCCTTTTTCTAAGCCGGTAAGCCGCTTATCAGCTGATCCGATCAGCAGATAAGCCGCTAAAAGCCACTAATAGCGCTAATCCGTCAATGGGCTTGCTTCGCAAGACGAGAAAACCGCTAGACGAAGAGAATCACAGAACGGATTCTTTTCGTCTTGCGAGGCACGACTGTATTACAACTGCAAAAAGCTGCGGCTTCCCTCAAAGAATTTTGGGAGCTGTATTTTGGTACCGGTGCCAAGTCGTGAGGAAGCCCGTTCCTCACTGAGTTACGGTTGTCAGAATTCCCTGAGGAGACGGATTGATTGTGAGAGGAATAGGGTTCTCCTAACGCCCCCAGAAATCAACCGTTTTGAGGGCACCATTCTGTTGACGTCAAAGCACCTGAGAAACACCTCGTCGATCCCTATGGTTCATTGCTGGGTCTTCCCTTCTCCCAAACTCCAACAAACAACAACCCCATAAACGTATAAGCATGGGCCACCTTTCCAAATCATGACAACCTAGGCGTTTTTTGTGCCCTCATAGTACCACCACCTGCGGCTTTGGGGAAGAGGGAGGACAAAGGCGCTGCCAGGCAACAGCCTTCAGGAAACCGCATGTTGAAAGATTCAGGACAGATAAACAGACAGTCTTCCTTCACACAGTGCATAGTCAAACTATTGGACTCGCTCCCCCAGGAAGCAGCGATGGCCCCCACATGCAGGGCTCTAAGAGAGGATTAGGCAATTCCGTGGAGGAGAGGGCTATTGATGCTACTAGCCAGAATGGATGCTTTTGAATTCTGGTGCTGGAGGAGACTCTTGAGAGTCCCATGGACTGCAAGAAGATCAAACCTCTCCATTCTGAAGGAAATCAGCCCTGAGTGCTCACTGGAAGGACAGATCCTGAAGCTGAGGCTCCAAGACTTTGGCCACCCCATGAGAAGAGAAGACTCCCTGGAAAAGACCCTGATGTTGGGAAAGATGGAGGGCGCAAGGAGAAGGGGACGACAGAGGACGAGATGGTGGGACAGTGTTCTTGAAGCTACCAGCATGAGTTTGACCAAACTGCGGGAGGCAATGGAAGACAGGAGTGCCTGGCGTGCTCTAGTCCAGGGGGTCACGAAGAGTCGGACACAACTAAACAAAAACAAGAAGCCAGGATGGCTCTGCTCTGCCTCCACAGTTGGAGACAGCAACACTTCCAAACACCAGTTGTGCTGGAAACCACGGAGGCATCTCTCCCCTGCTCTGATCCTGCTCCCTGCTTTCCCCAAAGGGAACAGGATGCTGGGATCAGGATGCTGGGCCTTCGGCTTGATTCACCAGGTGACTCTTAATGCTCCTTATCAAACGATGGTTTGGAGATGCAGTTTTTGGGGGGTGAGAGGGAGTGAGGGGGGTGAGAGGGAGAGGCTCCAGCCGCAAGTATTCATTTGTGCATTCATCCACACACAAGCGCCATATCGGGTCACGCCAATAATAATAATAATAATAATAATAATAATAATAATAATAATAATAATAATAATTTATTATTTATACCCCACCCATCTGGCTAGGCTTCCCCAGCCACTCTGGGCGGCTTCCAAAAGAACATTAAAATACTATAATACATCAAACATTAAAAGCTTCCCGAAACAGGGCTGCCTTCAGATGTCTTCTAAAAGCCTGGTAGTTGTTGTTCTCTTTGACATCTGGTGGGAGGGTGTTCCACAGGGAAGGCGCCACTACAGAGAAGGCCCTCTGCCTGGTTCCCTTCCTTAAGCAGCCATCCCCTTAGGTCCACGGTTTGGAGGATGCCCACTCTGAATGCCACACTGCGGGGTTGGGGGGGCTGTACTCCATGGTCATAGAACCACAGAATTGCTGAGTGGGAAGGGACCCTGGGGGGTCATCTAGTCCAACCCCGTGATGCAGGAATCTTTCTGCCCAGCGTGGGACTCGAACCCTTGACCCTCAAGTTAAGAGTCTCACGCAACGACGGCAGCAAGAATATTATCGACACGAAAATGGAAGCAAGAAGAATTACCGACGAAAGAAGATCAGAGGATGAAATTGATGGACTCTGCAGAATTAGACAAACTAACAGGAAGGATTCGAAACCGGTGGGACCGGAGATTCGCAGAAGACTGGTGTAAATTTACGGACTATTTGAAAAGCAACTGTGATGATCAGACGATGTTTGTAGGGGTTGCAAGAAGTTTTGTGAGGTGAATGATTTGAATGATTGCATAAACGGATAAAGAGGAGGATGTTAGTTAAGATAACTAATTGAAGAAATGATAAAAATGGGGGATCATCAGAGGTGCCGATGGAAGTCCAAAAAGACTGTATAAGATGTGAAGTTTTGTGGTATGTAGGGCAATTTATATGTTTAAAGATTAATACAAATTATTATTATATATATAAAAGAGAGTCTCATGCTCTGCCGGCTGAGCTATGTTAGTCTATCTTATGGGGGAGGGGTTCTTTTGCAGGTGCAGCAATGGCACCCTAGGAAGACCCTCCTGCGCCCACCCTGGAAGCCTAAGCTGGGTGCTTCGGGGCCTCCCACCACCCTAAGCAGAGGAGCTGCCCCTCGGCCCCCCCCCCAAATGCCCCCCCAGCCTCTGCAGCACAGACTCCCCTCCTCACCTGACCTCACCTCTCTCTCTCTCTGGGGCTGCCCTTGGCGCTGCCTGAGGGTCTTGCACCTCCTTCTGCCCGGGGGCGGGCGGGGGGAGAGGAAGCGGGGGGTCTCCAGGCGCAGAGGGTGAAGGGGAGCGCGCCTCTCAGCCCCAGGGGCTTCCCATGCCCGCGCCTGGCCCCACTGCTCCCTTCAGCCCGGCTCCCAGCCCGCTCTCTTCCCAACGCCGCTCTCCCCCGGCTCTCTGCCAACGAGGAGGCGCGGCGGCTAAGGGCTGTGGCGGATCATTCGAGGGGCCGGAGGCTCGCGGCGCCTCGGGGTCCTTCAGGCGATCTCCGAGGGCAGGCCCGGCCACGTCCGTCGGCTGCTTCCGCCCTCAGCAGAGAGCGCGGGGGGCCTGGCTGCCCGCACGGTGACGTAATTCCGAGTTTGAGGGACGCGGCGGCGGGGAGCGTAGACTCCATAGAGACGGGGAGAAAACATATATACACACACACACACACACACACACACACACACACACACACACACACACAAACAAACAAACACACACACACACACACACACACACACACACACACACACACACACCCCCGCTCGTGCGCATGCGCGCAGGAGGTTCTTCCGCTCTTGCCCCGCCCACCTGTTAAAGGGGCAGGCGCGAGCTGGAGATCGGCGGAGGGAAATTAAAGCCGGGAAAGGCTCCATTTCCCAGAAGGCAAAACTGAGGCAGGAAATAAAGACGGCGGGGGTGGGATGCCGGCTCTCCTTAGTTCCCCCCAAGTGGAGTGCAAAGCGCTGAAAAAGGGCGGGGTGACTCTGATCATGCTAAGAGTGCATTTTCATTGCGTGGCTGGATGTTTGCCGACTTTGCAGCAGGCAGAAATCCAACAGGGGGAGCTATTTCCGCCACCGCCACTAGGGAAAAAAAGAGCATGGCAATAATTTCAGGGCTACCCTTATAGCCTTAGCAGCAGAGGCACCTCACAGCATTTCTGCCCAGGGCTGTTCTTGTTTCCAAAGCTTTGCAGGCCTGTGCGTTCAGGAGAAAGTGAGAATTCAAGTATTATTACCTAAAAAGAGAGAGAGAGAATTATTAAGACTTCACGCTGCAGTAAGGAACCGGGACACTTTTGACACCTAGGTGTATATTTCTGGATCCACCTTATTTTTGTAATTGCAAGGTGTTGGGAACCGGTTTAGGTGCAGCAATTAAAAGCAAAACAAAATGCTAGCCCGTTTGCAAAGCTAAGCAAGGTCCGGTATGGTTTCAAATAGGATGGGGGGCACGTCTTGAGGGTGTCGGAATAGAGGACCCTCAGGATTCTTTCCAACTCTGCAATTCCCTCATTCTATTGTATTTTAATGTTGCAAATCACCCTGGGAACCTAAGGTGAAAGGTGAATAATTAACATAATACAATATAACAGTATCATTTTATAGCTTGCAGCCTATGGACACTCAGCGACTGAAAAGGAAATGCCTATAAATCTCATTGACAAGCGATGGAGACACAGGCCCCAGGAGGAACACTCTGTGAACATTTAGTTTACTTTGAGGTCAGGCTGCGTGAGGTTGGTTTGCAAATCCCACAGACCTGTCGCTCTTCTCTTTCCAAAATCAAGCTTCAAAAATACATGTCCATACAAGCTGAATGGAGCCCATCAGCTCTGATGATAAAGATTATGGTATCGTATCACATAGCATCCCTGAAAACACTGTGTGTTTTCCATTTGCTGGAGCTATGGGGAAACTAGGCAGCGGAGTCTGAGATCCCATCTGCGCTGCACATTATTATAGAACAAATTGGGGTTATTCTTTTGCAACCCAACTCTGCATCGAGAGCTTTCAGTGACCCCTAAGTCCGTAAACTGGTCAAGGGGGAAATGTGTGGAGGTAGAAACCAGTAGAAGGAAAGCAAGGGAGATCTTTATTTGTCTGTTGCATCACAGCCCCCCTTCCCCCCTTGCAAGGACCCAGAACAAAGGTGTGCAACAGCTTTTAAAGACTAGAAATTGCCCAACCCCTTAGCCAAAGACCACCCAAAAGCATCATGCAAGCCTCACAGAAAGAGGCGGTTTGCAACAGAAATCCGAGTGCATGACTTGTCTCTTGTCTGTCAAGATACCTGAGTAAAAGGAATGGGGTGTGTGTCGTAAGTACCTGACATACCACAAAATGGACAGAGGGCTGCATTGAATTTGGTGACCCATGACCTTATGCGGACCTTGGTTCAAGGAGCTGCGTCCGAATATCTGCCCTTTAATCCTGGCTAACCCCCATGTATATGTCCTCAACTCCTTTCCTGAGCCCAATTTGGAAGTTCCATTCAACGCATGTTTGCGGCTGAAGGCCCTGCAGTGCTGCGAGATTATTTTTCGGCAACTGCGTTTTTGTCCGAGGTGAGGGCCTGGGATCCTGACGCAGCCCGTGGGTGGGGCAGCGCCTGCACCCTTTGTCTCGAGACAAACCCCCATTGCCAGCCAAGGAACCGGAACCCCTCCGACCAATGGGCGCAAGCGGAATGTTGGGACGTGGCTATGACATCATCGGAATCCCCAGGGGGAATCCAGGTTGGTGGAGGGCGGGGGGTCAAGGTGTTGTTGTCGGGGGGCCCGGAAGGCTGGATCTTCTCACCTCCTTTCAAGCTATCGCAAAGAAGGGTGCCAACTTGGATTCGCCCATCCCGGACACAAGTAGGGTGAGATCCGCTGGATCTCACCATCGCTAAGGCAGAAAAACGCGCCACCCAGTTCCCTTTCAGCTGGGCTGTGCGGTGGGAGAAATTGACCAGCCAGCCTTCCCACACCAGGTTGAGTCTATTGCCTTCCCATTAGACACTGCCGACCTAACAATTATTTGCAGTATTGAGCACCTTCCCCGTAGACCTTGAGCTGAAACGAGAAGCCACTGGCTGGTTGAAGGAGGTTTGAGGCAGCACCCAAGACTTCAGTCATGGTTGAACATTCAGCCTCCACGCCCTACGTCTCTGTGATGGACCAGTATGGTTACCAGGTGGGCAAAGTGATCGGCCACGGTTCCTACGGGACCGTCTACGAGGCTTATTTCGCCAAGCAGAAGACGATGGTGGCCATCAAAATCATCTCCAAGAAGAAGGCCTCGGAGGATTACCTCACCAAATTCCTACCGAGGGAGATACAGGTTGTTATTCTCATGGTGCTGCGTGGATACCCCTTCCAGCCCTGAGCTTTTCCACAGGGCACTTCGCTGTGGGCTCGGGAATGTGTGTTTTGAGCATCCTCGTGACGTCACCCCCATCCAAATGCTGCTCTGAATTTCTTGCTCCCGTTTAATCCAGATTTGCTGTGTCCCTTGGGAAATCTAAGAGATTTGTAGGTTTGTTGTTGTCGTTTAGTCGTTTAGTCATGTCCGACTCTTCGTGACCCCCTGGACCAGAGCATGCCAGGTACTCCTGTCTTCCACTGCCTCCCGCAGTTTAGTCAAACTCATGCTGGTAGCTTCGAGAACACTGTCCCACCATCTCGTCCTCTGTCGTCCCCTTCTCCTTGTGCCCTCCATCTTTCCCAATATCAGGGTCTTTTCCAGGGAGTCTTCTCTTCTCATGAGGTAGCCAAAGTCTTGGAGCCTCAGCTTCAGGATCTGTCCTTCCAGTGAGCACTCAGGGCTGATTTCCTTCAGAATGGAGAGGTTTGATCTTCTTGCAGTCCATGGGACTCTCAAGAGTCTCCTCCAGCACCAGAATTCAAAAGCATCCATTCTTCGGTGATCAGCCTTCTTTATGGTCCAGCTCTCACTTCCATTCATCACTACATGGGAAACCAGAGCTTAAACTATACGGACCTTTGTCGGCAAGGTGACGTCTCTGCTTTTTAAGATGCTGTCTAGGTTTGTCATTGCTTTTCTCCCAAGAAGCAAGCGTCTTTTAATTTCATGACTGCTGTCACCATCTGCAGTGATCATGGAGCCCAAGAAAGTAAAATCTCTCACTGCCTCCATTTCTTCCCCTTCTATTTACCAGGAGGTGATGGGCCCAGTGGCCATGATCTTTGTTTTTTTGATGTTGAGCTTCAAACCATATTTTGCATTCTTCTCTTCCACCCTCATTAAAAGGTTATTTAATTCCTCCTCACAAAGAGATTTGTGGGAGGAACAGCAAAATGGCAAATCCAGATTAAACGGGGTGGGCAATATGGGATGGCGTTTTGATGAGGACGTTGTGAAAAATTTGCGCAAGCAGCACCGAGTTATAAATAAACTGCAGGCGGGGAAGACAACCTACTTTTATGGCGACATCTTAGAATGGTTCCCAAACTTCCTTCCTTATGGACCACTTGAAAATTGAGGAGGGTCTTTCTCACAGACCACATGATTGTTTTCCTACTTCTTGCAGCAGTTGTAATGAGCTGTGTGCTAGATGCAGTACGATTTTTATTGTTATTATTTTATTTCTTATGCATTTCCTGTTCTGCTGTACAGTGGTACCTCGGGTTACATACGCTTCAGGTTACATACGCTTCAGGTTACAGACTCTGCTAACCCAGAAATAGTGCTTCAGGTTAAGAACTTTGCTTCAGGATGAGAACAGAAATCGCGCTCCTGCGGCGTGGCAGCAGCAGGAGGCCCCATTAGCTAAAGTGGTGCTTCAGGTTAAGAACAGTTTCAGATTAAGTACGGACCTCCAGAACAAATTAACTACTTAACCTGAGGTACCACTGTATAACCTTTTCAGCCCCCATAGAATTCAAATTGCAACACGAAACAGAGAGATTTAAAAATGCAGCTAAAAATCCATATGAATATTTTCTGCGGGGGCTGTGCCGTCTCCCATCTTCAGCTGCGAAGGCCGCAGATGAGCCACAGAGCACCTAAAGTCCTAAACAAAGTTTGTGGACAACTGGAAGAAGGGCAGAGTTGTGGGCTGCAATTTTGAGGACACATCAGAGGAGTCAAGAGATGGCAATCTTTTCTCAGTGCTAAATTTCTGTTATCAAGAGAACAGAATAAACCCCAAATTCTTACTAGCACGAGCCACAAGAGATTTGAAATCAGAAACCCTTCCCAGCTGCCCCTGGCTTCAGTGTAATGTTGACTTTGGGCTTTATGGCTTTGCATGTGTTAATTGCCTTTCCCCTTTTGAAGAGCAAACATTGCTTATTGACAGATTCTGGGTGCCTTCAATCCTAGAGGTCGATAAAAGGCTCCGGCTGGATAGTTTTCCATTTGCTGGAGCTATGGGGAAACTGGGCAGCGGAGTCTGAGATCCCGTCTGCGCTGCACATTGTTATAGAACAAACTCGGGTTATTCTTTTGCAACCCAGCTCTGCATCGAGAGATTTCAGTGCCCCTAAGTCTGTTTTCGGTCAAGGGGGAAATGTGTGGAGCTAGGAAGCAGTAGAAGGAAAGCAAGGGAGATCTTTGTTTGTCTGTTGCCTCACAGCCCCTCTTCCCCCCTTGCAAGGACCCAGAACAAAGTTGTATAACAGCTTTTACTAGAAATTGCCCAACCCCTTAGCCAAAGACCACCCAAAAGCATCATGCAAGCCTCACAGAAAAAGGCGGTTTGCAACAGAAATCCGAGTGCATGACTTGTCTCCTGTCTGTCAAGATACCTGATAATGTTTTACTGACGTTCTTTTAAATGACAAACACCCAAGTTTCTGAAACCATTGTCACAGACCTCCCCTATTTGTGCACAAAATGTGCTCTTTTCACTGGATTTGTAAGTGAAAAGAACTTACTGGGAGAGGTTTTTCCAAGATGTTTCCTTCTGCAGAGAAATATTTAGGGTTATTAAGAGTCAAGATGGTTTGTGGAGTGCTCTCCTGTACTATTTCAGACATGTGGATTACAGTGGTACCTTGTGGTACGCTTCAGGTTACAGACTCCGCTAACCCAGAAATAGTACCTCGGGTTAAGAACTTTGCTTCAAGATGAGAACAGAAATCGTGCTCCAGCGGCACGGCAGCAGCAGGAGGCCCCATTAGCTAAAGTGGTGCTTCAGGTTAAGAACAGTTTCAGGTTAGGAACGGACCTCTGGAGCGAATTAAGTATGTAACCAGAGGTACCACTGTATAAGGTCTAAGATATACTGTAAAATAAATGTTCACAATTGTACAAAGCATACACACAAGCATAAGTATAGTGTCTGAAACAGTACAGGAGAGCAACCCTGGAGCCATTTTGACTCTCCCAAATTGACCTCAAATACTTCCTTGCAGTATTAGCATGACTAAGCCGCTTCTGGCGAACCAGAGCAGCGCACGGAAATGCCGTTTACCTTCCCTCTGGAATGGTACCTATTTATCTACTTGCACTTTGACGTGCTTTTGAACTGCTAGGTTGGCATGTGCAGGGATCGAGCAACGGGAGCTCACCCCGTCGCGGGGATTCGAACCGCCGACCTTTTGATCGGCAAGTCCTAGGCCCTGTGGTTTAACCCACAGCCCCACCCACATTTTCCAGGATTCTTTGGGGGAAACCATGAACGATTAAAGGGCCATGAGGCTGCTTTGAATACATAGGGCGGGCAGGGCTTAAGTGTACATGACATAGTCCCCTCTGCAGGGAGGTGGGACCGATTCGGATGGTCCGCCCCCGCCACTTAATGGATCCAAATGGTTTCCAGAGATTGGTAGGGGATGCTTTATCCCATGCTGATGGCCTTTCAGCAGATTCCCTGGTGGCCCGCTGGAATGTGGAGTTAACCAGCGCTATTGACTGTTTGGCTCCAAAGCGCCCTCTCCGATTGCATGGAGCCCGGACAGCCCCGTGGTTTTCCCCAGAGCTGAGGGTGATGAAACAATCGTTGAGACGGCTAGAGCGCCGGTGGCGGATAACTCATTCTGAATCTGACCGGACACATGTTACAGCTCAACGTCGAGCCTACCAAGTGGCGATAGCGACGGTGAAGAAGACTTTCTTTGCCACCTCTATTGCATCTGCAGAAAACAGCAGCAGGAGACTTTTTCAGGTGGTTCACAATTTAGCGGAACCACCTGCGACATCGGGGCCCAGTACGGGCCACATGAACTCCTGCAATGATTTTGTAAAGTTTATTGCAGATAAAATCGCTCAGATTCGGGAAGAAGTAGACTCCACCGTGGGAGCAGGGCCAGGGCGGGAGAGTGCTAGAGTCCTGTCTAGTCAAGTTGTGTGGGATCAATTCCAATCTGTTACCTCCGAGGATGTGGACAGGCTGCTTGGACGAGTGAAGCCAACCACCTGTCTCCTGGATCCTTGCCCATCCTGGCTTATAAAAGCTAGCGAGGAAGGACTGGGCGATGGGCTTCGTGGGGTGGTGAATGCTTCCCTCCTTGAGGGACCCTTCACAGACCCGCCGAAAGAGGCGGTTATTAAACCGCTTCTTAAAAAACCATCTTTAGATGCAGCCACAATGGTCAACTATCGCCCAGTCCCAAATCTTCCATTCTTGGGCAAGGTGATTGAGCGAGTGGTTGCTGAACAACTCCAGGCACACCTGGAAGAAGCGAACCATTTGGATCCCTTCCAGTCGGGATTCAGGCCTCATCATGGGACTGAAACTGCCTTGGTCGCACTGGTTGATGATCTCCGGCGGGCTAGGGACAAAGGTGAGAGCGGTTTCCTAGTTCTGCTGGATCTCTCAGCGGCGTTTGATACCATCGACCATAACATCCTTCTGGACCGTCTTGAGGGGCTGGGGGCACTGTTATACAGTGGTTCTGCTCCTTCCTCCTGGGCCGTGTTCAGAAAGTGGTGGTGGGGGGAATGAGTGTTTAGACCCCTGGACTCTCACTTGTGGGGTGCCTCAGGGTTCTGCCCTCTCCCCCATGCTTTTCAACATTTACATGCAGCCACTGGGAGAGATCATCAGGAGGTTTGGGCCGGGTGTCCATCAATATGTGGATGATACCCAGCTCTACCTCTCTTTTAAATCAGAACCAGTGAAGGCGGTGAAGGTCCTGTGTGAGTGTCTGGAGGCGGTTGGAGGATGGATGGCGGCTAACAGATTGAGGTTGAATCCTGACAAGACAGAAGTATTGTTTTGGGGGGACAGGAGGTGGGCAGGTGTGGAGGATTCCCTGGTCCTGAATGGGGTAACTGTGCCCCTGAAGGACCAGGTGCGCAGCCTGGGAGTCATTTTGGACTCACAGCTGTCCATGGAGGCACAGGTCAAATCTGTGTCCAGGGCAGCTGTTTACCAGCTCCATCTGGTACGTAGGCTGAGACCCTATCTGCCTGCAGCCTGTCTCGCCAGAGTGGTGCATGCTCTGGTTATCTCCCGCTTGGACTACTGCCATGCGCTCTACGTGGGGCTACCTTTGAAGGTGACCCGGAAACTACAACTAATCCAGAACGCAGCAGCTAGACTGGTGACTGGGAGCGGCCGCCGAGACCATATAACACCAGTCTTGAAAGACCTACATTGGCTCCCAGTACGTTTCCGAGCACAATTCATAGTGTTGGTGCTGACCTTTAAAGCCTTAAACGGCCTCGGTCCAGTATATCTGAAGGAGCGTCTCCTCCCCCATGGTTCTGCCCGGACACTGAGGTCCAGCACCGAGGGCCTTCTGGCGTTTCCCTCACTGCGAGAGGCCAAGTTACAGGGAACCAGGCAGAGGGCCTTCTCGGTGGTGGCGCCCGCCCTGTGGAACGCCCTCCCATCAGATGTCAAAGAGAACAACAACTACCAGGCTTTTAGAAGACATCTGAAGGCAGCCCTGTTCAGGGAAGTTTTTAATATGTGACATTTTAGTGTATTTTTCATCTTTGTTGGAAGCCGCCCAGAGTGGCTGGGGAAACCCAGCCAGATGGGCGGGGTACAAATAATAAATTATTATTATTATAGTTTTAAAGCACACCCCAAAGAATTATGGGAAGTGTAGTTTCTTCTGGGTACTGAGATTTCTAAGGTAACCCCTGCTCCCCCTCAGGGAGCTACAATTCTCAAAGTGGTTAAACAATTGATCCCAGGGAACTCTGGGAATCGTAGTTCTGTGAAGGGAATCGGTCCCAGACATGTTTCAATCTGTCAGTAACTTTTTCTGCTAATCCATTTCACAAGACGTTGGCACACGATCTGTTCACGGAAAGTCCAGCCTTAGTCTTCTAACATTTGCTGTTTCGTTGTCTCGCTGCCACCATAAAATATATTATCAGGTCTTTGCCAAGCCACCATAAAATATATTATCAGGTCATTGCTGAGGCAACTTTGAGTTGCTTCCGTCAACAAAAGTACCGTATATAAAGCTAATATGGTTGGGCGTCGACATTTTTTACTATAAAACTTCCTGCCTGACTAACATGGGATGCAACCCCAAGAATAAATGTTGAAACATGCAACTCTGAATCCCCCAAGCAAATAAAGGATTATTTGTACAACCTCAGCAGGCGTAATATAGTTCAGCCTAAAGCTTTGTAGTATTAAAAAAATGTTTCGCCAGAACTGGCAGGGGGAGCGGACACAATGGTGTCAGATGTGGGCAAATCAATTTCCCCCATATAACAAAAAGCAAACAACACTATAAAAACAGTCCTGTTGTTGTTGTTGTTGTTGTTGTTGTTGTTGTTGTTGTTGTTGTTAGAATTTATATACTGCCCTATACCCGCAGGTCTCAGGGCGGTTTACAGAATAAAATCAAAATATAAAACCACAAAAACAATAACAGCCTAAACCCCTGTCTCGCATATGACAAGAGATGTAAAATTTCTGGAAATTTTTAAGCCACAAGGGGAAAAAACATTTCCTCCCTCCCTGTTTTTTCCTGGGAAAAATAGAAATTTTTTTTTTGGGGGGGGACTTTAAAAGTTCAGTGTGGAGTAGTTTTACAAATTGTGTGAAACACAGTGTATATGAAAGTATTATGCTTGCAATAAAACAGGTAACCACCCCCTCTTTCCCTCAAAAGCAACAAAAAAAGCAAGAAACCATCAGCATAAAAAAAATCAGATTTGCCCCTTAGCACCAACAGCAAATAAAGTTCAGGTCCACCTCAATATTTAAGCTCCACTGAAGGTCTATCCTTTGAGTAGTGCTTGGCGGGAAAAAGAAACAGAAGAAACTGTTCGACTTCCAAAACGTTCAGAAACCGAAGTGTGGCTTCTGATTGGAAGCTCCTGCAGCCAATCGGAAGCCGCTCTGGACGTTTGGCTTCCAAAAATCGTTAGAAAACCAGAACACTCACTTCCGGGTTTCAATCGTTTGGGAGCCGATTTGTTTGGGAGCCAAGGCGTTCGAGATCCAAGGTATGACTGTATATTAACCTAATCAACCCATATGTCCAAACAGATATTGAAACAAGACTGAGGGTTGCAAGATATACATGGAGAAGGCAGTCAGATCTTCAGGCCAATGAGTAGTCGATGTTGTTGTTGTTTAGTCGTTTAGTGTCCGACTCTTCGTGACCCCATGGACCAGAGCACGCCAGGCACTCCTGTCTTCCACTGCCTCCCGCAGTTTGGTCAGACTCATGCTGGTAGCTTCGAGAACACTGTCCCACCATCTCGTCCTCCGTCGTCCCCTTCTCCTTGTGCCCTCCATCTTTCCCAACATCAGGGTCTTTTCCAGAGAGTCTTCTCTTCTCATGAGGTGGCCAAAGTCTTGGAGCCTCAGCTTCAGGATCTGTCCTTCCAGTGAGCACTCAGGGCTGATTTCCTTCAGAATGGAGAGGTTGGATCTTCTTGCAGCCCATGGGACTCTCAAGAGTCTCCTCCAGCACCAGAATTCAAAAGCATCCATTCTTCGGCGACCAGTCTTCTTTATGGTCCAGCTCTCACTTCCATACATCATTACTGGTGGTCGATAGTCGATAGTGGGTATTTATTCTTCCAGCCTCATAATATAACTCTTTTTGTGACCATAAGATTTCGCAGGATCCACTTCCAGTTCCCATCTGTTAGTCCCTAGGTTATAATGCGAACACCTGCATACGTCAAGGGTCTTTCTGAAACAAATTTAATCTGGATCCTTTCTGACAAAGCACATGTTTCACCTTCCCCTCCAGGTGATGAAAACCCTGCGCCACAAATACGTGATCAGTTTCTACCAGGCTATCGAGACCACCTCTCGCCACTACATCATCATGGAGCTGGCACCCTGTGGTGACGTCCTGGAGTGGATCCAGAAATCGGGAGCTTGCTCCGAGGCCCTGGCCGGGAAGTGGTTTTCTCAGCTGTCTCTGGGGATCGCCTATCTGCACGGCAAGGGCATCGTGCACCGGTGAGTAAATGGAGGAAATGGTGATAGGCCAGGAAAAGAGGCAGTCCTTGAAGCTCCCTGTAGAAACAGGTACTTTTAAGACATGGGCTGTGTAGGCACCAGATCTACTGTTTACATGTCACATTCAAACACACACACAGCTGGCTGGTGTTCAGAAGCACTTCCTGTCTGCCTCCTTGGCATAGCTGTCAACTTACAGATTTGAAAATAAGGGACCAGCAGCCTCGAAAATAAGGGATCAGCAACCCAAATAAGGGATTTTTCGGGCACAGGTATGTTCAACTTCTGAGCCCCTCCGAGCCAAAGGCAGAAAGCCCAGCCGGCAGCCAAACGAAGCCTCAAGCTGTGGTTCCCACAGCGCAGCAACCCGGCAAAGGGGATGCAGCAAGGGAAACCACCGTCACCTCTCCGCTGGGAAGCGCTGAGCAAAGGCGAGTCCCCAGGCAAGGCGGCCGATTTGATCGGCACAAGGCATGCAAGCTCCACCCCCCAGTCATTCTTGGACTCCTTATTGGGTGAGCAACGCAGCCAAGCAACACAGTTGGAGCCTCCCTCTTCCCTGGCCGGCAGGGAGGGAGGGAGGGAGAGGAGCTGCTTCCTTTGAAACCCGGGAAATTTAAGGGACATCATCAATAAGGGACGGCAGCGGGAAACAGCACTGGCATAAGGGAGTTTCCCACCAAATAAGGGACGGTTGACAGCTATGCTCCTTGGAGGCTGAGAACAGCTATCCTGGCTAGTAGCCATCAACAGCCCTCAACTCTTGGCTGGCTCACCAAATTGTTATAAGAAAAAACTGCTTCCTTTTCCTTATGGGGTACCCAAGAGCCCGTACAACAGGGGTAGGCAACCTAAGGCCTGTGGGCCAGATAAGGCCCAGTCGCCTTATCATAGAATCATAGAATCACAGAATCATAGAGTTGGAAGGGACCACAAGGGCCATCGAGTCCAACCCCCTGCCAAGCAGGAAACACCATCAGAGCACTCCTGACATATGGTTGTCAAGCCTCTGCTTAAAGACCTCCAAAGCAGGAGACTCCACCACACTCCTTGGCAGCAAATTCCACTGTCAAACAGCTCTTACTGTCAGGAAGTTCTTCCTAATGTTTAGGTGGAATCTTCTTTCTTGTAGTTTGGATCCATTGCTCCGTGTCCGCTTCTCCGGAGCAGCAGAAAACAACCTTTCTCCCTCCTCTATGTGACATCCTTTTATATATTTGAACATGGCTATCATATCACCCCTTAACCTCCTCTTCTCCAGGCTAAACATGCCCAGCTCCTTTAGCCGTTCCTCATAAGGCATCGTTTCCAGGCCTTTGACCATTTTGGTTGCCCTCCTCTGGACACGTTCCAGTTTGTCAATGTCCTTCTTGAATTGTGGTGCCCAGAACTGGACACAGTACTCCAGGTGTGGAGTCAATCCGGTTCATGGACAGTTCAGCAATAGGCCTGTTTTTACGTGAGTAGAATGTGTCCTTTTATTTAAAATGCTCATCTGGGTGATTTGTGGGGCCTACCTGAGTAGAATGTGTATAAAGGTAAAGGTAAAGGTACCCCTGCCCGAACGGGCCAGTCTTGACAGACTGTGGGGTTTGTGCGCCCATCTCACATTTATTGGCCGGGGGCCAGCGCTGTCCGGGGACACTTCCGGGTCACGTGGCCAGCGTGACATCGCTGCTCTGGCGAGCCAGAGCCGCACACGGAACGCCGTTTACCTTCCCGCTGGTAAGCGGTACCTATTTATCTACTTGCCCCCGGGGGTGCTTTCGAACTGCTAGGTGGGCAGGCGCTGGGACCGAACAGCGGGAGCGCACCCCGCCGCGGGGATTCGAACCGCCGACCTTTCGATCGGCAAGCCCTAGGCGTTGAGGCTTTAGCCCACAGCGCCACCCGCGTCCCTGTAGAATGTGTATACTTTTATTTAAAACCCATCTCTGCGTAATTTGTGGGGCATAGGAATTCATTCATCCCCCCCCCCAAATAGTCTGGCCCACCACATGGTCTGAGGGACAGTGAACTGGCCCACGGTTGAAAAAGGTTGCTGACCCCTGCTGTACAGAGTCCTTATGTAGGTTCTCTATCAGTAGGAGAAAATAACAGAGGCCGACCAGAGAATACTGAGAAGCAAAGCAGCTAGTAAGCCTGATCTTTATTAAACTGTTGCAACAGGGTCCCTACTTACCAACAAGCCCTTATATAGACTTTTGAAATTGCCCACCCTGTAGCCCAAGACCACTCCCCCCAAAAACATCATACATACATCACAGAAGGAGGTGGTCTACAGCAGAAATTTGAGTGTGTTGCTTCTTTCCTGTCTGCCAGGATAACTGATCATGCCTTACTTGATTGCCTTTTCTGGGTTGCCTGGCCATTCCTTTGAGATGGTAAATAGTTCCTGAATCTCTCATGCATATTGATAACAGATACTTGCCAGACTGTATTTGAAAAGGGAGGTGTAAGCTCCTACAATCAAAAGACAATCGGAAAGCTTTCCCCATTTCCTTACTCCTTGCAGAGAAATATTTGAGGTCAATTTGGGAGAGTCAAAATTGCGTCAGGATTGTTCTCCTGTACTATTTCAGACACGTGGCTTATATACTTATGCGTTTGCTTTGTACATTAATGAACATTTGTTTTATATCCGAGACCTTAGAATTCTTATAACACCCTTCTTTTTATCTGTCCTGAACATTCGGCTTTGTGCAATGTTCAGGAGTTCTAGCATTGTGGGAGAGGGAGCGAAACTTCCCTCTATGCCCTGCTTAATTTAATAAATGTCTGTCTTCTTTCTTCTCACTTGCTTTTATCCAGCCCCGTTTTGGGGGAAGGAGTAGTTCCCAGAGCTCCAGACTTCCTTTGTAGTGGAATTCCCCCCCCCCCAAAAAAAATATCTCTGGTTGTCATTTTCTGAACCTTCTCCAGAGAGCCAGTGTGGTGTAGTGGTTAAGAGCGGTAGCCTCGTAATCTGGGGAACCGGGTTCGCGTCTCCGCTCCTCCACCTGCAGCTGCTGGGTGACCTTGGGCTAGTCATACTTCTCTGAAGTCTCTCAGCCTCACTCACCTCACAGAGTGTTTGTTGTGGGGAAGGAAGGGAAAGGAGAATGTTAGCCGCTTTGAGACTACTTCGGGCAGTGATAAAACGGGATATCAAATCCAAACTCCTCTTCTTCTTCTCCAACTTTGCAATATCCTTTCCACACTGGAGTCTGAACCTGGGATTTCCCGATGAGAAAGTCCTGCAGGTTTAACCCACTTCCCCGAAGATCCCCACCCGAATCCCTGTCTCCTTCCTTTTCTCCCTCTGCCCTTTCCCGACCGCAGGGACCTGAAACTCGAGAACCTTCTCCTCGACAAGCGCGAAAACATCAAGATCTCGGACTTTGGCTTCTCCAAGATGGTGTCCACCCAGACGCAGCCTCTCCCGACGCCGTCCTACCGCATGATGAGCTGCTTCTCACACCTGAGCCAGACCTACTGCGGCAGCTTCGCCTACGCTTGCCCGGAGATCTTGCTGGGCCTGCCCTACAACCCGTTCCTCTCCGACATCTGGAGCATGGGGGTCATCCTCTACACCTTGGTGGTGGCCCACCTGCCCTTCGATGACACCAACCTCAAGAAGCTGCTGCGGGAGACGCAGAAGGAGGTCAGCTTCCCCAGCCACCTCCAGATCAACGAGGAAATCAAGGTGAGCAGCATGACACCTAGGAGCCGTACCCACAAAAGCCACCAGGGGGCACCATGCCAATACCACTGAGGGCCACTAGGGATGTGGGTGGCGCTGTGGTCTAAACCACTGAGCCTCTTGGGCTTGATGATCAGAAGGTCGGCGGTTCGAATCCCTGCGACGGGGTGAGCTCCCATTGCTCGGTCCCAGCTCCTGCCAACCTAGCATGCCAGTGCAAGTAGATACTGTATTTTTCGCTCTATAAGACGCACCAGACCACAAGACGCACCTAGTTTTTGGAGGAGGAAAACAAGGAAAAAAATATTCTGAATCCCAGAAGCCAGAACAGCAAGAGGGATCGCTGCGCAGCGAAAGCAGCGACCCCCCTTGCTGTTCTGGCTTCTGGGATAGCTGCGCAGCCTGCATTCGCTCCATAAGACGCACACACATTTCCCCTTACTTTTTAGGAGGGAAAAAGTGAGTCTTATAGAGCAAAAAATACGGTAAATAGGTAGCACTGCAGTGGGAAGGTAAACGGCGTTTCCGTGCGCTCTGATTTCCGTCATGCCAGAAGCGGTTTAGTCTTGCTGGCCACATGACCCAGAAAGCTGTCTGTGGACAAACGCCGGCTCCCTCGGCCTGAAAGCGAGATGAGCACCACAACCCCATAGTCGCCTTTGACTGGACTTAACCATCCAGGGGTCCTTTACCTTTACCTACTCATGGGATAACAGTGTGGTGCCCATACCCCAGTAGGGGGTCTGATGTGGGGTGTCCTGTACCCAGGCCCTCAGAATCCCCTATGGGGTACTTGTGCAATGGTGCCCATACCCTCAAATGCCACTAGGGGGTGCTGCTGCATGGGTGCTACATCAATACCCTCAAAAGCCACTAGGGGGCAGTTGCAGGACAGTGGTGCTTCTACGCCTGCCCCCTAGAAAGCTACTCAGAGGTCCTCATGTAAGACATGTTGTCTCCTCTCCCCTTGCCCTTAACTCACAGCTTCTCCTCCTCCTTGGGCTTTTTTTTTTTTAAAAAGTTTTTATTATTAAAATAATTCAACATTAATACACACATATTGCGAATATACAAGCATACAAACATACATTTCATACAGTCCTTAAAAATGTTCAAACATACCTACACTCAATCCCACAGATAATTCCTTTTCCCATCACCATCCACCACCCCACCCTTGTGTTAGACTTCCAATTTACTTAATTGCGATTACTTCCCACTTCTGTTACTTTCTTTCACACACCTTTGACCTAATTTCATGCTTCTTTTTCTATTACACATCGTTATCCATCTTATTTAGTATTTCAGTATTTAAAATGGAACTTGTTTATTCTAATAGGAGTTCTGATTTTTCAATATGGTTTTGCAAGTACAGTGGTGCCCCGCAAGTCGAATGCCTCGCAAGACGGAAAACCCGCTAGACGAAAGGGTTTTCCGTTTTGGAGGTGCTTCGCAAAACGAATTTCCTATGGCTTGCTTCGCAAGACGAAAATGTCATAGAATCATAGAATCATAGAGTTGGAAGAGACCACAAGGGCCATCGAGTCCAACCCCCTGCCAAGCAGTCTTGCGAGTTCCTGCGGGGTTTTTTTTCCCTCCCCCCCCTTTTTCCCAAGCTGCTAAGCCGCTTAACAGCTGATCCGCTAAGCTGCTTATCAGCTGATCCGCTAAGCCGCTAAGCCACTTATCAGCTGATCCGCTAAGCCGCTAATAGCGCTAATCCGCTAAGGCGCTAATGGGCTTGCTTCGCAAGATGAAAAAACTGCAAGACGAAGAGACTCGCGGAACGGATTCTTTTCGTCTTGCGAGGCACCACTGTATCCTTTAAACACCTTCCAGTCCCTGTCTAGCTTCTCTTTTGAGATCTCCTCCTCGGGATTCTAACTGGGTTGGAACAGGCATAAATCCAACAGGTGCGGTTTTTCCAGCCAGTGCCATTCCCACGCCAGCCTGGCTGCAGCGCCGATACTCTCGAGTGCAGCAGGCGTACTTACTGTGAGGCTGGCCCTGCATCAACGTCTCCACCCACCCAGGACCCTGAGGCTGTATCATGGGGTGGCAGGAATGCCAGCTACACCCTGGCTAATCACCTGGTTCCTCCGAGCAAAGAGAGGAGCTGTTCCCCGACTCTCATGGCGCCTTCCTCCTGGAGCCTTCCTTCTCCTGACTTCAGCAGCTTCCAGCGATTGGCAAGACACGACTGACCAAGGAGGTGGGCACCCAGCCCCTGGGAGTTCAGAAGAGGGCGAAAAACACCAGCCGCATGCAGAGTTGAGGGTTCTTTCCTGCCCACAGCAGAAGCCCGAATTTATCGGGGCTCCTCACCAATTTGAGGTGGCCTTGTTGGCTCTTGAGGGCTGCAGCAGGAGAAATACGTCACCCAGATCTGAGGAAACAAGCTCTAAACCCAGATGCCACTGTAAATCAGTTAGAACAGGAGTCCTCAAACTTTTTAAACTGGAGGCCAGTTCACTGTCCCTCAGACACTGTTGGGAGCCAGACTACAGTAGTGCCTCGCAAGACGAAAAGAATCCGTTCTGTGATTCTCTTCGTCTAGCGGTTTTTTTGTCTTGCGAAGCAAGCCCATTGACAGATTAGTGGATTAGCGCTATTAGCGGCTTTTAGCGGCTTATCTGCTGATCGGATCAGCTGATAAGCGGCTTAGCGGCTTAGAAAAAGGGGGGGAAGGAAAAAACACCGCAGGAACTCGCAAGACATTTTCGTCTTGCGAAGCAAGCCCATAGGAGATTCGTTTTGCGAAGCACCTCCAAAACGGAAAACTCTTTCGTCTAGTGAGTTTTCCGTCTTGCGAGGCATTCGTCTTGCGGGGCACCACTGTAATTTGAAAAAAATAATAATGACTGAATTCCTATGCACGCTGCACACATTTTATTTGTAGTGCACAAAAACAGGAAAAACAAGACAATATTTAAATTGAAGAATGATTTTAATCAACATAAACTTCTAAGTATTTCAATGGGAAGTTTGGGCCTGCTTTTGGCTCCTGAGATGGTCAGTATCCGGTTTCATATTTGTCACTAGTCGTAGCAAGTATTTATCAGTTAGTCTGGATCTGGTTGGAGATTTCACATGTTTCATTCGGGGAAAAGTCTGTTCACAGACATAGGTAAAGGTAAAGGGGCCCCTGACCATTAGGTCCAGTCGTGGCCAACTCTGGGGTTGCGGCGCTCATCTCGCTTTATTGGCCGAGGGAGCCGGCGTACAGCTTCCGGGTCATGTGGCCAGCATGACTAAGCCGCTTCTGGCGAACCAGAGCAGCGCACGGAAACGCCGTTTACCTTCCCGCTGGAGCGGTACCTATTTATCTACTTGCACTTTGCTGTGCTTTCGAACTGCTAAGTTGGCAGGAGCAGGGACCGAGCAACGGAAGCTTACCCCATCACGGGGATTCAAACTGCCAACCTTCTGATCGGCAAGCCCTAGGCTCTGTGGTTTAACCCACAGCACCTCCCGCATCCCTGTTCACAGACATAGGTGCTGCCAAAGATGGTTGTGATTTTGAGTACACGGTTCCTGAGATTAAGATATGTCTCGGAGGGGAGTTGCGCATAGAAATTAGTGAGGCTGCTTGATTTGAATGTGTCTTTCACAATTCTGTAGTTCGGCCAATTGCATTCAGTAAATCGGATCAACAGTTTCAATGTCAACAGAAAACTCTAAGCCAGGGACCATAGAAAGGAAGAACGCAAAAGCACCAGCCCGCCTGCTGCATGTGCGCAGGATTGCATCATCCTTCCTCTGGCACGCATACAGTGTTACGATATAGAAGCAATGCGGCCGCGAGCTGGAAGCTTGAAAGCAAAACATAATGGGAATGTTGGGACTGTTCCGTGGGAAACAGAGGGACAGTCTATTCACAGTGCGAAGCACCGGAATTAGCTCAGAGTGTAATATGAGCTGTACAGGAAGTACAGGAGGAGTTTGTCTCTCGGCTGCTGGAGTTTGAAGAGAGCAGACGTGTTTTCTGTAACGCTGCAAAGACAGAAATAAAGGCATGTAAATACATTTCTATCTCTTTCCCCCGCCCGGGGGGGCAGGAAAGAGGGGTGTGTTCTTCTCACGCTGAGAAGGATCGCCTATCGCGACCTAGCCTGTATCCTGCCGGGGAATGCAGACAGGGAGGTCAACCGGAGATCAAGCCGGGTGCCTGGAGAGTGGCCAGTTTCTCCTGATAAAGGCTTGATTCCCAACACACAGTCATCCTTTCTCACAACCAACCAACCACTCGTGGTATCAACGGACGCCGGATGCAGAGGTCGTGCTCAGGCACAGGACTACATACTTCCTTTCACCATAGACCTGTTAGACAGTGGCAGGTTTTGCAATTGCCAGGCAGGCCGGGTTCAGGACCGTGGCAGGCCTGATTTGGCCTGCGGACCGTAGTTTGAGGACCCCTGGATTAGGAGGACTGCAAGATGCCTCAAAAGGTTAACATTATTTTTTTTATCTTGGAGGGAAACGAGCACGACTCCCGTGACTCCCCTTCTCCTTCCTGGGAGCCCAATTTTGTTGTCTCCTTAGGTCGGTGTGCGGAGTTCACATGCCAACTCCCCGGACCTTAAGAACGTAAGGCCCACCGAGTCTAGCATTCAGTTCTCTCTTTTTTTTAATAATAATTTTTATTAAGTTTTCCATTTTAACAATCCAATCAAATCACATTAATTATTCCTATTTATACAATTACATATCATAAAGTCCAAATGTTTTGCCAAATTATAAATTTTCGGTAGGGGGTTCCCATGCTTCGAGTTCAGTGGGGTCCAATCATCTCATATTTCTGCTGCTTTTAGTGTTCACCAGTCCCATCTTTCAATCTTCTTGTTATTATCCTTCTTCTTTAATAGCCTGAGTTTTTTCCACAGGCGAGTTAAACTAAACAATATTATGCTTCTGTGTGAACCTTGTATGACTCTCCCTTTTTTTTTATACAGTGGTGCCCCGCAAGACGAATGCCTCGCAAGATGGAAAACTCGCTAGACGAAAGAGTTTTCCGTTTTGGAGGTGCTTCGCAAAACGAATTTCCTATGGGCTTGCTTCGCAAGACGACAATGTCTTGCGAGTTCCTGCTGGGGTTTTTTCCTCCCCCCCTTTTTCTAAGCCGCTAAGCCGCTTATCAGCAGATAAGCCACTAAAAGCCGCTAATAGCGCTAATCCGCTAATCCGTCAATGGGCTTGCTTCGCAAGACGAAAAAACCGCTAGACAAAGAGAATCACAGAACGGATTCTTTTCGTCTTGCGAGGCACCACTGTAGTTAGTAAGTCTTTTGTTTGCAATAAATCCTCACACGCTGGTATTTATACCGAATCCATCCCAAAGTCCTCCTTGGGTGGCAGACGCCATCTTTTCTCAGTTCCGATGAAATAGAATCTAGGCGTTTGCTCATTAATTTTCTCGGACAAGTTGCACCGTACATTAGCCTTTCCAGGGGAGGTTTGCCAAATCAAACTTGAAATGCAGACATAATAACAAAGTGGTAACTCGCCTCCCCCTATGACTATCAATCTCTGCAACATAGCCTGTCTCGTAATGGTGGATCCTGATTAAATTCTGCGTCACAGGAGAGGCTTTTATCAGCCCAACATCCAGTTCTCATTGTGGCCAAGCTGACGCCTGAATGGGAAACCCGCAAGTGCGTAGGGTCTGAGTGCGAGAGCTCTCTCTCTGCGGCTTCCACTAACTGGCGTCCGGAAGCGTTGTTGCTATCTTTACACAAACACACCGCGCAGCTGGAGAGCACACTGAGTCTATGAGGCTGTGTGCTAGAATTGCTATTAGTCCTAAAGCAGCAACAGCATGCATGATGGTTTGCGGAGTACAAAAGGGCAGACTGCGTCCTCTACGGTTTACGGTCTTCCCCGCGAGATGTCTGTTGCTAAGGTGTGTTTGTGTGAGAGAGAACTTGGGTAAATTCAGAAGCGGATTAGAGTTCAAAAAATTGGAGGGAGGACTCCCTCTTCACTGAAACCCTTGCTAAATTTTGCTACAGACATAGCTTTTATTGGGGATCTTTTTTATGGGGGTGGGGTGGAGAAACTTGGCCAGATGAACTATTGTGTTTTCCCCCCAAACACCTGATACTGAGACCGTCCCCGTTAAATCAAAAAATTGTAGAGTTGGAAGGGATCCTGCAAGTCATCTAATCTAACCGCCTGCAATGCAGGAATCTTTTGCCCCATGTGGGTCTCGAACCCTCAACCCTGAGATTTAAAGGTCTCGTGCTCTACCGACTGAGCTACCCCAGGTCCCAGACTTTGTCGTTTCAAGTATTGTTCAATGCAAAGGACGGCTGTGCACACCTTGGTCTCTGAGCAGCGAGAGACTCCGGCGCTTACCTGCAATTTGGTTGTGTTTCCTTGGAAATGAAGGTCTGTGGAGACTGCAGTGTCCTTAGGATATACATATTACACAGATATACAGCATTAACACTCCAGCAGATCTTGACTGTTCACGATTATGATTCCAGCACACAGCAAGACTAGCCCCTGTCTCTCCAGCATCAGCCAAACTCACAACCAACTTGCCTGCTTCCAACGTCCTAGGATCATGTGGCATCCAGTCAGGCGAGTTCGGAAAGTGCTTACACCTTCCTGGAAGCATCTCCAGCAGTCGCTATGGCAACACACCTCTTCCCAGTTAACGCCTTAAGATGCTGATGAGGCCAGCCAAGACCATTACCTGAACAAAGGAACTGCTTTCCTCTTCCAGATTCTAACCTTGCAGGTGTAGGATCGCTGTGGGCTCGGGACCCCTGGGCATCATCCAAACTGACCCCCCCAAAAAAATCTATTGCTAGAATCGAAGATTGTTGTTGTTTAGTCGTTTAGTCGTATCCGACTCTTCATGACCCCATGGAGCAGAACACGCTAGGCACTCCTGTCTTCCACTGCCTCCCGCAGTTTGGTCAGACTCATGTTTGTAGCTTCGAGAACACTGTCCCACCATCTCATCCTCTGTCCTCCCCTTCTCCTTGTGCCCTCCATCTTTCCCAACATCAGGGTCTTTTCCAGGGAGTCTTCTCTTGTCATGCAGTGGACAAAGTCTTGGAGCCTCCGCTTCAGGATCTGTCCTTCCAGTGAGCACTCAGGGCTGATTTCCTTCAGAATGGAGAGGTTTGATCTTCTTGCAGTCCATGGGACTCTCAAGAGTCTCCTCCAGCACCAGAATTCAAAAGCATCCATTCTTCGGTGATCAGCCTTCTTTATGGTCCAGCTCTCACTTCCATACATCACTACTGGGAAAACCATGGCTTTAACTATACTGACCTTTGTTGGCAAGGTGATATCTCTGCTTTTTAAGATGCTGTCTAGGTTTGTCATTGCTTTTCTTCCAAGAAGCAGTTGTCTTTTAATTTCGTGACTGCTGTCACCATCTGCAGTGATCATGGAGCCCAAGAAAGTAAATTGCAGGTGTAATTTTTTGCAGAGGGCTCCTGCTGCTTTGCTGCACTGGTCTCCCATAACCCTGAGCAGGGATGGGGAAGTTGTGGCCAAACAGCTCATCGTAAAGGCTACAACAGCCGGCTGCTCCAAGGCCTTTGGCCACACTGGAAGGAGATGATTGGATATGGAGTCCAAGAAGACCTGGCAGGGCACATCTTTCCTCCTACCCCAGATCTAGCGAAGGCCTCTTTACAGACGCCTCCTGCGACGCACAAGGGAATAATCCAAAACCGAAAGCAAACCGGCTTTTCCACTTTGGAACAATTGTTTTCACCCGGTTGCAAATTCAGTTGCTTAATTGGGTGCCTCTCGTACAGTGAAGATCTTTTTAGTTGTGAGAGAGCGCACTGCAATTCCCTGAATTCCCCAAGAAGAGATTCGTGCTTAAAAGCAGCTCCAAGGAATCGTGTCTCTGTGAAGGGGATAGGGGTCTCCTAGCAACGCTCAGCACCAGTGCTGGGTTTACGTATAAGCTAAACAAGCTATAGCTTAGGGCCCCACTCTCTTGGGGCCCCCCAAAACATCTAAAGGAGGAAAAAACTGGATGTACATTTCCAAAATATAAGATTAAAAACAAATAAAACAAAACCTACCTACAGCAACAGTGTTTTGTGTTGTGTAGGCTCCTATGATGTAAGTCATGGGCCCCATCTGCTAGCCTGCTCCCTAAAATATCACTGGTTTGCTCCTTTCTATATATAGGGTGCCTACATTCTGCACGGACTGGTTGCAGGGCAACATGGGCAAATGGCTTGAGATACCTATGAGGTCCATCAATTACCATATAGCATATATTCAACCCAAAAACCAGCGACAATTTGTTATTGACAAAGGACAGCTGGACATATAAAGGGGCCCGTTACCTTCAGTAGCTGAGGGCCTCATCAAACCTAAATCCAGCCCTGCTCAGCACCCATAACAAACGAGCTTTTTTTTGGGGGGGGGGGAGTTATGGCTGTTTAAAGTGGAGTGACACTGCTTTAGAGGTGTAATCCATGAAGGAACTGTGCACTTCTGAATTTGCCCGTGCACTACTTGGAAAAGGTTTTGTGGATGGCTACCAGCCATGACGGGACGCGGGTGGTGCTGTGGGTTAAACCACAGAGCCTAGGGGTTCGAATCCCCGCGACGGGGTGAGCTCCCGTTGCTCCTGCCAACCTAGCAGTTTGAAAGCATCTCAAAGTGCAAGTAGATAAATAGGTACCACTCCGGCAGGAAGGTAGACGGCGTTTTCGTGCGCTGCTCTGGTTCGCCAGAAGCGGTTTAGTCATGCTGGCCACATGACCCGGAAGCTGTACGCCGGCTCCCTTGGCCAATAAAGCGAGATGAGCGCCCCAACCCCAGAGTCGGCCACGACTGGACCTAATGGTCAGGGGTCCCTTTACCTTACCAGCCGTGACGGGATGTGGGTGGTGATGTGGGTTAAACCACAGAGCCTAGGGGTTCGAATCCCCGCGATGGGGTGAGCTCCCGTTGCTCGGTCCCAGCTCCTGCCAACCTACCAGTTTGAAAGCACGTCAAAGTGCAAGTAGATCAATAGGTACCGCTCCAGCGGGAAGGTAAACGGTGTTTCCGTGCGCTGCTCTGGTTCGCCAGAAGCGGCTTAGTCATGCTGGCCACATGACCCGGTAGCTGTATGCTGGCTCCCTCGGCTAATAAAGCGAGATGAGCGCCGCAACCCCAGAGTCAGCCACGACTGGACCTAATGGTCAGGGGTCCTTTTACCTTTTACCAGCCTTGACGGCTGAGCTCGGCCTCCGCAGCCGTGTTTCTGAGTGCCAGTTGCTGGGAAGTGCAGGAGGGGAGAGAGCCCTTGTGTTCAAATCTTGCTTGCAGGTTTTCCACAAGCTCCCTGGGAGAACAGGCAGGCGGATTTAGCTGGGTGGTTGCTCTGATCCAAAGCCGCTTCCTTCGTAGCGGTTAAACTGGGACGGCCTGTCTCTCTCGCCCCTGCAGGAGCTGGTCCACCGCATCCTGCGTCCAGCTACCAAGCGGCTGAATATCCTGGAGGTGCTCAAAGTCCCTTGGGTCCTCAAGTTCCTGGCTGAGAAGCCGACCACAGAGATCAAGGCCCTGGAAGCGATCTGCGGACCCCGGGCAGCCGACACCAGCAAGAACGCCACCACGGCCAGCACCGCCAAGTCCCACTCCCTCACCATCATGCCAGACAAAAAGAAGGCCGCCAGCCGGACCCGCAGCACCGGGCAGATCAAGGGGATGAAGACCCAGGAAAAGCCCACCTGAAGCAGGGGAGACGTCTTGGAACGAGGGATGGGATGAAATCTCAGACTGGAGCCTCTCACCTGCAGTGACCGGGTGGCGATGTTTTCTTGGGGGGGGCAAAAGTCCAGGGGGGTGGGTGGTCTAGGGTGTGCACAGGGACCGTGGGGGGGGGGGGAAGGAGGGCAGGGAACAGGCAGAAATAGCGTCACAGCCCCTTCTCTTCATCAGGCCTAAAGGAACAAAAGCAGCAGCAGGTTTCGGGAAATGACGTTTGGGTGCCATCTCTGAAACGCGAGATTAAAACCGAAAACAGAACAGCCCTTTGGGGTTTCGCAAAAAGGTGGTTAACGGACCTTTACGCTCATCCCTTCTCTGGGATTTCTTCTTTTATTAACGCGCACCCACAAAACAAACCATGAACCACCATATACAGTGGTACCTCAGGTTAAGAACTTAAGTCGTTCTGGAGGTCCGTTCTTAAGCTGAAACTGTTCTTAAGACGCGGTACCACTTTAGCTCATAGCTGTCAACTTTCCCCTTTTCTTGCGAGGAATCCTCTTTGGAATAAGGGAATTTCCCTTTTAAAAAGGGAAACGTTGACAGCTATGCTTTAGCTAATGGGGCCTCCCACTGCCACAGGAGACATTACAATACAGTGTTACCTTGGGTTAAGAACTTAATTCATTTTGGAGGTCTGTTCTTAACCTTAAACGGTTCTTAACCTGAGGTACCACTTTAGCTAATGGGGCCTCCCACTGCTGCCACACAATTTCTGTTCTCATCCTGAAGCAAAGTTCTTAACCCGAGGTACTATTTCTGGGTTAGCAGAGTCTGTGACCTGAAGCGTCTGTAACCTGAGGTACCACTGTATACACCACATTTTTCGCTCTATAAGACGCACCAGACCACATGACACACCTAGTTTTTGGAGGAGGAAAACAAGAAAAAAAATATTCTGAATCCCAGAAGCCAGAACAGTGAGAGGGATCGCTGCGCAGTGAAAGCAGCAATCCCTCTTGCTGTTCTGGCTTCTGGGATAGCTGCGCAGCCTGCATTCGCTCCACAAGACGCAGACACATTTCCCCTTACTTTTTAGGAGGGAAAAAGTGAGTCTTATAGAGCGAAAAATACGGTACTTTCCCTGGGGTTATTAAGCGAAAAGGCTGCCATTCTTGATTTCGCAGAATGGTAGCTCTGGAAGAGACCCAGAGTGTCATCTAGTCCAACCCCCTGTGACGCAGGAATCTCAACTAGATCCCTCCACGACAGAATCTCAACTAGATCCCTCCAACCTCTTGCTTAAAAACCTCCAAGGAAGGAGAGTCCGCTAGCTTCCAAGGCAGACCATTTCACTGTCGAACTGCTCCTCCTGTGAGAAAATTCTTCCTGATGTTTAGCATGAATCAGTGGTGTAGCAGAGTTTGCCAACCTCCAGGGCACAGAGGGTGAAGAGAGCCTGCTGTGCTAGCCCAGGCCTTGCCACTGCCACCCCTGGAGCGCCCCGCTTCCGGGAACAAAGTGGGGTTACGCTGTGCTGCCTGTCAGCCCACATTGGGGGGGGGACGACAGCCAGCCAACATAGCCTTTGGTGGACGGATTCCCCGGACGTCCACCGAGAGGAGTGCCAGGCTGTGCTGGGCACTTTCCTGCCTCCCTCAGCCTCTGCCCGCTCACCAAGTGCAGTGCGAACGACCCTCTGTTGTGTTCCTGAGTTCATCTCTTTCCCAAGCGAGGAAATTAGGAGTTTGCAAAATGCCACCTTAGCGATAGCAAGCGTGGCAACGAACATCATGTGGGGTTTCAGCAGGATCTAGGAAGCGGAAGACCAAAAGACAAAGTCGTTGGTCCATACTGTACAGCCCGCAATGCCTTCCTGTGTTTCAGAAAGGAGACCATTTCAGCCCCATGTGGCTCTTTGAAAAAGGTGCCATTTTAGCGGGTGGCGCTGTGGGTTAAACCACTGAGTCTAGGACTTGCCGATCAGAAGGTTGGCAGTTCGAATCCCCGCGACGGGGTGAGCTCCCGTTGCTCGGTCCCAGCTCCTGCCAATGTAGCAGTTTGAAAGCACGTCAAAGTGCAAGTAGATAAATAGGTACCGCTCGGGGGGGGGGGGTAAACGGTGTTTCTGTGCACTGCTCTGGTTCGCTAGAAGCGGCTTAGTCATGCTGGCCACATGAGCCAGAAGCTGTACGCCGGCTCCCTCGGCCAATAAAGCGAGATGAGCACCGCAGCCCCAGAGTCGGTCACGACTGGACCTAATGGTCAGGGGTCCCTTTACCTTAAAAATCAGGCAGGGCAGTGTATGTGGGGAAGCTTATAAATGATGCAAAGTGAGTAGCAAACCCCCCCAGCAAACACCAATGAAAGTGAAGGCCGGGTTCAGAGTATGAGAAAATCTAAGTGCTATTTCTCCACCCAAAATAGTTTAAATTGAGATGTAGCGATGTGTGCTGACAGCTTCCAGTGAGGAATCGGAACAGAGGTCTGGCGGTCGCTCTTAGCTGCGGTAACTGAGCAGAGCCTCCAAGCTCAGGAGCAGTCTATCTCTAATTGCTCGGGAGAGGGCCCAAGAAGGGCGGCCAGTGGCTTCGTTGGGCACATCTGATTGGGCAGCGTGCGGAACAGAGGGACACTCTGTCCAATCCAGGAGGGCGTAGAGAGAGCCAAGAGGGGAGGGGAGGACTTGCAGAGCGCCGCTTCCCTCCCCAGCCCCGCCCTTCGAACAACGAAACAGCAGAAAAATTTCCGGCCACGTTTATTTTCAGAGTTGTCGTCGTAAAGGCCACTGCAGCATGTGCGCGTGAGAGGGGGGTGCGGGTTGGGGCGGAAATCCCTCCCCTTCCCCCTCCAAATTCTTGGCCACGAGAAGATACAAAAAGAAGAAGAAGAAACTAACGACGGAGACGAAGACGAGAGAGAGAGAAAAGTTTCCGAAAAGTTAGCGGGTTAGCACAGATCCGAGTGCAAATAACATGTAAACGCCACCCCAAGCCACATTTAAACAGACACGCTGTCGATAGGAACAGAGAAAGAGAAAGAGAGAACGTACCTGTTCGCGTCAGACCCCCCCACCCTCTTGGCACAGTTCCACCCACCCTGCTGGGCTGGCATCATTCATCATCATCATTTTTTTAAATTCACATGCTGGTGGGGAGAAAATCTGTAGCATTGGTAAAGAGGCTGGGGGGGGGGGAGAACGACCAAGGCATGAAGCCCCCCTAACGCCCCGCCCAGCAAAGAGGAGTAGCGAAGGAACACTGAACCCCCACAATTTGACACAGGCCCCAATCCCCCTCACAGCGAGTGCAGGGGAGAACTTAACTCCGTAGAAACCCCTCTGCCTCACTTCTGGGGAGGGGGGGGACTCGTGCCCCCCTCCCTACCGAAGGCCCCTCACATGTTTACAACCGCGGAGAGGGTCTCGGGTTTGCTTGGGAAGGGCCAAGCACCAAGATACGCTTTCAAAGTTTGGTCCTCGAGTTTTACAGAGGGGTAACGCGGGGGGTGCGGGGCCGGTCTCCCGTTCCCAAGGCAAGCCCCCTTTCCCCTCCCCACGATACAATCTGTTCATATACATATATATATATATTTCATATATATAAATCTGTCTATATAAAACTCTTTACATTCGGCACGTAAGGTTATTTCAGGCAGGGGCGGGGCGGAGGGGGCGTCGGTGTTCACCACCCCTCCCCGAATCTGGAACTGAAGGAGGAAGGCAGGGGAGGGGAAAAGGTCCTCTCCCGTCTCCCAGCCCTCCGAGGAAGGGGAGGGAGGGAAGGAAGGAGGGCGGTTTTCCCACAATGCATCACGACACCCAGGCGGCGAGCTGCTTCATTTCTTCGTCGTCGTCGTCATCCACCGCAGAGGCAGAAGCGGGCACTTTTGAGGCTGGCAAAATAAAATAATAATAATAATAATAATAATAATAATAATAATAATAATAATAATAATAATTTATTATTTGTACCCCGCCCATCTGGCTGGGTCTCCCCAGCCACTCTGGGCGGCTTCCAACAAAGATTAAAAATACATTAAAATGTCACACATTGAAAACTTCCCTGAACCAGGCTGCCTGAACGGAGGGAGGGAAAAGGATGAAATCAAAGTGTAGACACGGCACCCCAAAACTTCAACCCTCTTCCAAACGCTCCCGCCTTTACTTAACGCCTTGCCTCGGGGTGCCCGTTTATTTACTGCATTTATATGAGCTTTGAAGACATTCGAACTCAGGACGCAAGGGAGAAACATGCTAAGAGGAAGGCATGCTTGGCAAACCCTCACTGTGATCAACTCCTGCCCGGAAACCTATGTCCCCACTGTGGAAGGACATGTGGATCCAGAATTGGCCTCGCTTACGGACTCACTGTTAAAGCTGTGTTTATGGAAGACCACCTTACTTGGCTACGAGTGATTGCCAAAGAAGATACAGTGGTACCTTGGCTTTCAAATTTGATCTGTTCCGGGAGACGGTTTGACTCCCGTAACCATTTAAAAACCCAAGCACTGCTTCCAATTGGCTGAAGGAGCTTCCTGCACTCAATTAGAAGCTGTGTCGGACGTTTGGCTTACAAAGAACGTTCACAAACATTCACAAACAGGTTTGCGGCGTTCAGGAGCCAAAACGTACGTGTACCAAGGCGTTTGAGAACCAAGGTACGACTGTAGTGCTTTCAGGCAGACGCCACAAAGTGGTTTGTGTAAGGTTACGGCAAGAAGAACACACACCCATACAAAGGGCCTTCTCTTTTTAAAAAGCCACAATATCCAGGCTGGATTAAGACCTTTGGAGACCCTAAGCACTTAAAAACTTTTGGAGCCTCCATATCTATCAAATTCAAAATATAAGCCGTAAAAAAAATTTTTTTTTTTCGAAATGAAGCAGAATCTACATTCAGGTGGGAAATGATCCTTATTTTTGTACGCTTCCACTTTACGTTCACTCACTTTCTCCAGATCCTTTTGGGACTGCCGCCCCACACCAGCCAGAGGCATGATGGGAGTTGTAGTCCAGTCACACTTGGGGAGACCCAGGTTGGCAAAGCCAGGGCTTTGAGGGGAGCTGAAACAGCAGGCGACGCCATCCCAAGACCCAGGGGCTTGTGCCCACCTCGCTGCCTCCCCAGACCCCCTTACCTGGCACGCTGGGCAGGCGAGAGGCAGGCACGCTGGGCAGCTCAGGGGTCGGTTCCCCAACATTCAGCAGTTCCTTGTCCAAGTCTTCCTGCTCCATCTCTTCCAGCTCAGCTAACAGCTCGTCCTGAGGGCAGCAAAGGCAGGGAGATGAGTAGAAACACAAAACAGGTACCCACTGCCACTTCCCCCCTCCCAATGCCCACTGCCCCACTCCTCTGGGGCTCAGCCCCCCAAAAAGGCGGATCTGCAGACCCATAACCGAACTCCCTCCTCCACACTTCATGAGGGAGAGGACCTCCCCTTTTATTATTATTATTATTATTAAATATTTTCTTGATTTACAAAAGTGTGTGCAATGTCTCTCTCTCATATATATATGTTGCTTAATTTTTTCCCATAGTATTTGGTACCCTTGGTCCATGCTTACTGCCTGACAGGTATCTCCAGTGTCTGGTTATGGTGTTTCTGGCTGCTGAAAGTAGGTGGGTTATGAGTTCTTTGTGGTGTAAGTGGGCATTATTGTCTTGGAAGATGTTTAGTAAGGGTCCCCCACTTTTGACGTTACCTCATCTACGTCGTCCCCAAAGCCGACGGGCTTCGAGATGGCGTCGGAGATCTGCTGCGCGATGTCCTGCTGCTCTGTGATCTCGGCCATCAGGTCGTCCACTTTGTCAATGTCCCTGGAGAGACGGGGTGGGGGGGAAAGGGTGAGACACAGAGGAAAGGGCAGCTGGCGTGGGGGGCTGCTTTTGCCGTTGCACCGAAGCGCACCTCAAGAACAGGAAAGCACGGGAGGCCAAAGGAGCTGGAAGACGGAGCAAATCCGAGATCCAGGTCCGAAAATGCGAGCAGCCGCCACGAGGCAAAATCCACAAGGCAGGACTACCATGGCAGGACTAAGAAGGATGGAGCCAGCCTTTGAAAGGGGAACCTTTCTTTAGCCAAGGGCCGCAATCCCACCAGGGCAACTTTCTGGGGGCCACAGGTCTGGACACACACAAGCCTCTCAATCCTGGTTTGACCCCAGTTCAAAGACACAGACCAGCCAGATAAGCTTACTGGAGGGGGGCTTGGAGATGGCCCAACAAGGGGCGTGGCCTGGGCAGAGGATTCTGGGAGCTGTAGTTTGTTAAGGTCACTGAGCCTCGCTAGGAGAGCCCTATTCCCGCTCACAGAGCAGCCATTCCCAGACTCCCTGGGAAGAGAGAGTGGCTGTTAAACTGCCCTGACAACCATAGCTCTTGTGAAGGGAACAATGCGGTGTCTCAGCACCCTTATTGGACTACAGCTCCCAGGATTCTTTGCAGGAAGCCACACCTGCCAGCACTGCGTTTTAAATAGAGGGCATGCACGTGGCCAGAAAGGGTCTCCTCCTTTGCACTCGGGGCTTGCTGCTCCCTAGGCCTTCTCTTTTGCCCTTTCCAGGCTCCACACAAGCACCCCATCTCCCTCCCCCCTCCAGGTGGCACAGGAGCCTGCCCTGAAGGCCCCACAAGCTAGGGACCCACATGTGCTGATGGGCTTCTTTCATGGCTCGGGCTGCGTCCGACATGGTCTTGAGCACTTCGGTGTTGGTGGTGGCGTTCTCGAGAGCCTCGCGCTGGAACTCGATGGTGGAGAGGGTCCCGTCGATCTGCCCCAGCTGCTGCTCGTAGCGTTTCTTCCGCTTGAGAGCTTGCAGGGCAGCTGGATCAAGAAGGGAGGGAAAGAGGCAATGCGTTATTCTGTTTTTAATATTCAGCTGACAACTGCCCAGAGTGGCACCCAGTCAGATGGGTGGCATATTATTATTATTATTATTACTATTAGCAGGCATCAGTTCCTTTGGTCTCTGACACAGCCCACCCCTTAAACTTTACAAACGCTCTATTTCCTCCTCTAAGGCTACAGGGTTCCATTCCTCAGAAATGTAGGATGTGCTGGAAGCAGGCACACAGCTCCCTAAATCCCCCAGCTTTCATTTTGACACTGCTAAGTTTCTTTTTTTATTTTGTGTGTGTGTAACTGAATTTAAATATCACATCACAAAAGTAAAAAGAAAACACACCACTTTATTCTATTTATATGTAACATTTACTTTTTGGTAACATTTTACTTTCTACATAACATATTTTTGCTAACTGGCGAGCGGTGCATTTTCTTTCCTTTTCTTTTAACATTGCTAAGTTTCTAGTCCTTATGAAAGCAAAGCCCTTTCAAAGCTGCTGCTTTAGGGATGAAGAAAATTTCCATTTTTGTTTCCTTAACCGGCCCCCTTCCTGGACCCCACGTTCCCTGTATCTCCCTCCACTGCTCCATTCACCTCTTTTGTTTTTCGTCCCATGTTTCTTGGCCGACTGCAGCTCCTGCTGGATCTTTTGCTCCAGGAATTCTTGTTTCTTGACAAGCACCTCCTCCGTCTCCCGCAGCTTCTGGATAGCCTCCTGCGGGGTGGGGGCTTTGGCCTTCTTGCCTGCAAAG
Source organism: Podarcis vaucheri (assembly GCF_965113315.1). Classification (NCBI taxonomy): domain Eukaryota; kingdom Metazoa; phylum Chordata; class Lepidosauria; order Squamata; family Lacertidae; genus Podarcis; species Podarcis vaucheri. The sequence goes on along the minus strand of NC_138751.1, from coordinate 6,413,692 downwards.
GGCCCCGGCCAGAGAGGGTGGGGGGAAGGGAGAGAAGGGAGAGAGCCAGAACGCCCATTAATCCTCCAGCATCAATCCAACCTATTTGAGAGCCAACAACAACAGGGACTAGAACCATTGCTTGGAAAGGATGATGCTAAAGGGAGACTGGTCAGCCCACCAAGAGATACCCCAGGTGAATTGTGGGCTTTTCCCAGCAGCCATCCTTCTCCTCCATGACTCTCTTGCCCTGCTTCAAAATGGTGGGGGGAAGCTGCCGCCCTACACCCAGAAACTGATCACTGGGGAAGAAGGTAAGTTAACCCCCCCAAAATAGAGCTTTTTGGAAATATGTTACAGTCCACTCCCCCCCCCGAAAAAGCTTGGAATGAACCCTTCCCCTTCCTTTAATTCGTTTCCCTCCTTTGTTTTTCTCCCTCCACCAAGCCAGATTCTTTTCCTCTCCTCCCTCCTCCCCCCCAAGACACAAATGGTTTCTCCCAGCTGTCCGTGATCCCCTATGGCGATTGGGCGATACCACCCTCCTTCAGGGTGGGGAATGTCAATGTAGGGGCTCACCCTTCCCGAAGAGCTTTCCCAAGCCACTCATCTCGCCTGGTTGGTAATTCACTGGACTTCCTCTTCCGGCTTCATCCACCTCCCAGCCTTACACCGCCTCCATCCCCCCCCCCACCTATCACATGACAACAGGGAAGGACCAGGGCAAAGGGGTACCAGTCTTCCTAGTTCTCTATAGAGACATCAGGTTCCCAATTTGAACTGGCTACTCTCCTCTTATGTGGAATGGGAGTGGAATTGCATTTAAAAAAAAAAAAGGGGTTCGACCTAGACTCATTAATTAATTAATTAATTAATCAATCAATCAATCAATCGTGGCCCAAGTCCTACTGATTTAATTTGGAATCTAGTGCACATAACTTACTCTAGAAGACTGGGATCAACCCAGTGATCAGATTTTTTTAAAAATTTAAAAACAAACAAACATCATGGCTGCTTCAAAGAGCAGCTGCGAAAGGAGAACCTCTCGCCCTGTTTGGATTTTGGCAATTGGGATTGGTTTTTAACCATAGGTTCCGACGTCGCTCCACCACGCTTGCCCCGCACATGGGAGGTGGTTTTACAATGGAAACCGGAAGTTGAGGTTGCGGTGAGTGTCCAATTAATGGTATCTCTTTGGACCAAATCTGGGCACGGGACAAAAACGTGGGCAGGGAAATCATATGACGTGATTTCTCTCTCTCTCTTCCCCCTCCCTTTCTTAAAGGAGCCGCGCCGCCCTAAAGAACCCCTTTCCAATCCTGAAACAGAATTTTGTAGTCTCGAAATTAAATTATGAATATCCATGTCGTACAGGGGCCATATGATCTACCTGGTTTTATGGGACTGAGTCCACATTAATCATTTTGCCTGCAGTTTGAAGGTCCCCACCCCAAGCTGCCCCACCCATCCCATAATAGCGCCCCCGATCTTGAAAAAGCTGCGGGAGATTTAATAATCCAACAGGTATAGCTTTCCACTGTGGAGGAGAGAATTAGGGGAGGAGCTCCTCTCCTTTTAACACTGATTTTCCATGTTTACTATACCAGAGATGGAGATCCATTGACTCTCCTCTGTTTTAAGACTCCTATCTCCCATCACCCCTGTGAGGCTGACAACAACAAAAAATCTAGAGTCCCCTAGATGTTAAAAGCACTTCTTTGTAATCTGGCTGACATGTCTCTTCCCACTTGGCTCTGGGCATTCACACCTTTTCCTTAATGTATTATTGTTGTTTAAATAAAACATGAATTGAAGATGTGATAAGAATTCTAAAGTCTTAGATATATAATAAATGTTCATAAATGTACCAACCAAGCACGTACATAGATCAGCACAGGAAGACCGACCTGAAACCGTTTTTGATTCCCAAACTGACCAAATGCTTTCTCTGCAAGATCAAAGGAAAATGGAAAAGCCTCCCCATTGTCTTTTCCTTCGCAAATCCTGTCTTAAGGGTATGTCTGTGTTCGAATAGGGTGAGCCTGTGATCTGGCTCAGGAGCTAAGGCTCCCCTGGGTATCCAATCAAGTGAGCATTAACAGGTAACCTGTAAGACGAGATAAACAACGCACTCAGATTTCTGCTGTAGACCGCCTTTTCTATGATGTCTCTGAGGGGTGGTCTTGAGCTCCAGGGCAGGGAATTTAAAATGTCTATATAAGGCCTTGCAAGCCATTGTTCTGGGTTCCTCCTCCTTTCCTGCGTGTGAGGGGAGCACCCTGTCGCAATAGATCAATAAAGATCAGGCTTACTAGCTGCTTTGCTTCTCAATATTCTCTGGTTGGCCTCTGTTAGTTTCTCCTACCAATAGGGAACCTACGTAAGGACTCTATATGGGCTCTTGGACACCCCATAAGGGAACAAGGGCAAATGTTTGTTTACAACAAAGACAAGCATGTCTCTGGCCATGTGCAAAGTACACCTTCCCCAGCAGTAACTGCAGCTCAGCACTGTGAGTATATTGAGGGTGAAAGACTGTAGGGCCCAGCCATTGCTTTTAATAATAATAAAAAAGGGGGGGGAGCATTGGGCCTGACTGACCTGATCCTGGATATTGCATTTAAAAAAACAGAAAGCAGAAACAAACCCACACTACTCGTGACTTTTAGGAGATGCATTGCATTGCCTGATTGAAAGAGCAGAGTAAAGATATTGAATCATAGAATCCTAGAGTTGGAAGAGACCACAAGGGCCATCGAGTCCAACCCCCTGCCAAGCAGGAAACACCATCAGAGCACTCCTGACATATGGTTGTCAAGCCTCTGCTTAAAGACCTCCAAAGCAGGAGACTCCACCACACTCCTTGGCAGCAAATTCCACTGTCAAACAGCTCTTACTGTCAGGAAGTTCTTCCTAAAGTTTAGGTGGAATCTTCTTTCTTGTAGTTTGGATCCATTGCTCCGTGTCCGCTTCTCTGGAGCAATAGAAAACAACCTTTCTCCCTCCTCTATGTGACATCCTTTTATATATTTGAACATGGCTATCCTATCACCCCTTAACCTCCTCTTCTCCAGGCTAAACATGCCCAGCTCCCTTAGCCGTTCCTCATAAGGCATCGTTTCCAGGCCTTTGACCATTTTGGTTGCCCTCCTCTGGACACGTTCCAGTTGGTCAGTGTCCTTCTTGAACTGTGGTGCCCAGAACTGGACACAGTACTCCAGGTGAGGTCTGACCAGAGCAGAATACAGTGGCACTATTACTTCCCTTGATCTAGATGCTATACTCCTATTGATGAGGCCCAGAATTGCATTGGCTTTTTTAGCTGCCGCGTCACACTGTTGGCTCATGTCAAGTTTGTGGTCAACCAAGATTCCTAGATCCTTTTCACATGTACTGCTCTCAAGCCAGGTGTCCCCCATCTTGTATTTGTGCCTCTCATTTTTTTTGCTCAAGTGCAATACTTTACATTTCTCCCTGTTAAAATTCATCTTGTTTGTTTTTGCCCAGTGCATTCCTTTGTTCTCTGCGCTTGGTTCTTAACAAACGTTATATCAATTTTACGCGATAAATAAATGTCTGATCCCACAGTGAGAGAGACAGGGAGGATGTGAGCATTCACTTGCTCCTGCCTACCTCAGCCAATGAGAAATCAGCAACCCACCAGACAATTTTGGCCAACCTGGAGCCCTCTGGAAGTTTGGGGCTGCAGCTCCCATCAGAGTTCACAGAATGGTAGAATTGTCGAGTTAGAAGGGACCCCAGGGTCATCTAGTCCAACCCCCTGCAATGCGGGGATCTCAACTGAAGCATCCATGGCAGATGGCTCTCTGCTTAAAAACCTCCAGTGAAGGAGCGTTGTATTCCAAAAAACTGGAAGGTGCAAAGTTGGAAAAGGCTGACACAGGAATGTAGCCTGGGAGTCATTTTGGACTCACCGCTGTCCACGGAGGCACAGGTTAATCCTGTGTCCAGGGCAGCTGTCTACCAGCTCCATCTGGTACGCAGGATGAGACCATACCTCCCCGCAGACTGTCTGGCCAGAGTGGTGCATGCTCTGGATATCTCCCGCTTGGACTACTGCAATGCGCTCTACGTGGGGCTACCTTTGAAGGTGACCCAGAAACTGCAACTAATCCAGAATGCGGCAGCCAGATTGGTGACTGGGAGCGGCTGCTGGGACCATATAACACCAGTTGTAAAAGACTTGCATTGGCTCCCAGAACATTTCCAAGCACAATTAAGAGTGTTGGTGTTGACCTTGAAAGCCCTAAATGACTTTGCCCCAGTATACTTGAAGGAGTGTCTCCACCCCATCGTTCAGCCCTGACACTGAGATCCAGCGCTGAGGGCCTTCTGGCAGTTCCCTCACTGCGAAAAGTGAGGTTACAGGGAACTAGGCAGAGGGCCTTCTCGGTTGTGGCGCCCGCCCTGTGGAACGCCCTCCCACCAGGTGTCAAGGAAATAAATAACTAGAAGACATCTGAAGGCAGCTCTGTTTAGGGAAGCTTTTAATGTTTTATGTTTTATCGTGTTTTTAATATTCTATTGGACAAGGATCCTGCGATCACGTTAAGGGTAGCCATATGTGCGATTGCCATAAAACTTAGGCAACAAGCTGTGCTATCATAACACATTTTAAATGATAATTTTAGGTTATATGTTAGTGATTAAGTTTTAATTTATATATTTTTTAACTGTTGCTATATCTGTATTGTCCCTCTTATAAAGGTAAAGGTACCCCTGCCCGAACGGGCCAGTCTTGACAGACTCTGGGGTTTGTGCGCCCATCTCACTCAAGAGGCCGGGGGCCAGCGCTGTCCGGAGACACTTCCGGGTCACGTGGCCAGCGTGACAACGCTGCATCTGGCGAGCCAGCGCAGCACACGGAACGCCGTTTACCTTCCCGCTGGTAAGCGGTACCTATTTATCTACTTGCACCCGGGGGTGCTTTCGAACTGCTAGGTTGGCAGGCGCTGGGACCGAGCAGCGGGAGCGTTCCCTGCCGCGGGGATTCGAACCGCCGACCTTTCGATCGGCAAGCCCTAGGCGCTGAGGCTTTTACCCACAGCGCCACCCGCGTCCCTCTTATACCTAATTGCAAATTCAAATGTATTCCCTATCGTGTTTTATGACTTCCTTGATATTGTATGTGGGCTGGAACTGGTCTGTGGCCGAAATAATAAAATTCATTCATTCAATATTCTATTGGAAGCCGCCCAGAATGGCCAGCTGGGTGGGGTATAAATAATAAATTATTATATTATTATTACATTTTTTGGTGCCTGCTAAAAATAGTTGTTTAGGCAAGACTATCCAGAAGCATAGCATGTTGACATGCGTTTTAATCTGGTTTTTATCTTGATAGGTTTTTTTGAATAGGTATTTCTTCTTAACCAATTCTTTTCCCTGTGATTTCATTGTTTTATTCTGTTTATAAACCACGATCGGCATTGTTGTCATTGCCCTTCTACAGTCAAGCGGTGCATGAACTTTACAAAGCAGACGATTGAATAAAACTGGCTCCCCGCCCCCCCCCCCGCTTTCACAGTGCCTGTCGTCTTCTGCCGGCTCGGCAACTGGAGGGGACGTGGATCAGTTGTTGGGGAACAGCAGCGTGGCAAGGTGTAGGGGTGCAGATATCCAGAGTGTGGGGGGTCAGGTGGGATCGCTATGAAGAACTATGAAAAATGAAGCAGGCCGTTGTGTCCGTGATGAAAGCATTGCGTTGACTGGGTTTGATTCATTGACAATCGTTTCTGATCGAATCCCACAAGCCTCTCCACCTCTGCCATTTGCTTCCTCTACACCTGACAGGCACGTATCAGCGTTCTAAACACAGACCAGTTGCCAGTTGCTTCATTAGGTGTAATGGGAATTGGGGTTGCTTGTGCATAAACTGCAAACTGCTCCAAGCTGGTCGTATAGCTAAACCTTTCCCGGGTTTGACAGCCCTTACAACGCAACTGTCTTAGTCACTGGCAGAATCCGTCAGTGGGCGTCTCCTAAACTTCCTCCAACATAGAAATTCTTTGACGTCAAGTCTCCTCCTAGATTCTCTGCGCGGAAGCCTTCTGCGCAGTGTGGGCGTGCCAAGCGGAGGTCCTGTGCTCTCTCCGCTGATGTCACTGGAAGAATCTCGGAGCCTCCCCTCCGCAGTACTCTCAGCCTCCCCTTTCTCCCTGGTGTCCCCTGGATTTCCTTCCCCAGCGGAAGCTCTCTCTCTCTCCTTGCTAGTTCCCTCCCCTGCATCACTGGAGCGTCTTACCTCTCCTCTTGCCTCTGATGGCAGTTCCCTGACATCCGGCATCCTGGGTCATATAGTAGGTAGCTTCTTTGATGCAGTTTGGGTGGCGCTGTGGGTTAAATCACAGAGCCTAGGACTTGCCGATCAGAAGGTCGGCAGTTCGAATCCCCGCGACGGGGTGAGCTCCCGTTGTTCAGTCCCTGCTCCTGCCCACCTAGCAGCTCGAAAGCATGTCAGAGTGCAAGCAGATAAATAGGTACCGCTCCGGCGGGAAGGTAAACGGCGTTTCCGTGCGCTGCTCCGGTTTGCCAGAAGCGGCTTAGTCATGCTGGCCACATGACCCGGAAGCTGTACGCCGGCTCCCTCGGCCAATAAAGCGAGATGAGCGCCGCAACCCCAGAGTCGGCCATGACTGGACCTAAGGGTCAGGGGTCCCTTTACCTTTACCTTTACAGGCCAGGAAGAGAGTTCACAGGGAGATGGTAAATACTCTTTTCCTTGCCATCCTTCCTTCCTTCCCTGCCTGTTTATGACCTCTGGGTTTTGCTGAATGCATTCCCCTAGTCCCCTAGTCTCAGATATGTAAAAATAAAAAAAATTCCTTCCAGTAGCACCTTAAAGACCAACGAAGTTAGTTCTAGGTATGAGCTTCCTCTACACCTCTACACCTTGGACAAACAGGCCAAACCTTGCACCAAAGAATAAACGGGCATAAATCTGACATCAAGAATCACAAAACAGAGAAACCAGTAGGAGAACACTTCAATCTCCCAGGACATTCTATACAAGATCTCAAAGTAGCTGTTTTACTACAAAGGAATTTCAGAAATAGACTGGAAAGAGAAGTTGCTGAATTGCAACTCATTACCAAACTTAAAACCATGGAGAGACCTGGTCTGAACAAAGACATTGGATTCTTATCTCATTATACATGACTAAGCCATTTTTCACCTTCTCACCCCTTGCCTTTTCCTGTAAGACCTATTGCAGTCGTTAAGAGTCGTCAACAGGCTCATCTCAGCTATCTGCCAATCTCCCATTCCCACCACCCTTCTGAGTAATACCCCTCCCCACCTTCTCAATATATAGAAGGATCTGGCAACTTCTGTTTCAGTGTATCTGAAGAAGTGTGCATGCACACGAAAGCTCATACCAAGAACTAACTCAGTTGGTCTTTAAGGTGCTACTGGAAGGAATTTTTTTATTTTGACTATGGCAGACCAACACGGCTACCTATCTGTTCTCAGATATGTATGCATGCTCAAAGTAGTCTTTGTAGTTAACAGGATTTCTTCTGATCTGACTTTGTCCCACGTGGGGTTTTTTGAAACGCTCAGAGGAAATCTGATTGGTTCTTATGAACACTGTGTAAAAAGTCCTTTTGTGAATAAAACAACCTGGGCCGAGGGGTGGAGAAGGATTATTATTATTATTGGCACCTCTCCCCAGAGTCTTGCTGGCCAAGCACCATGTGTACAGTGGTACCTCAGGTTACATATGCTTCAGGTTACAAACTCCGCTAACCCAGAAATAGTGCTTCAGGTTAAGAACTTTGCTTCAGGATGAGAACAGAAATCGGGCTCTGTCGGCACGGCAGCAGCGGGAGGCCCCATTAGCTAAGGTGGTGCTTCAGGTTAAGAACAGTTTCAGGTTAAGTACGGACCTCCGGAGTGAATTAAGTACTTAACCCGAGGTACCACTGTCTTTTATTAATCAGAGTCCAATCCTCCCTTTGCGTTGGGAACGCTACAGCAAGATGCCTATCAGCTAAGTCCAGGCTGTTCACACGCGTGTAAAAAGATGCGCGGCAGGGAAACACGTAGAGGATTTATTGCACGGGGTCAAAATCCCGTCCCCGCCAACACACTCCACACATGACGAGAGAGGTCCGGTTTGCGTCAGCCGCAGATGGCGCTCAGGAGCGAGCGAAGGCTTCTAGGCCCTGTTTCAGGAGGGACAGGTTCATGCCGTTGGGGACGAGGATACACGTGACTCCTACGTGGAAGCAAAATAGGGGGGAAATAGATTGCACATCTTCATAGGAAGGTGACATTCAGAGTCAGCCTTGGGGTCCGCTTAGCTCAGGCTTGTCTCCACTGACCTACAGCAGCTCCCAAGAGTGAGGCAGGCGCCCCCTTTGCCAGTGGCGTAGCGTGGGGGTGCAGGGGGGGCCGGCTGCACCGGCGCAACATCTGGGGGTTAGGGTTAGGGGGCGCAAATCCACGGGTTAGGGGGCGCAAATCCACGGGTTAGGAGGCGCAAATTACTTGCCTTGCCCCGGGTGCTGACAACCCACGCTACGCCACTGCCCTTTGCCCCACAGACAGCAGCCTCCGCCGCCTAGGGGCGAGGGGGTCACACGCATCGGGCACATTTCTCCCCGTTACCTAATTTGCTGACGTCGTAAATGTTGCGGCTCTCGTCGTCGAAGAAGAGCATCTGCGAAAAGGGAACCCCGGTTTGTTGAGACAACCTGAGGAGGAACAGGCGGGGGGCAGAATGAGAAATCGCCGTCCCGTTCCTCCCAGAGACCAGCCTTGCCAATGGCGTGCCCTCCGTCAGTGGTGTCCAAACTTTTTTCACAGAGGGCCAGATTTGATGAAGTGAAGGGCCGTGAGGGCAGACCAGAGGGCCAGCCGAAGTCGTTAACCTTTTTTCAGGATTGAAGTTGGTGAGGTTTTTTTTAGGCTTTTACCCCAGGAAATAAACTACAAAACAGGGGCCGGATTAAACCGTACTACCAAAAGGATTAAGGTTTTAAATGACAATTTTAGGTTATATTTTAGTGATCAATATTTAATATATATTTTTAACTGCTGCTATACAGTGGTACCTTGGGTTACATACGCTTCAGGTTACATACGCTTCAGGTTAAAGATTCCACTAACTCAGAAATAGTACCTCGGGTTAAGCACTTTGCTTCAGGATGAGAACAGAAATCGCGGGGCAGCAGCAGGAGGCCCCATTAGCTAAAGTGGTGCTTCAGGTTAAGAACAGTTTCAGGATAAGAACGGACCTCCGGAACGAATTAAGTACTTAACCCGAGGTACCTACCACAGTATCTGAATTGTCTCTGTTATACCCAATTGCAATTCAATGTATTCCTGTTGTGTTTTATGTGTATTTTCCTGATATTGTAAATGAGCCAGAACTGGACTGTAATAATAATAAAATTCAAATAAACCAACCAGCGGGCAGGATTAGGCCCAAGAAACGGACGGAACTTGGGGGACATCACTGTGAGGGCGTACAAAGAGCCAATGGCTTGTCCAGGCTCCTCTTTTCACAGCCACCTGCCCCCCAACCAACGGGATGTAGGTCTTCCCTTACTTCTGAAAGTGGGTGACTTTGCTGCCCGGGTAGATCTCTGCGTAGCGGATGAAGCGGTTCAGGCCGAAGAGATCCAACAGCTGATTAGCCCCTCGGATCTCACCTGTCCTAGGAAGAGAGAGGGAGGGGTGGAGAGATTCATATTTGAGATCGCTTATTAGTCTTGTTTATTAAATAATACCCCCCCCCTTGCAGACGACCGCAGTGCCTGGAGACAAGGCAGTCAAGTCGTGCATCTGTAGTAGGGACCTGAGGAGAAATGACCGCTGGGAGGAGAACGGAGAGAAGAAATACAGTGGTACCTCGGGTTACATACACTTCAGGTTACATACGCTTCAAGTTACAGACTCTGCTAACCCAGAAATAGTGCTTCAGGTTAAGAACTTTGCTTCAGGATGAGAACAGAAATTGTGCTCCGGCGGTGCAGCGGCAGCAGGAGGCCCCATTAGCTAAAGTGGTGCTTCAGGTTAAGAACAGTTTCAGGTTAAGAACGGACCTCCGGAATGAATTAAGTACTTAACCCGAGGTACCACTGTACCACGATGCAACCAGACACCTTACTCTGCCCCGGCTGCAACAAAACATGTCTCTCCCGTATCATCTCTGCAGCAACAGCAGGAAATATCTTGACCTCACCCCCAAAAGTGCATTCTTCTATTGTCTCCCATTGTCAATCAAGGTTAAATTTGTAAGCTCAGGGATTTTTCTCAGCCGGAACTCAAGTTCCGGCACCTCTCAGGTCAGTGCCACTGCCGTTGTAAGAGAGGCGTTCATGGCGAGTTCCTCTTTCTTTTTTTCTTTTTTTAAAATATATTTATTAACTTTTCAAAGTTTATACAAAAAAGACAAAAAAACAAAAACACAAAAATTAAAAACACATATAATTTCATTCACTTGTTTTCTTTTAACTTATTTCTCGGACCTCCTCATACCTCCCCTTTTTGTATTCCAATTCAAATTATTCACTCAGCAAATCCTCACCCTTAATTTTACACCTTTCTTTCTTCTTTTTCCCCCAGTTATCTTAATCATTACAGCTGGTAACCACTTAGATTCAGTCCAACATCAATCTAACATTCACTAACTTTATAATATTTCCCAAGACACGGCGAGTTCCTCTTTCTTCTAGGAAAATAGCACCGCAATCTGAAGATCGCAGTGCGGTTCACAACACAAAAGCCCAAAAGGCGAACACAAAATGCGTAGTGAAATCAAGGACAAGAAAGAAAAGCAAGCCAGTAATCCGTCCCACAAACACATTTAAAAGGACTTCATAGGGACTAGTCACACAACGGAACTTTAAGGTGGTCGGCAAGCAGCAAACATGGTGTGGATGTCTCTCTTGACATGGAGTCCAGTAATAATACTAATAATAATAATTTATTATTTATTATTTATTATTTATTATTTATACCCCGCCCATCTGGCTGAGTTTCCCCAGCCACTCTGGGCAGCTTCCAACTGAATATTAAAAACAATACAGCATTAAATATTAAAAATTTCCCTAAACAGGGCTGCCAAGCTAAGTAACCCAGAATAAATGAAGGCGGTTTGGGGCCTGCAGGGATGGGTACAGGATCTGGACTCACCGTGAGGCAGCCGCCATAGGGATCCCCTCCGCTTGCAGCTGCTCCAGCACAGCTGGCACCTCGGGGTACAGATTTATGGGTCGCATGTTGCGGTCTCGTATTGAGCCATCGCTGAGGGGAACATTGACAAAAGAGTGATGAGGTTTCTTGCCTTTAAAACAAAACAAAAAAAAGTTTCGGGATGGTATCTGTGTTTTTAACATGGCAGGCAGAAATCCAACAGATACAGTTTTCCCCAGGACACAAAGGAGAGCTTCACCTGTTGGGTTCCTGCCTGCTGCACGGTTTTTAGGGGCACAGAGCCATTTAAGCATAAAACAAACATCAGTGTCTCTCCCCAAGTGGGGGGAATAAACAGCTCCCTGAAAGGCCCTTTGTATTGTGCATTAATGACAATTTGTGCTCAAGATGGTTTCAGGGAAGTTAGACACAGAACTCCCTTTCGACATTGGTTTGGGGTTTGGAAACCCAATTGGCACATGCTCCATAACCTGCTGATGAAATCCTGCATCTTTTTAAATATAATAATAATAATAATAATAATAATAATAATAATAATAATTTATCATTTGTACCCCGCACATCTGGCTGGCTTCCACAAAGACCAAAAATACACTAAGATGCCACACATTAAAAACTTCCCTGAACAGGGTTGCCTTAAGATGTCTTCTGAATGTCAGGTAGTTGTTTATCGCTTTGACATCTGATGGGAGGGCGTTCCACAGGGCGGGCGCCACTACCGAGAAGGCCCTCTGCCTGGTTCCCTTTAGCTTTGCTTCTTGCAGTGAGGGAACCACCAGAAGGCCCTCGGCACTGGACCTCAGTGTCCGGGCTGAACGATGGGGGTGGAGACGCTCCTTCAGGTATACTGGGCTGAGGCCGTTTAGGGCTTTCAAGGTCAACACCAACACTTTGAATTGTGTTCGGAAACATCCTGGGAGCCAATGTAGGTCTTTCAAGACCGGTGTTTTGTGGTCTCGGTGGCCGCTCCCAGTCACCAGTCTAGCTGCCGCATTCTGGATTAGTTGTAGTTTCCAGGTCACCATCAAAGGTAGCCCCACGTAGAGCGCATTGCAGTAGTCCAAGCGGGAGATAACCAGAGCATGCACCACTCTGGCCAGACAGTCTGCAGGCAGGTAGGGTCTCATCCTGCGTACCAGATGGAGCTGGTAGACAGCTGCCCTGGACACAGAATTGACCTGCGCCTCCATGGACAGCGGTGAGTCCAAAATGACTCCCAGGCTGCGCACCTGATCCTTCGGGGGCACAGTTCCCCCATTCAGGACCAGGGAGATATAAACAACGTTCCAGCTTATGTATTTATTTTGCCCCGCTTTCGTTGCATAACAGCACAACAGTTGCCCACACGGATGACAAGGACGTGGTAACCTTAGAGACGCATCGCATCAGGGAATCTAATAAGCGGTATGATGTGTGTGGACCGCCCAGTATAAATCCATCACTATTTATTTCATAAAATTTGTAAAAATTGATTGTAAAAAAACAACAACCAACCCCTCAAAGAGGTTTGCGTAAAAGTTAAAACAATGCAATTACCAGTAAGAAGAACTAACAACAATAATTTAAGACTTTTGAGAAACGAAAATGAACTAAAAACAGATTAAAATGCACATTAATGTGAGTCAATGACAGGCACTGGCAAACTCAGCCCTCCATATGTTTTGGGACTACAACTCCCATCATCCCTAGCTAACAGGACCAGTGGTCAGGGATGATGGGAATTGTAGTCCCAAAAACATCTGGAAGGCCGAGTTTGCCTATGCCTGGTCTATGAGATGCTGCAGAAAAACGCCCTCAAAAAACACTGCCAGTCCTATAAATACTCCATATTATTATTATCAAATTTGTATACCACCCTTCATCTAAATATCTCACCTGCTTTTCTGGAAGGGGGGGTCCACATGGGTGTCTACCCAGAATGGCCACAGGGTGTAATCTGTAAGAGAGAGATCAGTTGACCTTTGTTGTAAATAAAAATATGCCCTTTTCCCTTATGGGGTATCCAAGAGCCCATATAGAGTCCTTACATAGGTTCCCTATTGGTAGGAGAAGATAACAGAAGCCATCCAGAGAATATTGAGAAGCAAAGCAGCTAGTAAGCCTGATCTTTATTGATCTGTTGCAACAGGGTCCTCACTCACCACACGCAGGAGAGGAAGAGGATCCCCCAAAATTGCTGTGCAAGGGCTTATAAAGACTTTTGAAATTCCCATCCCCAAGACCACCCCCAGAAACATTATGCATACATCACAGAAGGGGTGTAACCTAAGACCATTCCTCAGATACATCCCACCTACATCACAGAAATTTTAATGTTGTTTTTCTCCTGTCACAGTTTCTCTCCTGTCTGGCAAGTTACTTGACTGGATTTCCTGGGGAGCCTGGCCATTCTTTTGTAGTGGTAAAATACTTATTTCCTGGGCCAGGTCACAGGCTCACACCTTATTCAAACAGACATATCCTTGAGACAGGATTTGTGAGGAAAGAGACAATGGGGAGGCTTTTCCAGTTTAACCTTGCAGAGAAAGGATTTGGTCAGTTTAGGAATCAAAATGGTTCCAGGTTGGTCTTCCTGTGTTGATCTATGTATGTGCAGTTATGAACATTACCATATATTTAAGACCATAAAATTACTATCACACCTTCAATTCCCCTAACCCCAAAAAATAAGCCTAAAACTTCATGTTTCTCACTTGCTTCACTCATTCCCTTGCTTCACTCATTCTTCCCAAATTGTCTCCTTTTACTACACAGATTCTACTTGTAAGGCCAGACAACCTTCTGATTCCTTTATTATTTTATTCACATAATATACATTCTTTACAACAGACAACTCCAAAATAAACAGACAACTCCAGAATAAAATCATATGTAACAGAACCACAAGTCTCCTGTTTACATTTACACTGATCTCCTCTCTGATACCTTTACTTGATAGCTCTTGCTGCTTTCTGCTTTCCTTACAGAATCTTTATGAAAATTTTAATCTCTTAAATCCTATACCAATCTTTAACAATTTCAATTAATCCCTTCACCTCCCTCCCCCACAGCCCAGTACTTCACCCGTGTGCGAACTTCTTTACCTACTCTTATTGTTGTTATTGTTGCATTATTCACTTTATTTGTTATTCCATCCTTAGTATATTATCATCCTATCTCCTTGCACCTTTTAAACTTTTGCATATTAATTTTTAAGTTCCGAGGGCCGGACAACCTTCTGGGGGCCACATGTGCAAAGCGGGCAGAGGCAGAATTGGGTGGGACAACGAGTGTGAATTTTACCTTTGTAGAGTGAGCTAGTTTCTACATTCCCACCCCAACACTCCTTGGCTATCCCTCCATCTAGGCAACTACCAGCCTTCAAGGACACATTTCCAGGCAGAAATACTCCAGGAGGGTATGAAGGAAGAGTATAGAATTGTCATGTTGGAAGGGACCCCAGCGGTCATCTAGTCCAGCCCCGTGCAAGGAAGGAAAGTTTTGCCCAAGGTGACCTGAGATTAAGAGCCTCATGCTCAGTAGCGGCTGAGGGTGAGGAGGGTGTTTAGTCCGAGGTGAAAGCCCTCGGGGCCAGACAGAGGAGTTTGGAGGGCCACCTAGATTTCCCTCACCCCAAACACACACACCTTAATATAGCAGTTGCAGAGCAGGAAGGAATAAAGGCCTTGAACAGACACAACGTGGGAGAACTACACCTGTTGAACCTCTGCCTGTGGCAAAGCTGTTCCAGGCGGAAAGCAAAACGGTGGGATCCTGGAACTTCCTTGGGAGTTGGTTGATGGAAATTTCTTTCACCCCAAACTTAGGACCCCCCCCCTCGCACAATTCAAGGGTCCTTCCACCAGATCAATACATTTTCCCCAGGGATGTTTGTTTGTGTATACAGGATGAGCCCCAAAGCAACGACGGAGCAACTTACCCAAGTCAAACACAACCAGCGACGGCCGTTTGCTCATCTTTCTATTTCCAGGTAAAAAAAAGAGGGGGGGTGAAGAGACTTTGCTCCTCTCTTTTTTTTAAAAAAAGGAGGCAATCAGGGGCCGGCGGAGCTGCAGATCAGGCCCCCGCTTTCTTCCTGCGAGGAGCAACGGGAGCTGCAGAATCCGGCCCTCCAGGAACCAGCAGATCGGCGGCGGATGAATGACAGGTGCCTGTCACTCGGGCGCTTCCTCTTTCACTTGATCGCCGAGGAGCCACGTGCTGCTGCTGCGGAAATTCCGGATGCAAACAGCGGCTGCGAGAGCGTTCCAGGGCCGCCCCCGGGTTAACCCCTTCAGTCCCGGGGGGTTGTGGAGGGGGCAGGAGATTGCCAACACAGCAGGACTCCCCCCCCCTTTCTCTTTTTTTTAAAAAGCATGGGTTGTGATTGTTGCAGGAATTGGCAGCGAGGGAAAGGCGAGGACGGTGGATTTTGTCATGCTTACGATCATATTTTCTTCTTTCGTTAATCATGCTGCTTTAAATGCGTATGTTATATTTAACTTCGTTTAGCAATGTTTTTTTCCCCCCTTTTGAAATGTTTTAAGATTTGTTTTTGTTCGCTTTGTTTCAAACATGTCTTCTGTAGTTGACCTCCTTTGTAATGTTTTATTTTGAAATCTTTTAAGGTAATATTTTAGTTTTCTGTTAATTATGTTGTTTTGGCTGTATACACTATATTTGGTTTTCTTCAGAAATGTTTGATTCTGGATTGTTTTATTGAAGTTTTAATATGCTGTAAACCGCTTTGGGATTTTTTCTTTAAAATATAAAGTGGTATAGACATGAAATAAATAATAATTTTGCGCACGCTTTGAATAATTCTGATTGCAGCTGCTCTTTAAAGGATTATTATTTCGGTGCTATATGTAAAATGTTAACTTGGGCTCTGCATAAATATATATTTAAAACTTGGGCACCTCTTTAAACAAAATGTAAATTTGGGTGCTATATAACATTCTAGTTTGGGTGCTAGTTAGTTTTATTTTGGGCACCTCTCTAAAATATTTTTTTTATTTTGGGAATGCTTTAAATATTTTTTTCTAATTCAGGCACCTCTTTAAATAATGCGACAATGATCTTTCTGTTGGGATTAAAGGGGAAATAGAAGAATATCAGAAGTGAGTTAAGAATTTTTTTACTGCAGGTTTTATATTTGGCTTTCAAGCTGTTTTTAGGACAGCATAAACTGCCGGAGCGGTTTTCTTCAAAACATGGAAGTTTGCCTAAATAAATACACCTGTGGCATCCAGATTTGTTAGATATACTGCTAAGAAGAGCTCTGTCTCAGAAAGTCATCCAGAGCTATGAACCTCATATGTCAGAGGAAGAGTGGGGCAGACCTATTTAGGATTGTACAGGACCAGTCAACCCAGCTGATTTCTGGGAACAAGCTGTGACATCTTCCATGTGGCATCTCCTGTGTTTAAGACACAAGGAAAGTGTTTTGAGGAAACAGGGTGCAGTTTGGCACAGCCTATGGCAGGGAGTGGAGGAACGCAGGTGGCGCTGTGGGTTAAACCACAGAGCCTAGGACTTGCCGATCAGAAGGTCGGTGGTTTGAATCCCCGTGACGGGGTGAGCTCCCGTTGCTCGGTCCCTGCTCCTGCCAACCTAGATAAATAGGTACCACTCTGGCAGGAAGGTAAATGGCGTTTCCGTGCGCTGCTCTGGTTCGCCAGAAGCAGCTTAGTCCTGCTGGCCACATGACCTGGAAGCTGTACGCCGGCTCCCTCAGCCAATAAAACGAGATGAGCGCCTCAACCCCAGGGTGGGTCATGACTGGACCTAATGGTCAGGGGTCCCTTTACCTATGGCAGGGAGTGCCAACGTGGTGCTGTCTGGATGTTGGACTCCCAACTCTCATGCCCCCAGGCAGAACGGCCAATGGCCAGGGATGATGGGAACTGTAGTTCAACAGCCAGAGGCAATGCCATCGGCTACCCCTGGATCGACATCAAGTCACACAGCAAGGATCTGCAGTCAAGCTCCCTGGCGCCAGCGCTTTCTCTCATCCCAATAAGGCAAAATCCTTCACAAACCCCAGAAATTTCACGACAGGAAATGAACATTTGGGGAGTTTGCTCTGCTTCCAACATCGTCCTTTCGTATATATGATGTAGTGGGGGAACGTCCTGATGTATACACGGACAGGCAGTCCACGTGTGAAGAGATGTAAAAAGAGGCTGTTGCGGAAGGATTTTGCTAGGAGAATCCGCTTACTCAAGACTGTACAAGGAATGTTTGCACAGGAAAGCTCCGCCACGGGTTAGAGAGAGGTAGCAGAAACCCCCTGTGGTTCTGACCCAATAAAAGCCTCCTTAAACATTGCAACGGGAGGCGTTAACTGAAGAAAATCCACTGTCATCGTTCCCGCCGCAAAAAAATCTGGGAACTGTAGTTCTGTTAGCCCTTGTTGCCTTGTGCATACATATACAGTGGTACCTCGGGTTACGTACTTAATTCGTTCCGAAGGCCTGTGCTTAACCTGAAGCACAACTTTAGCTAATGGGGCCTCCCACTGCCGCTGCGCCGCCGGAGCCCGATTTCTGTTCTCAACTTGAAGCAAACTTCTTAACCTGAAGCACTATTCCTGGGTTAGCGGAGTTTGTAACCTGAAGCGTATGTAACCCGGGGTACCACTGTACGAACATACATGCTATAGCAGGGGTCAGCAAACTTTTTCAGTAGGGGGCCGGTCCACTGTCCCTCAGACCTTGGGGGGGGGCGCACTATATTTTGAAAAATAATAATGAACGAATTCCTATGGCCCACAAATAACCCAGAGATGCATTTTAAATAAGAGCACACATTCTACTCATGCAAAAACATGCTGATTTCCGGACCATCTGCAGGCCGGATTGAGAAGGCGATTGGGTCAGATCCGGCCCCCGGGCCTTGGTTTGCCTACCCATACGTTATAGATCCCAGAGGAAAGGAAATGCTTTTTGAGCCACTTTTGACTTGAGGATCCAGAATACCCCAGTGGAAAAGGCACATTGCAAGCAGCGTCGAACACAGTCACGAGCCTGCAACTCAAGAAACCACGTGAAACACCTTTATTTAACATTCAGCCATTTCAACTGCGGGAAGGGGGAGTGGGCAGGGAGAAGGACATTTGAACGAGGGGAGGCAAAACACAGCCAACGAGCATAGGCAGAGATGTTGCCGGGGTGGAAATGCATGAGGGTCGGGGCTGGTGGGATGTGGGATCCCCCAGGAAGGCAACAAACCATGGACTCCCCCTCTCATGCCCCTGCTAAATGGCACCTCCCTCAAATGACAGCTTGCGGAAGATCTCTGGAGTGGTGGGCGGCAGCGGCACCCATTTTCTTCCTGGATCCGGGAGGAAGAAAGGGTTTGGGAGGGTAGCTATGCGCAGCCCGGCGGTGTCCCACACGCAAACGGCAGATCTGTCCTTTGTGGGGAGGGGGGGAGGGAGAGGGGGACGTGCCGAGGGACGGGTGCGCTATCATCGCAGGCCTCCCCCTCGTAGCGCCAAGACCAAATGGAGCACAGAGCCGCCCTGGATCTTGTAGTCGGCGGCTGTTTTCTCGTCGTTCCTGGGAAGAGGAGAAGGCAGGAGTGGTTAGAGCGCCCTGGGCCAGGCTGGAGTCCTACAAATGTTCTGGACTACAACCCCCACAAGCCCCAGGGGCTGGGGCTCTACAGACTGGCGTAGTCCAGCAACAGGCATGTAATACAGCGCGACACATTAGGGCTGTCACTTACCAAGTAGTAGTACAGTGGTACCTTGGTTGTAAAGGGACCCCTGACCTTTAGGTCCAGTCTTGGCCGACTCTGGGGTTAAGGCGCTCATCTCGCTTTATTGGCCGAGGGAGCCGGCGTACAGCTTCCGGGTCATGTGGCCAGTATGACTAAGCTGCTTCTGGCGAACCAGAGCAGCGCACGGAAACGCCATTTACCTTCCTGCCAGAGTGGTACCTATTCATCTAGTTGCACTTTTTGACGTGCTTTCGAATTGCTAGGTTGGCAGGAGCAGGGATCGAGCAACGGGAGCTCACCCCATTGCGGGGATTCGAACCGCTGACCTTCTGATTGGCAAGTCCTAGGCTTTGTGGTTTAACCCACAGCGCCACCCGCGTCCCAAGGTACCACTGTAATAATAATATTTTTACCCTGCTCATACCCCAACAATAAGATATCGTTGAAGGAAGCAAATGGGCTTGGCCCATAATAATGTTACTTCATTCATTATTAACTGAGGCAAACATTTTTGCACAAGGTAGTTTTCTTTCCCAGCGTTCCCCTACCTAAGACTCAAACCTCTGGAGGGCTCCAGATTTGCAAAGGCTGGGATAAGGTCTTCACGGATGTATTGTATAGTTGAGCAACAGGCCAAATAATACACCCAGGTACATTGCAACTGTCCTTCTGAGGTGGCCAGGGGTGCTCAGATCTTCCAGAGACAATGCGAGATTTGGCATCTTTCCGCAGGGCCTGCAAGATGGAGCTGTTCCGCCAGGCCTTTGGGCAGGATGCAGCTTGACTTACTCTCCTTTGTATAAAACAAGCCCAAAGGAGGCCCCCAACTCACTCACAGGCCCTTGTAGGATCAGTGGAAACAGTTGGTCCTGGCAAGTATTAACCACTCTCAACTCCAACCTGATAACTGCCACCTGCCCTGATTTTAACTTGTCTGAATTAATTTTAAGATGTATTTTAATTAATTGATGTCTGTTTTTATGCATATTATGTTGTTTTATGATGTTAGCTGCTCTGAGTCCGGCCTCGGCTGGGCAAGATACAAATAAAAAATTATTGTTATTATTAATCTTGTTTCTCTCCCACTGATATATGGAATGGGTTTGGCAGGAACTTGAAGAAGGGCTTTTGCAGAATCGTAAAGTTGGACCCCAGGAGTCATCTAGTCTGACCCCCTGAAATGCAGGAATTTCAACTGAAGTGGCTGGTCCCAAGCTCTGGATCATCCTGCTGAGGGAGGCTGGTCCAGGACTCTTCTCAATGACCCTCTTCTAGTAGGGAAAACCCTTTTCATTTAAAGCAAGTATTTGGCCAACTGGACCTCAACTGCTTTCTTCTGCTGCTATCGTGTTTAAATATGCCTTTTAAATGAAATCATGTTTCTAAACTGGCTTTTTCCTCTCTGCTCTTAGCCCCTCATGATCATATGGCATTCTTGCAATATTGCTTTTAAAAATATATATATACATCTAATATATAAAATATTGCGGCTGTTATTGTCGCTATCCACTTTTGGGGGTGTTTTTTCATGGAAAGGCAGCACAGAAATGGCAGTGGGCCGGATCGTTATCTCCTCCATCCCTCGTGGGGCCACCACCTGCCAATCACCTGATGCCACAATAGCATCAGGTGACTTTTTGTCGCACGCTAGCCTTGTAAAATGCTTTGCAAAGCGCTCTGCAACGTTTTGAAAGGGGCTGACAAATCAGCTAGGTCTTGCATCTTTCCGCCTGCAAGACAGAGCTGTTCCGCCTGGCCTTTGGTTTGGACTCAGCCTGACCCTTATGTTTCCCTCCCCTTAAGGTTTTGATTTATGGGCTACTATTAAAATGAGGCCGCATTTTAAATGGTATTTTAACCTGCATTTTAATAAACTGGTTTTTGTTTGTCTCGCCCAATAATGTTTTATTATAATTTTATTGGTGTTAGCCGCCCTGAGCCCGGCTCTGGCTGGGGAGGGCAGGGTATATAATAATAATAATAATAATAATAATAATAATAATAATAATAATAATAATAATTACTATTATTATTGCCATGCCTTTCCAAAAAGCTGTCTACTGCAGCACTTTGCCCTGCGTTTTCCAAGCTTGCAACCCCCGCCACGGCTAAGCCAGGTTTTCACCAGCCCCATACCTGTAGGGCCGGGTGCTGTGGCTTGGCCTGATGAAACCTGAGGGCCACCGTCCTATAAAACAATTATCCCCAATGCCCTAGGGCAGCCTCTGCTTCTACTCTAGCAGTATTACAAAAGCCAGGCATTCCCCACAATACACTGGGAAGCAGCCACTGCTCCCTGTGGACTCACATCTGCTTGCCGCTGTAGATGAGTCGCTGTTGTTGTGGCGGGATTCCCTCTTTTTCTTCCACTCGCTCCTTTATTCTCTCCACCTGGGGGGGAAGGGGGGCAGAGAGATAGAGAGAGAGGAGAACAGAAAAGGGTCACAGTCTATCCAGAGCAGTTTTTAGCTGCAACCTCACATCAGCACTAGTGGGCAAGGCTGATGGAGGGAAAACTCTCTTCCCAGGGGGGGTAAACGGCCTGCTTGACTCTTTCAATTCGTTTCGCTGTCACAAAGGGCAACATCTGAGCATTTGGGCTCCCCATCCTTGCATAGCTTTCCCTTTTTTAAGGGAAATTCCCTTATTCTGAATAGGATTCCTCGCAAGAAAAGGGAAAAGTTGACAGCTATGTCCTTGTGGCCTCTGCCCCAAAAGCTCCTGAATGTGGCCCAGAAGGATCTGATGAACCTCTCAAATGTTTCTCGTTCAGTTACTGAACTCGAAGCATGGGAACCCCGAACAAAAATATATACCGTATTTTTCGCCCTATAGGACGCACTTTTCCCCCTCCAAAAATGAAGGGGAAATGTGTGTGCGTCCTATGGGGCGAATGCAGGCTTTCGCTGAAGCCTGGAGAGCGAGAGGCATTGGTGCGCACCGACCCCTCTCACTCTCCAGGCTTCAGGAAGCTATCCGCAAGCCTTGCAAGCCCGGCGGGAGTTCCCGCGGGCTCACAAGGCTTGCGGGCAGCAGCCTGCAGCCCCAGCAAGTGTCCGCAAGCCTTGTGCGCCCGGCAGGAGGTCCCGCCGAGCGCACGAGGCTTGGGGCGGCAGCCTGTAGCCCGAAGCACGGGGAGCCCTCCGGAGGCAGCCGCGGCGGGGGGGGGAAATTTTTTTTTATTCATTCCCCCCCCCAAAAAAAACGAGGTGCGTCCTATGGGCCGGTGCGCCCTATAGGACAAAAAATACGGTAATTTGGCGAAATATTTGGACTTTATGATATGTATTGGTACAATTTGGAATAATTAATGTGATATGATTGGATTGTTAAATGGAAAACTTAATAAAAATTATTTTTTTAAAAAAGGACCTCTTAAATGTTTCTCACATGGGACCAATGTGACTGGGAGGCGGATGGGCATTGTGGTTCAGTTGCGCTGATGAAGGAGATGTCATGCTTGGCCAGCAAAGTCCTGGCTGTCCTTTCAAGAGGACGGACGCCCTTGGCAAACATGTCTCATCGCCCACTACCTGAGGGCAAGACAGCAGAGGAGGAATAGCTCCACCATCTGGCCAGACTGATAACAGGCCACGCCTGGGTGGGTGGGAGCCAGAAGAAGGAGGAGGACATGGGTACCAACCAACAAAGCCCCTTTCCCTCCACAATTGGATCAATCCATTCATCTTCAGAGAATAATTTACGTACCACTTAATGCTGTAGTTTCTAAGAGGTGTACAGCAGGGATACAGCATACATTGCAAAAAGGAACCCAAGATCGGGGGGGGGGGGAACCCTCTCTTAAAATGCCTGTTTCACACTGGAAGTTCAACAGGGAGTGGGCCTGTTTGATCTCAGCCAGTTCTGCAAAACTGGACTTGAGGAAGAGAGAGATATGTTGTTTGCCTTGGTGCAAGGGGCTGGGCAGGACCCACAGTGACGCAAACCAGCCCCACACACCAGGGCAAATGACATGTCCCTCTCCATACACTAGAATGGAAAAACCAAACAGGTGATTTCCCTGGCAGGTGCAGGGCACCGCTATCATCACCACCACCCCACCCGCCATGTTTGTCTGCCCAAGATACCTTGTCTGTGGGTTCTATGTCAATCTCAATCTCTTTTCCGGTGAGCGTCTGCAACGAAAGAGAGAGGCCTCAGCTACTAGCAGCCACCCATGATCCAGCCACCTCTTCAGGCAGCAAGGCTAGAAGACAGACATTTTTTCCTCCTGCTGCTCCCAAAGAAAGGTGGGGCTGGGTGCTTTTTGAGAGCTAATGGCCCTCCCTCCCCAAACTCCCTTCTCATTCTGCATCAGGATTGTAAAGGGTAAAGGGACCCCTGACCATTAGGCCCCTACCCGGACACTGAGGTCCAGCTCCGAGGGCCTTCTGGCGGTTCCCTCACTGCGAGAAGCCAAGTTACAGGGAACCAGGCAGAGGGCCTTCTCGGTAGTGGCGCCTTCCCTGTGGAACGCCCTCCCACCAGATGTCAAAGAGAACAACTACTACCAGACTTTTAGAAGACATCTGAAGGCAGCCCTGTTTAGGGAAGCTTTTAATGTTTGATGTATCACAGTATTTTAATATTCTTTTGGAACTGCTAGGTTGGCAGGAGCAGGGACCGAGCAATGGGAGCTCACCCCGTTGCAGGGATTCGAACCGCCGACCTTCTGATTGGCAAGTCCTAGGTTCTGTGGTTTAACCCACAGCGCCACCCGCGTCCGTAGCTCACACCATCTCCCCGGACACAATTCATTATAACCTTCCTCACTCTGATCACGCTCAGAACTGGAGCTTGCGGCTTTCTTCTTCCACCATGAACCAGAGGCAGTATCCCAGAACCCCTCACTCCAGCATTCCCGGCTCATTCCATTTCTGCCCTGGGGCAATCCACAACTCAGATTTGAAATGGGAGGCAATCTTTCCACCCATCTCCATTCTGAACACCAGAGGAAATGGGAGACAGGCAGAATCCCAATGCATGTCAAAGCAGCTGGGGGAAATTTAAAACACTGGGTTAAAACCATTTCCCTTTGCACGGCTGCTGGCTCTGAAACCCAGAAGCAGGTCCTGTCAAGTCAACAGAAGACTGTGGCGTTAGCATTTTTCATGAAATGGGATTCCTGGGGTGCGGCCTAATGATCAGCAAGCCTCAAGATTCACACGCAGAGCAGGTAGCTCCCCATTTGGCGGAAAGTTTGCCAACAAGGAGAAGAAAGCAAAAGGAAAAAATGCTTAAAGGTAATGCCTAGAACTCCATCTGAACAGAGCACCTCTTCCCGCTTATTCTCTCCCCCCCAACGCAGCAAGAACATCCAAGGACGCTCTTTTGTGAGTGCCCCTACAATATGAACAACTGTAGGCAAGGTATAAGATGTACGGGCAGTCTTCCACAATCCAGTCTCCTTCAGATGTTTTGAACTACAAGTCCCCTCACCTGTGCTGGCTGGGGCTGGTGGGAGTTGTATTCCAAAATGTCTGGAGCGCACAAGGTCTGGGGAAGCCTACTATAGAGCCTTCTGGGTGGTGGCACCCCAGTTCATTGAACTCCCCTGGCACCTTTCCCACCTTTGAAGCAGTGCTAGCAACAGTCATGCCACAAAAAGGTTGCTATCTCTGTTCCAGCAGAACTCCTGAGCTCTATTTGACCCCAGTATTAACTGACAAAATACTTAAAAAATTATACCTTGGGCAATAGCTCCAAAATTCAATGTTGGGTTTGCAGCTGAAAATGATCTCCTCCAGTTTCTCCACTGAGTGGAGCTCTTCAGCACCATCTTTGAGCTGCTCATTAAACTGTGGAGCTGAATACCGAATTCTGGACCAGCACCCATAATTCAATAGTTTATAACCTAGTCTCCAATGGAATCTAAGCTTCTGATGGGCTCACTATACTGCTGTCTTTGAAACTGTTGTTTTATTCTAGTCTTTCCCCCCCCATTTGTAGGCCAGCTGAGGGAAAAAAGCCTTAAATAATGAATTAAAATGCTATTTAAAAGACAGCCCTGTAAACAATTTATATACCACATTAGTATATTTTATTCATAAATACAAAATTTTGGGCAAAGGGATAATTTATTCTGTTTATTCTTGTTTTAAAATATATATTTTTTTAAATCTAAAATTTCCCATTTGCATGAATGGATATATTACTCCAACCTGCAAAACTAGACTCAAAAGCTAAGTTGGGTAGGAATTTTTAAAAAAGGTAAAATACTTAGAAATATTATAGGAAAATAACATACTTTAATCCAATGTAAAAATATAAAAACGCGGTCCAAATAAAATCACAAAACAATGCAGTAACAAATTGTCTATTCAGGTCAAAACCTGATCAAAATCCTTATCTGACCAATAAATAAGAACAAATTTAATCAAAGACCAAATGTGTGTCAACCCAATTGCTGTTCTCTAGTGGTCAAAAGAAAATTATTATGTACAATTTGGTCACAGAAATTAGGTCCAAAAGTTTTCTTTGTCAAAATGAAGTGTTTAAAGTTGGCTTCTCAGTCATGACCATGAGCTTACTATGCCCAAGTGGTACCACTTAGTATATATAGCTGTGGTACTCTGGCAATTGTGCGTTTTCAACGACTCCCAAATTTTGGGCATATCCTAGGGCTTATATATCTGACTATCAGCTCCCCGCTATCATACGAGGATTTTTTATTAGGCTTTGATCCAGAGGGAAAAGTCGGTTACTGTACAAACTTTGCGATTCTCCCCTATTTTGACCTTTTAATATTGCATTAAAGTTGCATTTTTATTCTCCTGTGATGTTTTATCCCGACCCAGCTTAGTTTTGAAGTCTGAAATGACATGGACCAGCCTTTCCATAGCCTCGGCACCTACGAGGTGAGGGAGTCAGGATCCATGGCAGGCGGAAATTCAGCAGGTGAAGCGCTTCCAAGCGCAGTGAAAAGACGGGGGGGGGGAGGAGAAGCTCTACCTGTTTGCCTCCTGCCTGCAGGAGGAAGCTGTGGGAGGAGCCTCTCTTTCTGCTCTTGGCCAAGGGAGGAGCCCCACCCGCAACACAACCAGGGCTGGACGAGGGGGGTGGGTGCCTGCAGGTGCCCCACAATGCACCGCGGCAGGGGCGAGGGGAGCCGCAAAGCTCTCCCGTCATGCCCCGGGGCACGAGGAGGTGACCCCCCCGGTCTTCTCCCACCCCTCTCCTCAGTGGGGAACCGCTGAGAGCCTCCCTTACCTTCACTTTGATCAGCATCGTGACCAGCCTCTTCAGTCAGCCGCGTGACCTCTGACCTCGGAAGCAGAACAGGACCGCTGTTCCCCTCACGCTCCCGCGTTCCTTCCGGCCTATCTGACGTCACTTCCGCTTCGGAGTATTCCCTCCTCCCTACACACAAAAGGCCTTCCAGTCTTTTTCGCCTTTTTAAAAAAGGAAACTAGTAAAGACGTTTAGAGCTCGAGATAAAGCGTGCGGCGGCGTTGCTCCGTGGTTGAACCCCCGCTTGAATTCACCTCTTCGACACCCCTTTCGCTGACTGACCCGCAGTGCACTATGGGAGATGGAGTCCTTTCCACACAAGTGAACCTTTACGAGCTACGTCTCCCGCGCATTTTGTTCCATACTGCCGCAGCAGCCGTCGCTTTAATGGGCGGGACTATAATTCCAGCCTTGCCTAATTGCTCTCCAGCCATTCACTCCTGCTTCGCGCTCCCCGCCTTCAATTCATTCGGACTACATCTCCCGTCAGGCACTGCGGCAGAAACCCATCTCCGCCGTTGCCCCGCCCGCTGGGAGTAGCCGTCTTTTCCCCGCTCTTGATTGGCTCTCGCGAGATTCGCCGCCGCGCGCACGCACGCACGCAGGTGGGGGCAAACGTTTCCAGAGAGCGGTTCCAGGCGCGTTCGTTTATGGGAGTTGCAGTCCGCTGACCGCTCTGCACTGTTATAGCAGTGAGGGAAGAAGACCACAAGGTCCACAAGGCAGTGCGCCGATGAGGTTCAGAAGGACCAGGAGGGAAGGGGGGGCGTGGTCGAGCGGTGAGAAGCCGGGTGGAACCGCGCCGTTGTGGAAACGAGCCTCGCGCTGACTCCTGCCTTCTGAGCTCGGGTAGCCGCAACCGGAAGTGCGCGCGGTGGGGGGGGGCGCCCAAGGGTGAACCGGAAGTAGGGCCCCTCGGAATTGTCCCCCCAAAACAAACCCCACATTCGTCGTGTGAACCGCGCCCCCTTGGCTTTGAGTGGGGTTGGGGTCCGGGGCAGCGTTGCAGAGTTAGCATGAGTCCTGCTAACATGGCAGTGCATTGCTGGGGGAGGGGCCAGGTGGTGGGTTTGAGGGCCCCTGTCCCAGGATGCTGGCAGTGGCGCCCCACTGGTTTCGAGAGAGTCGGCCGCCCCCCAGGCATGCTCAAACGCTGGGGTCAGTCATACGGACGCTTCCCTGGAAGTGCGTCCCTTTCAAAACCTGCTGACCATTTATAGCATGTTACGGAAATTACGGGGCGGGGGGGGGGGGACACACCTTTAAAGTTAAATTTAAAAAATTTCTTCCAGTAGCACCTTAAAGACCAACTAAGTTAGTTCTTGGTATGAGCTTTCGTGTGCATGCACACTTCTTCAGATACACTGAAACAGAAGTTGCCAGATCCTTCTATATAGTGAGAAGGTGGGGAGGGGTATTACTCAGAAGGGTGGTGGGAATGGGAGATTGGCAGATAGCTATCTGTTTCAGTGTATCTGTTTCAGTGTATCCGAAGAAGTGTGCATGCACACGAAAGCTCATACCAAGAACTAACTGAGTTGGCCTTTAAGGTGCTACTGGAAGATTTTTTTTTTTATTTTGACTATGGCAGACCAACACGGCTACCTATCTGTAACTTAAAGTTAAATGTTACAGATATTATGCCTGAATGTATCCTTTCAACTTGACAGCTCAGGGAAGTTACCTAGCTTTAAAAATAATAGAAAATCATCTCCTTTGCCAGTTTCCTCCATTCCAAAGCTATTTCCCCCTTGAAAAAGGACTCCAGGAAGTTCCCAGAGGTGACCATTGCTGGGCTCATTGTTAGCCAAGGGAAGCCAAATCTCATCACCTGACTTGCCTCAGGCGCCAGACATGCAAAGGAACTTCTATTGTACTTTTGGGTGGTGGGTATTTAAGACATATTTGTCTATGCTAATCTTCTACCCAGTCTTGCCCTGCCATGTCTGCCTATGCTAATCTTGTACCAAGGACCTCTCTGGACATGTTTGCGAAGGTTAACCTCTCCCCTTTTGTGACATGTCAGTGATGTATAAATAATGCTGTACGAACTGTATTCTGGGATATGGTGGGAAAGTTTTAAAAGTCTTTGTCACCCCATCCTCGGGGTTCAAATTTCCTCTTTGAACCTATTGTGCAATAAACTTTGGTCTACAGCTATTTGCTCCGGTTGGTGGCTGGAATCCTTCCTTTATTCCACAGGAACCCGCCGGCTCTGCCCGACGACCTGGGTGACTGAGCACCCTCACACCTAGATTTTTCCGTAACAAGCATTAGGATGTGGGGTGGTGTTTCTGGAAGCGTAACAATAATGAAAGATAAAAGGTGCAAAGTCTTTGCAAAAGCCTGTAATCATCTCCGCTTCCGTTAGTGATAAGAGCTGCTGGTAGGTTTGGATGCCACAGCTCAGGACTAGGTTCATCAAGGCCTTGAAGACTGGTGACAAGCCCATAGAGGGAGACGATGGTGGAGGTTTTAATGTGGCAGGTGCTGCGGCAGATCTGAAGTATGTCGTGGGGTGTCTTAATCGTTAATTGTATTTGAAGTCCAAGGGGTAGGGTCTAAGAGGTGGTGGAGATGGAACTGTAGTTTGACAAACAACTGGTGACCAGAGGCTCAGACATGATGTAGAGAACAGAGATACAATGTGCCTAGTGTTTTTTCACAGAGTGGCATGCGTGGAATCACTGCGAGAAACTGAGGCAGAAGCAGAGGTCATGAACAGCTGTTAGTGTTAGCAAGCCGTGGTTCGTGGAAGCAACGCAAGTCACAGCCTGTAAGATAACTTGTGTTTTAATGCCAAAAACCACTGCTGGTTGCTATAGGAAAGTCTTTTCCATTTTCAGTTTCAATATGGACAAAATTGGCTTTGGAAAAAAATGTGTCTCTTAAACAGACAACGCTACCAATAAGAGTTTGTTCTACAGTTGTGCTCAGGTTGAATAGGCTAGGATTTTCTGCCTTGTGTCCCAGAGTGTGACCTTTTTGCTTTCCTTCCAAGGGGTCAAAGATGCCACACATCGACAATGACATTAAGTTAGACTTCAAGGATGTCCTCTTGAGGCCGAAACGGAGCACACTCAAGTCTCGGAGTGAGGTGAGAATGGCGCTTCAATGCCTTCCTGTATGTTACAGTTTGCTGAGACATAGGTGTGGGACACTGAACGGAGCCAGGGCATTTAAATGGAGACAAATCTGATATTTGAAGCCCTTCCCTCACTGGCTGGACTTGCTGTAATTGCTGACTGGAACGGGCTTAGGGGCACTTCCCTGTCACAGGGTCATGTTACAGAAGAAGAAGAGTTTGGATTTGATATCCCGCTTTATCACTACCCGAAGGAGTCTCAAAGCGGCTAACATTCTCCTTTCCCTTCCTCCCCCACAACAAACACTCTGTGGGGTGAGTGGGGCTGAGAGACTTCAGAGAAGTGTGACTGGCCCAAGGTCACCCAGCAGCTGCATGTGGAGGAGCGGGGAATCGAACCCAGTTCCCCAGATTACGAGACTACCGCTCTTAATCACTTCACCACACTGGCTCACAGATGTTTGCTTTGAAGCCATGAGGGCTAGTAACCTTTTTAAATAAAAGACATCGGCACCCTCACACCTCATGCTTAGCTTGGACCTGATATTTGCATCCCGGTCCTCCATCCTGAGGAATGGGGATATCAGGGACAACACTTTCTGCAGGTAAAGCTTAAGCTGAATCATCGATTTATCAGATTGCTGCCTTACGGGCGAGTACTACAGGACGTTTGGTTAAAGCCACAACAGAAGAGGGGAGAAACACGTCCCCCCCCTGCTGCTCCCTACTGGGAGACACTAGTTTCTACAGTGGTGCCCCGCAAGACGAAAAACCCGCTAGACGAAAGGGTTTTCCGTTTTTCGATGCGCTTCGCAAGACGAATTTCCCTATGGGCTTGCTTCGCAAGACGAAAACGTCTTGCGAGTCTTGCGATTTTTTTCGCTTTCCCCCCCTTTTTCTAAGCCGCTAATAGCCTTTTAGCCGCTAAGCCGCTAAGCCTTTAATAGCCGCTAAACCGCTAATAGCGCTAATCCGCTAATAGGGTTGCTTCGCAAGACGAAAAAACCACTAGACGAAGAGACTCACGGAACGGATTATTTTCGTCTTGTGAGGCACCACTGTACCTTCATGTGACACCTCAGAAGTTAGGAGCAGTGACTCCCAGGCCATATCACTCTTGCAGCCCTATACCTTTTACAGTGGTGCCCCGCAAGACGAATGCCTCGCAAGACGGAAAACCCGCTAGACGAAAGGGTTTTCCGTTTTGGAGGTGCTTCGCAAAACGAATTTCCTATGGGCTTGCTTCGCAAGACGACAATGTCTTGTGAGTTCCTGCTGGGTTTTTTCTTCTCTCCCCCCCCCCTTTTCTAAGCCGCTAAGCCACTTATCAGCTGATCCGATCAGCAGATAAGCCGCTAAAAGCCGCTAATAGCGCTAATCCGCTAATCCGTCAATGGGCTTGCTTCGCAAGACAAAAAAACCGCTAGACGAAGAGAATCACAGAACGGATTCTTTTCGTCTTGCGAGGCACCACCATATCTTGGTTTCCTTCCCTGCCAGGTGGATCTCATGAGGTCCTTCATATTCCGTAACTCCAAGCAGACGTACACAGGGATCCCCATCATTGCTGCCAACATGGACACGGTGGGCACCTTTGAGATGGCCAAGGTCCTCTGCAAGGTACGGTGGCTGTCGAGGCGGCCTGGTCACCCGGGTGCTGCAAGGGCTTCCTGCTTTGGCAGAGGCGCTGCTCCCTGCTAGCCCTGGCAAGGTGTTCAGCTTTGGGATCACTGGTTATTTATTTAATTAATTTGTATAGCGCCTTCCCTTGGACTATCTCAGGGTGGTTCACAGGGAGATCACAGGTTCACCCGGTTCCTTAACGGAGTTCACCTGATCAGCAGTAAAGGTGGATAGAGGGAAGACGGGAAATGTAATACCTGATCCCCATTTGGTGGTAGCTGCAGGGCAATGTTTTTCAGCCTTGGGTGCCCCCCAGAAGATGCTGGACTCCAACTCCCACCATCCCTGACCATTGGCCCAAGCTGACTGGATGATGGGAGTTGTAGTCTCAGCAACACCCAGAGTAGAAGGATGCCTGCTCTAGGGCTGTTTCCTCAGTGTCTGCTTCCCCACAATCTCTCTTCCCAGTTCTCTCTCTTCACCACTATCCACAAACACTACAGTCTGGACCAGTGGAAAGCGTTTGCAGCGGAGAACCCAGAATGCCTGCTGGTGAGTGAATGTTGTCCCCCTCGCTTGGGCTTCAGGCCACCTGACATGAGCTGCTCCCCTGGGTCATCCGCTGAGTCGCCCCCACGTCTCAAATTGCCCTGGGGAAGAGGGCAATCCCGTCTCCTCTCTGCCTAGTTCTTTACCATCTGTCCTGGTCCTTCTCCCCAGAACGTGGCAGCCAGTTCAGGCACCGGCCCCTCCGACTTTGAGCAGCTGGAACAGATCCTGGAGACGGTGCCGCAGGTGCGCTACATCTGCCTGGACGTGGCTAATGGATACTCAGAGCACTTTGTCCAGTTCCTGAAGGATGTGCGCAAGCGGTTTCCGGATCACACCATCATTGTATGTTTCATCTTTCTTGGGCTTCCCTTTGCAGCATCCACTTCGCCACTGGAAGGACTTGATGGGCCTTCAGCCCAATCCTGCAAGGCTCTTCCTTATTTATTTTACTCCCGATATTTCTGCCGTGTCTGGACAGTCTTCAAGGGTAGCCCTAAGTGGAGTGTATTGCAGTAGTCAAGACAGGAGGTTACCAGAACGTACAGTGGTACCTCGGGTTAAAAATTTAATTCGTTCTGGAGGTCCGTTCTTAACCTGAAACCGTTCTTAACCTGAGGTACCACTTTAGCTAATGGGGCCTCCCACAGCCGCCATGCCGCCGGAGCATGATTTCTGCTCTCACCCAGAAGCAAAGTTCTTAACCTGAGGTACTATTTCTGGGTTAGCGGAGTCTGTAACCTGAAGCATCTGTAACCTGAAGCATCTGTAACCCGAGGTACCACTGTATAGGACTACAGTGGTACCTCTGCTTACGTATTTAATTCGTTCTGGAGGTCCATTCTTAACCTGAAACTGTTCTTAACCTGAAGCACCACTTTAGCTAATGGGGCCTCCTGCTGCACGATTTCTGTTCTCATCCTGAAGCAAAGTTCTTAACCCGAGGTACTATTTCTGGTTAGCGGAGTCTGTAACCTGAAGCGTATGTAACCCGAGGTACCACTGTATATGGCAAGGCTGTCTATGTTTTCTCACCACGTCCCTCTATTTTTTTCATATCCCTCACATTATTTCCACACCATGCTGTAGCCTTGGTCTTGGAGCCTTCAGAATTTCACCCATATATCCTACCATTGCATGTTTCAGCCAAGCCAAGCTCTTTGGTCCTACAAGTCAGACTTTTTTTTCTCTTCACCAGGCTGGAAATGTGGTGACAGGGGAGATGGTGGAAGAGCTAATCTTATCAGGAGCTGATATAATCAAAGTGGGGATTGGCCCAGGTAAGCGCAGAAGGGTGGGTGAACTTTGGGGCCAGATCCATCTTGGGGTTATGG
The DNA here is from genome assembly GCF_965113315.1 of Podarcis vaucheri. Classification (NCBI taxonomy): domain Eukaryota; kingdom Metazoa; phylum Chordata; class Lepidosauria; order Squamata; family Lacertidae; genus Podarcis; species Podarcis vaucheri. The sequence goes on along the minus strand of NC_138751.1, from coordinate 6,381,004 downwards.
CAGGAGTCTTGTGTTAAACTGAAGGGACCCTTATTTATTCAGTGATTATGCTCTTAAGGTTGGATAGGTTGTTAGGCAGAAGAGGTCCTTTAGGGCAGGCGTGGAGAATCTTTCTGACCCCACTAGCTAGATCTTTATCAGGATTTGCCCCCTCCTGTGCCATTGGTTTGGGTTCTACCCTCCAGAGTGGGAGAAAACAAGCTTGCCCCATCTTCCGTGTGACAGCCCTTGATCAAATATATCTCTCCTCAGTCTCCTCTTTTCCAGACTAAACACACCCAACTGCCTCAACCATACCTTTTAAATGGTGCTCTTTTTTAAACAGAGCCTGGGCGGCCGTCTGTCCTGGGAGTGGGGGCACACGTCGAATCTCAGTCGAGGGACGACAGGAGGTCTTTCAAGTCCTGTCCTGCCCCAACTCTCTCCGTCCCTCTGAAACGGCAGGCTGGCTAGGTTAAACCACTTGCAAAGGGTAAAAATGTATTGTGAAGTGATCCATAATGAATTGGGGAAAAAGCACTGTCCCCCCTCAAAGTTTACTCCCCCCCCCAAAAAAAAACCCAGAGTCCTTTCTGTTGGGGATAATTCAGACTGAAATTCCCAGGTGTCAAAAAAGGTTATTTACTGCAGCCCGTGTTTCATTAGCCCCAAAATGGAAAACGAGCGAGGTGCCAACTAAAGAAGAATGGCAACTTAAGCTGACAGAATATGCACAGCTTGCAGATTTAACATATAGAATACGAGAACAAGAAGAACATACATTTAGAGAAGATTGGAAAACGTTTATTGAATATATGGGAAATAATTGTGCACAGCTGAAAACGCTGGCAGCATTAAGATAAATTCAACAGTGTAAATAAGTTTTTATGATCTGTAAAATGAACCATGGAAAGAGAAGGGAAGTCGTTGGTATCTTAAGGATGTAAAATGAGCATTTTAAACCGCAAAACAGAAAAGTTAATAAAAATTATATATATAAACCACTTGCCTTGTCTCCTCTCAGGCTCGGTTTGTACCACGCGGAAGAAGACGGGGGTCGGCTACCCCCAGCTCAGCGCTGTCATGGAATGTGCCGACGCCGCCCACGGCCTCAATGGACACATCATCTCGGTGAGACGCCCGTCTCCTCCCTTGCCAGGTCCAGTGGACCAAGGGGTGACAGGAGCCTTAACTATGCCGGAGCCCCTTTGGAGCTCTGCCTACCCATTGTTCTTGAACTACAATTCCCATCATTCCTGCCTGTGGCTGTATTGGCGGGGGCTGAAGGAGCTGGAGTCTTAGCAGCACCTGTGGGGCCTGTTTCAAAAATCTGTCCTGGGATCCAACTTTTTCTCTTCCCAGTGGCACGAGAAAGCATCCAGGCAAACCCCACGTTTTCCTGTCTGTACGGCGAGCGTTCCATTTCCCTGCCCCCTCAATTGGCCGCCATTTTACAGGGGGTCTTGGGAGGACAGCCCTGACCGCTGCAGAGGGTATGATCCGGTTTAATAACTCTAGGACAGCTGCGCCGCTGGTTCTGACCTCTTAAGCACAGGCTTTCCAGGCGTGAGGACTAGTGGCTCGTCCAAGCCTTTTGCTAAGAGAAGGCAGGCGCTTAGGATGGCAGCCGTAGGGAGACTGAACGAGGAATGCAGAGATTGTCCTTCCGCCCTCCTCTCTCCTGCAGGACGGAGGCTGCAGCTGCCCAGGAGACGTTGCAAAGGCTTTTGGTAAAAATTAAAACTCCCGTTCTTCCAACTTCCCTGGGTCCATCTGTCGGGGTGGCGGCAGAACCCCGAGAGGTTCTCAGGGTCCCGCAGCTAAAGCCGCCTGTCTCACACGCCTCCCAATTCCGTTGTGGGTGCAGGTGCCGGCGCGGACTTCGTCATGCTGGGGGGGATGCTGGCAGGGCACACCGAATCCGGCGGGGAGCTCATTGAGAAGGAAGGCAAGCAGTACAAGCTCTTTTACGGCATGAGCTCAGAGGTGGCCATGAAGAAGTATGCTGGGGGCGTGGCAGAATACAGGTACGGTGGCAGAAATGAGTGTTTGTGCTCACTCCTTTCCCCCTTCCGTTACCCAGTTCACATTCACTACTCTGTGTAAAATGTTGCAGAGTAAAGCACTCCGATTGGAGTACTGTGTCCAGTTCTGGGCACCACAATTCAAGAAGGACACTGACCAACTGGAACGTGTCCAGAGGAGGGCAACCAAAATGGTCAAGGGCCTGGAAACGATGCCTTATGAGGAACGGCTAAGGGATCTGGGCATGTTTAGCCTGGAGAAGAGGAGGTTAAGGGGTGATATGATAGCCATGTTCAAATATATAAAAGGATGTCACATAGAGGAGGGAGAAAGGTTGTTTTCTGCTGCTCCGGAGAAGCGGACACGGAGCAATGGATCCAAACTACAAGAAAGACGATTCCACCTAAACATTAGGAAGAACTTCCTGACAGTAAGAGCTGTTTGACAGTGGAATTTGCTGCCCAGGAGTGTGGTGGAGTCTCCTCCTTTGGAGGTCTTTTAGCAGAGGCTTGACAACCATATGTCAGGAGTGCTCTGATGGTGTTTCCTGCTTGGCAGGGGGTTGGACTCGATGGCCCTTGTGGTCTCTTCCAACTCTATGATTCTATGATTCTAGGGCAATAAGATAATAATTTATTCCTTAGGCACCAGCCATCTGACTGGGTTGACCCAGCCACTCTTGGCGGCTGCCAACAGAATATTAAAACACAAAAAAGCATTACGCCCACTCAACCACTTCTGTCGGCAGAATCGGCACTGCTACGGGTACCACGTTAACACCTGCGTAGGTAGGAAATGGATCTTTGGACCTCCCTGCCTCTTGAACAACAGGCAGCTGCCTCCACTGTACTTTTTATGGCACCTGCTGAACACATTTTTGTTTAGGCAAGCCTTGCAGGGCATGCAGACCATTGACATGAGTTTTAATATGTTTTTATTGCTGATTTTCATTAGCTTTTGAATGTTTTGAATAGCTGTTTTTACCAATGACTTTATTCGTTTTGTAAACCACCGTTTTTTGTTTATGATCACGCGGTATATAAATTTCCTGAAATAAAAATCAGCCAATGTTCCGCAGCCGCCGAGCACATTGTCCTCGTTGGTAGCTGTGGCCCACAAAATGGTGGTGAGCTGTGGAACGTTTCCCCACTCCAGATTTTTCCTATTTCTGCCAGGCCGAGTCTGCCAATACCTCTTCCTTGCACGCAGGTGTTGCTGTTTGGGCTACATAAGTATCAACCCAAATGCCTGAGCATCTCAAGTACAGTCATACCTTGGATCTCAAACGCCTCAGTTCCCGAACAAATCGGCTCCCGATTGAAACCTGGGAGTGTTCCAGTTTTTGAACTATTTTTGGAAGCAAAACATCTGGCGCGGCTTCCGACTGGCTGAAGGATGCTCCTGCAGCCAACTGGAAGCCACACCTTGGTTTTCGAACGGTTCCAGGAGTCCGACTCCCGGAATGCATTCTGTTCGAGAACCAAGGCAGGACTGTAGAGGGAACAAAAGCACAACTGTAGTCTCTTGGGTGGAAATCTGATCGCTAAGAGCCAGACAAGGGCATGTCAGTAACAGAGCACAGGACAGCTTTTGTGAGGGAAAGGGAAAGGTCAGTCAGGCTGGGAGGAAACCTCACAAGGTCTAGGGAGGCAGTCATCAGGTGGAAAAGCAGGGAAGGCAAGGAGTCTTGTGATCATGGCACAAGTTGTCGTGGCATTTTTAACCCAGAAGCATCCTTGCTGTGATGCACGAGTGGGAAAACTCTGGCAGCTCCCATCAGCCACAGCAAGCATGGCCAATAGCAAGAGATGAAGGGAGTTGCTCCTCACAGAATCAGAGAATGAAATGCAGGAAGTGGGGTGATGGGGCAAGATGCCTCTTTGCCGCTCTAGCCACACAAACTCTCCTATATTTCTAGTAAAGGTTATGGTGTTGAAGGTTCAAGCAAAGGTTCAAGCAAAATCTCAGCTTGAATTTTTCCTGAGCCTGATGTCAAGCCTGGGAAGAGAGGGAGGGATGGTTCCCCCCAAATGGCTGGATGAAGCTGGGGCCTAGAGCTTCTCTGCAGCTCCAGTAATAGAGCCAGTGTGGTGTAGTGGTTCAGAGCGGTGGACTCGTAATCTGGTGAACTGGGTTCGCGTCTCCGCTCCTCCACATGCAGCTGCTGGGTGACCTTGGGCCAGTCACACTTCTCTGAAGTCTCTCAGCCCCACTCACCTCACAGAGTGTTTGTTGTGGGGGAGGAAGGGAAAAGGAGATTTTAGCTGTTAGTTAGTTGTTGAGACTCCTTAGGGTAGTGATAAAGCAGGATATCAAATCCAAACTCCTCCTATTCTTCTACCTGCTAAGTGTACGAGGAGGGGGAGCTGGACAGTCCCTGCCCAGCTGCTAATATCTCTCTCTTCCCCCTGCAGGGCATCTGAGGGGAAGGTGGTGCAAGTGCCATTCAAGGGCGATGTGGAACACACCTTGCGGGACATCATGGGCGGCATCCGCTCCACCTGCACGTACGTGGGGGCTGCCAAGCTGAAGGAGCTCAGCCGCAGGACCACCTTCATCCGGGTCACCCAGCAAGCCAACCCCATCTTCGGCGAGGCCAGCCAACCCTGACCTCCGCCCCACGAGACAGCGGCTGCTCCCGGGCCACTCCAGTGGGAGTATTTGCACAGGCTGGCAAGCTGGAGCGCTGGCGGGTTTACAAGCACCAGGCCTGGCGCTGACCAAATCCACCCCGTGCCCGACGCCAGGCTGGCACTCCGTACTCCCCTCCACTGCATTCCTCGCTCAGTCCAGTATAGGCAGACCGCCCTCCGCTTGTGAGTAGAAAGGAGACGTGCGTCTGTGTAATTATTTTATTCCAGTATTTGTACGCCAGTCCCGCTTCTGCGCTGCACAATTTGTGTCTTTCCTTCCCGAGACCAAACTCGAAAGGGAGCAGGGGAGGCGGTTTCCGTGGGCCAGGCCAAAGACGGGTTGGGAAAGACAACAGTGGAACAGCGCCAGAAACTTTTGCACTGTTTGCCGAAACCAAAAATAAAGCTCGGAAAATGTCTTTGTGCGGGCATGTTTGGAAGAGGAGACCAACGGGGCGGATGTCATGTTAGATGGGATGTCGTTGAGCCTGAAGATCTAGCGCACCTGGAGGAAGGGAAGGAGGCGAGAAAGAGGTTAAGGTGTGGCAAAGAACACCTTCCTAGGCAAGGGAGGGGGTGGGCAGCCACCCACTGATTCCTGGTGTTGCTAAGGTACTGCTGCAACGTGGGGATGAGGGTGTTGTGCCTGGTGCACTGGTAGTCTCCCTGTTGGAGGAGAAAGGGAGAAGAGGCCTTGGCTGGCTGCGCCTTCAAATCATACCGGCACACCTCCGCTTCAAGCTCAAGAAGGGGCACCTTCAACCCATCTCCACCAGCCTTATTTAAACATTAGTGCACCTGGTACTTTGCAGAGTGCTAGGTCCCTGCCCTGAGGAGCTTGCAATCAAAAATCTGACGAGGAACAGGGAAGCAAGATGCTGCTGTTTCAGTTGCACATGCTTGAGCTTGCTTACAGTTACGGCATGACAGCCTTTCACAACTGAGGGCCCTCGGTTTTGGACTACAACTCCCATCAGCCCCAGCTGGCTGCTCCAGGTGGGGATGGGGGGATTAAGGGGCTGAGCCAAAGGCTTCAGAGAAGCCCCACAGCTGTTCCTTCAGCATTCACCAGCCAAGGCCCTGGGCCTGACCTCCTGCACTCTCAAAACCGCCCCCCCCCATAGCATGCTGAGTATCTGGCTCCTCACCTTGACGAATGGGGAACTGCATCCGTCACTGCTTGAATCCAGGACAATATCCTCGACTTCTAGAAAGAGAACGGAAAGGGTTGTGGGTACTTGGCACATCCTTCGCTGCTCCCTTGCATAGCCAGGGCTGCGTCTTCTCACCAGGTCAATGCAAGGAGAATGTGGTGGCATCGCGGGATTTTTCTACCCTCCTTTGGAAAGGGGAGGGATGTGGAAATTGGGGGCAGGCCCGTCAGGTCAGGGCCCTGCAGTTAGCGAGGGGGGTGGTGGTGGTAATGGGGGAACTGAGGTCCCTGCTGAGCTCCTCTAACCCTGGTCATTCCAAACCTACGCCACGCCACAGCCCCTCCACCCTGTCTGCTCCCGATACACTCCCTTCCTTGAGAGATGTTCCTGGAAACGGGAGACTGAAACACAGAACGGGAAAATGCGGAGTGATTTGGGGAGCAGGGGACAGGCATCTCACGGAGGAGGGATAACAGCCAGCCCTCAAAACCTGGTTGGCCAACCCTGCTTTCTACTGTCAAATCTGCACATTTGTTCTGCAAAAAATCCAAACGCTGGAACCACCCCCCAGTGAGTCTTCATATGGTTTTTCTTCAGCTGCTGCCCTCCAGCTGCTTTTGGATTATGACAATCCCTGGCTGGGGCTGATGGGAAGCGTAGCCCAATGTAAGGTTACCAAGGCAGGGAGGCTGGAGTAAACTCTTTGAAAACAAAACAATACATTCAATTCCCAGAATTGTACTTGCCCACATAGTGGGGAGAGATTCATAGAAGCAAGGACTACCTACCCATTCCCTGGTTGCCCAGTCGACGTCTGGGGGAATCCCTAAAGGAGGGAGAGAAAAGAAGAAGATAGAACAAGCTGTTTAGGGGCAGGGGGAATCAGGGAAACGAGGAGGACAGGGAGACACTTACTGTTCCTGGGCGCAGGGCGAACTACTCCTGTATGTGTGCGCCTGGGAGGGCTCAAGTGTCCTATGTTCCCCCTCCTCCTCACTGTGAACTAGGGTGCTTGACAGGCGGGGAGAAGGTGGGTGCATAGGTAGTCCTGGAAGAAGGGTAAGAGGTTGCAAACAGGATGCACAGGGACGGAAGGCCAAGCAAGCCAAATGCCTTCTTTACCCACCTGCGGTCTGGTGCCCCATGGCGGAGAGGTAGCACAAGAGGATGCTGGAGTCCAGCTGGGGAGTCCCGCTTGGCCCTTGGAGGCAAGCAGTGTCCAGAAGCTGGGGAGAGGGGAGGCAAAAGTGAGGGCCAAGGCATGCCCATAAAGCCTGTGCCCTACCCTGGAGCCACGGGGGGCCCTCCACCACTTGGTTCCAGCCCATGCCCCACTGCTACTACTGCTACTGCTGCCTGGTACCTGCTGCAAATGGGGCTCAGGAAGGGTTTTCTCCAGTTGCCACAGGTAATCGTGAAAGAGCTCTTCGACCACCTGCATAAAGGCTTCTCCGTAATCCCTTTCCAGGTGCTCCTAAAAGGGAAAAAAATTAAGGATGCTTGCAATTGCCTCCAACCGAGGATCTATTCCGACACCCATCTTCAGAATAGGGATCTGATCTTCTATGAGACTGTCCATTTGCATCCACCTGCCCCAGCATTTTCTGTTACCGGGTGGGGGGCCCATGGGGGCCTGCAGAAGTCGTGGCACTAGGATCAGTATCCCTGATATTTGGCCATGTAGCTGGGGCTGATGAGAGTTGGGAGACCACAAAGATCTGATGGGCTTATTCCTGAAGCGGCTCTTGGGTAGAAAAAATATTTTCCACGATCTCTCAACTTAACTGAAGATGCCCCGATCAAATGTAGGATGTTCTGTATGCAAAGCATGTCCCATTCTATCATCACCATTGTCTTTGTTAACCCTCCCTTCACCCCAAGGTCCCAGGGCATGTTACAGCAACCAGGAGACCATATTAACAGCTTAATCAGCTTGCAATCACAAAAACAAGATGGGTCTTGGAAATAGACCCTCAAATGTCAAAAAAAACAGGGTGAATAGGTATGGCGTTTTCAGCATTTGCCAGAAGCTGTCTTATTTAGGAGCTGCCACAGAGAACGATCCTTCCTGGATCATAGTGTCTGAGGATGGAGGAACTATTGAGCTTGTCCCTTCAGTCCCGACTTCTGCCCAACACAGATAGCAAACCCACAACCAAACTTGCATTGTTCAAGTGCATGCCAGCCCGACTTTCCTCTCAACTTTGTCCCCCAGCCTCACCTGCACATACTTCTCCCTCTCCCTGCGGTCACTCAGCAACCCAAACACCAGATCCCGGAAGTTCTCCTGAGCCACCCGCACCATCTCCATGTCCTGAGGCGTCTGGGGGTGAAAGGAAGAGATGGCCACAGTAATAAAATAATAATAATAATAAATTTTATTTATACCCCGCCCTCCCCAGCAAAGACCTCAGGGCGGCTAACCCCAGATATAAAACAATTGATTAAAATACAACTTAAAAACAAGATTAAAATACAACATTAAAATGCAGCCTCATTTCAATAGTAGCTCAAATCAAAAACATTTTGGGAATGAAAACGTCAAATCTTCACCACGGCCAACTATTTAGACTGGTCCTACATGGGCCAGAAAAAGCCAGGGAAGGCCCCAAATAGGAGTTCCATCACAGAAGGAAAAAGGAAAGAGGAAAGAGGGGAAGGGGATCAAGTTGATTCCAATCCAAAGGCCAGGCGGAACAACTCTGTCTTACAGGCCCTGCAGAAAGAAATCAGATCTCTGTCTCATGAGACAGAGTGTTCCACCAGGCCGGAGCCAGTGTTGAAAAGGCCCTGGCTCTGGTTGAGGCTAATCTGACTTCCTTAGGGCCCGGGGCCTCTAGGGTGTTGCTATTTATGGACCTTAAGGTCCTCATCGGGGCATACCAGGAGAGGTGGTCCCGTAGGTACGAGGGTCCTAGGCCGTGAAGGGCTTTAAAGGTCAAAACCAGCACCTTAAATCTGACCCTGTACTCCACCGGGAGCCAGTGCAGCTGGAATAGCACTGGGTGAATATGCTCCCATGGCAGAGACCCCGTGAGGAGCCTCGCTGCAGCATTCTGCACCCGCTGGAGTTTCTGGGTCAGCTTCAAGGGCAGCCCCGCGTAGAGCGAATTACAATAGCCAAGCCTGGAGGTGACCGTCACGTGGATCACTGTGGCCAGGTCGGGGCGGGAAAGGGAAGGGACCAACTGCAGGGATGGCTGCTCCTTAACGAAAGGTGGGCAGCCTAGAAGGAGCATGGCAGGGAAGGACGCACGGTGGGAGGGGAGTCTGTCTCTGCTGAACATATATGCAGACACTCACAGCTTTGGTGTGGGGCTGAGTCTCCCCCTCTGGAAAGAACGTATCTAGAGCGTCATATATCTTCCCATTTGGCTGCTGCTCCTGAAACATGTTCATGATCACCTGATGCAAGAGAAAAAAAGGAAAGTCAAGGGAGCTGATCTCCTCTATGGTGACTTGGGAGAACTTGTGGGACAGGCGTAGGAGGAAAAGATCAAAGAACCATTTGGTAATAATAAGTGAAAACCAGCAAAGACTGACCAGGCTACTGAGACATATGGACCTTAGGCTGGCGCCTTCACTTGACTTCTTTGTTTAAGCCAGCCTATCCAGATATTTATAATGTTGACATGTGCTTTAAGCTGGGTTTTTTACTGATAATTTTATTGTTTTATTCTTTTTGTGAACTGCTTTGAAGCGTCTCACCCCCCAAGTCAAGTGGTAGATAAAAGAAAAAAACACTCTGGTTATTTCGGGGTTTTTTTCCCTGGTTCTAATCCTTTATTGGATAACCTGAGAACTGTTTTATGTAGCCTTTGTAGCCCGAGTTCGCTTCTTCTTCACCACCACCGGCTTCTGGCTGCGCAGAATTGCACTGGCACGACGCAAAGCACCCATGCTCAGGTCTTTGCGGTAGTTGTTCTTGCGGATGATGTGGCGGAGGCTGCTAAGAGTGGCATGGGCATTTCTGTTGATGGTGATCTTCTCGTAAGAGGTGGCTGGCTTCCGCTGTCCTGTACGCTTCTTGAGGACCACAACAATGCCCTTCCCACCAGCTGCAGGTTCCACCCTAACAGTCTTGCGATGAATCAGTCCATTTTAGCGGAAAGAGTTGCGGGCTTTGAGGTTGTTTGGTTCCGTGCTATATGTTTGCTTGCTCCTTTTGATAAGGAAACTTGAGCAGTTGAGCAATATCATCCATTGCAGATGGGCAGACATCGTGCAGAATCCTCCTTCTTGTGGCGACGGCCGGAAACGGAAAAGTGGTTATTTCGTTTTTAACTCCCCTCACCCTACCAATGCCACGGCATGACATCTGCACACACAAGAAACGTTGACCTGAGACCCACCTTTGCCTGCAGGCCTAACCGCAGCTTGGCATGGTGCCGGAAGTGCACCAAGTCAGGCGCCGCCTCCTTCACGGCTGCCAGCAGCGCCAGGACGCGAGGGAAGTCGTGGACATGCTGCTTCTGCACCACGTGCCAGGCTGCAGCGGCCACGAGCCGCAACGCGACGCAGGGATCAGTGGCCGCCCCTCCTATTGCTTCTGCCTCGTCCTCCTCCATGGCTGCCATCGCCTGAGGGGAGAGAAAGCAGAAGGATGGAAGGAAAAGTAAGACGTGAGCGACAGTGGGAGGTTGGCAACTGCAAGAGACAGTTTGGTGTAGCGGATGGAGCCCCGGACCAGGGTTCAAATCCCCACTCGGCCATGAATCTTAGGGGTCGACCTTGGACACCACTCGCTGCCTCTCAGCCAAACCCACCTCGCAAGGTTGTTGTGGGGATTAAATTAGGAAGAGGTGGGGAGAGCAATGTACTCCAGCTTGAGCCCCTTGGAGGAAAAGCTGAGATAGAAATGCAATACAGTGGTACCTCGGGTTAAGTACTTAATTCGTTCCGGAGGTCTGTTCATAACCTGAAACTGTTCTTAACCTGAAGCACCACTTTAGCTAATGGGGCCTCCCTCTGCTGCCACCGCGCAATTTCTGTTCTCATCCTGAAGCAAAGTTTTTAACCCGAGGTACTATTTCTGTGTTAGCGGAGCCTGTAACCTGAAGCGTATGTAACCCGAGGTACCACTGTAAATGAAAAAATGCCTCAACCAGGACTCAGAAAGACTATTCCTGGCCTAGCTTCTTACACCCACAGCTTCCTAGCCTCCTCTGCACTCAGGCAGCAGCCCCATCTCCCCTTCCGACCCCACAGAATAAGGCTCCATCCACTTGGCTCCTCTTACCCCACTGGCTTAATTTGCACAGCTGCTTCCCACTCCATTGCCCACCACACCTCCATTCTGTGTGCCCCTCCCTCCAATGAAGGCAGCTCCCACCACCACCACTGTGTAGTAGGGTTCAGTGTCAGATTAATAAGACCGGCGAGACCAGGGTTCAAATCTCCACTCCGCCCATGAAACTCCCTGGGTGACGTAGGAACATAAGAAGAAGAGCCCTGAAGCTGATCAGGCCTGAGGCCCTCTAACCCAGCATCCTCTTCTCACAGTGGCCAACCAGATGCCTGTGGGAAACTAAGAAGCAGAACCCAGAGCCCCTCTCTCCCTCCTGAGCTTTCCAGCAACTGGTGTCAGGAAGCTGCCCCAGACTGTGGAGACTGAGCAGAAGCAAAGTGGCTAGTAGCCATTGGCAGCCATCGATTTGCCCGGCCTCATTCTCAAGCCACCCGGCTTGGTGCCCATCCAAGATTAACCTCGCTATCACAATTTGTGCAGCTGTGAATAAATTTGTGAGCAAGTCCTTCCTAGCTTGCAAACCTTCCACCCCATCGTAAATCGATAATAACGCTACCTCTGGACTTTAACCCAGTGATTCCTGTTGCTGTTATTATTATTATTATTATTAGTAGTAGTAGTAGTAGTAATATTTATACCCAGCCTTTTTCTCAGATTGAGACTCAAGACGGCTTACAGATAAAAATACAAAAAAGCAGGCAAAACAGAAAAAGCAAAAAACATAGAAAAGTTAGCCATTAACAATTAATTAAACACTGATGGAATGAAAAATATAAAGAAATTGATTAAAAATACTGATTGTAACAACAAGAAAACCAACGCAGCACTTGCCCTTGCCTTAAAAAGTCCATTTCCAAAGGCCTGACGGAATAAAAAGGCCAATGGCAGAGAGACAACAAGGAGGGAGCCGGTCTAAATTCTCTAGGAAGGGAGATTTAGGGTCTGGAAGCAGAACAACGACCAACAGCCTTGATTCAGAGAGACCTACAAACAGCAGTAGGCCCAGGCCAAGTCGGTGTGAAAGTTGGTGTGTTCCCTCCTTAAACACCTTTTGCCAGAAAAATTGCACGTATTTACACCCCCACCACATGTGAACGTAATTCCAGGTTTCCTGGCACCCCTCTCCAACGTAACACCGAATATTCCTTGTTTATTTGACGTAATCTGACCCATCGCTGCCTCCTGAGGGAGAGAGTTCCGCAGGTTAACCGTGCGCCGCCGTGTGGAGGAGGACCTTCGTTTTCTCCTAAAAGTTAAGAGCCATTCAGCAGAGGAACGGGCTCCCTCGGGAGGCGGGGGGCTCTCCTTCCTTGGCCGGTTCCTGCATCGCAGGGGGTTGGGCTAGATGACCTTTGAGGGTCTCTTCCAACTCTACCGCCCTCCATGCCAACTTCCCCTCGGCCCAGCCCACCTCGCGGGGTGTCTTGTGGGGTGAGCAGGGGCAGAAGAACCGTCCCGGCCCCCTTCAGCTCCCTGTGCGGGCGAAAAGCGCGACGGAAGCGCAATAAATAACCCAATAAACAAGCGTCATACCCTTCTTCGTTGCCCTTGGCAACCGTTAGCCCTCGGCCGGGCTTCCGGCGGCTTCACTTCCGGCTGCGCATGCGCCCTTTTAACTCTTCCCTCTCCGCTTCTGCGGCACCCTGAGCTCGCTCGGTTCTCCTCCTTCTGCCGCTAAGCCCGGGCATTTCGGTTTTTTTTTTATTTCCCGCCGCGCTTCCGGCGCGTTTCTATGGGGATGCGCCTGACGTCACCCCGGCGCTTTCGTCACATCCGCTGGCGTTCCGCGGAAACCTTGGAGACGCGCTGTTTCCACACCGCCGCCGCCGCTCAAAATGAGCCACACAGCGGCCCCTGTCGGTCATTCTGGGAACCGCGGCCTCGTAGAGCAGCAGCCAATCAGGAACGAGGGGGTGGGGCGAGAGAGGAGTTTATGCAGATTTCAGAGCAGGGCGCCCACCTGGCCAGGTGGAGGTGGGCGGGGCCTAACGCGTTACACCAGCCCTGCAGTGTAGGCCGAGGTTAATATTGCACGTTGGGGAACCGGTGCTGGGAGCAAGAATACAGTCTGCAACTACCCTGCAGTGTGGTCCAGTGTTACTGCTTTGTTGCAGGCTGCGTTTTGTGTACAGTGGTACCTCGGGTTACAGACGCTTCAGGTTACAGACGCTTCAGGTTACATACGCTTCAGGTTACAGACTCCGCTAACCCAGAAATAGTGCTTCAGGTTAAGAACTTTGCTTCAGGATGAGAACAGAAAGTGTGCGACGCGGCAGCAGCAGGAGGCCCCATTAGCTAAAGTGGTGCTTCAGGTTAAGAACAGTTTCAGGTTAAGAACGGACCTCCGGAACGAATTAAGTACTTAACCTGAGGTACCACTGTATACTGTACAGTAATACCTCGTGTTGCGTTAGGTTCATGTTGCGTCTTTTTCGCCACATGTGCAGAAACGCTCTATTGCGCATGCCCAGAAACAGCGCTCTAGTTATTGACTTTTTGGGGTGCAAATGGCACCCCAGAATGGATCAAGTCCGTAACTAGAGGTACCACTGTACATGAGAGAGGCAACATCCAATACACATCTTGTAATAATAATAATGATAATAATATTTTTGTTATTTATAGCCCACCTATCTGGCTGGGTTTCCCCAGCCACTCTGGGTAGCATACAGCACATAAAAGAAAGTAAAACATTAGACATTAAAAATTTCCCAATACAGGGTTGCCTTCAGATGTCTTCCAAAGGTCAGATAGTTGTTTATTTCCTTAACATCTGATGGGAGGGCATTCCACAGGGCAGGCGCCACTACTGAGAAGGCCCTCTGCCTAGTTCTCTGTAACCTCACTTCTCACAGGGAGGGAACCCCCAGAAGGCCCTTGGCGCTGGACCTCAGTGTCCGGGCAGAACGATGAGGGTGGAGATGCTCCTTCAGGTATACTGAGCTGAGTCCGTTTAGGCCGTTTTTGTCACTGTGTGGGACCCAGTTCAGCTACTGACTGATTGTGTGACTGCAGAAATGGATAAAAGCCCCCCATCCAAACAATGACTATCATCAGTGCAGGTAAGAAGAAGCCAAAACTTGAATTTTTATTATCTACAATACTGTCTTTTTTATACTACAGTATATTAATTATTGCTTTCATTTTATGGATCAACGGTCTCTCGTTAGTAAAATTCATGTTAAATTACTGTTTTAGGGGTTGTTTTTAAAAGCCTGGAACAGATTACCGTATTTTTCGCTCCATAGGGCGCACCGGACCATAGGGCGCACCTAGTTTTGGGAGGCGGAAAACAAGAAAAACTTATTCTGAACCCCAGAAGCCAGAACAGCAAGAGGGATCTGGCTTCTGGGATACCGTGTGGCTGTTCTGGCTTCTGGGATAACTGCGCCAAACCTCTTCAGGGCAGCGGGATGAAGGCTCCCCCTGCCCGAAGAGGCTGCGCAGGGCTAAAGCAGAAGCCAGGACAGGCGCGTCGCTGAAGGGGCGCTGTGCCTTCTCTCTCTGCGCAGAGAGGGAGAAGGCGAAGCGCCCTTCAGCGAAGCTGGAGAAGGAACAGAAGGAGACCCTTCTGTTCCTCCTCCGGCTTCGCTGGAAAGGCGCGTCGCTGCGAAGGGGGAGAAGGAACAGGAGACCCTTCTGTGCCCCCTCTGGCTTCGCATGACAGGCGCGTCGCTCAAGGGGCGCTGTGCCTTCTCTCTCTCTGCGCAGCGCCTCTCCTTCACAGGAGAGGCACTGCGCAGAGAGGGAGAAGACGCAGCGCCCTTCAGCGAAGCTGGAGAAGGAACAGAAGGAGACCCTTCTGTGCCTCCTCCGGCTTCGCTGGAAAGGCGCGTCACTGCAAAGCAGGAGAAGGAACAGAAGGAGTCCCTTCTGTTCCTCCTCCGGCTTCCAGGTCAGGCGCCTCGCGGCAAAGCCGAGGATCCTGCATTCGCTCCATAGGACGCACACACATTTTCCCTCCATTTTTGGAGGGGAAAAAGTGCGTCCTATAGAGCGAAAAATACAGTAGTCCATGTTGCATTACTTTCTATGGGAAAGTGTGCCTTGGTTTTGAAATGCTTTGGTTTTGGAACGGAATTCCGGAACGGATTAAGCTTGAGAACCAAGGTACCGCTGTAATTGGTAAAGTACAGGTGCATTGTCATAGGAGCAGGTAGCGGCCTTTCTTCCACCTCTACACTGCTCCAAAATAAAGCTTTCGAACAGAGATAATTCTGATATATCTCAAAGGGGCCTGTCTCCCGGTCTAGTAGATGTACGATATGAGACATCCTTATTCAGACTTTGACTGTCAAAAAGGAAATAGGAGCAGAGTTTGTCAGCCTTACTCATTTCAAAGGAAACTCACTTCTCATATAGTGACGTTTAAAATTTGTGTGTCTCACCCCCTCAGCTCTTTAACTGGAAATTGCTAATCCAAGCAGTGCAGGATACTACCACCCCTTTTATATCTCTACTAGGGATGACTCTGCTTCAGTTTCCTTCCCTGAGCTTCCTTCTGCAGAATTACAGCAGCAACATCTCTCCCCCTGCCTCAGTTTACTCTCAAGACCAGGGGTCACCAAACTTTATCCTCAGGGGGCCGGTCCACTGTCCCTCAGACCTTGTGGGGGGCCGGAATATATTTTGGGGGGGAAAGGGGGAGAGAATGAATTCCTACGCCCCACAAAGAACCTGGAGATGCTTTTTAAACAAAAGGACACATTCTATTCATGTAAAAACATGCTGATTCCTGGACCGTCCGTGGGCCAGATTTAGAAGGCGATTGGGCCGGATCCGGCCCCTGGACCTTAGTTTGCCTACCCATGCTCAAGACCAAATTTCCCTTCTCCCTTTCCCTCTCCATGACCACATCTCCCCTCCCCACACTTCACTTCCCTTCCCCAATGGCATATTTCTTTCTCAGCTTCTGAACCTACAAGTGTCAGAAATATCTGCTCCTCCAGCCTCTCTTTCATCCACAGCTTCCCACGAAAAATTCCCCTTTGCTTGCTCTCTGGCCTGTGGGGTGGGGGAAGCCTCCCATGGGGGCAGAGAGAAAGAAAGGGAGGACACCCCTACCCCAAGCAGGTCATGTTGCTCCCTAAAGGTGAGGTAAAAGGCCCCCTGACCATTAGGTCCAGTCGTGGCCGACTCTGGGGTTGCGGCGCTCATCTTGTTTTATTGGCCAAGGGAGCCGGCGTACAGCTTCCAGATCATGTGGCCAGCATGACTAAGCCACTTCTGGCGAACCAGAGCAGCACACGGAAACGCCGTTTACCTTCCCACCGGAGTGGTACCTATTTATCTACTTGCACTTTGATGTGCTTTTGAACTGCTAGGTTGGCATGAGCTGGGATCGAGCAACGGGAGCTCACTCCGTCGTGGGGATTCGAACCGCTGACCTTCTGACTGGCAAGTCCTAGGCTCTGTGGTTTAACCCACAGCGCCACCCGCATCCCTACATGTTGCTCCCTAATTCTCCTATATTCCTCCTCCTGAAATGACCCAAATGGATTCCTGAAAGGGCCATGTTTGGCTCCATTCACGTGCCTGGTGTGAATTACTGTATGCTTGTGAAACATGGACCACTTATAAACGCCATCTCCAACTCCTTGAAAGATTCCATCAACGGTGCCTCCGAAAAATTGTACGCATTGCTTGGGAAGACAGGCGAACTAATGCCCTCGCACCGGAAGAAGCAAAGATCACCAGTGTCGAAGCAATCATTCCTCGACATCAACTTGGTTGGACTGGTCATATTGTGCGGGTGACTGATTATCGTCATCCAAAGCAACTACTCTATTCACAACTTAAACATGGAAAGTGTAATGCTGGTGGTCAACAAAAGAGGTTTAAAGACTCTCAAGGCAAATCTTTAAAAATGTAGTACAGTGGTACCTCCGGTTAAGTACTTAATTCGTTCCGGAGGTCCGTTCTTAACCTGAAACTGTTCTTAACCTGAGGACCACTTTAGCTAATGGGGCCTCCTGCTGCCGCCGGAGCACGATTTCTGTTCTCATCCTGAAGCAAAGTTCTTAACCTGAGGTACCATTTCTGGGTTAGCGGAGTCTATAACCTGAAGTGTCTGTAACCTGAAGCATATGTAACCCAAGGTACCACTGTATAAACACCAGCAATTGGGAAACACTTGCCTGCGAGCGCTCCAATCAGAGAACAGCCTTAACGAAAGGTGTTGTGGGCTTTGAAGACGATAGAACTCAGGACGCAAGGGAGAAACATGCTAAGAGAAAGGCACGCTTGGCAAACCCTCACAGTGATCAACTCCCGCCTGGAAACCAATGTCCCCACTGTGGAAGGACATGTGGATCCAGAATTGGCCTCCACAGTCACTTACGGACTCACTGTTAAAACTGTGTTCGTGGAAGATAATCTTACTCGGCTATGAGTGATCGCCGAAGAAGTGCCCCCTAGTGGCTGTCCTAATCACAGCGTGACGACAGACCAGTACAAATACTATATAGGAGAGAGAGGATGTGCAAGGAAAAGCCAATGTGGCTTTGAGGGGAGGTCAGCCTGGACAATACCACAAACTGCAAAAGCTGCTAATGTGGGTTTGTGACATGCTGAGTGCTCCAAGAAAAAAAGAAACCCACACAACCATTTAAAAAGCCAGGTTTAGAGATAAAAATCATTTATTTTCAAATAAATACCTATATTAAGTGTGAAAAATAAGAGTAACAGGCTTTGGCTTCACTCGTTTGCATGTAGTTTAAATGTAGCACAATTTATCATATCTTCACATAATCACAGAGCTGTCATCTGGCTAGCTACAAACATGTTATTTTGGCTCTTCTTTTTAAAAGCACGCACAGCTTGGTTTCAGTGCAAAGTTAAGGAAGATTGTGGACATTTGGTGTTTGCATACATTTAAATAAGTGAACAGAGGCAAGGCAGCCAATGGCCAATCAATGCATTTTGCGGTGGGTTAGTAGTCTTCCTCAAGCAGTTTCCCTTCTCTTCCTTGCTGTTACCATTTTAGGAAGGCAGGGAGAAAAATCCTTCCCCCACTACAACCAGTGCCTGATAACCTCCTTGTACTGGTGACCCAAGGAGAGAGATAAGAAAGTGGCAAGATTCATCTAATGTAAATGTGGCGTTAAATTTCCAGTGGATATGGTGGGGATCAAGCTGGATTTACTTAGGACAACTTAAAAAAAACCCCTGTGTATCTTCTCCCTTCGGAAGCTCATTGCTTGCCTTTTTGGGGGAGCAAGTGTTGTGCCTGTGCGAGAGAGTGAGGTTCAGTGTATTATTTAAAAACAAAAGGTGTGCGAAGGAGCAAAAGAGAACAATGAGTACAAAAATCTTTCGGGGGATCCCAGCGATCAAGAAAGAGGGAGTGGATTTGTAGGGTGCTGGCAACGCTCAGCCCCTGGGCTTGGGAGAGAGTGAAATTGACAGTGCAGGTATGTGAGGGGATGGCAAACATTCAGGCGGAAGATGGACGGACAGGCAGTGAGGGCAGGTCGACATGGGCTCAGAGTTGAGAGTTTTGTGGGGAGCGGGTACGGAGAGCAAGGAAAAGGGGAAGGAACAAGAGAACAAATTGTGTGAGGGGACGGGGGAAGCAGACATATAACTGGGCAATGGCAAATAACGGGCCGGGGCAGCAGGGTGGGCTGTATATGGGTGATGGACGGCTGAGAGACAACCGAATATCGAGGCCTTGGCATGCCCTCATCCTGCAGATCTGCTGTGGTCCTCTGGCTCATTCATAACATGCCCCCCCTCATGTTGCTCCCAGTTCTGCTGGCACCGTATGCAATTCATCACACAGTACATCACATTAAAAATAAAAAGCTAAAAAGGTCTGCCTCAGACCCCACGCCCCGCCCGCACGGCAGGCGACCCACGGACATTGGGGGAGCCTCGAGGGTCTGGCTGGCGGGCCGGAGACCTGCGGGCATTGGCTGGGCTGTTGCGGCCTGTCGGCTGGCGAGCCGGAGACGCCCTGTTGAGGGCGGGAGAAGGTGCAGGTGAGGCTCGGGCGGGGGCCGGAGAAGCCCGCCCGTGGGCCGGGGAAGCTCGTCCGCGGGCCGGAGACCCCCGAACAGGGGCTGGAGAAGCCGACGAGGGGCCTCGTGGGGGTCCCTGGGTCACCTCGATCGTCAGCACCCCGTGGACCTGGGAGAGCTGAGGACTGTCCAAGCTGGCAACCAGCTGGCGTTGGCCTGCACGGAGAGGTGTGAAGGTCTGTCGTAGCGTCACGGTTTGGTGTGGGCCGATATTTCTGCAAAAGAGGGAGAAAGAGAGAGTCAGGTTCCCCAGCTTGTGTTTTCAGAAAGGCCAGGTTTCAGAAGTAAAAAGGTAAAGAACCCCTCATGGTTAAATCCAGTCATTGGTGACTATGGGGTTTTGGCGCTCATCTCACTTTCAGGCCAAGGGAGCCAGCGTTTGTCCGCAGACAGCTTTCCGGGTCATGTGGTCAGCAGGACTAAACTGCTTCTGGTGGAATGAGACACAGCGACAGAAACCAGAGCGTACGGAAACGCCATTTACTTTACCGCCACAGCGGTACCTATTTATCTACTTGCACTGGTGTGCTTTCGAACTACTAGGTTGGCAGGAGCTGGGACAGAGCAACGGGTGCTCACCCCGTTGTGGGGATTCGAACCCCTGACCTTCTGATCAGCAAGCCCAAGAGGCTCAGTGGTTTAACCCACAGTGCCACCAACGTTCTGGTCCAGTGCCAGGGCTCGAGGAGTCCAATCCACCAATTCTGGGTATGCGAGAACCTAATTGCATGTTCTTACTAGAAACATTGTGCCTTACTTTGGTCAACTCTTCACTAATTTGGTTTAAGGTTCCACCCCAAAGCCTCTGTCATAAGCAACTCCTGAATTAAGGACAAAATGAAAACTAGGGAGCTATCTGGCAACCCAGACAGATGGGCAGGGTATAAATATTACCAGTGCTCCCCCCCCAAAAAAAATGTTTAGGGGTACTCTCATTTTCCTATTCATATTGAAGTACTGCCCTTCAGTGAGGCTGAATTTAGATTCACAAAATGTTTAGAGGTATGCGTTCCCCTGTGTCCCCCCTGCAGGAAAAAAGCACTGAATATTAAAATATTTATTATTATTATTATTATTATGATCTGTAGATTGAATCAAATTTGGGGAGTTTTTCATTTGCCCTTTTCCTCCTTTCAGCTCTGATTTGTTTAAAACTGCATCTGTATTGCGCGATGTGAATTTTGCTGAACGCTTTTGTATAGCACCTGGTAATCTTCCGACGAAGGGAAGATGGCTATTGTTTCAGATGCACAACGCCCTTAAATGGCAGCCCTGTCCCAAAGAATCCTGGGAAAGGTAGGTTTACTCACCCCACTGTCATTGTATTTGGGGTGGAGAGCCCTGAGCCCTCCATATGGAAGATGGCCCCGGTCAGCGTCACCGGAAGGGGGTTCTTGAAGACAATCTGGACTTGGGTTTCTTGTCCAACGATAGCTGGGCCCAGCAACTGTTGTCGGAGCGAGAGAAAGGAGAGAACAGAGAAAGCATTGTCAAGGGTGAGTAGTTCCAGATTTATGTATAAGCTAAACAAGATATCGTTTAGGGCCCCACTCTCTTGGGGGCCCCCAAAAAAATTAAAAAAACAACAACTGGATGTACATTTCCAAAATATAAGATAAAAAACAAATAAAACCTACATAAAACCTACATACAGCAACAGTGTTTTGTGTTGTGCAGGCTCCTATGATGTAAGGCCTGCTAGCCTGCTCCCTAAAATATCCCTGGTTTGCTCATTTCTATATATAGGGTGCCTACATTCTGCATGGACTGGTTGCATGGCAACATGGGCAAATGGTTTGAGATACCTGTGAGGTCCATAAATAACCATATAGCATATTTTCTTTTATTCTTATAGACAGCATTTTCAATGTATGATTCTTCCATTCCACCCCCACAGCTTTGACCACCCATCTGCCCCATTGTCTCCTTTTCTCTTTGAATTTGTCTTCTTGATCTTCCCTTTCTACTAACATTTTATAAATTTCACTGGTTTCCCCTTTTATAAGGGGTACCTCGGTTTACGAACTGAATTCCAGAAGTCCGTTCTTAAACTGAAACCTTTTCTTAAACCGAGGCGAGCTTTCCCTAATGAGACCTCCCACCGCCGGTGCCCTTCCACTGTTTGGATTCCGTTTGTAGACCAAGGTAAAGTTCTCAAACCGGAACATTACTTCTAGTTTTGCGGAGTTCGTAAACCGAATAGTTCTTAAACAGGGCTGTTCGTAAACTGAGGTACCACTGTATTTTCATCTTTATCTCCCCTTTTTATAATCACCCCCCCAAATTGTATATTCTTTGCAGTTCTTGTTTTGTTTTTTTAACAGGACTAAAATACTCGTTAACGATCCATTCGAGTCAACTGGGGTGTTGAAAACTGCCTGGGATCCGCTGTTATTCCTGTGGCCCCGGACCCCCAGTACAAACACCTGGTTTTCTAGGCATAGTCCCCTGGGTGTGGGACCTCATCTCTGTGGCCCCCATGCTTCTTTATCTGGCTCTCAAAACCCTTTTCTGGACACTCCTGCTTGCTAGTTAAGCTCCATGACTCAAATCTGTCCTCAAACCCCTCAAATTCCCTTTGGCTTGTCTACACGGAGGACAGCGAGGTAATTACACACAAAGGCAATGTTTACATCCACGGCTCCACCCACTTTGGTCTCTGGCCCCGCCCACCATGGCAACTGGCCCTCCAAAGGCTGCCCAGAAGAGAAAGTGGCCCTCAAGCCCCCCCCCACCCCAAAGAGTTCCCCCACCCCTGACTCTAAACCACAGCCCCTGCGACATACCGTCAGAGTGAGGTCCGGCGTCCGCAAACGGAAGGTGTGCTCCTTCGCGATCACCTGGCCGGTTTCGGCCACTTTCCCCGAGATGCTCAGCTTCATGGCTCCCTGGTCAACCAGGTGGGGCTTGTACTCTGCGTAGGAGACCACCATGGGAACAGCCTGGCCTGGAAGGGAAAGGCAGGGGAAGGGTTACGCAAACTGGGACCGAAAATCACGAAAAGCTCCACGGCACAACCTGTGGCTCTACGCAGCTCAGGGCCAGGTTCCCCGAGAGATGGACCACTTTAGTAATTACCGTATTTTTCGCTCTATAACACGCACCCGACCATAACACACACGTAGTTTTTAGAGGAGGAAAATCCGTAGGCATGCCACCCATAGGCATTTCCTCCATAACACGCACAGACCTTTCCCCTTACTTTCTAGGAGGAAAAAAGTGAGTGTTATGGTGCAAAAAATACGGTATTTACTTTATCCCTTAAACACTCAGTCGATTGCCACAGTCTGCGGAAGAGTTTTCGGCAATTTCCAAAGATCGCTGAAACCTGCTCTGCTGTAACCCTGAGTGTCTGGAGGCAGTTGGAGGATGGATGGCGGCTAACAGATTGAGGTTAAATCAAGACAGGACAGAAGTACTGTTTTTGGGGGGACAGGCAGATATGGGAACTCCCTGGTCCTGAATGGGGTAACTGTGCCCCCGAAGGACCAGGTGCGCAGCCTGGGAGTCATTTGGATCTCACCGCTGTCCATGGAGGCGCAGGTCAATTCTGTGTCCAGGGCAGCTGTCTACCAGCTCCATCTGGTATGCAGGATGAGACCCTCCCTGCCCACAGACTGTCTCGCTAGAGTGGTGCATGATCTGGTTATCTCTCGCTTGGACTACTGCAATGCGCTCTACATGGAACTACCTTTGAAGGTGACCCGGAAACTGCAACTAATCCAGAATGCGGCAGCCAGACTGGGGACTGGGAGTGGCTGCCGAGACCACATAACACCGGTCCTGAAAGACCTACATTGACCCCCAGTACTCAGAGC
The DNA here is from genome assembly GCF_965113315.1 of Podarcis vaucheri. Lineage (NCBI taxonomy): Eukaryota > Metazoa > Chordata > Lepidosauria > Squamata > Lacertidae > Podarcis > Podarcis vaucheri. The sequence continues at coordinate 6,358,126 of NC_138751.1, read as the reverse complement.
AGGGCTTTTAGCATAGAATATCCGTACAGTATTCTGCAAATCATAAAACTTCTTTTGAAACTACTGCACTACACTGAAATGTTTAAATGTTTCTTTCGTTGTCCTCGACTCTTCCTGCCACAGCTGCCATCCTCTCCTTCAAGAACCACTGACTTAGAGAGAACACACCACGTGCCGTGGATTTTCTCCATGGCGCCCCCCGGCTCCACCCATTTTGCCACGTCTAGCGGCTATTCCTCTGCCACGGGGAGGCCCCTTGGGGTTGTCTGACATAACGCAGTGGGCCCAAGCAGATATGAACACGTGGCCGGGTGATTTAAGGTGACCAAGAGCCAGTGTGGCGTAGCAGTTCGAGTTTTGGACCAGGACCTGGGAGAGAGCCGGGTTCGAATCCCCATTCAGCCATGAAGCTCAGGACCACAATACCTCAAGGCCACGTCTTTCCATATGAACCTACCCGGGGATCTGAGATCATCTTCCGAGGCCCTTCTTCATGTGCCTCCTCCTCAAGAGGTCTGGAGGGTGGCAATACGAGAACAGGGCCTTTTCTGCAGTGGCTCCCCATCTGTGGAATACTCTCCCCAGGGAAGTTCGCCTACCCTTATTATAAACCTTTAGGTGCCAGGCAAAAACGTTCCTTTTTGACCTTTGGTTGACTTGATGGACATCAACCTATACCCTCTTAAAATGTGGCTCTTTTTGAGGGGGTGTTACTGGGTTATCGCGGGTGGCGCTGTGGGTTAAACCACAGAGTCTAGGACTTGCCGATCAGAAGGTCGGTGGTTCGAATCCCCGCGACGGGGTGAGCTCCCGTTGCTCGGTCCCTGCTCCTGCCAGCAGTCAAAGTGCAAGTAGATAACTAGGTACCGCTTTGGCGGGAAGGTAAACGGCGTTTCCATGCGCTGCTCTGGTTCGCCAGAAGCGGCTTAGTCATGCTGGCCACGACCCGGAAGCTGTACGCTGACTCCCTAGACCAATAAAGCCAGATGAGCGCTGCAACCCCAGAGTCGGCCACGACTGGACCTAATGGTCAGGGGTCCCTTTACCTTTACCTTACTGGGTTATTGTTCTTATTTTGATTTTATATATTGTGCTCTTTTCTGTGAAGCGCCATGAGACCTCTGGGTATAAGGGCGGCATATAAATTAAGTAAATAGGGGACTTCCGGGTTAGCGCCCACCACTCTGAGATCCTTGGAAGAAGGTGGTACAGTGGTGCCTCGCAAGGCGAAAAGAATCCGTTCTGTGATTCTCTTCGTCTAGCGGTTTTTTCGTCTTGCGAAGCAAGCCCATTGACGGATTAGCGGATTAGCGCTATTAGCTGCTTTTAGTGGCTTTTAGCGGCTTATCTGCTGATCGGATCAGCTGATGAGTGGCTTAGCGGCTTGGGAAAAAGGGGGGGGGAGGAAAAAAACCCAGCAGGAACTCGCAAGACATTGTCGTCTTGTGAAGCAAGCCTATAGGAAATTCGTTTTGCGAAGCACCTCCAAAACGGAAAACTCTTTCGTCTAGCGAGTTTTCCGTCTTGCGAGTTTTCTGTCTTGCGGGGCACCACTGTATACGAATTTGAAAAAACAACAGCCAAATAAATAAGGTGTCGTACTTCCGCTGGCCGGCACCTGGACTTCCCTCTTCTCCTGCTTGAAGTTGCTGCCCGTTACGCCGGTGTAATACATGACGGCCACGAAGAGGTTGAGGGAGACGCTGCGGGGCATGGAGCTGCGGTTCTTCAGGATGACCCTCAGGGAGATGTCTTGGCCCGTGTAGGCCTCCTGGGTGTCCACCGTCACGGAGATGTCGTCGCCCCACTCCTTGTTGGTGTAGATGTGGGCCTTGGTGCCGTGCTTGGCGGCCGTTTCGACCGCTTTGCGCTCCGCTTCAGAGCCTGGGAGAGGAAAAGAGGGAGAAAGATGGAGAGAGATGCTCAGCTGCTGCTGCTGCAGCCAGGTGAAGATCCCAGATGAAGACCGTTTCATTCCAAACTCCCTGGAATGGTGCTTTTTATTTATCCCCCCCCCTAATTTTAATTTCATTTTCCGTTTTCCATTTTTGAATACAGTGGTACCTCGGGTTACAGACACTTCAGGTTACAGACTCCGCTAACCCAGAAAGAGTACCTTGGTTTAAGAACTTTGCTTCAGGATGAGAACAGAAATCGCATGGCAGCGGCGCAGTGGGAGCTGGAGGCCCCATTAGCTAAAGTGGTGCTTCAGGTTAAGAACAGTTTCAGGTTAAGAACGGACCTCCGGAATGAATTAAGTACTTAACCCGAGGTACCACTGTATTCATTAGCAACCTTAAAATACCAACGGCTTCCCTTTTTCTCTTTCCACGCTTCATTTTGCAAAACACAAATCCCTGCATATTTTATAGCAAAAACGTTCCTTTCTAGCCAGGCCTTTGGTTGATCTGATTTACATGCTATGCCCTTTTAAAATGTGGTGTTTTTTGTGTGAAGGGGGTCGCTATTGAGTTCTTGTTTTTATTTTTATTAGGTATTTTGTGGTTTCATATATTGATTTTATTCCCATCAGATGTCAAAGAAATAAAGAACTATTTGACTTTTATTAGACATCTGGGCAGCCCTGTTCAGGGAAGTTTTTAATGTTTGATGTTTTATCGTGTTTTTAATATTCTGTTGGGAGCCGCCCAGAGTGGCTTGGGAAACCCCAGGCAGATTGGCAGAGTACAAATAAATTATTATTATTATTATTATTATTATTATTATTATTATTACTATTACTATTATTACTATTATTACTATTATTATTATTATTACAGTGGTACCTCGGGTTACATACGCTTGAGGTTACAGACTCCGCTAACCCAGAAAGAGTACCTCGGGTTAAGAACTTTGCTTCAGGATGAGAACAAAAATCGTGTGGCGGCAGCAGGAGGCCCCATTAGCTAAAGTGGTGCTTCAGGTTAAGAACAGTTTCAGGTTAAGAACGGACCTCCGGAACGAATTAAGTACTTAACCTGAGGTACCACTGTATTATTCTTATTCTTAATTATTTGTGTGTGTCCTGCCTCAGGAATCCCAGCTGTCTGTCCCCTTCTCCACACAGCACATTACCTTCAGGATGTTTGTAAATGTCGGTGACATCGTGGCGCTGATTGGAGCCAACTGCCTTGGTACTGATTAAGTGACCGATTGCCTTCTCCTCCACGTAGACGATCTTAAAGCTGCCGTCAGACTGGCGCTGCCAATACACCTTGTCACTGTTCACCTGCAGAGAGAGAGAGAGAAAGTGGGTCAGAGAAACCCATCAGCAGGCCCTCCACCGTAAAAACCAACACCTGTGTTTGCCCATGGTTCTGTTTGGGGGAAGAGGGGCATCTCTCTGCCCCTTGTCATTTCACATAATTGTAGGGTTGGAAGGGACCACGAGGGTCATCTTGTCCAACCCCCCGCAATGGAGGAATCTGTCGCCGAACATGGGGCTCGAACCCCTGACCCTGAGGGTCACAGCCTCATGCTCTACCAACTGAGCTTAACTTGCCCAAAAACTGAACCTCGCTTAATGAACCAGGCAGAGGGCCTTCTCAGTAGTGGCGCCCACCCTGTGGAACGCCCTCCCATCAGATGTCAAAGAAATAAACAAGTATCTGACTTTTAGAAGACATCTGAAGGCAGCCCTGTTTAGGGAAGCTTTTAATGTTGATGCATTACTGTATTTTAATATTTTGTTGGAAGCCGCCCAGAGTGGCTGGGGAAACCCAGCCAAATGGGTGGGGTACAAATAAATTATTATTATTATTAGTGATAGAATTGATAGAATTGGTGCTGAAGGTTCCAAGCCTGAATCAGAGATGCAGTGACATGACCAGGGGATCTCTCAGTAGCATTCGCACATGCGAAATCATTCAGAAACAAGTACCTCAGCAAAGCAGAAGGAGGCATCGTATTTCATGTAGACCAGCCCGTTCTTGATGGCCTCTACAGAGCAGGGACCGCAGCAGAAAATGCCTGTTGAAGAAAGCAGGGGAGAGATGAGATGGAGCTCCGTGTCAGACTCCCCGTCCCCCTTCCAGAACAGACAACGGCTTCCAGGCTTTTCTCCCCACCGCCAGCCTTCAGAGGAGCCTTCCGAAGGCTGGCGCGGGGAGAAGGGCTTTCCGCCCCACCGCCAGCCTTTGGAGGAGCCTTCCGAAGGCTGGTGTGGGGAGAAGGGCTTTTCTCCCCACCGCCAGCCTTCGGAGGAGCCTTCCGAAGGCTGGCGCGGGGAGAAGGGCTTTCCGCCCCACCGCCAGCCTTCGGAGGAGGTCCGAGGACAGTGGGGAAGACGCGCTGCGCTTCCCCGCTGTCCCGGAGATTTCCCTATGGGCTTTCGTCTTGCGAAGGAAGCCCATAGGGAAATTCGTTTTGTGAAGCGCCTCCAAAATGGAAAACCCTTTCGTCTAGCGGGTTTTCCGTCTTGCGAGGCGTTCATCTTGCGGGGCACCACTGTACCACTGAAGTGAAGAAGACTGAGATGGAAGATTACCATATTTTTTGCACCATAACACTCACTTTTTTCCTCCTAAAAAGTAAGGGGAAATGTCTGTGCGTGTTATGGAGGGAATGCCTACGGGTGGCATGCCTACGGATTTTCCTCCTCTAAAAACTACGTGCGTGATATGGTCGGGTGCGTGTTATAGAGCTAAAAATACGGTACATCAAAGTACTACAGACATGGTATGTGGAATGGAATGCAACGGAACTGAAAGGGGGGGGAACGACTTTTTATTATTTTTTTTGCTCTATGTGATTAACTAATAGCCCTCCCTCTTAGAAGATCCGTCACAGCAACTAATTGCAAATGGGTCTAAAAATGAATTGTGTGGGAATAATATGAACTTAAAGGTTTTACTCTGTGAAGGATTTGGAAAGAAGAGGGGCTCTCTTTGTGACGCAGTTAGAATGGAGATGTGATACGAGACCTGTGTTGCAGGAGGTTTGGTTTTGGGGAGGGCGAGCCGAAGATTTATTATTTTCGAGGAGATTGCGATCTGGAAGGGGCAGCCCTCCTGGAAAAAGACTAATTTACGATGCAACAGGTCGGGAAAGTTAAAGAGCGAAAGCTGTAGACTGTATTTCATCGGAACGACAAAACGGCGATTGCTTGCTCGAGCGGACATGCCTGGACTATTGGACGAGAGTGATTTACGAGAGAGCAGTACAAAGCCCACACAGAACTACAATTACAGATAGGTAGCCGTGTTGGTCTGCCATAGTCAAAATAAAAAAATTCCTTCCAGTAGCACCTTAAAGACCAACTAAGTTAGTTCTTGGTATGAGCTTTCGTGTGCATGCACACTTCTTCAGATACACTGAAACAGAAGTTGCCAGATCCTTCTATATAGTGAGAAGGTGGGGAGGGGTATTACTCAGAAGGGTGGTGGGAATGGGAGATTGGCAGATAGCTGAGATGAGCCTGTTGACGACTCTTAACTACAGAACTCTTAACTCTTAACTCTTAACTACAGAACTACAAATAAGACTGTTTTTTCAACCCACTTGCGGAGCAACTCAGAGGTGAATGAAAAGGAAAATGAGTAACGACAAGGATTGAGAAGAGGGGACTGGAAATATCATTCTTAAGATGAAAGCAGCACAAATATTCAAGGATTGGACTCCTGCCAATCAAGAAGCATGGGTACCCCCCACAAAAAATATAATTTGGAAAACAATTGGATTACATGATATGTATTGTTATAATTTGGTTTGATGTGTTTAATTTAGTAATATGAAACTTAATAAAAATTATTTTTTAAAAAAACACAAAGTCACCTGACCCCTGCTGGTCGGATGGCTGCAGTACCGGCCTCCAGCCACCTGCAGTGCTAGTGTGTCAGTGCAGCAAGGAGATCAGCCCAGCCACTCCCAAGCTGTTATAGTGGCTCAAGGTCCACTCCACCTAGTCTGCGACCCCAAAAGTTGTAAGCTGGTCAGGTGTCCTCCAGGTATTTTGGACATCAGAGTCTTTATGTGCAGAAACTTCTCCTTGACTCACCGCTGCTGGATTCCTGGGGCGTCGCATCTACAACCTGCCACCCATCAAACCCTGAAGGCAAATCGGGCCGTTTCATCCAGCAGTCGTTCCAGACGTGGAAATTCCTGCATCCAGACAGGGGGTGAAAAAGAATTAAAATGGGGTACTTGGAAGTAGAAAGAAGCAGGAGTCCCAGCAAAGGAAGAATGGAGACAAAAACTTATGGAATATGCAGAAATGGCGAAGATGAAGAAGAAATCAAGATAAGAAACTTTTTTTTTCAGTAAAAGAATGGAAATGGTTTATTGAACGTTTATAGATAAATTGCAAACAGATAAAAAACATTGGCAGGGTCATTGTAATAACCTGCAGTTATTACATAAGAGTATATATTTAAAGTTGATAATTAAATGAACAAATTAAATGAATTTGGATATGCAGAAGATATTGTAAAATAAGAACCACAGAAAGGGGGAAAATGTTTGATTGTAAAACTAATGAAATGCGTAAACTTGAAAAGTGTACCGTACTTTTCCATGTATAAGACACACCCATGTATAAGACACCCCCTATTTTGAGGGACTCAAATTTAAGAAAATGGGGGGAGATGGCTCAGAGTTGTCGAGCTTTTTGGGATGAGGATTGCCAAGAGTTGTTGAGCTTTTTATGGGGGGGGGGGAATTGTACAGGGCTGTTGAACTTTTTTTTAAGGGGGGAGTGCTGAAAATCACCAATCAACACCAGCCCTTGACGCAGCAGCCAATAACACGCCCAATAGCTGCTGACAGCCGCGGCAGTAACCAATCAAATGCCCGCCCTATGCACTCTCCATGTCTAAGACGAACACCACTTTTTAGCATAGTTTTTAAAGAAAAAAACCTAGTCTTATACACAGAAAACTACAGTAAATAAAAAGTTTCTCTTTAAAAAACCGGGGTACTTGGGTGGCGGCCATCCTGGGTTCGCCCTTCCTCCTGAACGCAGGAACCCAAGATGGAGGCGGCAGGGTCGCCGTACTTACCAAACAGAGTCGGCGTTGAGGTTCTCCAACGGCTTCATGTTCTCATCAAAGTATATGTCCATGGTGAGGCTGACGTCTGTATCGTGCGCCGAGTTGTAGTTGGTGACGGTCCGTGTTGGAATGCCCAGACACCGGAGGACTGGAGGGACAGGGAGGAGGAGGAATGGGGAGAGATAAGTCTCTGGTCAGCCCCTTTGAGGACCAGGGCGCTGGACGACATGGACCCGATCCTTCAAGGCCCTCCTTCTGTCCATGCCCTTCCCCTCCCTTCCCCAGAGTCCACTCTCGTCCCGTCTCCCCACGGACGGCAGCTACCTGTGGTCACGACTCCGGCAAACACCCAGCACTGCCCGTAGAGAACCGGGTAGCCCGTCTTGTGGTACTTCAACAAGATATCCCGGCTGCCCACCCAGGCCGAAGGGTTGGTGCCGCGCGAGTAATCGCCTGTCCAGTTCCCGACCAGCACGCCGTTGTCGTCCAGCGAGTTCACCTGAGAGAGAGAGAGAAAGAGAGAGAGAGGTGGGGAGAATCAGTACGGTTAGCAAGTGCCGTGTCAGCCCCGGAGGGTCACAAGGTTTCGTTGCTTCGCCTTTAGTAGAATCATAGAATTGGCGGGTCAGAAGGGACCCGGGGTTCTCTAGTCCAACCCTCTGCAATGCGGGAATCTTAGCTCACGGTTCCCCGTACAGGTTCCAGCTTAGCTTTGCAAGTAGTATGCTAGTTTTATGGCAGCACTTCTAATGGTTCATTTCTACAATGAGAGAGGTGTGCTAAGATTAAGAAGTTCACCGGTGCTTAATCCACATGGTGGTGCCGTAGAAATATGGATCCGAAGTGTGTAGGCAATAGGAATACTATTACTAGATATACTCAGTCCAGTATATCTGAAGGAGCGTCTCCACCCCCATCGTTCAGCCCAGACACTGAGGTCCAGCGCCGAGGGCCTTCTGACGGTTCCCTCCCTGCGAGAAGTGAGGTTACAGGGAACCAGGCAGAGGACCTTCTTGGTGGTGGCACCCGCCCTGTGGAACTCTCTCCCACCAGATGTCAAAGAGAACAACAACTACCAGGCTTTTACAAGGCATCTGAAGGCAGCCCTGTTTAGGGAAGCTTTTGATATTTGAATCATTACTGTATTTTAATATTTTGTTGGAAGCCGCCCAGAGTGGCTGTGGAAGCTCAATTTATTACTTATACCCCACCCATCTGGCTGGGTATCCCCAGACACTCTGGGAGTCTCCCAACAAAATATTAAAAACACGATAAAACATCAAACATTAAAAACTTCCCCGTCCAGGGCTGCCTTCAGATGTTTTCCTTTCCCCCCTTTTATAATTGTACAGTGATACCTCAATTTACGAACTTAATCCATTCCAGAAGTCCGTTCTTAAACTGAAACCATTCTTAAACTGAGGCACGTTTTCCCTAATGAGGCCTCCCGCCGTCGGTGCCCTTCCACCGTTCAGCTTCCGTTCTTAGACCGAGGTAAAGTTAGCAAACCGGGACACTACTTCCGGTTTTGCGGAGTCCGTAAACGGAATAGTTCATAAACTGGGTACCACTGTAGAATCAAACATTAAAAACTTTCCTGAACTGAAACTTTCCCTAAAAGTCCGATAGTTGCTTATTTCCTTGACATCTGATGGGAGGTTGTACCACAGGGCAGGTGCCACCACCGAGAAGGCCCTCTGCCTGGTTCCCTGTAACCTCACTTCTCGCAATGAGGGAATTGCCAGAAGACACTCGGAGGTGGACCTCAATGTCTGGGCTGAACGATGGGGGTGGAGACGCTCCTTCAGGTCTACTGGCCAAAGGCAGGATGCATATTAGGGATCCCAAAAAAGAGATCTACCAGGGAGCCTGCGGTGGCATAGTGGTTAGACTTGGACCTGAGAGACCAGGGTTCGAATCCCCACCCAACCATGAAGCTCGCAGGGTGAACTTGTTCCTGCCTCCCTCGCAGGATTGTTGTAGGAATAGAATGACGAGATGTGGAGAACTACCCTCTAGTTCAGGGGTCGGCAAACCTTTTCAACGGGGCTGATCCACTGTCCCTCAGACCTTGTGGGGGGATGGACTATATTTTTTTGGGAAAAATGAACAAATTCCTATGCCCCACAAATAACCCAGAGATGCATTTTAAATAAAAGGACACATTCTACTCATGTAAAAACATGCAGATTCCCAGACAGTCTGCAAGCCAGATTGAGAAGGCGATTGGGCCGGATCCGGCCCCCAGGCCTTAGTTTGCCTACCCATGCTCTAGCTCCATGGAGATGAAGGTATGATATGAATGCAATAAACAAACGGACTTTCTCCATGCAGAAAGGCAGGTGCTACAAGCTTTCTGAATAGATGGGTACAAGTTGAAGACAGAAAGTCAGAAGACATTTTTTTTAAAAAAGGAAATGCGTAAGCAAGTTTTGTCAGGCAAGAAGCCGAAACCGTCCCGAGGGCTCACCATGGCAGAGACGACCCGCGAAACCATGATGGGGTCTCCACGACTCGCGTGCGGCATCCCGCGACGGTCCAGGACGTAGAGGCAGGCATCTAAGATACCCTGGTCAAACTGCGGGGGGAGAGGAGAAGGGGGCACAATCAAAGATCTCTCACATGCACACACCAAACTACTCTGGGTACCTAAAGGCACCTTCAAGAGCTCCCGCAGAAGCAAAACTGCAAAGCACCACGATGCAAGCAACAGCGCCTCCTACTGGCAGATAACCAGAATAACCACACAGGGCGCTTCAGTGCTGCTCTGTTATTTTCGAAAGATGTCAGAGAGACCTTTGGTTCTCCTCCAGAAGGCCTATAATCGGCCATCGTCCTGATTTGCTTGCCCAGAGCTAACATGGGGGTTAGATTTTATCTGGCCTTTTTTGAGCGTCTGTTCTGATTTGCTTAAAGGTAAAGGTAAAGGGACCCCTGACCGTTAGGTCCAGTCGTGGCCGACTCTGGGGTTGCAGTGCTCATCTCGCTTTACTGGCCGAGGGAGCCGGTGCACAGCTTCCGGGTCATGTGGCCAGCAGGACTAAGCCCCTTCTGACGAACCAGAGCAGCGCACGGAAACGCCGTTTACCTTCCCACTGGAGTGGTGCCTATTTATCTACTTGCACTTTGACGTGTTTTCGAACTGCTAGGTTGGCAGGAGCAGGGACTGAGCAACGGGAGCTCACCCCGTCGCGGGGATTCGAACAACCAACCTTCTGACCGGCAAGCCCTAGGCTCTGTGGTTTAACCCACACAGGGAGGTTATAAGAGCATTTATCCTTCACACCTCCCAATTTGCTTGTGGAGCATTTATCCATATTTCCTTTCATTTCATGCTTCTCAGGGTGTATCCCCAACACATTCATAACTGGAAAATGTCAGTTTTTTCATACTTTTAAATTATTATTATTATTATTTTATATAAAAAAACATAGTTGGCACTGCTAAACACTCCGAATGGGTGTCTGACAGTCTGGGGTGTAATGTGCAAATGATTCTAAAGAGGAAGAAAATTCATAGAATCATAGAGTCGCAAGGGACCCCCAACGGTCATCTAGTCCAACCCCCTGCAAGGCAGGGATCTCAACTAAATTATCCCTGACAGATGGCCATCCAACCTCTGCTTAAAAACCTCCAAGGAAGGAAAACCCACAACTTTAGTCAGAATCCCGTTTTTGGTAACTTGAACCCATTGGAACGGGTCCTACAAAACAAGCTCACTCCATCTTCTGCGTAACAGTCCTTGAGATATTTGAAGATGGCAATGGTACCTCTTCTCAGTTTCATCCCTTCTCTGAGTTAACACACCCAAGTCCCTCACCCATAAGCCTTGGTTTCCAGACCCTCGATCATCTCGGTCGCCCTCCTCTGCAAATGTCCCACCTTGTCAACATCCCTTTTAAACTGTGGCGCTCAGAACTGGACACAGGGCTGACCAAGTCACAACACAGCAATATTATCACTTCCCTTGACCTGGGACGCTATGCTTCTGTTGATGCAGCCTAGAATAGCATTAGCCTTTTTTGCTGCTGCATCACACTGTTGGCTCACGATCAGTTTGTGGTCCACCAAGACCCCTGGATCCTTTTCACATGGCCAAGCCAGGTGTCCCCCATCTTCTATTTGACGTTTCTTCCTGCCTAAGTGCAGAACCTGAGATTTGTCCCCATTGAAATCCATTGTGTTAGTTTGGGCCCAGTTCTCCACTCTGTTAAGGTCGCCTTGAATCGCGATTCGAGAGTTTTTAAGGAAGTTTAGGAGAAGCCAGAAGCAGGTTCGATGAACCTGTGGCCCCTCTCACCTTGTACAGGGGTACTGGTAGTGGCGGGCAGCCTCATCTCTGAGGGCTGATGTAAACAATATTGAGCACCCTGAGACCTTAGACCACTTTGCATCCTAAAGGGTAAAGGTAAAGGGGGGCCCTGACCGTTAGGTCCAGTCGTGACCGACTCTGGGGTTGCAGCGCTCATCTCACTTTATTGGCCGAGGGGGCCGGCGTACAGTTTCCAGGTCCTGTGGCCAGCATGACTAAGCCGCTTCTGGCTATCCAGAGCAGCGCACGGAAACGCCGTTTACCTTCCCGCCAGAGCGGTACCTATTTATCTACTTGCACTTTGACGTGCTTTTGAACTGCTAGGTTGACAGGAGCAGGGACAGAGCAACGGGAGCTCACCCCATCACGGGGATTCGAACCGCTGACCTTCTGATCGGCAAGTCCTAGGCTCTGTGGTTTAACCCACAGCGCCACCGCATCCTACCTGGGCGTAATTCCACGTGCGTTCTCCAATCTGGGTTTCGGTCCCATAGTAGATCCTCCCCGATTCGTTCAGCACATACTCGTCCAGCCAACCGGTCTTGTCCAGGTAAACAGGATCCTCTGAATGGGGAAAAATGGAAGAGGGGAAGTTTAGGGCAAATTCAGGAGCTTCAAAATTACAGGTCTTTTAAAGGAGGACAGAGACCACCAAACGTGAGTGGAAAAATCACCAACGGGAGGAGGATATTTTGACTCCCTATCATCTTAATTGTGTTTTCTTGTTGATTTTTTAAATTATCTTTTCTATCCGATTTTTCAAATACAAATTTGTAACAAAACCAAATACATTTCCATAGATAGAGATTTCTCTGAATCTCACGACTCCCCCCGCCCATCCCCTCTCCAGGCGTCCTAATGTCAACGTTTTCAACTGTATATCATAATCTATATTTTATATCCAGTGCTTTTTTTATTTAAAAACATGTTGAGGGGTACTCTCATTTTGACTCAAGAAAATCACCATTTTATACTTCAAATTGGGAAAAATAAATACAGTAAATGGACAAAAGTTCACAAAATGTTTAGGGGTATACGTACCCCTGTGTCCCCCAGAAAAAAGCACTGTTTATATCTATCCATATTGTCCATCGTATTTATTATGTTACAAGTGCGATTAAAATCCTGGTAACGTTTTCATCTGCTTAGCGATCCCCTAAATAAATTATGAATCTTTCCCATTCTTTCTTAAAGTTTTTGTCCTTCCGATCAGCTTTGCCATTTCGGCGTAATCCATCAGTTTAGTTTGCCATTCCTCTTTGGTAGCGACTCTTCTTTCTGTCTCTGGGCTAGTAGCATCCGAGCAGGTCTTGTTGATGTTTTTTAAGTTATATTGCTTTTATGCTTTTACATGACATATGTCACTCTTTTTTTTTGGTGGGTGGGTGGGTGTTTTGCAATCATTTTTTCAGCAGGAAGGAAAATGGGTGCTCTACGTATTCTCAGAGTCACCCTTTGCTTGGCGTTTTCCAAACCCAGCTCTGCCTCCGAGTGCAATGGAGTTCTGCTTCTCATGAGCTCAACTTAACCTCCCCGACTCTTCCCTTTTGAGGGAAAGGGAGCTGACCGCCCCCTGAAGAGCGCCTGATATTCTGGAACGCGTCCCAGGGGCATGCGCAGAGTGCCTTTTGTTATTTTGCACCCCTTATCCTGACACTCCCTGAATGTTCTGCTCAGCTGGCCTTTGTATAAGTCTACAGTGCGGAGCCAAGAGATTTATTTTCTTTGGTGCTTAATTCAACATATTCCATTGGAGAGAAAAGGTTTCCTTTCTCCACCCCTCCCACCCGCAGATCATTCCCATTTTTCGTGCAGGGTGTGTGCGTGGGACAGAGATAAGACCGTTTCCCCATGGTTCTTGGCATCCGGACAAGCTTTTTCTGGCCAGACCCTTCCAGCAGCGAGGAGGCTAGGAAAAACGAGACCCTCCCGTAAAATTGGGGAAAGACTCTGGCCTGAAATGTGGGATGTGATCCATGGGAGTCAGTCAAGTACAACATTCCTTGAAATGATAGAGAAGACATGCGAGGGAATGTTTGGTCCAGGGAATGTTCCTGTTCCTTCTGGCTGGAGCATCCATCCCTTTGCATGTGATAGAAGGTGGGCGTGGCCTAACCTGTCCAGGTAACCAAAGAACAAGTCACTCAGCACACCTCCCTCTTTTTTTTTTTTTAAGTGGTACCTCAGGTTACATACGCTTCAGGTTACAGACTCCGCAAACCCAGAAATAGTACCTCGGGTTAAGAACTTTGCTTCAGGATAAGAACAGAAATCGGGCTCCGGCGGCACGGCAGCAGCAGGAGGCCCCATTAGCCAAAGTGGTGCTTCAGGTTAAGAACAGTTTCAGGTTAAGAACGGACCTCCGGAACGAATTAAGTACTTAACCCGAGGTACCACTGTTCTTTCTGCGTTTGACAAGCTTCTAGCTAGGACTGCTCTGCTAGCTCTCACATAGCAGAAACACTGGGATTATTCCCCCATATGGGGTAGATCTGCATGCACATATTGGTAACTAAGTGCCTTCAGGAATCCAACTGTGAACTGATGTAAGTAAACTTCTTTTGTTGACTTTGAATATGTTTATCTGCGCAGATAAAGACACTGATATTCGGAATGAGTTTACACAGCATATATTAGCTCATATGTGTGTTGGGACAGTAAGGGAATAATATACACATCTGTATATTAATTTATTGGGACGCAGGTGGCGCTGTGGGTTAAAACACTGAGCCTCTTGGGCTTGCTGATCAGAAGGTCGGGGGTTCGAATCCCCGCGACGGGTTGAGCTCCCATTGCTTGGTCCCTGCTCCTGCCAACCTAGCAGTTCGAAAGCACGTCAAAGTGCAAGTAGATAAAGAGGTACCGCTCCGGCGGGAAGGTAAACGGCGTTTCTGTGTGCCGCTCTGGTTCGCCAGAAGCGGCTTAGTCATGCTGGCCACATGACCCGGAAGCTGTACGCCAGCTCCCTCGGCCAGTAAAGCAAGATGAGCGCCGCAACCCCCGAGACGGTCACGACTGGACCTAATGGTCAGGGGTCCCTTTACGTTTACCTTATACAGTGGTGCCCCGCAAGACGAATGCCTCGCAAGACGGAAAACTCGCTAGACGAAAGAGTTTTCCATTTTGGTGGTGATTCGCAAAACGAATTTCCTATGGGCTTGCTTCGCAAGACGACAATGTCTTGCGAGTTCCTGCTGGTTTTTTTTCCTCCCCCCCCTTTTCTAAGCCACTAAGCTGCTTATCAGCTGATCCGATCAGCAGATAAGCCGCTAATAGCGCTAATCCGCTAATCCGTCAATGGGCTTGCTTCGCAAGACGAAAAAACCGCTAGACGAAGAGAATCACAGAACGGATTCTTTTCGTCTTGCGAGGCACCACTGTATTAATACATGGTAATATAACAGTATTTTTTTCTCCCCCCCCCATTCTCTCTCACTCTTTTCTTTCTTGCTTTTCCTCACTCTATCTATTCATAAATGAAATTCTTCTAATAAATTGATGCCGCTGACCCCAATGGCTATTTTCTGCCTCCCCTGCCAGAGACAGCACACACTTCCAATTACTGGCTATTAGAAACCGCTGCAGCTTCATTGAATCAGAGTTGGAAGAGACCCCGAGGGGTCATCCAGCTCAACCCCCTGCGATGTGGGAATCTTTGGCTCAACATGCGTCTCGAACCCACAACCCTAAGATTAGGAGCCTCGTTCTCTACTGACACATGCACATAAAGAGGGAGAGAGAGAGAAAAGAAAGCCGGCCAACTTACGTTTGCACCAGGGATTGAAGAGGATGTAAATATCGTAGCGGGGGTCAAAGGGCATCTGGTACTCGCCAGCCTTGGTTCGCGTCTTGACCCCAAACTGGTACTTTCCGATCACGGCGTTGGGCGAGGTGTTGACCCGCAGGGATATGGTGTTTGTGCCTGTGTCGGTCACCTCTGCTGACCAGAGCCCTCCGTCCATGGCTTTGCCCACTGGAACCAGAATGTACGTCCCCTTTGAGGTCTGTGGTGATGGACCTGCGGGGGGAGAGAAAGAGAGAGAGATTAGCGGGGGGAAACAAAGGCAAGACCGTTTGGCCGAGCGATCCACCTCCTGCTTCCTGTGTCCGCCAACTACAGTGGTACCTTAGTTCTCAAACTTAATCCGTCCCGGAAGTCCGTTCCAAAACCAAAGCGTTCCAAAACCAAGGCGCATTTTCCCACAGATGCAAAACGGATTCATCCGTTCCAGACTTTTAAAACAACCCCTAAAACAGCAATTTCACATGAATTTCACTATGTAATGAGACCGTTGATCCATAAAATGAAAGCAATAAACAATGTGCTGCCGTCACACAACCAATACATCAGTAGCTGAACTGGGTTGCACACAGTCACAAGAGCAAAACAAAAAAGCCACAAAAAGGCAAAATAAATAGCAAAAACAGAAAGACCTCAGCCTAACACCCAAAACGGAAGCGTGGCACTCAAATCGGAAGTGTAACACTCAAAATGGAGCACGTTCGGCTTCCGAAAAAAAATGCGTAAGGGGTACCTTTTATCATATGTGGTGGACGTGTGAAGTAAGAAAAGCTTTCTGGGAAAGGATATATAATGAAATAAAAAAAATGTTTAAAATAACCTTTGTTTAAAAACCAGAAGCTTTCTTATTAGGAATTATAGGTAGCAACATACCAAAAGATCAGAAAAGACTTTTTATTTATGGGACAACAGCTGCTCGGATGTTACTAGCCTAGAGATGGAAAGACGAAAGAGTCTCTACCAGAGAGGAATGGCAAACTAAGCTGATGGACTATGCCAAAATGGCAAATCTGACTGGAAAACTCAAGAACCAAAAGAAAAAAAACTTTAAAAAAGAATGGGGAAAATTTGTAAGTTATTTAGAAGACGACTGCAAGCAGATGGAAACATTAGCAGGCTTCTAATCTCACTTGTAATGTAACAAAGATAATATGGATTGATATCAAATATAGATTATGGAATAATTTGCAGTTGTAAATGTTGATAATAAGACCCACGGAAGGGGTGGGGAATCTGGAGATTAAGAGAAATCTATATATGGATATGCATTTGGATTGTTATAATTTTGTATTTGTAAACTCAAATAAAAATGATTCCAAAATATGTGTAAAGAGGGCACTGGATGCCCTGGGTGGGAGGGAGTTCCACAGCTCAGGGGCCACCACAGAGAAGGCCCTGCCACCCGCCATTCCCAGAATCTCTGAGGGCAAAGGAACAGCCAGGATTGAACAAGCACGTTCTTCCCTGAGACCTCCGGGTATAGGGCGGTATATAAATTCAATTAATAATAATAATAAAATAATTTTGCTGGTGTTTTTTTTTAATTGTAGCTCTTCAGCAGCTACCCCCTGCCCCCTAAAAGGCTCCAGGAAGACGGGCTTACAGTTCTTGCACCTCAGGTTTGCAGTGTAAAAGATACGACACTAAAGGAAAAGGGAGGGAGGAGGGAGGAGGAAAGAAGCAAACTCAGGCACTGGTTCGATTTCAAGGGAGAAACTTGACCTCCAGTGCGGAGGGCAGAAACCTCAGAGCAGTGCTGCCCCGCCCCATTAGCAAGCCGGGATGTCCCACCGCAAACTGTCCAGATCATTGCCTTTCAGCCCTAGCAGCTGCCCTCCTCCGCTGAGCTGCCTTCTCAAGTTTCAAACCCAGGAACTGCTTGCCTTACCTACAGGAATGTGCCTCGCCCTGGGTTTGGCAGACGCCCCACTGAGCCTGGCAGGGCTGCCGCCCCACAGAGAGGGAGGGGCAAACGCCAGCCTCTCGCTTCTCTCATCTCAAATTCAGCTTGCGAGTTCTGAGTCCTCAGTGCGAATTTCTCCCAACGTACGTCCAATGTGCAACTCGGCCCAAGACACCCCTTTTGTGCAATGCCCTTTCGTACGCACCGCTGGGCTGCCGGTCTCCTTGCCAGATTCTATTAACAAGCAGCTATAAAATAATTTCTTGCCACACGCTGCCTTTGCTAATACTTCTTGCCAAAGTGCAACTTACTGCAAGTGCCGTCTCGTCGGTAAGCAACCCAGGCAATTTATTTTATTACTTTTAAGGCAGGATTTCTAAGCCACAGCAGTTGATCTTTGAATAACTTGCTTTGGGCAGAAATCCACCAGGTGCAGCCTGTTTCGAAGCTTCCACGGACAGATTTCTGCCTGCCAACCAATTCTTTAGAGTGCAAGAGCTCTGCCCAGGAGGGAAAGGTGGCAACCGCGCACCTATCTGAATGCAGAAATTTTCTGCTCTGTCCATGCTCAGAAGTACCCTGAACCTCAAGGTCATGAGAAACATACCGTATTTTTTTGCACCATAACACTCACTTTTTTCCTCCTAGAAAGTAAGGGGAAATGTCTGTGCGTGTTATGGAGCGAATGCCTGCGGGTGGCAGGGGGGATCTGCTGCAGTCGTGAGCAGAGGATCCATGGTTCCCCTTCCTTCCCTCCTCCGTGGTTACAAAGCATGGATCCACATGGATCCTCGGGATTTTTGCATTGGGCTACTCCAAACTCACTGTCAGATCACATGTCTGTGGCCACAGCATGAACCACAAAAATCATATATCCACTATTTTGTTTAGAATAATTTTTTTCTTGTTTTCCTCCTCTAAAAACTACGTGCGTGTTATGGTCTGGTGCGTGTTGTAGAGCGAAAAATACGGTACATCTCTCCGCACACAGCCAGAACTCAGAGTCTTCTTTTTTTTTTGGCTGGGTCACAGACCATTTCTCCACAAAAAAACACAAGGTCTGGCTGCTTTTCTCGCTCGATTTCCTTTGTTTGTTGATATTAGGATTTCAGGAACTGCTGGCTTTATCAAGCAAGGCCTGGAAGCAGCCAAGGAGGTGGCTGTTTTCACCTCAGGTAGCCTGAAAAGCATAAACGAAATGTGCTCCACCTTTGCAGCCTTGGTGGACCTGTGTTCAAGAGGTATTGACCCATCAACTGCCTCAGAAAGATGTATTTCAGCCGACCGCAGAAGCGGGAACAGATAACCAAAAAAGAACACAGCTGCGCTGTAAACAGAGGACATCGCCAAATGACCCTCCCAGAGGCCATCAAGGCTGCTCCTCTGCCTTTCACAAATATTCGGCCGCCAGAAAAATCGGATCAGAGTTGCTCGCGAGAGGCACAGGAGCAAGGCGTGCCGAGAAAGTTGGCCACTCTCGTGAGGGTTCCCTCCGCCCCCCAGGGTCCTGAGGGCCACATTTCTTTCTGTTTTTTAAAAAATAAATATTTATTAAAGTTTTCACAGTATTACATAATGAAAAAGAAAAAATACAAAATAAAAAACAGTTTAAAATAATTCCATTTCTTTCTCAACAAGACCTTCCGGGGGCCACAAACTGGTGGTGGGAAGGGCCAGAGGCGAAAATGGGCAGAGCGACGAACGAAAAGCTTGGGGACTGAGAGCCAATGGGCTATGCGGAAATGGCAATGTCGGTAGCATTATTAAGAGATGAAAAGGAGCTTTTAACAGAAGAATGGGGGGCTTTTTGGAAAAGCACTGCAGACAAACAAAATTGCAGGCAGGATTCAAGATAGGAGCAGCAGGAGAAAAATGATAGAAGTATTTGTATCACAGGGATTTTTGTAACTGAGTTTGATATATAATACAGTCACGAGTGCCCGGGAGGTGTAGTGGTTAGAGCCGGTATGTCCAAAATCCGCTTCGGGGGCCTAATCCAGCCTGCCAGTCGGTTTAATCCGGCCCCTGTGGTTGTTTATTTCCTGGGGTAAAATCCTAAAAAACCCTCAACAACTTAATCCTAAAGAAATCTCAACAACTGCATTCTTAAAAAAAGTTTAACAACTTTGGACGGCCCTCACGGCCCTTCACTTCATCAAATCTGGCCCTCTTTGAAAAATTTTTGGACGCCACTGGGTTAGAGTGTCAGACCACGGCCTGGAGGACCTGAGTTCGAATCCCCTCTCAGCCATGAAGCCCACTAGGTGTGACATTGGGCCCAGTCCCTGCCCGTCTCTCCACCTAGCCTACCCATCGCTGTCAACGTTTTCCTTTTTTAAAGGGAAATCCCCTTATTCCAAATAGGATTCCTCGCCAGAAAAGGGAAAAGTTGACAGCTATGAGACCACCTCGCGGGGTTGTTGTGTGGGGAGGGAGAGAACCAGACGTCGCACTTTGAGCATCCCGGAGGAAAACACGGGATTATTATCCGAAAATAATATTTGGTTGGTGGGCTCTGGCGGTGAGGAGAAGAGTGCACAGCACCTGTTGAACTGCGGCGCGTATGCCGACAAAGCTTGCTTCGGCTCTTGTGCAAAAGAACCACATCAGAGAGATAAGCGCGCTCACTCCCTGCTCCGAGTAGACCCACACCCAGCAGCTGGGCCGAGGTTGTGTCCCAAACCTCCTCATGTTCTCTCCCAGCCTCCAGCAAGCAGGTTGGGGCAGGAAAAAGCCAAACCTGTTCTTAAGTGGGGCGCGGCACCTCCATATCGACTCCTTTCTCCTCCCTCCTACACCTAGAGAGCTTGCAGCTGGCGAGAGGTCCCATCGCTGTGTCACCCGCGTCTCCCCTTCTCCTCCCTGGCTGTGGGTGCGCCACGACTCTCCTTCCCACCCTGTGGCGCAAGCCTTGTGCCTTTAAGCAGCCGTGCGGCGGGCAGAAATCCAACAGGTGGTGTTTCTTCTCCTGGGACTGTTAGAAGAATCTGCACCTGGTGGATTTCCGCCTGCGGCTAAACCGTAGGTGGAAACACATTCGTTTTAAAGGTTTCCAGGGGGCAGCCGGCGGGGAACAACAGAGGAGGACAGGGGTGCACAAAATGGTGCCCCCATTCTGGAGGAGAGCCTCCCGCAAACTGCTGCCGGCTGGCATTGATGGGAGTTGCACAACATCCAGAGGGCAGAGTTGTGATGAAGGCCTATGAAACCCGACCGATAGGGCATTCCAGGACAGGAAAAGACTCAAAGTATAATTAACATCTTTCTTTTAATGTGCTCGCCAGAAGACTTGGCAAGAGGATCTTTCCAAGAAGATCTTTCTCATCTACGAGATTACATCCAATAGGTCTATCCCTAAGGGGTCCCCCCCACCCCGGAGGAGTTCTCTGGCCCTAGCCCCCATCTGGGCGTCGGACGGAAGCAATTCCTCATGGATCCCTTTAGCAGAATAGCCTTAACCAGGGAGGGTGAGGCAGACGCTCTGATTATCGCCTGCTTGGACTACTGCAATGAGCTCTACATGGGGACCCGGAAATCATAGAATCCTAGAGTTGGAAGAGACCACAAGGGCCATCGAGTCCAACCCCCTGCCAAGCAGGAAACACCATCAGAGCACTCCTGACATATGGTTGTCGGGCCTCTGCTTAAAGACCTCCAAGGGAGGAGACTCCACCACACTCCTTGGCAGCAAATTCCACTGTCAAACAGCTCTTACTGTCAGGAAGTTCTTCCTAATGTTTAGGTGGAATCTTCTTTCTTGTAGTTTGGATCCATTGCTCCGTGTCCGCTTCTCTGGAGCAGCAGAAAACAACCTTTCTCCCTCCTCTATGTGACATCCTTTTATATATTTGAACATGGCTATCATATCACCCCTTAACCTCCTCTTCTCCAGGCTAAACATGCCCAGCTCCCTTAGCAATTCCTCATAAGGCATCGTTTACAGGCCTTTGACCATTTTGGTTGCCCTCCTCTGGACACGTTCCAGTTGGTCAGTGTCCTTCTTGAATTGTGGTGCCCAGAAATTACAACTAATCCAGAATGTGGCTGCTAGACTGGTGACTGGGTGTGGCTGCCGAGACCATATACCACTAGTCCTGAAAGACCTACATTGGCTCCCAGTACAGTGGTACCTCAGGTTAAGTACTTAATTCGTTCCGGAGGTCCATTCTTAACCTGAAACTGTTCTTAACCTGAAGCACCACTTTAGCTAATGGGGCCTCCCGCTGCCACCGTGTGATTTCTCTTCTCATCCCGAAGTAAAGTTATTAACCCGAGGTAATATTTCTGGGTTAGCGGAGTCTGTAACCTGCAGCGTATATAACAGGTACCACTGTACATTTCCGAGCACAATTCAAAGTGTTGCTGCTGACCTTGAAAGCCCTAAACAGCCTCAAAGGCCCAGTATACCAGGAGGAGCGTCTCCACCCCCATCGTTCAGCCTGAGGTCCAGAACCGAGGGCCTTCTGGCGGTTCCCTTCCTGCGAGAAGTGAGGTTACAGGGAACCAGGCAGAGGGCCTTCTCAGTGGTGGCACCCACCTTCTGGAACGCCCTCCCATTAGATGTCTAGGAAATAAGCAACTATCTGAGTTTTAGAAGACATCTGAAGGCAGCCCTGTTTAGGGAAGTTTTTAACAATTGATGTTTTATTGTGTTTTAAATCTTTTTAAGATTGAGGGCACAAGGAGAAGGGGATGACAGAGGACGAGATGGTTGGACAGAGTTCTCGAAGCTACCAGCATGAGTTTGACCAAACTGCGGGAGGCAGTGGAAGACAGGAGTGCCCGGCGTGCTCTGGTCCACAGGGTCACGAAGAGTCGGACACGACTAAACGACTAAACAACAACAATCTTTTGTTGGAAGCCACACAGAGAGTCTGGGGAAACCCAGGCAGATGGATGGGATGTAAATAATAAATTATCATTACAGTGGTACCTCGGGTTACAGACGCTTCAGGTTTCAGACTCCGCTAACCCAGAAATAGTACCTCGGGTTAAGAACTTTGCTTTAGGATGAGAACAGAAATCGCGCGGTGGCAGCGGAAGACACCATTAGCTAAAGTGGTACCTCAGGTTAAGCACAGTTTCAGGTTAAGAACGGACCTCTGGAACGAATTAAGTTCTTAACCAGAGGTACCACCATATCATTATCATTATCATTATCATTATCATCATCATTATCATTATCATTATCTAACCTCCCCTGCTTTCAACCATGATGAAAGATGGCTGCTATCATTAATCCTGCTGTGGAGACTCCATGGAGAGCTGCAGTCTACCTGCTTGGGCCCAGAGCAGGAGAGAGCCAGTGCCTGCACACATCCCCTTGCTCCTAGCAGGCCTTCCTGGAGGGATGTGGTGGACACACTACGAAAGGCACAACGACGGATGGACCTTTCAGTCCAGCAGGCCACATCCTCTTGGCGCACGAAGCCTGCCAGGGATCGGGGTGGGGCAACCCGTTTGCCAGCAACACCGCCAAGGAGATCTGAGTTGGCGAACGCCTGGCAGGTTTCTGATACCATCAGTGGCTGCGGTGGTCCCATTTTAGGCCTCTTGAATGAGAGGCTCTGGAATTTGGGGACCCCCCCCAACAGCTTGGAAGCTCCCTTTAATTCCAGATGTGCAAAACAGCTAGATGAAAAGCAGCTCTGGCGTGCCTCTAGTCTAGATTCTCAGCAGTTTGCAGGACGGATCCAAGCACATACTGGGAACATTGGGCTTGCGCAAGTCATTATCATTTCCTAATTATGAACTACCTCCTTCCCAACGCCAACGCATCTTCCCAGACTTTCATTCAGACAAGGGATGTTCACAACAACATGGATTCTCAATCCACTCCCAACACAACTTAATGTATGAATGAACCAATAATAATAATAATAATAACAGTAATAATAATAACAGTAATAATAATAATAATAATAATAATAATAATAATAATAATAATAATTATATCCCACCCTCCCAACCCAAAACCGGGCTCAGAGTGGCTAACATCAAATGTATAACACATTAACATAAAAATCAGGCAATCAATTAAAATACATCCTAAAATACTCCTGCTTTTATGGCCAGAAACCAAGTTTGAAGCATGCATGGAGGACTGCTCAATTGCCAGACAAAGGGTGCTCCCAGACTGTCACTATTTTGGGGCTCCATCGCGCACTTCTGGTGGCGCAACGAACCCGCTCCCCTGCTAAATGGGGTGCTTTTTTTTGTAATAAGGAAAACGAGGCAGAAAGTGTGACACTGACGCCTTCAAACCTCAAACCTCCCCACAAACGAATCGGAGTGGAAGGATGCTTCCATAAATGGCAAACGTCATCTCCTCTCCCTGCAAGCAAATCAGATTGAACGGTCAAGGAAATGGGCTGTCCGGAAGCAGCCTCAAATAAGGGTTGGTAAGGATCTGTGTGATTAGCCAGGCAGAGAATAAAGGATTCTGCTGGGTCTCGTTTCCTCCAGCCAAATAATTATGTGGGCACCAAATTGGGCCGTTTGGGCAGGAGCAGCCGTTCCCATCAATTGTCCTTGCAGCATAGGGCAGTTTTGTGGTTTCCCTTTGATGCTGCTGGTCCCTCAATTATCTTATTAAACGCATCCTGCCCAATGCTTGAGTTCTTCAAAAAGAGCACACCGCCTTCTGATCTGCTGATTGCCCTCCATCGCCAATTCCTAGGGGCATATGAAGCTGTCAAATATCATCAGCTCAGACAATCTTATTCTACCAAGAACTCTCTGGAGTCTTTGGGGTGAGAAGTTTCTGCAGCAGTGAGAGAACTCTGCATTTGCTCAGAGGTCCCTTTCACCGACTCCCTCTACCTGCCTTCCAGGCTGCAGTGGTGACACCATAAACTAAATCTCAGATCTGCCTGCACAACATGGCCGCTCCGTGTTTCACCATCAATAGGAAGGGACAGAGGAATCCTTCCTCATGCAGTGAGAACCCCAGGCCCATCTAATTCAGAGATGCCTGCACAGACTGGCAGCACCACGCTGGGGTTTCAGGCAAGGCCTACCTGGAAATGCCTAGGATTGAATCTGGGACTGTCGGCATGCAAACTACAAGCTCCCCCACTGATCCAAAAGCCAACCATCTCTCCAATCCAGAGGCAGAAAATGCAATGCCTTTCAGGTCTTGCCAGCCTGCAACTCACATTGTTGTTGTTTAGTCCTTTAGTCTTGTCCGACTCTTCGTGACCCCCTGGACCACAGCACGCCAGGCCCTCCTGTCTTCCACTGCCTCCCGCAGTTTGGTCAGACTCATGCTGGTAGCTTCGAGAACACTGTCCCACCATCTCGTCCTCTGTCGTCCCCTTCTCCTTGGGCCCTCCATCCTTCCCAACATCAGGGTCTTTTCCAGAGAGTCTTCTCTTCTCATGAGGGGGCCAAAGTCTTGGAGCCTCAGCTTCAGGATCTGTCCTTCCAGTGAGCACTCAGGGCTGATTTCCTTCAGAATGGAGAGGTTTGATCTTCTTGCAGTTCATGGGACTCTCAAGAGTCTCCTCCAGCACCATAATTCAAAAGCAACCATTCTTCAGCGATCAGCCTTCTTTATGGTCCAGCTCTCACTTCCATACATCACTACTGGGAAAACCATAGCTTTCACTATATGGACCTTTTCTGGCAAGGTGATGTCTCTGCTTTTTAAGATGCTGTCTAGGTTTGTCATTGCTTTTTTCCCAAGAAGCAGGCGTCTTTTAATTTCGTGGCTGCTGTCACCATCTGCAGTGATCATGGAGCCCAAGAAAGTAAAATCTCTCACTGCCTCCATTTCTTCCCCTTCTATTTGCCAGGAGGTGATGGGACCAGCAACTCACATTACCTCCAAGCAATGGCCGAGGGAATCACAGAGCTGGAAGAGACCCCTAGAGTCATCTAGTCCATCCCCTGCTATGCAGGAATCTCAGCTAAAGCATCCATAACAGATTCCGCTTAAAAACCTCCAAGGAAGGAGAATTCACCACCTCCCGAGGAAGTCCGTTCCCCTGTCAAACAGCTCTTAACTGCCAGAAATTTCTTCTTGATGTTGAGTCGGAGTCTCCTTTCTTGTCACTTGAAGCCATGGGTTCGAGTCCTGCCCTCCAGAGCAGGAAAAAAACCCCCAAGTTTGCTCCATCTTTCATGTGACAGCCCCTGAGAAGATGACTATCATATCTCCTCTTTTCCAGGATAAACATCCCCAACTCGCTCAAACGGACCTTATAAGGCTTGTTTTCCCAGACCCTCGATCGTCTCGGTCGCTTTCCTCTGCACACGTTCCAGCTTGTCAATATCCTTGTTAAAACTGTGGCGCCCAGAATCAGACACAGTTTTCCAGGTGGGGGCCTGACCAACGCAGAATAGAGGGGTAGTCCATGGCCGTAGCCAGTGGAGGCCCCCCTCCCATTGGCGACCCCTTCTCTGCCCCCTGGGAACTGAGCACGGGGTTGGGAAATAATATTAATAATAATAATATTAATAATAATAATAATAATAATAATAATAATAAATTTTATTTATACCCCGCCCTCCCCGCCAAGACCAGGCTCAGGGCGGCTAACACCAAAACTAAAACAACTGATTGAAATACAACTTAAAAACAAGATTAAAACACAACAATAAAATGCAGCCTCATTTCAGCAGAAACTCAAAAACTTTTTGGGGGACGAAAACGTCAAGTCTTCACCAAGGCTAACTATTCAGACCGGTCCTACGTGGGCCAGAAAAAAGCCAGGGAAGTCCCCAAGTAGGAACTATCTTACATCACGACTCACTATTTGACCATCCAGCCCAGTGCCATCTCCTCTGACAGAGGCCACATCCACACCAAACCCTCCAACCTCATTTCATAGACTCAGAGAACTGTGGGGTTCGAAGGGCTCCCCATCTAGTCCAACCCTGCAGGAGTGTCAGCTAAAGAATCCCCGACAGATCACTACCCACCCTCTGCTTTTAAGAAAGGGCACATGGTTCCCCCCCCCAAAGGATTCCTTGGAACTGCTGTTTGTTCCGGGCGCTGGGACTCGTAGCTTTGCGACAGGTAAACTACACTTCCCAGGATTCCACTGCAGGGGAGCTTTGTGCTTTAAAGGTATGATGCGGTCGTTGGCTCATAGCTTGGTCAGTGGAACACGAGGCAGTTTAGGGTCTTGGGTTCAAGCCCCACATCGGGTAAAAAAGTTCTGCCTTGCAGGGGTTGATCCCTCCCAACTCTTTGCTTCTATGTGACCTGGGTTTCCAGCTACCTTGAAAGCCCTAAACGGCCTCGGCCCAGTATACCCAAAGGAGCGTCTCCACCACCATCGTTCAGCCCAGACACTGAGGTCCAGCGCAGAGGGCCTTCTGGCGGTTCCCTCCCTGAGAGAAGTGAGGTTACAGGGAACCAGGCAGAGGGCCTTCTCGGTGGTGGCGCCCTCCCATCAGATGTCAAGGAAATAAGCAACTATCTGACTTTTCGAAGACATCTGAAGGCAGCCCTGTTCAGGGAAGTTTGAATGTTTGATGTTTTATCGTGTTTTCAATACAGTGGTACCTCAGGTTACATACACTTCAGGTTACAGACTCTGCTAACCCAGAAATAGTACCTCAGGTTAAGAACTTTGTTTCAGGATGAGAACAGAAATCAGGCGGCGGCAGCAACAGCAGCAGCGGGAGGCCCCATTAGCTAGAGTGGTGCTTCAGGTTAAGAACAGTTTCAGGTTAAGAACGGACCTCCGGAACAAATTAAGTATGTAACCAGAGGTACCACTGTATTCTGCTGGGAGCTGCCCAGAGTGGGGAAAGCCAGCCAGATGGAGGGGGTATAAATAACTCATTATTATTATTATTATTATTATTAGTTCCGCAGTTGTACCTGGAGATGTCAGGAATCGAACCCAGGACTTCTGATTACAGAGCAAGTGCTTGACCTCTGCGAACCACCTCTTACATCTTTTCAAAAATGTGCCTCTCCTAAAACACCACATCTGCCCTCTCTGAGGGCAGGGGGCCGTATTGTGATTCTGGGTGGGCCGTTCAAAGGAACATGTTCCCCTCCCAGCAAATGCCGTGGAATGCATAAAGCCCCCGGCCCCCAAACTCAAGAAATTACAGAGGCGGCCGGCCTTGCAAGCTAATCAGAGGGTGGGATGTTTTCTGTTTTTTAATCTTGGGCAAGGAGGAACAGAACGGCGGTGTTGGGGTGGGGGGAGACGAGTGCTTAATTATGGGAACGGCTGGGCCGGAAGCCAAGAAAACAGTCTGCCTGCCGGCCCAACCCCGCTACCAAACCCTTCGCTCCCGAGCAAAGTTTTGCAACGCGTCCCGGGACGCTGAGAGCCACATTCCTCGCCCACTTGAGCAGATAAGGAGCACAGACCAGTTCCGCCACTAAATGGGGAACGTCCTCTGGGAGCGAAAGCTCTTGGCTGCAGAACCCCAGTGCAACTGTGCTGCTAAGAGGAGGGAAGGCAGAAATCCAAGAGGGCAGGCTGAGAACCAAGCTTCACCCGGTGAATTTCTGCCTGCAGAAATTCGGCTGACAACTACGTGGCAGGAGGGAACACTGCAGCCGTGGCCCCAGTGAAATTTGTGGGATGCTAAGATGCATCTCAACTCTGTCCTGGTTACTTTCTGACCAAGAAATGTTTGGTGTGGGTGAGAATGGGAAGGAGAGGGAAAGGCACTTTGCACATGCTCAGAAGCAACCTCGCTTCACTTTGGGCAGCTGAGCAAAGCCCTGCTGAGCGTTTTGGCTCATCTCTGAACCTTGGGATCGCAGCAAAACAGAACGGTAGAGGGTCATCGAGTTTGACCCCCTCCCTGCCCTGCGAGAAGAAGAAGAAGAAGAGTTTGGATTTGCTATCCCGCTTTATCACTACCCGAAGGAGTCTCAAAGCGGCTAACATTCTCCTTTCTCTTCCTCCCCCACAACAAACACTCTGTGAGGTAAGTGGGGCAGAGAGACTTCAGAGAAGTGTGACTGGCCCAAGGTCACCCAGCAGCTGCAGGTGGAGGAGAGGGGAATCGAACCTGGTTCACCAGATTACGAGTCCACCGCTCTTAACCACTACACCACACTTTAGAATCACAGGAGCCTGGACTGTGTGAAGTCGTCGTTGATATCTGTCTTGAGAGGCAATGGAGTGCACCTCCAAGGGTGGAGTCAAACCACTGGAGAATCACAGCACCTGCTGCGGCTGCAGACCCAGAACTCCTAGCTGCTGCCTCCGGCATTGTTTTTGCTGAGGTAGCAGCACCAAAGTGACCACCTCGCGGTGCAAGCCTGGGACCCCACTCTGGAGACCCCACTCCTGAGTCTTTTGAGGCTATTTGTGTTAGGCATAAAACATAAACATCATGATTTGCACCAGGGGGAACGTACATTCTCTGCTCAGAATATTAGATAGGTAGCCGTGTTGGTCTGCCATAGTCAAAATAAAAAAATAAAAAAAATTCCTTCCAGTAGCACCTTAAAGACCAACTAAGTTAGTTCTTGGTATGAGCTTTCGTGTGCATGCACGAAGTATCTGAAGAAGTGTGCATGCACACGAAAGCTCATACCAAGAACTAACTTAGTTGGTCTTTAAGGTGCTACTGGAAGGAATTTTTTTTATTTTTTTATTTTGCTCAGAATATTATTTGCGCAAAGAGGGGTACAAGCTCCTGTAAAAAATACGCACCAGGGCAGGCCTGCTAGAATTTAAGGTTACCAGATTTACTTCAATGAATCTGGGGAAACTTTTCAACTTCAATTGATTTTGTATGGGGACTGATTTGTGAATCCGGGGACTGTCCCTGGGAAACGGGGACGTCTGGCAACCTTATTCTAGATCAGGCCCTCTATACATTCAGACACATGCCTCTGGGAAGCCCATCATCGGGGAACGAAAACAACAGCCCTCTCACCCGTCCTCACTTCCCCAGAAGAAGGAGGTCCATTTAGGCACCTCCCTTGTGCATTTTCGAACTTCCCTAAGCTAGGCATCAACCCTATACAGTGGTCCCTTGGTACTCAAACGCCTTGGAACCCAAACACTGCAAACCGGGAAGTAAGTGTTCCGGTTTGCGAACTTTTTTCCATCTTGCAGCCTGCCCTGGTGCCTTCGGGCTGAAGGGGCCAGTGACAAATCAATGAATGGCAATCATAATGACCATAATAATACAGTGGTCCCTTGGTACTCAAACGCCTTGGTACTCAAACAACTTGGAACCCAAACACTGCAAACCCGGAAGTAAGTGTTTGCGAACATTTTTCGGAAGCTGAATGTGCTCCACTTTGAGTGCCACGCTTCCGTGTGGAGTGTTACTGAGGTCTGTCTGTTTTTGCTATTTATTTTGCGTTTTTGTGGCTTTTTTGTTTTGCTCTTGTGACTGTGCGCAACCCAGTTCAGCTACTGGTGGACTGGTTGTGTGACTGCAGCACATTATTTATTGCTTTCATTTTATGGATCGACAGTCCCGTTAGATAGTAAAATCCATGTTAAATTGCTGTTTTAAGGGGTTGCTTTTAAAAGTCTGGAACGGATGAATACGTTTTTGCACTACTTTCTGTGGGAAAGCGCGCTTTGGTTTTGGAACGCTTTGGTTTTGGAACGGACCGTAGCTGTCAACTTTTCCCTTTTTTAAAGGGAAATTCCCTTATTCCGAATAGGATTCCTCGCAAGAAAAGGGAAAAGTTGACAGCTATGGAACGGACTTCCGGAACAGATTAAGTTTGCGAACCAAGGAACCACTGTACAATGTGGCAATGGATTCCGCAACTGGGAGAAAAAGCGGAGTTACATGAACAACACCCAGGTGTGCTGCAGAACATTGGGCGGCTATTTCTGGCCGGCTTCCGTCTCGCCTAGTTCCTCCAAACTCAGCAGCTCAGTCACAAGGAGTAGACGCTCTGTTTAAAAGCAGCGAAGGCCCCTGCCCCACTCCCCCCCCCGCGACCGACAGCCAGATATCCCTCCATTTCTCAGCACGCTCACCGATAAGGAACTCGAGGCAGATGCGGTGCTCTTCAGGGTCGTACGGCTGGCGGAACTGGAGCTTCATGTCAAAGGGCTGGCCGCGGCGGAGGATGAGATTCTCATACTCGAACTCGTTCGTGTGGTGAGCCCGGCGGTTGCTGCTGGATCGGCCGCTCATCAGGTCCACACCGCTGACCACCAGCATGCCCTCTGCTCAAGGGAGGGAGGAAAAGGTGTCAAAGAGAACAACAACTACCAGACTTTTAGAAGACATCTGAAGGGAGTCCTGTTTAGGGAATCTTTTAATCTTTTACCTCACCTGGAGTACTGTGTCCAGTTCTGGGCACCACAGTTCAAGAAGGGCACTGACAAACTGGAAGGTGTCCAGAGGAGGGCAACCAAAATGGTCAAAGGCCTGGAAACGATGCCTTATGAGGAACGGCTAAGGGAGCTGGGCATGTTTAGCCTGGAGAAGAGGAGGTTAAGGGGTGATATGATAGCCATGTTCAAATATATAAAAGGATGTCACAGAGAGGAGGGAGAAAGGTTGTTTTCTGCTGCTCCAGAGAAGCGGACACGGAGCAATGGATCCAAACTACAAGAAAGAAGATTCCACCTAAACATTAGGAAGAACTTCCTGACAGTAAGAGCTCTTCGACAGTGGAATTTGCTGCCAAGGAGTGTGGTGGAGTCTCCTACTTTGGAGGTCTTTAAGCAGAGGCTTGACAACCATATGTCAGGAGTGCTCTGATGGTGTTTCCTGCTTGGCAGGGGGTTGGACTCGATGGCCCTTGTGGTCTCTTCCAACTCTAGGATTCTATGATTCTATGTTTGATGCATTACTGTATTTTAATATTTTGTTGGAAGCTGCCTAAAGTGGCTGGAGAAGCCCAGCCAGATGGGCGGGGTATAAATAATATATTATTATGATTATTATTATTATTATTAGAATCCCGGCATTGTATGGTTGGAAGGCTCATCTCGTCCCCTGCAATGCAAAAAAATCTGCCTAAAAAACCCCTGACATTCAGGGCTGGATTTAGGTTTGACAAGGCCGTAAGCTACTGAAGGCAATGGGGCCCTTTATATGTCCAGCTGTCCTTTGTCAACAACAAATTGTCACTTTTTTTTGGGGGGGGGGGTTGAATATATTCTATATGGTCATTTATGGACCTCATAGGTATCTCAAGCCATTTGCCCATGTTGCCATGCAAGCAGTCCACGCAGAATGCAGGCACCCTCTATATAGAAAGGAGCAAAACAGTGATATTTTAGGGAGCAGGCTAGCAGGCCTTACATCATAGGAGCCTGCACAACACAAAACACTGTTGCTGTATGTAGGTTTTA
Source organism: Podarcis vaucheri (assembly GCF_965113315.1). NCBI lineage: Eukaryota > Metazoa > Chordata > Lepidosauria > Squamata > Lacertidae > Podarcis > Podarcis vaucheri. The sequence goes on along the minus strand of NC_138751.1, from coordinate 6,326,856 downwards.
TTTCAAGCATAGACAAACTCAGCCCTCCAGATGTTTTGGGACTACAACTCCCATCATCCCTAGCTAACAGGAGCAGTGGTCAGGGATGATGGGAATTGTAGTCCCAAAAACATCTGGAGGGCCGTTTGCCTACGCCTGTTTTATTTTATTTGTTTTATATCTTATATTTTGGAAATGTGCATCCAGGGTTTTTTCCCCTTTAATTTTTATGGGGGTCCCCCAATAGAGTGGAGCCCTAAGCTATAGCTTGTTTGGCTTATACATAAATCCGGCACTGCTAACATTAACCAAAAGAATACGCGCATCAAATAATACAAATAATGCGGGCGATTTTCTTGAAACACGGCATCCTTCTCAATTTGGATTGTATTATTTTATGCTCTGCGGATTGCTGGTGTCTTACTGATGATTGTAGTTTAGAAATTATTTATTGTAACTGTTGTGGATTTCGGTTTAATTTTTATATGCTGATATTATTCTTCTATGCTATTCTAATGATTGTTGAACGCTAATTTATTTGATGTAGGTTGCTTATATTAAAGTTACGTTTCATTATCACATTTTTGTCTTGCGTTAGATTGTTATAAGGTGGACATTCTTTGTTTCTTCAGCTTGTAAACCGCTTTGGGTATTGTAAGATAGAAAGACGGTATACAAATTAAAAGGGGTGATGATGAGCAGGATTTAAACACGTCTGCACACTCAGATATTAATAGGCAAGGTGTTAAATTGTTTTTATATGCAACAACAGCGGCAAGAGTATTGTTAGCCCAGAAACAGAAGCAAGAAGAAATCCCAACGAAAGAAGACAAAATTAATGGACTATGCAGAATTAGATAAAATGACAGGAAGGATTCGAAACCTGCGGGACCAGAGATTCACAGAAGATTGGAAGAAATATACGAACTATTTGAAGAGCAACTGTAATCATCAAATTAAGCTAGTAGGACTACCAGAAGTTTTGTAAGGAAAAATATATGAAACCTTGCAAAGCACGGAAAGGATAGAGATATTAGTTATGAGGTTTAAATGTAATAGTGGAAGTAAGAAATGTACCGTATTTTTTGCACCATAACACTCACTTTTTTTCCTCCTAGAAAGTAAGGGGAAATGTCTGTGCGTGTTATGGAGCGAATGCCTGCAGGTGGGGGGGATCTGCTGTAGTCATGAGCAGAGGATCCATGGTTCCCCTTCCTTCCCTCCTCCGTAGTTACAAAGCATGGATCCACATGGATCCTCAGGATTTTTGCATTGGGCTACTCCAAACTCACTGCCAGATCACATGTCTGTGGCCACAGCATGAACTACAAAAATCATACATCCACTGTTTCGTTTAGAATATTTTTTTCTTGTTTTCCTCCTCTAAAAACTATGTGCGTGTTATGTTCGGGTGCGTGTTATAGAGCGAAAAATACGGTAATTGGAAGACTGGAGAAATACCAACTAAAGAACAATGGCAAGAGAAGTTGATGAACTATGCAGAACTGGCAAAAATGACAGAAAGACTAAGAGAAAAAGACAACAGAGACTTTGAAAAAGATTGGGAACCATTCATATTATATTTGCAGAAACAAAGAAAGGCAATAGACTTGAATGCAGGATTTAAATAAACACCCACATTATTAGCACCAGAAAATGATGGAAGATAGTGAAATAAGATGATGTATTTAATTTTATTTTTATGTTTTGAAGGTTTGATGTTATATTATTCATAACTTTTTCTATTGAACGAAAGCAAAGCGGGTGAAAATAGAAACAAACCACAAACGCAATTTGGGGGAAGTTTTGGAGGGGAGGGAGGGAGAAATATATAGTAAATGTTAAGAATTTGAGATGCATGTAATGAACGAAAATGAAAAATGAATAAAAATCTTTTTTAAAAACGAAATGTATATTAAGTGAATAGATTGGAAATTTTTCAGATGTGATTGATGGAAGTAAAAAAAAATGGTATAAGATATGAAAGTATGTTGAATTACTGTTGAAAATTTTATGTTGAAAAATTAAGAAAAATTAATATTTTAAAAATAAATAAACACGTCTGCACACTCTGCACATTCTTTTGATTTCACCCCGGCTCTCTCGCCTGGCAAGTGTCTTGCACACCCTCGCCCAAGCATCTCACCTCGGATAACGGGCTCTCGCCGTGCTCCCGGGACCTCCCCGGGCGAGGGACCCCAGTCGTCGTCCCCCTGGCCTGAGCAGCAGGCGCAGCATTTGTGGAACCAATTCCTCTTCTTCCTCCTGGGCCCGGTCTCCGGCTGGTTGGGCTGCCGCACGCGGTAACTGACATTGGTCCATCGCCCGGCGTCCCCGCGAGTGTCTGCCACCGGCATCTTGTCTGCAGAGAAGGAAGAGAAGAAACCGTGAATGCAACGCCGTTTCCCAGCACTAGGGGCACTGTAGCTTTGGGGGGGCAGAATTTCGAATCTATACTACAGTGGTAGGACGCGGGTGGCGCTGTGGGTTAAACCACAGAGCTTGCCGATCCGAAGGTCGACGGTTTGAATCACCGCGACGGGGTGAGCTCCCGTCGCTCAGTCCCTGCTCCTGCCAACCTAGCAGTTCGAAAGCACACCAGTGTGAGCAGATAAATAGGTACCGCTCCGGCGGGAAGGGAAACGGCGTTTCCGTGCACTGCTCTGGCTCGCCAGAAGCGGCTTAGTCATGCTGGCCACATGACCCAGAAGCTGTACGCCGGCTCCCTCGGCCAGTAAAGCGAGATGAGCGCCACAACCCCAGAGTCGTCTGCGACTGGACCTAATGGTCAGGGGTCCCTTTACCTTTTTTTACTACAGTGGTACCTCGGGTTAAGTACTTAATTCGTTCCGGAGGTCCATTCTTAACCTGAAACTTTTCTTAACCTGAAGCACCACTTTAGCTAATGGGGCCTCCCGCTGCTGCTGCGCCACCAGAGCACGATTACTTTTCTTATCCTGAAGCAAAGTTCTTAACCCGAGGTACTATTTCTGGGTTAGGGGAGTCTGTAATCTGAAGTGTATATAACCTGAAGCGTATGTAACCCAAGGTACCACTGTACTCAACTGCTTTTACTCACTCCAGACACAGCTTTTTAGCAGCAGAAAACCCTATTTCTCCCCAGTTGGGAGACTGGCAACGGTGTGGGAAGCATGCAGTGGGCATTCTGGGGAGTCATCACATACACAGCTGACTACTAGGCCCCAGGAGAGAGGCTGGCACAGCGACTAGAACAGTAACCCAGTATCTCCTTCAGCGATGGTGGGTCTTCCTTGCTATCTGATAGCACCTTGGCAGAGGCAGAACTTATTCTACAGAACCGCCATGTCAGCAGGGGGGAAGCCCACAGCTTCCCCCCTATTTTCCCTTCCAAAACTAGAAAGGGATGCCAGAACTCGCAATCCGAGTTGTCTTGGCAAATCTTTTTTTATTGATTTTCAATTTTTTTAAACAAATTGGTCACTAATAAAAACAAATTAAATCGAAACAAATTTAACATTTTTCCAAATCGGAACAAATTTAACATTTCCCCCCAAATCTGACTTCCCGCACGCCCTCCTAGATGGTTCCCCATCATATTCCCCAATTAATTCTAGTTTATCTTCAGACCTTACAGAACATCGCAATATCCATCCATCAATTCCTGCATGCATATTGAATTAACATTTCCTGTTTCGACACGCGAGGCCCCTTATCAGATGGTCAACCAAATCGTTAATTAATATTAATTAACAGAGAATAAAACTTCCATCTGCTTCTGCTTCTGCAGAAGAAACATAGCAGTCTTTTTGGGAAGAGGCCACAGTTCCCCTTTTTCTCCACCTGCAAAGACTCGCTCCCACCTTAGACAACTCAGAAGTCCTGGCTTTCAAACTTCTAAGGCCAGTGGCGTAGCGTGGGTTATCAGCACCCGGGGCAAGGCAAGTAATTTGCGCCCCCTAACCCGTGGATTTGCGCCCCCTAACCCTAACCCCCAGATGTTGCGCCTGGTGCGCCTGCCCCCCCTGCCCCCCCACGCTACGCCACTGTCTAAGGCTCAGCCTGGGGGGGGGGGGAATTGGTTCTCATACCTTGGATGGAAGGCATGGAATTCCAGAATTCAACAGGGGGTGCTTCCCCTAACTTGCCACACCGCCTGTTGAATGTGGGACTGCCACACCTCTATCAAGAGCACAGGAACCGTGCCAGAAACAGAAGGTGGCAACCACCCCAGGCTGCCACCAGCCGAAACCACAAAGCCTGGCAGCCAGGGAAACGAATTGGTACACAAATAAATCGAGTGAGAGTATGACTCTACTCCAAAGCCTCTTCCATCATCAAGCCTGGCTTCTCTCTACATTCTTATCCAGGGCTGGGACACGTTTAAACACCAGCTCTGCCATTCATTTTTAAGCCACCTTTGTCATTTCCTGTGGGTGTTCTCCCAGCCTCTGAAAACCTAGGATTATATGGCCAGAAGATGCTGCCCAGGTGAGAGTCATTTGAAAGGCCAATCCCTTCTTTAAAGCGATATTCCCCTCTGTGTCTCAATCTGCTCTCTCGGCTTTATTTCACAGCTTTCCCTTGCACGGTGATTGATCTCCAACCCAGGTGGATAAAAAAAATCAAAGATTTTTATTATTATAATTTTTTAACAAATTGGATTTTTTTAATTTAAATTGGATTTTTAAAATAAAATGCTTTTGGTGGAAAAATCTTTCTATTTTTTAAAATAATAGATATATTTTTAAATTTCCATTTTATAGTATTTAAATACAACCTTATTATTAATTTTACTTCTTGCTCTTATGAGCTAATCGACTTCCCTCCCTCCCATCTCATGGTTTTCGTAATTTATACTATAGCATTTGTGCCTCTTCCAATTTACATTTCAAATACCCCAATGACCCCAAATTTCAAATAGATATAAAAAGGTAATACTCATTAACATTACAAGTCTTGTTAATTCAACCCTGCTAGTGTAGTTCTATGTTTACAATTATCCCTCAAATATTGTACAAATTTACTCCAGTCTTTTTGGAAAGCTTGATCACTCTGGTTTCAGATTTTCCCAGTCAGCTTCGCCAATTCTGCATATTCCATCATCCTGATCTGCCATTCTTCTAAAGATAGTTTTCTATTTACGGTAAGTTACCGTACATTATAGTCAAAAGGCTATTCATCAGGAAATAAGGATTTGTTTCAAGTTTTTCATGTTTGCTAAAACTTAAGGTTGTTTCTTTTTTAAAAAATTGTTTAACCACATCAGTTAACCAACATGAACACATATGCTATAATGTTATTGTTTAGTTAAATAAATTGTTTAAACTGTTATTAAGGAAATGATTATTTTTCTCCTTCCAAGAAGGTGCAGCAGAAAAGTTGTCCAACTATAAACAGTTAACTTATCAAACCGCACAATAATTTCATAATGATCGATCTATGCATTTCTAATAGTATAACCAAATCTGTAATTTTTGAGATAACTGTAAAAACTACTCTGAAAATTTATTATTCCGAAAACGAAACCTTCACCTGGTTGTAAATATTAAGATGATACCAGCAAGAATGAGTCTTTCTGTAAAAAAAATAATGATTTAAATCAAGTCTTACTGACTAGTGATTTAGATTTGATTTAAATCAAATCCACCCTGTCACCGACTGTCATCCTTGACCACTGACCACTGGCTGGTGTGAGCCAGGCCACAGTCAGGCCATACATTTAAAAGCGCCCTTCACACCCCAAACTACAATTCCCAGAGTGGACAAAAAATCAACCCCTCTTCACAGAAGATGGCAAAACTGACGGCACTGAACTAATATACAAATTGTGAAATCTTTCAAAGAAGACTGGAAACCTTTCCTAGTCTATATTAAAAGTTAATTCCCTTGCGTGAAGGCCACAACGGGGGTTTGAAGTGCAATAAAATAGCAGACGATATTAAGAAACATGCTAGAGAGGAGGAAATTAGAACCTTAAAATACAATCGTATGCAATTTGGTTGTGAAAATCGATGTTGGGTGAGTGGGAAATGACTAGTTTGGTTGAATCGGAATATAATTGCTGAGTAACAAACATATTCCATATGGGGGAAAAAGAATAAAATATAATTATTTTTAAAATTCCTCTTCACAGGGAGCACTGGGAATTGTAGTTTTGTGAAGGGGTCTCCTGACAATGCGCGGCACCCAAACGACAGCTCCCATAATTCTTTGAGGGAAGCCATGACTGTCATGGTGCTCTAAATGTGTGGCGTGTCTGTGACACTGGGGAGCCATTGGTTCAAGCACAACGTTTGCCAACCCGGTGCCCTCCTGTTTGTTGTTGTTTTTTTTGGGGGGGTGCTGATGGGAGTTGTAGTGCAAAGCACTGGACTGGCAAAATTGGCGGCCCTCTAAACCATCTCTGGCCTCATTCTAATCTGCAAAAAACAACAACAGTTCCCGTCCCAGAGGACTCTGGAATCCAAGACCACGGTTTCCCCATTTGATCTAAACCTGTTTTTTGGCAACTGGGCGCTTCCCCAGATGTTCTAAACTGCAACTCCCATCAGCTCCAGCCAGCAGGGATGCAGCTGCAAACATCTGGATAGGGATTGGCTAGGCAAGGCCATCTTAAATGTTCTGGGAGGAGGGTACCGGAAGGACAGACGTTCTCTTTCGACCGAGAACAGTCCCTGGACAGCCCTTGTGGCCATGCCGCCTGGGATTGCTATAGATCATGGGGAGGCAAACTAAGGCCCGGGGGCCGGATCCGGCCCAATAGCCTTCTCAATCCAGCCTGCGGACGGTCCGGGAATCAGTCCTTTTATTTAAAATGCATCTCTGGGTTATTTGTGGGGCCTGCCTGGTATTTTTCCATGAGTAGAAGATGTGCTTTTATTTAAAATGCCTCTCTGGGTTATTTGTGGGGCACAGGAATCGGTTCATTTTTTTCCTTCCTAAAATATAGTCCGGCCTCTCACAAGGTCTGAGGGACAGTGGACCGGCCCCCTGCTGAAAAAGTTTGCTGACCTCTGCTCTAGACTAAAACAGGGGTCAGCAAGGCTTACCTTGCCTGGGCATGTTCACTGCCGCAAAGCCCCCTCCGTGGGCCGGATTCTGGCATCTGTGCAGCGCGTGGGGACTCGCCAAGCGAGCAGCTCAGTTTGGGGGCGGCTCGTGAGCCGGTAAAATGACCCCCGTGGGCTGCTTGTGACCCATGGGCCTAAGGTTGCTGACCCCTGGACCAGTGGCGTAGCGTGGGGGGTGCAGGGGGGGCCGGCCGCACCGGCCGCAACATCTGGGGGTTAGGGTTAGGGGGCGCAAATCCACGGGTTAGGGGGCGCAAATTACTTGCCTTGCCCCGGGTGCTGACAACCCACGCTACGCCACTGCCCTGGACTAAAATAACTAGAGGGCACCAGGTTGCAGAAGGCAGGATCCTGGCTTTATGAATCTCACGGGCTCTGGCTATAATGCTCACAGGCTGTGGACACAGTGTACATTTAAAGCAGGCAACGCCCTTCCAAAGAAGCTTGGGAACTGTAGTTTATCTGCCACAGAGCTACAGTTCCCAGCAAACCACGGTCACCAGAATTCTTTGGAGGAAGCAAGCGGCTTTGAAGGTGCTCAGTCACTGAGCTATGACCCTCCCTCCTCCTTCCACCTCATTTCTATTTTTTTTTAAATAAATTTTTATTGGGTTTTCACAATTTACACAAACACAAACAATACACAACACAAACATACAAACACAAAAACAAACACATGTAATTTCAAATCCCTAATTTCTTAACCACTTTCCCTGACTTCCCCACACCTCCCCTTCCTGCATCCCAACTCCAATGATTAACTCAGCAAGTTCTTATCTCCAACTTTTACCTTATTACTATTTTACTTACTTCTTCTTAATTAACCAAATTTAACTTATACACCTCAATTAAACCAAAATACACACCCTTTACATACTTTTCTAAGGTCGACCCAGTTTCCCTTCCACGAATTTCCCAATTTTTATCATATTTACAAAACAAAATAACAAAAAACAACATATAATTATAGACCCTTTGGGTTCCAAAACCCCCCCTTTTCCGGTTTCGATCCCCCATTTCTAAGAATGTGTCTAGGGGGAAACCCGAAATCTTGGCTGTGCTGACCCGGACCCCCCCCCCCCCAAGAAAGCCAGACACCCTGGAATTTCCCTCCTTGAAATCCAGTGCCCAACCTCTTAATCCCTGGGGTTTTTGTTTTGTTTTCCAGGCTCCCTTTCCCCTTTTCACGTGCAAATATTTCCTGACTCAGCGGTGCTGTCTGGTGACTTTGGACACGAGGGCTCCCATCTCTGGATGTGGAAATCCGAGGGTCAAAAATAGGGCTGGGCGAGCGCCCCAGGACATACCAGGCGACCTCTGCCCGCCTGCCCTCTGCTCTAGCTGGCATCACTCCAGATGTGGACAGATGTTTCAAAGGAGGAAGGGAGGGACGTCAGGAGTCGGGAAGAGGAGGCAGAAGGGCTTTGCGCCCAGCCGGGATGGCGAAAGAGAGAGAGCAATTCAGAAACGCTTTCGTAAGGCTGGAATTGGATCCATTCGAGGCCTTGGGTATTTCCCTGCATGTTGAAAACACGACTTTGGAAAGAGGCCGCAGCAAAGTGGAAAGGCGAAAGGTCCCTGTTGAAATCCCCGTTATCTCCAGGAAGGGCCTGTCTGAAATACTGCTCCCAAGAATAATAGCTTAGGGGGAAAGGTGGGCGATAAATCTCACAGGAACAACACAAACAGTTCTGAGTTGGGTGGGTCAACATCCAGAGGGCCAGATAGCCGGGGCTGGTGTCATGAGGGCTTGGGGTGCTGCTGCCTGCCAGAGCACGCTATGCTTAGATAAGTCGGACCATTGATCCACCCTGTCCTGTGCTGTCTACACAGACTGGTAGCAGCTCTCTACGGTTTCAGACAAGGTTTCTTTTGCGAGCCTTTCGTGAGATGCCCACCTGCGCAACACACGCCTTGCTTTTTATTGCAAGGTGCTGTTTTTACAAACCCACTCCTGCGGCGAGACTCCTTACGGGGTCCTCACTGCAAGATCACATTCACCCGTGCTATACCAGCTGCACTATAGAACCCTCGTACCTATGGGACCGCCTCTCCTGGTATGTCCCACAGAGGAACTTACGGTCTTCAAACAAAAACACCTTGGAGGTCCTGGGCCACAGAGAGGTTAGGCTGGCCTCAACCAGAGCCAGGGCTTTTTCGGCTGTGGCCCCAATCTGGTGGAACGCTCTTTCACAAGAGACTAGGGCCCTGTGGGACTTGACATCTTTCCGCAGGGCCTGCAAGACAGAGCTGTTCCACCAGGCCTTTGGCCAAGGCACAGTCTGACCCCCTGTCTCCTTCTGTAATCCTCATAGAACTCTAGCCCAATGGTTGCCATCAATTTGAGTTGAATTAATTTTATAATGAAATGATTTTAGAATGTTGTACTATTTTATTGTTGTTAGCCGCCCTGAGCCCCGCTTCGGCTGGGGAGGGCGGGATATAAATAAAATCCATTATTATTATTATTATTATTATTATTATTATTATTATTATTATTATTATTTTGCACCCAGCGACCATGGATTTGTAGAGCTGGAAGGGACACCAAGGGTCATCTAGTCCAGCCCACTCCAATGCAAGAATCTTTTGCCCATCGCTGGACTCGAACCCACGACCCTGAGGTTAAGAGTCTCTTGCTCTACCAGTGCGGGTCTGCCTTTCACCACAACTTTTTGACGCTGCGCGGTCTATCCTTTTCTGAAAAATATCCACACATGGAAAGGTCAAGGCTCGGGTCTGGGTGGAATATTCCTGCCCCCCGAAATGGACTTTATTCATTCGTTTTAGACCTTTCTGCTCTTCCGCGCTGCCTTCAGGACACCTGGCACAACCCCAGCGAAAAGCTAAAAATGATAAACCTGTTGACAATTAAAACCACAGTTGGCTGTTAACATAATGAGGCATCGTAAAACCTGCTGCTCAAGCGGCGTTAAAAAAGCAATATCCATAATGATTAAGCAAACAACTTTACTCGCTTTGGAAAGTGTAAACACAGTAGACTGTTCCTGACGCCCAAAAGAAAACAGAGACAGCACTAAGGAAACATTCCAACCTTTCCCTCGTAGGCGCATGTTAGTGGAACTCATAGCTGGGGTGCCACCACAAAGAAGGCCCCGCATCTGGGAGCCACCCACTTTCAAATGTGGAAGCTCCTTCCGGTGCTTTCCAGAGGTGGAAGCACCAGATTTCTGGGGGCTCACCTCCATCAACAGGCAGGTTCCTAAGAGAAATACAGCACCCCCCAACCTGGTGCCCTCAAGATGGGAGTTGTGGTCCCTCTGGAGGTTGCACCATTTGGGGCAAGGCTGGATCAAGGATGCCGCGCTCAAAACCAGCACGATGAGCCTGGGAGCAAGGGAGAAGGTGCCCCAGGTCCTTTAAGGACGGCACACACGGGAATTTACATCTTTATCCTTGCTTGTTTCCATAGGGCCATTATCAGCTTCGCCGAGTGCAAGAGTAGCTTGCCCCAAGGAGCTTACAATCTGCTGGAACAAGCAAAGGCCTATAGAGTGGGTCACCTAGATGCCTCTGGGAAGCCCGGCAGCAGGACGGCGAGCAATAACCTGTTATTTCTGCTGCTCCATGGTCAACGGCTAGTATTCAGAGCTCTGGGATAGCTGTCTAGGGTGGTAGCCTTATTTTCCATACGATGGGGCCAAATATTTCTCAAACGACGTCTTAGGCAGCATGGAACATCCAGTTCACGCAACTTGGGGCAATGGGAGTGGATGGGGGAGGCTCAGAATTAATATACGGAGTGTCTGGGGTCTGGATCAGGCCAAAGGCCCATCGAGTCCGGCATCTCAACCGGTTCTTGACTGAAATAAATAAAAACGTATCCAGCATTCTGTCCTTGCAGCAGCCAGCCAGATCCCCATTCCTGAACGCTCTCTCTCTCTCTCTCTCTCTCTGGCCAATCCTCTGTTCAAGCCCATCTGAATGGGTGCCCTTACTGCGTCCAGTGGCAGTGAGTTCCACAGCTCAACTGCTCTCCTGGCGAAGAAAGACTTTGCTTTGTGAGGCCCGATGATCCCAACATTCAGCTTTGCTGGATGTCTGCGAGTTTCGGCGTTGTGGGAGAACAGCTTTTCTCCGTTCTCCACCGTGATTTTTACGCACCTCTCTCATTCCCTCCCGTCCCTTTTTCTCTAAACCTCCACTCAGCCGGCTGGGAACGCCGCTATCTTTAAGAGCTTGTTCCCAGGACCACCAAGTAGCATGCTTGGAATACCTCTGCCTTGCACACATCCTGCCACTTTGGGTAACACTGCAGAGTCCTGGGCCAAAGGTTTCCTATGCCAACCTGAAAGCTAACAAGCATGGAATTTGCTGCCAAGGAGTGTGGTGGAGTCTCCTTCTTTGGAGGTCTTTAAGCTTGACAACCATATGTCAGGAGTGCTCTGATGGTGTTTCCTGCTTGGCAGGGGGTTGGACTCGATGGCCCTTGTGGTCTCTTCCAACTCTATGATTCTATGATTCTATGATAAGCACTTTGTGGCAGCCTTGATGAACGTCGGCAGGGAAGAAACAGGAACGTCCTTATCTACAAAGACGCATTTCGCAAGATATTAATGCAGGGACTCCCTGGGGTGCTGGGCTAGACTCTGGTTTCAGGCACCTGGGAGTTGTTGTGGCAACCAAGTGCCCAATTGTGTCTGTGCCCTTCCTTGGAGGTTTTTAAGCACGGATGCTTTAGCTGAGATTCCTGCGTCGCAGGGGGTGGACTAGATGAACCTAGGGGTCCCCTCCAGCTATTATTTAGGGGTGCATCAAGATGGAAGTCCGTTTAGCAGCAGCCCAGTGTTTGTCTTCTTCAACATGGGCTGCGGCTCAGAGGCTAGGTAAAGGTAAAGGGACCCCTGACCATTAGGTCCAGTCGTGGCCGACTCTGGGGTTGCGGCGCTCATCTCGCTTTATTGGCAGAGGGAGCCGGCGTATGGCTTCCGGGTCATGTGGCCAGCAGGACTAAGCTGCTTCTGGCGAACCAGAGCAGCACACGGAAACGCCGTTTACCTTCCCGCTGGAGTGGTACCTATTTATCTACTGGCACTGGTGTGCTTTGGAACTGCTAGGTTGGCAGGAGCAGGGACCGAGCAACGGGAGCTCACCCCGTCGCGGGGATTTGATCTGCCGACCTTCTGATCAGCAAGTCCTAGGCTCTGTGGTTTAACCCACAGCGCCACCCGCCAGTGGCATAGCGTGGGGGTGCAGGGGGGCCAGCCGCACCGGGCGCAACATCTGGGGGTTAGGGGGCACAAATCCACGGGTTAGGGGGTGCAAATTACTTGCCTTGCCCCGGGTGCTGACAACCCACGCTACGCCACTGCCACCCGCATCCCTGGCTCAGTGGCTGGGCATCTGCAATTCCCCCTCTCTGCAGTCCTGCAGTGCTGCTGCCAGCCAGAGCAGTCAGCACTGCCCTTGATGAATCCGTTTAATTATAAGGCAGCTTCCCAGTGTTCCCACCAAGCCCAGGAGTCTCAGGGGCGGGGAGGAGGGCTGCTGCAGGTTGGGTTTCCCCTGCACGGGAAGAAAAGCACTCTGCCCATGCTCAGGGGCCCTCTTGCACGCTGGGCAAGATTCGGAGAATTAATTTCCTCTCTCATCTGGGTGGCTGAACAGGTGGACGTCCTCAGGGCCTGGAATGCAGGAAGGAGCTGAGGCGCGGCTGAGGCCAGGGACTTGCGTGTGCGTTGGGAGGACTGGAGATTTGGGAATATCCCTTCCCAGGAAAAAGTTGCTCATCTCCCAGGGTGCCCCACCCACCTGCTGGCCAGGTAGCCAATGGGGACGGGCTCCGTGCAGCTAATGAAGGTGCCAAGGTGTGCGAACGGTGAGGATTGCCGGTTCAGCTGGATGGAGCAGGTGAAACTGAGTTTCTGGTTGGGCCATTTGCTGTAATGAAGCAACAGCTAAACAAGCCCCGGAGCCAAATCTGGGAACCCAGGAGTCCCGGCTTGCAATCCTTTTCCCAACAGCAGGTGGAGGTTTGTAAAGAACTCCAGGGTCCTCGATCCAGGCTTGCCATATCCCTCCCATCTCTCGCAAGGCCTTCGAACAAGGACAGACAGGCAGGAATCCAACAGGTGCAGCTGGGGAGGAAAAAAAAAATCTGCCCCTGTTGAACTTCCGCCTGCCACACAGGAACCCTGCTAGAAGGGATGCCTGTCAAAGCTGCTCTCTTGCTTTTGGACTGAACTTTGAGGCCCCCTTCCAAGAACTCTCCTTTTCTCTCAGGACAGAGGAACAGAAAGTGGAAGTCGACCGAGGAAAAGCTCTGCTCTCGTTTTCGTCTGGGTGCTGCCTTATTATTTTTTTAATATTATATTATAATATAAATAATAATACTAATTTTTTATTTATACCCTGCCCTTCCCGGTTCAGAAAACCGGGCTCAGGGCGGCTAACAACAAACTTAATTGATGCTACAAAAAACAGCATAAAATATGGTATAAAACGTGAATATTGATGGTAAGAGGAGCGCACACATCCACACACGCTGAAGAAATAAAGAAATAAACCCCAGCAGAGAAACGGGGCTGCAACTTCACCCGAGACGAGAGCATTTCTGAGCGTGTGCAGAGTACGTTTCTTTCGACACATGGTATCACAGCAGACAGAGGGGGCTTCTAGGCCAGAAACCACAGCTAACAAACTGCCCCATCTATTCAGAAACGAACCATTAGAAAACTAAATATGCAAGGAGCTTCCTGAAACTCAACACACTGAACCCCAAGAACTCAGGGGTTATCTGAGGCCCCCCTTCTCCAAAACAGCTCACTCTCTTCCTCAGCACCCCCAAAATCCCTGCACCACCAACTGAGTCAGATATCTCAACTAAAGCATTCACAGCAGATGGCAGGGGCACCAACTCCAGGGGGCCGGGGGGCGGGCACCCACAATTTTTTTGTTTTGGGTGCCCAGTCTCCCCCCCTCCGCTGCCAGCTGGCTGCCACCGCCTTGATAATTTTTGTTGCCCTTTTCTGAACATTTTCCAGCTCTGTTTTCAGTTGAGGCGACCAGAACCCTACAGGGTGTTCCTGATGTTCTTATCCTGTAGATTTGTATTTGCTTTAGCTCTTCCCCTTCCAGATCTCCAGATCTTAAGGCTTGCATCCGCTCTCACACCCTCCTACTGCTAGATTCCCTTTCCCTTTGCCGTGTGACCAGGGCGACGGGGCTGTGTCCCTGGGGTGCAGCGCCCGCCTTTCCATGCAGAAGGTCCCGCCAGGCTTAATCCCTGGCAAGGGCTGGGAGAGACCCCGATCTGAAACTCTGGAGAGCCACTGCTGCCACCCCGAGAAGGCAATGGTGGATCCCAATGATCTGACTCAGGACAGGGCAACATCCTACAGGGAACTAGGCAGAGGGCCTTCTCAGTGGTGGCACCTGCCCTGTGGAACGCCCTCCCACTAGATGTCAAAGAGAAGAACAACTACCAGACTTTTAGAAGACATCTGAAGGTAGCCCTATTTAGGGAAGCTTTTAACGTTTAACAGACTACTGTATTTTAATACTTTGTTGGAAGCCGCCCAGAGTGGCTGGGGAAACCCAGCCAGATGGGCGGTGTATAAATAATAAATTATTATTATTATTATTATTATTATTATTATTATTATTATTATTATTATTCCTAGGACCTTCTGAATGATTCGGCCCTGGTTTCTGGGATGTTGCTGCCTCCGAATCTCTCCAAACAGCCTCCGCTGCAAATCCATTTCCAAAAACCCCTCTTCTTGAAGTATCCCATTATAAACAATACCCAAAATTACCAAAAACACCCCTTTGCCTGTTTTCGGGCCGCACTCCAGAACAGGGCAGAGTAAAAATTATCATCATCATCATACCTCACCCATCTGATTTGGGTTGCCCCAGCCACTTGCAGCGGCTTCCAACAGAAATAATAATAATAATAATAATAATAATAATAATAATAATAATAATAATACTTTATTTATACCCCGCCCATCTGGCTGGGCTTCCCCAGCCACTCTGGGCGGCTTCCAACAAAATATTAAAATACAGTAACGCATCAAACATTAAAAGCTTCCCTAAACAGGGCTGCCTTCACATGTCTTCTAAAAGTCTGGCAGTTGTTGTTCTCTTTGACATCTGGTGGGAGGGCGTTCCACAGGGTGGGATATAGATATAGAAACATAAACACAATAAAACACCACACATTTAAAAGCTTTCCTCTATAGGGCCCCTGTAAAGGAAATCCCCTGTTCAGTCGTGGAATAATCCCCAAACGCCGTGGGCAAGTCCCTCTCCATTTTGGGCAAAGCCGCCTTGCAAGTCTCTTCCTTGTGGAATCTTTGCAAAATGCGACGGTGTCCCCTTACCCGCCCTGCCCTGACTTACAGGACCAGAAAGAAATATCTATTTAAAAGAGAGAGAGAGGTGAGGGGGAAGCCCTATTTTCAACCTTCAAAGCCCGCAGCTTCCCAATGTCTCCTCTGTCTCAAATTCCTCCAGCCGAGATTAGCAGCTCATTCATTTCCTCCGCCGCACCAACACCCGCAGCTCATCTGCATCGCCTGGCACCCTCTGCCCCTTGGTACCGCTGCCCTGCCCTTTTCCTAGCACCCATCAAGAGGGAGGCGCCCTCGCAAACAAGGTTCACCCGTCTCTAACAACTTGCAAATCCTCACCGGGGAATCACGGCCACCAAACCAGAACTGACACCATTCAACTGGGATGGAAGTCAGATGAAGACCGAGTCAGATTCTCGCTCCATCCTGCCCTGTATTGTCCACACGGGCCGGCAGCATCTTAGAAAAAGCTGAGCCCTTGATCTGCCCTCGAGACCGCCCCCCAAATCCCCACTCTGGCCCAAAGCCCCCTTCCCTATTGAAATGGGCGCCCACCTGTTTTCAAAACCAACTTACTGGATAACAAGGAAGGGGGAATTCCTCTCAGCCAGCCCAGTTGGATAAGATTGGATTCTAAACTTAATGGGCTTATGGGGTGTCCCTCATTAGAGAGGAATGCAAATTACAGTATTGCACTTGTTTGGGGTGCGACCCACTGCCCATTCTGCTGAGTGGGGCCAGGGACCTCTGCCCCAAAAGTCCTGACCTAAGCTGGTCATCTAACACATTTGGACCCCATCCCAGTTCCTCCCCACCCCCCAAAAAAACTCCCCAGCATTGCATCACTGGGAAAGTCACCTCTTCCAAACCCTCAAAATGTTTTCACTGCTCGCCTCTCCAGCACCCACACCTCCCGGACATTAATTCTGCCCCCCACCCCGACATAAGACCCTCTTGAACCGTCTTCCATTCTGCCCCCCACCTGCCTTACCAAAAACGCACGTCTCTTTCCAGGCATTTTCTCCAACTCTTCTTCAGCTCCCCCCAAAACCTTGTCCATCCGCAGATTTCTCCGTTCGCACCTGTGGCTGCCCTGTCCTCCCCTGTCCCGACTAGACCCCCCCCCGTTCGCCCCCCCCCCCACTGATCTTCCAGGCCAACTCTCCCCCCTTAAAAAAAACAAACCCATCTTTCAAATGAATGCTTAAGATCTAGAGACCAATCCCAACTTCTCCGGAGTTTTTAAAACGCGCAGACACACTTTAGGTCGCTCTTTCGCCCTACTGACCTGCGGAACTCCCCGCGACGCGGACCAAGCACCCCCACAGCCCAACCACTCCTGGCACCAACACCCACACCGGCACTCTCGCCACCCCCCCCCAAAAAAAAAACACACAGCATGCGCAACAAAGTCCCTCTTTCCTCCACTGATCCCTGGACGCCCCTCCAGAGGGTCCATCACCCCTGGGGCTCCATCCGTGCCCCCTGGCACCCACACCCTTCCCGTGCCCCCTGGCGCGCCCTCCTTCCAAACTCTCGGCGAAGCCATCCTTTGCGCCCACCCGCGGTCCCCCAGGCGCCCCTTTGCGGATCCCGCGCCTGGCCAGGGCGCGCTCTCCCCTTGGCACCGAGGGCGCACCCGGACTGGCACCCACCTGGTGCTCAGCAGCCGAGGTCGAGCTGCTCCCGTCTGGCCTCTGCTTCTCCCCGGAGCTCTCTGGAGTGGAGAGGGCTCTGCCAGCGCCTGTCTTCTGTCAGGAGCGCGGGGTGGAGCCGCCTGGGTTGGGTGTCACAACTATGAGAAATATCCGGGGAGGGAAAAGCACCTCTTGCACCACGGGGTAAGAGGGAAGCGTCCTCTTCTCTGGGCATGTGGGGAGCTGGCACGGTGCCCACCAGGGTGAGTCAAGGGGGAGGCAAGCAGGAGGGGGTGAACTGGCTGCCCCCGCTCTGGGTCTGCAAGGAGAAAGGGGTGTGTGTGTGTGGCGGGTACAAGGCTCAGTGGCGTAGCGTGGGTTGTCAGCACCCGGGGCAAGGCAAGTAATTTGCACCGCCTAACCCGTGGATTTGCGCCCCCTAACCCTAACCCCCAGATGTTGCGCCCGGTGCGCCCGGCCCCCCCTGCACCCCCCACGATACGCCACTGTCCCTGAGCTCTGGCATTGCTAGCTGGGTGATGGGAGTTGTAGTTCAACAACATCTGGGGACCCACAGGTTGAGAAAGGCTGCTCCAGACCAAGGAAGTTAAAACCGTGCAGAGAAAAACCTCAGAGAGTTAAAAACATGTTGTTGTTTTTTTTAAAAAAGCCACAAACGCAAATAGAATTAAAACAACATTAAAAAACAACAACCCAAGTCTATCATGGCTCTACAAGGCATCTCCACCCTTCCCAAAAAATAATTTTGGGAAGTGTAGTTTGTTAAGGGTGCTGGGAATTGTAGCTCTGCGAGGGGTGGACTGCAGTTCGCAGGATTCCCAGTGCGTGGGTGTGGATTTGACTTCAGAGGCGAGTTCTGGCACTGAAGTCTCTCTTGTGTACAAAGATGTGTCTAAATAATAAGAGTGCCATAATAAAATCATTTATTATTAGAAATAGAAAGCCGGCGATTGAATTTGGGACCCTCTAATCCTATGTGTTTCTAATCATTTACTGCAACCAGATTTCCTGCGGTGGCACCAGAGCGGGCGACACTTTGCACATGCACGTGAAAAAAGCCGAGCCTAGGGAGGCGGAGAGGAGACCCGCTGAATAAAACTGCAAATACAAATCTACAGTATAAGAACATCAGGAATACCCTGTAGGGTTCTGGTCGCCTCAACTGAAAACGGATATCGTTGAGCTGGAAAACGTTCGGAAAAGGGCAACAAAAATTATCAAGGCGGTGGCAGCCAGCTGGCAGCGGAGGGGGGAGGCTGGGCACCCACAACAAAAAAATTGTGGGTGCCCGCCCCCCGGCCCACCTGGAGTTGGCGCCCCTGCCATCTGCTGTGAATGCTTTAGTTGAGATCCCTGCATTGCAGGAGGTTAGACTAGATGACCCCAGGATACATTCCAACTCTGCAATTCTATGTTGCTGGTAACCCACCTTATTTTGTATCAACCAGCCAGATCTCCCTCATACCTGCCTTTTATTCTGTCTGTGTGGGCAACCACACGTAGAGGACATTTGCCATTACCTAGGACGCGGGTGGCGCTGTGGGTTAAACCACAGAGCCAATCAGAAGGTTGGTGGTTCGAATCCCCATGACGGGGTGAGCTCCCGTTGTTCGGTCCCTGCTCCTGCCAACCTAGCAGTTCGAAAGCACGGCAAAGTGCAAGTAGATCAATAGGTACCACTCTGGTGGGAAGGTCAACGGCGTTTCCGTGCGCTGCTCTGGTTCGCCAGAAGCGGCTTAGTCATGCTGGCCACATGACCCGGAAGCTGTACGCCGGCTCCCTCAGCCAGTAAAGCGAGATGAGCGCCGCAACCCCAGAGTCGGCCACGACTGGACCTAATGGTCAGGGGTCCCTTTACCTTTACCTAGGAAGAAAGAACTGGATGGGTCATTTGCAAAAGGGACTCTGAGATCTAATTTGCACATTTTATTTGAGAATTGACTTTTATTCTGTGTAATAAGAATTTTTGTGTGGATTTGACTGTAGTTTCACTGCATATATAGCGACCGCTGTAGTTTTTTCAACCTCCTTTTGATTTCTTTATATGTTGCCCTGGCCTTTGGCTAGCGCAATAAAATCCAATAAACATTACTTTGTTTTTATGGAGGCAACTTGTTTTAAACTGCTTTTAATGTATGTTAATGTTGCAACCGGGGTGAAGTGTTGGTAATAAGTAAATAACAATAATGTGGAAAGATGCTTATCTGGCTGGGAGGATCCTTCGTATTCTCGTAAAGCCTCTTGCTTCCCTGGAGGGCGGACAAGAGAAAAGTGTTTGTGCGTGCAGAAAACCAGGCTGTGAATACAACACTGTGCCTTTAAAACACATCTGGAGTACATTTCTCCCCTCAGAGAATTCTGGGCACTGTAGTTCACCTGCTCAGAGAGTTACAACTCCCAGCGACCTTTAACAAACTACAGCACCCAGAATGCTTTGAGGGGAAAGAAGGGTCCTTAAAGGCATAGTAGTGCAAACAGGGCCTTGTTGTTGTTTAGTTGTTTAGTCATGTCCAACTCTTCGTGTCCCCCTGGACCAGAGCATGCCAGGCACTCCTGTCTTCTACTGCCTCCCACAATTTGGTCAAACTCATGCTGGTAGCCTCGAGAACACTGTCCCACCATCTTGTCCTCTGTCGTCCCCTTCTCCTTGCGCCCTCCATCTTTCCCAACATCAGGGTCTTTTCCAGGGAGTCTTCTCTTCTCATGAGGTGGCCAAAGTCTTGGAGCCTCAGCTTCAGGATCTGTCCTTCCAGTGAGCACTCAGGGCTGATTTCCTTCAGAATGGAGAGGTTTGATCTTCTTGCAGTCCATGGGACTCTCAAGAGTCTCCTCTAGCACCAGAATTCAAAAGCATCCATTCTTCGGCGATCAGCCTTCTTGATGGTCCAGCTCTCACTTCCATACATCACTACAATGGTACCTCAAGTTACATACGCTTCAGGTTACAGCAGTGGCGTAGCGTGGGGGGTGCAGGGGGGGCCGGCCGCACCGGGCGCAACATCTGGGGGTTAGGGGGCGCAAATCCACGGGTTAGGGGGCGCAAATCCACGGGTTAGGGGGCGCAAATCCACGGGTTAGGGGGCGCAAATTACTTGCCTTGCCCCGGGTGCTGACAACCCACGCCACACCACTGGGTTACAGACTCTGCTAACCCAGAAATAATGCTTCAGGTAAAGAACTTTGCTTCAGGATAAGAACAGAAATCGTGCTCCAGCAGCGCGGCAGCAGCAGGAGGCCCCATTAGCTAAAGTGGTGCTTCAGGTTAAGAACAGTTTCAGGTTAAGAACGGACCTCCGGAACGAATTAAGTAATTAACCCGAGGTACCACTGTACTGGGAAAACCATAGCTTTGACTATACGGACCTTTGTTGGCAAGGTGATGTCTCTGTTTTTTAAGATGCTGTCTAGGTTTGTCATTGGCTTCTGGCTCCGCCCAGAAGGGAATGTCTGCACGGACTGGCAGCACCTCTCCAGCCAGGATTGAACTCTGGGGCCTTCCTACTGCACCCAGAGTGGCTGCTGCGTTCCTGAGCCAAAGCCGTTGCCCAATCTGGGGTGCCATAACCCGTGCAGAACTGTG
Organism: Podarcis vaucheri; assembly: GCF_965113315.1. Taxonomy (NCBI): domain Eukaryota; kingdom Metazoa; phylum Chordata; class Lepidosauria; order Squamata; family Lacertidae; genus Podarcis; species Podarcis vaucheri. The sequence continues at coordinate 6,306,269 of NC_138751.1, read as the reverse complement.
AACCTCATCGGAATGAAGTCACCCTCGCTTCTCCCGAAAGTTGCTCCCTCCTCATAAATCCTCCTCCTTCCCAAGGACGACTCTTGCGAGGCTGAGTCACTGTCCCAGAAATGACTTGTTGCGAGTTCCTAGAATCCCACGCGGAAAGGGATGCCAATAAATCATTTGGGGGAGCGTCGGCCTGGGAATGGAACCCAGGAGTCCTGAGCTAAACTTTTTCTCCCGCTGGACTAAACTCCTTCCCAGGCTGTGTACACAACATACATTTAAAGTGCATTTTCCACCCACCTACCCAGAACCATAGGGACACGGGTGGCGCTGTGGGTTAAACCACAGAGCCTAGGACTTGCTGATCAGAAGGTCGGTGGTTCGAATCCCCACCACGGGGTGAGCTCCCGTTGCTCAGTCCCTGCTCCTGCCAACCTAGCAGTTCGAAAGCACGTCAAAGTGCAAGTAGATAAAGAGGTACCGCTCCATCGGGAAGGTGAACGGCGTTTCTGTGCGCTGCCCTGGTTCACCAGAAGCGGCTTAGTCCTGCTGGCCACATGACCCGGAAGCTGTACACTGCCTCCCTCGGCCAGTAAAGCGAGATGAGCGCCACAACCCCAGAGTCGGCCACGACTGGACCTAATGGTCAGGGGTCCTTTTACCTTTTTACCAAGAACCACGGGAACTGTAGTTTACGCTTTGTGGCGCTACAATTCCCAGCACCCTTAATAAATTACAGCCACCAGGTTCAAACAGAAACAATAGAGCACGTGCTTTTCCAGTGCCTATACAATATAGAGAAACTGTCTCTCATGTCTTGTTACGCTGCTGTTTCTACGGGGATATACGCTCGGTATTTATCACTCCTGTTATACAAAAATCTCCATATGGGTCCGAACTTCAATGTCTAAAACTCCTGGTAGAGGACAAGGATCTAGAGACCACTCTAAAGGTGGCCAAATTCTGTGCAACTGCCATAAAACTTAGGGGAAAAGCTGTACTACCAAAATGATTAAGGTTTTCAATGAGAATTTTAGGTTCTATTGTAGGGCTCAAGATTTAATATATATTTTAAACTGCTGCTATATCTAGACAGCATCTTAAAAAGCAGAGACACCCCTTGCCAACAAAGGTCCGTATAGTGAAAGCTATGGTTTTCCCAGTCGTGATGTATGGAAGTGAGAGCTGGACCATAAAGAAGGCTGATCGCTGAAGAATGGTTGCTTTTGAATTCTGGTGCTGGAGGAGACTCTTGAGAGTCCCATGGACTGCAAGAAGATCCAACCTCTCCATTCTGAAGGAAATCAGCCCTGAGTGCTCACTGGAAGGACAGATCCTGAAGCTGAGGCTCCAAGACTTTGGCCACCTCATGAGAAGACTCCCTGGAAAAGACCCTGATGTTGGGAAAGATGGAGGGCACAAGGAGAAGGGGACGGCGGATGAGATGGTGGGACAGTGTTCTTCAAAGCTACTAAAATGAGTCTGACCAAACTGCGGGAGTCAGTGGAAGACAGGAGTGCCTGGTGTGCTCTGGTCCAGGGGGTCACGAAATGTCGGACACCACTAAACGACTAAACAACAACAAACATCTGTATTGTCTCTGTTATACCCAACTGGAATTCAATGTATTCCTGTTGTGTTTTATGATTTCCCTGATATTGTAAGTGAGCCAGCACTGGTCTGTGACCGTAATAATAAAATTCATTCATTCTGATATAGAAAAATGTATATTAGCCTCATCTCCCCACTACTCTATAAGGACCCAGGGCACATAGGACAATTTTATATCTCCTTGCTGCTGTCAGATACCAATCCTGCTACAACATACGACATTGCCAGACTCTGCACAACAGCGTTCAAAATCCGTCAGATGATGAACACTCACATCAGAGCACTCTCTAATCTGATAGTTGTAGTCTTTTATATACTAACCTTTTACACTCTTCTGTATCCCTCTAATGTTCTTAACTCTTCTTTTAGATTCTGTCCGTTTCTTTTAAATTCTTACAGTCTTTCAGATATACCTTCTGTTTTTTATATTTTTTAGCTTTCCAGAATCTGTAAGATTCTAAATGATTGTATCCCAGCCCCTGCTTATGCTGGTCTATGGCCGTAATAAAAATTTGATTGATTGATACAGTCGCCAGGGTGCTTGCTGAGTGCGTGGTTGTAGCAGAAAAAAGACAGTCACGTAACTGAGAAATTACACAAAACAAATGAAATACCGTGAAAATCCTTGAAACGAGAAGTAATCGACTAGAAATGTTATCTTATAGAAATAAACTAAATAATAAAAATCAAAAAGTTTAAGCGAAAAATTCGAAAAACCTAGAATTGTACAAAGCCTTAACGGGATGCCAGCTACAAACCTCGTTTCACTGAACTATTCAGTTTCCTCAGAAGGAAATAGGAAAATCCTAAACCTTAAATGACCAAAATTCAAAAAAAGGGGTTAAAACTCCCCAAAATTCTGAAGTTAGGATACTTCAGAATTTTTGGGAGTTTAACCCCCTCTTTTGAATTTTGGTCATTTAAGGTTTAGGGTTTTTCATATTTCTAGCCGATTACTTCTCATTTCAGGGATTTTCACGGTACAGTGGTACCTCGGGATACATTTGCTTCAGGTTACATACGCTTCAGGTTACAGACTCCGCTAACCCAGAAACAGTGCTTCAGGTTAAGAACTTTGCTTCAGGATAAGAACAGAAATCATGCTCCGGAGGCGCAGCGGCAGCAGGAGGCCCCCTTAGCTAAAGTGGTGCTTCAGGTTAAGAACAGTTTCAGGTTAAGTACGGACCTCAGGAACGAATTAAGTACTTAACCCGAGGTACCACTGTATTTCATTTGTTTTGAGTGCGTGGTTTCTTTAGAATATGGCATGTGTGTATGGGGCCGAACGTTCCTCTTTGTCCCATGGGTACCCGCTCGGCTCTGCAGCTGAAGCGAGGACCCAGGAGTCCGGGCCAGGCGGAGCTCGATTTGGGAGAAAGATTGTTCCTAGGGGTGTTGGCAGCTTCTGTTGGAGCTGAGGTGCGTGTTGGGGCAGGTTGAGGGAGGGTGCAGCGCAGGGCAGGAGGGATATATAAAGGTGGGGCAGCAAGCCTTTTGTTGAAGGATCGGCTGGGCCCTGGCTCCTTTAAGAGTGGTTCAGCAGGCAGGTATTCAACCGGTGCAGCGCGTATATATATCTAAAGAAATATATATCTAAAGAAAGTCTATATCTAAAGAAAACAGCCACAACCACGCACTCAAAACAAATGAAATACAGTGGTACCTCGGGTTAAGTACTTAATTTGTTCCGGAGGTCCGAACTTAACCTGAAACTGTTCTTAACCTGAAGCACCACTTTAGCTAATGGGGCCTCCTGCTGCCGCCACGCTGCCGGAGCACGATTTCTGTTCTTATCCTGAAGCAAAGTTCTTAACCTGAAGCATTATTTCTGGGTTAGCGGAGTCTGTAACCTGAAGCGTATGTAACCTGAAGCAAATGTATATATATGTATATATAATGTATATATAAATGTGTATACACACACACACAGAGAGAGAGATGCCTTTTAAATATTCTTATTTATCCATTGTTTTTGCATCTCCTCCTTCATCTCAGGTGCTTCAGGGTGGTCTATCATTCTATAATGATGACAATTCTCCCTCACAACAACCCTTAGGCGGAGACAGCAAGTGACTGGGACATCTATTTGTGCGGTTAGTGAAACAAGCATAGGTTTTCCAAAGGCCTGTGCGGGTTGGGGGCGTATTTGTGGGGAGATGGAAGAGTCTGCAGGAGCTTTTTTCCCGGCAGAAAGTTTTTATTTCGTTAAATTTTCACACCACCCTTCATCTCCACAATATAAAAATTCAAGACGAAAACGCAAAATACATAATAAAAACAAGAACACACAGACAAAAATGTATGTTTAAAAGTTTAAAAGGTGCAAGGAGATAGGATAATAATATATTAAGGATGGAATAACAAATAAAGCGAATAACGCAACAATAATAGTAGGTAAAGAAGATCGCACATGGGTGAAGTACTGGGCTGTGGGGGAGGAGGTGAAGGGATTAATTGAAATTGTTAAAGATTGGCATAGGATTTAAGAGATTTAAATTTTCATAAAGATTCTGTAAGGAAAGCAGAAAGCAGCAAGAAATGTCAAGTAAAGGTATCAGAGAGGAGATCAGTGTAAATGAAAACATGAGACTTGTGGTTTTGTTACATATGATTTCATTTTGGAGTTGTCTGTTTATTTTGGAGTTGTTTGTTGTAAAGAATGTATATTATGTGAATAAAATAATAAAGGATTTGCAAAAACTGGGGGAAAAATATGTATGGGGCTGATGGGAGTTGGAGTTCCACGCTGTCAAAAGGTTCATCACAGCCCTGAGGTGGAGATATTGCAAGGGTGAAAACAGCCCCTGTTGAATTTCTACCTATCACAGGTGCAGATATTGCAATGGTGAAAACAGCCCCTGTAGAATTTCTACCTATCACAGGTGGAGATATTGCAAGGGTGAAAACAGCCCCTGTTGAATTTCTGCCTATCACAGGTGGAGATATTGCAAGGGTGAAAACAGCCCCTGTTGAATTTCTACCTACCACAGGTGGAGATATTGCAAGGGTGAAAACAGCCCCTGTTGAATTTCTGCCTATCACAGGTGGAGATATTGCAAGGGTGAAAACAGCCCCTGTTGAATTTCTGCCTATCACAGGTGGAGATATTGCAAGGGTGAAAACAGCCCCTGTTGAATTTCTGCCTATCACAGGTGGAGATATTGCAAGGGTGAAAACAGCCCCTGTTGAATTTCTACCTACCACAGGTGGAGATATTGCAAGGGTGAAAACTGCCCCTGTTGAATTTCTGCCTATCACAGGTGGAGATATTGCAAGGGTGAAAACAGCCCCTGTTGAATTTCTACCTACCACAGGTGGAGATATTGCAAGGGTGAAAACAGCCCCTGTTGAATTTCTGCCTATCACAGGTGGAGATATTGCAAGGGTGAAAACAGCCCCTGTTGAATTTCTGCCTATCACAGGTGGAGATATTGCAAGGGTGAAAACAGCCCCTGTTGAATTTCTGCCTATCACAGGTGGAGATATTGCAAGGGTGAAAACAGCCCCTGTTGAATTTCTACCTACCACAGGTGGAGATATTGCAAGGGTGAAAACTGCCCCTGTTGAATTTCTACCTGTCACAGAACCCAAAAAGGGGCCCTATGTGTGAGGAGAGAGAGAGAGAGACATTGGCCCACCTGACCTTTTGCCCGGGATGTCTCTGCTTTTGGAAACAGCAATACTAAACATATTTCTCTCTGGACTTTCTCAGCCCTTCCAGGACATTCTCCAACTCTTGCACATTTAATCAGGGCTTAAAATTTCTGAAATGAAGATGTGCTGGGGCTTAATCCCGGAGCTGACTCCTTTTTTGGAACCTTGTGAGCCTCAGGCACATTTGAAGAACATACAGTGGTACCTCGGGTTAAGTACTTAATTCGTTCCGGAGGTCCGTTCTTAACCTGAAACTGTTCTTAACCTAAAGCACCACTTTAGCTAATGGAGCCTCCTGCTGCTGCCGCGCCATTTCTGTTCTCATCCTGAAGCAAAGTTCTTAACCTGAAGCACTATTTCTGGGTTAGCGGAGTCTGTAACCTGAAGCGTATGTAACCTGAGGTACCACTGTACTCGGCTTCTGCCAAAGAATCCCAGGAACTGTAGCTTACCGCTCACGGCACCTTTAACAAACTAGAGTTCCCAAGACCTGGCCATGCACTAAATGTATGGATGTGACTACAGGGAATGATTTCTTGCTGCACTGCGGAGAGGGAATCACTCTCTGCGCTTGCTCAGAGGCACTCTTCGCTCAAAAAATCCCAGGGTTGTTTCCGAGCAACGAAAACAGTTTGGCAGATTCAGCCGTGGCTTTGGAAGCGTCATCCCATAGGGAAATGAACACGCAATCCACGCCTCGATGCAATCTGCTGGGTGTGCGTCTTTAGCTGTGGGTCCTTGTAAGTGTGCCAAAAAAGCGTGGTGATGTACACGTCAAGTGTTTTGAGCCACGGTCCCTAAGTTGCAAGGGGTTGGACTAAATGACCTTGGGGTACTGAAAGGCGTAACTGTGCCCCCAAAGGAGCAGGTGCGCAGCCTGGGAGTCATTTTGGACTCACCGCTGTCCATGGAGGCACAGGTCAATTCTGTGTCCAGGGCAGCTGTCTGCCAGCTCCATCTGGTATGCAGGATAAGACCCTCCCTGCCTGCGGACTGTCTGGCCAGAGTGGCGCATGCTCTGGTTATCTCCCGCTTGGACTACTGCAATGTGCTCTATGTGGGGCTACCTTTGAAGGTGACCCGGAAACTACAACTAATCCAGAATGTGGCAGCTAGACTGGTGCCTGGGAGCGGCTGCCAAGACTGTATAACACCGGTCCTGAAAGACCTTCATTGGCTCCCAGAATGCTTCTGAGCACAATTCAAAGTGTTGGTGCTGACCTTGAAAGCCCTAAACGGCCCTGTATACCTGAAGGAGCGTCTCCATCCCCATCGTTCAGCCTGGACACTGAGGTCCAGCTCCAAGGGCCTTCTGGCTGTTCCCTCCCTGCGAGAAGTGAGGTTACAGGGAACCAGGCAGAGGGCCTTCTCGGTGGTGGCGCCCGCCCTGTGGAACGCCCTCCCATCAGATGTCAATGCAATAAACAACTATCTGACTTTTAGAAGACATCTGAAGGCAGCCCTGTTTAGGGAAGTTTTTAATGTTTGATGTTTTATCGCTTTTTTATTATTATATTCTGTTGGGAGCTGTTGGGCAGGGTATGAATGAATGAATGAATGAATGAATGAATGAATGAATGAATAAATAAATAAATAAATATTATTTTTATTATTACAATTCTGTGATTCTTTGAAAAGGCACTCTGCAGCTGCTCAGAGGCCCTTTGTCTTTGCTATTACCCGATGCGGCATTCCGGAAGGCGAACATTTGCACTGAAATGCCTAATGGATTAAAAAGACTTCAGATCCCAAGGAGGCTTCTGTACTTCATCATCGTTGACAGCTGATATTGGCTTTGGAATGGATTAAATCACCCTCGTTCTCCCTGCCAAAATATTGCTGCAATCACATGCCATGATGAATTTCTTCCCAGGAAGGCTCCTGTGTCTGGAACAGATGCCCAGCAGGCAGAAAGGCAACAGGTGGAGCTTATTCCACATGTGGCAATCTCATGCCATTTCTACAAAAGCAGAGATATTACCTATTACTTACATAATCTTATAATTGTGCTTAGATCCGAAGGTAGGCTACACAAAGAGTGCGTCCGACCCGGCGAGCTTCATGGGTGAATGGGGATTCGAACCCAGCTCTCCGAGATCCTGGTCCAACTCTCTGCCCGCTACACTGCGACACACTTTCTCATCCATACGGGGCTGAGATTTGGACTGGTAACCACCTTAGCACTTTGGAAGCTGTTCAATCAAAGTTTCGAAGGCAGATTTTTTCTGTACCGCCATGTGTCCCAAACGCATCATTGAGACTGGACGCAAGTCTCCCTTCAGTAGAAGTACGGACTTGGCAAAGAACTCTTAACTTCTGGCTCTGCCTAAACTCAAATCCCCCTGGTTTACTCTCCCTAGTACTTCAAGACTCCCATAAAAGTGCCTGGCTTAAAGGTAAAGGTAAAGGGACCCCTGACCATTAGGTCCAGTCGTGGCTGACTCTGGGGTTGCCGTGCTCATCTCGCTTTACTGGCCGAGGGAGCCGGCGTACGGCTTCCGGGTCATGTGGCCAGCATGACTAAGCCGCTTCTGGCGAACCAGAGCAGCACACGGAAACGCCGTTTACCTTCCCGCCGGAGCGGTACCTATTTATCTACTTGCACTTTGAGGTGCTTTCAAACTGCTAGGTTGGCAGGAGCAGGGACCGAGCAACGGGAGCTCACCCCATCGCGGGGATTCGAACCGCCGACCTTCTGATCGGCAAGTCCTAGGCTCTGTGGTTTAACCCACAGTGCTAAAACCGTCTATCAAAAACTTCACTCTTGTGTCCTATCCCCACAACACCTACTCACGATGGCCCCTACTAAAGCAAACAGTCTAATTGGTCAACGTCTAAAAGATATTGAGCATCAGAACAACCTGGCCACTATAAGGAAATTCTGCCCTTGGTATGTTCAGTTTCCACCTCTCCATTTTTATTCTCTGGCCCCATATCTGCACAAACTTACTATCCCAAAATACAGATGTGCTTTTACACTTGCAAGACTGGATGTTTTGCCATCTGTGGTACTTATGGGTCGATTCCAAAAGATCCTGCCTGAGAAACGTCTTTGCCCCTGTGGAGATGGGAGCACCGAAACAGCGGCACACGTCCTCCTGTCTTGTACTCTCTACAAAGACCCGAGGAATGAGATCATCACCCCACTCATACTAACCGTCCCAGGGTGCTCAACCACTGCCACAATAGTCCTTTCTTCTATCAGATCAAAATGAGCAGATAACAGCAAAGGTTGCTAGGTTCATAGCAGGGGCAATCAGAATAAGGGCAGAAAGTGAGGAGGAATTAAAGAACCTTTTAATGAGGGTGAAAGACGAGAGCGCAAAATATGGTTTGAAGCTCAACATCAAAAAAACGAAGATCATGGCCACTGGTCCCATCACCTCCTGGCAAATAGAAGGGGAAAAAATGGAGGCAGTGAGAGATTTTACTTTCTTGGGCTCCATGATCACTGCAAATGGTAACAGCAGTCACAGAATTAAAAGACGCCTACTTCTTGGGAGAAAAGCAATGACAGCATTTTAAAAAGCAGAGACATCACCTTGCCAACAAAGGTCCATATAGTTAAAGCTATGGTTTTTCCAGTAGTGATGTATGGAAGTGAGAGCTGGACCATAAGGAGCATTCAGGGCTGATTTCCTTCAGAATGGAGGTTTCATTCTTAACCCGAGGTAATATTTCTGGGTTAGCGGAGTCTGTAATCTGAAGTGTATGTAACCCGAGGTACCACTGTATTCCTGTTATTGTTTAATTGTTTAGTCATTTAGTTGTGTTCAACCCCCTGGACCAGAGCACGCCAGGCACTCCTGTCTTCCACTGCCTCCCGCAGTTTGGTCAAACTCATGCTGGTAGCTTCGAGAACACTGTCCCACCATCTTGTCCTCTGCCGTCCCCTTCTCCTTGGGCCCTCCATCTTTCCCAGCACCAGGGTCTTTTTCAGGGAGTCTTCTCTTCTCATGAGGGGGCCAAAGTCTTGGAGCCTCAGCTTCAGGATCTGTCCTACCAGTGAGCACTCAGGGCTGATTTCCGTCAGAATGGAGAGGTTTGATCTTCTTGCAGTCCATGGGACTCTCCAGAGTCTCCTCCAGCACCAGAATTCAAAAGCATCCATTCTTCAACGGCCAGCCTTCTTTATGGTCCACCTCACGAGGAGTAAGTTCCTCTGGCGAACGGCTCTTGCCTTCAGAAAAGCCTTCCTGATGTTTCGTTGAACTCTCCTTCCTCACAGCTTGAAGCCATGGGTTCGAGTCCTACCCACCGGAGCAGGAGAAGACGAGCTTGCTCCATTCTCTGTGTGACAGCCCTTGAGATATCTGAGGATTATAAAACGATGCCTGGCTTAGAGAAAGGCGGACAGAAAATTAGGAAAATTAGATCTCTCCGTGACCAAAAATTTATTGATGATTGGGGGAAATTTGTGGATTATCTGAAAAGTATATGTGATGTGCAAACAACACTAGTGGGGTTTCAAGAAGCACTGTGAGTTAAAAGATGTATTGCTTAAAAGAAATAGAAGTGGGAGGGAAGAAAATGGCAATACAAAAATAAGGAATGCGAAATAGAGAGACTAATATGGATGATTGTCAGAGCAGCCGAAGGAAGTCAAAAAAGGATTAATTTGTTAAAATTGGATATAATTGTATATTTGAATTGAAAATTAATAAAAATTATTATAAAAAAAAATAGAGAAAGGCGGACAGAGAAAAAAGCCAATGCAATTCTGGGCTGCATCAATAGGAGTATAGCATCTAGATCAAGGGAAGTAATAGTGCCACTGTATTCTGCTCTGGTCAGACCTTACCTGGAGTACTGTGTCCAGTTCTGGGCACCACAGTTCAAGAAGGACACTGACCAACTGGAACGTGTCCAGAGGAGGGCAACCAAAATGGTCAAAGGCCTGGAAACGATGCCTTATGAGGAACGGCTAAGGGAGCTGGGCATGTTTAGCCTGGAGAAGAGGAGGTTAAGGGGTGATATGATAGCCATGTTCAAATATATAAAAGGATGTCACATAGAGGAGGGAGAAAGGTTGTTTTCTGCTGCTCCAGAGAAGCGGACACGGAGCAATGGATCCAAACTACAAGAAAGAAGATTCCACCTAAACATTAGGAAGAACTTCCTGACAGTAAGAGCTGTTCACCAGTGGAATTTGCTGCCAAGGAGTGTGGTGGAGTCTCCTATTTTGGAGGTCTTTAAGCAGAGGCTTGACAACTATATGTGAAATATACTCAGAGTCCGCAAAGTGATTTCATGCTCTTTATTCAGCTCATAGTGGTGAGGAGGAATGAATGAAAGTCCCCTCACAGTATCTGCTTTATATACATTATTTACACAATGGGCTGCACATGATTGGCTAATTCCGGAATTCTACTGTAAGCCAATCAGGTTGTGGATTCACTTCCATCTGGAGCTGGATTGAGTGGCTCCTGCCGACCAATCATACTGCTGCATTGTTCTAGGACCAATCAGACTGCTGCATTCTGAATCCTATTGTTCTAGGACCAATCAGACCGCTGCAGTTTGGATCCTATTCAACTCAGTACATAACAATATGTCAGGAGTGCTCTGATGGTGTTTCCTGCTTGGCAGGGGCTTGGACTCGATGGCCTTTGTGGTCTCTTCCAACTCTAGGATTCTATGATTCTATGAAAAGTTTCTTCCCCCTCTCTCATGACGCGAGAATCTGGGGACGTCCAAGGAAGCTGAATGCCGGGAGATAAAAGAAAGTCCATCTCCACACAGTGCAGAGTGGGCCTGTGGAACTCCCTCCCACATGGAAGCACAAACTTGGATGGCTTTAAAAGAGGCAAACTCACGGAGGAGAGGGCTATCGATCCTCTGCCGCCCCATTTGGAGGTAGCAGTGTTTCTGGGTCCCCACAGGAGGGGAGAGGGGCTCCTGTGTACGAATCCTGCCTGCTGGCTTTCCCACAGGTTGGCCACTCTGAGAACAGGACGCTGGACTAGATGGGCTACTGGTTGGATCCAGCAGATCTTTTCTCATGTGCTTAAGTTTCCCTTACGATATGATAATCTTTATTCTCATTGTCACATACAGAACAACAAAATTGAAAAAATAAATCAATCTACATAAGACATTCAAAACCAACAAGCCTGCTATCCCAGCTATCCCAGCCTCGTTAGCCCCCTAAAAACTCTGATACCCCATTTTTAAAATACAATATACTCCCATAGAGACTCCTTTGTTGTTGTTGTTTAGTAGTAGTTTAGTCGTGTCCGACTCTTCGTGACCCCCTGGACCAGAGCACGCCAGGCACTTCTGTCCTCCACTGCCTCCCGCAGTTTGGTCAAACTCATGTTTGTAGCTTCGAGAACACTGTCCAACCATCTCATCCTCTGTCCTCCCCTTCTCCTTGCGCCCTCCATCTTTCCCAACATCAGGGTCTTTTCCAGGGAGTCTTCTCTTCTCATGAGGTGGCCAAAGTCTTGGAGCCTCAGCTTCAGGATCCGTCCTTCCAGTGAGCACTCAGGGCTGGTTTCCTTCAGAATGGATAGGGACTCCTTACACTGCGTTTAAAACCAAAATCACATTTGGATAGAAACTGTTTCTCAGGCGGCTAGTCCTAGGGTCTTTATAACCCTGTACCTTCTTCCTGCCAACCTAGCAGTTCGAAAGCACGCCAAAGTGCAAGTAGATAAATAGGTACCGCTCCAGTGGGAAGATAAACAGCGTTTCTGTGCACTACTCTGGTTCGCCAGAAGCGGCTTAGTCATGCTGGCCACATGACCTGGAAGCTGTACACTGGCTCCCTCGGCCAGTAAAGCGAGATGAGCGCCGCAACCCCAGAGTCGGTCATGACTGGACCTAACGGTCAGGGGTCCTTTACCTTCTTCCAGATGGCAGAAGCTGAAAGATATAATTTCCGGGGTGCGCACTATCCTGCGCTATCTCTGCAGCTTTCTTATGGCACCTGGAAGCATAGATTTGATCCAAGGTGGGAAGAGTGCACCCAGTTATTCTCTCTGCAGTCTTTACAACCCTGGACAGCATTGTTTTTCCCTGACCCTGCAGCTCCCAAACCACACACGGAGACACTTCTGCAGAGTGCTGGAGATGCCTCCCTTTACGCAACAGACGGGCGCCATCTCTGTTTTGTTTTCGGCACCTTCTAAAGGCACTCCTCTTTCCATAAGCCTCCCAAAGGGAGATCTTTATCCCAGCTGGTATCTGTATTGGATTCGAATGGATGTTGTTGTTTCCGCCTTCCAGCCAGTTTGAGCTACAACTCCTATCAGCCGCCACCCGGCAGAAGGGCACCCGATTGGCGAAGACACAGATAATTGCTTTTTAAAATGTTTTCATAAAGGCAGTCGCTCTGTTTTTATACAGCTAACCGCTTAAGGCAAGTTTTTATCCTGTTGTGAATTGCTTTGGGGTGCCGCATCGGAAGCGATTCACGAATGAAAGAAGCAAGCGAAATTTTTAGGCAGTGTGGCCAAGTGGTTAGAGCGTCGGACCAGGAGCTGGGAGCGGCGAGGCTTCAAATCTCCAATCTGGTCATGGAGCTCACTGGGTGATTTTGAAGACAGTCACTGTCTCTCAGCCTAACCTACCTCGCAACCTGCAGCTGCGCGTCTGCGCAGACACACGGGTTACAACTCGGCACTTCTGCACATGTGCAAAGCGCGTTTTAGGGCTTCTGTGCATACGCGACCGGCGAAACCTGGAAGTAACCTGTTCTGGTACTTCCAGGTTTCGGCAGTCCGTAACCTGAAAAAACGCAACCTGAAGCGTCTGTAACCTGAGGTATGACTGTATCCGAATTTGAGGGCCTTGGAGGAGAAAAGGGTTTGATAATAATAATAATAATAATAAGGCAAAGTATATCCAACAGTATATGTATTACAGTATTTTAATATTTTTTGGAAGCCGCCCGGAATGGCTGGGGAAGCCCAGCCAGATGGGCAGGGTATAAATAAATTATTATTATTATTATTATTATTATTATTATTATTATTATTATTATTATATAACACACATTTAATTCACATGACTTCCCCCAAAGAATCTTGGGAACTGTAGTTTGCTAAGGGTGCTGGAAATGGTAGCTCTGTGAGGGGGAAACTACAGGCCCCAGGATCCCTTGGATGAAGTCATGCGCTTTGAATTGCACATCAAATGCGCTTTAAAAAGTATGGCTTGCCTAATTGCGGCCTGCAGTTCAGCCCTTTCCGGAGATCTGAAATGCGAGGCAGGTACCAAATGGACCCAGGCCTTGAAATCTGGAAGGGAGGAGGAAATGGAGGGAGGAGGATCTGCTTGGTGCGGCCAGGGATCCGGAGAGAACCCTGCTGATCACCCCCTGACTCAAGTGGAAGAAGGAAGCAAAACATTCCCAGAACAGGTTCACTCCAGAACAGGGTCCCGCAAGCTCTCCCTGTGCGCACAGGGAGGAGCTGGTTTTGACTTCTGGATCAGGGAGAGGGCAGGGGAAGAATGCAGAGGAAAAGGAAGTGAGAAGAGCAGCCTCGTGGATCTCCTTCAATCTGAAATTCTCCCAAGGGTGCCCCACCCAGGCCACGCCGGCTGGGGAATTAATCAGCCGGCTAGACCGGAATAGCGTCAGGGAGAGCAGGTTGGGATGGGGGGGGGCGAGGAGAGAGGGGGGCAGGGAGTCAGTCTGGGTTTGGGGGTTCAGGTTGCAGACGGGAGGGCATAAGGGTTGGGAGCAGTGCTTTTTTCCTAAATAAAAAATGTTTAGGGGTGTAATAAAGAAAAATATGCCCTTATTCCCTTATGGGGAACACAAGAGCCCTTATAGAGTCCTTTGCAGGTTCTCCATCAGCAGTCGGAGAAAATAACAGAGGCCAACCAGAGAATATTGAGAAGCAAAGCAGCTAGTAAGCTTGATCTTTATTGAACTGTTGCAACAGGGTGCTCCCCTCACACGCAGGAAAGGAGGAAGACACCAAACAAAGGTGTGCAAGCCCTTATATAGACATTTTAAATTGCCCGCCCTGGAGTCCAAGGCCACCCCCAGAAACATCATACATACATCACAGAAGGGGTGTAGCTCAAGACCACCCCCCCCCAGATATATCATACCTACATCACAGAAAAGGTGGTCTACAACAGAAATCTGAGTGCCTTGTTTATCTCCTGTCCGGCAGGTTACTTGTTAATGGGCACTTGATTGGATTACCTGGCCAGTCTTTTGTAATGACAAATATTTAGTTCCTCAGCCAGGTCACAGGCTCACCCTATTCATACACAGACATACCCTGAAGACAGGATCTGTGAAGGAGGAGACAACGGGGAGGCTTTTCCATTTTCCTTCCACCTTGCAGAGAAATGTTTGAGGTCAATTTGGGAGGAACAAAATGGTTTCAGGACTTTCTGTGGGGTTTCAGACATGTGGTTTATATATCGATGTGCGTGCTTGGTTGGTGCATTTATGAACATTTATTATATGTATATCTAAAAGACCTTATTTTTTTTAATTTCAGGGTACTCTCATTTTGACTCAACTTTTTATAGTTCAAATTGGGAAAAATAAAGACAGTAAATGGACAAAAGTACAAAGATTCACAAAATGTTTAGGGGTATGCGTATCTCTGCAACCCGCCAGAAAAAAAGGACTGGTTGGGGACTCCTGATTTTTGTGGTGCACATATTCGGCTTTGCCTAGATACACAGCACACTTTTCCAGCTAGGTTTCCCCTTCGTAAGCTTTTGGAAATTTTACAAGTTTTCAATTTTCCCCTGGAAAGGCTAATTTATGGTGCAACTTGTCTGGGAAAATTAATGAGCAAACGCCTAGATTCTATTTCATCGGAACTGAGAAAGATGGCGTCTGCCACCAGAGGAGGACTTTTGGATGGATTCGGCATAAATAACAGCGTGGGAGGATTAACTGCAAACAAAAGACTTACCAGCTTTCAAAAAAAGGGAGAGCCATACAAAGTTCACACAGAAGCATAATAGTGTTTACTTTAACTCGCCTGTGGAAACAACTCAGAAGCTATTAAGAAGAAAAAGGATAACAACAAGAAGATTGAAAGATGGGACTGGTGAACACTAAAAGCAGCAGAAATATGAGATGATTGGACCCCACTGAACTCAAAGCATGGGAACCCCCAACTAAAATTTACAATTTGGCAAAATATTTGGATTTATTATATGTATTGGTATAATTTGGAATAATTAATGTGATATGATTGGATTGTTAAAATGGAAAACTTAATAAAAATTATTATAAAAAAAGAAGAAGGAAATTTTGCAGTTTACAAATGCGGTCACCGGGCCAAATGACAGTTCAGTGCACCTGCAACAGACAGAGGGGTGGGCTGGAGACTAGTTTTAAAGGACATTTAATGTGGTATTTCGTGCCCATGTCACAAAGAGTCGCAGCTCAGCGGGAGAAGGTGTGCCTGGATTTTATTTCGCACACCCGAAAGATATCTCAGGTAATGGGGCATGAAAAATCGTGGGATCCTCAGGGAGCAGCTATCAGTGAAGAATGGAGAATAATGGGCCGCATCGATGGTGGTCTGACTCAGTCTGCAGCCCAAGTCTTTTATTCTTGCTGTCAACTCTGATCGGACAGGATTTGCAGGTTTCAGGGGAACACCGCAAAGAAATCTGCGAAAAAAACTGCGTGACCCAAGGCGAAAACGGGAGGCGTACACCCAGAGCGTGGAACGATCCCTCTTTCAAACCGAGTTGCTAAAATAGCTGTTGATAATTTTCTTGCAACTGTGGATAGATAAGTATCAGGAGGAAGAAAGGTATTTTGAACGTGTCAACCTTGCAATTAAATCTCCAATGTTATTAGTCCCCAGGAATTTTTACTACGCTGTTTGCATTCCCGGCATTCTTGTGTTAATCATTTAGCAATAAAATAGGGAAGGAAACATTTGGTGATGCTTCCTTCCCTGGTCGCCTGGAAGAGAACTTGGAGCGCCATAAGTGACCAGGAAGTGTCATCATTCTCCCATATTACTGCCACCCAAGGAAAGACGGAGGAAAGGGCTGCAGTTCAGTGGCGGGCATACAAACCAGGATCAATCCTTGGTGTCCACAGGTAGGGCAGAAAAATATTATGTCTGAAACCCAGGAGATCTAGGACATTGGGATGCAGAAAGGGGGGGGAAGGGGAAGTCCAAGAAAAGAGGCTTATGAAAATATGGTATGAAACTATACGTGTATGTTTGTCTTTTTAAGTGTTTGTTTGTTATTTAAAAACTTTGTAAAACCAATAAAAATTCTATATAAAAAAAAAATGAAACCCAGGAGATCTAATCCAGAAAGAGTGCCTCGGGTTAAGAACTTTGCTGCAGGATGAGAACAGAAATCGTGCTCCGGCGGCGCGGCGGCAGCAGGAGGCCCCATTAGCTAAAGCGGTGCTTCAGGTTAAGAACAGTTTCTGGTTAAGAACGGACCTCCGGAACGAATTAAGTACTTAACCTGAGGTACCACTGTGCAGTACAGTGGTGCCCCGCAAGACGAATGCCTCGCAAGATGGAAAACTCGCTAGACGAAAGAGTTTTCCGTTTTGGAGGTGCTTCGCAAAACGAATTTCCTATGGGCTTGCTTCGCAAGACGACAATGTCTTGCGAATTCCTGCGGATTTTTTCCCCTCCCCCCTTTTTCTAAGCCACTAAGCCGCTTATCAGCTGATCCGATCAGCAGATAAGCCGCTAAAAGCCGCTAATAGCGCTAATCCGCTAATCCGTCAATGGGCTTGCTTCGCAAGACGAAAAAACCGCTAGACGAAGAGAATCACAGAACGGATTCTTTTCGTCTTGCGAGGCACCACTGTATATGGAACAACCAGGGCCGGATTTAGGTTTGATGCGGCCCTCAGCTACTGAAGGTAATGGGGCCCTTTATATGTCCAGCTGTCCTTTTGTCAACAACAAATTGTTGCTGTTTTTTGGGTTGAATATATGCTATATGGTAATTGATGGACCTCATAGGTATCTCAAGCCATTTGCCCATGTTGCCCTGCAAGCAGTCCGTGCAGAATGTAGGCACCCTATATATAGAAAGGAGCAAACCAGTGATATTTGAGGGATCAGGCTAGCAGGCGGGGCCCATGACTGACATCATAGGAGCCTACACAACACAAAACGCTTGCTGTATGTAGGTTTTATTTTATTTGTTTTTTATCTTATATTTTGGAAATGTAAATTTTTTTGGGGGGCCCAAGAGAGTGGGGCCCTAAGCCAGTGTTTTTCAACCACTGTTCCGCGGCACACTAGTGTTCCGCGAGATGTTGCCTGGTGTGCCGTGGGAAAAATTGAAAAATTCGAAAGATTTTTTTTTAAAATATGTCAAATTTTCACCCACTAGGCGGGCGCCGGACTGTGTCCACCCTATTTTCCATCCATCCTGGGTGGGGATCAGATTGGATGGGATCGGATGAGAGCAGACAGACGGTCCGCTCTCATCTGATTCCCCATAGAGAGCAGCGGGGCTCTGACATCTCCCTCTCCGCACACAGTGGTGGTGTGCCTCGTGATTTTTTTCATGAAACAAGTCTGCCTTTGCCCAAAAAAGGTTGAAAGACACTGCCCTAAGCTATAGCTTGTTTAGCTTATACAGGGGTACCTCGGGTTACAGACGCTTCAGATTACAGACTCCGCTAACCCAGAAATAGTATCTCAGGTTAAGAACTTTGCATCAGGATGAGAACAGAAATCGCGCGGCGGCAGCAGGAGGCCCCATTAGCTAAAGTGGTGCTTCAGGTTAAGAACAGTTTCAGGTTAAGAACGGACCTCCGGAACGAATTAAGTACTTAACCCGAGGTACCAC
The DNA here is from genome assembly GCF_965113315.1 of Podarcis vaucheri. Classification (NCBI taxonomy): domain Eukaryota; kingdom Metazoa; phylum Chordata; class Lepidosauria; order Squamata; family Lacertidae; genus Podarcis; species Podarcis vaucheri. Next base: position 6,288,239 of record NC_138751.1, on the reverse strand, counting down.
TGTACGTAAATCCGGCACTGGGAATGACCTCTGACTTATTTTAAGGAAGCAATAAGGGACACTTGAGCATAGGAACATGCCTTATACTGAATCAGACCCTTAGTCCATCTAACTCAGTATTGTCTACACCACTCTGGGAACTGAAGCTCTTAATCTCAGGGTTGCGGGTTCAATTCCCACATTGGGCAAAAGATTCCTGGTAGTTTCTTCCGACTCTATGGTTCTAAGGGGACTGGAGGTCTCCTTGACAAACTACAGCTCCCAGAATCCTTTGGGGGAAACCAGGACTGCTTAAAGTGCCATCATAGTGCTTTGAATGTATGCTGTGAGGATGGCCTTAAATGGGTAGATTAATCAACTCAAAGCATTGATTAATCAGCAGCGGGGGCATGGGGGGAATTCATTTTAAGTGTCAGAGCTGAGAGTGGAAACTTTGTTTTCCTCCCAGCATGTACCTCGTGGCGGGTCATGTCCTGCCAATTATGCAATTAAGAAGAAACTGAAAATAAAAAAAAGAAAGCGAGGCTTTCCTAAGAACTTGTGGAAGGAGGGGAAACCCACGGCTGTTGCAGAAAAATAAGCTGCTCCATGACGTGCCCCTGAGATGCAACAAACAGGCCTCTTAGCAAACACCCTCGTGCAGGAGATGTGGCAAACGGTTGCATGATGCGCTCATCATCTGGGTCACAGTTTCCGCGGGAGGCGAGTGAAGCAACAGCGGGACAAAGAAGGAAAATGATTACTTGTTGGATTAGGCGAACAGCCCATCTGTTCAAAGGGCTGGTTTTGACCAATAAAGGCTTAAACGCCTCAGGACCGCAATACCTCAAGGACCGTCTCTTTCCATATGAACCCACCCGGACCCCGAGATCATCTTCTGAGGCCCTCCTTCGTGCGCCTCCTCCTCGAGGGGTCCGGAGGGTGGCAACACGAGAACAGGGCCTTCTTGGCAGTGGCTCCCCATCTGTGGAACGCTCTCCTCAGGGAAGTTTGTCTGGAGAACTCATACACCTTTAGGCGCCAGGCTAAAACGTTCCTTTGGTTGATCTGATTTACATCGTATGCCCTTTTAAAATGTGTGGGGTTTTTTTGGGGGGGGCTATTGAGTTGTTGGTTTTATTTTAATTATGTATTTTGTGGTTTTAGGTCTCGATTTTATTCTGTGAACTGCCTTGAGACTCCCGGGTATAGGGCGGTTTATACAGTGGTACCTCGGGTTTAGAACTTAATTAGTTCTGGAAGTCTGTTCTTAACCTGAAACTGTTCTTAACCTGAGGTACCACTTTAGCGAATGGGGCTTCCCACTGCCACCTCACGATTTCTGTTCTCATCCTGAAGCAAAGTTCTTAACCCGAGGTACTATTTCTGGGTTAGCAAAGTCTGTAACCTGAAGCTCTATAACCCGAGGTACCACTGTACATTCAATAAATAATAAACAACAACAATAATAACAGCATCCTGTTCTTACAGGGGCTATGTGATGGGTAAACCCTGAAGCAAGACCCGAGTGTTGTGACGACAGTCAGAAGCAGCAATAACTCCCAAAATGTCCATGAAGTTAACTCTTTATTCAAAGAAACCCAAAAAGCTCAGGCTTCGTGATTACAGCAACTCTTTCCCAGTAGGTCTGGCCCCAATAAGGCCGTTGTGGGGGCTGAAGTTTTCTGCCTTCCCACTGCTCCTGAAATCTCCTCCTCCATCGGATCCTTCCCAAGCAACCCAAGGCTCCTTCATCTTGTCTCTCTCTGCTCTGCTCTTTTCATGCCTCTTCTGGTTCTGGGAGACGGGAGATGGTTTCAGCAGGAGGGGCAGACTCCCTGGACTCTTCGGTAGCCTGACTCATCTCTGGGCCCTTGTCTTCTCCACCCTCCGGATTCTGGACTGCTCTCCGTCACAGCCTCCCCCCGCTCGCTAAACCCTGTTCTTCAGCTTCCTAAACCTACTCCTTCCAGTTTGCTCCCTCTGATGATAATAATTTATTATTTATACCCCGCCCATCTGGCTGGGTCTCCCCAACCATTCTGGGTGTCTTCCAACAGTATATATTAAAAACACGACAAAACATCAATCCTTTAAAAACTCCCCTAAACAGGGCTGCCTTGAGATGTCTTCTAAAAGTCAGATAGTTGTTTCTTTCCTTGACATCTGCTGGGAGGGCGTTCCACAGGGCGGGCGCCACCACCGAGAAGGCCCTCTGCCTGGTTCCCTGTAGCTTTGCTTCTCACAGCGAGGAAACCGCCAGAAGGCCCTCGGCGCTGGACTTCAGCATCTGGGCAAAACAATGGGGGTGGAGAGGCTCCTTTAGGTCTACTGGGCCTTTGAGGCCATTTAGGGCTTTCAAGGTCAGCACCAACACTTTGAGTTATGCTTGGAAACGTACCAGGAGCCAATGTAGGTCTTTCAGGACCGGTGTTATGTGGTTTTTTGGTGGCCGCTCCCAGTCACCAGTCCAGCTGACCACTCGCAATTGTCCCACCACAGCTCCACAGGCTCTTAGCCTTCTTCCCCTGGGGGGTCATAGCTGTCAACCTTCCCTTTTTTGCAGGAAATTCCCTATTCCAGCGCCGTTTCCCACTGCTATCCTGGATTGTTAGATATCCCGTAGACTGTCCCCGGGACAGGTGGGGCTGCTGATCCCTTATTTTCAAATCTGAAAGTTGACAGCTATACTGGGGGTTCCCCCAGCTGGTGCCCCCCCCCCGCACTCAGTCAGTCCACAACGTTGAGCAAAGGTGCAGCACTTTCCCACAGCTGTGGTTTTCCAACAACCAGCGTTCAGAGGCATCAACCGTGTAGGCAAAGCACAGACATGGCGGCTGGCAGCTATTGAGAGCTCATAGAATCATAGAGTTGGAAGAGACCACAAGGGCCATCGAGTCCAACCCCCTGCCAAGCAGGAAACACCATCAGAGCACTCCTGACATATGGTTGTCAAGCCTCTGCTTAAAGACCTCCAAAGGAGGAGACTCCACCACACTCCTTGGCAGCAAATTCCACTGTCGAACAGCTCTTACTGTCAGGAAGTTCTTCCTAATGTTTAGGTGGAATCTTCTTTCTTGTAGTTTGGATCCATTGCTCCGTGTCCGCTTCTCCGGAGCAGCAGAAAACAACCTTTCTCCCTCCTCTATGTGACATCCTTTTATATATTTGAACATGGCTATCATATCACCCCTTAACCTCCTCTTCTCCAGGCTAAACATGCCCAGCTCCCTTAGCCGTTCCTCATAAGGCATCGTTTCCAGGCCTTTGACCATTTTGGTTGCCCTCCTCTGGACACGTTCCAGTTGGTCAGTGTCCTTCTTGAACTGTGGTGCCCAGAACGGGACACAGTACTCCAGGTGAGGTTTGACCAGAGCAGAATACAGTGGCACTATTACTTCCCTTGATCTAGATGCTATACTATTTAGCTCCCCTAAAGCCATCTAGGCTGCTTGTCACGGGACTGTCGTTGTGGGACCCTGCACACGGGGAATGCAGAGCAGCAGCCAAGATGTCAAGGCTGCTGACAGGTGTCTGCGCTCTCCCCGTCTGGGACAAGTCAAAGCAAATTCCTTCGGCTCCGGGTGGGTGGAGGCAGGCGGGCGAGGTACAGGAAGCCTTGGGTGGATCGAAGAAGTGGGAACTGGAGTCGCAGCCGAGTCACCTGTTGATTCTGAAGCCTGGCCAAGTAAAGTATTATTGCCGGCTTCCAAACAGCTTAGGGACAAGAGCAGGCATAGGCAAACTCCGCCCTCCAGATCTTTTGGGACTACAATTCCCATCATCCCTGACCACTGGTCCTGTTAGCTAGGGATGATGGGAGTTGTAGTCCCCCAAAACATCTGGAGGGCCGAGTTTGCCTTTGCCTGGACAAGAGGGTGTATTCAACTAAGCCTTACTCATGTGTAGATCTGTTGGAGCTGATGGGCTTAAGGTAGCTCTCCCGGTCGTTGATCTCTATGGGGCTGCTCTAGAGTATGGTTTCCTGGCACACAACCAAAGAGCCGACCCCAGTGGAAACAAAAAAGAGCCAAAAAGTTCTTCCTAGAATCTCAGGCTACAAAATGTGAGCCCAGGTTAAAATGGGTCTAGGCCGGGCTGTGGCATTTTTGGCAGAAGCCTATGATGCCTGGCTTAGAAAATGCGACCTACTGAGTTCAGCAGGGCTTACTCATGAGGAAGTGTATTTAGAATTGCCGGTTTAAATAAATGAGCAAGTCTTCCTTTTTAAGTGATTAATCCGGCCTCTGTCAACCTGGTACTGTAGCTACCAAGGAGCCAAAGGTCAGATAAATCACTTTTTAAAAAAGAACAGATAATGAAAATGGTGAATTAAATTAACCTGCACTTTTAAAAGTGAAATATTTATGTTTTAGACGGCAGGAACTGTCCTAGCACAGGAATCGTCCCCTAGGTGAGAGAGATGAGGCAGTGGTGGCGGTTGGGAAAGACTTCCTTTTTAATATGACACACACAAGCCTCTCTTCGGTATAACCAAGGAAAGCGTGATGCCCTTCTTCACAATTTCTGCTTTCGCCTGAATGCGTATTTATGATTCACTGTCCCAGGTTTCATCAGCAGATACCAGGCTTGTGTCTGGAAGATCATTTAGAAACCGCTGGGACTTTTAAGGCAGGGATGATGATGGGCTTTGCTCTCCAGTTGTTCCTGGACTACAATTCCCATCATCACTGGCCACACAGGCTGAGGCTGATGGGAGCTGGAGTCCCGGAAACTTCCAATCCTCCACAAAAGACTTACTACCAAGGTCTCTCGCTGGGAGATCATTCAGGAACTGTTGGGCTTTTACGGCTGGCCTGTGTGAGAACAGTCTTCTGATATGATTTCTGAGGCTGCACATTTTCTCAGCTACATTCAATATGCGTTTGCGTGAGAGCGGGGTGCAGCAGCAGGAACGGGGGGACATTCCTGGGACCCCCCCTTTCTGCTGCATGTATTGGACATCAGTAGCGACTCACAGCAACAATTACCTTTTTTTTATTTCATCGTTTCCTCATGCCAATAAATTAAAAGGGGGTCAGTGTGTGTGTGGGGAGGAACTGTGTGTGTGTGGGGGGGTGCATGTGTGTTGAGCAGGGTCTCCTGCAAAACCCATCAGGTCAGGATGGTCCCCACATTTGGCAGCAAGGCGGCAAGCTCCGACTGGACGCCGGGGATTTGGCAGAGAGGGTTGCCTTGCAGGTTGAGGTGGGCGAGTTTGGGGAAGGCGGCGAGGGTGCGGAGGCCGGAAGGCTGCTGGATGCCTGAGCGAGGGGCAGCGGAGTCAAGGAGAACTTTGGCTAGAGAGAAGAAGAAGAGTTTGGATTTGATATCCTGCTTTATCATTACCCGAAGGAGTCTCAAAGCGGCTCACAATCTCCTTTCCCTTCCTCCCCCACAACAAACGCTCTGTGAGGTGCGTGGGGCTGAGAAGAAGAGTTTAAAGAAGAGTTTGGATTTGATATCCCGCTTTATCACTACCCGAAGGAGTCTCAAAGCAGCTAACATTCTCCTTTCCCTTCCTCCCCCACAACAAACACCCTGTGAGGTGAGTGGGGCTAAGAGACTTCAGAGAAGTGTGACTGGCCCAAGGTCACCCAGCAGCTGCATGTGGAGGAGCGGAGACATGAACCCGGTTCCCCAGATTACGAGTGCACCGCTCTTAACCACTACACCACACTGGCTCTCAGAGAGAGAGAGGGGGGTTCCCCTTTCCCAGAGAGCATCCCTTCCCCACCCCGAGTGAACCCCAACAGCCCCAGACCCCCACAGCGCCAAGGATACGGTTGTTGCAGAGGGAGAGCTCCTCCAGGCGAGGGAGCGGGGGCAGGCCTTCCAGGGTCTCAATCTGGTTGTCGTCAGCCTCCAGCACCTGAGGCGAAACAGAGGAGGAGGAGCGTCAAGAGGAGCAAGGGAACAGGAACCCGATCCGCGTCCCCACCCCACAAGTCAGCCCGCAACCTGCAGTCCCAACTTTGAAATGTGGCTGTGGAAATTCAGGGGCCCATAAATAGAGTGGTCCCTCAGGTTAAGTACTTAACTCGTTCTGGAGGTCCGTTCTTAACCTGAAACTGTTCTTAACCTGAAGCACCACTTTAGCTAATGGGGCCTCCTGCTACCGCCACGCGCTTTCTGTTCTCATCCTGAAGCCAAGTTCTTAACCCGAGGTACTATTTCTGGGTTAGCGGAGTCTGTAACCTGAAGCGTATGTAACCCGAGGTACCATTGCAATACCCGAGGCCCACTTGGCCTGGTGTTAAGAACGGTGGACCTGGGGGGTCTCAAATTTCAGCCGTGCCACATGCGACACCAAAATCTGCCCCCTTTCCGTTCAGTGTAATAGCTGTGGCTTCCCCTAGACTTCGCACCCGGCGTGCCCTCTGCCTGAAGGCGTTATTGTGACAAGGTGGTGGGGGAAGAAAGGGCTTCTAAGGAAGGCTGGGGGATCCTAAGAGACGGGCAGCTGTCTCTGGGCACTTGGGGGGGGGCAGCCTCACCTCAAGGCAGCGCATCATGGCCAGTGGGGGGGGCAAGCAGCGGAGGAGGTTGTCCGAGATGTTCATGTGAGTGACCAGAAGCAGGTGCTCCAGGTGGCACAGAATGGTGAGGCCCTGGGGAGACGGAAATAAAACAGGGGTGGTGGTGGAAGGAACATTTATGGGGAGTCCTCACACACCTGAGCTAATTCTCAACACACACACACAGCAATACTCCTCTCCCGCCTTACAGAGCCTTCTAGCTCAGTCAGTAAAGCACGATGCTCTTAATCTCAGGGTCAACTCTACGATCTCTTGCCACTTAGAGAAGAAGGAGCTCTGCTGAACTCCGTATCCGAGCATCCGAACTATGTGCCAATTCAAGGTGGACGTTTCTTTAAGAAGAGCCTCTTAGATCAGGCCAGTGGCCTCATCCTGTCCGCCCCCAAGGGACGCAGGTGGCACTGTGGGTTAAACCACAGAGCCTAGGGCTTGCTGATCAGAAGGTCGGCGGTTCGAATCCCCGCGACGGGGTGAGCTCCCGTTGTTCAGTCCCTGCTCCTGCCCACCTAGCAGTTCGAAAGCATGTCAAAGAGCAAGTAGATAAATAGGTACCGCTCCAGCGGGAAGGTAAATGGTGTTTCCATGCGCTGCTCTGGTTCACCAGAAGTGGCTTAGTCATGCTGGCCACATGACCCGGAAGCTGTACACCGGCTCCCTCGGCCAATAAAGCGAGATGAGCGCCGCAACCCCAGAGTCGGTCACGACTGGACCTAATGGTCAGGGGTCCCTTTACCCGTACCTGTCCGCCCCCAGTGGCCAAACAGATGCCCGCCTGCCCTTAATCCATCTCACTGGGTGACTTTAAGTCTTGGAGGAACCAACAGGCAGGCTCAAGGAGCGTCAAAGCCAGCCAGCCGTAAATCACACGCCGTAAGTGGAGTTAACTCTTATCAGTAAAAACAGGATCTGCACAGGAGTGTCAGGCCTAGTGGGCACTGCAATTCCTCTCTGGCAGGTCTTGCCCCCATGAAGCAGTTGCTGAGATTGAAGGTCTCCTCCTCTCCAGGGTTTCCCCCAAGCAATCTGAGACTATGCCTGCCTGCAGCTAATTTCTCCGCCGCCCTTTTCATGCCTCTTTTGGTCCTGGGAGACCATAGAATCATAGAGTTGGAAGAGACCACAAGGGCCATCGAGTCCAACCCCCTGCCAAGCAGGAAACACCATCAGAGCACTCCTGACATATGGTTGTCAAGCCTCTGCTTAAAGACCCCCAAAGTAGGAGACTCCACCACACTCCTTGGCAGCAAATTCCACTGTCCAACAGCTCTTACTGTCAGGAAGTTCTTCCTAATGTTTAGGTGGAATCTTCTTTCTTGTAGTTTGGATCCATTGCTCCGTGTCCGCTTCTCTGGAGCAGCAGAAAACAACCTTTCTCCCTCCTCTATGTGACATCCTTTTATATATTTGAACATGGCTATCATATCACCCCTTAACCTCCTCTTCTCCAGGCTAAACATGCCCAGCTCCCTTAGCCGTTCCTCATAAGGCATCGTTTCCAGGCCTTTGACCATTTTGGTTGCCCTCCTCTGGACACGTTCCAGTTTGTCAGTGTCCTTCTTGAACTGTGGTGCCCAGAACTGGACACAGTACTCCAGGTGAGGTCTGACCAGAGCAGAATACAGTGGCACTATTACTTCCCTTGATCTAGATGCTATACTCCTATTGATGCAGCCCAGAATTGCATTGGCTTTTTTAGCTGCCGCGTCACACTGTTGGCTCATGTCAAGTTTGTGGTCAACCAAGACTCCTAGATCCTTTTCACATGTACTGCTCTCAAGCCAGGTGTCAAGACCAGGAGAGAGGGGAGATACCGGTGACTCTTCACCAGCCAGACCCTTCTCTGCCTCCCTCCTCTCTCCTGCTTCATCGTCTGCCTCCGATTCTGGACTTCTCTCCACCACAGACTCTCCCCGCTCACTAAACCCTGTCGCCTCCCCAGCTTCCAACATCTCCTCCTTCCAGTCTTCTTCCTCTGTCCTCTCATCGTTGTCCCACCACCAAACCCTGGGCTCTGGGCTGCCTTCCCCTGAAGGTTCCCTGGCTGGTTCCTCCCGCGTCCAACTAGTCCCTGACAATGGGACGTACCAGGACCTTGCCACAAATCTCCCCGCTTCCTGGCTATTCCCTAGCACTCACGCAGAATCTGCTCCCTTCCTCAGGCTCCTTCCTGGTCCCTTACTCCTTCCTGTCTGTCAGCCCCCACCCTCCAAGGCCTCCTACCCTCTGGGACAAGTCCACGACGCGGGCCTCAGCGTATTCCATCTTGAGGATGCTGTTTTCAATCAGGAATTTGCTGCGGAGGTCATCCAGGTAGGCCGAGCGCATGGGGTCAGCTCCCTGGGGAGGGAAAGTGAGAAAAGGAGAACGGAAGCAGAGGTCAGTGGGCATTCTCTTTTTTTAAAAAATGTGCTTTTTATTAAGTTATCATTTTATAAGGGAAAGGGACCCCTGACCATTAGGTCCACCCGCGTCCCGTTTTCATTTTATATACACAGACAAAATACACTAATATTTCATATCCTTTCATATCCTTTTACAACTATCTTTCTTTACGCTCTACAGAGCATTGACTTCCCTCCGTCCCTCCCGCGGGTTTTCTTATTCCAATCTCTGACCCACAGTTCCTTCGTGACATCTAGATCATTTATTTCAGCCCTGCTAACGTCTTCAAATTTCTACAGTTCTCACTTATATAGTCCATAAATTTACAGTGGTGCCTCGCAAGACGAAATTAATTCGTTCCGCAAGTTTTTTCTTCTTGCGAGTTCTTCGTCTTGCGAACCACGGTTTCCCATAGGAATGCACTGAAAATCAATCAATGCGTTCCTATGGAGACCGTCCGGGGACAGAGGGGAAGCGCCGCGCGCCTTCCCCTCTGTCCCCGGACCTGTTTTAAAGCAAGGGAAGGGGCAGCGGGGAGAATCGCTTCTCTCCGTTGCCGCCCCTTGGTTCACAAGGGATCCGGGGACAGAGGGGAAGGCGCGCGTGCGCCTTCCCCTCTGTCCCCGGAGATTGCGGGGCTGGCAATGGGGAGAAGCAATCTTCTCCCTGCTGTCCCTTGCTTCAAAAGAGGTCCGGGGTGCGGGGGCAAGCTTTGTTTTGCGAAGCAAGCCCATAGGGAAATTCGTCTTGCGAAGCAACTCGAAAACGAAAAAACCTTTCGCCTTGCGAGTTTTTCGTCTCGCGAGCCGTTCGTCTTGTGGGGCACCACTGTACTCCATTCTTTTTGGAACTTTGTTTCCTCCTGATTGCGGATCCTGTGAGTCAGTTTTGCTAATTCCGCATATTCAGCCATCTTTGTTTGCCACTCCTTCATGGTTGGTAACTCCTGTGTTTTCCATTTTTGGGCTTTTCCATTTTGGGGCTAGGCATTCTCAAACGATAGGCTTACAGGGCCTCCGAAGCCAGCTGCCTTGTCTGCCCTGTGTGTGTGTGTGTGTGTGTGTGTGTGTGTGTGTGTGTGAAATTAGGAGAGGACAGCTGAGGAACAAAGGACACCTGCACAAAATCAGAGACACCATTGTCACCAGACAACTTTCAAGCAGCAGGTAAAGGCAAAGGGACCCCTGACCATTAGGTCCAGTTGTGGCTGACTCTGGGGTTGTGGCGCTCATCTCGCTTTATTGGCCGAGGGAGCTGGCATACAGCTTCTGGGTCATGTGGCCAGCATGACTAAGCCACTTCTGGCGAACCAGAGCAGCGCACGGAAAGGCTGTTTACTTTCCTGCCGGAGTGGTACCTATTTATCTACTTGCACTTTGACGTGCTTTCGAACTGCTAGGTTGGCAGGAGCAGGGACTGAACAACGGGAGCTGACCCCTTCTCGGGGCTCTGTGGTTTAACCCACAGCACCACCCACGTCCCTCAACCAGCAGGTGAGGAGCAGTAAATGCGGACAAGTGGGGGCAGCAACAAAATGACGCAGTGCGGTTCATTGGGGTGTGCCTGTTCAGGGTTCCAGCCAGCCATGCCCTCTGTAAGGACACTCCATTCCAGCCCCATTTTCCACCCCCCACTCCAAATAAGTCTGTGAGTACGCGGGGTGTTTCGCCCCCAAATGTTATTTTTCAAACACTTCCGCAAACCGACTGCTGATACAGAAGGGATACAGGATATTGGGGGTGAAGCTGAATTAATTCCGCTCTCCTCTCTCCCCCACTCCCAGCTCACCTTCAGGGTCGTAAAATAACTGAGGGTCTCGTGTTCATAAACCAAGGGGTCTAAGGCCCTCATGAGGAGGATGATGGTCAATAGGCACCCTAGAGAGAGAGTGAGAGAGCACAAAAAAAGAAAAATTGGAACTGGTTCCCCGCCTTAACTGAAGAGAAAAATTCTGTGCGGAGGCACAGCTGAATTCTGTGACCTGCATTCACCGTGGTTTATTTATTCTGCACAATTTATTTATTAAATTTCCACCATGCCCGTTCTCCCAAAGGAACCGAGGATGGCAAACAAGAACTATACGCGTTAGGGCGCAAAAACAATAAATTATTTTTTTTAAAAAAAACATTTAAAGAATTACCATGCTTTTTACTAATCATAGGAAGATTTCCACCCTACTATACCAGACTGGTTCCCAAACTCAGCTGCTGGGGTTTCAGCCAAGTGTTGCCCGACACTTCCAAGTGTTAAGGACTGCAAACAAGGTTGTTGTTGTTGCTTTTTTAAAAGCTCATAATGTCACTGATGCTTAGAATGCTGGATTCTGTTCCGATTCTGCATATGCATTCAGTGTAGTCGCAGAATATAGACACAGCAGTGCAACAGTTGCCCAAGGATATGCATCTCAAAATCCTGGTTCTCATCCCCCCCCCCCCGCAAGAGGACCCCTGACTATTAGGTCCAGTCGTGGCCGACTCTGGGGTTGTGGCGCTCATCTTGCTTTACTGGCCGAGGGAGCCGGCGTACAGCTTCCAGCTCATGTGGCCAGCATGACTAAGCCGCTTCTGGCGAACCAGAGCAGCGCATGGAAACGCCGTTTACCTTCCCGCCGGAGCAGTACATATTTATCTACTTGCACTTTGCTGTGCTTTCGAACTGCTAGGTTGGCAGGAGCAGGGACAAAGCAATGGGAGCTCACCCCGTTGCAGGGAATCGAACCGCTGACCTTCTGATCGGCAAGTCCTAGGCTCTGTGGTTTAACCCACAGCGCCACCCACATCCCTCCCCAGAGCGTGACAGAAATAAGGCTGTAGAGAACATGCATGAGCAGCCCAGAGACTTACACTTGTTCTCCGGTTCCAAGGCCTGCAATTCCTTGCAGGATTCAAGTTCGGACTGCAGTACTGTGGACTTCTCAATGGACAGCTCACACCTGCGGCAGGAGAAGGAAAGTGAGGAGCTGGGAGGTCAAGGGAGATGGCCAACTCTTGAAAGAGGTGTGTGTGTGAGAGAAAGAGAGAGACCAGTGTCCCCTCAGCCACCAATCCCTGAATGAAGGCCCATAAGCCATGGCAGGGGGTTGAACGAGATGATTCTTTGCGTCCCCTTCCAACTCTACCGTTCTAAGACTAAAGAGACAGGTCCTTGCCAGCAGGAAAACCCAAAATCACCACTACTACTTGTAGTTTCTGGCATGACTAGCGCTGCTCATTCCGCTGCCTCTGATCCTAGTTCTCAGAAAGAGGAAAGGAGGCAGCCTCTGGGACAGAATCGTAGAATCGTAAGGGGACCCAGGGGGTCATCTAGCCCAATCCCCAGCAATGCAGGGATCGAAACTAAAGCATCCATGACAGATGACCTCCCAACTTCTGCTTGAAAACCTCCAAGAAAGGAGAGTCCCCAGAGACAATGGAGTGTGCCTTTGGGGGTGAAGTCAAACCGCTGTGTTAATGGCACCAAAGTGACCTCTTTGGGGCGCAAGCCTGGGCAGTGTGACCCCCCCTCTTGGCCTGGCTGATGTGGTCCAACGGAAAGCAGAGCAAGACGTTTGGCACCAGATTGGCTGAAGGAGTTGCCGGAAGGAGGTGTATAAGGAGCCATCCAACCCCCTTAGGGACTCCACTTCTGGTTTGTGCAAGTGTCCCTATTTTCCAGGGACGTCCCTGATTTAGGGAAGCCATCCCTGTTTCTGATTTGATACCAGAATGTTTTGCTTTTCCTTAAGGTAAAGGGACCCCTGACCATTAGGTCCAGTCGTGGCCAACTCTGGGGTTGCGGCGGTCATCTCGCTTTATTGGCCGAGGGAGCCGCCGTACAGCTTCCGGGTCATGTGGCCAGCAGGACTAAGCCGCTTCTGGCGAACCAGAGCAGTGCACGGAAACGCCGTTTACCTTCCCGCCGGAGCGGTACCTATTTCTCTACTTGCACTTTGACGTGCTTTCGAACTGCTAGGTTGGCAGGAGTTGGGACCGAGAAACGGGAGCTCACCCCGTTGCGGAGATTCGAACCGCCAACCTTCTGATTGGCAAGTCCTAGGCTCTGTGGTTTAACCCACAGCGCCACCCGCGTCCCTTTTTCTTAGGATGTCCCTATTTTCATTGGAGGCTATGGAGTTATCCAACTCCTGAGCCATCTGAAGGCAATCCCATGTAGGGAGTCTTTTTAAAAATGTTTAATGTTGTATTATGTTTCTTATATATGTTGGCCTGTTATCTGTGTCCATTCTGAAGGAAATCAGCCCTGAGTGCTCACTGGAAGGACAGATCCTGAAGCTGAGGCTCCAAGACTTTGGCCACCTCATGAGAAGAGAAGACTCCCTGGAAAAGACCCTGATGTTGGGAAAGATGGAGGGCACAAGGAGAAGGGGATGACGGAGGACGAGATGGTGGGACAGTGTTGTGGAAGCTACCAGCATGAGTTTGACCAAACTGCGGGAGGCAGTGGAAGACAGGAGTGCCTGGCGTGCTCTGGTCCATGGGGTCACGAAGAGTCGGACATGACTAAACGACTAAACAACAACAACAGCAAAGAGGTATAGGGCACAGCGCTTATTCTTCAGGCTCCCCTTCCCTGCTATGGGGTACCCAGGACTCAGATCTCCCTTTCTTGAACCCTCAGGGAGGGCACAACGACTTTGGTGGCGTGGGGTGCCTCGACCGTGACGAAACCGCAGTGTGACAATGCTGTCACACGCAGGGTTGTTTGCAGCGACCGCATTTGACAGCCCCATTAACCCCAGAGCTGTGTCTCCCTTTCACTTGGGTGAGTCAGCTGAAACACACCACTTCCTGGAGTCGCGCTTATGAAACATCCTTCCCCCATCCGACCGCATGGCCCTGTTTTGAAGGAGTCTTCCACACCACTTCCCCGCTTGGCAACCTATCGCTCGCCTCAGTTGAAAAGGGCATTTCTGGTCATGTTTTCCAGGTCAACCCCAGCTGCACGAGGCGATTGCTGGTTTGCCAGAGTGTCTTATAACAGACTCCCGGACAGGCTTACTCAGAAGTAAGTCCCACGCGCAGCCTTAAGGCATGCAACTTCTTCCTACCGCAGCATTTGATCTATTACAAAATTACAAAATGTCCCTTTCCCCCAGATTAGCTAAAAGCAGGCCTGCTAGCCGGATCTCCACCCCGGAGCCATAATCTACACAGTTTGGCAGAATTAGGAGCCGGGCTATGATTAATAATAACCGCCGTTTATGTCAAGCGCTCCTAATTGGCAAAGTGCTTTGTAATTTATGGGTTGCTCATCTCTACAACTCTGGTATGCTGGTCGCGTGGATATTCCCATTTTATGGATGGAAGGCTGAGGCTGGGGAGAAGGGCGGCTTGGAGTCCCGAGCTACGCTTCGGCCCGCATCCCCCAAACCCAAACTCAGCCCTCTAGCCTCCCAATACTCACCAATGTCTCCTCCCACCCTTTCCTATTTATACTGCCGACTCACATAAAATGTCAAGGTGGTGGTAAATATATACAACAAGGCACCATGAAAACAGAAGATAATCATTGCAATGACTAGATATACCGGTAATCAAGAAGATCTAAACACCCGCAGGGCCCTGCTGCCCCAGACGTCTGCAAGGGTTCAGCTTATTGTTGTTAGCCGCTCTGAGCTCTGCTTCGGCTGGGGAGGGCGGGATATAAATAATAATAATAATAATAATAATTATTATTATTATTATTATTATTATTATTAAGCCTATCATACTGGGCTGTTGTGAGGGGAAAATGGAGTCAGGGGAGAAGATCAGCAGACACAAAGGCTAGCCAGAGTGGGGCCTTCCAGATGTTATGGACTACAACTCCCAGCAGCCAGCATGGTCAGGGATCATGGGAGTTGTAGTCCACAACATTGGCAGGGCACCATTTGGTCCAGCAGCCTCCAACCTTTTGGGGCCCAGGCCTCACTTTTAAGCCAGGCATGCATTTGGGGAACTTTTAGCGTGTATTTGTGTGGCGATATTGCTCCAGTTGTGGCCCGTCTTGGATCAGGCCTCGAGCCCAGTAGCGGGTGAGGAATCCTATTTGGAATAAGGGAATTTCCCTTTAAAAAAAGGGAAATGTTGACAGCTATGGTCTTGTTGCCTAGGCAGCCCAAGACCTCCATATAAACCACCCAGGCTTGTGCCCTGGTGAGGTCACTTTGGTGCAGCTAACACAGCCGTTTGACTTCACCCCTGGAGGCGGACTCCATTGTCTCTTGAGACGGACAGATGTCAACAACGAGGTGCTCATTGTCACATATGATGGATCCCGGAAAAATGTTCTTTAAAGGTCCATATGAACCAGCCCCTCTCTCCCCATGGCTTCAGTCATCTCCCCCTGGCTACTTACCTGAAAACTTGTTCTTCAGTGACTGAATCTTGGCTCCAGCAATCCCTGTGTCCTGTGGGGGGCAGAGAGGGGGAAAGGGGTTAAATCGAGGAGGTGAGGAAGTGTGTGGGGGGCCCTGGGGAAGGGAAGCTAGTGGGGTTGCTGGCAGGAAACCCCCCACCTGAGAGGGGGGTCTCTGGGGAGAGCGCTCCAATTGGAGAATAAAGGTAAAGGGACCCCTGACCGTTAGGTCCAGTCATGGCCGACTCTGGGGTTGCAGCGCTCATCTCGCTTTTTTGGGTGAGGGAGCCGGCGTACAGCTTCTGGGTCATGTGGCCAGCATGACTAAACTGCTTCTGGCGAACCAGAGCAGCGCACAGAAACACCGTTTTACCTTCCCGCCGGAGCGGTACCTATTTATCTACTTGCACTTTGACGTGCTTTTGAACTGCTAGGTTGGCAGGAGCAGGGACCGAGCAACGGGAGCTCACCCCGTCGCAGGGATTCGAACCGCCAACCTTCCGATCGCAAGTCCTAGACTCTGTGGTTTAACCCACAGCGCCACCCGCGTCCCTCCAATTGGAGAATAGCCTTTCCCAAAGGTGTTGTGAGCTTTGAAGACACTTGAGCTCAGGACACAAGGGAGAAACATGTTAGCAGGAAGGCTCGCTTGGCAAATCCACACCGTGATCAACTCCCACCTGGAAACCAATGTCCCCACTGTGGAAGGATGTGTGGATCCAGAATTGGCCTCCACAGTCACTTACGGACTCACTGTTAAGACTGTGTTTATGGAAGACAATCTTACTCAGCTACAAGTGATCCCCAAAGGAGAAGAAGACAAAGGGGGGACCCTCTCAGCCCCTCTGGGACCCCCAAGAAGGTCCCTGGTTCAGTCGTAGAGCCCCTCCCTTGCAAACAGATAGTTCCAGGTTCGAATTCTGGCATCTCCAGGTAGAGTTGGGAGAAATTCCTGCCTCTGATCCTGGACAGCCATTGCTGGCAGTCAGTGAAGACAATACTGAGGTAGACAGACCAATGGTCTGATTCGGCAGAAAGTCAACTTCCGACGTTCCTTAAAGCCCTGAACCCTTCTTGCCCCCCAAACGTGTGAAAGCCCACCTCTATTCCTGTTGATCTTCTCCGGGGTTAAGAATGGGGTAATAGTTCTGCCACCCACAGCAGCCCAGGATTCTCTGTGTTGGCCCCCTAAATTGGGAAATCTCTTCTCCTGACAAGTGCAGTTGGCATCTTCAAACTACACATTTCACCCAAATTGCATCTCTTTAATCAGTCAGTTCACAGTATCCCCCCTCTTCCTAAATCTGGTTCTCCAACTGTGGGTTGTTTCCCAGTGTTAGTTCTATTCAGACCCATGGATGTGAATGAATATTTGTTTTTTTAAAAGGCAGGGCGGGATCCAACCTCTCAGACTTAAGTGGGCCGCAAGAGCACTTCTGACACAGAACCCGAGGGGGACACACACTGAATTAAATTCCCACATCTCAGATTAAATATACATAATACATTTGATTACATATATAAAGCACACAGTTATTAAATGTAATATATTTAATCGTTAAAGAAATTTAATACACAAACTGATGTATGCGCTTTCAAAAGCAACACATGACACGAAAAAATAAATTTTTTAAGGCTATAAGGTGTTTTTTTCCTTGAATGCTACAGAGGGGCGCCAAAAAAGGCCTCGTGAGCCGCAGATTGGACCACCCTGCTCTAAAGCGTGTCAGTTAGTCTATTCCTGTCACAGAATCATAAAATAGTAGAGCTGGGTTCCCACATGGTCATCTAGTCCAACCCCCAACCACAGCTAAATGTCAATTATGCTGAGTAGCTCCATCGGGTATACTCTCAAGTTATTTATTTATTCAATCTGTTTACTGCCCCTCATCCGCTGACCTCAGGGTGGTTCACAACAAGACTAGCACTGGACACAACCCATAATGCTTTGCGGTTGTAAACAGCCCTGGGAACTTACGGTGCAGAGTGCGAAAGACATCTAATAAGTAAATACATACATACCTTTAAAAAGGACACACTCCTTCTGGGACTGGCCCTCGGCCCATAAGACCCGGAAGGTGTGCTGCGGCCAGTGGTCATTCAGGGCGGAAGCTGGCAAGTCGCAGAGCTGGGAGATGCCGTGATTTAAGGAAAACCGAAACCACTGGCAGAACAGCTGTTTCCCCTCACCTCACAGGATCAAGTGCAAAGCCCCTTCCTTCAAATTTAGCCAACGGGTTATTCCATTGCCTCCGTCACATCAAAACAGCCCCGGCTCTCACCCTCCTCAGACCTCAGAACCTGCTTTTAACTAGTCAGGTTCATCTCCAAATTGCGAAGCCGCGGGGTCTCTGACCACGTACAGAGTGCTTTGACCTTGGCACCGAGCAGGGCCCAATCTGCGCTGAAAGCAGCAACACACCACTTTTTAAGCTGTCAAATTTTGGAAGACCAAAATTTTAATAAGGAATGGGGTGAATTCATTAACTTCTCTTAAAAACCATTGCAAACAGTTAAAATCCTTAGGAGTGTTGGAATATCACTTGTAGTTTAACGGCGAATTTTGGACCCGACGGAGAGGTAGAAGATTTGGATTATCGTAAAAGACGCAGGAGGAAATGATTAGCAATGGGACCCACAAAGGGGAGGAGATTCCCTGGAATCTTGTTTCTGTGTTGTAAGCTGGATATGTGACTGTAAAATTTAATTTGAAAAACCAAATACAGTGGTGCCCCGCAAGACGAATGCCTCGCAAGACGGAAAACTCGCTAGACGAAAGTTTTCCGTTTTGGAGGTGCTTCGCAAAATGAATTTCCTATGGGCTTGCTTCGCAAGACGACAATGTCTTGCGAGTTCCTGCTGGTCCCCCCCCCCCCGTTTTCTAAGCTGCTAAACCGCTTATCAGCTGATCCGATCAGCAGATAAGCCGCTAAAAGCCGCTAAAAGCCGCTAATAGCGCTAATCCGCTAATCCTTCAATGGGCTTGCTTCGCAAGACGAAAAAACCGCTAGACGAAGAGAATCACAGAACGGATTCTTTTCGTCTTGCGAGGCACCACTGTAAATAAATTTACACACACACACACACACTCTATAAAACTGTCATGGCTTCCCCCAAAGAATTCTGGGAACTGTAGCTTGTTAAGGGAGCTGACCTGCGTCAAATAAAACTCATTTTCAAATCTCCACGTTTGTCTGTTCCCCCCCAAAGTGGAAGGTACACTTCAGGATGTTTCTGGTTCCCGACTCTCGTTCGTCCCACGCACAGGGGGTCTGTAGGATACCCACATAAAGCCAGGCCTGTTCCTCCTATCAGGGGTGCGCCAACGTACAACAAGAGGCGATTCGTCTCCAAACACAATCAGGTCGTGAGACGCTGGTGCCACCTAAAAAACGAGAGAGAGAGAGAGAGAGAGAGAGAGAGAGAGAGAGAGAGATTGAGGAAGACCCTTGGCTCTCGAGGACGCGAGGCGGGTGGCACCGGGGCTTCAATTTCCTCCCGTCCTTCCAAAACTTACTGCCACGGGGTGGGAGAAGGCAACTGCTAAGGAGGTATCCTCTCGGCTGACGTAGACACAGCGAATTGTTGGTTCTGGGTCAGCTGTGGGGGCGACAGGAGAGACATCCAATTGGCAAGAACGACTGGGAGAGTTAGAGGTGCAGAAGGTGAATAAAGAATGGATAGTGTTTAAAGAATATTTGAATATTTGAAAAATTACTATGAAAGCAAAAATCTCCTGGCAGACCTTGAACGATTCTTGTGATGTACGTTCAGAACCCTCCAAACTTGAAGCATGGGAAGTCCTATTAAAATTTATAATTTGGCAGAATGTTTGGATTGTTTGATATGTATATGTATAATCTGGAATATTTAATGTGATTTGATTGGATGGTTAAAGTGGAAAATTTAAAAAAATGAATTTAAAAAAAGAGATTCTTCTAATGTATAGACAACAAACTAAAAGAATTCCCCCTGAAGGATATTAAGGAAACAAAGTACAATATCATGACACTGTGTCATAACAAATGAGATTCAGTTTTTTGAGAACAATCGGAAGCTGATTTTATCTTTTCTTAGCTCTACTCTCTCTTTTTTCTTTATTTTTTGTTGTATTTTTCATTTTCTTGCGTAGTATATGTGCATAAACTGTAACATGGTAAATGGTTGTGTAAATACAGAGGGAAAGACAAATAAATAAACCAAGCATTAAAAGCTTCCTGAAAGAGGGCTGCCTTCAGATGCCTTCTAAAAGTCAAAGAGTTGTTCATTTCCTTGACATTTGGTGGGAGGGCGTTCTGCAGGGCAGGAGCCACCACCAAGAAGGCCCTCTGCCTGGTTCCCTGTAACCTCACTTCTCGCAGGGAGGGAACTGCCAGAAGGCCCTCAGAGCTGGACCTCAGTGTCCGGGCTGAACGATGGGGGTGGAGACCCTCTTTCAGGTATACAGGGCCATTTAGGACTTTAAAAGTCAGCACCAACACTTTGAATTGTGCCTGGAAATGTACTGGGAGCCAATGTAGGTCTTTCAGGACCGGTGTTATGTGGTCTCGGCGGCCACTCCCAGTCACCAGTCTAGCTGCCGCACTCTGGATTAATTGTAATTTCTGAGTCACCTTGCTAAAACTAAGCAATGATGGTTCCAGGCGAGGTTCCCTGGTTCCCTGTTCTTTCACGTCTTGCAGTGGGGCAGCTCTGCAAGGGGAACAGGGACAAGGAAACGTGCATCGCTTTCGTACCTCTGCCCAGGAGCCAGCGATGGTAGAACCAGGCGCTCTGGTCGTTTGGATCGGTGAAGAAGGCGTTCTGTACCAGCTCCAGCTCTGGGAGGGAGAAAGAAAAGTAAGGAGAAAGGGAAGAGTGGGGGAAGCAAGGGCCCTGTGAACGAATCGGTCTCCCCTGAAGAAGGAGCAATATTGTAATATGGTACATTCAGGTCCAGCATCTTAAAAAGCGGAGACGTCATCTTGCCAACAAATGTCTGTATAGTTAAAGCTATGGTTTTCCCAGTAGTGATGTATGGAAGTGAGAGCTGGACCATAAAGAAGGCTGATCGCTGAAGAATGGATGCTTCTGAATTCTGGTGCTGGAGGAGACTCTTGAGAGTCCCATGGACTGCAAGAAGATCAAACCTCTCCATTCTGAAGGAAATCAGCCCTGAGCGCTCACTGGAAGGACAGATCCTGAAGCTGAGGCTCCAAGACTTTGGCCACCTCCTGAGAAGAGAAGACTCCCTGGAAAAGACCCTGATGTTGGGAAAGATGGAGGGCGCAAGGAGAAGGGGACGACGGAGGACGAGATGGTGGGACAGTGTTCTCGAAGCTACCAGCATGAGTTTGGTCAAACTGCGGGAGGCAGTGGAAGATGGGAGGGCCTGGCGTGCTCTGGTCCAGGGGGTCATGAAGAATTGGACACGACTAAACAACAACAACAACATTCAGGTTGGTGTGTGTCAACTTGACGGACTTTGGCCAGTTTAGCAGACATTCCATCTTTTCAGGGAATTCTGGTCCCATTTTTGGGGGGGGGGGGTGTGTGAGAGAGAGATTAGATTAAGGATCTCCTTCTGCGAACGCCCAGCATCTTACTCAAACTACAATTCCAAGAACTACCGTATTTGGGGGGGAGCCGGAAAGGTTTAAGCTGGTACAAATCCACTGCGGCGCAGTGGTTCAGAGTGCTGGTTTGAGAGGCGCGGGTTCAAATACCATGCAGAATAGTTCAGTCGGTAGAGCACGGGATTCTACGTCTCAGGGTGGTGGGTTCGAGACCCACGCTGGGCAAGAAGGTTCCTGCATTGCGAGGGGTCAGACTAGATGACCCGCATGGTCCCTTCCAACTCTACAATTCTCAATCCTTGCTCGGCCACAGATTTAGGGCCAGCCGCAGTCTCTTGGGCCTAACGTACCTCAGAGGGGATAAAGGAAAAGGAGGAGATAGATGATAGAGACCCTGAATCTGTCAGACTGGAGGGGATTTGATTCATCTGCCGCCAGCAACCAGAAGTGGGTGCTGGGTGTGTGTGTGTGTGTGTGTGTCCAGCCAACACCTTCAAACCCTGCTCAGGATCCGACCCCCTCCAAGCTGCCATTACAGTCAAGGAGGGTTCAGGTGGCGCCATTTTTCAAGCCTGCGGCTGCAAAAGACATAAAAAAGCTTTATGGTTTTGATTTCTCTGCCTGAAACTCATGGTTTTACGACGAGCTTCCTGCTAACTCTGTAGCCAGTCAGGCTACCCTATGGTTTCCTAAGGTATTTTGAAAGCAATTACCGTCCTTATTTGGATAAGGAGTTAAGAACTAAAAAGGATTTCACGGTCTTGACTGTGGATACATTTTACATCTACTCGAATTACGAGTTTTTATACAGAAGCTGACAACCTTACAAAGGTTGGCCACTGAGGCAGACTTCATGTTGAAATGTGTCTGGGTATAAATGATTAAATATATTATTATTGTTATTAGTAGTTGTAGTAGTAGTAGTATTGATGGTGTGATTACTTTCGGTGGGCATTTGGTCTCTGAGGATAATACAGTGGTGCCTCGCAAGACAAAAAGAATCCGTTCTGTGATTCTCTTCGTCTAGCGGTTTTTTCGTCTTGCGAAGCAAGCCCATTGGCGGATTAGCGGATTAGCGCTATTAGCAGCTTATCTGCTGATCGGATCCGCTGATAAGCGGCTTAGCGGCTTAGAAAAAGGGGGGGAGGAAAAAAAACCAGCAGGAACTCGCAAGACATTGTCGTCTTGCGAAGCAAGCCCATGGGAAATTCGTTTTGCGAAGCACCTCCAAAACGGAAAACTCTTTCGTCTAGCGAGTTTTCCATCTTGCGAGGCATTCGTCTTGCGGGGCACCACTGTACAAGAGAGTGTTCTTCACATTTGTCTGCAGCCTACATTTCATCTTAGCGAATATTCAAAGGTTATTTTAGTGTTTGTGTAACCTACAATGGAGTTGTTTTACCTCAGCTTGTTCATTTTGAAGTTATATTTTGGGGAGAATGGAGCTTGCTTCTATTTTATGTGGTGGATACCACAGCAATATCTCCAAATCGGGGTCCAGGTTCAAGTTTAACAATTTGGGTCCAGGGACGCGGGTGGCGCTGTGGTCTAAACCACTGAGCCTCTTGGGCTTGCCAAACGGAAGGTTGGCGGTTCGAATCCCTGCAACGGGGTGAGCTCCCGTTGCTCGGTCCCAGCTCCTGCCAACCTAGCAGTTCAAAAGCATGCCAGTGTGAGTAGATAAATAGGTACCGCTCCAGTGGGAGTGCTTCTGTGCACTCTGGTTTCCATCACAGTGTCCCGTTGCGCCAGAAGTGGTTTGGTCATGCTGGCCACACGACCTGGAAAGCTGTCTGTGGACAAATGTTGGCTCCCTCAGCTTGAAAGCGAAGATGAGCGCCGCAACCCCATAGTCGCCTTTGACTGGACTTAACCGTCCAGCGGTCCTTTACTTTTTTTACCCAAGGACCACAAACTGCAAGTGAAGTCCGTTCCTCCCGTCCCTGGAGGGAATTTGCAAGGAAGATTTAGCCTCACTCATCCTTGTTTTTCCTCCGCCAACCACCTCCCGCTGTTGTGGGGGCTGCCTCCATTAAGGCAGAGCACAACCAGAAGCCTGGGAGAGCCACTTTTTGTGGTCTCATAACTTGGCTGCATGGATTCCTATCGGACCTACTGAAGACTTTTATTTATTTATTCCAGCAAGCATTTCTCAGCCTTAGTTTTACAGCTTCACCTGTGTTTACCTTTTCTATATTACGCTTCTTGTATACGAGCTGCATATAAATAGTTTTATCTATTTAAAAGCCCCCGGTGAAGACAGCGCTGGCTCCATGTTTGTTCTACAAAAGTTATTACTCACGTTTCAGGTACGCCGGAGACTAATCCTGGGATTAAATCTCCAACACAGAACGGGAGGTAACGCTCAAGAGCAGATTGAGAAACAACAACACGAAACCTATTTACTGGAAAATTTGGTGTATTAAAAGATAAAGAAAAAAATCTTCTCTGACAGGAGATGTGAAAGGACTGACATTTGTGATGAAGAGAGTTTTTCTTTTTTCTTAAAAATTAAGGCTGTGTACACAGCATACATTTAAAGCACCCACCCAATGAATTCTGAGAACTGTAGTTTGTTAAGGCTGCTGGGAATTGCAGCTCTGTTGGGTGTGTGAAACCTACACTTCCCAGAATTCTTTGTGGGGGAAGACATGTGCTTTAAATACAAGGTGTGACTGGAAAGTTCGGTGAATGGTCACAGAAATCGGACAGCGAGAAATATTTGAACATAAAATTGGCATCGGAAACCCATGAAATGCTCACAATTGTGTAGGCAGACGAAGCTGTAACTCAAAAGACAATGTATGAGTGGTTTAAGAGTTTGTGACTTATTGATGTGGGATCGGCGTTTGTGCTTCCGAACGACAGTGGAAGAATTGCATATTCCGTGTGAAATCGTTACTGAGGTTACTGAGTTGTCCCACCCTCCATATTCTCCCAATCTGCCCCCACCGGATTTCTTAATTTTTCCAAAACTGAAATCTGCACTGAAAGGGCACAGATTTCCCAACATTTCACACGTCCAAGCTGCTGTGACGAGAGAAGTGAAAGCAGTATGAATAGAGGACTTCTCCAGAAGTTTCCAACAGCTCTACGAACGTTGTCAACGCTGCATTGTATCAGAGGCCTACTTTGAAGGCCTGTAAGGCACGCATGTTCGAATATTTCTCACTGTCCGATTTCTGTGACCATTCACCGAACTTTCCGGTCACACCTTGTATATGATGGTTAATAACCTTGAAAGCAATTATAAAACCACTTAAATGCTTGAGACACAGCTGACTTTTCCAAGGACTTTTTGAAGTTCACCTCAAAGTGTTGGGGTTGGAGGTTTGTGCCTGCCTCCTCTGCCTCCCCCCCAGTCCTGCCCCACACCAAAACAGCCCAATTATTTGCCTTCCCTCATAAACTGAAACTTCCAAGTTGTAGAAACCACCCAGAGTTTCTCGCTGGCCCATGACAAAGCGGAAACCGCAAAGACGCAGCGGTTTGGCTTTTGTTCATCTCTTGATCCTTCGTTTAAGGGGGTGTGGGTGTGGGTCCGCAGGCACCACAAAAGACCAGCCGAAAGGAGGAGGGGCAGAATCGAGACTAGATTGCATGGGGGAAAGCCAGCCTCTCTGCACGGGATTGTCAAGAATAATTGCATTTTAATCCTGCCGTCTCTCAAAAGCAGCTCAGGGCTATAGGTGGGGTTGTCCCCTCTTCCGTGCTTCAACCTCACAATAAACCTGCAAGAAAGGTTAGGATGAAAGTGAGGGACCCAAGGCCACCCAGAGATGCTTTGAATGTGGGCCTTTCCATTCCTAGTTTGATACTCTTAACCACTACACTGGGTTTTGGAGAACGTCCACCTCTGGGACCAGATCATCCCCTTCCTGAACTGCCACATTCCCAAGCAAATTTTTCTGGCCAAAATTAAGCTGTTGTTAAATTAAAAACAGACTGCAGTTGGTTTTCACTTGGTACACCGGGTGCTGGCGGTGAAGGTTTCACTCATGATATAATTAGGTAAAGGTAAAGGACCCCTGGAGGGATGTGGGTGGTGCTGTGGGTTAAACCACAGAGCCTAGGACTTGCTGATCAGAAGTTTGGTGGTTCGAATCCCCGCGACGGGGTGAGCTCCCGTTGCTCAGTCCCTGCTCCTGCCAACCTAGCAGTTCGAAAGCACGTCAAAGTGCAAGTAGATAAATAGGTACCACTCCAGCGGGAAGGTAAACGGCATTTCCGTGCGCTGCTCTGGTTCGCCAGAAGCGGCTTAGTCATGCTGGCCACATGACCCAGAAGCTGTATGCCGGCTCCCTAAAGCGAGATGAGTGCCGCAACCCCAGAGTTGGCCACGACTGGACCTAATGGTCAGGGGTCCCTTTACCTTTACCTAAAGGACCCCTGGATGGTTAAGTCCAGTCAAAGGCGACGATGGGGTTGCGGCGCTCATCTCGCTTTCAGGCTGAGGGAGCCGGCGTTTGTCCCCAGATAGCTTTCTGGGTCATGTGGCCAACAGGACTAAACCGCTTCTGGCGCAACGGGACACCGTGACAGAAACCAGAGCGCACGAAAACACCGTTTACCTTCCCGCCTTAGCGGTACCTATTTATCTACTTGCACTGGCGTGCTTTCAAACTGCTAGGTTGGTAGGAGCTGGGAGAGAGCAACAGGAGCTCACCCCGTTGTGGGCATCCGAACGGCCAACCTTCTGATGGGCAAGCCCAAGTGGCTCAGTGGTTTAGACCACAGCGCCGCCCGCTTTCCACAGTTGTGATATACTGCCCCCTTGCTCTGGCCCTCAAACCAGTCCTAGCTGATGTATTAATACATCGCCTGGGCCTTGTACTTGTTGCCCTTTGACCCTGAAAGGCAAGAAGAGGAGATAGGATAGGATAGGAGAAAAACACCTAGCAGAGAGATCTCCATCTGTCCAGGTGGCCCCTTGTTCGTGACTGCTCCATTTCTGAATCCTTCCTTGTGAGACGCAGGGAGTTACCCACCCTCGTCTCTGTCTCTCTCTTGGCTGAGCTGGCTCCAGGCAAGGCTCCCACGCCCTGTCTCTCAGGCCAAACAAAAGCGGCTGCGGGAGACTTCAGGCCGTGAGTGGCAAAGAGGGGCAACGCCTCCATCTGATCCGCTTGGAATTTCACCTGCCCAGGTGAGGGCTGGGCCTCCAGGGAGCCGAGAGAAGAATCCCTGTGTACACTTTTTACTCATGCCGAAGTCATCGCCGTGCACCGCCTTCGATGCGCCCAGGACTGTCAAGAGGGGACGGCCGCTGTGATTCACGGACTCGCACTCCCCGCCGGCGCTGGGGGTGGGGGGAAGAGTTCTGGAGCCCTTGGTAAAGGGCCGCACCTGCTTTCAAAGCCTCCTCTTCCAAAACTGGGAACAGGGCCCAAGAACCTTGGCTGCCCTCGCTCCCAAAGCAGGTTTGTTCAAGCTGGCGGGCTGATGGGAGTCATAGGACTACAACTCCCATCAGCCCCAGAGAGAAATCTCAGCTCGAAAGCTGCCGGCTGTCATAAGAAGAGGTTTGCTGGATGAGGCCTGCAGGGAAACCAGGAAGCAGTGGACGAGGTAGGCTGATATTTTGAGCAGAGGATGTAGCTCAGTGACGGAGCTCTGCATGCAGGTCTTAATTTCAATAGCCAGTTAAAAACATCGGAGGCAGCGGAAAAGGCCTATTTCAGACTGCAAGCGTCTCGGAACACGGACTTACCTCCTGTCCTTTGTGAAGTGCCACGCACGCTGACTGCACCAGTAAATTGGTAAGAAATTGGGAGGCAGAACTCAAACTTTGGAACCTATTGACATCAGGCAGGTGTCTTCGCTGTTTGCTTTTCGGAGCCTATTTTTGTTTAGCCAAGCCTAACCAGTCTAAAAATAAAACAACAGGTAAAGGCAAAGGACCCCTGGATGGTTAAACTTGACAATGGGGTGTGGCGCTCATCTCGCTTTCAGGCCGAGGGAGCTGGCCTTTGTTCACAGACAGCTTTCAGGGTTATGTGGCCTGCAGGACTAAATCGCTTCTGGCACAACGGGACACCGTGACGGAAACCAGAGCTCACAGAAACGCTGTTTACCTTCCCGCCACAGCGGGTGCTCTGGGCTGAGCAGCAGGGACAAATGGAGGGCATAAACCATTTATATTTCGGAGAGCAGCTCTTTGAAATATGCAGGATGCCAACTGGGTCAAGGTTCAGGAGCAGTGGCCAGACCTGGGACGAAGAGATCCCATGAAGGAATAAGCTGTGTCACAGCTAGCTGCCTTACATTGAGTCCAACCATCAGTCCACCTTGCTCAACGTTGCCACTTCCGCCAAAAAGCACAAGCTCCATTCTGCTCATCATGAAACATGACAGCTAAGGGTTGACGATATTTGCTCTTCCACACTGACTGTGATATTATTATTTTTTAGAGGTCCACACACACAGATTCAGAAATTGCCCATAATGGGGTAAGAAAAGGTAAAGGACCCTGGACGGTTAAGTCCAGTCAAAGGCGACTATGGGGTTGCGGCGCTCATCTCGCTTTCAGGCCGAGGGAGCCGGCGTTTGTCCACAGACAGCTTTCCGGGTCGTTTGGCCAGCAGGACTAAGTCGCTTCTGGCACAACAAGACACTGTGATGGAAACCAGAGCGCACAGAAACGCTGTTTACCTTCCCACCACAGCGGTACCTATTTATCTGCTTGCACCGGCGTGCTTTCGAACTGCTGGGTTGGCAGGAGTTGGGACAGAGCAACCGGAATAGAACGCTGACACGCGCTTTTACGTTGTTGCTTTTTAGAAGGTTTTCGATAGTTGCTTCCAACTGTTGGTTTTTTAAACTGATTATTTCATTTTTGTATTATTGGTGTAAACTGCTTTGAGTTTGCTGTTGCTTTACAGTCAAGTGGTATATAAATTTAATGAAATAAATAAATGAAATAAAACAAGAAGACCATTCAGAGCCTCTCTCTCCATTTCCAAAGATCCCAGGAGCACTGTAACTTTCATTCAGTCATAGAATTGTAGAGTTGGAAAGGGGCCGCGAGGGTCATCTAGTCCAACCCCCCGCAATGCTGGAATCTTTTGCCCAACGTGGGGCTCAAACCCATGACCCTCAGATTAACAGCCTTACGCTCTACCAACTGAGCTATCCCAGCTATTATCCAATGTGACACAGCAGTTTAGGAGCCCATGATCAATAATCAACAAGATCTCTAGTCTTTCTTTCTTTCCTCCTCCCTCCCAGTTCCTTTTTCCTCTTGTGTGGTGTCTCTTATCGTGCAAGACACTCTGGGAGCCTTTTCCCCCAGCTGGAGAGCGGGATAAAATTGCTTTTCAAACAGCATGCCTCCCTATGGGGACTCCTCCCACCGACTCCTGCCACGCCAACCCAACAATAGGAGGAACACCGAATCATTTCCACGCAGCCCAGTTAAGGAGCTTGTGATTTCCTTCCAGGCCCACCTTTCAGCAGGATTTCCTCTGTGATCCGGCCTTGCTGTTGGGCATCGGGGTAAAGCTGCGGGAGGAGGTGGCTGCGATAGTGCCAGGAGGAGTAGTTGGAGAAGTTCCGGGTGATGAGGCTGTCGCTGAACGCCAACTCGTCCTGGGGGGCGACCTGTGACTGCCGTACCACGAAGCGCCGGTAGTCCCAGCAGTGAACTGCAGGGGGCAGGAAAGAGAAAGGGGAAAGAGGGGCGGGAGGGTCAAAGGTCAGCCTGCCCAATTATCCTCCTCCCCAAAGGCACTCTGTCTTGGGAAACCCAGCCAGATGAGTGGGGCATGAATAATAAATTATTATTATTATTATTATTATTATTATTATTATTATTAGCTGGTTATCTGATCACAAAGACCCTGGGACTCTTAAAAGCATGAGAAGACCCTGCTAAATATACGTCAAAAGGAGATTTAGAGACATACCCTTCGAGACAGCTACGGTTTTTGGAAAAATGAGAGCACACAAACAAGAATGAAGAGCAGTCCGTGAGCAGTGGGAGGAGGAGTACCAAGAGGATTGGAAGAAATTTAAAGATTATTTAGCTAAATATGTTAAGATAACATAAACTGAATTCCTTGCGAGTACCAGACAGGCCTAGGATTTCAATTCGTGATGTTGTAAAATACTATTGTTAATGTTAAAATGAGAAGAAAGAAAGATTGACTAAGTAAATTTTATGGGGAAATAGTTTCGGAAAACTGTTACAATGGAGTATAGGGAAACTCAGCTAGGGGGATTTGAGGAAGTCATTCAACAATGTTAACAAAAGTGGAATCATTATAGCAAGGAGAAAATGTTTGTCTGTTTGTTTTTGATGTTTTTGCATGTTATAAATTGGAAAACGAATAAAAAAATTTTGGAAAAAAAACCACAAGATTGAAGAGCAACACAAAAGGAACACAAAAGCAGAGATGCTTTTCTCTGGCTTAAAATATATTCAGTTGCTCCAGAAGAAGAAGAAGAAGAAGAGTTTGGATTCGATATCCCGCCTTTCACTCCCCTTCAGGAGCCTCAAAGCGGCTAACATTCTCCTTTCCCTTCCTCCCCCACAACAAACACTCTGTGAGAAGTATGACTAGCCCAAAGTCACCCAGCAGCTGCAGGTGGAGGAGCGGAGACGCGAACCCGGTTCCCCAGATTGCAAGACTACCGCTCTTAACCACTACACCACACTGGCAGGTGGTGTGTCATGTTTGGACTGTTCCACTGAACCGAAAGCCCTGCTCCCGGGTTACTGGGGAGCAAGCACCTGACATTGTGGAGACTTTTAAGAGGGAAAATCTCCTGCAGAACAGTGTGACCGGCTGGGTATATAAGGGATTATGAGGCAGTCTCTCTTGGGCAACCTTGTTCTCAGCTGTGCAAGCATCTTAAGGGGACAGGTGATCAGTGTAAAGGAATTAACATCATCTCTCCCTCATCCTGCCGTGGCGATTGTTGGTTGGATGGAAGACAGTGTTAGAAAATGACAGCTGCGCGGATTATTATAGCTAGGAAGTGGAAGGGGCAAGCAGAATATAAAATGGAAGAATGGGATAAAGAGGTGTGGGATATACCGTATTTTTTGCCCTATAAGGCGCACTGGCCCATAGGACGCACCTTGGTTTTTTTTGGGGGGGGGAAATGAATAAAAAAAATTTATTTCCCCCCCGAGCCGTGGGGCTGGGGAAGCCCAAGCTTCCCCCGACCCCAGAACAGGCTGCCGCCCCAAGCCTCGCACGCAAGGCTTGCAGACACCTCCCCGAAGCACGGGGCATCCTCCAGAGGGCGCCCCATGCTTCGGGCTGCAGGCTGCTGCCCCAAGCCTCGCGCGCCTGGCGGGACCTCCCGCCGGGCGCGCAAGGCTTGCGGATAGCTTCCTGAAGCGTGGAGAGTGAGAGGGGTCGGTGCGCACCGACCCCTCTCACTCTCCAGGCTTCAGCAAAAGCCTGCATTCGCCCCATAGGACACACACACATTTCCCCTTCATTTTTGGAGGGGAAAAGGTGCGTCCTATAGGGCGAAAAATACGGTAGCTATGAATGATAAATTAACATGTGCCATTAAGGTAAGACGGGGAATATGCAGGAGAAATGATTTTGAGGAGGTATGGAGGGTGTTTGTAGAATTTGAACGGTTAAAATGGAAAGGGGTCAAACCATCGCAAGAGGCACTGGAATTCTGGGAGGTTGGATAGTTACAATGGAACTGTCTCGGTGGCGGGGTGCACGTTTTTATTCTTACTTATTTATGGTTATTACTTTGTCAATATAAAATAAAATAAAAATAATTAAAGGAGAACCAAAAAAAAGGGGGGGGGGGAGAAACTGAGTTGTGAAA
Organism: Podarcis vaucheri; assembly: GCF_965113315.1. Taxonomy (NCBI): domain Eukaryota; kingdom Metazoa; phylum Chordata; class Lepidosauria; order Squamata; family Lacertidae; genus Podarcis; species Podarcis vaucheri. The sequence goes on along the minus strand of NC_138751.1, from coordinate 6,257,647 downwards.
GCTAGGAGCTAGATGTGGAAATAAGAAGAATTACCGACGAAAGAAGAATGGCAAAAGAAATTAATGGACTATGCAGAATTAAGATAAAATGACAGGAAGGATCCGAAACCTGCGGGACCAGAGATTCTCAGAGGACTGGAGTAAATATTTGAATTATTTGAAAAGCAATTGTAACAAACAGATTATGCTAGTAGGACTGCAAGACATTTTGTAAGGAGGATTATGCGAAATATTGCAGAGAAGATTATGAAGAATCATAGAATAGAATCATAGAATCATAGAGTTGGAAGAGACCACAAGGGCCATCGAGTCCAACCCCCTGCCAAGCAGGAAGAGCTATTAGTTAAGTAATATAGAAATTAAGAAATGTGGATTAAGTGATAAAGATGGAAATCTCTTCAGATGCGGTTGATGGAAGTCCAAAATATTGTATAAGGTAAGAAAGTATGTTATATGATTTTTGGAAATTATTTGTAAAAACTAATAAAAAATATTATATAAAAAAAAAAGCTACGAGCTAAATCGCACCTTAAACCTAGTTATGATGGAAGCCATTGGATAAGAAAGGGCGCTGAGGGTGAATAATGGCTTCGTTTGGGGGACAAAAAGTAGTAAGAGTTACTCAGAGGCAATTTTACAATCGTTTTCTTTTACAGGATGTGGAAAATCAGGGACAGGAATGAGTCATCATGGGATGGTAAGAGTTGGGAATGCAGGAATCTCAACTAAAGCACCCATGGCAGATATATGGCGTTAGGAACGGAATGAGATGAGGAGTAAAGAAAAGGCCTACAGTTGCGTTCGTCGCTCTCCAGGAACTTGCTGCACAGCTCCAGCTCACGGGCCCAATCCGGCTCCGGAATGTGCTCCATCACCCAGCAGCGGTGGCGCCACGTCCCATAAGATTTGGGGTTGACACGCAGGCAAGACTCCAGGAAGGACAGCTCTGCCTTACAGAGGGCTTGCATCTCCTCTGGGGTCCTGGCACAGAGGAGATAATAATAATAATAATAATAATAATAATAATAATAATAATAATTTATCTATACCCCGCCCATCTGGCTGGATTTCCCCAGACACTCTGGGTGGCTCCCAACAGAATACAGTCATAACCCTGGGTTGAAGTTGCTTCAGGTTGAGCGTTTTCAAGTTGCGCTCCGCAGCGACACAGAAGTAATGGCATGCATTACTTCCAGGTTTCGCCGCTCGCGCATGCGCAGACGCTCAAAATGACGTCACGCGCATGCGCAGAAGAGAATCGCGAGCTGTGCACGCGCAGACGCAGGTTGCGTTCGCTTCAGGACGCGAACGGGGCTCCGGAACGGATCCCGTTCGCATCCAGAGGTACCACTGTAATAAAAACACCATAAAACATCAAACCTTAAAGACGTCCCTAAACAGGGCTGCCTTCAGATGTCTTCTAAAAGTCAGATAGTTGTTTATCTCCTTGACATTTGATGGGAGGGCGTTCCACAGGGCGGGTGCCACCACCGAGAAGGCCCTCAGCCTGGTTCCCTGTAACCTCACTTCTCACAGGGAGGGAACCGCCAGAAGGCCCTCGGAGCTGGACCTCAGTGTCCGGGCTGAACGATGGGGGTGGAGATGCTCCTTCAGGTATACTGGGCCTTTGAGGCCATTTAGGGTTTTAAAGGTCAGCACCAAAACTTTGAATTGTGCTTGGAAACATCCTGGGAGCCAATGTAGGTCTTTCAGGACTGGTGTTATGTGGTCTCGGCGGCCGCTCTCAGTCACCAGTCTAGCTGTCGCATTCTGGATTAATGAGGAGTGTGTAATCACACCTTGCTTACAAAGCTCCTCTCGCCCTATTTCACCCCCTCCCCCCCCTCTCTCTCTCTCTCTCCCCCTGCTACTCCGACTCCACTCACTCCTCTTGCAGGTGAAGAAAGATCTCCCGGCGGAAGTTCCAGAGGGTGGCAAAGTCTGGGTTGGCGCCCAGGATCTGGCTGGTCAACTCCAAGGCTTCCTTGTCCAGCTGCCCCAATTTCCTCTGAAGGAGAAGAGAGAGAACAGACGTGTGCTTGTCAAAGCTGAAGTCCAACAATGGGAAAAGGAATCTTTATTTAGTGTCATTCGTCCAAATTCAGAAGGGGCCTTCTACGCCAACTTTTAACCGCCGGCTTGTGGAGGCAATACCCCGCTTTGCGAAGGCAAACCTCGCATCAGACCTGCAACAGTATGTCAAGGAGCGTCGCCCCTGTTTTCCCTGACCTTTTGCCTTCTTGGGTAGAAAACAGGGTTTTCCCCCTGACCTTTGGTCCTTCCACAATTTGTTTCCCCCCCCCCCAAAAAGATATTTATTAAAGTTTTTAAAATATAACAATGAAAATGAAAAATAAAAAGAAACAAAGTACAAAATACACCATAAAAACAATTAAAAAACAAAAAATTTTCCATAACATATCTTCCTTACGCTTATTTCCCCAGACCTCCTCATACCTCCCTTCTTTGTATTCCACTTCAATTTGTGAGTTCAGCAAATCCTTACCATTAAGCTTTTACCCATTTGTAAACCTTTTTTTTTTTTTTGTATCTCCTAAAGCATTACAGCTGGAAACCCCTTAGTTTCTATCCAACATCCTTCTAGCATTCATTAATTTTACAATATTTCTGTAAATAGTCTTTAAATTTCTTCCAGTCTTCTTTCACCAACTCTTCTCCCTGGTCTCAGATTCTGCCAGTCATTTCTGCCAATTCCATGTAGTCGATCACCTTCATCTGCCATTCTTCCAGAGTGGGTAAATCTTGTGTCTTCCAATACTTTGCGATGAGTATTCTTGCTGCTGTTGTGGCATACATAAAAAAAGTTCTGTCCTTCTTTAACACCAATTGGCCGACAATGCCCAGGAGAAAGGCCTCTGGTTTCTTCAGGAAGGTATATTTAAATACATTTTTCAGTTCATTATATATAATTTCCCAGAAAGCCTTAATCTTTGGGCACGTCCACCAAAGGTGAAAGAATGTACCTTCCGTTTCTTTACATTTCCAACATTTGTTATCGGGCAAATGATAGATTTTTGCAAGCTTGACTGCTTAGATGGAAATACGTTGGTTTCACTACTGTTTCCAATTGTTGACTTCAGCCAATAAAAGGAGCCTCAGCAGAGCTAGTCGGCAGCTTGCTTGGAGCATGATTGCCAGCGTACAGTGGTGCCTCGCAAGACGAAATTAATTCGTTCTGCAAGTCTCTTCGTCTTGCGAGTTTTTCGTCTTGCGATGCACGGTTTCCCATAGGAATGCATTGAAAATCAATTAATGCGTTCCTAGGGAAACTGCCTTCAGACCAGGTCCGGGGACAGTCTGTCCCTGGACCTCTTCTGAAGGCTGGGGGGGGGGGGACAAGGGCTTTTCTTCCCACCCCCAGCATTTTAAAAAACCCCGGGACAGCGGAGGACTTCTCCACTGTCCGGGGCGATTTAAAAGCCCCTGGGAAGGCAGGCAGGGGGGACAAAGACTTTCGCCCCCCGCCCGCCTTCAGAAGGTGTTCCCGCCCCCCCCCCCGCTTCCGAGCACCGGGAGAAGCGATCTCCCCGCAGCCCCTTGCTTCAAAAGAGAAGACCCGCTGTCCCCGAGGCAAGCTTCGTTTTGCGAAGCAAGCCCATAGGGAAATTCGTCTTGCGAGGCAACTCGAAAACGAAAAAACCTTTCGTTTTGCGAGTTTTTCGTCTCACGCGGCGTTCGTCTTGCGGGGTACCACTGTACTTCTGCACAGCTCACCTGCATCCAACTTCCTGTCATCTCTGTTATTCCTACACTGGCTGAAAACTTTTCTATTCTGCCTGGCCTATGCAGGCGATTTAAGAATATCACCCTTCGATTCGGGGTTTTTTCCTGTGGCGTTTCCTTTCTATTTCTCTCCCTGTTTTATTTACAGTGGTACCTCGGGTTACATACACTTCAGGTTACAGCCTCCGCTAACCCAGAAATGTTACCTCGGGTTAAAAACTTTGCTTCATGATGAGAACAGAAATTGTGCTCCGGCGGCGTGGCAGCAGCAGGAGGCCCCATTAGCTAAAGTGCTGCTTCAGGTTAAGAACAGTTTCAGGTTAAGAACGGACCTCCGGAACAAATTACAGTGGTACCTCGGATTAAGTACTTAATTCGTTCCGGAGGTCCATACTTAACCTGAAACTGTTCTTAACCTGAAGCACCACTTTAGCTAATGGGGCCTCCTGCTGCCGGAGCACGATTTCTGTTCTCATCCTGAAGCAAAGTTCTTAACCTGAAGCACTATTTCTGGGTTAGCGGAGTCTGTAACCTGAAGCGTATGTAACCTGAAGCGTATGTAACCTGAGGTACCACTGTAAGTACTTAACCCGAGGTACCACTGTATTTTATTGAGATTAGCTTCTTTTATCTTACTTTTATATTACTCCTGCAGCCGATCGGAAGCCACGCCTTGGTTTTCGAATGGTTTTGGGAGTCGGACGGACTCCCTGAACGGATTAAGTTCGAGAACCAAGGTGTCACCTGTATTCCAGAAGGGTGAATTGACTTTGTTTACAGCCCCCTGCAATACAGGAATCCCAGCTAAAGCAACCATGGCCGATGGCCATCAAACCTCTGCTTAAAATCCTCCACCTGAAGGTCCACCACCTTCCACTGTTCAACAGCTCTTACCCTCAGAAAGTTTTTCTGATGTTTAGACAGAATTTCCTTTCTCATCATTTTAATCCATTGCTTCAGGTCTTACCCTCCAGAGCAGGAGAAGACAAGCTTGCTCCAGCCTCCAGGTGATAAAACCCCTGAGATGGCGACCATATCTCCTCTCAGTCTCCTCTTTTCCAGGCTAAACATACCCAGCTCCCTCAACCGTTCCTCATCAGGCTTGCTTTCCAGACCCCGAACATCTTGGTTGCTCTCCTGTTTGGTGCTGCCACCCTGCGGGGCTGCCTCTGTGGAATTGATCTATGACAGGGTGAGGGGGAAGAGTCTTGATAGCGCAAGGATGGAAGAATGAAGAAACCCCGACGAAAGAGCAGTGGCAAGAGAAATGGACCAAAAGTTCATCGAGGACTGGGGGAAATTTGTGGAATATCTGGAAAGTATAAGTGAGGGACAGATAACGCTAGAGGGATTTAAAGAAGCACTGTGAAAAATTGGGAAGTATTGTTTAAAGGGAATAGAAAAGAAAGATATAAATAATGACAATATAAACCTAAGGAATGCGTAACTTAAATAATGACTATGGATGATTTACGGAAAAGCTGAAGGAGGTCCAGAAAAGAAATAATTTGTGAAAAATTGGATGTGAAATTAGTATGTGTTTTTGTTTTTGTTGTAAACTAATAAAAATTATGTCAAAAAAAAAGAAAGAGAGAAATGGATGAATTATGCAGAACTGGCCAAACTGACTTACAAATTGCGAGACAAGGACAACTGCGACTTTAAGGAGGGATGGGAACTTTTTGCAAACTACCGTATTTTTCGCTCCATAAGGCGAACCGGACCATAAGGCACACCTAGGGGTTTTTTTGGGGGGAGGGGGAAAAATCAAGAAAAAAAATCTTATTTCCCCCATCCAGCCCCAAAGAGCAAAGAAGCCAAGACAGCGAGCGGGATGGATCCCGCTTGCTGTCTTGGCTTCCTTTTTAGCCGCGGGGCTGGGGCAAGGGAAGCCCAAGCTTCCCCCGACCCCAGAACAGGTTGGGGAGCGGCGGCAAGGTTGCGCGCAGCCTTCCCTCCGCTCCCCGAGCTTGCGGGGCTGGCGGGAGAAGCCCGGGGCCCCCCCCAGCCCCAGGGGCCACACATTCGATCCATAAGATCCATAATTTCCCCTTAGTTTTTAAGAGGAAAAAAGTGCATCTTATGGAGCGAAAAATGCGGTATCTAAAAAGACAACAAAATGAACTGGACTCCTTGGCAGGTTCTGAATAAACAGACACAAATTTATTGGTTGAGAACATGATGGATAGATATGTAAGGATACGTACAATTTTATAACATGCAGAGAAAATATCTGAAGAGAAATCAGAGAGAGGAGCTGAGGGAAGTCCGGGGGGGGGGGGGAGGGGAGAAAAACAATGTACAGTGGTGCCCCGCAAGACGAATGCCTCGCAAGACGGAAAACTCGCTAGACGAAAGAGTTTTCCGTTTTGGAGGTGCTTCTCAAAACGAATTTCCTATGGGCTTGCTTCGCAAGACAACAATGTCTTGCGAGTTCCTGCTGTTTTTTTCCCCTTCCCCCCTTTTTCTAAGCCGCTAAGTCGCTTATCAGCTGATCCGATCAGCAGATAAGCCGCTAAAAGCCGCTAATAGCGCTAATCCGCTAATCCGTCAATGGGCTTGCTTCGCAAGACGAAAAAACCGCTAGACGAAGAGAACCACAGAACGGATTCTTTTCGTCTTGCGAGGCACCACTGTATGTGATTATATGGTTTGATAATTTGCTTTGTGGAAATGGATTAATAAAAAAAATAAAAAATTAAGATCCATGACAGGGTGAAGGCTGCTTTTGTTTGAGAAGGACGGAGAATGGAGAGAAGAAGGTCTTTGGATCTGCCTCGCCTTCTCTGCCCCTACGACTCTGCCCAACCCTTTTACCTTCTCAAAGATGGCTTTTGTGGCCGTCACGTACTGGCGCAGCTTCTTCTCCCGCTCAATGCGCTTGGCTTCCGCCTGCTCCTCTGTCGTTTTAACCTTCAGCCTGCCGTGCTGTTGAGAAAACAGGAACCCATCTTTTAGCGAGGCAGTTCCTACATTCAGCAACTCCCTGGCCATTGACATTTAAGTAGGCGCCTCCCCTATGCTCTTTTTGGAGCCTGCTAAAAAATTTTCTTCTGCTCAGTTGACATGTAGTTTTCAGTTCTATTTTGGATCTCTTGGTTTTGTTTATATTTTGTTTTTGTTTTTTTAAAGAAAAAAAACACCTTGCTTTTAACTTTGGAATTTTCTTGACAAATTTCTGCTCTTTGTGAACAGAAACTCTTATTTACACTGAAGCAACCTCCAAACTCTGTTAAATAAATAAGCACAGGAAATAATAAATAAAGTAACGACAAGACTATAGAAAATGCCCGGGAGGGATCACAGAAAGAACAAGACTCGCCAACCTCTGACGGCTACTCACCATGTTGACTGCACAGCAAAAATGACTCCAGCAGGCAAAATTAGGAGTTAATTATGTATCCTGGAGGGAAACAAATGAAGATGAGTAAGATAGGACAGTGATGGAGACCAACTTCAGGTGCTATTTCTTTTCCTCTTTATTACAATTTGAAGCCCCACTCTTCTATTTTAGAATGAGTTGATTTTAGAATGTGTTTCAATTAATTTTAAAAAATTCCTTCCAGTAGCACCTTAAAGACCAACTAAGTTAGTTCTTGGTATGAGCTTTCGTGTGCATGCACACTTCTTCAGATACACAGTGTATCTGAAGTATCTGAAGTGTATCTGAAGAAGTGTGCATGCACACGAAAACTCATACCAAGAACTAACTTAGTTGGTCTTTAAGGTGCTACTGGAAGGATTTTTTTTATTTTGACTATGGCAGACCAACACGGCTACCTTTCAATTAATTGATTGTGATTTTATGTAAACTGTGTTGCTTTTATTGTTGTTAGCCGCTCTGAGCCTGGCTTCGGTTGGGGAGGGCGGGATATAAATAAAATATTATTATTATTATTCCAATGAGCTTAAGGTACGCTTGATTCTCAATGCCCCCCCATCTCTTTCCACCCTGTGAGGCAGGTTAGGCTAAGAGCGACAGGAGGCCTAAGGGTGCCCCGTAAGCTTCATAGCTGAGCAGGAATTTAAACCTGGCCCTTCCCAGCCCTGGACCATTCCCCTAAGCACTGCACCACCACTTATAATCCCAGGACTCGCTCCTGTCCTTTTTAAGTGTGCGACCATACAATGGCATCTTGCGTTTTCCTTACAACAGTCCTGTGAGGGAAGAGTAGCCAGGAATCACAGAACTGTAGAGTTGGTAGGGACCCTGAGGATAATAATAATAATAATAATAATAATAATAATAATAATAATAATTTATTATTTATACCCCGCCCATCTGGCTGGGCTTCCCCAGCCACTCTGGGCGGCTTCCAAAAAATATATTAAAATACTGTACAGTGGTGTCCCGCAAGACGAATGCCTCGCAAGACAAAAAACCCGCTAGACGAAAGGGTTTTCCGTTTTTCGATGCGCTTCGCAAGACGAATTTCCCTATGGGCTTGCTTCGCAAAACGAAAAAGTCTTGCGAGTCTTGCGATTTTTTCCCCTCTCCCCCTTTTCTAAGCCGCTAAGCCGCTAATAGCCTTTTTGCCGCTAAGCCGCTAATAGGGTTGCTTCGCAAGATGAAAAAACCGCTAGACGAAGAGACTCGCGGAACGGATTAATTTCGTCTTGCGAGGCACCACTGTACTACATCAAACATTAAAAGCCTCCCTAAACAGAGCCGCCTTCAGATGTCTTCTAAAAGTCTGGTAGTTATTGTTCTTTTTGACATCTGGTGGGAGGGCGTTCCACAGGGAGGGTGCCACTACCGAGAAGGCCCTCTGCCTGGTTCCCTGTAACTTGGTTTCTTGCAGGGAGGGAACCGCCTGAAGGCCCTCGGTGCTGGACCTCAGTGTCCGGGCAGAACGATGGGGGAGGAGACGCTCCTTCAGATATTCAGGATCATCTAGTCCAGGGGGTCAGCAAACTTTTTCAGCAGGGGGCCGGTCCACCATACCTCAGACCTTGTGATGGGCCGGATTATATTTTGGGGAAAAAAGAGAACAAATTCCTATGCCCCACAAATAACCCAGAGATGCATTTTAAATAAAAGCACACATTCTACTCATGTAAAAACACCAGGAAGCCCCACAAATAACCCAAAGATGCATTTAATATATGAAAAAATATTGCTCAAAAAAAGATATGCTAATATGCCTAGATTAAAATGCGAAGTACTAGATGGAAGAAAAATTAGTAAGGAAAGATAATAAGAACATATAGATGATTTGAGAAGGTTGCAGAATGCAAAGATTATTGTAAATTGTATAGTGTGGAGGAAATTGAGTGGGGGCGGAGGGAAGTGGAAGGAAGGAGAAAAGAATAATATGATGGACTGAGGAAATAGAAACGTAAATGTATGGGGGGATGGGGAGGAAATGGTGTTGGCTTTGGTACATATTTTAAAGTATTATGTGAAAACCAAGAAGAAGAAAAAAATTAAAAAATGATCTAGCCCAGGGGTCTGCAACCTTTAAGACAAAAAGAGCCACTTGGACCCGTTTCCGAAGAAAAAAAAACTGGGAGCCGCAAAACTCGTCATTATAAAAATAACGTTTTTGTCACTTTTTAAAAATTATTTCTTTGTTTGACCCCTCAGAATTACTCCTCCTCATAGAAATAAACGTTAAATTAACAAGTTACCTTTTTGTGTGTGTGTGTGTTCTTCACTCCCCTTCAAAACAGTGACCAGCGTACATGCCCCTTACAATGTATCGGGTGGGCGGGCAGGTGACGTCGGGACGGTGCGTGACTAACGCAAGCACCGCCCCCATGCAACGTCACAGCCAGTACAGCGCCCGCCACAGTGGGGAGTGTCGGGGCGCACAATGCGCCTCCTCCCCTCGCTAGTATCCGCCCCGCAGCCGCGGCAAAGGTGTAAAAGAGCCACATGCGGCTCCGGAGCCGCGGGTTGCAGACCCCTGATCTAGCCAAACCCCCTGCAATAGCAGGGATTGAACCTGCAACCTAATCAGTATCACGCTCTAACAAAATGAAGAAAGCAGTTTTCCCATTATGGGAGGATTTGAGTATCCTTGTCGCCAGCAACTGGTAAGAATGATGCACACATTGGTTGGGAGGGCAGTCCCCCATGGAAACCTTTGGCCAACCTGTTGCCTTCCAGAGGTTTCGGAGTAGAGCTCCCATCAGCCACGAGGGCACCTGGTTGGCAAAGGCTGCCTTGCAGTGTACCTAAGCCATCGCCGGCACCTAGCACCCATGGGCAGCTTCTGCAGCCACAACTGCTGATGGTCCCCAGCCCCATAAGCTTTCCTTTGTGTGCCACTCCAAGCAGCGTCATGCAACGGTTATGCTAGCTACGGCCTAGCTACGGTTCCAGTTGCCCACGATGCCCCGGGCATCACTCTGGGCATTATGGGAAATAATAAGGGCTGGGTAGGCTCAGTTGAGGACGCGGGTGGCGCTGTGGGTTAAACCACAGAGCCTAGGACTTGCTGATCAGAAGGTCAGCGGTTCAAATCCCTGCAACGGGGTGAGCTCCCGTTGCTCAGTCCCTGCTCCTGCCAACCTAGCAGTTTGAAAGCACACCAGTGCAAGTAGATAAATAGGTACCGCTCCGGCGGGAAGGTAAACGGTGTTTCCGTGCGCTGCTCTGGTTTGCCAGAAGCGGCTTAGTCATGCTGGCCACATGACCTGGAAACTGTGTGCCGGCTCCCTCGGCCAGTAAAGCGAGATGAGCGCCGCAACCCCAGAGTCGGTCACGACTGGACCTAAGAGTCAGGGGTCCCTTTACCTTTACCCTTTTAGGCTCAGTTACCCAGCAGGTGGTAAGAGGCGGCGATGCCAGCAACCCACCTAGTCCAGTATCCTGTTCTCACAGCGGCCAACCAGCCAGCCTTCTCCTCCATGAATTTGTGGCAATCTGCTTTACGGCCATCCAAGTTGGCCATCAGTGCCTCAAGTGGCAGGGAGTTCCACAGGCTAACTCTGCAGGGCGATAGACCCCTTTGCCTGATTGGAAGCCCAAGGCAAAATGGCATTATTTCAACAGCATGGCAGCCCTTTTTCTGGGCTTCTGTGCACCTGCCACCCCTTCAGCTTTCACTCCTGGGTGTACAAATCACCCCTCTGCTTTCCTGAGCAATGCACTGAAAATGCAGTTAAAGGCAAGCCAAAAAAAAATAATCAAAACCACCAGCACTTTTGCTCCTCCTGCTCCCCACCCCTCGGCAGGGGTGAAAATGGTCTCTTCCGAGGAAACCTGGCCAAGCTCCCAAGGGGCGAGACCATCTCGAAAAGGCCCACGGGGGTGGGCAGGGTGGGTTTCAGGGAAAGGCGCCGCTGGGCTAATCCGAGAAGCCTCTAGGGGGCGATACCAACCCGGAACGGAGGAGAGGGGTGGATATAGAAGCGTCCCGGGCCGCGTGGTCTCGTCCGCAGCCGCACAGCAAAGCAAGGCTCGGCACCCAGAGGGCGAGTCCAACTGGGGCGGAGCGAGGAGGGCGGGGGGTGTTGCGGTGTGTAAATAGAACGTACCATTGCCGCTCGAGGAGCATCGAGTTGAATCCTCCTGAGCGGACGGAGCGTCTCTATTCTTAAAGGGGAAGCGCTCTCTCTCTCGCTCTTAAAGGGAAGGCAGTGGGAAGATCTCTTGCGCAGGCAATTAAGAGTATATATCCTCCACGATGGTTTATTGATGTTTTTAATTTCTTTTTTACTTTTATGATGTTATTATTGGGTTTGTGTTTTTATATTGTTGTAAGCCTCTGTGATATACGGTATTTTAATGATGCATCAGTATATTATTATTAATTTTTTTTTAAAAAATGAATAATTATTTCTAGGAATCAGAATTATTTTATGTAGCTCCTAATAGCATTTTAGAGAAAGGAGTCTGCCCCAGGCTGGTTGCAAGCAGAGGAGTAGCACTGAGGTTTTCCAAAGGAACTACTCTATTCCGAACTTAAAAATGGAAAGCGTAATGCTGGTGGTCAACAAAAGAGGCTTAAAGACATTCTCAAGGCACTTCTTTTAAAAATGCAGTACAAACACGGATAACTGGGAAACACTGGCCTCCGAGCGCTCCATTTGGAGAACAGCCTTTACCAAAGGTGTCGTGGACTTTGAAGACACTCGAACTCGGGACGCAAGGGAGAAACGCGCTAAGAGGAAGGCATGCTAGGCAAACCCTCATTGTGATCAACTCCTGCCCCAAAACCAATGTCCCCACTATGGAAGGACGTGTGGATCCAGAATTGGCCTTCACAGTCACGGACACACCATTAAGACCATATGCATGGAAGACAATCTTGTTGTTGTTTAGTCGTTTAGTCGTGTCCGACTCTTCGTGACCCCCTGGACCAGAGCACGCCAGGCACTCCTGTCTTTCACGGCCTCCCGCAGCTTGGTCAAACTCATGTTCGTAGCTTCGAGAACACTGTCCAACCATCTTGTCCTCCGTCATCCCCTTCTCCTTGTGCCCTCCATCTTTCCCAACATCAGGGTCTTTTCCAGGGAGTCTTCTCTTCTCATGAGGTGGCCCAAGTCTTGGAGCCTCCGCTTCAGGATCTGTCCTTCCAGTGAGCACTCAGGGCTGATTTCCTTCAGAATGGAGAGGTTTGATCTTCTTTGCAGTCCATGGGACTCTCAAGAGTCTCCTCTAGCACCATAATTCAAAAGCATCCATTCTTCTGCGATCAGCCTTCTTTATGGTCCAGCTCTCACTTCCATACATCACTACTGGGAAAACCATAGCTTTAACTATACGGACCTTTGTTGGCAAGATTATGTCTCTGCTTTTTAAGATGCTGTCTAGGTTTGTCATTGCTTTTCTCTCATCTTATTGGGCTACAAATGATCGCTAAGGAAGAAAGGAGTTACAGGGAACCAGGCAGAGGGCCTTCTCGGCAGTGACACCCTCCCTGTGGAACGCCCTCCTGTCAGATGTCGGAGATAAAAGAATTACACAGATTTTATAAAACATCTGAAGGTAGCCCTGTTCAGGGAAATTTTCAATGTCTGACATTTTATTTTTTTATATATTTTGCTGGAAGCCACGCAGAGTGGCTGGAGAAACCCAGCCATTTGGGCGGGGTATAAACAATAAAATTATTGTAATTATTATTAGGGAGAATGTATGGACAGAGGCTCCTGGGTTCTTTGCAGGGAGGTAGTTGGCTCCACAATTCAGCCCTACCACTGAAATAAAGTTTTTGGATCACGCTCTGAAAAGTATGAGTTTCTGTTGCCCTAGTCTTCACCTGAAATCTGCCCTCCCTGCTGTGACACAGCATGAGCGTGACATTCTCAGGGGTGAATAATTGTTCATAATTGCTGCTTTTAGTGGGTGGGTGCTGGTGTTAAGCTGACAGTAAAAATGTTGCAGCAACTAAAAGAGACTCTTAGGCATATTAAAAAAAGGTTTCCCTTTCCTTGACCTCTTCAGAGAAGAAACCACAAGATATACCAAAATCCATGGCTTCACCCCTACTTATTTTCCGGCCTCCTCTTAGATCATCATTCTTCAGAGCTTAGCCTCGGAATAGCTTATCAGTGACAGAACTTGGTTTGGGAATATGTAATGTACTGAAAAATGCAATGCCTCTAAGCATGCACGGAGTAAATTTTGCAAGAGAATACTATTACTTCAAATGTTTATATACCACTTCTAATCAGAAAAGATTACAAAGCAGTTTATAAAGGAAATAAAATAAAATACAGTATATAAAACAATTACAAACTAAATACAGGCTAAAACTGACAACCCACCCAGAAAAATGGGGGTGGTACAAATAATAAAATCATCATCATCATTAAAACATCAAAATCCATAAAATTGGATTCTGTTTATTCAGTACATTTCCAGTCTCTCAATAGTCACACAAATATCACATCCATAAACTCATTCATACCTGAGTTAGCCTACATCTGTAAACACTGACCCAAGCTCACACTCTCAAACACATTTTCAACAATTACCAGTTCCAGCAATGAGGAGTCACACTTCACACTGCTTGGTTTTAGGAGAGATCAAGTCCCCAAGTTACATGGTCACACAGCATTATTTTTCAGAGCTGCTTCTTAATCACTGAAGAGTCTTGTGGCATCCAGAAGCTTGCCACCATGGTCCTATAAAATTTATCATCTGATTCTGCATTCCTAGACCTAATTATGGTACATAACAGTAAGCCCCACAGAACTCAATGAGATATTTTCAGGAGATGAGTATTTGGATTGTGCTGTGAATTTCTTTGGCCAGACATGGTTTGGTGACCGGATTTCCCAGTCTGGGGAAATTTGGCTCAGAACTAGGTCAAAATAAGTGAAAACAAAAGAGTTGAACTAGGATGATGAGTTATATTCCTTAAGCTGGGAACACCCAGGGGCTAAATCTGTCTGAGTTCTAGAGAATCCCGACACCCTGTAATTATAATTAATATTATTTCATCCGGGCCACAAGATTAATGGCTTCTTTTGGGAAGAGAATATGAGACACCTGGATCTGCTGTTTCTGAGCCTGGGAGGAACTACAGGTGTACCTGTGTCTAGTGACATATCTAGGTCTCTGCCCCAGAGATTTGGTGCCGGATCCTGGTTGAAGGAAATGGGGAGCAAGCAGGGATATGACTGTATGGCTCTGTTTCAGATCCATAAATCACATTTCCTTATATCTGCTATCATTTGCATGCCAAGATGAGGGTGGCACAGCAACATAGGAAAGCTTAATCCTACACACTAAAGGAAGTGGCCCAGAATTCATCAAGTTACTATACTTTAAACCCTTTCCCCCTCCATGCTTTGTAATTATGCTGGCTCTAAGGTACGGTTGTTGTTGTTGTTTAGTCATGTCTGACTCTTCGTGACCCCCTGGACCAGAGCACACCAGGCACTCCTGTCTTCCACTGCCTCCCGCAGTTTGGTCAAACTCATGCTGGTAGCTTTGAGAACACTGTCCAGCTATCTCGTCCTCCGTCGTCCCCTTCTCCTTGTGCCCTCCATCTTTCCCAGCATCAGGGTCTTTTCCAGGGAGTCTTCTCTTCTCATGAGGTGGCCAAAGTCTTGGAGCCTCAGCTTCAGGATCTGTCCTTCCAGTGAGCACTCAGGGCTGATTTCCTTCAGAATGGAGAGGTCTGATCTTCTTGCAGTCCATGGGACTCTCAAGAGTCTCCTCCAGCACCAGAATTCAAAAGCATCCATTCTTCGGCGATCAGCCTTCTTTATGGTCCAGCTCTCACTTCCATTCATCACTACAGAGGAAACCAGAGCTTTAACTATACGGACCTTTGTCGGCAAGGTGATGTCTGCTTTTTAAGATGCTGTCTAGGTTTGTCATTGCTTTTCTCCCAAGAAGCCGGCGTCTTTTAATTTTGTGACTGCTGTCGCCATCTGCAGTGATCATATGCCTGTTGTCTTTGTCTATGGAGTTTTCTTGGCAGGGGTACTGGAGTGGCTCGCCGGTTCCTGCTCCAGGTGGATCACGTTTGGTCAAAACTCTCCCCTATGACCTGTCCATCTTGGGTGGCCCTGCACGGCATGGCTCATAGCTTCTCTGAGTTATTCAAGCCCCTTCGCCATGGCAAGGCAGTGATCCATGAAGGCACGGCACGTGTCGTTTATTTACTGCTCTTAGGTTTGCTTTGAGTTACTTTTGGGAAAGAGGAGGGGGGGAAGCGACCCATAAGTTTAATAAATAAATAAATAAATAAATATGAGGCAATAATGGTGCCTTCCATGGTTCCAGTTACAGATAGGTAGCCGTGTTGGTCTGCCAGTCAAAATAAAAAAATTCCCTTCTATACCAAGAACTAACTTAGTTGGTCTTTAAGGTGCTACTGGAAGGAATTTTTTTTATGAGGCAATAATGATTGACAGGTTCATTTCTCTTTGGGATTATGTCTGGCTGCGCGCGCGCTTGAGTCAATCCTGCTATTTATTTATTTATTTTTTCAACGTATTTCTATTAAGAGATTTCTTGGCTTTATTTTGCCTTATCCTGTTTTTAACCGTCCCTTCCCTCGCGCGCCCTCCAGCGCCGCTCCCGTCAATCAACACAGTGGGGCGGGGAAATGGAAAAGAAAGCGCCTGGGAATCCCGTCATGGGGAGGTTAAAAGCGACGCGCGGGGCATTTTGGGATGGGAGGCGGGCTCCGTCGCGCGGGGCATGCTGGGACCGAGCAGCCCTCCCTCCTTCCTTCCTTCCTTCCTTCCGGCTTCCTGCCCGCGTTGCATTGTGGGGCCGCGAGCTGGGGTTCGGCCGGGTGGGGCGGCGCGCGGGGCATGCTGGGAGGCAGCTGGCAGGCGCCATGCGTCGTTTTTTGCCCGGCCCTGGTGTCCCCTCAGGAAGGAGGGCCGGCGGCGGGTGCTTGTTCCCCGCCGAGCCGCTGCCCACCTTTGCTGCTTAAAAACCCGGCCGCAGCAGCAGGAGAAGGCGAGTCCTTGATCTTCCCATTATACCAATGCTGAATTGTTTTTATTTTTTATTAATTTTATTTTTTTTAAGTGATGGTTTTCTCCCTGAGTTTTCAGCTGCGTTGCAGTCAGAAGCTCAACAGGTGATGTTTACTGTGCTCCTAGGGCGGGAGAGGGCGGTGGACTTTCCTTCCGTGGAGGCTTCTTCTTCTTCTCCTTCTAAATCACTTTTTATTAAGTTAAAAAAAATTAAATATCTACTTCCCAGGCAATAGCATTGGAGGCCTTTAAGCAGAAGCTGGGGGGCCGCCTGTCATGTATGATCTAGTTGAGATTCCTGCATTTCGGGGCATGGGGTTGGACTGGATGACCCTCGGGGTCCCCTTCCGACTCCACACAGTTCTGTGATTCTGCAATAGTCGAGCCATATCCACACCAGGCATTTAACCCTGAAACACTCATGGCTTCCCCCTCCCAAAGCATTCTGGGAGGTGTAGTTTGTCCAGGGAGCTGAATGTGGTTAGGAGGCCACTCTGTTGCTGGGAAACCCAGCCAAATGGGTGGGGTACAAATAATAAATAATAATTATAATTCCTGACTCTACCTGTCAAAGAGGGTTTGACTGTTAAACCCCCTCTGGAAAATGGTTTGCTCTCAGCACCCTCAACAAACTCCAGCTCCCAGGATCCTTTGGGAGAAGCCATGACTGCCTAAAGGGGTATCATAGTGCCTTAAATGTGTGGTGCGAATGTGCCCTTAAAGGGACCCTGTGATGCAACAAGAGCACATGCCATTTTATTTCTTCTCTTCACCCTTACCAAATGTCTTTGGATCTGTTTTTTTTTTAAATTGAAACTTCTGAGATTTTAAAAAACCGATTTCATCTTCGCCGTTACGCTCCCTCTAAGAAACCCAAGAGCAGAATATGTGCTCTTTTTCTTCCTCTCACCCCATCTTCATAACAACCCTGAGGCGAGAGATGGCCACATGGCGGACCTTTTCATTCCCCCTAGTCTTGATCTGACAGTTAACCACTAGGCCACACTTGCAATTCTTCTTTTTATCTTAACCAGGGCTTTAATTTGCGCCTGATCTCAAAGCGTAGGAGATAAACCTCCCCAGTTAAATAACTGTTGATTTCCTGACTGCAGACAGGTTTGTGTGTTGAGACGCCCCCGCTCACCTGCAGCCATGGGGGTCCCTCCCCAACCACAAAAAGGAGCCCAGAAGAAGGAAGAGAGGAAACGAACCTTGCCTGCCTCCTCATCCAAGGAGGGGCGGCCCAAGGAAAACAAGAGAGAGCCTGCCTCCTTAACCCAGGAGGAGGCCCCCAAGGAAAAGAAGAGAGAGCCTGCTTCCTCAAGCCAGGATGAGGCCCCCAAGGAAAACAAGAGAGATCCCACTTCCTCAACCCAGGAGGGGGGGCCCAAGGAAAGCAAGAGGGAACCGCTGCCCAAACTGGAGCCTGCGGCAGCCGAGTATTTCCGTCGGGCTCACGAGACATTGAAATCCGGGTTTGACTCTGATGAGGAGAAAGGTGAGATGTTTTGGGAGATGCAGGTTGGGAGTGATGATGGGGAAAGCAGGTGGAGACATGGTGGGGGTGTACAGTGGTGCCTCACAAGACAGTGGAGCTGGCAGACAGCTGCCCTGGACACAGAACTGACGTGACGTTCCCTTGCCTTTCTCTCCCCCCCCCAGCCCTCTTTGTCAGCAACGTCCTGGTGGAGGCGGAAGCCGTGGCCCTCCCTCTGGCCCTGGACACAGCCGGCTCTCTGCTCCTCCAGGCCCTCCTCCCTTCCGCCTCTGCGCCCAGCCTGAGCCGCCTGCTACGGGCCTTCCTTCCCGCTCTGCGCCTGGCCGCCTGCCACCCCTGCGGGGCTCACATCCTGGAGGCCGCCCTGCTCAGAGCCCCGGTCCTGATTTCGGAGGGAGCGGAGGATGCCGAGGAGCTGGAGGACCAGGTCGTGGAGCTGGCGAGGGCTGTGCAGGAGGATCTGCCCACCTTTGCCCTGGACACCCACGCCAGCTTCGTGGTGCGGACGCTGCTGCAGGTGCTCGGAGGGGTCCGGGTCAGGTCGGACGGGGGACGGGGACTCCCGGGGTCAGGTGAGTGCAGGCCCGCTATTTATTTTATTTTATCTGTTAATTTTATACCCCACCCTTCACCCAAAGATCGCGGGGCCGTTTGCAGCACAAAAACGAAAAATATGCAACGTCATAACTAAGCAAAACAAACCCTCCGAAAAATCAATGCCATTTTTTAAATTTTGTTTTATAATGTATAAAAAATGGATAGAGAAATTAAAGCAACAGATGGAAATGAATACTTTTTTTAAAAACAACAACCCACTCTTTTGACACATTTTTGTTTCGGCAAGCCTCCCCAGTTGAAGTGAATTTTTGCCTGTTTTCTGTCTATTGTTGTTTTAGCTTTTCAAAAGTATTAAATTGTTGTTTTAAATTTCATCGTTTTATCTTTTTTAAGGCGACTGTGAGGTTGGTTATTTCCCCCCCCCCCCAATAAAGCGGTGTATAAATTGTATGCGATAAATAAAAATAAATAAAACTAGCATAGGCGTGTAGAATAAGTACTGTTACATATGGGGTAACTAGCAAGTCATTAAGTTATGAAAAAGGTGAGACTTAAAGGAAGAATGTTAATATTATTTCATTGTCAAGCGTGGTTCAAAGTCTGCCAGGCTTGTGACGATGGTTGACTTAAAAATGATGGTTCCGATATATTTGTTATGCCAAATCATGTAAAATTATGTGTAATTTTCACCATTATAGCCGTATCCCAGAGTGAGTGGTGCCAAACATGCGGTGTAAGATTTTTGAACTTCTTTCCGCTGAGTTGCAATAATTATTTGAGCTTCCAAGATCGTGCATAAGGCCGGTTCTGTTGACAATATATCTACATTTGTATCATCGAAAACATTCATTCATTCATTAGCATTTGATTTTGGACAGCAAACTGTGTGTTTTTTAGTGGCGTGCATCATTTCTGTCAACATTAAATTCCGGAAAAAGGGCATTTCCGCCTAAATGACAAAATGTGCTCAGTTTATCACAATCCTTCCAACGATGATATAGGGGAGAACATTTGCAACACTCGGAAAGGAGGGCCTTGAGGGTGTTTTAATATCAACTATCTTCCTTCCCCTGACAATTTTTTCTCTCTCTCATGAACATTTCTCTCTTTCTCTCTCCTCCCTCCAGGGTCTTCTTTCTCCAGGGCCAAAAAGGCTAAACTGGAGAGCGATGGGCCTTCGGAGTTTGAGGTCCCAGAAACCTTCCAGGCCCTCCTGGGCGAATTCAAAGGAAGCTTTCAGGAGCACATTCCAAGTGAGGCTGCGCCGCCTGCTGCCAATGCGAATCCAGCTCAACCCGGGGACTCCTGGAGGGAGGAGGGGCTGTTGGATCTGACGGACACTTCCATCAGCTTTAGAAAATGGGGGGGGGAGGGGTCTTGGGGGAGATACAGTGGACTGTACCACTTCCATGCTGTGTGCAATTCTCTCTTTTTCAAAAAAATAGTTTTTTATTATAGATTTTCTTGCGTTACGAAACAAACAAATAAGCGAAGGAAAGTACAATTGGGGGAAAGGAGAGAGAGAGATGAGGGGCTGTTGTTCTTTCATTCTTTCATTGCTGATCGTCAAGTTGGAAGGGACCCCTGAGGGTCATCCAGTCCAACCCTCTGCAACGCAGGAATCTTGGCTAGATCATACATGACAAGCAGCCACAAAACCCACAAGGGAAGAGAGCCTGTGCCTCGTTTCTGATTGCAGGATTGAAAATGCAAAGGGGCGTTCCAAAATGTGATTTTCTTCCGCCTTTCTTGCCTCCCGTCTCCAACTTACTTTGTGAAGTCATTTTAAGTCTGTTCCACTGCTGTGGGCCTCTTTTTGCCTTATTATGGTCTGCACGCATAGATCAGAGTGCAAAACCTTGGTCTTAAAAGACGAGACCCCAGATTACGTTTGCAAAAATGAACAGACGTGTTTGAGGGAGCTGAAGAACGTTGGCGTGAGATGGGCATTGCAATTATTACTATTCTCATTTACCGTATTTTTTGCTCTATAAGACTCACTTTTTCCCTCCTAAAAAGTAAGGGGAAGTGTGTGTGCGTCTTATGGAGCGAATGCAGGCTGCGCAGCTATCCCAGAAGCCAAAACAGCAAGAGGGATTGTTGGTTTCACTGCGCAGCGATCCCTCTTGCTGTTCTGGCTTCTGAGATTCAGAATATTTTTTTTCTTGTTTTCGTCCTCCAAAAACTAGGTGCGTCTTGTGCTCTGGTGCGTCTTATAGAGCGAACAATACGGTAGTACTTTTCATCCTGCTCTTCTTACTCGTTGTAACAAGGGACACGGATGTCAGGTGTGGGTGACGGGTGGCGCCCCCACCTGCAGTATCTCCTTGCTGAAGTTTAGCAGCTAAACGTCTCCCTCCGAAATCTTCTTTCCCTCCCCAGGTTTCATCACCAACAAGTATTTCAGCCTCTGCCTCCAGGTGGCGCTGGAGGTCTTGCACCGGAAGCTGCCAGCGGACTGCTCAGAGCTGTGCCACTCGATGATTGGCTACTTGAGCTCCCGCAATGTGTCTCCTGGGCAGAGGTAAGCGCTCTGATTGGCCGTGGGCAGTGGGGGCGGTGATGGTGGGAGGAGACTTGGAAGCTGCTGCTGCTGTTCCTTTTTAAAGAGATTTCTATTCGATTTTCATAACTTTAACCAATGAATTTCAAATCTGTTACACATTTCTCTTATAATTTGACTTCCTACCTTGCCGTCCATGCTGTTTTTATACCCATCCCTTTGGTATGCCTCATAATATTCTGCATTTCATCTAATATATGTTCCTCTAGTTCATATATCTTCCCGTTGCTCAAATTTCAAATCCTGCCTGTGATTTTGTTTGGAAGCTGCCGCTGCTGTTCTGGGTGGATTTAGAACACAGGATAATAGAATTACAGAATCGTAGACTTGGAAGGGTCGCAAGGATCGTCTAGTCCAAGACTAACGATTCAGGCATCTCGCCCCGTAGTCCCCCTTCCAATTTGAAACTATACCGGGCCCTGCTTAGTTCTGCAAACATGTGAGCAGTTTTACTGCTGCACCCACTAGATAATAATGATAATTTCATTATTCATACCCTGCCCATCTGGCTGGGTTGGAGTGGAGGTGTCCTGCCTTCTAGCAAACTTGCAGGGACTCCATTTAAAAAGAAGTAAACTTACAGGGGCATGTTGTGATTGTCCAGATTGCAACTACGAAATATTACCCACCAGCACCTACTGTTGTTCGTTGTTGGTTCTCTGGGCAGCGTGGAGTAGTGGTTAGAAGGCCTTGCCCTCTATATCTCCCAAAACTGGTTTGAAGTCCGCATTGGGATAACGGTTTCATGATATTGGACCCTGCGATATATCGCTATGTGTAAAAATCGCGATGCGGGGGAAGCCAGCCAACGCTTCTCTCTATTCCTGCAGCCCCTGCTAACTCTTCTGGCTCTCCTCTCCCCTGCCTCCTGCAGGGGACAGCGAACCACAAGAGCAGGCGCTGACGAAAGCAGCTGCCGAGAACTGCCCTTGGATGCCATGCGGTTCTTGCTTTAAGTACAGTGGTACCTTGGTTCTCAAACTTGATCCGTTCTGGAAGTCCATTCCAAAACCAAAGCGTTCCAAAACCAAGGCGCGCTTTTCCATAGAAAGCAATGCAAAACGGATTAATCTGTTCCAGACTTTTTTAAAAACAACCCCTAAAAAAGATATTGAACATGAATGCTACAATCTAACGAAACCATTGTTCCATAAAATTAAAGCACTAAACAATGTACTGCAGTCACACAGTCAGTCAGCAGCTGAACTGGGTTCCACACAGTCACACAAAAAAAGAGAGCCACGAAAACGCAAAATAAATAGCAAAAACAGACAGACCTCAGCGTAACACTCAAAACGGAAGTGTGGCACTCAAAGCGGACGTGTAACACTCAAAACGGAGCACATTCGGCTTCCGAAAAAAGTTCGCAAACAGGAACACTTACCGTATTTTTCGCTCCATAGGACGCTCCTGACCAAAAGACGCACCAAGTTTTTAGAGCAGGAAAACAAGAAAAAAAATCTGACTCAAATGTTGTACTAAACTATTTAAAACAGCTAAGTGTGTGTGGCTCCTGTCCACTTTGCTGCTTTAAAGCGAGCCACGGTATATAATGATGAGAATGGAAAAAGGACACATTCCATTATAATGTAGCTGTTTTCATTATCACTGGGAAGTCAGTATTGGCAGCAGTCACAAAAACTAAAATTTGAGCATTTTACTGTTATTAATCAAGAATATTAATAGTCAGGGAGAGAAACCAGGGCTGTGCAAATGAGAAGGGCTTCGAGTATGGAGGAACAGCAAAAAGATCAAATGATTGTGCTCCAGTTCCTAAATCTCTGAAGTTTTCTCAAAACAGGCATGGTTGTTTTGAAAGGAAGATTCAAAATGGAGTGACTGAGCAAAGAACAGAGGAGGAAAAGAGGGCAAATAAATAGCTTCCATTCAATACCAAGAGAACACAATATTTTTGGTTTAGTATAGGTGGACAGTACTTGTAAGAATTTGTATAATGAATTATAGAGTTGGGAATATCAGAGCCTCTTTTCAGCAGTAAAGATTAGCTACTAGGAACATGGTCCACACACACACAGGATGCCTGGTTATAGCTGTGCAGTTTAAACTGTTCCTGAGCCAGATACCTGCTCAGTTTTAGCTGAAATTACTATTACTGGTTTGTGGAGATGCTTTGCATGTATTTATGACTATTTCCCCAAAACTGCTACTTGAAGAAATCCCCAAACTTACTATTTTTAAACTTCAAATGGAGCTCAGAATCCAGTTAGGCAATCCTTTGCAGTTGAATTAGGAGGCACTGAGAGACAGCAATTTGCTGCTCCCCACCCCCATGAGCAGCCCAGGAACACACAGCCTTCCGTCTGCTTGCAAACCTTGTCGGGACTTCAGGGGAAAGCAAAGTCTGCAGGCAGAGCAGTGTAGCTCCCCACCCCACCCCCAAAAAGCAGCCCAGCAGCACACAAACTTCCCTCTGCTTGCAAACCTTGCAAACCTTGTCCGGGCTTCAGGGGAAAGCAGAGGCTGCCGGCAGAGCCGCGTGGCTCCTCCCCCCACCCCCAAAGAGCAGCCCGGGAGCACACAGCCTTCCCTCTGCTTGCAAACCTTGCAAACCTTTTCCAGGCTTCAGGGGAAAGCAGAGGCGGCCGGCAGAGCTGCGAGACTCCTCCCCCCACCCCAAAGAGCAGCCCAGGAACACACAGCCTTCCGTCTGCTTGCAAACCTTTTCCGGGCTTCAGGGGAAAGCAAAGTCTGCAGGCAGAGCAGTGTGGCTCCCCACCCCCACCCCCCAAAAGCAGCCCAGCAGCACACAGCCTTCCCTCTGCTTGCAAACCTTGCAAACCTTGTCCGGGCTTCAGGGGAAAGCAGAGGCGGCCGGCAGAGCCGCGTGGCTCCTCCCCCCACCCCCAAAGAGCAGCCCGGGAGCGCACAGCCTTCCCGCTGCTTGTAAACATTGCCTGGGCTTCAGGGGAAAGCGGAGGCTGCCGGCAGAGCACCGTGGCTCCTCCCCCCACCCCCAAAGAGCAGCCCAGGGGCACAAGACAACAGCGATTTGGCTCCAGGGAACACACATTCGCTCCATAAGACGCACAGACTTTTCCCCTTACTTTTTAGGAGGGAAAAAGTGCGTCTTATGGAGCGAAAAATACGGTACTTCTGGGCTTGCAGTGTTTGGGTTCCAAGTTGTTTGAGAACCAAGGCGTTTGAGAACCAAGGGACCACTGTATAGGATAGGTGCCAATCTGGTTGGTGGTTGAGGGAAATGCCAGCTGATTTGGCTCCAGGCTTCTTGCTGGGGTTCCTCTTCCCCCCTTCCTTTCTCCCGTGAAAAAAATGAATGGGGGTTATCTGCTTCTGAGTTAAACAAAAACCCATGCCCTGTTGTTTAAGCCTCTTTCCTCCCTTCCTCCCTCTTGTATATGTGTGCCTTTGTCTCCCTGTGCTAACGCTTTCCCCATCTGCATTTGTTTTTGTGCGCATTTGTCTATATGTTGGTGTCTCTTCCTTGTCTCTTTCCTTTGTGAGCATATATGGAACTGCCTGTCTCCCTCCCCATTTTCTCCTCCTTACCCTTCATCTCTCCCCAATTTCCCCTTCACCCAGTGCCGGATTTACGTATAAGCTAAACAAGCTATAGCTTTGGGCCCCACTCTCTTGGGGCCCCCCCAAAAAAAATTAAAGAAAAAAACAACAATGTACATTTCCCAAATATAAGGTATAAAACAAAACCTACATACAGCAATTGTGTTTTATGTTATGAAGGCTCCTCTGATGTAAGCCAGGCATACGCAAACTCTGCCCTCCAGATGTTTTGGGACTACAACTCCCATCATCCCTAGCTAACAGGACCAGTGGTCAGGGATGATGGGAGTTGTAGTCCCAAAACATCTGGAGGGCTGAGTTTGCCTATGCCTGATGTAAGTCATGGGCCCCGCCTGCTAGCCTGCTCCCAAAATATCACTGGTTTTCTCCTTTCTATATAGAGGGTGCCTACATTCTGCACGGAGGGGACGCGGGTGGCGCTGTGGGTTAAAGCCTCAGCGCCTAGGGCTTGCCGATCGAAAGGTCGGCGGTTCGAATCCCCGCGGCGGGGTGCGCTCCCGCTGCTCGGTCCCAGCGCCTGCCAACCTAGCAGTTCGAAAGCACCCCCGGGTGCAAGTAGATAAATAGGTACCGCTTACCAGCGGGAAGGTAAACGGCGTTCCGTGTGCTGCGCTGGCTCGCCAGATGCAGCTTTGTCTCCGGACAGCGCTGGCCCCCGGCCTATAGATGTGAGATGGGCGCACAAACCCCAGAGTCTGTCAAGACTGGCCCGTACGGGCAGGGGTACCTTTACCTTTACCTTTTACATTCTGCACGGACGGGTTGCAGGGCAACATGGGCAAATGGCTTGAGATACTTATGTGGTCCGTAAATGACCATATAGCATATATTTAACAGAAAAAAAACAGCGACAAAGGAAAGCTGGACATATAAAGGGCCCTGTTTCCTTCAGTAGCTTAGGGCCTCATCAAACCTAAATCCAGCCCTGTCCTCACCCCCTTTGCTTTCTCACACATTTGTTCACACAACCCTATACTTTTGTCGTCGTCGTTATCCTCCTCCATTTTTCTTCCTTTCCACCCCTGCCGGTGAGAATGAAAAAGGGGGGGGGGAGAGAAATGTTTTTATTTTTATTTGCTGGTCATGTTTACGTTGTTGGTTCCCCTTAAATAGCCCCCCCCCAATATTAAAAAGGCAGGTTTTATGATTATTCTTATTTAAAGGAGGCTATACTCGATGGCCCTTGTGGTCTCTTCCAACTCTATGATATCTTGGCTTCCTTGTCCTCCCTCCTTCTCCCCCTTTGATTGAGGGGGAGAGATTGGTGGGGCGAGGGTTTTTGGGGGGGCCTTCTGTGTCACGATGGGGGGAGATGGAGGGGGGAAGAAGGTTGATCTGGCTGCCTTGTGCTGAAATGGGAGGCTGGGTAGTTGAGAGGCGAGAACGATATGGAAGGTGTTTGTTGGTAAGCAGTGGGAGCAAATGCATGTCTTCTCAGAAGCAAGCCCTGCTAAATTCAATGGGGCTTACTCCTGGGAAAGTAGAAGTATGGTAGATTTAGTTGAACATAGTGGGACTTACTCACTTGGCCCTCTGAGTGGGGAACAGGGTGGATTTGATTTAAATCAAATCGATTTAAATCACTAGTCAGTAAGACTTGATTTACATCATTTTATTTTTTTTACTGAATGGTTCATTCTTGCTGGTATAATCTTAATATCTACAACCAGAGGAAAGTTTCATTTTTGGAATAATAAATTTGTAGAGTAGTTTTTACAGTTACATAAAAAATCACTGATCTGGTTATACTATCAGAAATACACAGACGGATAATTATGAGATTATTGTGAGGTTTAATAAGTTAACTGCTTATATTTGGACAACTTTTCTGCTGTACTTTATTGGAAGGAGAAAGATAAATAGATAATAATTTCCTTAATAAGTTTAAACCATTTATTTAACTAAAACAATAACATTTTAGCATATGTATCCATATTTTAGCATATGATTCCATGTTTGTTAACTGATGTGGTTAAACAGTTTTTTAAAAAAATTGACTTTTAAGACACATGAGAAACTTTTTAAAAATCCTTATTTCCTGATGAATATATTGCTTTTGGACTATAATGTAACTTGATTGGAAAACTATCTTTAGAAAGATTTTTTTCCTCCAAAAGCATTTTATTAAAAAAAATTCAATTTTAATTTAAAAATATCCGATAAAGAAAATAATCTGATTTAAATAATAATAATAATAATAATAATAATAATAATAAGAATAAGAATAATAATAATTGATTTTTATTCACCCTGGTGGGGAAGCAGATGCAACTTGACACTAGTAAATTACTAATTGTTAATCACATGCAAGTTTAACATTTCTACTATATTGACCACTTTCATAAATTTTAAATTTGCCCCCCAAACCGCTCAGAACATTAAATCTTCAGTGGTGCTGTTGAAGCGTGCTATCGTTAGTTTCCATAGAATTATGTGCGTCCAGTTTAGATTTTTTACTTTTGTTCAATATTTTCCCAGATTAATTGCGTTCACTATGACTCATCGACGTACTTTGGAACGCCCCGAATACCACCATCTGGTGGGCAAGCCCAAAACCAAAAGTCCAGTTTGGATGCATTTTGGCTTGCCTGCTGACGAAAGCGACCGCGTGGTGGTTCACAATATCGCCATTTGTAAAATATGTTTGCATTCCGTATCGGTGAAGGGCGGAAACACCACCAATCTCACTAGCCATCTCAAGCTGCACCACCCCCAGAAATTTAAGGAGCTGCCGTCTTCATCGGCGGGCGTTTCTGATCATTCATGTAACAATGCCGACGACCCTCCGGCTGCTGCAGCAGCAGCGGTCAGTGCCTCCGAGCCTTCCAAAACCACCGCGGAAATTCCTAGGAAACGGCAAAAAACGCTGTTGGATTTTCAGCCGCTCGGTTTTGAGACCCCCCGATCTTGTAGCCAGGCCATCACGGAATACCTGGCTACCTGCATGCAGTCTTACAACATAGTAGACCACCCAAAATTTATCCAAATGGTCAACACCCTGAACCCAAGGTACCAGTTGCCCAGCAGAAAATACTTTGCAACCAAAGGCGTTCCGACGCTGTACAACGACACGGTGGAGAAAATGAGGAGGGAAATTGGTCGGGTGAAGGAGAGCGAGCTGGTCATCACTACCGATTGCTGGACGTCCGTAGGAGGCACCCCGTTTTTGGCCGTGACTGTCCATTTCATTTCCGACGAGTGGAAACTGATCAACGCTTTCTTGGGCTGCAAGCACTTTCTGAAGGACCACACCTCCGACAACCTCTGCGAGATGCTGGCAGACACGTTGTCGGAATGGGACATAGACGTGAAGAACATATTTTGCAGCACGACGGACGATAACGGCGCCATTCTGAAAGCGGTCCGGCAGCTGGGCTTGGAGTACATCTCTTGCTTTGCCCAGAACATCAACACCGGCGTCGGCCGAGCTTTGAACCTGACGCCGCTGCGGAGGGCGATCGTCAGGCTGAAAAGCCTGCAGAACACCATTTGCCACAGCTGGAAGATGAGGCGAGACCTTGGCAAAGCCCAGGAGCTGCTTCAAATGGAGAAAGTGAGCCTGCCCAGCGCTTGCCCCACAAAATGGTGGAGCGTGCTTAAGCTCTGCCGGAGGTTTCTCGAAAACCAGCTCCCGGTTTGCAAGATGCTGATGGATTACCCGTCCAAAAAGCATTTGATGCTGGAAGGCTGCGACGTCTCGGCTGTGCAGGACTTTGTCTCTGCAGCGACCCTCCTGGAAGACATCACAACGACCCTCAGCGGGAGCAGCTGCGTCACGGCCTCCTCCGTTCTTCCTCTCTATAGGCAAATTAAGAAGCGTCTCCAGCCCGAGGAGGGAGACAGCACGCTCTTGCAGGACATTAAACAAGAGATTTTGGGCGCGCTGTCGGAAAAGTACGAAAACGGGCCCATGGTGACCACTTTGGGCCTGGCCTCGTTGTGCGACCCCAGGTTTCGCCTGCGTTTCTTGGAGTCCCCCGAGGCCGTCAGGCAGGAGGCCATACAAAAGATGGCCGACTTGCACGCTGGTAGCCTGTCTGAGGAGCCAGACGCTCAGCCTGACACACCCAAAAAGGAAGGGTTGGCGAAAATTTTCGATTTGGAGGAAGAGGAGGACCTTTCGGGGGATGGATTTGAACCGCTGTCCGTCTTGAAAGCAGAAAAAGAGCTGAAAGGCTACATGGCGATGCCGAGAGTGAACTTTGATGATTCCCCACTGATGTGGTGGAAGACGAATGAGGCGTTCTTCCCAATGTTGAAGGTGCTCGCAAAGAGGTTTTTGGCCATCCCGGGGACAAGTGTGTCTTCCGAAAGTGTGTTCAGTACGGCCGGCAACGTTCTCCAGAAACAGAAGTCGTCTCTCTTGCCGGAGAACGCCGAAATGCAAATCTTCCTGGCGAAAAATATAAATTTCGTTTGACAAGGTTTTCCACTCCCCCCTCTGTTAAAATTTATCCAGGTTTACGAAAGAAAACGAACAAAACAGTCAAATAACTGGTGTTGTGGGCTGTATATGCACATTCAGCTAAAACTCTATACTTGAAATACCGAAAAGTGTGACGCAGAATTGGCTTTATTTTCCTTGTTCAGCAATGTAGTTGAATTGTTAGGGAGCATTTTCTCACCTTGCCTTTGATCTCTATGCTGCTAACTCTTTAATTTTAGAGAAAATGTGCTGGTTAAAAAAATTATCAGTGCTGTGAAATAACTGTTGTAACAGTATGCTAAAGGTAAGTAAAAATGTATGCATTTTAGACCCCTAAATACCCGCAATTGACAGGACATTCCCCTGTTTGCCTTGACAAAGCTCCATCCTTCTTTCAGCCATCATGATACACAGTGGTACCTCGGGTTACAGACATTTCAGGTTACAGCTTCTGCTAACCCAGAAATAGTGCTTCAGGTTAAGAACTTTGCTTCAGGATGAGAACAGAAATCGTGCTTCAGTGGCGCAGTGGCAGCAGGAGGCCCCATTACCTAAAGTGGTGCTTCAGGTTAAGAACAGTTTCAGGTTAAAAACGGACCTCCAGAACGAATTAAGTACTTAACCCGAGGGATCACTGTATCAGTATATTGCGATGTTTCGCTGGTGATATGTCACAGTGTTGAAAACCACATATTGGCCAGCCCTACCTAGGAGCTCATCACTCTCCCTTAGCCTAACCTACCTCACGGATTATTGTGATTATAAAATGGGAGAAAGGGTGAAGGAAGCAGGTTGCAGATTTGGTTTCTTTTGAGTGACATCGACAGCTTCCTAACACACACACACACACACACACACACACAGTGGCGCTCTATGCACCGACTGCAAAAATATATCCAGGGAAAGGGAGTTAGAAAAACACCTTTTAAAATTGTTTTGGAGGTTTAATCTGAAATTAGGATGGATTTAAGCTGGTTGGGGTCTCTGATATCTTCTCTCTTCCATCGTGGATGTCAGCTTCCATATGCACGTTGTGGGTTATTAATGCTGTTGCCGCAAGTTTGTCACGGCCTTCCGCTAGAACAATGAACTTAAAAACTAAACTCTGTATCTTTTTTCAGGGACTGCTAAAAGCGTGTCTTGTTCAGGCAACCCTGCCCAGATAATGTAGGATGCCGACACTGTGTTTTAATCTGGTTCTTCAGCTTGTGGTTGACTTCCAGTTACTTTTGAAAGTTTTGTAGCTTTTGAATTTCCTTGTTTTTTTCCTGTAAACCACTATGAGTTTGTTTGTTTTTCAAAAACAACGACGACAACCAAGCTGTATATATATATATATAATTTTATCAAATAAATAAATACCAATGGGGAGCAAATAAAACCAACAAATAAATTTACCCCTTCTCCTGTCTTGCCTCCTTTTTACTGGCTCTGGGGGGGCTAGAGGGTGGGCTTTGGGACTTTCCAAGGTGTCTGGGGGGGATGGGGACGTGGTTAAGGAAGCAGCGTGAACTGGCCTGGGACTTCTCTGACTGGGGGACATCTTTCTCTCTCAGCCCCCTCCTGGTGTTTCTGAAGGACGCCACTTGCAGCCGGGTACTGGACAAGGTCTTGGAAGTGTCTGACCGGAAAGCCTTGCTCTCCTTCTATAAAGCCCACATGAGAGGGCAGCTTCACGTCCTGGCAGCCCACAAGGTGGCCAACTTCACCTTGCAGCGGCTCATCCAGGCAGCCTCCAGGAAACTGGTGAGTGACAGCCCTTGCGGCCACCATGGGGGGGGGGGTTGGGGGGGACTGATCAAAACCGTGCCAGCCATCAACATGTGGACCAGCGGGAAGATTTGCCCTTGGGGTGTGTGTGTGTTTGGTTTGGGATATTTGCCACATCCTGTTGGGAGTTTTTCTAGGCAACCCAAAATCCTTCCAAGTACAGTGGTGCCCTGCAAGACGAATGCCTCGCAAGACGGAAAACTCGCTAGACGAAAGAGTTTTCCGTTTTGGAGGTGCTTCGCAAAACGAATTTCCAATGGGCTTGCTTCGCAAGACGAAAATGTCTTGCGAGTTCCTGCTGGTTTGTTTCCCTCCCCCCCCCTTTTTCTAAGCAGCTAAGCCGCTTATCAGCTGATCCGATCAGCACATAAGCGGCTAAAAGCCGTTAATAGCGCTAACCCGCTAATCTGTCAATGGGCTTGCTTCGCAAGACGAAAAAACTGCTAGATGAAGAGAATCACAGAACGGATTCTTTTCGTCTTGCGAGGCACCACTGTACAGTGGCACCTTGGTTCTCAAACAAATTGGCTCCCGAACACCGCAAACCCAGAAGCGAGTGTTCCGATTTGCGAATGTTTTCCGGAAGCCAAACGTCCGACGCGGCTTCCGATGGAGCGCAGGAAGCTCCTGCAGCCAATTGGAAGCCGCGCCTTGGTTTCCGGACCATTTCGGGAGTCGAACGGACTCCTGGACCTGATTAAGTTTGATGGTACCACTGTACCAGGCCCCGTTGTAGCAAAGTAAACACACGGCTTCCAAGCGCTTAGGAGTCCCAAGTCCAGCACGGAGTGTAAGAAACAAATTGCAGGAAACGTTTGAATACAGACAGAAGTATTTCCCGTCGTTCTCAAGCGTAGGTCACAGGCTGTACATAAATCAATCGGAGTCCTGATAAGAGGTTCAACTTAAAAGCTTCGGGCTCGGCCCAAAAGCTGCCAGACTCCCTCTCCTCATATCTTCACAGTACGATAGCAGAGTTCAGACTAAACGTCTCTCTCTGTCCAGTTCGGAAACTGTGTGTGTTGAGAAAGCGTTCTTCCGAGTGTCCTTGCACCCGCTGTAAGCAAACTGGCTTGCCGCCACTTCTGGAAACTTCACACAGTTTAATGTACACAGGCTGTCATTTCTGAGAATGAATGACACTCGTCCCAACATGTTTCCCCTACAGAAAACCACAAATGTGCAAGGTTACATTGGGGGCTTTGTAGTTTAGGGCCGTAGCAACCTTTCTGAGTCCATGGTTCATTTGACCACCAACCACATTGTTTCTGCGGCTCCCCTGCGGAAGCCACTTACACTGGGGTCAAGTTACACGTCAGTGGAGTATTTCCCTGTTCTGCCCTGTCCCTTTTCGACTGGAACCTGAGCGATGCTGCTGCTGTGCGGGGCTGAGCCGACGAACGCCACATCGCAGCCCCAGCCTGCCTTGGCTGAAAATGGTGTGCGCTAGGGGTGTGGGACGGAGAGGGCAAAACGAGATTAAGATCGGAAGCAGAACTACTTGTTATCGCACGGAAGAAAAGCAAAAAGCGCAGCACATACATGTAGATACGGTCAACCTAGCGGCAGCTAGACTGGTGACTGGGAGCGGCCGCCGGGACCACATAACACCGGTCCTGAGAGATCTGCATTGGCTCCCAGTACGTTTCCGAGCACAATTCAAAGTGCTGGTGCTGACCTTGAAAGCCCTAAACGGCCTCAAAGGCCCAGTATCCCTGAAGGAGCATCTCCACCCCCATCGTTCAGCCCAGACACTGAGGTCCAGCTCTGAGGGCCTTCTGGCGGTTCCCTCATTGTGAGAAGTGAGGTTACAGGGAACCAGTCAGAGGGCCTTCTCGGTGGTGGCACCCCCCTTGTGGAACACCCTCCCTTCAGATGTGAAGGAAATAAGCAGCTATCCTATCTTTAAAAGACACCTGAAGGCAGCCCTGTTCAGGGAAGTTTTTAATATTTAATGCTGTATTGTTTTTAAGACTTGATTGGGAGCCGCCGAGAGTGGCTGGGGAAACTCAGCCAGATGGGTGGGGTATAAATAAATAAAATAATAATAATAATAATAATAATAATAATAATAATAATAATAATAATAATAATAAAAACCTACTCCCTGTCCCCATAAAGCTGGATGACTGTTAAGGAGAAGAATTGGGGAGAGGCATGACGGGGGTAGATGGATAGAGAAACACAGAAGGCACTCCACACTTTCAGGGTTATTTTTATACCCCTCCATATAGAGCACACACATCCATCAAACTCCTTTGCTATTATCTTACATTTCTCAAGCCCTCTGTGTAACACCAAGGAACTGTGAGCTACTGAAGCTGGGGAGGATTTTTGGCTGTGGGAAGATTTTAATATTATTAATAATAATAATAATAAATTTTATTTATATCCCGCCCTCCCCAGCCGAAGCCGGGCTCAGAGCGGCTGACAACAGTAAAACGATAAAACACTTCTAAAATCATTTCATTATAAAATCAATTCAAATCAGATTAATGGCAACCATTGGGCTAGAGTTCTGTGGGGATTGCCAAAGGAGGGGGTCAGGCTGTGCCCTGGCCAAAGGCTGTTTTTGGACTACAGTTCCCATCACCCCTGACTTGCTAGCTAGGGATGATGGGAGTTGTAGTCCAAAAACAGCCAGAGACCCAAGTTTGGGGAAACCTGGGCTAGACATTTAACAACAACAACAACAACAACAACAATAATAATGATTTTTATTTATACCCCGCCCTCCCCAGCCAAGGCCAGGCTCAGGGCGGCTGACAAGCAATAATAAAAACAAGTTGAATGAATACAGCTTAAAAACAATATTAAAATACAACATTAAAATATTGAAACATTAAAATGTTAAAATGCAGCCTCATCACAGGAGGAGAAAGGAAAAATAAAAAAGAAAGAGGGGGAGGGAATCAAATTGGCTCCAAGCCAAAGGCCAGGCGGAACAACACTGTCTTACAGGCCCTGCGGAAAGACATCAGATCCTGCAGGGCCCTGGTCTCATGAGGCAGAGCGTTCCACCAGGCCGGGGCCAGTGTTGAAAAGGCCCTGGCTCTGGTTGAAGCTAATCTAACTTCCTTAGGGCCCGGGACCTCTAGGGTGTTGCTATTTATGGACCTTGAGGCTCTCCGTGGGGCATACCAGGAGAGGCGGTCCCGTAGGTGCGGGGGTCCTAGGCCGTGAATAACAGCTGAATATTGGGAGAATTCTGGGCAGGCAAAAGAGAGGACTTCTTCACACCGCACTTAGTTAAACTACGGAACTTGAAAGGAGGATCGGAGAAGGCGGCTTAGCCATTGCTACTAGTCAGGGTCTGAAATTCCCCCGGGCGCATTTTGCTACTGGCACAGGTCCATTCGCGGCTATGTGGAGATTTCTGGGCACCAGGTTGGTGACAGACGTCTCCCATCGGGTCAGCCAACTGGTGCACAGCAAAAGACACATGTATTTCTGTACTGTTGCAGGAACCGGGTATACTGGGCCAAGGCCCCTTAGGGCTTTAAAGGTCAGCACCAACACTTAAATTGTGCTTGGAAACGTACCAGGAGCCAATGTGTGGTCTCGGCGGCTGCTCCCAGTCACCGCAATCTGGATTAGTTGCAGTTTCCAGGTCACCTTCAAAGGCAGTCCCACGTAAGGTAAAGGGACCCCTGACCATTAGGTCCAGTCATGGCTGACTCTGGGGTTGCGGCGCTCATCTCGCTTTATTGGCCGAAGGAGCCGGCGTACAGCTTCTGGGTCATGTGGCCAGCATGACTAAGCCGCTTCTGGTGAACCAGAGCAGCGCATGGAAACGCCATTTACCTTCCCGCCGGAGCGGTACCTCTTTATCTACTTGCACTTTGACGTGCTTTTGAACTGCTAGGTTGGCAGGAGCAGGGACCGAGCAACGGGAGCTCAGCCTGTTGTGGGGATTCGAACCGCCAGCCTTCTGATCGGCAAGTCCTAGGCTCTGTGGCTTAAACCACAGCGCCACCCGCGTCCCTATGCATTAAATTAGCTGGGTTCAAATCCCTCTTGATGTCCTTGAGAGGAATTGCTACGATGCTGAAACTGGATGAGAAATGAAGATTAAAAACTGGGAGGGTGGCGAGCCAGCCTCTGAAATAAAAGCACATCTCCCTTATGCAAAAGGTGTCGGGGAGAAGGCAGTCTACAACTGCCAGCCCTCAGGTTCCCAATCTCCCTCACTGGACCTCTTCCTTGGGGGTTGGATAGCTGCCTGCCAGGGATTCCTTAGCTTACTTTGCAGCGGGTTGGACTAGATGACCCTCGGGTGTCCCTTCCAACACTGCAATCCTGCGATTTCTATGGGGAAAGTGCCCTTGTATATTGACCCTAACCCAGATTACTGGGCGGATTGCCCCAATGAAACCTGTAGATGGAGGCCTGTAGCAGAAACGTGGCCAGATTCACTTCCATTGGCTCCGCCAGGAATGATGGGGGTTGTAGTTGAACATGGCCAAAGGTTCTCCATCCCTGGCCTAGATGAGTAGAACGCAATACCAGAAAAGTCTAGCTCCTGGATCAGGCCAAAGGTCCATCTAATTTATTATTATTATTATTATTATTATTATTATTATTATTATTATTATTATTATTAATTTATACCCCACCCATCTGGCTGGGTTTCCCCGGCCACTCTGGGCGGCTTCCAACAAAGTATTAAAATTCAGTAAAACATTTAAACATTTAAAACATTTAAACATTTTAAACATTAAAAACTTCCCTGAACAGGGCTGCCTTCAGATGTCTTCTAAAAGTTTAGTAGTTGTTCTCTTTGACATCTGGTGGGAGGGCGTTCCACAGGGCAGGCGCCACCACCGAGAAGGCCCTCTGCCTGGTTCCCTGTAACCTCACTTCTCACAGGGAGGGAACCGCCAGAAGGCCCTCGGCGCTGGATCAGTGTCCAGGCAGAACGAAGGGGGTTGGAAACGCTCCTTCAGGTATACTGGACCGAGGCCAGTTTAGCATCCTGTTCTCGCAGTGGCCAGCCACATGCTCCCAAAGGGAAGCCCAGAGGGCAACAGCACTCTCCCCAGCTGCCCTTCCGAGCAGGCACACTGTCTCTATAGCCATTGTGGCTACCAGCCACAGGTAGCCTTATCCCCCATGAATTCCTCTAATCTTGTGGCCGTGAGTTCCACAGTCGGCAGCTAGGCATCCTTCGATGAAGCACTCGACATTCACAGCGTGCTTACGGCTCCCCACGTTGGTTCTCAAACTTAATCTGTTCCAGAAGTCCATCCCAAACCGAAGCGTTCCAAAACCAAGCCCCACTTTCCCATAGAAAGTTATGTGAAACGGATTCATCCATTCCAGACTTTTAAAAACAACCCCTAAAACAGCAATTAACATGAGTTTTACTATCTAACGAGACCACTGAGCCTTAAAGTGAAAGCAATAATCAATGTACCGTACTATGAAATAAATAAGACAGTATCGTAGATGATAAAAATTAAAATTATTCACCCCCCCTTACCTGCACTGATGATAGTCGTCGTTTGCAAGGGGGGCTTTCATCTATTTCCGCAGTCACACAGTCAATGAATCAGTAGCTGAACTGGGTTCCACACAGTCACAAAAACAGATGAGCCAAAAAAGCCACAAAAACGCAAAGTAAATAGCAAAAACAAAAGCGCCAAACCTAATCCGTTCCGGAAGTCTGTTTGACTTCTGACATGTTCGAAAACCAAGGCGCAGTTTCTGAATGTTCGAAAACCGGAACACTTCTGGGTTTTTGGTGTTTGGGAACGAAGGCGTTTGAGAACCAAGATACCACTGTAACAACTTCCTTGGCGCCATGCACAATTTTTCTATGCTTCGATTTACCGTATTTTTCGCACCATAGGACGCACTGGACAATAGGACGCACTTTGTTTTAGAGGGGGGAGAACAAGAAAAAAAAATTCTCCCCCTCTCTGCCCAGCGCCCCTTCAGTGAAGCGGCAGGAGGCGCTGCACAGAGAGGGGGAGAACTTTCCCCCTCTTGTTTTCCCCCTCTAAAACAAGGTGCCACTCTAAAACAGGCTACCTTGGAAGCCTGGAGAGCGAGAGGGGTCGGTGTGCACTGACCCCTCTCGCTCTCCAGGCTTCAGGTTACTTTCGACCTGCTCTTTGGGGCTGGCGGGGGGAAGCCCACCACCAGCCCCAAAGAGCAGGTCAGGGAGCAGCGGAAAGGCGCAGCGGAGAGGCTCCTGCCATAGCCGCGCATCACCTCTCTAGCCGGGAGAGGGTCGCGGGGCTATGGCGTCTTCGCTCCATAGGACGCACACACATTTCCCCTTCATTTTTGAAGGGGAAAAAGTGCGTCCTATAGAGCGAAAAATACGGTAGTCTCTTGTTTCCTGCCTTCAAACTGAAGCACCAAACATTGCTACCGTTTCTCGGAAATGCTTCGTCTCTCCCCCCACTGAGGATGCCTGCCTCTCCCTGCCCCATCTCTCTTCCAGCTGGGAAAAATCCTTGAGGAGCTGGGCCCCGGTGTGGAAGAGATATTGGCCTGTGAGCACTTGGGGCTGATCACAGCGCTTCTGGGAGCCTGCAGAAAACACGGTTCTCACCAGCAGGAGGTGCTGCAACTCCTCATGGAGGTAAGAACTCTCCCTCCCTCCTCCCCTCCGTCCGAAACCCACATCTTCTTGCTGAGTCTGATATGGCCGCTGTTTCCTCCTCTGCTCCTCTCAGGTGTGGGAATGTTCAGGGATGCAGGAGAGGATATATTGTTTGATTATCGCCTTTCCAACTTGTGTTAACAAGTTCACAATTTTAGCAGAGTAACATTCCCTTTTTTTAAACTCAGCGGAAGACACGACACAGTCTTTTATAAAAGTATAAAAAGAGTTTACTCGCATTCTGTTCACAATCGGATCCCAGAAGGCAGACTTAGCTTAGAAAAGTAACATACACTTGGAAACTATCTCATAAGAAGACACTCCCTTTGTCCTTTCTTGGCTGTAAGAGCATCTTTGGCTAAGCAGATGTTGCTTCTTCAATGCATGTAGTCAAAGAGGGAGAGATGGCTGCCCTGCCCTGTGCTTTTGTCGTTACCTGCACAGGTGAGGCCACGCCCACCTCTAGTCACATGCAGAGGAATAATAATAATAATTTATTATTTATACCCCGCCCATCTGGCTGCGTTTCCCCAGCCACTCTGGGCGGCTTCCAAAAGAATATTAAAATACTGTGATACATCAAACATTAAAAGCTTCCCTAAACAGGGCTGCCTTCAGATGTCTTCTAAAAGTCTGGTAGTTGTTGTTCTCTTTGACATCTGGTGGGAGGGTGTTCCACAGGGAGGGCGCCACTACCGAGAAGGCCCTCTGCCTGGTTCCCTGTAACTTGGCTTCTCGCAGTGAGGGAACCGCCAGAAGGCCCTCGGTGCTGGACCTCAGTGTCCGGGCAGAATGATGGGGGTGGAGACGCTCCTTTACCTGCTGGCTGGACAAACATCCCTCCCCATGTGTAAACATGTTCACTCTAGGAATGTTGTACTTGACTGCTCTTGTGTTTCACATCCCACATCAGGCCTTCCACTGCTGGGAGCCCCCGGCCCGCCAGACGGCCTGCGCCCCCCTCATTGCTTCCGTCTTGGCCTACGAGGTGTATTACGGTGAGGACGACGAGGAGGAGAACACCCCGCAAGAGGAAGAAGAGGATCCGTCTCAACAACAGGTGGGGAAAAGGAGATCCACAGCCCTCATCTGGCCACAGTGATCCACGCGACGGTCCCCTCCAGGCTTGACTACTGTAATTCGCTCCACGTGGGGCTGCCCTTGAAGCTGACCCAGAAACTCCAGCGGGTGCAGAATGCTGCGGCGAGGCTCCTCACGGGGTCCTTGCCACGGGATCACATTCACCCAGTGCTTTACCAACTGCCCTGGCTCCCGGTGGAGTACAGGATCAGGTTTAAGGTGCGGGTTTTGACCTTTAAAGCCCTATGCGGTTTAGGACCCTCATACCTATGGAACTGTCTCTCCTGGTATGCCCCGCGGAGGACCTTAAGATCCACAAATAAAAACACTTTGGAGGTCCCAAGCCTCAAGGAGCTTAGATTGGTTTCAACTAGGGTCAGGGCCTTTTCAGCACTGTCCCCGATCTGGTGGAACGCTCTGTCACAAGAGAATAGGGCCCTGCGGGACTTGACATCTTTCTGCAGAGCCTGCAAGACAGAGCTGTTCCGCCTGGCCTTTGGTTTGGACTCGGTCTGACCCTTATGTTTCCCCCCCCCCTTATGGTCTTGATCTATGGTCTACTTTTAAAATGAGGCTGCATTTTAAATTGTATTTTAACCCATATTTTAAATTGGTCCCCCCCCCGTGGAAACAGGATGCTGGGCTAGGTGGGGCATTGAGGTCCAGTTCTGAGGGCCTTCTGGCGGTTCCCTCCCTGCGAGAAGCCAGGTTACAGGGAACCAGGTAGGGGGCCTTCTCGGTGTTGGCACCCGCCCTGTGGAACACCCTCCCACAAGATGCCAAAAAGAAAAACAACTATCTGACTTTTAGAAGACATCTGAAGGCAGCCCTGTTCAGGGAAGCTTTTAATGCTCAATAGGTTATTGTATTTTAGTGTTTTGTTGGAAGCCGCCCAGAGTGGCTGGGGAAACTCAGCCAGATGGGTGGGGTATAAATAATAAATTATTATTATTATTGGCCTGACCCAGCAGCCTCTTCTCACGTTCCTATGGGGTTTGACTCCTCTTTGCGGCACCTAATCTCACTCTTCTCTTCCCCACTAGGCCGGTCCATCCCGCCCCTTGGGTTCCATCTCCTACCACGGCTCGCTGATGCTCCAGCACCTTCTCCATTTCGCCGACCCCTCTGCTGTGCTTCGCAGCCTGGCTGCCATGACCCCCGAGGATCTGGTCACCCTAGCCCGTGACCCAGCAGGCAGCCACGTCTTCGACGCCCTCCTGGCCAGCCCCTCCGTCCCCGAGAAACAGAGGCGCAAGGTGCTGCGTCGGCTCAAGGTGAGCGCTGGGTGGGCTGGTCCCAGGCGGCTTGTGTGTGAATCCTCTTTTGGCCCGAGGGCAGCATTCCTTGCTGAGGAATGTCGCTCGCTTTCAGGCTGGGCAAAGCTGTGCACCGTCTTAGGCGCTAACCTATAGGCAGGGCTGTGGTAGAAATTTATGGAGCTGGAAGAAAGGTCCCCATCAGCTGAGGATTTTTTGGTTTTTTGGAATTTGCGTTTTATTTATTTGTCAACATTCTTATATTACATCGGTAAACGTTGTCGTATTATATTACAGGACTTACTATAATATAATTTCCAACATGTATACAAAAATGACCGTATTTTTCGCTCCATAAGACGCACCTTTTCCCTCCTAAAAAGTAATGTCCCTCCTAAAATTTAATGTTTAATATGTTAATGTATTTTAGGGT
This sequence comes from Podarcis vaucheri, assembly GCF_965113315.1. Taxonomy (NCBI): domain Eukaryota; kingdom Metazoa; phylum Chordata; class Lepidosauria; order Squamata; family Lacertidae; genus Podarcis; species Podarcis vaucheri. Next base: position 6,217,749 of record NC_138751.1, on the reverse strand, counting down.
TTTGTTGGAAGCCGCCCAGAGTGGCTGGGGAAACCCAGCCAGATGGGCGGGGTATAAATAATAAATTATTATTATTATTAGGGGAAATGTGTGTGTGAGTCTTATGGAGCGAATGGCGCTGCGCAGAGAGGGAGAGCTGCGCAACGCCCCTTCAGCAAAGCGGGAGGAGAAATGGAAGGAGCTCCGTTCCTCCTCCCGGTTCACTGGAGAGGCGCTGCGCAGAGATGGAGAGATTTCCCCCCCTTGTTTTCCTCCTCTAAAAACTAGGTGCGTCTTATAGAGCGAAAAATATGGTATATACAAATTTTATATACCTAGAAAGAAAATGAAACAAACAAACAAAAAAAGAAGGAACAAGGAGACAACACAAAAACAGCCCCCCCAATCATATAAATACCAACACACTAGACTTCCTGTCTATCCCGTTGTATATTTTTGTTTTAAGGTTCTAGTCCTCAAGAGACAGAAGGGCGGGGCCTCGGTGACCTGGGACAAACCGGGGCAAATGGAATTGGGCAGAATCTGTAAATCTCTCTCTCTCTCTCTCTCTCTCTCTCTCTCTCTCTCCCTCTCTCCCTCCTTCCTCCCTCTTTATATCTCCAGGGCTGCTACATGTCTCTGGCTTGCAGCAAGCACGGGAGTCGTGTCCTGGACGCCATTTGGAACAGGGCCACCCTGCCAGCCAAGCGAGAGATGGCACAGGAACTGGGTATGACTCTTGTCTCCTCTCCCGCAAGAAAAATGTCTGAAATGCAACAGCTTTATTCATGAGTGGCTGTAAATTTTTGCAGTTTGCTCTGTGGGCGATTTCTCTCCCTCTCTCAAGCTGTCTCTGGTGGAAATGTCCCTCATTCTTCCCTGTTCCCTGCCTGCCCTGCCCCTGAAAGGGCTGCATCCTGGCCCAGAGACTCATGGTACAAAGGGTGCCAGCCTCTCCTTGCATTCACACCCACCCACCCTGGCAGAATTACTTTTTCGGACAGTGCAAGGAACAAGGGTGTACAGACATACCTCGGGTTACAGCCGCTTCAAGTTGCGTTTTTTCGGGTTGCGGATCGCCGAAACCTGGAAGTACCGGAACAGGTTACTTCTGGGTTTCGGCGGTTGCGCATGCGCAGAAGTGCTAAATCGCGCTTTGCGCATGCGCAGAAGTGCCGAATCGAAACCCATGCGTGCGCAGACGCGGGTTGCGAACGTGCATCCTGCACGGATCACATTCACAACCCGAGCATCTACTGTACAGTGGTACCTCGGGTTAAGAACTTAATTCATTCCGGAGGTCCGTTCTTAACCTGAAACTGTTCTTAACCTGAAGCACCACTTTAGTTAATGGGGCCTCCTGCTGCTGCCGCGCCGCCGGAGCACAATTTCTGTTCTCATCCTGAAGCAAAGTTCTTAACCTGAAGCACTATTTCTGGGTTAGCGGAGTCTGTAACCTGAAGCGTCTGTAACCTGAGGTGCCACTGTACTTGGCGCCTGTTTTTCGGATATTTGAAGTGACCCCTGGCCTTAGGCAGTGTTCCTCCCCCAGTTGCCTTCTTGCCTAGGCTGTTGATCCTCCTGTGATTAGCTGTGATGGCAGAGGGTTGGGCTAGATGAACGCTGGGGTGTCCCTTCCAACTCTACATTTCTATGAATCTGTGAATCCCAGTGTGGCATCCATGTGCAACAAAGCATTCTCCGATACCCACCAGGGCACCTACCAAGGTCTCCTACCCGCCCTGGTTTTTTATTTGATCTTTCTTTTCGGAGAGGGGCCCTGAGTGTTGCCAGTTTTTCTTCTGTGAAATGGGCACCACTGATTTGCATTGACACCAGACCTCTGCGTAGCTTGGGGAGAAAAAAAAAACACACGGGGGGAATTGTTGCTTTGATGTGAATGAATTTTGGACTAGGGGGAAAGTTGGAAGTTTGGTTTATTTTTGTTCATTTGATCATTAATGGGTCTGATTATTGCTTTGTTTATTACTTGAGTATGCTCTTTTAAAATTAATGTTATGTTATATGAAATATTCTTCCCCCCCCTAAAGTATTCTGTATTATACAGTGCTACCTCGGTTTTCGAACACCGGAAACCCAGAAGCATTTGTTTCCATTTTCGAATGCTTTTCGGAAGTTGAATGGCTTCCGCTGGGTCCCCCCCCCTTTCCCCATTGAAAATGCAGGCTGCTCTTTGCGCCTCGGTTGTCATCAGAAAGCATTCCAGACCCTCCATCTCCCAGAACCTGGCAAGCCTTAAAAGTAGGAGAGCGAAGAGCTCAAAGGCAGAGGGTATGATGACAAATGAGGAAGTGGGAGAGACGGGGGTGGAGATTCACAAGTGACGCCACCATTATCCGTTATGCATTACTGTATTTTAATACAGTGGTACCTCGGGTTAAGTATTTAATTTGTTCCGGAGGTCTTTTCTTAAACCTGAAACTGTTCTTAACCTGAAGCACCACTTTAGCTAATGGGGCCTCGCACTGCTGCTGCGTGATTTCTGTTCTCATCCTGAAGCAAAGTTCTTAACCCGAGTTAATATTTCTGGGTTAGCGGAGTCTGTAACCTGAAGCGTCTGTAACCTGAGGTACCACTGTATATTTTTCTTTGCTGTGAATCGCTTAGATACCTTCGGGTGACAAACGATTAACAAGCCTAATACACAAAATGAAATGAATTCCATACATTTCTCAACACAGAATAGAATAGAATAGAATAGAATAGAATAGAATAGAATAGAATTTATTATTTATACCCCGCCCATCTGGCTGGGTTTCCCCAGCCACTCTGGGCGGCTTCCAACAGAGTATTAAAATACAGTGGTCTGTTAAACATTAAAAGCTTCCCTAAACAGGGCTGCCTTCAGATGTCTTCTAAAAGTCTGGTAGTCTTTGACATCTGGTGGGAGTGCGTTCCACAGGGCGGGTGCCACCACCGAGAAGGCCCTCTGCCTGCTTCCCTGCAACTTGGCTTCTCGCAATAAGGGAACTGCCAGAAGGCCCTTGGAGCTGGACCTCGGTGTCCGGTCAGAGCGATGGGGGTGGAGACGCTCCTTCAGGTCTACTGGACCGAAGCCATTTAGGCACCCCCCTGCCTCCCCCTAACTTCCAGGCAGATATTCTTCAGGGTTTTAGGATTTTCACGAAACCCTAACCCTGGAGATCCCCCCCCCCACTGTACTCTTTAGGTCTTAAAGACTGCTTCTTCTTCTCTCCCCCCCCCCCAATTTCCAGCGGAGCATGAATCACGGCTGCAGAACGACCCCTTTGGGCACTTCCTGGTCCGCAACTTCTCCCTGACCCACTTCCTCAAGCGCCGCCAAGACTGGGAGCGCCACCACAAGGCGAAGAAGAAACGGCGGGAGCTGTTCTCCGAGATCCTGGAGGACTGAATCGGGAAGATGCCGTTGGCGGGTGGTTGGGGCTGAATGAAAACAGGAGGCTGGTGCCCTCTAGGGGGCGCTGTGAGCCTCTCCCAAACCACAGAGAACCCGGAGGATTGTTCAGAGCAGGGGAAATGCCGCCACTCTGCACTTTCCTCCTCTTGTCTGCTCCCAAATGGATCTTTGGTTGTTATGCATTTTGTTGTTTTTAAACATTTGTGGGGACAATTCAATAAAGTTTACTCTATTTTCTTGCTTAATAGATATATTAAGAGAGTCATTTCTTTCTTGGCACTGCCGTGCCCTTCCCTTTTGAGCGTCAATGAAATGCCAGCCTTGCAATGCAAGATAAGGTTCGTGGGTTTGAGCCCCATGTTGGGCAAAAGGGGGTTGGACTAGATGACCCTTGTTTTTTCTTACAACTTCCAATTCTATGATTTCTAAGGTCTCTTTTCAGCCTCTCTAAGACCTTTTATTTGTGTAAATGCATTTTTTTAAAAAAGATTTTCATTCATTTGTTTGCTGCAATCAGTTCCAGCGCTCACGTTGTGAGTCGCTTTGGGTCGGTTTTGCGAGGGAAGCACTGGAGAAATAATAACAATAACCAGCAATGGGCAAACCAGGAGTCTTCCGGATGCTGGGAATTGTAGTCCTGCAACATCTAGCAGGCAACAGATTTTCTTATCCCTGCTTCATGTTGCATCTGTTAAGCTAGCAGAACCTGCCACATGGCGGCTATTCGCCACCTCCCCAACCATCTCCTCTGTGCCAAAAGGAAGGTCTGGTTCAAGGTTTTCTGTGTGTTTGGTTATTAAATACAGTGGTACCTTGGTTCTCAAACGCCTTGGTTCCCAAACGCCAGAAACCCGGAAGTAAGCGTTCTGGTTTTTGAACGTTTTTCGGAAGCCGAACGTCTGATTCTGCTGTTGTCTATTGTTTCTGGGGTGCCTGCACCAATCAGAAGCTGCACCTTGGTTTCCAAACATTTCAGAAGTCAAACAGACTTCCGGAACGGATTAAGTTTGGCGCTTTTGTTTTTGCTATTTATTTTGCGTTTTTGTTTCTGAGGCTTTTTCGGTTCGTTTGTTTTTGTGACTGCGTGGAACCCAGTTCAGCTACTGATTGATTGATTGTGTGACTGCGGAAATGGATAAAAGCTGACTATCAACAGTGCAGGTAAGAAGGAAAAAAACAATTTAAATTTTTATCACCTACAATACTATTATTTATTTTATAGTACAGTACATTGATTCTGATGGGACGCGGGTGGCGCTGTGGGTAAAACCTCAGTGCCTAGGATTTGCCGATCGTATGGTTGGCGGTTCGAATCCCCGCGGCGGGGTGAGCTCCCGTCTTTCGGTCCCAGCTCCTGCCCACCTAGCAGTTCGAAAGCACCTCCGGGTGCAAGTAGATAAATAGGTACTGCTTTATAGCGGGAAGGTAAACGGCGTTTCCATGTGCTGCGCTGGTGCTGGCTCGCCAGAGCAGCTTCGTAACGCTGGCCACGTGACCCGGAAGTGTCTCCGGACAGCAGTGGCCCCCGGCCTCTTAAGTTAGATGAGCGCGCAACCCCAGAGTCGGACACGACTGGCCCGTACGAGCAGGGGTACCTTTACCTTTTACTTTTTACATTGATTCTTGCTTTCGTTTTATGGACCAGAGGTCTCGTTAGACAGTAAAATTCATGTTATATTGTTGTTTTAGGGGTTGTTTTTAAAAGTCTGGAATGGATGAATGCGTTTTTCATTACTTTCTATGGGAAAAGCGTGCCTTGGTTTTGGAACGCGCTTTGGTTTTGGAACGGACTTCCGGAACGGATTAAGTTTGAGAACCAAGGTACCACTATACCCTTTTTAATTAACATCCCCAACCGAAACAGAGACCTGGGATTTCTTTGGAGCCGAAAGAGCAGGTGCTGGGAAGGAATCCTGTCTCAGGAGAGGGAGGAAGAGGAGGGTGGCAGCTTTCAGCGTTCGTAGCTCACGCGGGCATGCGAGTGCCAGTTCTCGCCTCCGTCCAGGATCCGGCGGATGTAGTGGGATGCCCCAAGAAGAATGTGCCCAATGCCATGCATGACGGTGGATGCCACACGCAAGATCTCCCTTGGGAGGAAAGGAAAGGGGAACAAATTATATTAGTGCTGGGTTGTTGTTTTGTATTATTATAATTGATTAAAATTGTATGCCGCCCTTCATCCGTAGATCTCAGAGCAGCTCAGAAGACAAAATTAATTTTAATTTTATTATTTTATTTATGGAATTTACCGTATTTTTCGCTCCATAAGATGCAATTTTTTCCTCCTGAAAAGTAAGGGGAAATGTCTGTGCGTCTTATGGGGCGAATCTGTGGTCGATCGCTGGCTCCCTTTCCGGCCCCTTGCCCCCTTGCCCAGGCCTCCATTGTTGAATGTTCTGCAGATGGAGGCTGTTTGTTCCCCCAGCGACATGTGACTGGCTGATTAGATTATCTGTCTGGAAACTGTAGAAATGGCTCCTTTTCTAAAGAAGCTGCAGAACTGTGAGTTGAACCCCATAAAAGCAGGATTTTTATCCTTTGCAAAGTAAGCTCAACAACTTTGAGCTGATCCTCAAAAAAAAAATAAAAAAAAAATGGGGGCTTTTCCCCTTTGCAAAGAAGCTGCACAACTGTGAGCTAATCCCCTCCCAAAAATGGAGGCAGTGAGAGATTTTACTTTCTTGGGCTCCATGATCACTGCAGATGGTGACAGCAGCCACTAAATTAAAAGACGCCTGCTTCTTGCGAGAAAAGCAATGACAAACCTTAAAAAGCAGAATAACGAAAGCTCATACCAAGAACTAACTTAGTTGGTCTTTAAGGTGCTACTGGAAGGATTTTTTTTATTTTGACTATGGCAAACCAACACGGCTACCTATCTGTAACTTAAAAAGCAGAGACATCAGCTTGCGGACAAAGGTCTGTATAGTTAAAGCTATGGTTTTCCCCGTAGTGATGTATGGAAGTGAGAGCTGGACCATAAAGAAGGCTGATTGCCTTAGAATTGATGCTTTTGAATTCTGGTGCTAGAGGAGACTCTTGAGAGTCCCATGGACTGCGAGAAGATCAAACCTCTCCATTTGATCTCCATTCTGAAGGAAATCAGCCCTGAGTGCTCACTGGAAGGACAGATCCTGAAGCTGAGACTCCAAGACTTTGGCCACCTCATGAGAAGAGAAGACTCCCTGGGAAAGACCCTGATGTTGGGAAAGATGGAGGGCACAAGGAGAAGGGGACGACAGAGGACGAGATGGTGGGACAGTGTTCTCGAAGCCACAAGCATGAGTTTGACCAAACTGTGGGAGGCAGTGGAAGATAGGAGTGCCTGGTGTGCTCTGGTCCAGGGGGTCATGAAGAGTCGGACACGACTAAATGACTAATGTTTCCTCCTGCTCTGGTGGGTAAGACCTGAATCCATGGTTTCAAGCTTACAAAGAAGGAGATTCTGACTTAACATCAGGAAGAACTTTCTGACAATGGAGGTGAGGTGGTGGACTCTCCTTCCTCAGAGGGTTTTAAGCAGAGATTGGATGGCCGTCTGTCAGGGGAGATGTGGGGGAAGCTGGTTCCCAGACCCACCTTAGCACCTTCTTGGGCCCCAGACACTTGAAGTCGCAGCTCATGGAGTAGAGTCCGTAGAAAGTGGCCGAGATGTTCAGGCTGCCAAAGAGGTCGCGGGGGTTGAGCTTGTAGACGTCAAAGGTGATGCGGGCAATGTCACGGCTGTTCCTCGGTTTCTCCCCGCTGAGCGCATAGGACCGGCTGCTGCCCTGTACAACACAGACAGAATCACAGAATCGTTGGACTCACTGCTGTCCATGGAGGTGCAGGTCAATTCTGTCTCCAGGGCAGCTGTCTACCAGCTCCATCTGGTACGCCGGCTGAGAGAGTCTCGCCAGAGTGCCGCATGCTCTGGTTATCTCCCGCTTGGACTACTGCCATGCGCTCTACGTGGGGCTACCTTTGAAGGTGACCCAGAAACTGCAACTAATCCAGAACGCAGCAGCTAGACTGGTGACTGGGAGTGGCTGCCGAGACCATATTACAGCAGTCCTGAAAGACCTACATTGGCTCCCAGTATGTTTCCGAGCACAATTCAAAGTGTTGGTGCTGACCTTGAAAGCCCTAAACGGCCCTGTATACCTGAAGGAGCATCTCTACCCCCATCGTTCAGCCCGGACACTGAGGTCCAGCTCTGAGGGCTTTCTGGCGGTTCCCTCCCTGCGAGAAGCGAGGTTGCAGGGAACCAGGCAGAGGGCCTTCTCAGTGGCGTCCGCCCTGTGGAACGCCCTCCCATCAGATGTCAAGGAAATAAACAACTACCTGACTTTTAGAAGACATCTGAAGGCAGTCCTGTTTAGGGAAGTTTTTAATGTTTGATGTTTCATCATGCTTTTAATATTCTGTTGGGAGCTGCCCAGAGTGGCTGGGGAAACTCAGCCAGATGGGAGGGGAATGAATGAATGAATGAATGAAATTATTATTAAGAGTCAAAGTGGCTTCAGGATTGCTCTCCTGTACTCTTTCAGACATGCAGTACTTACCTATATGTATTTATCTTGTGCACTTAGGAACATTCATTTTATTTATGAAGCCTTAGAATTCTTATGGAAATGAAGCCTGTAATTTTCCGCTGGCCTTCCATTCAACACCCTTTTGCTTACCCTGGCGTGGCTCCATTTCTGCCCCTTCTCCAGCGCCATCAAGGCCGTGTTATCATCTAGGACGTCAAAGAATTCCTCTGTTTCCACAACGGTGCCATCTTCTTCCAGCACCAAGGAAACGATGCTGGAGATCAGCAGGGTCTCCCTTGCCTGGCGAAACAAGAAAACACACAAGCAGAGACCTTCACGTCAAGCAAAGCACGGCCACTGCTTCCATTTCGCAGATGATAAAAGGGAGGGTGAAGAGGAGTAGCTTTACCCAAGGGCTTGCCAGCCAAGTGTGGAGCCAAGTGGAGGCTGGAAAATTGGCGGGAGGGAAGGGGTGTTCACCTTGATCAACAGCTCCTGCAAGGTCCCTGCAGTCAGACCTTTGCGGACGTTGCGCTTGTGGTCACAAACCCGGAATGGCCTCTGGGTTGGGGGACTCGGAGCCCAAACACGGCGGGTGAGTTCTGAACTTGCACTTGACACTGACCTGTGAGAAAGAGAGAGAGAGTGAGAGGTTGCTCAGAAGGTCCCAACCTGGCTGCCATAGCATGCCTCTGAGCATGTGCAAAGTGTCCAGGGGGAACATCAGCACCCTAACAGAGAAACTGAACTTTTGGTAATGATCTGGGTTCGTCCAGGTGTCCTTTCGGTTGTGATGATTTGCACTCATGATGTTATCAGGACAGTATTACACGCCCCAATGCTGTTTCTGCCTGCAAATGCTGTTTCTGCTAGTTTTCTTTACTTTTTTTGGTGTGTGTACAGTGGTACCTCGCGTTACAAACAAGTAGTACTTCGGGTTAAGAACTTTGCTTCAGGATGAGAACAGAAATCGTGCGTCGGCGGCACAGCGGCAGTGGGAGGCCCCATTAGCTAAAGTGGTACCTCAAGTTAAGAACAGTTTCAGGTTAAGAACGGACCTCCAGAACAAATTAAGTTCTTAACCAGAGGTACCACTGTATATTTTTTATTAAATTTTCTGTTTTACAATTTAGAATATTCATTTAAAGAACCTTAAAATGCCAATGACTTCCCTTCTTCTCTTTCCATGGTCCATTTTACATATCATAAATCCCTGCATATTTTACATAAACGAAACCATTCAGTAATCCATTATTACATCCATCAAAACTTCTTTACACTGTTGAATTTATCTGAATGCTGCCAACTTTTTCAGCTGTACACAATTATTTCCCATATATTCAATAAACGTTTTCCAGTCTTCTTTAAATGTATGTTCTTCTTGTTCTCTTATTCTACAGGGTGAATACAGAGTCCAGGCCTTTGACCATTTTGGTTGCCCTCCTCTGGACACGTTCCAGTTTGTCAGTGTCCTTCTTTAGTTGGAGCCTCACTCGTTTTCCATTTTGGGGCTAACAAAACATGGGCTGCAATAGTGGCATACATAAACGACCTTTCTTGACACCTGGGAATTTCCATCTGAATTATCCCCAACCAAAAGGACTCTGTTTTTTGGGGATTTTTTTAACTTTGGGGAATCAGCCTGGAACTGAAGAGATAGCTCGGATGGTGGCGCATGAGACTCTTCGTCTTAGGACCGTGGGTTTCGAGCCCCACATTGGGCAAAAGATTCCTGCATTGCTGGGGTTGGGCTAGATGACCCTCGGGGTCCCTTCCAACTCTATGATTCTGTGAAATGAAACTCGTAAAGTGGACTGATCCAGGAGAAATGCAGCGCTTATGCACTATGATTGCATCAATGACACTGGTATGGAGGGCCCTCTGTGTATCCTGCCTCTATCTACTGCATTCAAATTCCTTAATCCATAGGGTTGTTTTACCAACTGCACTGGCTCCCGGTGGAGTACAGGGTCAGGTTTAAGGTGCTGCTTTTGCCCTTTAAAGCCCTATGCGGCCTAGGACCCTCGTACCTACGGGACCGCCTCTCCTGGTATGCCCCGTGGAGAGGTCCACAAATTACAACATTTTGGGGGTCCCAGGTCGCAAGGTGGTTAGACTGGTCTCCACTAGGGCCAGGGCCTTTTCAGTACTGGCCCCGACTTGGTGGAACGCTCTGTCCCAAGAGACCAGGGCCCTGCGGGACTTGACATCTTTCCGCAGGGCCTGCAAGACAGAGCTGTTCCGTCTGGCCTTTGGTTTGGACGCAGTCTGACCCTTATGTTTCCCTCCCCTTATGCTTTTGATCTATGGGCTACTTTTAAAATGAGGCGGCATTTTAAATTGCATTTTAACCTGTATTTTAAACTGGTCCCCCTCCTATTATGTTTTTACTGTGATTTTATTGGGTGTTAGCCGCCCTGAGCCTGACTCTGGCCCGGGAGGGCGGGGTATAAATAAATTTTATTCTTATTATTATTATTATTATTATTATTAAAGTTGGAAGGGACCCTGAGAATCATCTTGCAGGAATATGCAGCTGCCCCATACAGAGGGATCAAACCTATAACCTTGGCATTATCAGCGCCACGCTCTAATCAGCTGAGCTGTCTAGCTGTTATTGGCCCCTTATGCAGCTTGCAACCAGAGTACACGAAAAGACGCAATTTATTAGGTCTACGTGGAAATGCTTATCACGGTCACTTCTGGTCCCTGGAATTTTGATGCCAAAGTCCAAATTCCAGGAGGAGGAAGAAGCGAAGGAGGTGCTAGCGGATTTGGGCTCTGAGGCCAGCCCACATGACAGCTAGCTCTTTAAATAAAGCAAAACCCCTTATTTCTTGGGCAGAACGTCAGATAAAAGACCGGGAATCAGGGAATTTTGCTCATTCGTGTTCTGTGGACAACGCCGTTGTTTGCTTGGGTTTAATGGGAGACCTGCAGCAAAATGTTGCAGCATGGCATGGTCTTATTCATTTCCTCCCTCTCTCTCCCTCACCTCTAATTTTCTGCTCCTCTCAGTCAGCGTTTGGGGGCCACTGAGCCTGCTGAGTCCTCAGTGACCTGCATTTTTCATAAAATTGTAGAGTTGGAAGCGAGTCCAAGAGTCATTTAGTCCAACCCCCGGCAACGGACTGTCGTCATCTTAGGTCCCCACTAAGCACCGAGCCTCTTGGGCTTGCTGATCATAAGGTCGGCGGTTTGAATCCCCACAACGGGGTGAGCTCCCGTTGCTCTGTCCCAGCTCCTGCCAACCTAGCAGTTCAAAAGCATACCAGCGCAAGTAGATAAAGAGGGACCTCTGTGGCAGGAAAATAAATTGCGTTTTCATGTGCTCTGGTTTCTGTCACGATGTCCCGTTGCGCCGGAAGCCGTTTAGTCCTGCTGGCCCGGAAAGCTGTCTGTGGACAAACGCCGGCTCCCTCGGCCTGAAGCGAAATGAGCGGCGCAACCCCATAGTCAAATTCGACTGGGCTTAACCATCCAGGGGTCCTTTACCTTTACCGTAGGTCCCTCCAAAGATGTTTTGTACTCGTACAAAGCTTGGGGTTCCCCCAAGCATTCCAATCTCCCCCCACATGTTTCCCATTGGCTCCATATTGGCTATATCTGCTCTCACAAGCTGAGCTTGCTGTTAGAAGGCGGAAGATCCTTCAGACCTCAGCAGACGGGTTTGGCTAAAGGATTGTAAGGAAAGGGGGAAAGGGTGGTAGGAAGTACTGCATGCCCGAGGTATAAACCCAGAAACCTCCATCCACCCCCCCCATGCATTCTTTCAAAGTGTCCCTATTTTCTAGGGGCAATCTCGGATTTACAGAAGCCGCCCTGGTTTTTTATTTGATCCCGGAATGCCCTGCTTTTTCTTACGACATCCCTATTTTCATGGGAGAAATGCTGGAGGGTCTGGAGTTATGCGACCCCCATGCCAAGGAGATAAGTAACCATACAACCTTTAGAAGACATCTGAAGGCAGCCCCGTATAGGGAAGGTTTTTTTTAAAAAAAGTTTAATGTTTTATTACTTATTTCTATATGTTGGAAATGGCCCAGAGTGGCTGGGGCAACCCAGTCAGATGGGTGGGGGTATAAATAATACAATTATTATTATTATTATTATTATTATTATTATTATTATTATTATTGAATTGGACAACCATATTTTCATCAGAGAAATGTTGGAGGGTATGCCAATGGCCTGTGGCGGTTAAGAGTGTTGGACTCTCAGACTAACATCACGGGGTTGTTTTCGCTGGGATTAAACGAGGAGGGAGGGAACTATGTAACCCCCCCTTGAGGTCCTTGGAGGAGGAAGGTAGGATAGATAAATAAATCTGTACTCACTTTAACAATGTTGATGGCACCAAGGCGTTTATGTACTCCATTTTGTCCAAGGAGGGCGTTGTGTGGATCTGTAGGGGATAGTGGCCCTCTTGCCAGTAGCTCAGCTGCGAAGGGGGAATCTGAGTTGTTTTTGTCTGCCTGGACTCTGGACCATGTAGCTCATGCGCTGTGAGTTGTTGGCCGGCGGGAGCAAACTCCAAGTGAGCGATTGGAGGCACAGCCAGGGAGCGCCAGTGAATAACTTCAAGGGTTGTCGCAGGTGAACTGTGCTGCTTGTAGCTGATTTGATTCACAAGCTGGCTTTTCTATGGAAAAAGATTGCCCAAACAGGTACAGTCGTACCTTGGATATCAAACGCCTTGGTTCCCGAACAAAGCGGCTCCCGAACGATCGAAACCCGGAAGTGAGTGTTCCGGTTTTCGAACGATTTTCGGAAGCTGAACGTCCGACGGGACCTCCGCAGCTTCCAATTGGCCGCAGGAGCTTCTTGCAGCCAATCGGAAGCCGCGCTTTGGTTTCTGAACGTTTTGGAAGTCGAATGGACTTCCTGAATGGATTCTGTTCGACTTCCGAGGTACGACTGTATTGGGAGGGGGAGGGGTGGGGGAAGGAAGAAGGCTGACAACACATTTTAAGCAGCACATGAGAAATGATAACAGGAGAAGGGTCAGTTTTTATACATCCCATTCCTTCCGTATGTGCAGATTTAATAATTGCAATGGGGGGGGGGGACTCCCAGATTCATTCAGAAGTGGAACATGTAAGAAAAACAGTTCACTTATTTTAGTTTTATGGGCTTATGTGTCATAGACTACCTACAGAGCATATGGAAGGCATAAATACCAGCACACTGTCGGACTAGATACCCAAGTCCTGACAATGTTCCTCGTTCCCTAATCTGATCCCATCTGGACCCATAATCCAAGGCATTTTGGTTTTGAGGTAGAATAATTAAAAGAGAGCACCGTCCACCATGCAAGCCCCATAGACATGAACAGGTGCTGGTAATAATAATATAATAATAAATTTATTATTTATACCCCACCCATCTGGCTGGGTTGCCACAGCCACTCTGGGCGGCTTCCAAAACACATAATAATAATAATAAAACATCAAAAAATTAATAGTAACATACAGATCCTATATAAAAAGCCACAATAGCTTTAAAATGAACAACTTATATCAAATAAAGCAATACTCAACAATCCATTAGGATCCAACACTAAACAGTAAAATTAAACATCAGCAAATAATCTAGCAGTTCACACTTATCAATTACAATAAGGAATTACTAATCTATAATCAATAAAATAACAGCAGATCACAATGCACAAATACCACAAAACGTACAAAATCATGTAAAAGGGTCAAGCTGAGCAACAAGGACACACAACTTATAAATTTATTTCTAAAAATGAACGAAAGTCAAGAGCTCTTTATCTGGAAGATGGGGATTCTCCTAACTGAGGTCCAGTAACTTGATATAGCAACCCAGCTGGAATTTCCTTCACCTGGTTGAACTGTCTGTGCCCCACACCCACTCATTTCAATGGAGGAGAAAAACATTCCTGGGCTGGGCTGCAAGGCTCCCCATTCATTTCAGTGGAGCTTGTGAAAGAGGCTTTTCGTCAGTGGATCAGGCCTTCATGGTTCACACCTCCACTGGGGAACTCTCCTGTCCTTTTGGGCTCCTAAAAATGGCCACCTTGTTTCATTTCACAGTGAAAGTTTGGGTTTTCAGAATCTGGGATGGGTCTGGCTCCTCCGAGGGTCTGTCATTTTCTTCCAGGAAGAATGTGGAGCAGGGGAAGCTGAGAAGCGAGTACGTTGCATCAATTTCCTGGAAATAAACAACAACAACAACAACGATAATAATAGTAAACCCCCCACCTGATCGGGTTGTGCCAGCCACTCTGGAAATGCAAGGAAAGAGCTATAAGGGAGAAGGATGAAAAGCCCATGGAGACAGAGTGTGCATAGTGGATTTGAACTTCTTGGTCATTCTTTGTCTTTGACCTTACCGCCTTGGGTGACCCTGCTGGGAGTATGAGATTCCCGATGGCTTCGCTCACAAGGGTCATAGGAACGTGCAAGCCCACTCACCACAATAAGGTGACGATCCAGCGAGTGAGTGTTGAAGCAATGATTCTCCAACATCAACTTCGCTGGACTGGTCATGTTGTGCGGATGCCTGATTATCGTCTTCCAAAGCAACTACTCTATTCCAAACTTAAAAATGGAAGGCGTAATGCTGGTGGTCAACAAAAGAGGTTTAAAGACTGCCTCAAGGCAAATCTAAAAAAATGTAATATAAACACCGACAACTGGAAAACACTGGCCTGCGAGCGCTCCAGTTTTGGAGAACAGCCTTTACCAAAGATGTCATGGACTTTGAAGACACTTGAACTCAGGACGCAAGGGAGAAACGTGCTAAGAGGAAGGCACACTTGGCAAATCCACACTGTAATCAACTCCCGCCCAGGAACCAATGTCCCCACTGTGGAATGACGTGTGGGTCCAGAATTGGCCTCCACAGTCACTTATGGACTCATTGTTAAAACTGTGTTTATGGAAGACAATCTTACTCGGCTACGAGTGATTGCCAGAGAAGAAGAAGTGGGTTTGAAACTTACGCGGAATTCAATATTGGCTCCAGAATTGGTGTCTTCATCTGCCTTCTTCATTTCTAATGGATGCCTGGCTTTTGGCATGGGGCTTTTGGCTTTTGGCAGGATCCCCCAGTCTTCGCTTGCTGGCTGCATCCAGCCAGGCACATTCCTTTCTTCGAGATCTAAGCATTAAAACCAACGTGGTTAACACCTACATCCTCCCATCTTTAATCCAACGCAGCTTCCTTTTACCTGCAAGTCCTTGGTTGGCCTGTAGGCAGAGCTCCTTTTCACAAAGTGAAGGTGATTTTTTTCAGCAGTTTTTTGCTTCACCCACGTTTTGAGGCACGTGTCCGAGTGCTTCCCCCCTTTTTTTGCTCCTTTCCCAGGGAAAACCCTCTCTTCCACTCTAAATCAGAGCAAACGTCAATCCAGAGAAAACCTGAATTGCTGTTTGCGCCAATTAAGCACTAAAGAGCAGTTTTCCCTGGTGGCGGTGGGGAGCAGCAGGACAATAGAAGGTGTGGATAAGCTCTCCTCAGCAGTAAACAACGGATTTTCCTCATTTTAAAAAATAAATGTTATTAAGGTTTATAGAGAAAAATAAAAAACTTAATATCGTTCCCCTTTTTTAAACCAAATCAAAACTTTTATCTAGATACAGTGGTACCTCAGGTTACAGACGCTTCAGGTTACAGACTCTGCTAACCCAGAAATAGTGCTTCAGGTTAAGAACTTTGCTTCAGGATGAGAACAGAAATCGTGCTCCGGCAGTGCGGCAGCAGCAGGAGGCCCCATTAGCTAAAGTGGTGCTTCAGGTTAAGAACAGTTTCAGGTTAAGTACGGACCTCTGGAACGAATTAAGTACTTAACCTGAGGTACCACTGTACAATGGAAACACAGAAAAGCGAGGGGAGGGGAAGAACTAAATAAATAGAGAAAGAAAAAGAAAGAAATAACAAAAGAATATTAAGAAGTCCCAGATGCTGCAACTGTTCCTCATTGGGGAGTTGCAATTCACCTGGTGCATCCTGGGCCACAGGTATAGTGGCAGGAGTGCCACCTTTTCCTTCAATAGCTGGAAGACAGGCAGAAATTCAACAGGTGCGTTTCCTCCCAACATGGAAGAGTTGCGGGAAATGCTTCACCGCTTTAATGTCTGCCTGTCCCATGGCTCTTAAAGACACAGGGGACCTGTCAGAAAAAAAGCCTTGATCCTTCTCTGGAACCCTAATAAGGATGGAAAGTTTAATGTCTTACTTACTTGTAGAGACTCCAATGGGGTCTTTGCATCTGCAAGACAGAACAAAGGTTTTAGCAGGGGGTAGAAGCTGCAGGAAATCCCAAAGAGGTGGGAGCTACTGGGACTGCCAACCTTAAAAACTGGCCCTGCTCTCTCTGCCTTCAGGAGCAGGAGGAGGTTAAACAAACCGAAGGACGTTGTCCTCTTTCTATGCTTTTCCTGATGGAAACATGCAGGTGGGGACAGATATACCCCTGGTTTAAGTCATTCACATACTGTCTTCTGCTTTATATTATTTACTACAAAGCCTGATGACTAAACTCTTTAGTGATGAAATGTCGGATTACCGGAATAACGTCTGAGCACTGAACCACTTGTGGTATATCACAAGTGGACTCTTTATTACTGCGTTTGCAATAGTTCAATATAAAATCTACTTTGGGAAGAGAAGAAATGAGCACTGAACCACTGATATATTGCAAGTGAACTCCTTATTTACGGCGTTTGCTGTTGTTTAAGATAACATCTATCTGGGAAAGAAACTACTTTTTGCCATTTTTAGGGACGTTTATTGTTCGTTTACAGACAGTTGCCTTTTTGGTTTCAGGAGCGGCCTGGCATGCAAAGTTTAGCAAGGGAAACTTTGTCCTGGCTTACCCCACTGTGGAGGTATGTTATTGGAAAACCTGCTTAAGTTCTCTATGCTGCACTGGTGCTCAAAGCACGGGAGCAGCGCTAGTGCAAAAGTGGCGACCTATTTGTTGTGGGACGTAATCCATTGGAGCAGTCAAGTACAACATTCCTTGTTTTCCTAGAGTGGACACAGGCAGGAGGACGTTACTCCAGCCAGGAAGACTTCCTGTCACACCTGGTCTGGAGCATCCTTCCTTTGCATGCGACCAGGTAGATGGGCGTGGCCCTAGGAGACCCTGTAAAAGGGCCAGCCACGCAGCCATCTTCCTCTTTTGATGCCATTTCTTCTCTTGGACTGCACTGCTGGCTCTCTGCCACACTGTATCTGTTACTGCAAGCTAAAGCTTTCCTTCAGGGATCATACTGTGAACTGAATGTGAGTCAACTTTTCATTACTTATAAGAAAGACTCTTGTGTCTTCATTCTTTTAGGAAGGAATCAAAGGGGTTTTACCAGGAACACACTCCAATCTGGGCATGCCAGATTGGATTGCTTAAGCAAAGAGATTCAAATGATAACAGTGTGGAATGAAAAGGGGGCCTCTGAGGGGGACTGCGCGGAAAACAATAGACAAATGACAACAGGAAGAATAAAATTTCTCTTGCATGTTAACATACATATGGATTTGTTAAATACGATTGAAAGTTTCATACCAGTGACTGAGATGACAAGATAACAGATTAAGATCGGAATTATGATACTGGGAACAAACAAGAGAGGGGAGAAAGCGGGAACAAGAAATAAAAAATTTCTCCTGACCAGTCAGAACATGGGAAGTCTCTTTAAATTATTTAATTCGGAATGTATAATTGGCTTTATTATTTGTGTTATGATGTGGCAAGATTTGATATGTTATTAATTGGAATGTTATTAATGAATAATAAAAATTGTTTTTAAAAAAGAGAGATTCAAACGAATCTGCAACTAGCTTCTTGCTGTATAGAAGGGGAATAAGCTCTGCTATATATATATAACTCACTAGCCTGAGTTAGGAAGGATAATACCGTATTTAATCAATAGATCCTCTCTGACTCCCCACAACCTTCCCACATTTATAACAAGCACAAAGGAATTTGCTGGATTGAGCCAAAGACTCATCCTGTCTGGCATTCTGTTCTCACAGTGGCCAACAGCCATGCTCTCCCCACTGCCTCTGACACTGCCTCTGACAGCTGTTGCGTCTAAAGCCATTGGCAGCATGTTCCCCATAATTTTTTCTGAACATCTTTCAAAGCCTTCTGTGCTTGCGACATTACTGTATCTTGTAGGAACAAGTTTGTTTATATAGCTATGTGGGTCTGAATGAAGCACATTTAGGAGAACATGCCTGTATCTCTTTTAAGCAGAGGTCTACTATTACATTTTGAAGCCCATCACGACATCTGCCACAACTGCACCCACAGAGGAGTCCAGAAATGTTGGCAACTTTCTTACCCCATTAGTGTGTGTGTGTGTGTGTGTGTGTGTGTCTTGCATACAGAACAACACACAGATTTTTAAAAGGATTACTATATAGTTCTGTGTGTAGTTTTAGCTTATAAAACAGACTGAGCTGAAATGCAGCCTTTGAATTAAAACTACCTTGCAAAGAAGTGTTACTATATTCAAACTCCTGGCTTTGAATGACAAAGACCGTCAAAGAAAAGGAAAGAATCATCCTCTTTAATCAAATATTCTGGCACTCCAGCAAATGATTTAATTGTTCCTGCGGGGGGGGGGGGCTTGAAACTGTGCCCTCCCTCCACTGATGTTGAGCTTTGCTGAATGTTTTGGGATTAGAGATGCGAAGGCCTGGAAAAAAACAAACAAATAACACCCCCCCTCTATTTGTTTCCCAAACATTAAAATCCAAAAAACAAACAGGGGCAAAAGCTGGGTGTCCCTGCAGTTTATCTACTCCCCCCACCAAGTCTACCCAAGTCTAGTTGAGATTTTGGTCTGCCGTCCAGGTTAGCTGCGCCTACCCTCTCTGTCCTCCCCCCTGCAAGATGATGGAAGATAAGAGAGGCACGCTAGAGGGGAACGCTCTGCTCCTTCCTACCGTCTTTTCAGGGACTGCCGAATGTCCAGTGTTTGCCAGTAGCTGCTGGAAAGGAATGGGGAGAGGAACTAAACACACAAAAAGCAGCTGAAAATGAAGAGGATGTTGGGGGCGGGGAGGACTAATAGGGTAATATACTGTCTTATCTCAAAGCAAATCCATTTGGAGACAGACCATGGCTTAGTGACAGAGCACGTGCCTTGCACAGCAAAGGTCCCAGGTTCTAGTCCCGGCATCTCCCGGTAAAAAGATCCAGGACACAGGACTGGAGAAGAGAGAAAGGCCCCTGAGAGCCTGCTGTCAGTCAAAACAGGTAACGGTAGAACAGGTGGCTTTCTTTATCTTTACTGGGAATTTGCTTGGAATTTGAACACGTGAAGCTTGATAAGGAACAAGAATTTCTGTCCTGTTAAAAGCCCACCAGGAAAGAAAAGCGTCAGCTCTCGTGGGATGGCCAGGCGAGACACTGGACAAGGCTTTTATAGTTGCGGAGAAGAGGGCAGACTAGCTTCTCTACTTAGCACATCGACTGACTTGCGGGTCTCGCTGTTACAGGATGTGGGGCTGCTGCTTATACAAAATCACAGGAGAGGTGAATCAGCGGCTGTTAAGGATCATGGCAGCAAATAGAAACCTCCAAGGTCAGAGGCAGTATGGATAGCTCAGTTGGTTAGAGCGTGGTGCTGATGATGCCAAGGTTGCAGGTTCGATCCCCGTATGGGGCAGCTGCATATTCCTGCATTGCAGGGGGTTGGACTACATTAGGCACCCCCAAACTCGGCCCTCCAGATGTTTTGGGACTACAATTCCCACCATCCCTGACCACTGGTCCTGCTAGCTAGGGATGATGGGAGTTGTAGTCCAAAAACATTGGGAGGGCCGAGTTTGGGGATACCTGAACTAGATGATCCTCAGGGTCGCTTCCAACTCTAGAATTCTATGATTCTACCTCTGAAAACCAGGGGGACAGGAATTAGGAATGGCCTTCTGGTGGGCTTCCCAGAGGCATCTGGCTGGCTACAGTTGGAAAATGGAGGCTAGGCCAAATGGATCCCCTTTGCCTTGTGCTAAAAAGCTCTTTTTATCTTCTTGCAAAAAGGTGGCTTTTTTTTAGCAGCCACACCCTTGCAGCCTCTTGTCACTCCTGACTGCATGTCCCTGCTTCTGTTTTTAAGCACACAGCAGCCCCGACTCCTCCGATGACGGGCCACACAAACCGCAGCGTCATGTCCAACAGCTTGGAGGAAGCTGCTTCTGACAGCTGCCCCAAGTTTTCGT
This sequence comes from Podarcis vaucheri, assembly GCF_965113315.1. NCBI lineage: Eukaryota > Metazoa > Chordata > Lepidosauria > Squamata > Lacertidae > Podarcis > Podarcis vaucheri. Next base: position 6,197,655 of record NC_138751.1, on the reverse strand, counting down.
ACTCACTCACCTTGCTGTGATCGTTCTCTTATCTGAGAAAAGAAAAAAAAGTATGTGAATGTGTGTGACTCTTAAGCGAAGGAGACACAAAGACAGGGCACTAGAGTTCCCACATTTAGAGCACGTGAGGCGCAATATCCTCTAGAATCCTGCACTTTACATTGCTTGGCTGGGGAACAGTGCTGCAACACTCAGAGAAGTGGGTGGAATTTCAAGGATGGCTGTTGTTTAGGGCTCTGAAGGCCAAGAGGCCACCATTTTGAATCGGAAACAATCCGAGAGTCTGCAAAGGTCTTACAAAGGCTGACAGGATGTGCTCTTTATAAGCCACTGTCATTTAAAACCACAGAAGGTTTGAACCGTTTTCAATGGCAGCCCCATGAAGAGGGCATTGCAAACAATTTCAGATCTCTGTCCTGGACAAATAGATGGGGCTGCTCCCTTTTATAACCCTGCTTCTGTGCTTCTAACTGCAACCTGACACACAGAAACGGAACAGGCGAGGTTTCTCTTGATAAAAAATTCTGATGGAAATAGCTTCTCCTGCAAATGCAGGTTTTGGTGTGTCTGGCTGTTGTTGAAGAGATGAGGACAAACATGAAGAAGGCAGAAGCAAAGAACAAATAAGAGGAGTTCTAACAGGAAGTAAAATAACTTGGTTTAACTGTATACAACTGGAGCGACACACAAAGAAGGGGTTAAGGGAAAACAAGAACTGCAAAGAATATACAAAAAAATTGGGGGGGGGTTATAAAAAGGAGAGATAGAGAAGAAAATACAGTTATAAAAAGGGGAACCAGTGAAATTTATAAAATATTAGTAGAAATGGAGGATGAAGAAGTGAGGCATCTGATCAAGACCTGCATTTTAAAATGAGCTTAAAAATATATTTGCAAATGTTTGTATGTTTTATGCCAGGCATAAAGCAGCTGGCTGGGTGCTTTGGCAGATGTTTATCTTCCTAAACAGTGCCCCTCTGATCTATAGCAGTACTTCAGGGTTGTAAAAGGAAATTACAGGCTGGGAGCAAAAGGTCACACTGACCATACAAATTACAGAATACAATCAAGCTGCAAAAAAAACAAAAAACACTAATTAAGAGTTGGTAATTAATGAAATTTATTGTTTATACCATGTGCCTCCCATTAGACTTGAGCCACATCTTCCTAAGGTTAAAGGGCAAGAGCTAGTAGAAACAGCAGCTGGCTAGGAAAAGGAGTTGTAAACTAAAGAGGCTGCTTTCAAAACAGTTTTTATTAAAGTTCCTTTTTTACTTTGAAAAGGCCTTTCCTTCTAAAAATCTATCTATGTTATGTATGAAATATATTGGCTTAAATGTAATTATGCAAAGGATTTAGAAAGTAAGAAATGTTAGATTCTTATGTTAGATTCTTATTTCATTGATGGTGTGTGAGAAGGTGAACCCAAGATCTCTGCTTAAGATAAAAATTAAAACCATTAGCCATCTGTTCTGGAGTGAAAGGGCAATAGGGCAAAGATGATCTGATAATTAAGGTGCCTGGTCGAGGCAAATGTAAGATATATGGCTACTTGTCTGCCATTTATGGATAGAAGGAAATATAGCTCTTTGTCTCCCATAAAAGGTAATAGGAAATGGGTGTATCTTTTATGATTGGTTCTAGCAAACAGCCAATAGGAATTTCAACCAGGCTGATTGGACAGAGGCAGCCAAAGGAGGAGCAAGGGGGCTGGGCTGAGGGAATATAAGTGCTGGCCATCAGGGCTGGAGTGGGCAGAGCTTTGGTATCCATATACCACTGTGTCTCTCATTTATTTGTCTGACAAATAAATTATTACTTTAATTTCTCTATTGCTGCGTTGAATATTTCATTCCAGCTAAGCGTTAACCACAAGCAGGGTGCTACAGAAGATCAATTAAAAGAGGTGTGGGAAAAGGAGACAGCATGGCAGATAGTCACAGCTGGGGGGGGGGGGCGTATGGGAGAAACATTGAAAATGTTGTCATAAGAATAAAAGAAAATTTTTATAAATTAGTTTGGAGATGGTATTTAGCACCAGTCAGATTAAATCAAATAAACAAGGAATATTCGGTGCTATGTTGGAGGGGATGCCAGGAAACCGGGAATTATGTTCACGTGTGGTGGGGATGTAAATATGTACAATTTTTCTGGTGAAGGGCATTTAAGGAGATAACAGAAATCACTGGGTTAAAGCTGACTGAAAGTCCAGAGGTAGCATTATTATCAATTTACGATGGGGTGGAAGGTTCGTAGGCTAGGAAGGACTTGCTCACAAATTTATTGACAGCTACACGAATTATTATAGCTAGGAAATGCAAGGGGCAAGCAGAATATAAAATGGAAGAATGGGATAAAGAGGTGTGGGATATAGCTATGAATGATAAATTAACATGTGTCATTAAGGTAAGACGGGGAATACGCAGGAGAAATTATTTTGAGGAGATATGGAGGGTGTTTGTAGAATTTGTACTGTTAAAATGGAAAGGGGTCAAACCATCGCAAAAGGCGTTGGAATTTTGGCAGGTTGGATAGTTGCAATTGAATTATCTCGGTGGTGGGGTGCACATTTTCATTCTTATTTATTTATGATTATTACTTTGTCAAAATAAAAAAAAATGAAGAAGGCATGCTCTGCATAAGCAGTTAGTGATAATTCTGGCTGTGATGATTCCACCAGGGGTTACTTCCACCCACATCTGCATTCCTCCTGGGATGTCCACCTCCCCAGGCTCAGCTTCCCCTGCCTTGCCAAATACCTTTGTGCTTCCTCCTATAAATACAGACAACAAACAGCAGGAGGAGGAAACATCCGCCGGTGCCACATCCAATGGCCAGTGGGAGAAGAAAAGGATATGAACCTGCAAGAGAATTGCTGTTGATCAGAACGGGTTATTGATCAGAGAACTAGTCAATTGTTACAACTAGTATCTATGAACATTGCTGCTCCACATATTCCCCTCCTTGGCCATTCTATCTTCCACCCTTCCTCTTCCCTCCCTGGTCTCTGAAGGTCCATTGATTCTCCCTTTCTAAATATTATTCTTTCCAACCATCCATATTCTGTAGTTATGGGATGCCTTTCAGGTCGGCCCTCTCAAACGGAAGCATGGCAACATCATAACATTCCTATTTTATCACCTAAAACATAGCCACGCATGATAAAATAACAGTACAGTACCATCAGATTAAAAACAATGCCACAAGACAAAAATAATAACGGTACAAAAGCAAACAAATCGGGCAGCAGTAGCACTGCTTCCATTTATTTTCGTAGGGTGAAAATAATATTCCGCACTGAGCTGAATCAGGTGGGTTATTTACAGTGCAACCCTTATTTATTTATTTGGATATTTTGCTTCCTTCTAGTGCAACTGCAGCACTCAGGGTGGCTTATAACCTATAAAATCACAATTTTATACAAATATAAAACAATGAAAGAGGAAGGAAGGAAGGGGGTTCCTTTCTTAAAATTAACAGCCTCATGAGAGGGGCGTACCTTTTAATGAATTGTCCTTCTTTTGGACTGTGGTTGATTTGGGATCACAGCAGGAGGATGATTTCCTGCTCTCCTGAGCATTGGTGCTGCTGGTTGAGGTGCTATAATGCAGACTCAACTGCGAAGAGCTGGACCAGGAGGTGCTTGATGCAAGGAGCTTTGTGTGTGTTGAGGGTGTTCTGGCGTTGTAGTGAGAAGAGCTGGTTGATGAAGTTGCCAGTGTTGACGTTCTAGGTGGCCTGGTTGTGGCGGCAAAACTCAGAACAGCCTGGTCAGGGGTGGAAAAGGTAGTCATTGTGGAAAGTGGTTCATCTGCAGAGAGAATCAAAGAGAATCCCAAGGTCAGAAGGGATCCCCATGTGACAACATCCCTTGTATGCTCCTCGGGGCAGGCACCTTGCCTTGGTTTCCTCCAATGTTGTTCTGGCAATGCATTTCAAAGGCAGACTAGAAACAAGCAAGCTGATAAATAATAGAAGAAAAGAGGAGTTTGGAAGGACTATGAAATTATGGGTGATCTTCGAATTCTGTACATATTCTACTAACAAAATTATTCCCCCTATTCCTCGCCTACCTAACCTCCCCCAACCTCAGTCCACATTCCCATTTCCCCCTCCAAGAGACCCATATTGCAAAGAAAGGCCTCCTCACCCAATACCAAAATCCTGATGGAGTTGCTCTCTCTGGATGGGAACTCTCGCCCTGATACCACAATGTGGTACTTGCAGGAGTAATCTCCACCATCTTGAGGAAGAAGCAGTTGTATATGTGTGAAGGTGTTCAGAGAGGAGGGGACACTGATGAGTTGCAGTTGCCTCTTGTCCTTGAAAAACTGGATCTTTGATACATCACGGCTTTCATAAGCTGAACATCTAAGTTTTATGGACTCTTCTCTTCTGTAGCTATCCTTTTCTGGCGAAACAGTTAAGACTGGGGGACGAGGGTGTTCTGAGAAGGGAGTAGAAGGAGCACAGAGAAAGGAAGAACAATCTTTGTTAAGCACCTCTGTTTCAGGAATTTGGAGCATAACCATCCTACAGTTTAATTATTTTAACAAAACAGTGGTACCTCTGTTTAAGAACTTATTTTTTTCTGGAGATCCATTCTTAACCTGAAACTGTTCTTAACCTGAGGTACCACTTTAGCTAATGGGGCCTCCTGCTGCTGCCATGCCGCAGCCGTGCGATTTGTGTTCCCATCTTGAGGTAAAGTTCTTAACCCGATGTACTACTTCCGGGTTAGCGGAGTCTGTAACCTGAAGTGTCTGTAACCTGAGGTACCACTGTAGTCCCTCCAGTAAACCTTGGGATCTGTGGCTCTGGGTGGGGTCTTGGAATCTCTAACAGAGAATTCCTGTCAAGCTTCAGGGAATCAGCTCCCCCCCCCCCCGTGGCAGAAGATAAGCAGGACAAAGGGAAAGGAGTCTTCTTACCAGTTATAAGCTTTAATGATCACAGAGAGAGAACAAACAACACATCTCTCCTGGAAATGGCGGTGCTCCTAAATAAGGATAACACCCCCTTCCGTCACTCCTATGTCTTGTAATCTGAGCTTGTACCCTCTGTGCTTTCTGTTCTGACACTTTCTGAGCTCATCTTGACCTTGGGCTGAGCAGAGGAATGCTGCCCAGAGACTGTGAATCTGTTAACCCTCTCTCTCCCAGTGTTTCTTCTTCCAGCTGTTCCCCATCCAGTATTCCCCAGCTCCTGCCTTCTGAACTATGTCCCTCTGCAAACCATGCTTCCACATTTATGTCTTCCGAGTTCAGTCCGCACGTCAGGATGCGCAGAGAAAAAACCTCTTCCTTGTCTGAGTAACTACAGCTGCCCATTCCCCACTAATGAGATGAGAGAGTCCAAGTTCAATACAGTTTGAGACTTTAAGGCACTTCTTCTTATACAGTGGTACCTTGGTTCTTGAACTTAATCCGTTCCGGAAGTCCATTTGATTCCCAAAATCATTCAAAAAGCAAGATGCGGCTTCTGATTGGCTGCAGGAGCTTCCTGCACTCAAGTGGAAGCTGCGTCAGACTTTCGGCTTTTGAAAAACGTTTGAAAACCGGAAGATTTATTCCGGGGTTTTCGGCATTCGGGAGCCGATTTGTTTGGGAGCCAAGCCGTTAGACAACCAGGGTACCACTGTAAATCATAAACACTTGATTGTCACCTTGTAAAATAACCAGGCTGACATTTCCCATGTTCCCCACTCCCTGCTAGACACGGAGACCTTTTGGATCTCCTCCATCAGCATGCAGAAGAAACTCTCTCACCTGTCATGACTACAGAGACGGAAGAGCTCATTGGGGACTGGATCATCTGTCCTGAATTCTGCACCCAGTATAAGCATCTGTATACTCCAGCAGTATTTTTATTCACAGGGAATGCCGCATAGGGGCCGCTTCCTTGATCTGGCAACACCTTGTAGTTCTGATCGTGTTGTTCCTTGTAGAAGTTGAATCCTGCCACGTCCATTTCCTCAGGAGCTGAACAGGTCAAGGTAACCCGTTCTCCTGGACTGTAAACAGATTCCTGTGGTTGCTGAAAAAGTTCAGCAGGTGGGAAGGACGCTGGGTTCCACAGGAAGCAGAGGGAGAGAAGCATCCAAATATTTAGGGGACAACGTAAAAGGGAAAAGTTTTCTGTTTTCTCACAATTTCCTTTCTAAGACTGACACATACTGTATGTTTCCTTCCATTTCATTAAAGGATTTCTACCCCGCTTTTCATTTGCAGAAAGTAGTCTACATAATAACAAATAATTGGAGAGAATAAATCTGTGAAAAATAATCATCAATAAAATAATCACAACGGCTAGTATAATATTAAGGTCAGAGAAGGCCAAAGGGGTAGGTATTCAGTTCACCCCACGGTTTCTGCCTGCCTGATCTCAGCAGGGAGAGCATTCGGTAGGTAGGAATGGAAAAGGATCTCTGCAGCCCCCAACCAGATGGAGCTTTGCAGGCAATATGGTTAAGAGGAGAATCACATCCTCAGAATGCAGAGACTTGGATGGTCTATAAATGGGAGAAGTCAGGCAGTCCGTCAGATTACCTGCTCCTGAGCTGCTGAGAGCTTTATAGGCCACAATTGTCCCAGGTGTCAGGTACCCCCCTGAGCATCCTTGCTGCTGCATTCTTCACTAGCTGCTGCTTCTGAACCAATGCCGAGGGCAGAACATTAGAGCAATCCACTTTTTAGGTTACCTGTGCATGGATCACAGTGAATAGGCTGTGAAAGAGCAGGTGGACCTGGTAATATTATTACCCTTGTCACTCAGATGACTGAGCCTTCAAAACCAGGCTTGAACCCCGACTAGAAATAGTATCTTCCAATCTTCCATGATTAAACACCTTTAATAGACATGAATTCTTTTAGGACTCTCATTAATGGAGTGGAACAGCAGGTCAAGTTCAGCAAAAACATTTTCTTTTGAAATCCTTCCTAGAGAGCTGGACATCCTAATGATATCACACAACCTTCAGGGGATTAAAAAACAACACCCAGTTTAAATAGCATAGATCCTCCCTGAAGAATGCAGGGAATTTAAGTTTTGCGAGAATGCAGAGAAACATCTTTGGCAATCTCTATAACCTCCATAAAATCAATATTGCCAAGATTTCTTGTGAGAAAACAGTGGCAGCCAACTGGCTTAAGTTTAGAAACAGACAGAAACTCTTTCTCCTCATTAATTATCTGTGTTTTATTGTTAACTTTACTATCTACATTGCTTAGATTTTGTTGGGAATAAGTGGTATATGATTTCTTTCCACAAGTAAAAAGAAAAAGAAAAAGGTAGCAACCCACATAAATATGCCAGATTTTCTGGATTGCCCTTAGTAAGATGAAAACAACTTATTGAGTCTTCAGTTAATGAACTAGCAGAACTTTCCTCACCCATGATAGAAAACTCAATGCGGTTACTCTGTGCAGACAGTTGTCCTGCACTGCTTTCTTCCATGTAGGCACAAACAAATGATTTCTTTGTTTCCTGAAATCCTGCAGTGATTTCCAGGGTATTATTGAAGTCTTCTTGGAGTTTAGTCCACCCACGTTCTGCCTTCATTTCATAAAATAAGAACTTGGCTGCCAGCTGCCCTTCCGGGTGGGAGCATTTCATCGTGATCCGTTGTCCCTGGAGAAAAGTCTGTCTTGGAGGGATGATGGACAGCTCTGGAGCTGGTGGAGGCAGAACTGCATTGGGGAAAGGGAAGAAGTGCAAGGGGAAAATGCCATTCAGCCCCTTCCCTCTTGTAGTCCCTCATCCACAATTTTTTTTAATGAGTTGTTGGTTCAAGGTATGCTTGTTTAGTGCCAAGAATGCCTTGCTCCTTCTCAGTCCTGCATTAAACAAATGCTACACACAGATTTCCACAATCTACTTCCTTGGGGTCACTATCATAATCACCTGAACAGCATTCCAATAATTCTATTCCATTAACTGGTGGAACTTTTCAGCAAAACCAATCAATTTTTGACAAACATAATTTCTTGAGAAAAGCTCACCTAAACAAGCATGTTTGAACCATGGGTTGCCAGATGTTGTTGGACTGCAATACCCATCAAGCTGCTTGGTGGATGACTGATGGGAGTTGTAGACCAATAATCTCTCTCCCCCTCAATAAGCAAGCAGATTAGTGAGAAAAGGAAATAGGACTTTGGGAGGACTACAGAATTTCTGATGATATTTGAATTTTGTACATATTCAAATTCTATTAAGAAAATTCCCCTCCTGTTCCTTTGACCAGCCAAACTCCTCAGTTTCAATCCAGCTTCCCACTTCAACTTCCAAGAGATCCGTATTTCAAAGAAAGACCTCCTCACCCGAAATCCTGATGGAGTTGCTCTCTCTGGATGCGATCTCTCGCCCGGATTCCACAATGTGGTACCTGCAGGAGTAATCTCCATCATCTCGAATAGCAAGGCGTAGGGTGTGTGTGACGTTGCTCAGAGAGGAGGGGGAGGAGGGCTTGACTGAATGCAGATCCTGATGGTCCCTGAAAAACTGGGTCCTTGATACATGATGGGTTTCGGAAGATGAGCACTTGAGTTCCACAGATTCCCCACTTGTATAGACATCCTTCTTTGGAGAAACAGAGAAAACTGGAGCACGAGGAAGGTCTGAAAGGGAAGTTGAAGGAGCAGAGAGAAAGGAAGAGAGGTTTTTGTGGCTAGCTTGTTAAGCACTTCTGTCTCCCTGGAATTCAGAGCATAGCAATGCTACAGACTTAAATGGAGTAAGACTAGTTCCTATTCTCAGCTAACAGTTGGGATTTGTGTTCTGGATGGGGTCTAGGAATCTTTGATAGAAAATTCCCCATATTTGAGATTAGGGCTACAATCTGAGACTGTGCGACTTCCAGACCAATCCCTCCAGCACCTCTCCTTAATATACAGCTATATTAGAAACATAAACCAATGTTATAACACCTGTGCTCTCTCGCCTCCCCTAAGGAACCAGGAGGATGTGGACTTTGTGACTGTATTCAGGGACCTTGCTTTGTGTTCCTTGGACCTGGCAAAAACAACAGAATGGCTTGGGCAGAATCACCCAGATGGTTTAGACTTTGCGTGTATCATTCATTCACAACGAGAATGTTCCTCACCAGCGATCGACAGCACCAGCTTGGTGAAGACAAGAATATTCCTCAAGCGCTGTTTCCCGCCGTGTAAGCAAAGCCTTACACAGTTCTTCAACGCTGGGTCACCAGATGTTGTTGAACTACAGCTGCCATCAAGCAGGCAGGGGAAGATGAGAGTTGTAGAGCAGCAACAGAATCTGTGCCCCCCCAAGACTGAAGAACTGCTTAAAATAAACCTGCCCCTTTGCTACATCACATTAAAGCTCATCTTCACGACAGACTTGAATCTTCAGTATTGTACTCTGTTGGCTTCCCCTAGCAACTATGATGGTGGCAGTTTTGTGACTACGCTGAGAGATCTTGGCCAGAGCTCCTTTGATCTCTCTCAGTTACAACTACCAAAATGGCTTGGGTGGAGTAGGAGCTATCCCCAAGCTGGCTTAGCTGTTGTGCATGCAATTCTGTCACAAAGAGTACGTTTCTCACCAGTGATGGACAGCACAACCTCGTTACTCAGCGAAGACAGGAAGAGCCCTCCTGAACTCTTTTCCCCCAGGTAAGCACAGAGAAATGTTTTGTTTGTTTCCAGGTATTCTGTGGAAACCTCCAAAATATTTTCCGCCTGTTGTCCATACATGACTGGTACACCTCCTCTCTTTTCATAGAAATAGAACCCCGTTGCCCTCTGTCCTTCTGGGAGGGAGCATATCAATGAAGCCAGTTCTCCTCGGGCAAAAGTGTTGTGTGGAGGTGAAAGAGACAGCCAAAGGCCTGATGGATGTGCAGTCACAGTATCTGAGAAACAGAGGGAGATACAATAAAAATACAGTTTGGCCAGTCCCTTAGGATGTCCCCATTGCATTAGATGATTCATGAATCCCTATAACCTTCCACAATACTTCAATTATTGCTTCGGATTGGCAGTCCCATCCCATCCCATCCCACCATTTATTCCAATACCTCTTAAACTCAAAATCAGATTTTGAAAATCTCTCTCTCCTCTCTTCTCCCCTCCCCCTCAAAAACCCATTTGGATCTGGAAATCCCAGACCTGTGCTTAGAAAGCAGAGCATGAAGGGAAGTGTGGGGGATCCCTTTGACTCACCATTCACACCCTTCAGGTCTGGGACTTCAAGATAAGGGACAGGATACAGAACAAATAGCCACAACAATATATCCACATCTAAATTTTGTGATGTGTTCATACTGACAGTACAGTGGTACCTCGGGTTATATATGCTTCAGGTTACATACACTTCAGGTTACAGACCCCGCTAACCCAGAAATAGTGCTTCAGGTTAAGAACTTTGCTTCAGGATGAGAAAAGAAATCGTGCTCCGGCAGCGTGGCGGCAGCAGGAGGCCCCATTAGCTAGAGTGGTGCTTCAGGTTAAGAACAGTTTCAGGTTCAGACCTCCGGAACGAATTAAGTACTTAACCTGAGGTACCACTGTATCTGCCTACCACTCAGTACTTGAAGTTATATTAATTGGATTACCTGCAAGGGCCGTCATCCAGGAAAGAGCCAAAAATGAGGCTGAAAGAGAACAGAGGAGAAAAATGTGATGCTTAGAAATATATATATATAACGTTTTTGGCATCATTTCAAGTTTCATAATCTGGACTCCTAAATAGCCTCATACACATTTTTTCTCTCCCAAAGCAATATCCCTTAATCTGATGCATTTCTGGGGGTTATGTTCACAAATATATGGATTTATAAGCACACTTTACCCCAGAATATTCTTTATTTTAAAATAATAAAAGTATCGACAACAACAGCAGTAATGATGATGTAAAAAGAACTGTACAAACTGCTTTGATCCATGGTCATGGTGGAATTGAAAACCCCCATAAAAATTGTGAACCAAGCAGGGGTTAAGATGTGTCAATCAGTCCTTCACAGATTGTGAACAAGCTACCAGCAACAGGTTTTTATTAGATTTTATTTTGGTATTTTTGCAGGAAAGGTAAAGGTTAAAAACAGCCAACTTTCCCATACCAGTGACATTGTGTGGATGCTGTGAAAGATTTGCCTGAGACATGCTCATCCCTCCCTAAAGACCCACCTGGAAACAGAGAATAGAGGCAGGAGATTTGAGTAAAGACAGACAGTGGAAACTGGGAAGTGTAGATAGGAGGCTCCAGAAGAAGGAAAAGTGTGGGGTTGGAGGGGAGAAGGAAAGGGTCTTACCCAGGAGGACAAAGAGACGGCTAATTTGCTCCATGCTTCAAAGATGGGGTTTAGAAGAAGCGACTGTAGCAGCAACACTGAGCTGATGCATCTGCAATAGTAATCTTCTTTCCAAACACACTGAGAAGAAACACAGTGGCGCTGCTGAGTATTCTGGGTGCGCCACTGGTGTCAAACAGGGCTGACCACCAGGGTGGCCTCAAGAAGAGTTCCCAGCATGCCTTGCAGCACTGAGCTGCTCTGCAGAAGCTGTCATGGCCACTCTCAAATGCAGATGTGGAAGCTGAGAGAAATTGGGTAACTGATAAAATGCTGAGCACGTTAGCACCTACCATAGGGAACATAGGGAAGCTGGGGTTTTTAAAAGTCAATGGGGGGTGACAAAAGATCTCTGAAAAACACAAGCGCTCATTTACAGTTATCAAGCACAATACACACAGCGTCACACCGGATGGAGGCGCAGCTATTTCGCACAGGATGAAACAGTCCTCATACTGGCTTGTGGTCCTCGCTTTCTCTTTTGTGCTTATTTTTGGAAACTGGTTTTTTTGGGGGCAGCTCTGTGACACGTAAAGAGCAAGAAGTGGTGACGTGAAGGAGAAGCAGAGGGAGGGCTTGAAAAAAGTGTCCTTGAGGCCAATGCCTTTTTCACGGGAAAAGAGGCAAGGCTGGCAATCTTTCTCCACTTCCTAATTTCACTTCTCATTTCATTCCTCTCTTCCCATTAACCATGGCTTGCATGTCCCCGACTGAGAAATCCCGGACAATCTGCCTCAAATTATTCCCTTCCCCTCTCACAGAGTCACAAACCTGAGGAAACCCTTAGCAAACTACAGCGCCCTGAATTCTTGGAAGGAAGGAATGTTCTTCAAATGTGATTTGAAGGTATAAGTCTGTACCCAGCCTAAGTTCCTGGAATAAGAAAGCTTCAAACATTTGCCTCTGACAATGTGATTTTGTATCTATATATATATACACAAGTCTGTAAGCAAGTCCTCCACCCTCTTCACACCCCCAAATGTCAGCTTATTTGATGCAAAGCATGTTGTAAGTGCTTGTGGTCTGGCCTGTGGCCAACAGCTCTTGACCACCATCACATGTCTTGTCTTATTCATAGCCTTTCTCCCACTTCCTCTGACTCTGGGGCTGTGAAAAGTAGATTTTATACATGCACTTCTGCTACACCCAGTCACCGAATGCTCAGCCTGTTTAGTGTGGCCCATAGAATCCAAATTTCTAGAATTTTCCACCCCCGTTGGGGCAGAAGGTTCACGGGGCATGAAGGACTTGCTCACAAATTTACTGACAAAAATTATTCTACCTAGGAAGTGGAAGGGGCAAGCAGGATATAAAATGGAAGAATGGTATAAAGAGGTGTGGGCTATAGCTATGAATGATAAATTAACATGTGCTGTTAAGGTAAGACAGGGAATATAAGAAATGATTTTGAGGTGGTATGGAGGGTGTTTGTAGAATTTGTATTGTTTAAATGGAAAGGGGTCAAACCATTGCAAGAAGTGTTGAATTTTTGGGAGGCTGGATAGTTACAGTGGAATGATCTCGGTGGTGGGGCTGCACATTTTTATTCTGATTTATTTATGATTACTACTTTGTCAAAAGAAGAAGAAGAAAAGAATTCTAGAACTTGAGAGCTGGAAGGGACTCTGAGTCCAGCCCCCTGCAATACGAGACTTTTAACAAAAGCATCCATGACAGACACCCATCCAACCTCTGCTGAAAAACTTCCAAGGAAGGAGAGCCCACAACCTCTCAAAGCAACTACTCTATTCCCAACTCAAGAATGGAAAGCAAAATACAAAAGAGATCTTTAAAGACTCTCTCAAGGCAAATATTTTTAAAATGTAGTATAAACACTGACAACTGGGAAAAACTGGCCTGCGAGCGCATCAGTTGGAGAACAGCCTTGACCAAAGGTGTCCTGGGCTTTGAAGACACTCGAACTCAGGACACAAAGGAGAAACGCGCTAAGAGGAAGGAACGCTTGGCAAATCCACACCGTGATCAGCTCCCACCTGGAGACCTATGTCCCCACTGTGGAAGGATGTGTGGATCCAGAACTGGCCTCCACAGTCACTTACGGACTCATTGTTAAGACCGTGTTCATGGAAGACCATCTTACTATGAGGGATCGGCAAAGAAGAAGAGGATGACCCTCTGTCCTGGATGCTGTAGTTGAGATTCCAGCATTGCAGGGCCTTCCAACCCTACAGTTTTCTGGTTGCATGAGATTGTACAGAAAATGGACATAAAGAACGTATTCCTGTACGCAACAGCAGCGGCTAGAATAGTAGGGGCAAAAAAGAAAAAAGAAAAAAGGAAATCAGAAAAATACCTGATTTACTAGAATGGCCAGCTAAAAATTGTGAATTTGCGGAGATGGCAAAACTAGAGGCTGCTCTAATCAAAAAAACTTACAAAGAATGGGAATGCATACAGGGATATATTGGTTTGGTTTCAGAGCTTAAATTTAACATGCAAGAGCCTGAAGGACACAAGAGAACATTACAATACAAACTGGAAAACGAATTTAATAGCTGTTAACACAACAGTATGCAGAGAAGACCGCGCATGGGTGAAGGGAAGTAACGGGTATGGAGGGAGGAAAGTATAAGGCAATAATTGGAAAACTGTAGAGGACAAATACGTGATTTAGGAGGTCAGGAACAAGGAATTAAAAGAAGATTTAAGTCAATGAATAGTAAAATAAGAAAATTTGAGAAGAATTTAGTACAAATGAAAACATGAGAGTCGTGTTATTGCTTCGGTTTGGGTTTCTTTGGGTTGTAAAGTTTTCTGTTGTAAAGGTTTATTTTGGTTGTAAAGTCCTTTGTTGTAAAGACTGTATATAAAACAAATGACTAAACAAACAAACAAAGAAGAAGAAGAAGAGATTGTACAGAAAATTAAACTCTGCTGAGCGTATTTCAGGGGCTCCTTAGGCCAATGAATTGGGAAACTGAGGGGAAAGAGAGGCAAATGTGACTTTTTCCAAGCTGAGGGAGAAGACCAGGAAAACCGGAAGAAGCCCCCGACTCCTCTGCTTGAGGCCGGAGGGGAACCCCAAGCCATCCTCTGGCCAGGGACCCCCCTAAAACCCCTCATGGGCGCCTGAGGGAATTACACGAATTAATGGATTTCAGACTGTGGCTGCTTAGGAGGCCTCCGGACATGAGGACCAACCCTTCTTTTCCCAGACTGCTTCCTTCCACCCCTCACGATCAAGAGCCTATAAATTTTATGAAATAAATCAGTTGCCCCTGGGAAGAGGACAAGAAAGAACTTTTTGAATCCCCCCGAAAGAAAGATGGCCGCCTTCCCGGCCTTGCCAAGGCTCCCCTGAGGAGAGAGGGGGAGGGGCGACTCTTCCAGCACTTTCTAGGGCCTCAACCTCGGCCCTCCAGATGTCTCGAGACTACAATTCCCATCATCCCTGACCACTGCTCCTGCTAGCTAGGGATCATGGGAGTTGTAGGCCTAAAACATCTGGAGGGCCACCCAGGTTGAGGAAGCCTGTTCTAGGGGGAGGAAAAAGGCGGGAAAAGGCCTCAGGCTTCTGCTCAGTTTCTTCATATCCCGGCCTGTTCTGAGGAGAAAAAGGGTCTCCCCTTTCTGAGGGAAGTGTCTCATTTCGGAGGAGAAAAAGCATCTCCTCAGGAGCAACCCATTTATTTTATTCATTTATATCTATACTCCTCTTGATTGCAAAATCACACACAAAGGAAGGCTCAAAGCCGTTTACAGAGGAGAAAGCAGTAAAACTGAGAAAGATTCGCAGGTGTACTTTGAAACATACAAAAGAGCTGGAATGCTGAAATAGATTAAGATTTCCTCAGCTTTCCGTCATGGCGCTCCTTAGGTTTACTCTTACTCCGTTGTTTTGAGGATGGGTTATAATAATGGACAGAAGCCATAGCATAAATTGGTAATTGTGCAGGCGATGGGAAAGAGTGAGAAAGGATGAGTGGATTTTGAAACCAAAGTTGGAAAAGTTATTGTACTGAGAGCAGCGAAGGAGGGAGGAAAATAAAGGAACATCTGAGGGGTGGGAAGTCAGCTTTTAAATCAGTATTATTATTATTATTATTATTATTATTATTATTATTATTATTTGTACCCTGCCCACCTGGCTGGGTCGCCCCAGCCACTCTGGGCAGCTTCCAGCATATATAAAAACACAGTAAAGTTTTAAACCTTAAAAAGCTTCCCTATACAGAGCTTCTTTCAGATGTTTCCTAAATGTTATATAATTGCTCATCTCCTTAATGTCTGATGGAAGGGTTCACAGGGAAGGACACCGCTACCGAGAAGGCCCTCTGCCAATTAATTTGTGTTGATTTGGTGAAAAAATGTTTAAAATTATAGAAAATCAATCAAGCAAAAAAGAATTTAAGGGAGGAGACAGTAATTTTAAAATACACAATTAAATGTTCTGTGACTTTCTAGGAAGAGCAAAGCACCACCGGGTGGCTTGGTCATTATGTCTTCCTGCCTTTCTTTTGCACAAGTCTGTTGACTTCTGCTTCAGTGTATCTGAAGAAGTGTGCATGCACAGGAAAGCTTATACCCAGAACAAACTTAGTTGGTCTCTAAGGTGCAAATGGACAGTTTTATTTATTTATTTCCTTTGCATGTACATTTTGTACGTGCATCTCTGCTACACCCAGTCATGGAAGGCTCAGCTCATTTAGTGTGGCCCATAGAATCCTAGAATTCCAGAACTTTCCACCCCAGTGGGGCAGACGGTTCACAGGGAATGAAGGACTTGCTCACAAATTTATTGACAGCTGCACAAAGTATTATAGCTAGGAAGTGGAAGGGGCAAGAAGAATATGAAATGGAAGAATGGGATAAAGAGGAGTGGGGTATAGCTATGAATGATAAATTAACATGTGCAATTAAGGTAAGGCAGGGAATATGCAGGAGAAATGATTTTGAGGAGATATGGAAGGTGTTTGCGGAATTTGTACTGCTTTAACGGAAAGGGGTCAAACCATCGCAAGAAGTGTTGAAATTCTGGGAGGCTGGATAGTTGCAATGGAATGATCTCGGTGGTGGGGCACACATTTTTATTCTGATTTATTTATGATTATTACTTTGTCCCAAAAAAGAAAAGAATTCTAGAACTGAGTCCAGCCCGCAGAAATACAGGAATCCTAGCTAAAGCATCCATGACAGACGGCCGTCCAACCTCTACTTATAAACCACCAGTGAAGGAGAATCCACCACCGCCCAAGGGAGTCCGTTCCGCTGTCAAACTGCTCTTACCCTCAAAAAGTTATTCCTGATGTTGAGTCAGAATCTCCTTTCTTGTAACTTGAAGCACTTGCTTTGGGTCCTACCCTCCAGAGCAGGAGAAAACAAGCTCGCTCCATCTCCCAGCAATTTAGATATTTGAAGATCATCTCCCTTCTCACTCTCCTCTTTTCCAGCCTAAACATACCCAACTCCCTCAAATGATTTCTCCTAAGCCTTGGTTCCCAGACTCTTGATCATCTTGGTTGCCCTCCTTTGCCCACTTTCCAGCTTCTTGATATCCTTCTTAAATTGTGGTGCCCAGAACTGGACACAATACTTCAGGTGGAGTTTGACCCGGGCAGAAGAGGGTGATACTATGAGCTCCCTTGATATGGACACTGTACTTCTGTTGATGCAGCCTAGAATAGCACTGAGGGATGCGGGTGGCCCTGTGGGTTAAACCACAGAGCCTAGGACGTGCCGATCAGAAGGTCGGCGGTTCAAATCCCCGCGACAGACTGAGCTCCCGTTGCTCGGTCCCTGCTCCTGCCAACCTAGCAGTTCGAAAGCACGTCAAAGTGCAAGTAGATAAATAGGTACCACTCCATCGGGAAGGTAAACGGTGTTTCTGTGCGCTGCTCTGGTTCTCCAGAAGCGGCTTAGTCATGCTGGCTACATGACCCAGAAGCTGTACGCCGGCTCCCTCGGCCAATAAAGCGAGATGAGCACCGCAACCCCAGAGTCGGTCACGACTGGACCTAATGGTCAGGGGTCCCTTTACCTTTTTTTTAGAATAGCATTAGCTTTTCTTCTTTTTCTTTTTCTGCCATATGACCCCGTTAACTCATGATAAGCCTGTGGTCTACTAAGACTCCTAGATCCTTTTCACCGGCAAGCCAAATGCCCCCAGCTTATACAGTGGTACCTCGGGTTACATACGCTTCAGGTTGCATACACTTCAGGTTACAGACTCCCCTGACCCAGAAATAGTGCTTCAGGTTAAGAATTTGCTTCAGGATGAGAACAGAAATCGTGCTCCGGCAGCGCGGCAGCAGCAGGAGGCCCCATTAGCTAAAGTGGTTCTTCAGGTTAAGAACAGTTTCAGGTTAAGAACGGACCTCCGGAACGAATTAAGTACGGTACTTAACCCGAGGTACCACTGTACTGATGCAGCTGCCGAAGTCAGAACTTGACATTTGTCGCTATTGAAATTCTAGCAGAGCACACAGCCACACCCACAACCAAACTCACAAATAAGGCTCCAAACAGCTCAGAGAAGCAACCAGCCTTAATCCAAAAGACACAAGCTCACTCTCTTCAGTCTCCTCCGCCAATCCCTTGCAAATGCCCTTGTTTAAAAGTCCTCCATCCTGCTTGGGTTTCTGACTAGCTGATGCTTCAGATACCAGAAGGATCTATTGGAGACGCTTTGCTTTCACCTGCTGGTTGGCTGAAGTATTGGGAGCGTATTTTAAATTTGTCGCTGCTGCCACCTGTTGCAGAGTTTATGTTGCAACACTCTCACAATTTGGCATCTATGTTGGAACAGGCAATCTCTCAGATTGTATCCTTGGATTAACCTCAAGCAAGGCCAGAGGACATAAGCTTCCAATGGCACATCTAGCTATTGCAATTCCTTTTCTAACAACAACAACAACAACAACAACAACAACAACAACAACAATTTTATTATTTATATCCCGCCCATCTGGGCAGTTTACAGCATATCTGAAAACATCGTCTTTAAAACTTCCCTAAACAGGGCTGCCTTCAGATGTCCTCCAAAATTCAGATAGGTGTTTATTTCCTTGACATCTGAAGGGAGGGCATTCCACAGGGAGGGCGCCACTACCAAGAAGGCCCTCTGTCCTCTACCTAGAACAAGACTGGGGGAACCTGTAGCCTTCCAGTTGTTGTTGGACCAAAATGTATCTGTCCAAGCCACCATGGTCAATGGTCAGGGGATGATTGGGTGGGCTGTACTTGGATATGTCAGAAGATTAAAATGAGAATGGAAAAGGCCCAATTGCCTTATAAATCTGGCCTGCGGACGGTCCGGAAATCTGTGTGTTTTTACATGAGTAGAATGTGTGCTTTTATTTAAAATGCATTTCTGGGTTATTTGTGGGGCATAGGAATTTGTTCGTATTTCTTCCTTCAAAAAATAGTCCGGCCCCCAAACAAGGTCTGAGGGACAGTGGGCCGGCCCCCAGCTGAAAAAGTTTGCTGACCCCTGCTCTTGAGGAAAGTGCTGCAGAAAGTGAGCCCAGTCGCATGCTGGAATAGGCAGGGGAAGGCATAACACTGCTCTCTTCCCTGACCCCTTCCACCCCATCTCCCTGGTTGTAAATCCCCATCTGAATATTTTAATCTCCCCGATGGCTCATTCTTCTTCAGAATCTCTGCATCGTTCTGCTCTCTTCTTGCCCTGACAGGGAATGTTGTTGTAGAGACCTTCCTCCTGGTCTTCGGCCGGTTTGGCTCCACTCTCCATCCATGATTGCGATATTGGGGGCTGCGGCAGAGCAGGGGGTGGCAAGGCAGTAAAAGGCGTCTGAGTCCTGAAAAGGAGAAGGAAATTGAGGGACATGTTCAAAGAATGATGATCCCCCCAAGCCTGTTGGGAGCAAATTGAGGGTTCGCTTCATTCAGTTTTGACAGCAGCCAGCTGGACACTCCTGGGCAACTCACAAACAGGCCACCCTCCTCTTTTGCTTATCTCCAGTGCACAGCAATTCAGAGGTAGACTGCTTCTGCACAATGAAGATCTACTTAGCTGTCATGACTAAAATGTTTTGGCAGAATATTCTTCACGAATGTACCTCTTTTCAAAAGGCATCTAAACCACATCCTGTAGCAGCCAATCCCATAGCTCAGTTTCTATTTCCTTAAATAGAAATTGGGGGGGCAGTTATTGTATTGTCAAAGGTTTCATGGAGGAAGTGATGGTTTCAGTATGAAAGACAGGAAGAATCTCCCAATCCCAGTCATGAATGGAGGGGGAAATAACCTCGCTAAACTAGGGTCATCTAGCCCAGCCTCCGGCAACCTGGAATCCTGCTCTGCTCCCTTCGCCCCTTCTGCCCCCACCTTTCCCTGTCCACTGGCTCTGTCCCTGTCCCAGCCACCCCATCCCTTACAGACATCTTTCCTTCTCTAAAATATGCCAGTCATTTCCCCCTCCTGAATCAGGTAGGTAGTGGTGTTGGTCTGACGCAGTAGAAATATATATATATAAATTAAAAAATTGTCCAGTAGCACCTTGGAGACCAACTAAGTTTGTTCTTGGTATGAGCTTTCGTGAGCATGCACACTTCTTCAGATACACTGAAACAGAAGTCACCAGACCCTTATATGTAGTGAGACAGGGAGGGGTATTACTCAGAAGGGTGGTGGGAATGAGTGATTGGCTGATAGTGGTAAACAGTCGGTTTACCACACCTATCAGCCAATCACCAATTTCCACCACCCTTCTAAGTAATATCCCTCCCCACCCTCTCACTATATATAAAGGTCTGGTGACTTCTGTTTCAGTGTATCTGAAGAAGTGTGCATGCACACGAAAGCTCATACCAAGAACAAACTTAGTTGGTCTCTAAGGTGCTACTGGACAATTTTTTAATTTTTTAAAATGTATTTTCCCCTCCTTATCTGCCACCCTCAAACTTGTCCTATCAGTCCTTCTTCCTGGATAGCTCAGTTGGCTAGAGCGTGGCGCTGATTATGCCAAAGTTTCAGGTTTGATCCCCATAAGGGGCAGCTGTATTTCCCTGCATTGCAGGGGGGGTTGGACTAGATGATCCACTGGGTCCCTTCCAATTCTACAATTCTATGATTCTTCCTGTGGGGTCTCTTTGCTCCTTTTTCAGCCTGGGACACACACCCCCCCCCGCTGTCTGTTCCTCCAGCCGCCTTTCACCCTTTTATCTCCCAGCCAACAAGACATTGTCCCTCTCTTGACTGATAAGTCTCTCCTGCATTTCCAGGTTGCCAGGCTCTGGGTTCAAGTTTTCCTCCCCCCTGGAAACTCCTTGCATAGTTTGTGGGTGCTCTTCGCCTCCAACTATGTTCAAAACTTTAAGAACTGAACTGCTGCCTGAGCTGGCTCTTTCGCTCCTCCCTTCTTGTGTGCCACGACCATTGTTATTTTGGTTGGCCAGTCTAGGAACACTTTTTGGAAGAAATGCTTTAAATAAACAAGAAATTATGAAGACACACATCACATCAGTGTTATACCAGCATTAGTTGCCATTACCTCTGAGGCTTCCTAGTGGCGCTGAACATTTCAAGGTACTCGGAATTTGCTTCTTCCCTGTTTTCCTGTTCGGATTTCAACGCTTCCAAAGTGGAAATGGAGAGAGAGAAGAAAGATGGTGAGACAGGGCTGGTCCTGAAAATAAACCTCTTGTGGCTGGGAGTTCCACAGGACAGACACAGGCAAGGCTCCCTCCCACACCCTAACCACATCCAATATGAAGGAAGACAAAATAAATGCTTGCTTTTAACCAACACTGCTTCCATGACCACCACTCTCGTGACGCAGAGAAGAGCACCATTCCCTAATAGGAAGTGACAGGAGAGGGCCACAGTTCTCAGCATCACCTACCTTTATTCCTTCTCGTGCAGTAAAAAGCAAGAGGGACCATCAGGATCGCCAGTGGAATTGCCAAACATGCATACAGCAGGGGTGGAGAAGAGGAATTTGGTGCCCAAACTGCAGAAAGGGAAGAAGGGGATTCAGCTGTTGGTATGAAATAATTGGGGGGGGGGGACTCCATTGTAGCCATTGCTGTTGAAGACACAATAACAGTAATTCACTGAAGTTAAAAACACAGTGATCATACAAGCTAATATCACCATCTGTTTATAATGCCTATTTTAATATAAAATAGGATTTGTTTTGCAAATTAAAGTGCATGTGAAGACAGGCTCGAAATAGTGGGTCCGACAGTCAAGAAGGCGGTTTCTGCATATTATTATTATTATTATTATTATTATTATTATTAGTAGTAGTAGTAGTAGTAGTAGTAGTATTGAAATTATATGCCACCCTATACCCAGAGGTCTCAGGGTGGTTCACAGAAAAGATCACAACATACATAATCAGAATAAACACCCCCCCCCAGAAAAGAGCTACATCTTCAGTGGCGTAGCGTGGGTTGTCAGCACCCGGGGCAAGGCAAGTAATTTGCGCCCCCTAACCCCAGATGTTGCGCCCGGTGTGGCCGGCCCCCCCTGCACTCCCACGCTACGCCACTGTACATCTTAAAGGGTATGGGATGTCAAACAGATCAACCAAAGGTCTGGTTAAAAAGGAACGTTTTTGCCTGGTGCCAAAAGGTGTATAATGAAGGCACCAGGCGAACTTACCTGGGGAGAGCATTCCACAGATGGGAACCACTGCACATGCTGTAGAGAGAAATGAGGGGCAGGTGGGGCTTGGGAAGGGGACTCTGACCCCCAACCTCCGCTGCCTTGCGGGATATCTTGGGGAGAAGAAAAGGCTCAAGAGGAAACCCTAAAAAGTCCCTAAGGCGGTTGGACGGGGCCTTGTACTCCTTCTGGCAACTCCTGCAGCCAAGCTGGTGCCAAACGTCTTGCTTTCCTTTCCTTTGGACCCCATCAGCTGTGGGAATGTTCAGGGTGGCAGGAGAGGATATATTGTTTATTAATATCCTTCCTAACTTATGCTAGCAAGTTCCTTTACTTAGCAGAGTTACATTCCCCCTTTTTACATGCACAGCAGATAGCTGGTCGCAGGCTCGTGCGAGCCTCTCGCTATTATACAATTCGTTCTGTCTTTGGATTGAATTGTACGCTCCTGGTAAGTTCCCTTGAATCCCTCTTAAAAGAATAAAGATGCCACAATCTTATCCAAAGTCAATACAAGAAGTTTACTTACATCAGTTCACAGTTGGATTCCTGAAGGCAGACTTAGTTACAAATATGTACATGTGGAATCTACCCCATAAGGAGGAATAATCCCTAGCAGAGCAGTCTTAGCTACAAGCTGGTCAAAAGAGGAAGGAAGTCAAAAAAGGAAAAGGTTGCCGCGTGACTCGTCCTTTTGTTACCTGGACAGGTTAGGTCACACCCACCTTCTATCACATGTGAAAGGAAGGATGCTCCAGCCAGGAGGAACAGGAAGTTTCGACTGGCTGGAGCAAACATCCCCTCGCATGTCTTCTCTAGCATTTCAATGAATGTTGTACTTGACTGCCTTTCATGGATTACACCCCACAAATCCTATGGGGGGCTTTGAACTCAAATATCAAAGGGGGAGGGTCCCAAAGCTAAAGCAGACCCTAACCCCCAACTATTGCCACCAGTTGGAAACCACTCACCTGTGAGGTACACCTTCTGACTCCACGGAGAGACGATCCACCCCCTGCTCGTTTTTTCCTCATACCTGCAGGCAAATTCCCCGGTGTGGTTGAGCTTAGCCTTCAGGATGTTGACCGACACACCTGCGGAGGCACCCCCATGTTCTCTGGAGAACCGCAGGGACCCACCGCTGTCGGAGATCATCTCAACACCATCCCTGAAGAAATGGAATCTTTTCTCCACGCCGCCTCCTTTGGCCAAGCAAGTGAGGAGCAAGGGGTCTCCTTTGTTCACCACTCTGGACGGAGGGTCCGTTTTCAGTACTGGAGGAGGAAGAGGATCTGGAGGAGCCAGCCACAAAGGAGAGGGGGTTAGGAGGGACCACAAGATGAGGAAAAGGTGTGGCTCAGTGGCAGATCATCTATCTGCTTGTCCTAGATTCAATCCCTCGCATTTCCAGGTAGGGCTGGGAATTTCCCTCAGCCAGCACCATGTGGGATGAGTTCCCATATGGGACGAACTCAAACCCTCATCTGTAACTCTTAAGCTAAACCCTGCCTTCAGGGACCCAATTGTGAACTGAATGTGAGTAAACTTCTCGTTGCTTTAAAAAGAAGACTGTTGTGTTTTTATTCTTTTAGGAGGGAATCCAAGGGGTCTTACCAGGAATAATAGAACTTAAGAGATTCTAACGAATCTGCAAGTCGCTTCCTGCTCTGTAAAGAGGGGGATGCACTCTGCTATATGAATAAACTAACCAGCATGAGTTAGGAAGGATAATATTTAATCAAAAAATTCCTTTCCTGCTACCCACAACATTCCCACATGATTCAGTATAAGGGAACTTCCTGTCTTCCTGAATCAAAATGATTGAGGCCAAGGTCCACATAGATGGACTGGGGCAGTCCAGTATTTTGCCCAAGTTGAGGGACAGAGTTTGTGGGTTTGGGGCCAGTACGAATCATTATTGCTTGGAATGATGGGGACTGAACTGGAGGAGATGGGGAACATGGAAGTACTGACACGAAAGCTTCCAGGAAGATGTAGAGAAGCCTCACCCCTCCGCTGATACAACGGAAAGGTCTTATAGTAGGAAGGCTGAGAACATCACACCTCGGTAGTAGGAAATGAGAAGGGACCTCTTTCACAGGTCATGAACTGTTGTGTCCTTACATCCCTCTAAAAGAGTGTTTCTCAACCTGTGGATCCCCAGATATAGTTGGACTACAACTCCCATCATTCCCAGCCAGCATGACCAGTGGTCAGGGATGATGGGAGTTGTAGTCCAACAACATCTGGGGCCCCACAGGTTGAGATCCACTGATCTAAAACATCTCCCTGAATTCCTACTCATGAGTAATTTTTTAACTTCCCTTCCTCTCCCTTTGTTATTTCTCTCACACCCATGGGGGCAGGGACATGTTTTAATTTGGACATACCAATATTATATATTTGATGTTAGCCGCCCTGAGCCTGACTTCGGCTAGGAAGGGCGGGATATAAATAAAAGTTTATTATTATTATTATTATTATTATTATTATTATTATTATTACATATACTGATGGTGTTGCAGAAACAAAACACGGAAGAAAAGAGGGGTGTGAAAAGGTTACTCATATGAAAAGATTGAATGGAAAAGCCTGCTTCTCAGCGTGTATTTGGATTCTGCTAAGCACATTTTCTCGCCCAAAGTCTGCCTGGGCTCCCTCTTGCCCCTTCCAAGAGACGTACCCCGAAAAAGGAGGCCTCACCCATCACTGCAATATGGATGGAGTTGCTTGCCTGCGATTGCTCTCTCGATTGTATAACATTGTAGGTACAGGAATACTCGCCGCTGTCTTGGGGAGACAGGTGCAGGGCATGTGTGAATGCCCCCCCAGAGGGCGGAGGCTTCTGGAAATACAGTATCCATTGGTGACTGAAAAAGGTGACTCCGGATATGTTACGGTGGTCAGGAGCGGAGCATGTGAAGTTTATCAGTTCACCAGTTCTGTAGATGTCTTGTTTGGGGGACACAGAGAATCTGGGAGGAGGAGGGTAGCCTGAGAACAAAGGGAAGGAACACAGAGAACGTTGGAGGAATGGATCAGGAAATACACATAGGAAACTGTCAGGCCTATGGATAGACGGATTTGTCAGATTCGATTTTACTTTCTTTCTCATTATTCCAGTTCTCTAAATTTGTACAGGAATCCACAGTGCGGTTTTTAAGAAACGTCATGAAAATCCATCAGCATTTATGTATGCCACTACTGCGGCCCGTGTTTTGTAAGCCTCAAAATGGAAAACGAGTGAGGCCCCAACCAAAGAAAAATGGCAACTTAGGTTGACAGAATACAGTGGTACCTTGGTTCTCAAACGCCTTGGTACTCAAACAACTTGGAACCCAAACACTGCAAACCCGGAAGTAAGTGTTCCGGTTTGCAAACTTTTCTCGGAAGCCAAATGTGCTCTGTTTTGAGTGTTACGCTGAGGTCTGTCTGTTTCTGCTATTTCTTTTGCCTTCTTTGTTTTTGTGGCTCTTTTTGTTTTGTTTTTGAGACTGTGTGGAACCCAGTTCAGCTACTGATTGATTGATTGATTGATTGATTGTGTGACTGCAGTACATTGTTTATTGCTTTCATTTTACGGATCGGTGGTCTTGTTAGATAGTGAAATTCATGTTAAATTGCTGTCTTAGGGGTTGTTTATAAAGGCTGGAATGGATTAATCCATTTTGCAATACTTTCTATGGCAAAGCGCACCTTGGTTTTGGAACACTTTGGTTTTGGAACAGATTTTTGGAAGGCATTAAGTTTGAGAACCACTGTATGCACAACTTGCAGACTTAACATATAGAATAAGAGAACAAGAAGAGCATACGCTTAAAGAAGACTGAAAAATGTTTATTTAATATATGGGAAATAACTGTGTACACCTTAAAACATTAGCAGCATTAAGATAAATTCAACAGTGTAAATAAGTTTTGATGGATGCAATAATGGAAGACTGAATGGCATAGTTTTTGTAAAATATGCAGGGATTTGTGATATGTAAAATGAACCATGGTAAGAGAAGAAGGGAAGTCGTTGATATCTTAAGGATGTAAAATGAATATTTTAAATCGTAAAACAGAAAACGTAATAAAATTATATAAATATATAGAAAATTCATCAGCATCTTCGTGCAATTTTCTCCCCAGAAAACCCATTTTTGTATGCCGTTTGGACTAAAATACCAATTTTGGCAAGCAATTTCTGCTAACGTTAGGCACTTTTGTATCAAGGCCACAGCCTGCCCAATCTGCAATCACTCAGCCAGCGATCAAACGGTACCCCATACTGTGAACAGCACAAACACTCTTACTTGCAGCCAGGTATTCCAAAGGTCAAACAAACTGTTGCAGCACAAAGCACACACACCTGCCAACTGGGAGGGCAGAACAGGCAAGGACCAGGATGGTCTGAATTAGGGAACCTCTCGTTAAAATCCAAGTGAAATGGAGCTTCTCCCTCGTTAGGCCATTGGTCCACCTTGATCAGTGTTGTCTACATGAACTGGGTGTGACTCTCTAAGATTTCAGGCAGGGGCCTTCTCCATCCCTACCTAAAGGTGTCACTGCACCCATGAGTCAAAATGTTCCCATAAGTCAGTCCCTGGGTTGAGGCTTACAGTCGAATAGAAAAGGGAACACAAGGAAACCAACTTTACCAGCTGAACTATTAAGAGACTCCATCGCTCAAGGAGCCACACCAGCCACACTCTTCAAACCAGACCAACACTATTGTGGTGTGTGTGGTTTCTGCAATCACTCAAAACGTAGCCTCAACCTATTGCCGTGCTTCTGTTCTTTCTATTGTTATAAGAATTCGAAGGTCTCAGATATAAAACAAACGTTCACAAATGTACAAGGCAAACACATATAACCCACGTGTCTGAAATAATATGGGGGAGCAATCCTGAAGCCATTTTGACTCTCCCAATGACCTCAGATGTTCCTCTGCTGTAAGGGAGGCAAATGGGGAAAGCCTTCCAATTCTCTTTTCACTTACAAATCCTGTCTTAAAAGGCTCATAGGGTGAGCCTGTGACCTGGATTCAGGAATTAAAGTATTAAACATCACGAAAGAATGGCCAGGCTGCCCAGGTAATGCAATCAGTGACCAGTAACAGATATCCTGGCAAACAGGATTTCTGCTGTAGACAGTCTCCTTCTGTGATGTATGCATGGTATTTTGGGAGTGGTCTGTGGCTACAGGGTGGGCAGTTTCAAAAGTCTATATAAGGGCTTGCATACCATTGTTCTGGGTCCCTTCTGCATGTGGTGAGTGGGGACACTATTGCAACAGTTTTAATAAAGATCAGTCTTACTAGCCGCTTTGTTTCTCAATATACTCTGGTTGGCCTCTGTAATTTTCTCCTACCAATAGGGAACCCACGTAAGGACTCTATACGGGCTCTTGGATACCCCATAAGGGAAAAGGAGCAGGTTTTTTTTTTCTTATAACACTATCTTTGAACAATGCCTGGAGAGAACTAGACAGGGGGGATGTGTCCCTGTTGGTTCTGCTGGACTTCTTGGGGGCTTTTGATACCATCAACCATGGTACCCTCCTGGGCTGCCTTGCTGGGGTGGGACTGGAGGCCCTGTTTTACAGCTGCTCTGTTCCTTCCTTCATGTCCTCCATGCTATTTAACATTTACATTAAACTGCTGGAATAGGTTGTCCAGAGTTTGAGGGTTCGGTGTCACCAGTATGCTGATGACACCCGGTATATATATTATGAAAACAGCATACAAAAATGCATTATATCGGAGAAGATTCATCTGCAGAAATGTGTATGTTAGGCAAAATTGTATAAGAATGGGTATATCACGAGAAATTCGCACTTTAAAGCTGATGAATTTTCACGAGGACTTAAAAACATCAGAAGCCGGATGTGAAAACATGGGGGATTTGAGACTGGTAAAATGAAAACAACAACAACTGAAAATGGCAGATTGCCCGTCTCTCATACAACTTTAGGAGACATTTGGAAATGAAATTAGATGTTTATGCTAATTATTTAATCTAATCGTTAAAAAAGACTAACCCAACCTTGGGCAGTTGAGTTTATCCACCACCATATATAATTTCTGTAATGGGCCAGTTTTATCGAGTTTATGCATCAAAACAAAATTCCACTACCAGCCTTTCAAATAAAGGCCTCTTTGTGTGAAAAATACTTTTCCATTCACCTCCCCAACCCATTTTTCAGTTTTACTTCATTCCCACCCACACCCTCATTTCCGCCTCCCAGATTCTGGGTTTAAATGTTCTTTTTGGTGTAGCAAGTTGAAAATTGTCATTTTGCAAGCAGTTTTGGATTTAGTTATTTCACATTCAATTTCTGGATTATTCTTCCCCTTCTATTTATAGACTTCTTGCACAAGGATTTAAGAGTAGGAGTGGGTGCAATTAGTGCATTACTTGCCTTAATTATACAGCAATAGAAATGAGCTTTTTAATCAGCCATTGGAATGGGAAAAAATCAGAGATAACATCCCCCATCTACCCCATGATTCATTCCATCCTATTTAAACTCATTCCACCATTCTCCAAGTTGACATTGCTAAGTACAGGATCTGTTTCGTTATTTTATTTTTCCTTTTCTTTACACACAAGGCGAGTACCTTATCAAATTAAGATAGCGTGTACAAGTTTTTAAATCTCAATTCAGCTGTCTCAAAGAACTTGTAATCTCTATTATATTTGCAGAAAAGCAATGGGGAAATGCAAATATGAAACTCCACCTTCTGACACCTTTTTCATACAGAATAAAGAAAGCTGGTTCTGATTTATGGTATAATAGTTTATGGTATAATGATAACCATAAATTATATGCCAGTAACTTCTTTCTTTTGAATTATGGTGCTGGAGGAGACTCTTGAGAGTCCCATGGAGTGCAAGAAGATCAAACCTCTCCGTTCTGAAGGAAATCAGCCCGGAGTGCTCACTGGAAGGACTGGAAGCTGAGGATCCAATACTTTGGCCACCTCATAAGAAGAGAAGACTCCCTGGAAAAGACCCTGATGTTGGGAAAGATGGAGGGCCCAAGGAGAAGGGGATGACAGAGGACGAGATGGTGGGACAGTGTTCTCGAAGCTACCAGCATGAGTTTGACCAAACTGCGGGAGGCAGTGGAAGACAGAAGTGCCTGGCGTGCTCTGGTCCAGGGGGGTCACGAAGAGTCGGACATGACTAAACAACTAAACAACAACAACAACTTCTTTTAGTTTGCTCTGTGTTAATTTGAGTTAATGGGTTGTCTCCAATCTTAGTCACACATGGAGAAGACCCACTGAAGGCAGTGGCTTGCAGCCTTGAATTTGCTGCCGCTATCAAGAGTCCCACCTTATTTCTGCAAAGTTCTTTTCTCTGCTTTTAGCAACTGATGAACAGGCAGAAATCCAAAAGGGGAAGATAGGCTAATCAACATGCTCTGGAAAGCTCCACCTGTTGATTTCTACCTGTTTCAGAGCTGCTAAATGAGCAAGAGTTGTCTCCAATCGTTTAAAGCGTGATTCCTAGCTGCACCACCTATCCAAGACGGGCTGAAATTGTCATAGCAGGAACCAGAAGTCAACTTTACCTGCATAGGCCGATCCCCAGAGGTGGGTCAGGAGAGAGACTGGCAGGAAAGAAGAGAAGAGAAAAGACATGAGGAACTGGGGAGGGGAGATATCGACGGGTGGGGAGTTTTCCATCTGAGAGAGAGAAGGGAGGTCTCAAACCTGTCACCAATGTCACAGATGCCATGCTTGCTCAGTGTTTCTTGAAAGCTGGTTCCTCAGCTCATCGCTGTCTTCTGCCCAAAAAGAGCTTGCAAACTAGACATACCCAATTCTATTATTTTCCAACCCAAAAGACCAAGCCAGGAAATGTATGGGCAGGTACACACCCACACGGCGCTACCGGCCCCTGCGCACAAGTCAGCTCGGGGGCCTTGGAGACAGCCTAGATGTTGTTTAATATTGTCAACAGCAGCTAACCACAGCCAAGCCTCTTGTGGCTTCACCTCCCTCACCCACAAAAGCTTCTTCAGAACTGACAGCAGTGTGGGCCTGGAAGTAAGGAAGAAACTGCATGCAGCTGACTTGAAAAATTGAAAACCAACTTTTCACCTTGCATCATGCCGAGACATTGTGTGTGGGGTGTGTGTGTCTTGTACTAGGCCTTGTTAACAGAGACATAGAAAAAATAGGGGTGGTTGGATTTTGCTGCCCAACTCCCCCAAGGGACTGAGTCCCCTAAGTCCCTGATCAGTCAGAGATGAATGGATGGAGGCAAGAGGCAGTGAAAGCGAGGTAGATCTTTATTTTTTGGTTGCAACAGAGTTCCTTCCCCTCCTGGCAAGGCAAGAGAGACCCCGAACCAGGAAGAAATATCTCTTTTAAGAGTTTTACCAAACTGCGGGAGGCAGTGGAAGACAGGAGTGCCTGGGGTGCTCTGGTTCATGGGGTCACAAAGAGTCGGACATGACTAAACAACAACAAAATTTTTGGTGTGAAGGAGGACATCTGCTCTACAAACAGTCAGAAATTACTATATCACACCTAAGGTGGGGTTACTGTGGCTCAGGCAGGCCAAGGTGTGATATTCCTGAGAATTTAGCAAGTTTTGCATAGTTCCAGACACAGTTTACACAAAACATTGGCATTTGATATGACAATCAAGATGCCTGTCAGACCACAAGATCTACCCACCCTGGAAGAATGGCAAATGCAATTAATAGACTACATGGAAATGGCGGAAATGACTGGCAGAATCCGAGACCAGGGAGAAGAGCTCGTGGAAGAAGATTGGAGGAAATTTAAAATTTATTTACAGAAACATTGTAAAATTTTTGAATGCTGATGACGTTGAAATGAACTGAAGGGGTTCTAGCAACAAGGTAAAATGTAAGATGGGATTGATAATAGATAAGCAAAATTGGATGTGAATTTGCTGAACCAAATTTTAAAAAAGGGATGCAAAAAAGGGAGGCGTGAGGAAGTCAGGAGAAAAAGTTAACTAAAGATGAGAATTTTAAAAAAGAGGGAGTTTTGTTTTTATGTGTTTTCTTTTTTCCCCTCTTTTCTTTTCCCTTTTGTGTTTAATGTCTGTATTTTTGTATTTTGTGATTTTGTATTTTTCTGTTTTTGTACTTTTTTCTGAATTACTTTATTGATAAAACTTAATAAAATATTAATTAAAAAAAACAACAACAAGATGCCTGTCAGACATCCCTCAGTGCAATCCACCAATTGGCTAGCAATGTAGGACCCAACTTGACCAGAAATCTCCACAATTGTCTTCAATTTCTTCTTCTGTTGTTAGGTGGAAAGACAATCTCACTGTACAACAGCCCCTCCTCTTCAACCGGCTGGAGCTCATTCTCCATCACTGGTCCTGAGGAAGTTGCAGCAGAACAAAATGGGAGGAGAGCATAGGTGGCACCTGAGCCCTGTGAAAACAGAAGAAACTCAAATGTGCCGTTGCTCACCAATTAAACCAAAAAGGGCCCGTTGAAAATGAAGCTTTTCTCCCACTTTTTTGAGCTTGTTTAGAAATGCAAAGGGATTCCGTCTTAAAGATATAAATGTGAATAAAAGGTAATGTTTACATAGTTCTTGGCCTATGTTAAGGACTTAAAGAAGACAGGAACACATTGCTAGTTTGTTTAGAGCAATGCGTTACTTTGTATTTGTTGACATTTTATTTTGTAACTAGTTTTAGACAGTTCTGCAGTAAAACATTATTGTGGTAAAGCTTATTTGTTTCTACTTTGCGTAAGGTCCAGATCAGGGAATTCACTCCGATAACAAACATTCAGCTCTCAGGAAATGTCTTCAAGGAACCCAGGAAATTGGATTTATTTGATATGGCGGGCTAAACAATGCCCAGCACCTTTTGATAGTTAAGAACTGCCCTGCTAAGTCAGCTCAAGGGCTGATCTAGCTCAGTTTTGTGTATTTTGCTTAACACCAGGTCACAGTCTGTATTCATATCCAATTACTCATAACCTTGGATGAACAGTGAGTGTGCACTGGCAAATATCCCCTTACAACAGGAATAGGCAAACTCAGCCCTCCAGATGTTTTGGGACTACAACTCCCATCATCCCTAGCTAACAGGACCAGTGGTCAGGGGTGATGGGAATTGTAGTCCCATAACATCTGGAGGGCCAGGTTTGCCTATGCCTACCTTACGAACATGCACCATTTAACACCAGGCAGTCAAATGCCCCCTGGGACGCTCACAAGCAGCTATGAAGAGGACAAACTTATATCTTGCATTTGGACACAGAACTGCCAGCTGGTTCCCAATGTTAATAACTATTCATGGACATCTCTGTCCATGAAATCGGCTAATATTCTGTCCATAATAATTGCCACTATCATATCCTGTGGCGGCAGCATGTTCCACAAAGGTGGTTGTGCCGTTTTCTAAGGATGGAATGGTTATTAATCTCACCCCTTACCTGACTGGGTGTTGTCTGGGGCTCCAGTGTTCCAAGATCACCTGGTCCCTCCTCCTCCTGTTCTTCTAGCTCAGATTTCCCCCAACATTTCACTGCTTCCAAGGAAACAGAGCAAAAGAGTAAAAATGTATAATATTGTCACCCCTGCTGGCTGTTGCCTTGCAAACTCACATCCATTCAGAACAGAGGACCAGACAGCCTCTGCAAATCTCTCTCTCTCTCTCTCTCTCTCTCTCTCTCTCTCTCTCTCCCTCTCTCCCCCCATCAAAACAAAATTATCCACATTTACTGTCCAGGAACAGGTCCACGCTTAAAACCTCTGTGTCCAGGTTTATGTGTTTTTGTTCCAGAGCTTTCCCTGTGAAAACTTGCTCTTTAGCACTCAATTGGAACAAACATCCGTTTGGATTTT
The DNA here is from genome assembly GCF_965113315.1 of Podarcis vaucheri. Taxonomy (NCBI): domain Eukaryota; kingdom Metazoa; phylum Chordata; class Lepidosauria; order Squamata; family Lacertidae; genus Podarcis; species Podarcis vaucheri. Next base: position 6,164,913 of record NC_138751.1, on the reverse strand, counting down.
CTGCAGATAGCCATTTGCTCTGATTGAGATTTAAAGAGCAGATTTCTGCAGGGAAAGCTCTGGGGCAAAGGGGGAAAAAGGGCTTAGATATAGATCTTTTAAGCACAGACCAGTGTCCAGAAAGAGCAGGACAGAGAGTGGGGAAGTGTGGAAAAGCCCCCAATTTCAGGCTATGAAATGCAAAGAGATAACCTCCAACCCCCACCGCTTACCACCAGTCTTTTTCCATCTGCAGTAAAAAGCGAGGGAAATCATCAGGATCACAAATGGGACAGCCAAACATGCATAGAGCAGCGATGGACCTGGTGATGGAGAGGAATCTGAGAAAGGGAAATCAGAAAGGATAAGGGGTTAAAAAAAAATCAGTCTTGTTCTTGAAGGCCCAAGTCAGGTAGGAAATATCACTTCCAGAAAATCCTTAAATTCTGAAAATTCCTTTAAAATATCCCACATGGGAAAATAATATAAGCACACCCTCAGCTTCTCAATGCTTGACCAAAGGAAAAGGGTCTCTTGGACAGTAACTGGGGTCAGACTTTCCACTCTGTCCCCCTGTGAACTTTTCACAGTTCCTGTTGACTGAGCGAGTAAAGTGCAGGAAATCTTCTCTGTTTACCACTCTAGGTAAAGGATTCACTGATGGCATCAGAAAAAGGAAGGGATTCTGGTAGACTCATCCGCAAAGGAGTACAGAAGCTTAAAATGAATACAGTGGTACCTCAGGTTATATACGCTTCAGGTTACAGACGCCGCTAACCCAGAAATATTACCTCGGGTTAAGAACTTTGCTTCAGGATGAGAACAGAAATCATGCGGCGGCGGCCCAGCGGCAGCGGGAGGCCCCATTAGCTAAAGTGGTGCTTCAGGTTAAGAACAGTTTCAGGTTATGAACGGACCTCCGGAACGAATTAAGTTCTTAACCCGAGGTACCACTGTAATAGACTGTGGTCTACTTGGTTTTTAACAGGAAGTCATATAACTGGGTCAAACAGCTGTATGAGAGTCATGGGTCTGAGATTAGTATCCTGATTTGTTGATTGCCAGTCCTGTGGTCAATTATGTTTCCTGAATATCTTTTTTAATGAATCTAGAATCAGCCAGAGAACAATCTTCCCCTTGTCCCACCCCCCAAACTGGAGCTTGAGACCCTACAATATTGGTGGTGATTCTCACATCCCCCCTGCAGTGACCATCTTTTGCTCACTCATTCATATATTTATGGAAAATCCAGATGGAGTTGTTGCTAAATTGTTATACAGTGGTACCTCAGGTTAAGTACTTAATTCATTCCGGAGGTCCATTCTTAACTTGAAACTGTTCTTAACCTGAAGCACCACTTTAGCTAATGGGGCCTCCTACTGCCGCTGCGCGATTTCTGTTCTCATCCTGAAGCAAAGTTCTTAACCCGAGGTACTATTTCTGGGTTAGCGACGTCTGTAACCTGAAGCGTATGTAACCTGAAGCGTATGTAACCTAAGGTACCATTGTATTGCAGTGATTTAAAAAAAAAAGATTTTAAAAATAATGGGGAAAATACAGAACTTGCTCACCTTCCATTACTACAGAGATGATGTTGCTACGTGGAGACTGGATTTCCTTATTTTCTAATCTGATGGAATATGCACAGTTGTAGTTCCCGGCCGTATCTTCACCAACACGCAAAGCTTTATGGGGAATCATAAACTCATTACGGGGAAGCGCCTCAGATGCCTGACCTTGTAGCTCCTTGTAAAATGTGTATCCTGCCGCTTCCCGCCCATCAGGAACTGAGCAGAGCAGGGTAATCTGTTCTCCATGGGTGTAAACAAGATTCAGGGGGTTCAGGGAAAGGGTGGCAGGGAGTGGGAAATCTGGGATTGGAAGGAAGAGAAGAAACAAACCAGTCAGCTGGGGGAATAAATGGATGAAATGCTGCTTCCATAACCTCCGTCATGGAGCTTCAATATGCTGATGACAACGTAGTGTGTGCACACTCAGAGGATGACCTCCAAACCATCCTAGATATCTTCACAGAAGCTTACGAAAAGCTTGGCCTATCGCTCACCATCCAAAAAACCAAAGTGCTGCACCAACAAGCACAAAACAACCCCTCTGCAAATCCAACTTAATAGTGTAACGTTGGAAAATGTCAATCACTTTTCTCACCTGGGCAGTTATAGTTCCACAAGGGCCGACACTGATGCTGAAATCCAGCTTTGCCTCAGCTCTGCAAGCACAGCTTTCTCCTGACTGAAGTGCAGAGTGTTTGAGGGCATTCGCTGGGAAACCAAAATGCTTGTTTACAAAGCTACTGTAACTACCAACCTTGCTGTATGCTTGTGAAACATGGATGACTTATTAACACCATCTCCAACTCCTCGAAAGTTTCCATCAATGGTATCTCCGAAAAAAATTACACATCACTTGGGAAGACAGGCAAACTAATGTGTACTGGAAGAAGCAAAGATCACCTGTGTTGAAGCAATGATTCTTCAACATCAACTTTGTTGGACTGGTCATGTTCTTCAAATGCCTGATTATGATCTTCCAAAGAAACTACTCTATTCTGAATTTTAAAAGGGGAAGCATAATGCTGGTGGTCAACAAAAGAGGTTTAAAGACTCTCTCAAGGAAAATCTTTAAAAATGTAGTATAAACACCAACAATTGGGAAACACTGGCCTGCGAGCGCTCCAATTGGAGAACAGCCTTTACCAAAGGTGTCATGGGCTTTGAAGACACTCAAACTCAGGACAAAAGGGAGAAATGAGCTAAGAGGAAGGCATGTTTGGCAAATCCTCACAATGATCAACTCCCATCCAGAAACCAATGTCCTCACATTTGAATTCTGGTGCTGGAGGAGACTCTTGAGAGTCCCATGGACTGCAAGAAGATAAAACCTATCCATTCTTAAGGAAATCAGCCCAGAGTGCTCCCTGGAAGGACAGATCCTGAAGCTGAGGCTCCAATACTTTGGCCACCTCATGAGAAGAGAAGACTCCCTGGAAAAGACCCTGATGTTGGGATGGAGGGCACAAGGAGAAGGGGACGTCAGAGGACAAGATGGTTGGACAGTGTTCTTGAAGCTACCAGCATGAGTTTGACCAAACTGCGGGAGGCAGTGGAAGACAGGAGTGCCTGGCGCGCTCTGGTCCATAGGGTCACGAAGAGTCGGACACGACTAAACGACTAAACGACTAAACAACAAATACAAATACAAATAATTTTGAAACTTTCTCCGCTTTGAAATCTAAGTCTTATGGCCTGTGTTTTCTTACTGCTGTATGGAAAAGCACATGAACCTGACCTTCAAAGAGTTTGTAAGTAAACCATTTTTAACTAGCCAAGTCTGTGGCCTCTTTTTATGCTAACCAAAATGGGTAACTTTGGAAGCATCTTAGAAAGGGAGCCCATATTTCCATGCTTTCCTTTGCTACATATTTTGTGGTTTTAAATCTCTGTCGGGGCTCTCTCACCAAAGAGTGTTTGCCCTAAACCTGGGTCTAGGCATCTAGGGAATTCTCCTTTTGTTTTAGCTAGTATTTTTTCCTTCAAACCAAATACGAAAAAACCAACACAAAGTTTACATTTATAATTGTTTACATGCCACAGAAACCCCACATTTCATAGAGGAGAACTTAACATGGCATCTGGGATGCCAAACTCCCAGCTTTCTCCAGGTGTGACTCCCTGAGCTACTAGGAAGCTACAACATTCTGGTTTGTGTCCTTTCCACACTTTCATCACATCCAGATGGGGCTGGCCTTTGGCGCTGGGGAGAGAGTAATTCATTCACAAGAAGATAGCTTCTTACCAGCAACAGAGAGCACAACCTGGTTGCTCTTTGCAGACTCCCTTCCTTCCCTGTTTTTCCTCTGGTAAGAACACACAAACCTTTCCCTTGACTCCAGATTCATTGTGGAGACATCCAAGATACTGCGGTTTATTATTCTATATTCAGACCACTGACCATGTCTGGTGGCCTTAAAGAAATAGAACCACTCTCCCTTATGCCCTTCTGGTCGTTGGCATATAAACTGGACTTTCTCTCCTCTGACAAAGGTGGTGTTTGCAGGAGAAGTGGTCAGCCTGGGCGCTGGTGGAGGTGGAACCGTCAGATAACCTGAGGAAGGAAAGGAGAGGCCAATTTACATCTTTCCCTTGGACCTCCTCCTCCAGCCAATTTTTCAGTGACCTCTTTCTTGAACTGTAAACCCCAAATATTTGCAGCTGAGACCAAACCTAGCTGTGTGCGGTTTTTACTTCTGGTATCAGAGAGAAGCAGAGAAGTATTCTGGGTCAGAATGCAGCACAAGGCATTGTCAGTGATAGGATATTTGGAGCCTGGGTGGGAAAGTGGGTTTGGAATATGGGGATCTTCAGTCACATCCTGGTTTAATCTGTTGACCCTCATTTCCCCCTGTTGTCCATTGTTTGTATTCTCTCTCTGCAATAGATTTGTACGGAGCCTGGAAATACCTGCATTTTAGAAAGGACGAGTTAAGGTGCTTACAATGTAACAGTGCCTTGCTTATATTTCATAGAGCATTTATATCTTCCCCCATCCCATAAATGCAGATCTTCCCCATCCTCAAACCACACATCTATCTGTCATGGTTTGCTTTTGGACACATTTTGCTCTCTAAAACATGTGCAGAGACAAAAGTTGCTTCTCCTCTCCTCCCCTCTCTGCAAGGAAGCAAGACTCATTCTTTGACGGGCAGTCATGCCATGACTTTAATTCTTTTGTGTAGTCTGATCACTACCCTTGGTCTTTGTAATAATCATCATCATAATTTATTATTTATACCCCGCCCATCTGGCTGGGTTTCCCCAGCCACTCTGAGCAGCTCCCAGCAGAATATTAAAAACACGATAAAACACCAAACATTAAAAGCTTCCCTAAACAGGGCTGCCTTCAGATGTATTTTAAGTCAGATAGTTGTTTATTTCCTTGACTTCTGATGAGAGGGTGTTCCACAAGGTGGGCGTCACTACCAAGAAGGCCCTCTGCCTGGTTCCCTGTAACCTCACATCTCGCAGGGAGGGAACTGCCAAAAGGCCCTTGGAGCTGGACCTCAGTGTCTGGGCTGAACGATGGAGGTGGAGACGCTCTTTCAGGTATACTGGGCTGAGGCCATTTAGGGCTTTCAAGGTCAGCACCAACACTTTGAATTGTGCTCGGAAACGTACTGGGAGCCAATGTAGGTCTTTCAGGACTGGTGTTATGTGGTCTCGGCAGCAACTCCCAGTGACCAGTCTGACTGCAGCGTTCTGGATTAGTTGTAGTTTCCGGGTCACCTTCAAAGGTAGCCCCACGTAGAGTGCATTGCAGTAGTCCAAGCGGGAGATAACCAGAGCATGCACCACTCTGGCCTGCTTCCCCGATGGAGCTGGTAGACAGCTGCCCTAGACACAGAATTGACCTGCACCTCCATGGACAGCTGTGAGTCCAAAATGACTCCCAGGCTGCACACCTGGTCCTTCAGGGGCACAGTTACCCCATTCAGGACCAGGGAGTCCCCCCCACCTGCCCGCCATCTGTCCCCCAAAACAGTAGGTTTCAACATACAGGTTAATTCTACTGAATCTGATTTTCACCTAGGGAAAGTCAGTGAGGGCGTGTGTTTTCTCAGTGTGGTGTAGTGGTTAAGAGCGGTAGTCTCGTAATCTGGGGAACCGGGTTCGCGTCTCCGCTCCTCCACATGCAGCTGCTGGGTGACCTTGGGCCAGTCACACTTCTTTGAAGTCTCTCAGCCTCACTCACCTCACAGAATGTTTGTTGTGGGGGAGGAAGGGAAAGGAGAATATTAGCCGCTTTGAGACTCCTTAAAGGGAGTGAAAGGCGGGATATCAAATCCAAACTCCTCCTCCTCCTCCTCCTCTTCTTCTTCTTCTTCTTCTTCTTCTTCTTCTTCTTCTGTCTTGAGGTGAGGGCATTTACGGTATAGGGAAAGAAGTAACCACAAATGGTGGCAGCTACCGCACTCACAAGAACCCAAATGTGCCCATGGGGCTTTCAAAAGTTAGTGACTCCGGCTGCAAGGATGAATTGATTTTCTTCTTACCTCCAGTGGGCACCATCCAGGAAAGAACCAAGAATGAGACTGAAATCGAAAAGGAAAGAGATTGAGGATGATGAGAATATATCCCAGATAAAAGCTCAGATGCCTGTAAAAGATGGTCAAAGCAGTTTCACCCACAGGCTGACAGACATGAAAATTAATGGAAAGGCCTTAAATGAATGAGACTGAACAGCAAAACACATGGAGGCAGAGAGAAAGACTGGATGAGCAAAGGAAAGTAATGAAGAATGAAGAAGATGCAATGAAGCAAGGAGAAGGGGAGCAGGGGGAGCAAATGCTGTGCACTGCCTTCTGGGTTCCTTAGCCTGCAGCCCCAATCTATTGCTGTGTTACTCCTGGTGCCTGCCAGGGTAGAAAAGAGCCCGATTGTTGTGTGTGTGTAGAAGGTGGAGAGTACAAGCCCCTAAGCCGCCAGTTAGCTGTGGGGCAGAGGATGAGCCTGTCCTAGGAAAAGGGTGCTTTGATTTACAGGAATGCTCCCCCAAAGAAAAACATGGCTTAGCAAATAGGTAAAGGTAAAGGGACCCCTGACCATTAGGACCAGTCGTGGCCGACTCTGGGGTTGCGGCGCTCATCTTGCTTTATTGGCTGAGGGAGCCAGCGTACAGCTTCCGGGTCATGTGGCCAGCATGACTAAGCTGCTTCTGGTGAACCAGAGCAGCGCACGGAAACGCTATTTACCTTCCCGCCGGAGCGGTACCTATTTATCTACTTGCACTTTGACGTGCTTTCAAACTGCTAGGTTGGCAGGAGCAGGGACTGAACAACGGGAGCTCACCTTGTCGCAGGGATTCGAACCGCTGACCTTCTGATCAGCAAGTTCCTAGGCTCTGTGGTTTAACCCACAGCTCAACCCGCATCCCTGGCTTAGTAAATAACCTGCTATAAACCCACTTGAAGACAGAGCCTCTAGTGGCAGAGAGACAGATCAACAAAATACAGGGCTGGAAAACTGTAAAAGTCTCTCCACACCCATGTCAAAATCTCCTCTTTGCTGGATATGGGGAGACAGGAACATAATTACATATGTGGTGGGACTGCCTCAATATTAAACCATTCTGGAGGGGAAAAATATTTGGAGAAGCTGGTGCAATAACACCCCAAGATATCCCAATGCAACCTCAGATTGTACTACTTTCCATTTTTAATTGTGAATGTCATTATGAAGTTTATGAGGAACTACTTCTATTTTTTTTAATAAAATATTTATTAAAGGTTTTAAACAATACAACAAACTTCACCTTCACAACCAAAAAGAAAGAAAAACACCATCACAATCAATCAAAAAAACCAAAAAAGACAAGAAAAACATACGAAGCATACAAAAAACCAAAAAAGGCATAAAAAAGACATAAAAAATGGTTCAATTTCTTAAATATTATTTCCATAACCCTCTTTCTTGACTCCCTCACATCTCCCTTTTCTGTGTTCCCATTTACAAAATCTTATTCAGCAATACTTCACCTTCTTTCAAATCTTTTTTTTATATTATACATTTCAACTATTATGTCTCCAATTTTTCCCCTTTATTATCAGTTATTTGAGTTTGACATAATATTGTTCAAATTTTACTTTTGTCCTTATAAACCCATTTTGCATACTCCTTTCAAATATGTCACTAATGCCACGTTATCTTTATATCCTGCATCATTCTAGCATTCATACAGTTTACAATACTTTTGCAAATAATCCTTAAATTTCTTCCAGTCCTCTTCCACTATCTCTTCTCCCAGGTCTCGGATTCTGCCAGTCATTTCTGCCAATTCCATGTAGTCTATCAGTTGCGTCTCCCATTCCTCCAGAGTGGGCAAATCTTCTGTCTTCCAGTACTTTGCGATGAGTATTCTTGCTGCTGTTGTCGCATACATAAAGAAAGTTCTGTCCTTCTTTGGCACCATTTGGCCGACAATGCCCTACTTGTATTTATATTTATAACTGCGAGATTGGCTATTACAATGTTTTGGAAAACTCGTGCTGCTGCTATGTGTGAAATTTGGTAGCAGCAGCTTTGGTTTCTAACACTAGTGGAAAGTTTGACTGCAAAGGAGAATGAGCACATCAACAACAGTGGGACCAACAACTTTGATGTGGAATGGAACATTTAAATTTTGTATACAGCTACAAAAGAACAAAGCTATCAACCACCAGATGCACACCAAGCATTATGGCAAGATAGCTTGAGATAACTAAAATATTGAAAACTCTATGGCATATTATCACTAGAAATAGACTTTCCTTGAACAGACTTCACCCCCAATAGGGCTGGGAGTTCTTTGTTGTTCATTGTACCTGCTTTGCTGAAACCTTATTATTATTATTATTATTATTATTATTATTATTATTATTTCATTTCTATACCGCTTTATATTTTTAAGAAAAATCTCAAAGCGGTTTACAGAATATTAAAACATCAATAAAACATCAATAAAACAATCTGAAGAAAATCAAATATAGAGTATACAGTCAAAGCAACATAATTAACAGAAAACTAAAATATTATCCTAAAGATTTCAAAATAAAACTTTACAAAGAAGGTCAACTACGGGATACATATTTAACACAAAGTTAACAAAAAAAATCTTAAACATTTCAAAAAAACACACACCCCTACAACATTGCTAAGTGAAGTCAAATATAAAATGCACATTTAAAACAGCACAATTAACAAGAGAATAAAATATTATCATAAACATGACATGGCAGTTTGGCAGGCACAAAAAGATGGGGCAAAAGAATCCAGTAGTTAAAGTTTTGTTTTCAGGCATAACAACTAGCCGATTTTAAGAACTAGCACTCTTAACAACTGCCACATAATGTTCATTCCACGCTGGCAAGGAATCAATCCTTTGGTGCAGCAGCAGCTAAACTCTGGAATTTACCTGACCACTGATGTTATGCAAGACTGTTTAGCTTCTTTTCAACACCTGCTAAACACCCTTTTGTTTAGGCAAGCCCACCCAGACATGTATTTTCACAACTAATTTCATTTGATTAGGTAGAGTTATTGCTTTTCAAACTACTGGCTATATTTGTATTCTGAAATTTTGATAAACAGAACCTTAAAGTTATACCCAAACATCCTTGTAACACTGTATTTGCTTTGCAACATTTAAATGCTGAGATTATCAGTATTTTTAATGTACATTTTATGCTGTTTTATGTAAACTGCTTAAGAGGCTTCGGTGGCTAAGCAGCATATAAATCCTGTTAAATACATAAATATTAAGAGTACAGTGGTACCTCGGGTTAAGTATTTAATTCGTTCCGGAGGTCTGTTCTTAACCTGAAACTGTTCTTAACCTGAAGCACCACTTTAGCTAATGGGGCCTCCTCCTGCTGCTGCACTGCCAGAGCACGATTTCTGTTCTTATCCTGAAGCAAAGTTCTTAACCTGAAGCACTATTTCTGGGTTAGCGGAGTGTGTAACCAGAAGCGTATGTAACCTGAAGCATATGTAACCCGAGGTACCGCTGTAGTATTTAACAGGGTAAAAATGAAAAGGGAGTTTATGTGTTCTATGAAAGTGCAGTTACAATTTGGCACTTCATCTCCTCACGAGTAACTCAGCTAGAGGGTTGAGGAGGGACAAAGGAACATGGGCAACATTTTAAGGGTTGGTCCCTGTCTGCATCTTCAGAAGCTGAAAAGCAAACAGAAACCGAGGAAGGGAAGGTTACTGAGCTGCAGAAAGATTCACCCTTCCCATTTTTGCCTCTTACCCAAGGGCTATTTGGGGAAGAGTTGCAGCAAATAATGCTTTTAAAAGCAACACCCCCTCTTTGTTGTACTCCAGAGGAGGCCGGTCCAAGCCACTTTGGCAAGGACAGAAGCCAAGCTGATTTTGCACAAACTGATTGTGGGAAAAAGCTCTGGAGAGAGACTAGAGGAAGAATAAAAAATATACAGTGGTACCTTGGGTTAAGTTAAGTACTTAATTCGTTCCAGAGGTCCGTACTTAACCTGAAACTGTAATTAACCTGAAGCAACACTTTAGCTAATGGGGCCTCCTGCTGCTGCCGCACCGCCGGAGCACAATTTCTGTTCTCATCCTGAAGCAAAGTTCTTAACCTGAAGCACTGTTTCTGGGTTAGCGGAGTCTGTAACCTGAAGTGTATGTAACCTGAAGCGTATGTAACCTGAGATACCACTGTATAGGGAAGAAACGCAGTGACAAAGGGAGGACATGAGACAATACGGATGTTGGAATTCAGTTTTGAGGCGGAAAGAGAAAAGTGAGGTCCCAAACCTGTCACTAAAGCAGCAAACTCCATCCTCCGTCAGCTTCGCTTGAGTCCTCTGCTGAACCACTGTCCTGCCTCTTCTCCCCCAAACTAGGGTGAACTGCCCATCACTGACTTCACCGCTTCTCTGTATGACTCAAAAGAGCAAAGTAGGAATGATGTCATCGTCACCACCTTCTCCCACCCTAAGCATTGCAGCCATACCCCCAGCCAGGCGTGCAGCTCAGCTCATAGGCCTTGGAAACACCAAAGGCTTTAATATCACGCTATATAGGGCAGCTTACCACATCCGTCCTGGCTGTGCTTTCGCCTGACCTCTATTGCAAGCAAACAGCTTGAAGAACCTATAAAGCAGCAACACGGGGCTTAGAAGTGAGAAAGCGGAAGCAGGCAGCGGTTGCCAGCAGCAAACTCAAAAGAGAAAGCAGGGGCACGCGAATTAAAAAGAGTCCCGTTGGATCAGGCCGGGGAGTTCATCTCGTCCAGTGTCCTGCTCTTGTTGTGGCCAACCAGACATCCCTATGGGAATCCCAGAGGCTGACATTGTCACACACGGGGGTCTTGTTCTCATTCAAAATGCCATGAGTAGCAGCCCCTCTGGACTCAATAAAGGAAGGAAGATGTTATGTACTGAAGTTCTCACCCTGGGCCAGCAGGGGGATACTGTAGATAGTTATGCAAATAAGGGATCGAAAGTGACGTTCAGTGATTGGATAGTCTTAGAAAGTTGCTACAGTTACGTTGTACTGGAGCTCTATATAAGCAGGCTGACTGAACCCTTCAGTCCAGTTCTGTCCTAGCCTGTGAATAAACAAGAGCTGTTTGAAGAATCGCTGCGTCGTCTGATATGTTCACCCACAACCTAACAGAAAAGGCTGGTTGGGTGATGCAACCTTGCAGAGGGATGTCTGGCACCGAGCACTGGGCTGGCAGGCACGCCCTTGCTCCTGTTCCCTATTTTATCATTTTATTAAATATATTTTATTGAAGCCTGTTCCCTATTTTAATCTGAAGTGTGTGTCTGCTAGGAGCAAAACCAAGCTTGCAAAAGGAGCAAAAGGCAGTGAGAAGCAGGGGGGGGGAGAGCTCTTTTGTGACTGGCAGGTCTAACTTCTAATGGGATGGAGGGATATCGGTGGGACTCTCCAATCACGGCACTGGGGAGGAGGGAGGTTGTATTCATGTGTCATATTCTGCTTCTCTGCTCTGTGCCATGTACATGGATGGCACTGTAGAAACAAATAAGAGCAGTTATAATAATAATAACCACAGAATTAAGGCAGGACCTAAAAATACACACCTCAAGTGTCAAAAGCAAGGCAAAGAAGGTGTGTCTTTAGCATATACCGGAAGCTGCATATTAAAGGCCCCAGATGCACTTCTGGGGGGAGGGAGCTGCCACATGGCTATGCTTACTGTCCAGGATTTTGGGTAGTTGGGGAGTCTTTCATTCTTTAGGACTAAGGTGTGTATATGCATGGAATGATTATTTGCTGCCCACATAGTCATAACCTCAGTGTCTAAAGCAGTACCCATATAATCTGCCTCTTTCATTTCCATGTAATAAACCAATCTTTGTTCCACTTCCTGCTGCGACAAGTTTTTAGAGACCTAAGGGTTAAGGGTATACATGCATTTTTTAAACAAAGGTTCTGTTCTTCTCAAGAGTGCACAATGGATCTACACAATGGTGTACACATGTGTGGGTTCAGGTGTACCTCTTGTAACTGTAGGAATTAACAAGGAGGCAACAGAGCCCACAGAACTACTTGTCTGAAGTTCTCCATTCTTCAGACAGGTAGGAAAGCTTCCCCCCCCCCCAAGGTGTTATTGAATTCTCATAATTACCACCCAGGAGAGTCATTGTCCAGCAATGATGGCCTTTGTGGTCCTTCAACATCTGGTAGGTCCAGCCTTGATAGAAGGGCTCAGTTCAAGCTAGGGATGTGTGGGGCAAGTTGCCTGCTCCCTTGGCTCTGTCCAAGGTGCTGAAGTTCTTGTCTCTTACTGTCCTCCTTCTCTGGCTCACCATCTTAGCTTGGAATGTGAAACTGGAGTCTGTTCAATGAATACATCAGCTCAAAACCACTTCCTGCACCAGCTTCCTCTCAACCTCTCCCTGCACTTCAAAGTTTAGCCACTTAAAAATCCTATTGACATGCCTGATAAGCTAAAAGTAATTTTTTATTTTTTATTTTTTATAATAATTTTTATTACATTTTTTCCAAATTACAGATAGAACAGAAGAAAGAAAAAACATAAAGAATAGAAAGAAAGAAAAAAAACAGAAAATCACAACCATTTCAACAACTTATTTCAAATTTCTATCGGACTTCCCCGCATCTCCCACATAGTGCATTCTTGACAATAAAGTTATCAGCAAATTATAACCTTATTTCGTGTGTTTCTTTGTATTTTCAATTGCAGTTTAAGTTTAAATCTCTTATTTTCCATTTACTCTAAGAATGTAACATATTGTCATTTTTACCCGTTTAAACTTTGATTCTTTCATAAATATTATCCAATTTCATATATAATCAACTTTCGTTGCTGGGGCTACCATTCCAAGTCATACGGCATCTTAAGATTCATATAACTTATAATACTTTTGCAAATAGTCTTTGAATTTTTTCCAATCCTCCTCCATTGCCTCTTCTCCCAAATCTCGGATCCTTGCAGTCATCTCGGCTAATTCCATGTAGTTCATCAATTGCGTCTGCCAGTCCTCCAGTGTGGGCAAATCTTGGGTCTTCCAATGCTTGGCGATGAGGATTCTTGCTGCTGTTGTAGCATACATAAAAAAGGTTCTATCCTTTTTTAACACCTTCTGGCCGACAATGCCCAGAAGAAAGGCCTCCGGTTTCTTGGGAAAGGTGTATTTAAACACCTTTTTTAACTCATTATAGATCATTTCCCAGAAAGCCTTCACTCTTGGGCAGGTCCACCAAAGATGAAAAAATGTCCCTTCAGCCTCCTTACATTTCCAACATTTGTTATCGGACAAATGGTAAATCTTAGCAAGCTTGACTGGGGTCATGTACCACCTGTATACCATTTTCATAATATTTTCTTTCAAGGCATTACATGCCGTAAACTTCATACCGGTGGTCCATAACCTTTCCCAGTCCTCAGACATAATGTTGTAGCCAATGTCCTGAGCCCATTTTATCATGGCTGATTTAACTGTCTCATCCTGAGTGTTCCATTTAAGCAGCAAGTTATACATTCTCGATAATAACTTGGTCTTTGGTTCTAACAACTCTGTCTCGAGTTTCGATTTTTCCACCTGGAATCCTGTTTTTTTGTCTAACTTAAAAACCTCATTAATTTGGGCATAATGTAGCCAATCTTGCACCTTACCTTTTAATTTTTCAAAGCTCTGCAACCTCCAATTACCTCCAATGTTTTCTATTATTTCCCAATACTTCGGCCAGTAGGCCTCCATATTGGGTTTTTTCCGAGCCTTGGCCTCTATTGGTGATATCCACCTCGGAGTTTTACTTTCCAATAAGTCCTTATATTTTTTCCAGACCATAAATATTGCTTTTCTGACAATATGGTTTTTAAACATTCCAAATGTTTTTGCCTTGTCATACCACAGGTACGCATGCCAACCTAACGAATTGTTAAAGCCTTCCAGATCTAGGACATCAGTGTTTTCTAACAGAATCCAATCTTTCATCCAGCAGAAGGCCGCAGCTTCATAGTATAACCTTAAGTCCGGCAGGGCAAACCCCCCTCTCTCCTTTGCATCAGTTAGTATTTTAAACTTTATTCGGGGCTTTTTGCCCTGCCAGACAAATTTAGAGATGTCCTTCTGCCACTTTCCAAAGCAATCCACTCTGTCCACAATCTGCAAGGCCTGGAACAAAAACAACATTTTTGGCAAAACGTTCATTTTTATAGCTGCAATTCGGCCTAACAAGGATAGTTTCAATCTTGACCAAATTTCTAGATCTTTTTTCACTTCTGACCAACATTTCTCATAATTATCTTTAAATAAATTCAAATTCTTGGAAGAGAGATTGACCCCCAGGTATTTCACTTTTTTAACAATATTTAGTTCTGTTTCCCTCTGAAACCCCTCTGCTTCATTAACTGTCAGGTTTTTCCCTAACACCTTAGTTTTTTGTTTATTCAACTTAAAGCCCGCCACCCGACCAAATTTCTGAATCAATTCCAAAACTCTTTTTGTACTAGATTCTGGCTCCTGTAATGTTAAAACCAAGTCATCTGCAAATGCTTTCAGTTTATATTGTTTCGCTCCGACCTGGATTCCCTGCACCAGCCGATCCTTCCTTATCATATTCAGCAAAACCTCCAGGACCGAAATAAACAATAAAGGGGAAAGGGGGCACCCCTGGCGTGTTCCTTTTTCAATATGAAGTTCTTCTGTCACCACATTGTTCACTATCAACTTAGCTTTTTGTTCTGAATAGATTGCTTCTATTCCATTCTCAAACCCCCTTCCCACTCCCATCCCTTCCAAATTTTTCTTCATAAATTTCCAAGAAATATTATCAAAGGCCTTCTCCGCATCAATAAAAATTAAAACTGCTCTGGTGTTAATATTTGTTTGTAAAAGTTCCAGAATATCGATAATATTCCTAGTATTATCAAACAGATGTCTACCTGGGAGAAAGCCAGCTTGGTCCTTGTGAATTACTTCGTTTAGAACTTTTTTAAATCTATTAGCCAACATATCTGCAAATATTTTGTAATCCACATTTAGGAGTGAGATGGGACGATAGTTCTTAAGTTGGGTCTTTTCAGTTTCCACTTTGGGTATCAATGTGATGAATGCTTCTTTCCACGTATCTGGTGCCTTCCCTGCCCCCATAATCTGATTACAAACCTCCATTAATGGTTGTATCAAGAAATCTTTTAACGTCCTGTAATATTTGGAGGTAAGTCCATCCGGGCCTGGAGATTTGCCTAACTGCATGTTCTGAATGGCATCCTCAATTTCCTGTTGTGTTATTTTACAATTCAAGATTGACCTCTTCTCTTGTGATAGTTCTGGTAGGCCATTGTCTTTCAGGAATTGTTCTATCTCAATTGCTTCCTCGGGTCCTTGTGTATAGAGTTTTTAAAAATATTTCTGGAAACACTTTCTAATTTCTCCCGGTTTCTGAATATTTTTCCCTTCAACTTCTAGATTGGTAACATAGTTTAATTTTTGTCTCTTTTTCAACTGCCAAGCTAGCAGTTTCCCACATTTGTTCGCAGATTCAAAAGATCTTTGTTTCATTTGTTTAATTTTCCATTCCACTTCTTGGTTAATCAGTTTCGAATATTGTGATTGGTGGAATTTGATTTCTCTTAGAGTCTCTTTTGATTTTGGATTCAATCTTAGTTTTTTCTCTCCTTCTCTTATCTTCTCCAATATCTTATCCTTTTTCCCATTCCAGAATTTTTTCTTAATCGTATTCTGTTGTATCAGAAACCCTCTCATAACAGCTTTGCTTGCGTCCCAGATTATTCTTTTTTCCACCGAGGTATTCAAGTTAATTTCAAAATAGTCCTTTAAAGCTTTTTGGGCCTTCTTTACAATCTCTTGATCTCTTAACAAGTTGTCATTCATTTTCCATCTGAAGGAGTCGGCAGTAGTAAATCTCATTTCCATTTTCAGAGCGTTATGGTCGGAGCAAGTCTTTGGGCAGATTTCTACTTTTGTGGTCTTAGGTGCCAGCCCTCTAGTTGTCCAAATTTGGTCGATTCTTGTCCATGACAGGTGGGCCTCAGAAAAGAAAGTTCCTTCTTTACCTAGGGGGTTTCTCGTCCTCCATAGGTCAATTAAATCCATATTGTCAGTTAGTTCAAAGAAAGTTTTTGGTAGTCTTCCATCTTTGGTCAAATTCTGGTTCTGTGACTTATCCATAAGGGTAGAGACAACCCCATTCATGTCTCCCATCATAATGATGTTAGAATAGTCCAGATAGTCCAGTAGTGTCTCATGTAGCTTCTTGTAAAATTCTGATTTCCCCTCATTTGGTGCATAAATTCCTAATATCAAAACTTTCTCTCCTTGAGTCTGTATTTCAATGGCCAGGATTCTTCCTTGTTCATCTTTGAACAGAAATTTTGGTGATAAATTCTCCTTCGCGTAGATCACCACGCCTCTCTTTTTAACTCTATCTGATGAAATAAATTCTTGGCCTAATCTTTTGTTTATTAACACCTTCCTGTGGAGCCTGGTCACGTGGGTTTCTTGCAAGCAAATTATGTCCAAATTTTCTTTCTTTAAGATATGAAAAATCCTTTTGCGTTTTTCCGGGGAATTTGCGCCATTAATGTTCCAACTGTACAGCTGAAGAGACATCCTGTATCAATCTGTTGTTGCTCTTTATGGGGCGTCTTCTTTTTTATCCAAATCCGAGGGTGCTAGCTCTTTTCCAAACTCTGGTGGAGGCCAAAGAGCTGCTGCTCCTTTCTGCAAGTCTTCTCCGTGGTCGTGTAGAAACTTCTGGCTGTCCTCTTTCGTTTTGATTTTAATCTTCTTTCCTTTGTAGTTGAATGATAAGCCTTGTGGAAACTCCCACCTGTATGGTATTCCGTTGCCTCTCAAAAGTCCAGCTAGGTCGGTGTAGTTAGATCTGAGATCCAATAGTTGTTTAGGGATATCCTTGTAAATTTGTGCTCTTCTGTCCTGGATCTCAAGTGCTTTGTTAAAATGTAAGTCAAGTAGCTTGTCTCTCTCCTGCTTAGTCCTTAAAATGATCAAACAGTCTCTAGGCCTGTCTTTCCTGGTAACTCTTCCCAGTCTGAATGCGGTTGTTATTTTAAAGTCTGTATCTTCCTTTATACCCCAGAATTTAGAAAATTCTGCTGTCAAGAAGCCAGTCAAGTCCTCTTTCTCAATCTCTGGGATAGAGCGTAATCTTAAATTATTTTCCCTGTTTCTCAGTTCCACCAAAGACAGGTAGGCCTGCTGGTCGCTGATATGTTTATGGAGCGGCCTTACCTCTCCTTTCAATTCATCCACTTTCTGAATTGCTTGACCTGCTTTTTCATTCGCAGCCTCGGCCAATTTCCGATTTTCAGATGTAGCGTCCTTTAGATTCCCAATGTCTTGTGCATGCTTAGCCACCTGTTCAGAAAGTTTGGTAATTGAAGATGTGGCTAAGTCAATTTTTGCAGTTTGATCATCCACTTTTTTATTCAAAATTGCAAATTGTTGTAACATTTCCTCTAAAAGAGTGCTAGAACCCCCAGCTGCCATATCCTCAGTTGTTGACTGTTCAGCTTCCTTAGATGAGGTTGTTGGTGATGGTACAACTCCCTGTAGGACAGCAGGGACTGAAGATCTACGAGCCTGGGAAATCAGGGTTGTTTGTACCAATTGGCCTTTCCCTGCTTTCAACGCAGCTCTTGTTTTTGCTCGGCCACTCATTCCACACCTGTCTTTGGATTCAAGGTCAAGCTGTCAAGAATTCCATGGGAAAGACAGGCTTCAGAGTAAATAACCAAACCACAGAGAGTCAAAACAAAGTTAGTTCTCAGGAAATTGTAAATCCCAAACTCCACTAGAGGGAGTGTTGTTACAGTTCAGGAAAGAAGAAACAAAGTTTCAGTCGCCATTAAAGTTCCTGCAGTTAAATAAATTAACAATAGTCTTTAGAGAAGACCTTTTCCCTCTGGCAGAGCCCTCTCAATGTTGCCACAATAGTTTCTCTGGAGGTGCAAGATACAGTTATTTAGTTGTATCCACCAGTGATGCCTCTAAGTATCCATTTCAACTTTGTATGTGTATCCGCAAAACAGCCTTTTGCCCCACTGCAAGCCCGGGACTGGGGTTTTTAAAGTTTTAAAAGTCCAGCAGAGGAGAGGGTCCCCAAGTAGAATAAACACAATAGCAAGGAGAATAAAGATAACTTGCCTTTCCCTTCAATTTCTAACTTCACCAGACGTATGATACTTCCCGTTTTAAAACCCTTTTGTGTTGCTTCCAGCTTGTCAGTTCCTTTGCCTTTGATCACTAAGCACCACCGGGAGACGGACTTCCTTTTTCTCGTCTCCCGCTTTCAGCCAAATTCATAAATTTGTAATCCAATTTCAAATAACTCTTACTCACGAGTAGTTGATTTGTAATCCAATATTAAGGAAGAAAGGTCGGCGCTCATCTGTAACAGCCGCGCGGCTTCACTCCCGCAGAAAGAGCGATGAATCCACAGCACCGCTTCCCCTCCGCGCTTCCGGAGCCCCTTACGGGGTTCCTTCTTCGTTTTGGGGGTCGCTCTAGGTGCCCGCCGGATCCCACGGCCACGAGCTCGCTCTGCTCGTGGTTTATCTTAGTGGGTCGTCGCTTTGCCGCAGCGAACGACCCTTTCCTGCGGAGCCCCTCTTCGCAACGCAAAGAGGACCGCCATTACTCGTTTCGCGCCGCCTCCGGAAGTCTGGTTTCTCTTCAGATCGTATAAATCTTTCGCCTTTTACTAAAAGTAATTTTTTAAAAAGTATTATTGAACAGAGGTCTATACCATTTTTCATTTAGAAAGAACCTACCAAAACTGTTCGCTTTGCAAGAACATAGCAATACTGAATAAACATTAACCAGCACCCGCGAAAACTTCCACCAGGCCCAACTCATATATTAGTCCAGGGAATACAGATCCAATCAGCTTATACTGGAATTCACAAAGACTAAATCTCTCAAGCATCCCTAGTCAAGGTGGAGGCATAGAGCCTTCTTAAAAGAAAGGCTGGATAGATTTCTGCATTGCATACCTCCAGAGGAATCCCCTGTTTATCAAGCAGAGTGGGTGTGTGTGTCCACATATCAATTCCTTCTTTTCTTCTAAACCAGAGGTGGGGGTGTGGCCCTCCAGATGTTGCCAGACTACAGCCAGGAATGCCAGAAGGCAGCAATTTCCATTCTGTCATGTATTCATCACAACCTGTGCTGTTTCCATGCTGATACAGTTCGGCTTCTGCCAAATACTACATATTTCATCATGCTCTTCGCTAGTTACATCACTTACATCCATTTCAATGTAAAGGAAATGTCAAAACAATACTTTTTTCAGTCAATAATTGGAGGTTGTGGATGGCGCAGCCGGGAGAGTGTGAGACTCTTTAATGCCAGGGTCATGAGTTTGAGACCCACGTTGTGCTGTGAACCGTCCTGAGACCTCCGGGTATAGGGCAGTATATAAATTCAATAAATAAATAAATAAAATGTATTGGACTAATAAAAAAATGATAGGAATTAATACCAAACATATTCGCTCATATGTTCCAGACCACAGATGAACATTCATACTGTAGCAATTTCCACTTCCTTTTCCATTCTCATTTTAATCTTCTGACATATCTAAGTACAGCCCACCCAATCATCCCCTGACCATTGACCATGGTGGCTTAGACAGATACATTTTGGTCCAACAACAACTGGAAGGCTACAGGTTCCCCCAGCCTTGTTCTAGGTAGAGAACAGAGGACCTTCTTGGTAGTGGCACCCTCCCTGTGGAATGCCCTTCCTTCAGATGTCAAGGAAATAAACACCTATCTGACTTTTGGAGGGCATCTGAAGGCAGCCCTGTTTAGGGAAGTTTTAAAGACTTGATTTTTTTATTACATTTTTAGATATGCTGTAAAATGGGTGGGATCTAAATAATAAAATTATTATTATTATTATTATTATTATTATTATTATTATTATTATTATTTAAAGAAAAGGAATTGCAATAGCTAGATGTGCCATTGGAAGTTTATGTCCTCTGGCCTTGCTTGAGGTTAATCCAAGGATACAATCTGAGAGATTGCCTGTTCCAACATAGATGCCAAATTGTGAGTGTGTTGCAACATAAACTCTGCAACAGGTGGCAGCAGCGACAAATTTAAAATACGCTCTCAATACTTCAGCCAACCAGAAGGTGAAAGCAAAGCATCTCCAATAGATCCTTCTGGTGTCTGAAGCATCAGCTAATCAGAAACCCAAGCAGGATGGAGGACTTTTAAACAAGGGCATTAGCGAGGGATTGGCGGAGGAGACTGAAGAGAGTGAGCTTGTGTCTTTTGGATTAAGGCTGATTGCTTCTCTGAGCTGTTTGGAGCCTTATTTGTGAGTTTGGTTGTGGGTGTGGGTGTGTGCTCTGCTAGAATTTCAATAGCGACAAATGTCAGGTTCTGACTTAGGCAGAAGTAACCAGCTGCATCAGTATAAGCTGGGGACATCTGGGTTGCTGGGGGAACATGTGAAAAGGATCTAGGGGTCTTAGTAGACCACAGGCTTAACATGAGTCAACAGGGTCATACGGCAGAAAAAGAAGAAAAGCTAATGCTATTCTAGGCTGCATCAACAGAAGTACAGTGTCCATATCAAGGGAGCTCATAGTATCACCCTCTTCTGCCCGGGTCAAACTCCACCTGAAGTATTGTGTCCAGTTCTGGGCACCACAATTTAAGAAGGATATCAAGAAGCTGGAAAGTGGGCAAAGGAGGGCAACCAAGATGATCCAGGGTCTGGGAACCAAGGCTTAGGAGAAATCATTTTGAGGGAGTTGGGTATGTTTAGGCTGGAAAAGAGGAGACTGAGAAGGGAGATGATCTTCAAATATCTAAAGTGCTGGGAGATGGAGCAAGCTTGTTTTCTCCTGCTCTGGAGGGTAGGACCCAAAGCAAGTGCTTCAAGTTACAAGAAAAGAGATTCTGACTCAACATCAGGAATAACTTTTTGAGGCTAAGAGCTGTTTGACAGTAGAACAGACTCCTTTCACTGGTGGTTTTTAAGTAGAGGTTGGATGGCCGTCTGTCATGGATGCTTTAGCTAAGATTCCTGTATTTCCGGGGGCTGGACTCAGTTCTAGAATTCTTTTCTTTTTTGGGGCAAAGTAATAATCATAAATAAATCAGAATAAAAATGTGCGCCCCACCACCGAGATCATTCCATTCCAGCCTCCCAGAATTTCAACACTTCTTGCGATGGTTTGACCCCTTTCCGTTAAAGCAGTACAAATTCCGCAAACACCTTCCATATCTCCTCAAAATCATTTCTCCTGCATATTCCCTGCCTTAGCTTAATAGCACATGTTAATTTATCATTCATAGCTATACCCCAATCCTCTTTATACCATTCTTCCATTTTATATTCTTCTTGCCCCTTCCACTTCCTAGCTATAATACTTTGTGCAGCTGTCAATAAATTTGTGAGCAAGTCCTTCATTCCCTGTGAACCGTCTGCCCCACTGGGGTGGAAAGTTCTGGAATTCTAGGATTCTATGGGCCACACTAAATGAGCTGAGCCTTCCATGACTGGGTGTAGCAGAGATGCACGTACAAAATGTACATGCAAAGGAAATAAATAAATAAAACTGTCCATTTGCACCTTAGAGACCAACTAAGTTTGTTCTGGGTATAAGCTTTCCTGTGCATGCACACTTCTTCAGATACACTGTGTTGTGACATGGGGTTTGTGATTTCAGCTCTTTTGACATAATATGCTGGAGACAGTTCTCTAGTAACACTTCTTCATTAAAGCAAACAAGACTCAAGACTGAGGAGGGGAAAGCTACATTTATAGGGACAGGAAACTAGCTAGAAAGGATACATTTTGGAGGGAACAATATCAGGCAATCGCAGTCCTGCCTTTTGGAGGAAACCAATAAGACAGAGGATCCAAATACAGCAGCTTAAATGAACCAATAGTAGCTGTACCCTCTGAAACCAAAAGGCAGTTACTTTACCCTAATGCAAATACAGACAATAATAATACAGATATAAAATCCTTTAACTCAATACACAACACACTGAAACAGAAGTCAACAGACTTGTGCAAAAGAAAGAGAGGAAGACAAAATGACCAAGCCACCTGGTGGTGCTTTGCTCTTCCTAGAAAGTCACAGAACATTTAATTGTGTATTTTAAAATTACTGTCCCCTCCCTTAAGTTCTTTTTTGCCAATTTTTAAAAATTGATTTTCTATAATTTTAAACATTTTGTCAACACAAATTAATTGGCAGAGGGCCTTCTCGGTAGTGGTGTCCTTCCCTGTGGAACGCCCTTCCATCAGAGGTTAAGGAGATGAGCAATTATATAACATTTAGGAAACATCTGAAAGAAGCTCTGTATAGGGAAGCTTTTTAAGGTTTAAAACTTTACTATGCTTTTATATGTGCTGGAAGCTGCCCAGAGTGGCTGGGGCAACCCAGTCAGGTGGGCAGGGTACAAATAATAATAATAATAATAATAATAATAATAATAATAATAATTTAAAAGCTGACATCCCACCCCTCAGATGTTCCTTTATTTTCCTCCCTCCTTCGCTGCTCTCAGTACAATAACTTTTCCAACTTTGGTTTCAAAATCCACTCATCCTTTCTCACTCTCTCCCATCGCCTGCACAATTACCAATTTATGCTATGGCTTCTGTCCATTATTATAACCCATCCTCAAAACAATGGAGTAAGAGTAAGCCTAAGGAGTGCCGTGACGGAAAGCTGAGGAAATCTTAATCTATTTCAGCATTCCAGCTCTTTTGTATGTTTCAAAGTACACCTGCGAATCTTTCTCAGTTTTACTGCTTTCTCCTCTGTAAACGGCTTTGAGCCTTCCTTTGTGTGTGATTTTGCAATCAAGAGGAGTATAGATATAAATGAATAAAATAAATGGGTTGTTCCTGAGGAGATGCTTTTTCTCCTCCGAAATGAGACACTTCCCTCAGAAAGGGGAGACCCTTTTTCTCCTCAGAACAGGCCGGGATATGAAGAAGCCGAGGAGCAGGCCTCCCTCCGCCTGAGGCCTTTTCCCGCCTTTTTCCTCCCTCCGCCTGAGGCCTTTTCCCGCCTTTTTCCTCCCTCCGCCTGAGGCCTTTTCCCGCCTTTTTCCTCCCTCCGCCTGAGGCCTTTTCCCGCCTTTTTCCTCCCTCCGCCTGAGGCCTTTTCCCGCCTTTTTCCTCCCTCCGCCTGAGGCCTTTTTCCCGCCTTTTTCCTCCCCCTAGAACAGGCTTCCTCAGCCTCTGTGGCCCTCCAGATGTTTTAGGCCTACAACTCCCATGATCCCTAGCTAGCAGGAGCAGTGGTCAGGGATGATGGGAATTGTAGTCTCGAGACATCTGGAGGGCCGAGGTTGAGGCCCTAGAAAGTGCTGGAAGAGCCGCCCCTCCCCCTCTCTCCTCAGGGGAGCCTTGGCAAGGCAGGGAAGGCGGCCATCTTTCTTTCGGGGGGATTCAAAAAGTTCTTTCTTGTCCTCTTCCCAGGGGCAACTGATTTATTTCATAAAATTTATAGGCTCTTGATCGTGAGGGGTGGAAGGAAGCAGTCTGGGAAAAGAAGGGTTGGTCCTCATATCCGGAGGCCTCCTAAGCAGCCACAGACTGAAATCCATTAATTCGTGTAATTCCCTCAGGCGCCCATGAGGGGCTTTAGGGGGGTCCCTGGCCAGAGGATGGATTGGGGTTCCCCTCCGGCCTCAAGCAGAAGAGTCGGGGGCTTCTTCCGGTTTTCCTGGTCTTCTCCCTCAGCTTGGAAAAAGTCACATTTGCCTCTCTTTCCCCTCAGTTTCCCAATTCATTGGCCTAAGGAGCCCCTGAAATACGCTCAGCAGAGCTTAATTTCCTGTACAATCTCTTCTTCTTCTTCTTTGTTTGTTTGTTTAGTAATTTGTTTTATGTACAGTATAAACAACAAAGGACTTTACAACCAAAATAAACCTTTACAACAGAAAACTTTACAACCAAAAGAAACCCAGACCGAAGCAATAACACGACTCTCATGTTTTCATTTGTACTAAATTCTTCTCAAATTTCCTTATTTTACTATTCATTGACTTAAATCTTCTTCCTTTAATTCCTTGTTCTTGACCTCCTAAATCGCGTATTAGTCCTCTACAGTTTTCCAATTATTGCCTTATACTTTCCTCCCTCTATACCCGTTACTTCCCTTCACCCATGCGCGGTCTTCTCTGCATACTGTTGTGTTAACAGCTATTAAATTCGTTTTCCAGTTTGTATTGTAATGTTCTCTTGTGTCCTTGTGTCCTTCAGGCTCTTGCATGTTAATTTTAAGCTCTGAAACCAAACCAACATATCCCTGTATGCATTCCCATTCTTTGTAAATTTTTTGATTAGAGCAGCCTCTAGTTTTGCTATCTCCGCAAATTCACAATTTTTAGCTGGCCATTCTAGTAAATCAGGTATTTTTCTGATTTTATTTTATTTTTTTGATTTTTTTTTTGCCCCTACTATTCTAGCCGCTGCTGTTGCGTACAGGAATACGTTCTTTATGTCCATTTTCTGTACAATCTCATGCAACCAGAAAACTGTAGCGTTGGAAGGCCCTGCAATGCTGGAATCTCAACTAAAGCATCCAGGACAGAGGGTCATCCTCTTCTTCTTTGCCGATCCCTCATAGTAAGATTGTCTCCCATGAACACGGTCTTAACAATGAGTCCGTAAGTGACTGTGGAGGCCAATTCTGGACCCACATGTCCTTCCACAGTGGGGACATTAGTTTCCAGGTGGGAGTTGATCACGGTGTGGATTTGCCAAGTGTGCCTTCCTCTTAGCGCGTTTCTCCCTTGTGTCCTGAGTTTGAGTGTCTTTAAAGCCCAGGACACCTTTGGTCAAGGCTATTCTCCAACTGATGCGCTCGCAGGCCAATGTTTCCCAGTTGTCAGTGTTCATACTACATTTTAAAAATATTTGCCTTGAGAGAGTCTTTAAATATCTCTTTTGTATTTTGCTTTCCATTCTTGAGTTGGGAATAGAGTAGTTGCTTTGAGAGGTTGTGGGCTCTCCTTCCTTGGAGGTTTTTCAGCAGAGGTTGGATGGCTGTCTGTCATGGATCCTTTTGTTAAAAGTCTCGTATTGCAGGGGGCTGGACTCAGAGTCCCTTCCAACTCTCAAGTTCTAGAATTCTTTTCTTCTTCTTCTTTTGACAAAGTAGTAATCATAAATAAATCAGAATGAAAATGTGCAACCCCACCACCGAGATCATTCCATTGTAACTATCCAACCTCCCAAAAATTCAACACTTCTTGCGATAGTTTGACCCCTTTCCATTTAAACAATACAAATTCTACAAACACCCTCCATACCTCCACAAAACCATTTCTTGTATTCCCCGTCTTACCTTAATAGCACATGTTAATTTATCATTCATAGCTATAGCCCACACCTCTTTATACCATTCTTCCATTTTATATCCTTTCACAGCCCCAGAGTCAGAGGACGTGGGAGAAAGGCTATGAATAAGAGGTGACAGTTGTCAAGAGCTGTTGGCCACAGGCCAGATCACAAGTATTTACAACATGCTTTGCATCAAATAAGCTGACATTTGGGAGTGTGAAGAGGGTGGAGGACTTGCTTACAGACTTTTGTTGTATATAGAGAGATATAAAATCACATTGTCAGAGGCAAATTGAATTGAAATACTTTATTGTCACTTGTACAACTTGTATACAGTGAGATTACACGAGCACCCCCCATTCAGCTCTCTTAGTCTTAATTCCCCTCGTTTACTGACGCACACCC
Source organism: Podarcis vaucheri (assembly GCF_965113315.1). Taxonomy (NCBI): domain Eukaryota; kingdom Metazoa; phylum Chordata; class Lepidosauria; order Squamata; family Lacertidae; genus Podarcis; species Podarcis vaucheri. Next base: position 6,139,139 of record NC_138751.1, on the reverse strand, counting down.
ACCAAACCCGAAAGTCAGTTGCCCTGTTATTATCTTTTCATTCAGCAGCCTAGCAGCCCATGGATAGAAGCTGTTCTTTACCCTGTTGGTGCGACTAATCACGCTTCTATATCTTCTGCCTGAAGCCAGGAGATCAAGAAAGTGCCGGCCAGGGTGTGAATCATCCCTGAGAATTTTCCTCACTCTCCTGAGGCAACGTACTTCCGCTATTTCATCCAGTGGATTCACGGGACAGCCCATAATATCTTGTGCTGTGTTCACCACCCTCTGTAGGCACTTCCTATCTGATGATGTCAAACCAGCATACCACACCGTGATGCAGTATGAAAGGACACTTTCTATTGTTGACCGGTGGAAGGAGATAATCAGATGTTGATTGACATTGTTCTTCCGCAAGACTCTGAGGAGATGGAATCTCTGTTGGGCTTTCTTAATCACCTGGGTTGTATTTATTTTCCAGGTAAGGTCTTCACTGAGATAAACTCCTAGGAATTTAAAGGAAGAGACTCTCTCCACACAGCCTGCCCCGATGTACAGCGGGGCTAGTTCTCCTCTCTTCCTCTGAAAGTCCAACACCATCTCCTTTGTCTTGCTGATATTAAGGTGCAAGTTGTTCCCTAGGCACCATGTAGATATTTTTTGGACCTCCCTTCTATACGTTGATTCGTCTCCACCTGTTATTAAACCCATTATGGTGGTGTCATCTGCAAACTTAATAATTGCAGTAGACGGGTCAGATGATACACAATCGTATGTATACAATGAATACAGGTAGGGAATTAGCACACATCCCTGTGGTATGCCAGTCCTGATTTTTAAGGAATTAGATGTTACATGTCCAATCCTCACTGTTTGTGTCCGATCTATCAGAAAGAATGTTTGAAGCTTTCTTATTCCAGGAACTTAGGCTGGGTTCAGACTTATACCTTCAAATCACATTTGAAGAACATTCCTTCCTTCCAAGAATTCAGGGCGCTGTAGTTTGCTAAGGGTTTCCTCAGGTTTGTGACTCTGTGAGAGGGGAAGGGAATAATTTGAGGCAGATTGTCTGGGATTTCCCAGTCAGGGACATGCAAGCCATGGTTAATTGGAAGAGAGGAATGAAATGAGAAGTGAAATTAGGAAGTGGAGAAAGATTGCCAGCCTTGCCTCTTTTCCCGTGAAAAAGGCATTGGCCTCAAGGACACTTTTTTCAAGCCCTCCCTCTGCTTCTCCTCCACGTCACCACTTCTTGCTCTTTACGTGTCACAGAGCTGCCCCCAAAAAACCAGTTTCTAAAAATAAGCACAAAAGAGAAAGCGAGGACCACAAGCCAGCATGAGGACTGTTTCATCCTGTGTGATGCTGTGCAAAATAGCTGCGCCTCCATCTGGTGTGACGCTGTGTGTATTGTGCTTGATAACTGTAAATGAGCATTTGTGTTTTTCAAAGATCTTTTGTCATCCCCCACTGACTTTAAAAAGCCCCAACTTCCCTATGTTCCCTATGGTAGGTGCTAACGTGCTCAGCATTTTATCAGTTACCCAATTTCTCTCAGCTTCCACATCTGCATTTGAGAGTGGCCATGACAGCTTCTGCAGAGCAGCTCAGTGCTGCAAGGCATGCTGGGAACTCTTCTTGAGGCCACCCTGGTGGTCAGCCCTGTTTGACACTAGTGGCGCACCCAGAATACTCAGCAGCGCCACTGTGTTTCTTCTCAGTGTGTTTGGAAAGAAGACTACTGTTGCAGATGCATCAGCTCAGTGTTGCTGCTGAAGCCGCTTCTTCTAAACCCCATCTTTGAAGCATGGAGCAAATTAGCCGTCTCTTTGTCCTCCTGGGTAAGACCCTTTCCTTCTCCCCTCCAACCCCACACTTTTCCTTCTTCTGGAGCCACCTATCTACACTTCCCTTCCCAGTTTCCACTGTCTGTCTTTACTCAAATCTCCTGCCTCTGTTCTCCGTTTCCAGGTGGGTCTTTAGGGAGGGATGAGCATGTTTCAGGCAAATCTTTCACAGCATCCACACAATGTCCCAGCCTTGGGAATGTTGGCTGCTTTTAATCTTTACCTTTCCTGCAAAAAACCCAAAATAAAACCTCCAGAAATGCATCAGATTAAGGGATATTGTTTGGGAGGGGAAAAATGTGTATGAGGTTATTTAGGAGTCCAGATTATGAAACTTGAAACAATGCCAAAAACGTTTTATATCTATCTATCTATCTATCTATCTATCTATCTATCTATCTATCTAAGCATCACATTTTTCTCCTCTGTCCTTTTTCAGCCTCATTTTTGGCTCTTTCCTGGATGACGGCCCTTGCAGGTAATCCAGTTAATATAACTTCAAATACTGAGTGGTAGGCAGATACAGTGGTACCTCAGGTTAAGAACTTAATTCGTTCCGGAGGTCTGTACTTAACCTGAAACTGTTCTTAACCTGAAGCTCCACTCTAGCTAATGGGGCCTCCTGCTGCCGCCACGCTGCCGGAGCACGATTTCTTTTCTCATCCAGAAGCAAAGTTCTTAACCTGAAGCACTATTTCTGGGTTAGCGGGGTCTGTAACCTGAAGCGTATGTAACCTGAAGCATATATAACCCGAGGTACCACTGTACTGTCGGTGTGAACACATCTTAAAATTTAGATGTGGATATATTGTTGTGGCTATTTGTTCCTTATTCTGTCCCTTATCTTGAAGTCCCAGACCTGAAGGGTGTGAATGGTGAGTCAAAGGGATCCCCCACACTTCCCTTCATGCTCTGCCAGAAGGCCCTCGGCGCTGGACCTCAGTGTCCGGGCAGAACGATGGGGGTGGAGATGCTCCTTCAGGTATACTGGGCCGAAGCCGTTTCAAGGTCAACACTAGCACTTTGAATTGTGCTCGGAAACGTACTGGGAGCCAATGTAGGTCTTTCAAGACCGGTGTTATGTGGTCTCGGCGGCCGCCCCCAGTCACCAGTCTAGCTGCCGCATTCTGGATTAGCTGTAGTTTCCGAGTCACCTTCAAAGGTAGCCCCACGTAGAGCGCATTGCAGTAGTCCAAGCGGGAGATAACTAGAGCATGCACCACTCTGGCCAGACAGTCCGCGGGCAGGTAGGGTCTCAGCCTGCGTACCAGGTGGAGTTGGTAGACAGCTGCCCTGGATACAGAATTGACCTGCGCCTCCATGGACAGCTGTGAGTCCAAAATGACTCCCAGGCTACGCACCTGATCCTTCAGGGGCACAATTACTCTTTTGGGATGTTTGTTGTAAAAATACCTAATAAAAATAATTCTGTTTTTTAAGGAAATGTATATTTTAACATTTTCTTCAATTCTTCATATATCGTGTCCCAAAATAATACGTTGGTGGTACAGAGGTGAGCATAGCTGCCTTCCATCCTTGAAATTCCACCCACTTCTCTGAGTGTTGCAGCACTGTTCCCCAGCCAAGCAATGTAAAGTGCAGCATGCTAGAGGATATTGCACCTCACGTGCTCTAAATGTGGGAACTCTAGTGCCCTGTCTTTGTGTCTCCTTCGCTTAAGAGTCACACACATTCACATACTTTTTTTTCTTTTCTCAGATAAGAGAACGATCACAGCAAGGTGAGTGAGTACGAAAACTTGGGGCAGCTGTCAGAAGCAGCTTCCTCCAAGCTGTTGGACATGACGCTGCGGTTTGTGTGCCCCCCCCGGTCATCGGAGGAGTCGGGGCTGCTGTGCGCTTAAAAACAGAAGCAGGGACATGCAGTCAGGAGTGACAAGAGGCTGCAAGGGTGTGGCTGCTTAAAAAAAGCCACCTCTTTTCAAGAAGATAAAAAGAGCTTTTTAGCACAAGCCAAAGGGGATCCATTTGGCCTAGCCTCCATTTTCCAACTGTAGCCAGCCAGATGCCTCTGGGAAGCCCACCAGAAGGCCATTCCTAATTCCTGCTCCCCTGGTTTTCAGAGATAGAATCAAAGAATTCTAGAGTTGGAAGCGACTCTGAGGATCATCTAGTTCAGGCACCCCCAAACTCGGCCCTCACGATGTTTTGGGACTACAGCTCCCATCATCCCTAGCTAACAGGACCAGTGGTCAGGGATGATGGGAATTGTAGTCCCAAAACATCTGGAGGGCTGAGTTTGGGGGTGCCTGATGTAGTCCAATCCCCTGCAATGCAGGAATATGCAGCTGCCCCATACGGGGATCAAACCTGCAACCTTGGCATCATCAGCACCACGCTCTAACCAACTGAGCTACCCAGGAAGAAGGACCAAAAGGACAAGTTTGGGGGTTGCAGATAAGGAGGGGGAAATACATTTAAAAAATAATAAAAATTGTCCAGTAGCACCTTAGAGACCAACTAAGTTTGTTCTTGGTATGAGCTTTTGTGTGCACGCACACTTTTTCAGATACACTGAAACAGAAGTCACCAAACCCTTATATATAGTGTGAGGGTGGGGAGGGGTATTACTCAGAAGGGTGGTGGGAATGGGTGATTGGCTGATAGATGTGGTAAACCTGTTCACGACTGTTTACCACCATCAGCCAGTCACCCATTCCCATCACTCTTCTGAGTTATAGCCCTCCCCACCCTCTGGTATGGTAAGTTCTGTTTCAGTGTATCTGAAAAAGTGTGCATGCACACGAAAGCTCATACCAAGAACAAACTTAGTTGGTCTCCAAGGTGCTACTGGACAATTTTTTTTAATTTTTTAAAAATATATTTCTACTGTGTCAGACCAACACCACTATTTACCTGAATCAGGAGGTGGAAATGATTGGCATGTTGGAGAGAAGGGAAGATGTCTGTAAGGGATGGGGTGGCTGGGACAGGGACAGAGCCAGTGGACAGGGAAAGTTGGGGGCAGAAGGGGCGAAGGGAGCAGAGCAGGATTCCAGTTTGCCGGAGGCTGGGCTAGATGACCCTTGGGGGTTCCCTTTAATTCTTTGATTCTATGATTCTAATGTCTATTCTGGACCCAGGAGGGCAGGCAGCTCCTGCTACATGGTTCTGTCCTCAGACAGATGCTTTGATGGCCGTTTGGACTTCTCACAAGAGGGGGATTAATCATTGATTTACTTGGCCCTTCACCTTTGCTGTGAGATGCTATGCGTTTTCTCTGTGTAAGAAACTGGGACGGAAACTGTGGAAACATTTTTAAAAAGAATAAAATAGTTTAGTGAGGTTATTTCCTCCTCCATTCATGGCTGGGATTGGGAGATTCTTCCTGTCTTTCATATTGAAACCATCACTTCCTCCATGAAACCTTTGACAATACAATAACTGCCCCCCCCCCCAATTTCTATTTAAGGAAATAGAAACTGAGCTATGGGATTGGCTGCTACAGGATGTGGTTTAGATGCCTTTTGAAAAGAGGTACATTCGTGAAGAATATTCTGCCAAAACATTTTAGTCATGACAGCTAAGTAGGTCTTCATTGTGCAGAAGCAGTCTACCTCTGAATTGCTGTGCACTGGAGATAAGGAAAAGAGGAGGGTGGCCTGTTTGTGAGTTGCCCAGGAGTGTCCAGCTGGCTGCTGTCAAAACTGAATGAAGCGAACCCTCAATTTGCTCCCAACAGGCTTGGGGGGATCATCATTCTTTGAACATGTCCCTCAATTTCCTTCTCCTTTTCAGGACTCAGACGCCTTTTACTGCCTTGCCACCCCCTGCTCTGACGCAGCCCTCACTATCGCAATCATGGATGGAGAGCGGAGCCAAACTGGCCGAAGACCAGGAGGAAGGTCTCTACAACAACATTCCCCTTCAGGGCAAGAAGAGAGCAGAACGATGCAGAGATTCTGAAGAAGAATGAGCCATCGGGGAGATTAAAATATTCAGATGGGGATTTACAACCAGGGAGATGGGGTGGAAGGGGTCAGGGAAGAGGGCAGTGTTATGCCTTCCCCTGCCTATTCCAGCATATGACTGGGCTCACTTTCTGCAGCACTTTCCTCAAGAGCAGGGGTCAGCAAACTTTTTCAGCTGGGGGCCGGTCCACTGTTCCTCAGACCATAGCTATCAAGCGTCCCTTATTTGGCGGGACAGTCCCTTATCCCAGCGCCATGTCCCGCTGCTGTCCCTTATTGATGATGTCCCTTAAATAAGCTACTGAAGGTAATGGGGCCCTTTCTATGTCTAGCTGTCCTTTGTCAACAACAAATTGTTGCTGTTTTTTTTGTGCTGAATATATGCTATATGGTAATTTATGGACCTAATAGGTATCTAAAGCCATTTGCATGCAACAAAATATGTATTTTATCAAAGTAATTGTTGATCCCTTATTTTGGCTGCTGATCCCTTATTTTTGAGGCTGCTAGTCCCTTATTTTCAAATCCTTTTTTTCAACCCTAACCTGACTATATTTTGAAGGAAAAAATATGAACGAATTCCTATGCCCCACAAATAACCCAGAGATGCATTTTAAACAAAAGCACACATTCTACTCATGTAAAAACACGCTGATTCCCGGATTGTCCACGGGCCAGGTTTAGAAGGTAATTGGGCCGGATCTGGCCCCCGGGCCTTAGTTTGCCTACCCATGCTCAAGAGTTAGTCTGTCTAAAATACTTTGCCCCGTTGTCCAGTCTCAATATTTTGATCTTGGATTGTTTTGTGTTGTATGTTTATATTTTTAAAAATCAAATAAAAAATTTATATAATGTAGCCTGTTTGGGTATTCTTTGTAATTAAAGAAATCTTTCAAATAAATAAGTAAATCAATTTTTGTTTGTTTGTTTCAGTCTCATTTTCTCTTCTTTCCTGTATGGTGTACTTTGGAGGTAAGATGAAAACTGATGTATCCCTGAAACCAAGCTTTCCCCCTGAAAGTAATCCCTTGAGAGACAGAAAGACAGCATGCACACATGGGCGTAGCCAGGATTTTTGTTAGGAGCGGGGAGAGACTATTTGGGGGGGGGGCAACATAGTTAAGTATTTCTATTGTTTTACTTGATCGAGTGTCAAACAGTTCATTAAATAGCTCTGCATCACCCAGCTTTGTCTTGATCCATTCAGAAGATCATGCAAGATCTTAATGCAAAACTAAGTTCCATTCAGGACCGGTCCTTTGCACAGTGAACAGTATTGTTCACTTGATAAAAATAAAAGTAAAAGTAAAAGGCAGTAAGGACTTGCAAACGGAAAAGGAAAGCGTAATGATAAAAGGAAAAACTGATAATTAATGCCCCCCACCCAAACCCTCCAATTGACAATTGTAGGCAATGAATCATTGCTTTGTGAACTGACATCATCACAAGCAGTACACTCTCAATTACAGTCCCAGAAACCCTTTAAACCATGGGTAGGCTAACTAAGGCCCGGGGGCCTGATCCAGCCCAATCGCCTTCTAAACCCGGCCCGTGGACGGTCCGGTAATCAGCGTGTTTTTACATGAGTAGAATGTGTGCTTTAATTAAAAATGCATCTCTGGGTTATTTGTGGGGCATAGGAATTCATTTTTTCCTTCAAAATATAGTCAGGTTAGGTAATTCTGTCTCTATAATTCCCAAAAGAAAAGCCTCTTTTTTTTTTTTTACAAAGGTTATTTTAAACACCCTGTTCATTTCATTATATATCATTTTCCTTTTCTATGTACTAGAATGGGAAAATCCCAATTTCTCTGTCTGTCTGTCTGTCTGTCTGTCTGTCTGTCTGTCTGTCTCTCTCACTCCTCTCTTCTTTCCTTCCAATCTCCCTGTCATCCTTTGGCTATCCGTCTATGCAGATAAAGTTGACTTCTGCTCTTCCCTTCTCTCATCCTGCTGCACATTGTTCCATTTGGGTTGCTTCAAGAAGTTTGACCGCAGAGAAAAACAGGTGATGGCACAGCAAGATCAGATGTGGTTAGCAGTTCCCAGATGGAGCTGGATAAAGCTTGTGGTTATGGCTAAAGCCTATAGGCCGAGTTCCACACACAGCTCAGGGTGTGTGTCTACACAATGTTCAGGAGTCGAGGGTGTGATGTTGTGCTTCCTGTCTTTAGTCTTTGCTTTGAGAAGACAGACTTTGGCAAGGCCGGTTCATTGTCTCTCTTGGGACAGAAACCAGAGAGAAGGTGGATTTGGGGCTCCAGCCGTGGTTGTTCTTCCAGAGATACTGACTGAGCATGAAGTCTGCTGCTTTGGTGACAGGTTGGTGACCTCTCTGCTCAACTCAGATTGGAAATTTGCCATCTATCTCACGTTCACACTGCATCTCTCCTTTGCTCTTCACTTCCAGTCTGTCTCCAGATCCTTCTCGGGAAATCAGTCCATGCAGGTAAAGCGGATTTCCGTTCTTCTTTCAACTTTTGTGATAGGAGACATAAGCTCTATGGGATGTAGGAGTGTCAGATTTTGCATGATTGGGTGGATGGCAGCTAGCAGATTGAGGCCGAATCCTGACAAGACAGAAGTACTGTTTTGGGGGACAGAGGGCGGGCAGATGTGGAGGACTCCCTGGTCCTGAAGGGGGTAACTGTGCCCCTGAAGGACTAGGTGCGCAGCCTGGGAGTCATTTTGGACTCACTGCTGTCCATGGAGGCTCAGGTCAATTCTGTGTCCAGGGCAGCTGTCTACCAGCTCCATCTGGTATGCAGGATGAGACCCTCCCTGTCTGCGGACTGTCTCACCAGAGTGGGGCATGCTCTGGTTATCTCCCACTTGGCATACACTGCAACATTTTGTGGCAGGCCACCCTGGTCTCCTGCCCTGCCAAACTTGGGTGGGCTTACGTTTTGCATTTTGAAGGGAAATGGGGCATCGCCAAATAAGTCTCGCTTCTTATTCCTTATCTGTTTATTTGCTTTTGAGACCCCCTTCGTCCTCCGTTCTTCTCTGTGTCCCCGAAGCTTGACACCTACAGCAGTGGGGAGATTGTGAACCTCACATGCTCTGCTCCTGAAAACCTTCTCATGTCGAGGGTTCTCTTTAAGAAGGACCGATGGCTGTTGTATGAGTACAGGGCCCCTTCTCCTCTGGCCTCCTTTATGCACATGAAGCGCTTGTTTCCTCGAGACAGCGGGGATCATTTTTGTGCGTACTGAGCTGAGGAATCGAGCTGGAACATCTCATCCCCCAAAAGCAACAGCATCAGGATTTCAGTGATGGGTGAGGCCTTCAAAAAACACGCATAATTCCCTTGGAAGACAAAGGGGAAGACTGCCCTAGAATGTCCGAGGTTCAATCCCCGTTGTCTCCTGGTAGGTCTGGGAAACTCTCCTGCCTGAGGACCTGGAGAGAGATGCTGCCAGTCAGTGTATACAATGCTAGCAGGACCACTGGTCTGGCGTGGTTATAAGGCAGTGGGTGACGTTCTTAGATGCCAGGGTTACCTCGGAAATGAGAACCTTCTTGATATCTGCTCAGACTGCAATGTGGGTCTTTTTTTCTTGGACGATAGTGCTGTAACCCTTGGTCAAACATGAATACTACTCATGAGTAAGAAACCAGGCTGTCCTGGAGGCGTAGGTCAATTCTGTGTCCAGGGCAGCTTTCTACCAGCTCCATCTGGTATGCAGGATGAGTCCCTCCCTGCCCACAGACTGTCTGGCCAGAGTGATCCATGCTCTGGTTATCTCCCAATTAGACTTCACTGCACTTTACGTGGGGCTACCTTTGAAGGTGACCTGGAAACTACAACTAATCCAGAATGTGGCAGCCAGACTGGTCACTGGGAGTGGCCACTGAGACCATGTAACACTGGTCCCAAAAGACCTACATTGGCTCCCAGTACATTTCCGAGCACAATTCAAAGTATTGGTGCTGACCTTGAAAGCCCTAAATGGCCTCTGTCCAGTATACCTGAAGGAGCGTCTCCACCCCCACCATTCAGCCCGGACACTGGGGTCCAGCTCTGAGGGCCCTCTGGCAGTTCCCTCCCTGCAAGAAGTGAGGTTACAGGGAACCAGGCAGAGGGCCTTCTTGGTAGTGACTCCCGCCCTGTGGAACGCCCTCCCATCAGATGTCAAGGAAATAAACAACTATCTGACTTTTAGAAGACATCTGAAGGCAGCCCTGTTTAGGGAATTTTTTAATGCTGTGACATCACATTGGTGGGGAAGGGGAGAAGGGAGGAGAGAGAGATTTTCAAAATCTGATTTTGAGTTTAAGAGGCATTGAAGTAAAGGATGGAATGAGCTAATCAATCCCAAGCAGTAATCAAAGTTGAGCCATTTTGGTAGTTGTAACTGTGAGAGAGATCAAAGGAGCTCTGGCCAAGATCTCTCAGCATAGTCACAAAACTGCCACCATCATAGTTCCTAGGGGAAGCCCACAGAGTACAATACTGAAGATTCAAGTCTGTCGTGAAGATGAGCTTTAATGTGATGTAGCAAAGGAGCAGGGTTATTTTAAGCAGTTCTTCAGTCTTGGGGGGGGGGGGCGCAGACATTGTTGCTGCTCTACAACTCCCATCATACCCTGCCAACTTAGCAGAAGTTGTAGTTCAACAACATCTGTGGGCCCAAGGTTGAAGAACTGTGTAAGCCTTTGCTTACGTGGCTGGAAACATTGTGGAATCTGGGCGAGAGATCGCATCCAGAGAGAGCAACTCCATCAGGATTTCGGGTGAGGAGCTCTTTTTTTGCAATACAGATCTCTTGGAAGTTGAATTGGGAAGCTGGATTGAAACTGAGTAATTTGGCTGGTCAAAGGAACAGGAGGGGAATTTTATTAATAGAATTTGAATATGTACAAAATTCAAATACCATCAGAAATTCCATAGTCCTCCCAAAGTCCTATTTCCTTTTCTCATTTATCTGCTTGCCTATTGAGGGGGAGAGAGTTTATTGGTCTACAACTCCCATCAGTCATCCACCAAGCAGCTTGATAGGAGTTGCAATCCAACAACATGTGGCAACCCATGGTTCAAACATGCTTATTTAGGTGAGCTTATCTCGTGAAATTATGTTTGTCATAAATCAAAAGGTTTTGTTGAGATGTTCCTCCAGTCAATGACATGGAATTATTAGAATGCTGTTTTGATAGTGACCCCAAGTAAGTAGATTGTGGAAATCTGTGTGTAGCATTTGTTTAATGCAGGACTAAGAAGGACCAAGACATTCTTGGCGCTGAACAAGCATACCTTGAACCAACAACTCATTTAAAGAATTTGTGGATGAGGAACTAAAGGAGAATAGCTTAAGGAAGGGGCTGAATGGCATTTCCCCCTTGCACTTCTTCCCTTTCCCCAATGCAGTTCTGCCTCCACCAGCTCCGGAGCTGTCCATTATCCCTCCAAGACAGACTTTTCTCCAGGGACAACGGATCACGATGAAATGCTCCCACCCGGAAGGGCAGCGGCCAGCCAAGTTCTTATTTTATGAAATTAAAGCAGATGGTAATTACACTAGACCCCAAGAACAGTTCAATAATACCCTGGAAATCACTGCAGGATTTCAGGAAACAAAGAAATCATTTGTCTGTGCCTACTTGGAAGAAGGCAGTGCAGGACAACTGTCTGAACGGAGTAACCACATTGAGGTTTCCATTATAGGTGAGTTCAGTTTGGCTAGTTCATATCATCAGAAGGCAGAGGGCCTTCTTGGTAGTGGCACCCACTAGGAAATAAACAACTACCTGACTTCTAGAAGACACCTGAAGGCGCCTTCCTTAAGAAATTTTTAAATATTTGATGTCTTATCATATTTATAATATTATATTGTGAGCTGCCCAGAGTGGCTGGGGAGACCCAGCCAGATGGGCGGGGTATAGATGATAATTAACTACAGGAGAATAACTCAAGGAAGGGGCTGAATGGCATTTTCCCCCTGAACTTCTTCCCTTTCCCCAATGCAGTTCCGCCTCCACCAGCTCCAGAGCTGTCCACCATCCCTCCAAGACAGTCCTTTCTCCAGGGACAACGGATCACGATGAAATGCTCCCACCCGGAAGGGCAGCGGCCAGCCAAGTTCTTATTTTATGAAATGAAGGCAGAACGTGGGTGGACTAAACTCCAAGAAGACTTCAATAATACCCTGGAAACCACTGCAGGATTTGAGGAAATAAATAAATCATTTGTCTGTGCCTACACAGAAGAAAGCAATGCAGGACAACTGTCTGAACGGAGTAACCGCATTGAAGTTTCCATTAGAAGTGAGTTAAGTTTGGCTAGTTCATATCATCAAAAGGCAGAGGGCCTTCTTGGTAGTGGCTCCCGCCCTGTGGAATGCCCTCCCATCAGATGTCTAGGAAATAAACAACTACCTGACTTTTAAAAGGCACCTGAAGGCCGCCCTGCTTAGGAAAGTTTTTAATATTTGATGTCTTATCATGTTTATAATATTATATTGTCAGCTGCCCAGAGTGGCTGGGGAAACCTAGCCAGATGGGCAGGGTACATAATAATAATAATAATAATAATAATAATAATAATAATAATAATAATAATATCCCTTAACTGTGGCAAAGTGTACAAGAGTACCCCCTGTGAGAAAGAGGCACTGGCATGAACTATGGGGATCCTTTGGGCTGGATTAAGAGGACAATTTCAGACCCACATTACGGTCCTTGGAGAGACTTCCTATAGGCATTGTAGCAGTAGTAACCCTGGTGAGGTGCAGTTTCGGGAGAAAAATAAATCAATCCATATCTCATGTATACTGTTCCAAAGCTTCTCCTGCAGGGGAGGTGAATTTATTTTGAAATCACCCCTTGAAATGAACCTGAGCTGTTTCAGAGGAACCCCTGAACACATGGGGCCCTGAACACACCACTAGGCTGGCTGCCCCTTGTCTCCTAGCACTATAGGAGAAGGAGAAGGTCGGGGGGACGTTTTATCCTTTCCCCCACCCTGAAACTCCCCCCTTCTCTACAAATCCAGAACAGGACGAGGAGGCTCCTGTTGCAAGAAGAACACAACTATTAACTGCTAGGCACACACTGCAACATTTTGTTGCAGGTCACCCTGGTCTCCTGCCCTGCCAAACTTGGGTGGGCTTATGTTTTGCATTTTGAAGGGAAATGGGGCATTGCCAAACAAGGCTCACTTCTTATTCCTTATCTGTTTATTTGCTTCTCAGACCCCCTTTGTCCTCCGCTCTTCTCTGTGTCCCCGAAGCCTCACACCTACAGCAGTGGGGAGATTGTGAACCTCACATGCTCTGCTCCTGAAAACCTTCTCATGTCAAGGGTTCTCTTTAAGAAGGACCGATGGCTGTTGCATGTCTACACGGCCCCTTCTCCTCTGGCCTCCTATACATACACGAGGCGCTTGTCTCCTCAAGACAGCGGGGAGCATCTTTGCACGCACCGAGCTGCAGAATCAAGCCAGAATATCTCATCCCCAGAAAGCAACAGCATCAGGATTTCAGTGATGGGTGAGGCCTTTAAAAATGCATAGTTCTCTTGGAAGACGAAGGGGAAGGCTGCCCTAGAATGTCCCAGGTTCAATCCCCGTTGTCTCCTGGTAGGTCTGGGAAACTCTCCTGCCTGAGGACCTAGAGAGAGATGCTGCCAGTCAGTGTATACAGTGCTAGCAGGACCTCTGGTCTGGGGTGGTTATAAGGCAGCGGGTGATGTTCTCAGATGCCAGGATTACCTCGGAAGTGGGAACCTTGTTGATATCTTCTCAGACTGCAATGTGGCTCTGTCTTTGTTTCTTGGACGATAGCGCTGTAACCCTTATTCAAGCATTAATACTACTCATGAGTAAGAAACCATGCAAGGGACCTGGGGGCATACTGGAAAACTCTGACACATCCCCCTCATACCAGTTACTTCTTTTATAATAATTTTTATTGGTTTTACAATTTGGTTTTACATTCACAGAACAAACCCAATAAAAAATATAGAGAATTTTCGGACTCCCATCCCCTCTTTTGCAGAGTCCACAAATAACCCTTTTCACTGCAAATCATATTATCCTCCATTTATCCACAAAACTCTATTTTCTCTTGTAGTTCTTTTCACATTGCAAGTGTTATTTCACCCTTGATAATGTTTTTAACTATTTACAGGGTTCTGTCAAATATATTACAAATGTTTCCCAGTCCTTATTTAAAAAATTATCTCCCGGAAAAAAATATGGAACTCTTCACGAATTTGCATGTCATCCTTGAGCTGGGGCCATGCTAATCTTTCCTGTATCATTCCAATTTTAGTACATGTGCTGCGGAAGGGGTCACCACCCTCATACCATTGACAGATGGTGAAGGTCTGAAGTGGGGAGACCCCTCTATGGTACCAGTGGAGACTCCTAATGCATTTTAGGGGATGTGATGGCTTACACATGACATGAGTAGTACAGATCCCCAAACTGTGATCAAGAGTTTAGCCAGCTACCGTTTACCTTCCCGGACACTGCACATTTCCCCTGAATGTTGTGCAACACATGCTCCTGATCTTCTCCTCTCCTCTCCCCTCCTGAAGTCCAAGTGGGGACTTCATGAACCCACAACTCTCTGTTGACAACCCTACCTGGATGAACCCGATTTAGTTATGGCTTGCCCCTTAAAATCTCAGTGAGCCACAGACTCCTAATCACTTAGCCATTGTACTCATTTTCCTTTACGGACAGCTCCTGTAGCCAAAAAAATTGGCTTCCAGGTGGAAAAATCAAAGATGGAATCAGAACTGCTAGATCCTAAAACAAAGATACTTTCAAAAATGTATAACTTGCTGTTAAAATGGAACACTCAGGACGAGACGGTTAAATCTGCTATGATTAAATGGGCACAAGATGTTTGACATAACATTATGTTTGCTGACTGGGAACAGTTGTGGACCATAGGTATAAAATTTACGGCATGTAATGCCCTAAGAGAGAATATTATGAAAATGATTTATAGGTGGTATATGACCCCAGTCAAGCTTGCAAAATTCTATCATTTGCCCGATAATAAATGTTGGAAATGTAAAGAAACTGAAGGTACATTCTTTCACCTTTGGTGGACGTGCCCAAGGATTAAGGCTTTCTGGGAAATGATCTATAATGAAATGAAAAAGGTATTTAAATATACCTTCCTGAAGAAACCAGAGGCCTTTCTTCTGGGCATTGTCGGCCAATTGTGCTAAAGAAGGATAGAACTTTCTTTATGTATGCTACAACAGCAGCAAGAATACTTATTGCAAAGTACTGGAAGACACAAGACTTACCCACTCTGGAAGAATGGCAGATGAAGCTGATGGGCTATATGGAATTGGCAGAAATGACTGGCAAAATCTGAGACCAGGGAGAAGAAATGGTGGAGGAAGATTGGAAGAAATTTAAAGACTATTTGCAGAAATACTGTAAAATTAATGAATGTTAAAATGATGCTGGACTGAAAAGAAGTGGTTTTGGTAATAAGGTTAATAAGAATAGGTAAATATAGATAGTTATACGGATGAAAATGTATAGTTATAATAGGTTAAGTATAGAGCAAAGTCAACTGAAAGAGGGTAAGGATTTGCTGAAAAGACTTGGAAAACGGGAATACAAAAAGGGAGGTGTGAGGAGGTCAAGGAAATAAGCAAATGAGATCAAAGATGTTGAAAAATGGATTTTTTAAAATATCTTTTTTTTCTCTCCCCCCCCTTTTTCCTTCTTTTTAGGTTGCCTTTTTGTCAACTTTCTTGTTAGCTTGCGTTTGTTAGTCTTTGTTTGTTTTTTCTTTATGTGTAATTTTTTGTATAACCTCAATAAATATTCTTTAAAAAACACACACAAATCACTTAGCCATTGTATTCATTTTCTTTTACGGACAGCTCCTGTAGCTCCTGTAGCCAGTGTGGTGTAGTGGTTAAGAGTGGTAGACTCGTAATCTGTGAACCAGGTTCGCATCTCCGCTCCTCCACATGCAGCTGCTGGGTGACCTTGGCTAGTCACACTTCTCTGAAGTCTCTCAGCCCCACTCACCTCACAGAGTGTTTGTTGTGGGGAAGGAAGGGAAAGGAGAATGTTAGCTGCTTTGAGACTCCTTCGGGTAGTGATAAAGTGGGATATCAAATCCAAACTCTTCTTCTTCTTCCTCCTCCTGCTAGGGATTGAATCTCCCTGCCAGGGTTTGAATTTAGGACAAGCAGATAGATGCTCTGACATTGAGCCACAGCTTTTCCTCATCTTGTGGTCCCTCCTAACCCCCTCTCCTTTGTGGCTGGCTCCTCCAGATCCTCCTCCTGCCCCGGTGCTGACAGTGGACCCTCCGTCTGGAGTGGTGAAGGAAGGAGGATTCCTGCGCCTCACTTGCTTGGCCATTGGCAGCGACGCAGAGCAAAGGTTTCATTTCTACAAGGATGGGGACAAGATTTCCTCCAGCAGTGAAGAGTCTCTGGCGGACTCCGGAGAACCCAGGAATGCCTTCTCAAGCGCCTCTGCAGACATCCTGGTCCAAGTCACAGCCAGCATCCACACTGGCGGATTTGCTTGCAGGTATGAGCAGAAACTGAGCAGCCGATGGATCATGTCTCGCTGGAGCCAAACGGTGAATGTCACAGGTGAGCCATGCCCCACCGGGAACACAGAGCCCACATTAGAAGTGGGACAGTCCTCTTGTGGGTTTTGTGTTTGAACTCCAAGACTCAAGGATGGAGGGGAAAGAGCAAGGGGTGGGAACAATGCCGTTCTTTGCTGCGACTTCCAGCCTCTTCCTTCCTTCCTTCCTTCCTTCCTTCCTTCCTTCCTTCCTTCCTTCCTTCCTTCCTTCCTTCGATTTTGACAAAGTAATAATCATAAATAAATAAGAACAAAAATGTGCACCCCTCCACTGTGACCATTCCATAGCAGCTATCAAATCTCCCAAAAATCCAGTGCCACTTGCGATGGTTTGACCCCTTTCCGTTTTAACAGTACAAATTCTACAAACACCCTCCATATCTCCTCAAAATCATTTCTCCTGCATATTTCCCGTCTTACCTTAATAGCACATGTTAATTTGTCATTCATAGCTATATCCAACACCTCTTTATGCCATTCTTCCATTTTATATTCTTCTTGCCCCTTCCACTTCCTAGCTATAATAATTCGTGCAGCTGTCAATAAATTTGAGAGCAAGTCCTTCCTAGCCTGTGAACCTTCCACCCCACCATAAATTGATAATAATGCTACCTCTGGAATTTTGGTCAGCTTTAACCCAGTGATTTCTGTTATCTCCTTAAACACCCTTTGCCGTTTTTAAAAACATATTTCATTATTGGAAATATGTAAAATATTATATTTTGGACTACTGCAATGTGCTCTACGTGGGGCTAACTTTGAAGGTGACCTGGAAACTACAACTAATACAGAATGCGGCAGCTAGACTGGTGACTGGGAGCGGCCACCAAAACCATATAACACTGGTCTTGAAAGACCTACATTGGCTCCCAGTACGTTTCCACGCACAGTTCAAAGTGTTGGTGTTCACCTTGAAAGCCCTAAACGGCCTCGGTCCAGTATATCTGAAGGAGCGTCTCCACCTCCATCGTTCAGCCCAGACACAGAGGTCCAGGTCTGAGGGCCTTCTGGCAGTTCCCTCCCTGTGAGGAGTGAGATTACAGGGAACCAGACAGAGGGCCTTCTCAGTGGTGGCGCTCGCCCTGTGGAACGCCCTCCCATCAGATGTCAAGGAAATAAACAACTATCTGACTTTTAGAAGACATCTGAAGGCAACCCTGTTTAGGGAATTTTTTAGTGCTGTGACATCACATTGGTGGGGAAGGGGAGAAGGGAGGAGAGAGAGATTTTCAAAATCTGATTTTGAGTTTAAGAGGCATTGAAGTAAAGGATGGAATGGTATAGTCAATCCCAAGCAGTAATCGAAGTTGAGCCATTTTGTAGTTGTAACTGTGAGAGAGATCAAAGGAGCTCTGGCCAAGATCTCTCAGCATAGTCACAAAACTGCCACCATCATAGTTCCTAGGGGAAGCCCACAGAGTACAATACTGAAGATTCAAGTCTGTCATGAAGATGAGCTTTAATGTGATGTAGCAAAGGGGCAGGGTTATTTTAAGCAGTTCTTCAGTCTTGGGGGGGGGGCGCGGATATTGTTGCTGCTCTACAACTCCCATCATCCCCTGCCAACTTAGCAGAAGTTGTAGTTCAACAACATTTGGGGGCCCAAGGTTGAAGAACTGTGTAAGCCTTTGCTTACTTGGTGGGAAACAGTGCTTGAGGAATATTCTGGTCTTCACCAAGGTGAGGAACATTTTCTTTGTGAATGAATACATGCAAAGTCTGAACCATCTGGGTGATTCTGCCCAAGCCATTCTGCTGTTTTTGCCAGGTACTAGGAACACAAAGCAAGGTCCCTGAATATAGTCACAATGACCGCTCCCCACTTAAAATGGGGGGCGCCCTTTGCGTGGACCCGCGCAGCCCCTAGATCTGGAGCGGCTCCATCAGCATAGGCTTGGCTTTGCCTTCCCTCAGGTGGGATACCTGGAGGTCTCCGCCTACCTCAGTCAGTTGTCCAATCCCACCTGGGGAAGCGTTGCCAAGGAGATCAGGCCAGGTTGGCAGGGATTACCTGCCCACACAATAGAGGGAGGATCTTACCTGGGAATCCTCACTTGGCTCCAGAGTGCAAGGAACACAAAGCAAGGTCCCTGAATATAGTCACAAAGTCGACATTCTCCTGGTTCCTTAGGGAAGGCAAGAGAGCACAATTGCCATAACATTGCTTCATGTTTTGAATACAGCTGAATGTTAAGGAGAGGTGCTGGAGGGATTGGTCTGGAAGTCGCACAGTCTCATATTGTAGCCCTAATCTCATATATGGGGAATTCTCTGAATGGCATTTTCCCCTTGCACTTCTTCCCTTTCCCCAATGCAGTTCTGCCATTATAGATGAGTTAAGTTTGGCTAGTTCATATCATCAGAAGGCAGAGGGCCTTCTTGGTAGTGGCACCCACTAGGAAATAAACAACTACCTGACTTTTAGAAGATACCTGAAGGCGCCTTCCTTAAGAATTTTTTAAATATTTGATGTCTTGTCATGTTTATAAAATTATATTGTGAGCCGCCCAGAGTGTATGTATGTATGTATAAATAATTTATTTCTTTAAAGACTTGCTTTCAACATTGTGTTATGTACTTGTCTTGAATTTTCAAGAGGAAGCCTGTTAGTGTGTTTTTAAGCACATCCCCGCTCCTTTATTTTTTATCTTCACAGCTCAGTTGCCAGATTCCTCTGCTCCATCAATGGGGCATGCATGGTGGGCTAGTCTACTTCTGATCCCGGCAGTCGTGTTCGCTTACTATTGTTGGAGAAAGAAAGGCAGTAAGTGATGGGAACTTGGAATCATCCAGCTTAAACCCCAGAAGAAGAGCCTGCCTCCTGTTGGGCCTGGTTCCATTGATTAACCATGCACTGCTATTATATAATCCCATAATAACACAATCTGTAAGTGGAAACCAGCCCACTTTGTTAAGTTAATGACTTGGGCTGGCTAGTTAAGTACCACAATTTAGCATAACAAAAAAAGATGCTCTGTGACATAGAATAGATGGGTTGGCTTTTCTTCCAGCTCCGCACCTACCTACATAGGAGAACAATAGGCAGAGTTGTGTGAGAGCTAGAAGCTGGAGAAAGACTGGAGAAAGGCCTAGGGGGGGAGCCGAAAAATGGGGGGGACAGGTTTCTTTCCATTTTTTCCTGGTTTTTTTCCAGGCCTTCCCATCTCTAAGAGAGAGACATGTTTGCTCTGGGTTTGGGGGCTGTCCTGGAAAGCTAAAGGGGAAGCAAGATCTATGGGGATGTCAGTGCTATGATACCTTCCATCCTATGCTCTGGTTGTTTATGTGTGTAAATAAAACCATATACCCTAGAGACACCACAGTCTCTGCTGACCTTCATTCCAAGGAAACTGAGTCCTGGATCAGTGCAGGAATTTGTGGAGTCTCTCACAGATCAGAGATTAGGATGGTGCGTAACCGTACTTTTCACTTTTCACTCCGCTTCTCTCTCTTTATAGTTCTTTTTGCCCTGGGCACATCAGAATACCAGCGAGCATCTGTGCCAAAGGAAAGCAAGGAGGAAACAAGCCAAGACATGTTTGGGTTGTCGGTACCCCAAACGACAGACTTTCAGGTCAAAGTAAGTAGAAAGGTTTAGGTTCGCATTTTGCTTCCATCTGAGCTCGGGAAATGAGTCCCTCCTCTTACGGAAACCAGTTTTATGGGTCAGGATCGCTTTCAAAGAAGCTTAGGAATTGTAATGATTGGTTTTCCGTCCAGGTGACAAAGTAAACAAGTGTGTAGCTGTCCTTACAGAATTGGCTACCGCCAGGAGTGGGGATAGCCACTTGAATGGAAACCAAAACCAAAAAAAGAACTTATGAATCTCTTGTGGCTATAGCTGCCAAATTGCCCATTCATGGACAAAGGAACACAAGAAGCGCCAATCAGGCGATTGGTCAGCCTAGCTCAGTATTATCTGCATTGATTGGTAATGACTCTTGAGGGTTTCAGACTGGAGTCTACCTGAAGATACCACCAGGGATCAAACCTGGGAGCTGTTGCATGCAGTGCAGATACCTTGCCACTCAGCTACAGCCCTTATCCCCCACCCCACAAACTAAGGTAAGGGGGGGGGGGAAAGGTAAAGGACCCCTGGACGGTTATGTCCAGTCAAAGCCGTGGGTCACCCTCGGCTTCCCTCTCTGTCCTCAGAGCTCAGACGTCACCTACGCCACCATTGCCTCCCCACCGACTGTGACTCCCTCCGAACCAACGCTGAAGGACGATCCCATCTCGGCAAAAGACAAAGAGGTCCTCTACAGCGATCTTCTCTTCCATCCTCAACAACGCCACCACGAGGCTGTGCAGGAAAGAGATGGCCCAGAAGTGGAGAGGGCAGGTCCCGTGTGAAGCAATGGGTGGATTTGTCCCTTTCAGCCTCTCCTTTTCCCACTCTCAGTTCTCCACACTGACACATAAGTTTGTGATTTATTTATTTTTTAATTCTCATAAAACTCCGCAGCATCTTAGAGGGAATATCTCCTAGCAGACATACTTGCCCGTGCAATTTTGCTTTTTCTGCACATCCTTTCAAAGCAATTTCCCCTGATCGTAACGTGTCCCTGCATGCTATTTTCACCAATATATGCACACTTTACCCTAAGTGTGCATTTTTGCACATGTTGCTCAGCTGGAGAACTGCAAAATTAGTGTGAATCTCTAAGGCTGTCACTTTCTCTTTTCTTTTTTGTATATCATTTTTTTTACGTTTTCTGTTTTACAATTTAAAATGCTCATTTTACATCCTTAAGATATCAGTGACTTCCCTTCTTCTCTTTCCATCGTTCATTTTACATATCATAAATCCCTGCAAATTTTGCAAAAATTATGCCATTCAGAATTCCATTATTGCATCCATCAAAACTTGTTTACACTGTTGAATTTATCTTAATGCTGCCAGCGTTTTCAGCTGTACATAATTATTTCCTATACTGTACATTCAATAAACATTTTCCAGTCTTCTCTAAACATATGTTCTTCTCGTTCTCTCATTCTATATGTTAAGTCTGCAAGTTGTGCATATTCTGTCAACTTAAACTGCCATTCTTCCTTAGTTGGGACCTTGCTTGTTTTCTATTTTTGGGCTAAGAAAACATTAGCCGCAGTAGTGGCATACATAAATAACCTTTTTTGAAACCTGGGAATTTTCGTCTGAATTATCCTCAACAGAAAGAATTCTGGTTTTTTTGGGAAGTACTTTTGATTTTTTTCAATTCATTATGGATCATTTCCCAATACTCTTTTACAAGTCCATCACATATGAAAGAACGTTCCCTCCGCCTCTTTGCATCTTCAGCCCTTACCCGATTCTGTCTTACACATCTTAGCAACCCTACTCAGAGTTAAATGCCACCCGTGAATCATTTTCAGGTAGTTCTCCTTCAAAGAATAACATGCTGTGAACTTCAAATCACTTTTCCAGAGTTTTCCCCATAGGTTAAAATCTATATTGTGACCTAGTATCTATTGCCCAGTGCGTCATTGAGGCTTTAACAAGTTCGTCTTTTCCCCCAGTCTAATAACAAATTATACATTTTAGACAAAAGATTCTCTTTGTTTTGTAGAAGTTATTTTTTGAATTGTGAGCTTTGGTCCGTAAAAGCAATTTTTCTATCTAATTTAAACATTTCATGTAACTGATGGTATTGTAACCAGTTCATAACGTGGCTCCTTACATTTTCCATTGAGTTCAGTTTGCCCCCCCCCAAGTACAGCAATTCCCTGTAGGTTGCCCACTGTCTATCCATATTAACTCTCTTAATAGTAATAGCCTCGATAGGAGATAGCCATAAAGGTATTTTCCTTTCCAGCAGATTTTTATGTAACTCCCAAACTCTATACAGATTCTTCCTAAGAATATCTAAAGTATATAATTCGGTATTTGAACGATTGGTATTAATAATTGTATTATAAATTGGGTGTTCTTATAATGAGGCTATTATTGGATTGTAATTGTAAACGAATAAAAATTACTATATATACCGTATTTTTTGCTCTATAAGACTCACTATTTCCCTCCTAAAAAGTAAGGGGAAATGTGTGTGCGTCTTATGGAGCGAATACAGGCTGCGCAGCTATCCCAGAAGCCAGAACAGCAAGGGGGATTGCTCCTTTCGCTGCGCAATGATCCCTCTTGTTGTTCTGGCTTCTGAGATTCAGAATCCCCCCCCCCTTGTTTTACTCCTCCAAAAACTAGGTGCGTCTTGTGGTCTGGTGCGTCTTATAGAGCGAAAAATACAGTGTATATATATATATGACAGGAATTCCTTTGAATGATGACGTGTCAGGGAAGTACAGTGGTACCTCGGGCTAAGAACTTAATTTGTTCCAGAGGTCTGTTCTTAACCTGAAACTGTTCTTAACCTGAAGCACCACTTTAGCTAATGTGGCCTCCTGCTGCCACTGCGCCGCCGCTGCACGATTTCTGTTCTCATCCTGAAGGAAAGTTCTTAACCCAAGGCACTATTTCTGGGTTAGCGGATTCTGTAACCTGAAGCGTATGTAACCTGAAGCGTCTGTACCCCGAGGTACCACTGTACTGTGTATATTGGGTGTCACTGTCGAGCATAGCTGTCAACCGTCCCTTATTTGGCGGGAAACTCCCTTATCCCAGCGCCATGTCCCGCTGCTGTCCCTTTTTGATGATGTCCCTTAAATTTCCCTGGGTTTCAAAGGAAACAGCTCCTCTCCCTCCCTCCCTGCCGGCCAGGGAGGAGGGAGGCTCCAACTGTGTTGCTTGGCTGCATTGCTCACCCAATAAGGAGTCTAAGAACGACTGGGGGGTGGAGCTTGCATGCCTTGTGCCGATCAAATCGGCCGAGTTGCCTGGGGAATCACCTTTGCTCAGCGCTTCCCAGCGGAGAGGTGACGGTGGTTTTCCTTGCTGCATCCCCTTTGCCGGGTTGCTGCGCTGTGGGAACCACCGCTTGAGGCTTCGTTTGGCTGCTGGCTGGGCTTTCTGCCTTTGGCTCGGAGGGGCTCAGAAGTTGAACATACCTGTGCTTGGAAAATCCCTTATTTTGGCTGCTGATCCCTTATTTTCGAGGCTGCTGGTCCCTTATTTTCAAATCTGTATGTTGACAGCTATGCTGCTAAGGCTGGCTGCCCAGAAGCAGCCTTTTCTCCATAGCTGACGGGCAAAACCCCAATCGTCCCTTTGAAATATGATGCAAGAGGCAGGGCGGGCAGCAGACTAATATTACTAGCGGGGAGCTGTGGTTTTGTTTTGTTCTTCTGAGAAGAGAGAAATATGGGTACGTGGCCAGTGTGGTCTACCGAGAGAGGAAGTGCTGTTTTTATTCTGCACAGCCACACAGGTTCAAGACCTGCCATTCTCTCCAGTTTAAACCAAACCTCACACACAGCGAGGGGAGAATCTGTCCATGTTGCCGGACTTTGGGAGAAGTGATGTGTGCTGGGCATGCTTTATTTTTTCTATTTTCTCAAATTTTTATTGGGAATTTTATTTACAACATAACATAAACCCCCTGCCCCCCAATACAGAAATCCACCCTCATTAAACATGAACATAACATACAATAAGCATAACATACAACAATACAAATAAAAGACTTCCTTTATCCTGTATCTGGCCTCCTTATTTACTTCTTATAAGCTGTTTCCTTTATGAATAGTTATTAAGATTTTTCTAATTGTAACTTAAATATCCACAAAGTCTCCTGCAGACATTAATCGAAACAAGTCCAGGTATGTCTTTTAGGGCACTGTTTTGTGAAGTATTCTCTGCATTTTCCCCATGCTTTTTGAAACTGTGACCTCTAATTGCCTCTGTTAATCTAGCCTGTTCAATATACTCTAACAGTTTGTCTTGCCATTCCCTGTAATCGGACTCTGGTGCAATCAGACCAGGATTGAGGCAATATGTTCAAACCCTCTTGTTCCAGTGAGCAACCTGGCCACTGAATTCTGCACCAGCTGAAGTTTCCAAACCGTCTTCAAAGGCAGCCCTACATATAACGCATTGCAGTAATCTAACCTTGAGGATACAAGAGCATAGACAACAACTTCAACCATTCCTATCATCCCTCGAGCACAGAGCATGTTGGCTGGGGCTGATGGGAGCTGGGTCCCAAGATCATCGAGGGAGCCACAAGTTCCCCATCCCTGATCTAGGGAGAGGAACAGCAGCTAACTGGGCAAATCCTGCTGCTTAGAGGCACGCTTGGGCAACAAGGCAAAGTATTTTAGACAGACAAACTCTTGAGGAAAGTGCTGCAGAAAGTGAGCCCAGTCGTATGCTGGAATAGGCAGGGGAAGGCATAACACTGCCCTCTTCCCTGACCCCTTCCACCCCATCTCCCTGGTTGTAAATCCCCATCTGAATATTTTAATCTCCCCGATGGCTCATTCTTCTTCAGAATCTCTGCATCGTTCTGCTCTCTTCTTGCCCTGACAGGGAATGTTGTTGTAGAGACCTTCCTCCTGGTCTTCGGCCAGTTTGGCTCCGCTCTCCATCCATGATTGTGATAGTGGGGGCTGAGGCAGAGCAGGGGGTGGCAAGGCAGTAAAAGGCGTCTGAGTCCTGAAAAGGAGAAGGAAATTGAGGGACATGTTCAAAGAATGATGATCCCCCAAGGCTGTTGGGAGCAAACTGAGGGTTCGCATCATCCACTTTTGAGAGCAACCAGCTGGACACTCCTGGGCAACTCACAAACAGGCCACCATTCTCTTTTCCTTATCTCCAGTGCACAGCAATTCAGAGGTAGACTGCTTCTGCACAATGAAGATCTACTTAGCTGTCATGACTAAAATGCTTTGGCGGAATATTCTTCACAAGTGTACCTCTTTTCAAAGGGCATCTAAACCACATCCTGTAGCAGCCAATGCCATAGCTCAGTTTCTATTTCCTTAAATAGAGATTGTGGGGGAGGGAGCCAGTTATTGTATTTGCCAAAGGTTCGTTTTTAAATGTTTCTACAATTTCTGTCCCAGTTTTTTTTTACACAGAAAATACACACAGCAGCTCATGGCAAAGGTGAATGGTCAAGCAACTCAACGAATCTGCTCCCTTCTCCCCTTCTGCCTCCACCTTTCCCTGCCCCATTGCTCTATCCCTGTCCCAGCCACCCCATCTCTTTCAGACACCTTCCCTTCTCTCCAACATGCCAATCATTTCCCCCTCCTTATCTGCCAACCTCAAACTTGTCCTATTGGTCCTTCTTCCTGAATAGCTGAGTTGGCTAGAGCGTGGTGCTGATTATGCCAAGGTTGCAGGTTTGATCCCCATAAGGGCAGCTCCATTTCCCTGCATTGCAGGGGGGTTTGACTAGATGATCCACTGGGTCCCTTCCAATTCTACAATTCTATGATTCTTCCTGTGGGGTCTCTTTGCTCCTTTTTCTCCCTGGGACACTCCCTGCTGCCTGTTCCTCCAGTCTCCTTTCATCCTTTTATCTCCCAGCCAACAAGACATTGTCCCTCTCTTGACTGATAAGTCTCTCCTGCATTTCCAGGTTGCCAGGCTCTGGGTTCAAGTTTTCCTCCCCTCTGGAAACTCCTTGCATGGTTTGTGGGTGCTCTTCGCCTCCAACTATGTTCAAAACTTTAAGAACTGAACTGCTGCCTGAGCTGGCTCTTTCGCTCCTCCCTTCTTGTGTGCCACGACCATTGTTATTTTGGTCAGCCAGTCTAGGAACACTTTTTGGAAGAAATGCTTTAAATAAATAAGAAATCATGAAGATAACACACACATCACATCACATCACATCAGTGTTATACCAGCATTAGTTGCCGTTACCTCTGAGGCTTCCAAGTGGCGCTGAACATTTCAACATACTCAGAATTTGCTTCTTCCTTGTTTTCCTGCTCACATTTCAACGCTTCCAAAGTGGAAATGAAAAGAGAAAAGAGAAGAAAGGTGGTGAGACAGGGCTGGTCCTGAAAACAAACCTCTTGTGGCTGGGAGTTCCACAGGACAGACACAGGCAAGGCTCCCTCCGACATCCTAACCACATCCAATACGAAGGAAGACAAAATAAATGCTTGGTTTTGTTGCTTTTAACCAACACTGCTCTCACGGCCACCACTCTCACGACACAGAGAGGAGCATCATCCCCTAAAGATCTTAGGCAGGCTTCTACATACATAGGTAATAGTAATAATAATAATAATAATAATAATAATAATAATTTATTTATACCCTGCCCACCTTTTGGGTTACCCAGCCACTCTGGGCGGCTCCCAACAGAATATTAAAAGCATGATCAAACATCAAACATCAAAAACTTCCCTAAACAGGACTGCCTTCAGATGCCTTCTAAAATTCAGATGGTAGTTTATTTCCTTGACATCTGATGGGAGGATGTTCCACAGGGAGAGTGCCACCACAGAGAAGGCCCTCTGCCTGGTTCGCTGTAACCTCGTTTCTCGCAGGGAGGGAACCACCAGAAGGCCCTCAGAGCTGGACCTCAGTGTCCAGGCAGAACGATGGGGGTGGAGATGCTCCTTCAGGTATACTGGGCCAATGATATGAGAGGCCCACAGTCTCCAGCATCACCTACCTCTCTTCCTTCTCGTGCAGTAAAAAGCAAGAGGGACCATCAGGATCACCAGTGGAATCGCCCAGCGTGCATATAGCAGGGGTGACGAAGAGCAATTGGGTGCCCAAGCTGTAGAGAGGAAAGAAGGGGATTTGGCTGTTGGTATGAATAAGGGGTCCTGGCAAATATAAGGGGAAGAAGGGGAAGAAATGGAGGCAGTGAGAGATTTTACTTTATTGGGCTCCATGATCACTGCAGATGGTGACAGCAGTCACGAAATTAAAAGACACCTGCTTCTTGGGAGAAAGGCGATGACAAACCTAGACAGCATCTTAAAAAGCAGAGACATCACCTTGCCAACAAAGACCCATATAGTTAAAGCTATGGTTTTCCCAGTAGTGATGTATAGAAGTGAGAGCTGGACCCTAAAGAAGGCTGATCGCCGAAGAATTGATGCTTTTGAATTCTGGTGCTGGAGGAGACTCTTGAGAGTCCCATGGACCGCAAGAAGATCAAACCTCTCCATTCTGAAGGAAATCAGCCCTGAGTGCTCACTGGAAGGACAGATCCTGAAGCTGAGACTCCAAGACTTTGGCCACCTCATGAGAAGAGAAGACTCCCTGGTAAAGACCCTGATGTTGGGAAAGATGGAGGGCACAAGGAGAAGGGGACGACGGAGGACAAGATGGTGGGACAGTGTTCTTGAAGCGACCAGCATGAGTCTGACCAAACTGTGGGAGGCAGTGGAAGACAGGAGTGCCTTGTGTGCTCTGGTCCAGGGGGGTCACAAAGAGTCGGACACGACTAAACGACTCAACAACAACAACAACAACAACAACAACAACAACAACATGAATAAAGGGAGGAGAGACTCCATTGCAGCCGTTGTTGTTGAAGACACAGTAACAGTAATTCAGTGAAGTTAAAAACATATCAGTATATTGGTATACCAATATACCAAAGGAACAGAAAAGACATTATATGTATGCGACAAGAGCCACATGGATCCTGCTAGCCTAGAGATGGAAAGAAAATGATGTCCATACCAGAGAAGAAAGGCAAATAAAACTGTTGGACTATGCCAAAATGGCAAAACTGACTTGAAGACTCAGGAACCAAGGAGACCTAAACTTCAATAAAGAAAGGGGAAAATTTATAATTTATCTAGGTGATCACAGTAAACAGATGAAAACCCTAGCAGGATTGTAATAACACTTGCAATGTAACTAATATTATGGACAAGATGGGAAGATATAAAATACGGATTGTGGAAGAATATGCAGTTAAGAGGGTGTACAATAGGACCCACGGAGGGGAAGATGGAAAATCCAGAGATTTGGAGAAATCTCTAATTATGGGTATGTAATTTGGTTTGTTATGAATTAATCTTTGTAAAATATTAGGGCATGGCTCACCTGTGAGATTCACCGTTTGGCTCCAGGGAGACATGATCCATCGGCTGCTCAGTTTCTGCTCATACCTGCAAGCAAATCCCCCAGTGTGGATGCAGGCTGTGACTTGGACCAGGATGTCTGCAGAGGCGTTCGAGAAGGCATTCCTGGGTTCTCCGGAGTCTGCCAGAGACTCTTCACTGCTGCAGGAAATCTTGACCCCATCGCGGTAGAAATGGAACCTTTGCTCTGCGTCGCTGCCAATGGCCGAGCAGGTGAGGCGCAGGAATCCCCCTTCCTTCACCACTCCAGACGGAGGGTCCACTGTCAGCACCGGGGCAGGAGGAGGAGCTACAGGAGCCGTCCGTAAAGGAAAATGAGTACAATGGCTAAGTGATTAGGAGTCTGTGGCTCATGGAGGTTTAAGGGGCAAGCCATAACTAAATCGGGTTCATCCAGGCAGGATTGTCAACAGAGAGTTGTGGGTTCATGAATTCCCCACTTGGACTTCAGGAGGGGAGAGGAGAGGAGAAGATCAGGAGCATGTGTTGCACAACATTCAGGGGAAATGTGCAGTGTCCGGGAAGGTAAACGGTAGCTGGCTAAACTCTTGATCACAGTTTGGGGATCTGTGCTACTCATGTCATGTGTAAGCCATCACATCCCCTAAATTGCCCTAGGAGTCTCCACTGGTACCATAGAGGGGTCTCCCCACTTCAGACCTTCACCATCTGTCAATGGTATGAGGGTGGTGACCCCTTCCGCAGCACATGTACTAAAATTGGAATGATACAGGAAAGATTAGCATGGCCCCAGCTCAAGGATGACATGCAAATTCGTGAAGAGTTCCATATATTTTCAGGGCTATATTTTTTTTAATAAGGATTCGGGGAAAATTGTAATATATTTGACAGAACACTGTAAACTGTTAAAAACATTACCAAGGTTGAAAAAACACTTGCAATGTGAAAAGAAATATAGGAGAAAATAGAGTTATATGGAGGATAATATGATTTGCAGTAAAAAAGGGTTATATGTGGACCCCACAAAAGGGAGGGTGGAAGTCTGAGAATTCTGTATTTTTATTGGATTTTTTCTTTGAATGTAAAACCAAATTGTAAAACCAATAAAAATAGTTATAAAAGAAGTACCAACTGGTATGAGGGTGATGTGTCAGTACTTTCCAGCATGCCCCAGGCCCCTTGCATGGTTTCCTACTCATGAGTAGTATTAATGCTTGACTATGTGTGGGTTAAACCACAGAGCCTAGGGCTTGCCGATCAGAAGGTCGGCGGTTTGAATCCCCACAACGGGGTGAGCTCCTATTGCTCAGTCCCTGCTCCTGCCAACCTAGCAGTTCAAAAGCATATCAAAGTGCAAGTAGATAAATAGGTACCGCTCTGGCGGGAAGGTAAATGGCGTTTCTGTGCGCTGCTCTGGTTTGCCAGAAGCGGCTCAGTCATGCTGGCCACATGACCCGGAAGCTGTACGCCGGCTCCCTCGGCCAATAAAGCAAGATGAGCACCGCAACCCCAGAGTCGGCCATGACTGGACCTAATGGTCAGGGGTCCCATTTGGATTGTTATGAATTAATATTTGTAAAATATTAGGGCATGGCTCACCTGTGAGATTCACCGTTTGGCTCCAGGGAGACATGATCCATCGGCTGCTCAGTTTCTGCTCATACCTGCAAGCAAATCCCCCAGTGTGGATGCTGGCTGTGACTTGGACCAGGATGTCTGCAGAGGCGTTCGAGAAGGCATTCCTGGGTTCTCCGGAGTCCACCAGAGACTCTTCACTGCTGGAAGAAATCTTGACCCCATCCTTGTAGAAATGGAACCTTTGCTCTGCGTCGCTGCCAATGGCCGAGCAGGTGAGGCGCAGGAATCCCCCTTCCTTCACCACTCCAGACGGAGGGTCCATTGTCAGCACCGGGGCAGGAGGAGCTGCTACAGGAGCCGTCCGTAAAGGAAAATGAGTACAATGGCTAAGTGATTAGGAGTCTGTGGCTCATGGAGGTTTAAGGGGCAAGCCATAACTAAATCTGGTTCATCCAGGCAGGGTTGTCAACAGAGAGTTGTGGGTTTATGAGTTCCCCACTTGGACTTCAGGAGGGGAGAGGAGAGGAGAAGATCAGGAGCATGTGTTGCACAACATTCAGGGGAAATGTGCAGTGTCCAGGAAGGTAAACGGTAGCTGGCTAAACTCTTAATCCCCATTTGCGGATCTGTACTACTCATGTCAAGGGACGCGGGTGGCGCTGTGGGTTAAACCACAGAGCCTAGGACTTGCCGATCAGAAGGTTGGCGGTTCGAATCCCCACGACGGGGTGAGCTCCCGTTGCTCGGTCCCTGCTCCTGCCCACCTACAGTTTGAAAGCACATCAAAGTGCAAGTAGATAAATAGGTACCACTCTGGCAGGAAGGTAAAGGGCGTTTCCGTGCGCTGCTGTGGTTCACCAGAAGTGGCTTAGTCATGTTGGCCACATGACCCGGAAGCTGTACGCTGGCTCCCTCGGCCAATAAAGCGAGATGAGCGCCGCAACCCCAGAGTCGGTCACGCCTGGACCTAAGGGTCAGGGGTCCCTTTACCTTTACCTTACTACTCATGTCATGTGTAAGCCATCACATCCCCTAAATTGCCCTAAGAGTCTCCACTGGTACCATAGAGGGGTCTACCCACTTCAGACCTTCAGCATCTGTCAATGGTATGAGGGTGGTGATCCCTTCGGCAGTACATGTACTAAAATTGGAATGATACAGGGAAAATTAGCATGGCCCCTGTGCAAGGATGACACGCAAATTCGTGAAGCGTTCCATATTTTTTCAGGGCTATATATTTTTTAATAAGGACTGGGGGGGAGATTGTAATATATTTGACAGAACACTGTAAACTGTTAAAAACATTACCAAGGTTGAAAAAACACTTGCAATGTGAAAAGAACTATAGGAGAAAATAGAGTTTTTTGGATTTACAGTGAAAAGGGTTATTTGTGGACTCCACAAAAGGGAGGGTGGCAGTCCGAGAATTCTGTATTTTTTTATTGGATTTTTTTCTGTGAATTTAAAACCAGATTGTAAAACCAACAAAAATTATTATAAAAGAAGTAACTGGTATGAGGGTGATGTGTCGGAGCTTTCCAGCTTGCCCCCAGGCCCCTTGCCTAGTTTCTTACTCATGAGTATTATTCATGTTTGACCAAGGGTTACAGCGCTATCGTCCAAGAAAAAAAGACCCACATTGCAGTCTGAGCAGATATCAAGAAGGTTCTCATTTCCGAGGTTACCCTGGCATCTATGAACGTCACCCACTGCCTTATAACCACGCCAGACCAGTGGTCCTGCTAGCATTGTATACACTGACTGGCAGCATCTCTCTCCAGGTCCTCAGGCAGGAGAGTTTCCCAGACCTACCAGGAGACAATGGGGATTGAACCTGGGACATTCTAGGGCAGCCTTCCCCTTCATCTTCCAAGGGAATTATGCGTGTTTTTTGAAGGCCTCACCCATCACTGAAATCCTGATACTTCTGCTTTTGGGGGATGAGATGTTCCAGCTCGATTCCGCAGCTCGGTACGCGCAAAAATGATCCCCGCTGTCTCGAGGAAACAAGCGCTTGATGTGCGTAAAGGAGGTCAGAGGAGAAGGGGGCCTGTAGTCATACAACAGCCATCTGTCCTTCAGAAAGAGAACCCTTGACATTAGAAGGTTTTCAGGAGCAGAGCATGTGAGGTTCACAATCTCCCCACTGCTGTAGGTGTCAAGCTTCGGGGACACAGAGAAGAACGGAGGACGAAGGGGGTCTGAGAAGCAAATAAACAGAAAAGGAATAAGAAGCGAGACTTATTTGGCGATGCCCCATTTCCCTTCAAAATGCAAAACGTAAGACCGCCCAAGTGTGGCAGGGCAGGAGACCAGGGTGGCCTGCCACAAAATGTTGCCGTGTATGTCAAGTGGGAGATAACCAGAGAATGCCCCACTCTGGTGAGACAGTCCGCAGGCAGGGAGGGTCTCATCCTGCATCCCAGATGGAGCTGGTAGAAAGCTGCCCTGGACACAGAATTGACCTACGCTTCCAGGATAGTGGTGAGTCCAAAATGACTCCCAGGCTGCACACCTGGTTCTTCAGGGACACAGTTGCCTCATTCAGGACCAGGGAGTCCTCCACATCTGCCCGCCCTCTATCCCCCAAAACAGTACTTCTGTCTTGTCAGGATCCGGCCTCAATCTGCTAGCCGCCATCCACCCAATCATGCAAAATCTGACACTCCTACATCCCACAGAGCTTCTGTCTCCTATCACAAAAGTTGAAAGAAGAATGGAAATCCGCTTTACCTGCCTGGACTGATTTCCCGAGGAGAATCTGGAGACAGACTGGAAGTGAAGAGCAAAGGAGAGATGCAGTGTGAATGTGAGATAGATGGCAAATTTCCAATCTGAGTTGAGCAGAGAGGTCACCAACCTGTCACCAAAGCAGCAAACTTCATGCTCAGCCAGTATCCCTGGAAGAACAACCACGGCTAGAGCCCCAAATCCACCTTCTCTCTGTTTCTGTCCTAAGAGAGACAATGAGCCGGCCTTGCCGAAGCCTGTCTTCTCAAAGCAAAGACTAAAGACAGGAAGCACAACATCACACCCTCGACTCCTGCGCATTGTGGACACACACACACCCTGAGCTGTGTGTGGAACGCGGCCTATAGGCTTTAGCCATAACCACAAGCTTTATCCAGCTCCATCTAGGAGCTGCTAACCATATCTGATCTTGCTGTGCCATCCCCTGTTTTTCTCTGTGGTCAAACTTCTTGAAGCGACCCAAATGGAACAATGTGCAGCAGGATGGGAGAAGGGAAGAGGAGAAGTCAACTTAACCTGCATAGACGGATCGCCAAAGGATGACAGGGAGACTGGAAGGAAAGCTCCTGCTCTGGGAAGCTCGTAATAGCTGCTTCCAGCCTGCCAAACTCCTTTGAGATTCTTCTGCCCAGTGGCGTAGCGTGGGGGTGTGTGCAGGGGGGGCCGGCCGCACCGGGCGCAACATCTGGGGGTTAGGGGACGCAAATCCACGGGTTAGGGGGCGCAAATCCACGGGTTAGGGGGCGCAAATTACTTGCCTTGCCCCGAGTGCTGACAACCCACGCTACGCCACTGCTTCTGCCCCCTCTTTCCCAAGTACAGTTAAAGAAGTCACGTTAGAATTCAACTTGGAAATGTGAAAACACACGCACTGAGAAGCGGATTTCAGTGCAACATGCTGAGAACCTCAGCTGAAACTTAAATGTATTTACAATATAAATACATTCAAGTAAAAAAAAAGGCGAAAGATTTATACGATCTGAAGAGAAACCAGAGTATAACGTTTGAAACCAGAGATAACGTTTGCAAGTTTTAAGGAAGTTTTGTGATAATATCGATCAGAAATATTTTTAAAAAATAAGGCTAACAGCAAAATAATACTGTAGTGCAATATTAATTTAAGAAATGTGAAAGAAGTGAGTAAAATGAAGGATTATCAGACAAGCTGAGGGAAGTCAAAAAGGAGAAATTTGTGATAAAATGAAAAGATGTTTGGATTGTATAATTTTTGTATTGGAAAATGAATAAAAAATATTTACATATTAAAAAAAGAAAGAAACTTAAATGTATTTACAGTGGTACCTCAGGTTAAGTACTTAATTCGTTCCGGAGGTCCGTTCTTAACCTGAACCTGTTCTTAACCTGAAGCACCACTTTAGCTAATGGGGCCTCCCACTGCTACCGTGCCGCCGGAGCACGATTTCTGTTCTTATCCTGAAGCAAAGTTCTTAACCTAAAGCACTATTTCTGGGTTAGCGGAGTCTGTAACCTGAAGCGTATGTAACCTGAGGTACCACTGTATTTGCATTTAGATCCCACCCCTTTCTTCTGTTGGCAAACATATATTTCTTTGGTTAGTTAAGAAAATTTCTGTATTGCCTGACTGCAGTAAAAGCTTGACTGTAGCTTAAAGGAAATATCGAAATTATCAACAACGAGTACGTAGTTAAGAACAATGTGAAACATTAATTGTAGTTCCCTGGCAGCCACACAGCCAGGCATTGACCAGATCCAAACATGCATAGCTTCAGCAAGGTGGTAGTTTTATTTGCCTTCAGGCCAAACCCTGGTGAGAACCAAGCCGCCAACGGAGTTGCCATGTAGGGCCCAGGGCCAGATTTAGGTTTGATGAGGCCCTCAGCTACTGAAGGTAATGGGGCCCTTTAGATGTCCAGCTGTCCTTTGTCAACAGCAATTTGTCACTGTTTTTGTGTTGAATACGGTATATGCTATATGGTAATTTATGAACCTAATAGGTATTAGCCGCTCTGAGCCTGGCTTCAGCTGGGGAGGGTGGGATATAAATAAATTATTATTATTATTATTATTATTATTATTATTATTATTATTGCCATTTGCACATAATACAGTGGCGTAGCGTTGGGGGTGCAGGGGGGCCCGGCCGCACCAGGCGCAACATCTGGGGGTTAGGGTTAGGGGGCGCAAATCCACGGGTTAGGGGGCGCAATTACTTGCCTTGCCCCGGGTGCTGACAACCCACGCTACGCCACTGACATAATATGGATTTTATCAAAATAATTGTTGAACTGAAATACAATTAAGAAGAAGTATATTAATAGTGAAATACAATTAAGAAGAAGTGTATTAATAGTGAAATATTAATTAAGCTCTAGCTTAAAATGATTTTTTATTCATAACAAAATTAATAATGCAATCACATTGGCATTCGGCAATAACAAAAGTTCCTTTAGAAACACAATTTACAAAGACTCATAATCTAGGTTTTTATCTTATATTTTGGAAACGTACATCCAGTTTTTTTCCTTTAATTTTTTTTGGGGGCCCCCAAGAGAGCGGGGCCCTAAACTATAGCTTGTACGTAAATCCGGCACTGGTAGAGTCCTACCCTGTCCAGAAACCTACACCGTTTCGTTTGTTTAAGACTGAAACAAAAGAAGTTTTGCTTTACTTATTTATTTGAAAGATTCCTTTAATGACAAAGAAAAAACCCAAACAGGTCATATTGTAAATGCAAAGCAATGCCCCATGAAAACCAAGCAATCATTTTCTGAGGGCAGGTGACCCCATGCCCTGACCCCCCATGGCAGCCACCAGGATGGAGAAGGCCTTCTTCTGGAACAGTCCCCCCCCCAATGATAGACAGGGCTGACATAGACTTTGGGCCCATCCTGGAAACTGTCCCCGCTGCATGTCGGAAACCGCCTTCCAGGTCATGCACAGAACGGAAGGGGACACCAGAAAGCCCCAACATTATCTATCGCTCCTCTTTCTCCTTCAACAGAAAGCGAGTGGGACCATCAAGATCAGGAGCGTAGGAGCCAAGCGCAAATATCCCAGTGACAGGGATGGATTCGGTTTGGGTGATGCTGGTGCCGACGAATATGACCCTTGACCTGAAAGGAATAAAGAGGAATCCGTTATTTGTTTGTTGTGTTTCGCTTGGGTCTTTCGTCCTGAAGGCGTGACGTCATTTGAAAAAGGTCCCAAGAATTCTGAATGTTGGTTTTTATCTCTTTAATGACGGCACAGTGGTACCTCTGGTTGCGAATGGGATCCGTTCCAGAAACCCGTTCACAACATGAGCAGAACGTAATAATAATAATAATAATAATAATAATAATAATAATAATAATAATAATAATAATTTATACCTCGGGTTAAGTCCTTAATTCGTTCTGGAGGTCCATTCTTAACCTGAAACTGTTCTTAACCTGTAGCACCACTT
Source organism: Podarcis vaucheri (assembly GCF_965113315.1). Taxonomy (NCBI): domain Eukaryota; kingdom Metazoa; phylum Chordata; class Lepidosauria; order Squamata; family Lacertidae; genus Podarcis; species Podarcis vaucheri. Next base: position 6,103,128 of record NC_138751.1, on the reverse strand, counting down.
TAGCTAATGGGGCCTCCTGCTGCCGTCGGGCCGCCGGAGCACGATTTCTGTTCTCATCCTGAAGCAAAGTTCTTAACCCAAGGTAATTTTTCTGGGTTAGCGGAGTCTGTAACCTGAAGTGTCTGTAACTTGAAGCGTATGTAACCCAAGGTACCACTGTACAGCATTAAATATTAAAAACTTCTCTAAACATAGGATAAAATGTGAGCAGACCTCTCCATCTCCATCCCTCCCCCTCCATTCCCCCCAAGCATGAAGGTTGAGACGCAGCATATGAAATAAAGAAGGTGACATTCATTGTGTCTCTTGCGGAAGACCAGACATATTGATAGCCTCATTTCACACAACACATTAAAATGGATTGTGCTACTGCTAAAGATGGCTCTCACTTCCCCAAAATGACTCACCTGGGACATTCACCATGACTTTCCCTGTCTTGCTCCATGGAGACATAACCCATCGGCCACCAATCGCTTCCTCATAACTGCAAGCAAATTCTCCACTGTGGTTGACCTTGGCTTGTAAGATGCTCACAGAGGCGTTTGGGGAGGTATTCGCAGGTTCTCTGGATCCTTCATGACCGGTGTTCATCTCAGCACCATCCTTGAAGAAATGGAATCTCTTCTCAGTTATGGTCCCATTGGCCAAGCAAGTGAGGCGCAGGGAGTCCCCTTCGTTCACCACTCCAGATGGTGGATCCACTTTCAGCACCGGAAAAGGAGGGGGATCTGCAGGAATCATCCGCAAAGGAGAAGTTATGAGCAGGTGACCTAGACATGGCTTAGTACAGTGGTGCCCTGCAAGACGAATGCCTCGCAAGACGGAAAACCCGCTAGATGAAAGGGTTTTCCGTTTTGGAGGTGCTTTGCAAAACGAATTTCCTATGGGCTTGCTTCGCAAGACGAAAATGTCTTGCGAGTTCTTGCGGGGTTCCCCCCCCTTTTCCCCAAGCCGCTAAGCCGCTTATCAGCTAAGCCGCTAATGGGCTTGCTTCGCAAGACGAAGAAACCGCAAGATGAAGAGACTCGCGGAACGGATTATTTTCGTCTTACGAGGCACCACTGTAGTTAAGAGCTTGTGGTCCACTTGGCCTGTAAAGGAAGCTATAATAATAATAATAATAATAATAATAATAATAATAATAATAATAATAATTTATTATTTTTACCCCGCCCATCTGGCTGGGTTTCCCCAGCCACTCTGGGCGGCTTCCACAAAAACCAAAAATACACACTAAAAACTTCCCTTGCCTTAAGATGTCTTCTGAATGTCAGGTAGTTGTTTATCTCTTTGACATCTGATGGGAGGGTGTTCCACAGGGCGGGCGCCACCACCGAGAAGGCCCTCTGCCTGGTTCCCTGTAGCTTTGCTTCTCGCAGTGAGGGAACCGCCAGAAGGCCCTCGGCGCTGGACCTCAGTGTCTGGGCAGAATGATGGGGGTGGAGACGCTCCTTCAGGTCTACTGGGCCGAGGCCGTTTAGGGCTTTAAAGGTCAACACCAACACTTTGAATTGTGCTCGGAAATGTACTGGGAGTCAGTGTAGGTCTTTCAAGACTGGTGTTATGTGGTCTCGGCGGCTGCCCCCAGTCACCAGTCTGGCTGCTGCATTCTGGATTAGTTGTAGCTTCCGGGTCACCTTCAAAGGTAGCCCCACGTAGAGTGCATAGCAGTAGTCCAAGCAAGAGATAACTAGAGCATGCACCACTACAAGGTGTGACCGGAAAATTCGGTGAATGGTCACAGAAATAGGACAGCGAGAAATATTCAAACATACATGCCTTACAGGCCTTCAAAGTAGGCCTGCTCTGATACAATGCAGCGTTGACAACGTTTGTAGAACTCTTGGAAACTTCTGGAGAAGTCTGGATATTCGTACTGCTTTCAGTTCCCTCATCACAGCAGCTTGGATGTGTGAAATGTTGGGAAATCTGTGCCCTTTCAGTGCAGATTTCAGTTTTGGAAAAATTAAGAAATCCGGTGGGGCCAGATTGGGAGAATATGGAGGGTGGGACAACTCAGTAACCTCAGTAACGATTTCATGCAGAATATACATTTCTTCCGCCATCATTTGGACACACAAATGCCGATCCTTCTTTCAGGGCACCTTTAATCACATGTGGTGGAAATGCAAGGTAGTAAAAGAATTTTGGGAAATGATATACAGTGAGTTGAAAAAAATGTTTAAAATAACATTTTCTTTAAAAAAAAACCTGAAGCCTTCCTTTTAGGAATTCTAGGTGCCAAAATCTGAAGGGAGCAGAAAATACTATTTATGTATGCGACCATGACAGCACGGATGTTATTGGCCCTGAGATGGAAAGAAGATAAAGTCCCTAACAGAGAAAAATGGCAGATCAAGTAGATGGATTACTCTGAAATGGCTAAAATGACCGGAACAATCAGAAATCAGGAAGACCAACATTTTAATAAGAAATGGGGAAAAATTATAATTTATCCTAAAAACCATTGTAAACAGTTAAAATCGTTAGTAGGCTTGGAATAACACTTGTAGTTTAATGGCGAATTTTGGACACAATGGAGAGGTAAAAGATTTGGATTATCATAAAAGATGCAGGAGGAAATGATCAACAATGGGATTAACAAAAAGGGAGGAGGGAAGTCCAGGCGATTCTTTGGAATCTTGTTTCTATGTTGGATGTGAGTGTAAAACTTTAGTCTGAAAAACCAAATAAATAAATTTATATATTAAAAAATTGAAATCCTTCTTTCAGAACCCAGTGCTCCTCTCTCTCTTGTGTTGCGAATGAAAGAGACAACGCCAAACAGTAAAATGCAAAGACGCTCACCTGCCATGGCTACAGAGACAAGGTTGCTCTGTGGAGACCAGATTTCCTGTCCTGAGGGCATGATCCAGTACACACAGCTGTAATTCCCAACAGTATCTTCACTGACATGGAACATCTCATAAGGCCCCATTCCACTATTGGGCAACTCCTTGAAGGTCTGATCTTGCTGTTCTTTGAAGAACGTATATCCTGCCACCTCCAAACCATCAGGAGCCGAACAAGTGAGAATCACCTTTTCACCTTTGATGTAGACGTGGTGCTGGGGATCCAAGGAAAGAATTGCTGCAGGTGGGATCTCTGGAGAAGGAGAGGAAACCCAGACAGTCAGGAAACAAACGCATGAAACCCAGAGGACGAAGATGCTCTGAGAAGCGAAGGAGCACAGAATAAAGAGGGTATCTAATTTGGGGAAAGATTGAAGCAAATGAATATAAACACATATGTGTTCATTCTTGCAACGACTACCATTTAGTTTTGGGGTTTTCTTGACTACCAAGGTGGCTTTTGCCGGACTTCCGGAACATTTGGTTCAACACACTCGGCAGCAACAAAAACCCAACAGGTGATACCTTCCTTATCGCCACATCTCCCACTGCGGTAAATTTGACCTTCTGGATTTCTGCCTTTTGCTGTACCTTCTGATAGGAATTTTGAGGTCTTAGATATATGTTAAATGTTCATAAGTGTACCAACCAAGCACATACATAGATCAGCACAGGAAGACCGACCTGGAACCATTTTGATTCCCAAACTGACCAAATGTTTTCTCTGCAAGGTCAAAGGAAAATGGAAAAGCCTCCCCATTGTCTTTTCCTTCACAAATCCTGTCTTAAGGGTATGTCTGTGTATGAATAGGGTGTGAGCCTGTGACCTGGCCCAGGAACTAAGTATTTATCACTACAAAAGACTGGCCAGGCTCCCCAGGCGATCCAATCAAGTAACCTGCCAGACAGGAGAAAAACAACATTCAAATTTCTGTCTTAAGACCGCCTTTTCTGTGATGTAGGTATGATGTATCTGGGGGTGGGCTTGATCTACAGGGTGGCAACTTCAAAAGTCTTTATAAGGCCTTGCGCGCAATTTTTCTGGGTCCTCCTCCTTTCCTGCGTGTGAGGGGAGCACCCTGTTGCAACAGATCAATAAAGATCAGGCTTACTAGCTGCTTTGCTTCTCAATATTCTCTGGTTGGCCTCTGTTATTCTCTCCTACCAATAGGGAACCTATGTAAGGACTCTATATGGGCTCTTGGATACCACGTAAGGGAAAAGGGCAGTTTTTGTTTACAACAACCTGAGTTGTGAATTTAATCATATACAAAATTGACACCCCGGCCATCCCTTGCAACTGCTTACTAAAATCAGTAACAATTAAACAAAAATGGAAGCCAACTTTACCTGCATGGACTGATCTCCAAAGCAGGATCCGCAGACAGGCTAGAAGTGAAGAGCAAAGGAAAGATGTCATGACAAATGGTGTGGTTTGTGAGATAGAGGGTGAGTTTCTATAAACTCATCCTCTATCTCACAATCACACCATTATTAAATTTTCTGTTTTACAATTTAAAATACTCATTAAAATATCAGTGACTTCCCTTCTTCCCTTTCCATATATGATATCTTTATTGTCATTGTCCCATGCAGAACAATGAAATTGAACTACATAAAACATTCAAAAACCCCCTAAAAACTCTGAAACCCCATTTTAAAATACAATGTACTATAGAGACTCCTTATGCTGCGTTTAGAACCAGAATTGCATTTGCATGGAAACTGTTTCTCAGGCGGCTAGTCCTGGCCTTTATAACCCTGTCCCTTCTTCCAGATGGCAGAAGCTGAAAGAGATCATTTCCGGGGTGCGCACTATCCTGCGCTATCTCTGCAGCTTTCTTATGGCACCTGGAAGCATAGATTTGATCCAAGGTGGGAAGAGTGCACCCAATTATTCTCTCCGCAGTCTTCACAACCCTGGACAGCATTGTTTTTCCCCTGGCCGTGCAGCTCCCAAACCACACACACAGACCATAAGTTAATACACTCTCCAAAGTGCAATGGTAAAATGCCACCAACAGGTCCTTTGAGAGATTGTTTTTCCGGAGGATTCTCAGAAAATATAACCTCTGCTGTGCTCTCTTCACCAGGTCTTTGCTGTTTTCTCCCCAGGTTAGGTCGTCTCTCAACTCCATTCCCAGAAATCGAAACACCGAGACCTGTCCCACGCACTTCCCCTCAATAATAAGTGGCTGAATATTCAATTTACATTTCCTAAAGTCCACAATGATCTCTTTTGTTTTCTTTAAGTTAAGGAGTAAGTTGTTTTTCCTGCACCACTCCGCCAACTGCTCAACTTCCTTCCTATAAGCCGCCTCCCCCTCTCCAGCCAACCACCGTTGTATCATCTGCGAACTTTCCATGGTTCATTTTGCAAATCACAAATCTCGGCATATTTTACAAAAATTGAACCATTCAGCATTCCGTTATTGCATCTGTCAAAACTTATTTACACTGTTGAATTTATCTCAATGCTGCCAATGTTTTCAGCTGCGAGTGATCGCCAAAGGAAAAGAATATCAAGACTGCCTAGTGGGTAGGGCAGACTTGTGGCAGCTGACCCGGAAATCAGAAAAGTGGGTAGAGCTCAGATTCCTCAGTGTCAGATTGACAGGAACGAGCACCCAGGGGCAGATTTCCCCTTGTTTTGACGTCTTACTTCAGGGTGGCTGGAATCCGTGGCCCTCTCAGGCTTGGTCTCCTTGCTCTTGGCCTTTGCCAGTGTGGCTGAGTCCAAGCCTGTCAGTCGTAAGATGCAGATGATGATAATAATAATAATAATAATAATAATAATAATAATAATAATAATTTATTTATACCCCGCGCATCTGGCTGGGTTTCCCCACCACTCTGGGCAGCTTCCAACAAAATATTAAAGTACAATAACCTATTAAACATAAGGTAAAGGTAAAGGGACCCCTGACCAATATGTCCAGTCGCGGCTGACTCTGGGGTTGCGGCGCTCATCTCGCTTTATTGACCGAGGGAGCCGGTGTACAGCTTCCGGGTCATGTGGCCAGCATGACTAAGCTGCTTCTGGCGAACCAGAGCAACGCACGGAAACGCCGTTTACCTTCCCGCCGGTGCGGTACCTCTTTATCTACTTGCACTTTGACGTGCTTTCGAACTGCTAGGTTGGCAGGAGCAGGGACCGAGCAACGGGAGCTCACCCCGTCGCGGGGATTCGAACCGCCGACCTTCTGATCAGCAAGTCCTCGGCTCTGTGGTTTAATCCACAGTGCCACCCGCGTCCCATTATTAAACATTAACAGCTTCCCTAAACAAGGCTGCCTTCAGATGTCTTCTAAAAGTCTGATAGCTGTTTTTGTCTTTGACGTCTGATGGGAGGGCGTTCCACAAGGCGGGTGCCACTACCAAGAAGACCCTCTGCCTGGTTCCCTGTAACTTGGCTTCTTGCAGCAAGGGAACCGCCAGAAGGCTAAGGCTAGAGAGTGAGTTTTTGGTTACTGAGGTCTTCCCTCTATCCATTCATCTTTGACGGATCATGGGCTTAGGCGACCTTGGCAAGTAGGGCAGCAAAAGCCAACCCCCCCTATTTTGTCTATAACAAGAGAGAGGCCCCAAACCTGTTATCAAAGCAGCAAATTTCATGCTCGGCCGGCGTCCCTCGAAGGCCAATGGCGGGGTCCTCTGCTCCACCACTGTCTCTCTGCTTACAAAGAGAGGATGGGCTGTCTCTCCCTGACTCAACCAGACTGTCAGACGCAAAGACAAGAGCAGGAACTGAACAGTCATCGCCTCCTTTCCTCCCAGCCACCACAAAGCATTGCACCTGCGCCCCCAGCACAGCTCATAGGCCTTGAGGACACCAAAAGCTGCTGGGTGGAACAACCGATGTGCCAGCCAGCTCACCACATCTCTCCTTGCAGCGCCTATGCTCAGCCTCCTTTGTAACCAAAACACTTGAGGAGGCGGTAGCACGAGGCTAGAAATGAGAAAGCGGAAGGACGCAGCAATCACAGGCAGTCAACTCAAAAAGGGGCCTCAAGAGGAAGATAAAACCTATCCATTCTTAAGGAAATCAGCCCTGAGTGCTCACTAGAAGGACAGATCCTGAAGCTGAGGCTCCAGTACTTTGGCCACCACATGAGAAGAGAAGACTCCCTGGAAAAGACCCTGATGTTGGGAAAGATGGAGGGCAGAAGGAGAAGGGGATGACGGAGGACGAGATGGTGGGACAGTGTTCTCGAAGCTACCAGCATGAGTTTGACCAAACTGCGGGAGACAGTGGAAGACAGGAGTGCCTGGTGTGCTCTGGTCCAGGGGGTCATGAAGAGTCGGACACGACTAAATGACTAAACAACAACAACAAAATGTTAGAAGAGTCCTGGTAATCTGGCCAAAGTGGCTTCTAGTCCAGCATCTTCTTCTGACAGTGGCCAACCAGGCATTCCTTTTGGGGAAAGAAGAGACCAGGATCAGCAGAATGGGAACTGAAGCACCAGGGAGCAGGAATAAGATCCTCAAGGACCGCCTCTCCCTACATGAACTGATCCAGACCCTGCGATCATCACCCAAGGCCCTTCTTTGTGTGCCTCCTCCACAAGAGGTCTGGAGGGTGTCAGCACAAGAACGGGCCTTTTCTGTTAGGCGTAATGGTTTGATTCACACAGCAATAAAAAATGTACACGTATTAAAGAAGGTTTAAAATGGAACAAGGCTAAATGTATATTGGTAACACTGAAGTTTTCCCCAATGCTGTTTTCTAAAGCTGTAATTACTGTAGTTTTCTGAGCTGTAATTAGCTAATGATGACCTGCTGTTCGTTTCTCTACTCTGTACTGAGAGTGAACCTTTGATCATGTGATGAAGGTATTGAGTTGCAAATCTGCCGTTTTGAACAGAGCTGCCTTTGAGTCTTTGCCTTCCAAACCCAATAGAGTGAAGATGCAAATGGAGTCTTTCTCTGAACGCAACAGAGAACAATCCATGTGATAATGGTTTGGCAAGAGTTGGAAAGAAGGTGGGAGAGACAGACAGAGAGAGAGAGAGAGAGAGAGAGAGAGAGAGAGAGAGAGAGAGGAGTGCTCTGTTTATAGGTCTATTTGGACTATTTCTTATTTTGTAAGATACTGAGCCTGTGCTGGTCAACACAAGGTATTGTATGGGTGTTTTAATTGTTTTGAATAAAGTTCTGCCAGTAAACGTTTAAGCAATATTTTCATGGGTCTGGACAAAGTTTCATTTCCAAAGGAGTCAGTTCTTAAGCTACCACTTGCTTCAAACAGCACAAAATTTTATATCTGCAATATTTTCTGCAGTGACTCCCCGACTGTGAGATGCTCTCCCCACAGAGGCTCCTTCTGGCGCCTTCATTATACATTTTTAGGTGCCAGGCAATTATTTAAATGTGTTTTTGGGAGGGGGGTTATTGTTTTGCTTTGTTCTTGTTCTTATTATGACCTTTGCGGTTTTATTCTGTGAACCATGCTGAGAACTTCGGTTGAGGGGTAGCATACAAATTAAATTAAATTAAAAAATAAATATTCATGAGAACCATATTACTATGCAGGAAGCACAATAATAATAATAATTTTATTATTCGTACCCCGCCCATCTGACTGGCTTGCCCCAGCCACTCTGGGCGGCTTCCAACAACTATAAAAGCATAATGAAACATCAAACATTAAAAACTTCCCTGAACCGGGCTGCCTTCAGATGTCTTCTAAGAGTAATATAGTTCTTTATTTTCTCAACATCTGAAAAGAGGACGTTCCATAGGGTGGGTGCCACTACCGAGAAGGCCCTCTGCCTGGTTCCCTGTAACTTGGCTTCTCGCAGGGAGGGAACTGCCAGAAGGCCTTCGGCGCGGGACCTCAGTGTCCGGGCTGGACGATGGGGGTGGAGATGCTCCATCAGGTATACTGGGCCTTTGAGGCCATTTAGGGATTTCAAGGTCAGCACCAACACTTTGAATTCTGCCCAGAAACGTACTGGGAGCCAATGCAGGTCTTTCAGGTGTTATATGGTCTTGGTGGCCACTCCCAATCACCAGTCTGGCAGCTGCATTCTGGATTAGTTGTCGTTTTGAGATGTTTCTGCCCTCTTCTCTTTCCCAACCATGTTTGTAAATGACACTGTAAATCTTTAATCACATCAGAATTCAACTTGTAAGAATCGAATTGTCTTTATTGAATAGAAGCTGCGTTGATTTCTGTGGAACGTGCAGAGGACCTCAACCAACACGTATTTGTTTGTTTTGTTTTCTTAAATTTACATCCCATCCTTTCTTCCATCACTGGACACCATCACAGCAGCACATCTGTGGTTCCCAGCTAGTCACCCACCCAGACACTGACCAGACCTGGACCTGCTTAGCTTCCGCAAGATGGGCACCTCCCGTGCCTTCAGCCATGCCCTGGCTGAGAGCAATAAACCAACTGGCAGGCGATGTAGAATCCTTTGGCAGCCACTCAAAACTCCATAATCTCTTTCCTTTTCACAATCTCTTCACTTTCTTCCTCTGTTAGTAGGTGGAAACAGAACCTCACTGTACATCACCTTCTCCTCTTCCACCAGTCGGAGCCCATTTCCTAAGCAAGACTTAGCAGAGCAGAATTTGATGGTGGTGTAGGTGATGGTTGAGCCCTGTGGGAACAGAAGGAATGTGAGGGTGCCAGTGGTCAGCACTGAAAGCAGGAGGGGCCTGGCAAATGACTTCCCTGGGTATCTTATCTGGTATTGTGGACACTGGTTGGCAGCAGCTTTCTAAGTCCTTCACAGCCTTACCTGAAGAGGCCAGTGGGATTGATCCTCAGACCTTCTACATGCAGAGCATATGTCCTACTGTTGGCCTACAACCCTACATAGCCGGAGCTCAGAGAAGGAAGCTTTTCTCCCACTTCCTAGTGCTTGATCATTGGCTCCCAGTATGTTTCCGAGCACAATTCAAAGTGTTGGTGCTGACCTTGAAATCCTTAAATGGCCTCAAAGGCCCAGTAGGCCAGAAGGAGCATCTCCACTCCCATCGTTCAGCCCGGACACTGAGGTCCCGCTCCGAGGGCCTTCTGGCGGTTCCCTCCCTGCAATAAGCAAAGTTACAGGGAACCAGGTAGAGGGCCTTGTCTGTGGTGGCGCCCGCCCTGTGGAACGCCCTCCCAGCAGATGTCAAGGAAATAAACAACTATCTGACTTTTAGAAGATATCTAAAGGCAGTACACAATAGAGATCTCTGTCCACGAGCTTGGTCATTTGTAGGCTATCATTGCATCGTGCAGTAGCATCACATTCCATAAAGGTAGTTAGGCAGTTTTTCATGGATGTAACTAATATTACACATGAATCTCTGTGCTTACTTGGTCGTGTTCCTGCAAAACTGCTGTTTGGGGCGCCCCTGTTTCACGATCACCCCTTTCCTCCTCCTCCGCCTGCTGTTCTTCTGGCTCAGAATCCTGCTGGCATTTCACTGCTTCCAAAAAGGAGAGAAAGAGAGACAAAGGCGGAAAAGGTACACACAATATTATTCACATAAGCATCACAGTATCCTCAAAACCCATCACATAACTACCAGTCTTTTTCTGTCCAAAGTAGAGAACGAGGAGAATCATCAGAATCACAAACGGGACTGCCAGATATGCAAATGCCAGCGATGGACCTGTTGATGATGAAGGATCTGAGAAAAGAAAGGAAAAATGGTTAGGTTATTGCGTTTTTAATAAGGCTTCCTTGTCCTTGGATGCGAGACAGGCAGCAAATGTCATGCAAAACAAATATTCAAGTTCTGAAAAGTAACTTTCAGGACAAGTAACTAGTGCCAGACTTTTCTAGACAAGTTGAAGAGGGGAAATGTTTGAGCCCTGCAAATAACACCTCTCTCTCTACCTCTCTCTCTCTCTCCTTTCAATCCTTTCAAATATGAACTGCTCACTCTTACTCAACAATAAGGCTGAGGTGATGTATGGAAGTGAGAGCTGGACCATAAAGAAGGCTGATCGCCGAAGAATGGATGCTTTTGAATTCTGGTGCTGGAGGAGACTCTTGAGAGTCCCATGGACTGCAAGAAGAACAAACCTCTCCATTCTGTAGGAAATCAGCCCTGAGTGCTCACTGGAAGGACAGATCCTGAAGCTGAGGCTCCAAGACTTTGGCCACCTCATGAGAAGACTCCCTGGAAAAGACCCTGATGTTGGGAAAGATGGAGGGCACAAGGAGAAGGGGACGACGGAGGATGAGATGGTGGGACAGTGTTCTCGAAGCTACCAGCATGAGTTTGACCAAACTGCGGAAGGCAGTGGAAGACAGGAATGCCTGGCGTGCTCTGGTCCAGGGGGTCACGAAGAGTCGGACACGACTAAACGACTAAACAACAACAAAAGGCATAGGAAATAAAACAGATGACATTTACAGGTTACAGGGAATGACAGACATTTTGCTCAATCTCCCCCCTTTTTCTGGCCCATCCAGTGGCGCCCCCTTAATACTTCAATCAACACAGAAAGATGGAATATCCTTCTGCTAAATTGAGCTCTAACTTTCCCCAAATGACTCGCCTGGGACTTTCACCATGATTTTCACCGTCTGGCTCCAGGAAGAGGTCACCCACCGGCCACCAACCTCTTCCTCATAGCTGCAAGCAAATTCTCCACTATGGTTGAGCTTGGCTTTCAAGATGCTAACAGAGGCATTTGAGAAGTTAGTTCCAGGTTCTCTGAAGCGCCACACAGATCCTTCGTCGCTGAAGGTTATCGCAAGTCCATCCCTGTAGAAAGCGAATCTTTTCTCAGTCTCTCCCTCGTTGGCCAGGCAATTGAGGTTTAGGGGGTCCCCTTCGTTCACTGCTCCAGGTGGAGGATTCACTTTCAGCGTTGGAGAGGGAGGGTGATCTGGAGTGATCGTTCACAAAGGAGAAGCAATCAGCTGAGGACAATGACTTGGCTCAATGGTTAAGAGACTGGCATTTAAAGAGAAGGCATGTATTTTGGTTGGACAGCTCTATGAAAAGTCATGGCTCTGACGCTGGCATTCTGCTTCGTCGATTGCCAGCTCTGTGGCTGCAAGATTGTCACAGGAGCACCTGGACTAAAATTGCCCATCAAAACCTTCACTCTTGTGGTTTATCACCACAACAGCTAATCACTTTGGGTTTTAGTAAAGCAAGCGGTCTAATTTGTCAGCGCCTGAATGAGACTGACACGGGACGTGGGTGGCGCTGTGGGTTAAACCACAGAGCCTAGGACTTGCCGATCAGAAGGTCCGCAGACAGCTTCCGAGTCATGTGGCCAGCATGACTAAGCCGCTTCTGGTGAACCAAAGCAGCGCATGGAAACGCCGTTTACCTTCCCGCCGGAGTGGTACCTATTGATCTACTTGCACTTTGAGGTGCTTTCGAACTGCTAGGTTGGCAGGAGCAGGAACCGAACAATGGGCGCTCACCCCGTCGTGGGGATTCGAACTGCCGACCTTCTGATTGGCAAGTCCTAGGCTCTGTGGTTTAACCCACAGCACCACCCGCGTCGCCACTTTTCCTTAGGATGTCCCTATTTTCATCAGGGAAATGTTGGAGGGGATGTGAATGCTGGTCCTTTCATTATTAGTACAGTGGTACCTCTGGTTAAGGGGACGCCGGTGGCGCTGTGGGTTAAACCACAGAGCCTAGGGCTTGCCGATCAGAAGGTCAGCAGTTTGAATCCCCGTGACAGGGTGAGCGCCCGTTGTTCGGTCCCTGCTCCTGCCAACCTAGTAGTTCGAAAGCACGTCAAAGTACAAGTAGATAAATAGGTACCACTCTGGCAGGAAGGTAAACGGCGTTTCCGTGCGCTGCTCTGGTTCGCCAGAAGCGGCTTAGTCCTGCTGGCCACAGGACCCAGAAGCTGTACGCCGGCTCCCTCGGCCAGTAAAGCGAGATGAGTACCGCAACCCCAGAGTCGGCCACGACTGGACCTAATGGTCAGGGGCCCCTTTACCTTTGGTTAAGTACTTAATTCGTTCTGGAAGTCCGTTCTTAACCTGAAACTGTTCTTAACCTGAAGCACCACTTTAGCTTATGGGGCCTCGCGCTGCCACTGCACGATTTCTGTTCTGTTCTCATCCTGAAGCTATGTTCTTAACCCAAGGTACTATTTCTGGGTTAGTGGAGTTTGTAACATGAAGCGTCTGTAGCCTGAAGCATCTGTAACCCGAGGTACCACTGTACAGTGGTACCGTGATTCTCGAATGGCTTAGTCGATGAACAAATCGGCTCCCAAACGCCGCAAACCCGGAAGTAAGTATTCTGGTTTGTGAACGTTTTTTAGACGCCGAACGTCCGACACGGATTCAGATTGAGTGCCGGAAGCTCCCGCAGCCAATCAGAAGCCGCGCCTTGGTTTTCGAACGGTTTCAGTAGTCGAACGGACCTCCGGAATGGATTGAGTTTGAGAACCAAGGTCCCACTGTACCTTATTACCTTCTAGGCAGCCTGAAATCCTTTCAGAACCCAGTGCTCCTCTCTCTCTTGTGTTGCGAATCAACAAGACAACGCCAAACAGTAAAATGCAAAGACGCTCACCTGCCATGGCTACAGAGACAAGGTTGCTCTGTGGGGACCAGATTTCCTGTCCTGAGGGCATGATCCAGTACACACAGCTGTAATTCCCAACAGTATCTTCATTGACACGGAACATCTCATAAGGCCCCATTCTACTATTGGGCAACTCCTTGAAGGTCCGATCTTGCTGTTCTTTGAGGAATGTGTATCCTGCCACCTTCAGGCCACCAGGAGCCGAACAAGTGAGAATCACCTTTTCACCTTTGATGTAGACGTGGTGCTGGGGTTCCAAGGAAAGAATTGCTGCAGGTGGAATCTCTGGAGAAGGAGAGGAAACCCAGACAGTCAGGAAACAAACGCATGAAACCCAGAGGATGAAGACGCTCTGAGAAGGAAACTGAAGGCACACACTATGAAAAGCGCTTCCTATGTATTACTTGTCTCTACTTTTAAAAAGCAGAGACATCACCTTGCCAACAAAGGTCCGTATAGTAAAAGCTCTGGTTTTCCCAGTAGTGATGTATGGAAGTGAGAGCTGGACCATAAAGAAGGCTGATCGTCGAAGAATGGATGCTTTTGAATTATGGTGCTGAAGGAGACTCTTGAGAGTCCCATGGACTGCAAGAAGATCCAACCTCTCCATTCTGAAGGAAATCGGCCCTGAGTGCTCACTGGAAGGACAGATCCTGAAGCTGAGGCTCCAAGACTTTGGCCACCTCATGAGAAGAGAAGACTCCCTGGAAAAGACCCTGATGTTGGGAAAGATGGAGGGCACAAGGAGAAGGGGATGACGGAGGACGAGATGGTGGGACAGTGTTCTCGAAGCTACCAGCATGAGTTTGACCAAACTGCGGGAGGCAGTGGAAGACAGGAGTGCCTGGCGTGCTTTGGTCCATGGGGTCACAAAGAGTCGGACACGACTAAACAACTCAACAACAACAACAACAACATGTATTACTTGTGGGATGTGAGACATAAGTAGCAGTCAAGTACAGGAGTGTCTCTGGCGCCATCTGGTGGCCAAAAGGGAAAAGGGGTAAACCATGGAAAATAGAAAGGAACATAGAAAGGGAGAAGAAATATAAGGATGAATAATAAAATTCATGGAATAACAGTGGGCCAGCAAAATTACAAAATAAAAGCGTTCACGGATGACATTGTATTAACCTTAGAGCAACCAAGAGTGAGCATACCAGCCGTGACAAAAGAGATAAATAGATCTGGAAAATTGGTTGGCTTTAAATTAAGGAAAGGGGAAACCAAGATGCTGGTAAAAAATATGTATAATCAAACAAAAAAAGACATTGAATCAGAATGTGGGTGGAAAATAGAGGATGTACATCTCCAAAATAAAAAACAAAAAACGAATAAAATAAAACCTACATACAGCAACAGTGTTTTGTGTTGCGTAGGCTCCTATTTGTTATGTGTAAAAGACATTAGATACCTATGAGGTCCATAAATTATCATATAGCATATATTCAACAAAAACAACTTATTGTTGGCAAAAGGCAGCTGGACATATAAAGGGCCCCATTACCTTCAGTAGCTGAGGGCCACATCAAACCTAAATGCGGCCCTGAATCTGCGACTTGAGGAAGTTCTCTCAAAATTGTGCATGGATGGTATTTAACACTGAGGTGCCTCCCTTAAAACTCAATAGCCCTCCATTATGTTGCAGAGGGTGCAAATTATACGCACATACCAACATATGTGGTAGGAATGTCCACAAATAGAACTACTTTGGAAAGAAGTTTTTAAAGAGATCTCTCAGACAACCCCAGCGACCACTTAATTTATATACTTCAGATATGGACCAATGAAGAAGGAATTGATAACACATTTATTAACGGCAGCTAGAATGGTAATAGCCAGAACTTGGAGAAACTTGCAATTAATGAATATTGATCACCAGTGTAACACAGTCAGACAAACAGCTGTAATGGAGAAGCTGTCACAAAAACGGAAAAGGAGGGAAACAAACAGTATAATTTTTACACTTCATGGTGTGATTTTATTAAGTATACATATGAGACAACACATGGATGAGAAATACAACATATATTGCAGTATGGTGCAGATAAGCAAGCACAACTCATTAGCTCGCTCCTCCTACTCAAGTTGATTTGCTTAAGAATTCATTATACTAGTTTACTGTAACCACCAGATTATTGTGTACTGAAAAATAATGTGTTTAGTATTTTACCCATTCTTTGTCAGCCATGTAAGTCTAATTATTTAATTTTGTAACAAGGGGTGTGTGTGTGACATTTTTTAAATAAAAAAGTAACACCCTTACATCCCTTGGAACTGTGGCAAATTCTTAAAGAAATGGGAGTGCCTGATCACCTCATCTGTCTCCTGAGAAATCTCTATGTGGGACAAGAAGCTACAGTTAGAACTGGATATGGAACAACTGATTGGTTCCAAATTGGGAAAGGAGTACGGCAAGGCTGTATATTGTCTCCCTGCTTATTTAACTTATATGCAGAAATCATCCTGTGAAAGGCTGGGCTGGATGAATCCCAAGCCGGAATTAAGATCGCCGGAAGAAATATCAACAACCTCAGATATGCAGATGACACAACCTTGATGGCAGAAAGTGAGGAGGAATTAAAAAACTTTTTAATGAGGGTGAAAGAGGAGAGCGCAAAATATGGTCTGAAGCTCAACATTAAAAAAACCAAGATCATGGCCACTGGGCCCATCACCTCCTGGCAAATAGAAGGGGAAGAAATGGAGGCAGTGAGAGATTTTACTTTCTTGGGCTCCATGATCACTGCAGATGGTGACAGCAGTCACGAAATTAAAAGACGCCTGCTTCTTGGGAAAAAAGCAATGACAAACCTAGACAACATCTTAAAAAGCAGAGACATCACCTTGCCAACAAAGGTCCGTATAGTTAAAGCTCTGGTTTTCCCAGTAGTGATGTATGGAAGTGAGAGCTGGACCATAAAGAAAGCTGATCGCCAAAGAATTGATGCTTTTGAATTATGGTGCTGGAGGAGACTCTTGAGAGTCCCATGGACTGCAAAAAGATCAAACCTCTCCATTCTTAAGGAAATCAGTCCTGAGTGCTCACTGGAAGGACAGATCCTGAAGCTGAGACTCCAATACTTTGGCCACCTCATGAGAAGAGAAGACTCCCTGGAAAAGAGCCTGATGTTGGGAAAGATGGAGGGCCCAAGGAGAAGGGGACGTCAGAGGACAAGATGGCTGGATAGTGTTCTCGAAGCTACCAGCATGAGTTTGACCAAACTGCGGGAGGCAGTGGAAGACAGAAGTGCCTGGCGTGCTCTGGTCCAGGGGGTCACGAAGAGTCAGACACAACCAAATGACTAAACAACAATAACAACAAACAAGAATGGAAGTCAACTTTACCTGGGTGGGTTGATCTCACAAGAAGGATCTGGAGACAGGCTGGAAGTGCAGAACAAAGGAGAGATGCAATAAAAATGGTGTGAATGTGAGATAGAAAGCAAATTTCCCCCATCTGAGGAGGGCAGAGAGGTCACCAACCTGTCACAAAAGCGGCAGACTTCATGCTCTGTCCGTATCCTTCAAAGATCACCCACGGCTGGGGGACCCAACTCCCTCCTTGCCCTGCTCTCTCTCTCAAGACAGACAAGAAGCTGGTGCTGCTGAAACAAACCCCAAAGACAGGAACCGCAACACCACACCTTTCCCTCCAGCACATTGTCAGTTGACATTTCTTGATCTGATGTGCAGAGATCTTTCCTATTCTGCTTAATTCGAGAGGGTTACTGGGAGTTTTTTAAAAAAATGATATTTATTAGAACATAAGAATTTTTTTAAAAAATACACACAAAAACAGACAAAATTACAAAAAACAAACAAAAATATAAAAAGAAATCAAAAATAAAACCATCCTTTTCAAATTCTCCAATTTCCATTACCTTCTTTCCACGACCTCCTCCTCCTCCCATCTCTTGTATCTTGATTGATAATTGTCCCAGCAAATCCTTTTCAAAGTTCGCAATATTCTATCATTACCTTACCTTACTCTATTATCATCCTATCTTATAGGAATCCTTGATACTTAAAACTTAAATCCATAATTCATAGTATTTAATCGTTACATTACCTTACTCTATTCTCGTTTTTATCTTATAAAAATAATCTTAGAGCTTAAATCTTTTTTACCAACTTCTCGTAACCATTACCTTTTTACCATATTCTTTAAACGTTTTAACTAGAGCCAGGTACTTTCATTTCAGCATTTCCCCAACATTCACCAAACATTTCTAATAAGAATAGTTCATAAAACATTTCTAGTAATAGTAATGCAAAAAGAAAAATACAATAGAATAAAAACAATCCAATCTTCTTCCAGCGTCCCCTCACCCTGGTTGTCAGTCCTTTCTGCGTTACTGGGAGCTTTTCTCTATGTGAAAGAAACAAGCAGAAGGTTCATGATGTTTGAGTTGTTCCTTCAGAGAAGCTGAGTACAGCTGACTTAAACCGGTTCCCTTATTTCAGGGGTGGCCAGCTCCCAAGAGACCGTGATCTACTCACACAGTTAAAAACTGACAGTGATCTACCCCCTGGTGATTTATCACAAGCGTCCGGTGATCTGCCGGCAGATCACAGTCTCCCTGTTCAACATGCCTGCCTTATTTCTTCTGTCAAAGTCATGCTGACTACGGATAATAATACAGCTGGGAGGAGCTTGGGTTTCACTTTATCTTTCTGTCTCTCTTCCTTCTGGTGTGGTGTTCTATATATAGTGTTTTAGTCTTATTATAAGTTATTGTAAGTTTAAGTTAAGTCTGCTGCAACTGGATTTCCTATGGACGGTGCCAATCCTGAACGCATTGGATTCGTGACCATTATGCTCATTTGTCTTCAGTAAAGCTCTCTGCTGGATGAAATATCAATTTGCCTTTATAATATTTAAATACATCCTTATTGTTACCTTAACTCTTTGCTCATATGAGCTAATCGACTTCCCTCCCTCCCGCCTCATGGTTTTCATAATTCACTTCTATATCCTAGCATTTGTACCTCTTCCAATTTACATTTCACTTATTCCAATTATCACAAATTTTGAGTAAATATAAAAAGGCAGTAATCATTGTTACAGATCTTTTCATAACAACCCTGCTACTGTTGTTAATTGTTTATAATTATCCTTCAAATATTGTACAAATTTACTCCAGTCTTTTTGGAAAGCTCTATCACACTGGTTTTTTATTCTCCCAATCAGCTCCGCCAATTCTGTATATAGTGTTAAGGTTTAGTCTTATTATAAGTTATTGTAAGTTTAAGTTAAGTCTGTTGTAACTGGATTTCTTATGGACGGTGCCAATCCTGAATACATTGGATTTGTGACCATTATGCTCATTTGCCTTCAGTAAAGCTCTCTGCTGGATGAAATATCAATTGCCTTTGGTCTACTTTTTCTTTTTTAAAAAAAATAATGTTTATTAAAGTTTCACAAACAATAAAAAATTTCAAGATTTAAACATAAGGAAAACTTCAAGAATAAAAGCATACAAAAACAAAACATATAAACAATACACAGTAACAAACCATTAGGAAAAGAAAGGAAAGAAGAAAAAAGAAAGAAAGAAGAGAAGAACCAAAAAACAGAACAGAGAATAAATTAATATTTTCATCTCTTATAGTTCATTCACTAGTTTCTTGACCTCCTCACACCTCCAATTTTGTATTCCAGTTCAAATATTAAATTCAGCAAATCCTTACCCTCTAGCATTTATCCTTTATCAATCCCCATTTACATTTTCTTAAAAATATTTTTACCAATACCACTTCTTTTCAATCAAACGTCATTTTAACATTCCTTAATTTTACAGTGCTTCTGCAAGTAGTCTTTAAATTTCTTCCAGTCTTCCTCCACCGACTCTTCTCCCTGGTCACGAATTCTGCCAGTCATTTCTGCCAATTCCATGTAGTCCATCACTTTCATCTGCCATTCTTCCAGTGTGGGTAGCTCCTGGGTCTTCCAATACTTCGCAATGAGTAATCTTGCTGCTGTTGTTGCATACATAAAGGAAGTTCTATCCTTCTTTAACACCAATTGGCCGACCATGCCCAGGAGAAAGGCCTCTGGTTTCTTCAGGAAGGTATATTTGAATACCTTTTTCATTTCATTATATATCATCTCCCAGAACGCCTTAATCCTTGGGCACGTCCATGCCTTTGGTCTACTTTTTTGGGAATCCTGCAATGTGTTTAAGTTTTTGCTCTGCTAACGATACGCTGGAGTTCTCCTCTGGATCAATACTGAGCAGAATTTCAATGACATGAACCCTGAGCTCGGTGCAGAACTCAGCCTATAGGCCATAAGTTTTACTCAGCCCCATCAAAGAGCTGCTAACCACATCTGATCTAGCTGTGACAATGCCATCACTTGTTTTTTATCTGTGTTCAAATAGATAGTGTAGATAGATAGCGTTCAGTCCAGCCTGGGTTGGTTAGAGCATGGGACTGATAATGCCAGGTATGCAAGTTTGATTCTCATATGGGACAGCTGCCTATCCGTGCATTGCAAGGCGTTGGACTAGGGTTATAACTCTACAATTATGTGATTTTCAAAGTAGCCAAAATGCAACAATGTGGAGGGGGGGCATGAGAAAGGACCCGCCCCCACCCCTGCAAATTCAAGAGCACAGTGCATGGCTTATTGGTGTGTACACCATCAAAACAAATATGCAACATAAAGGCCAGGAAACTGTAATAGAAAAGCAGATAAAAACCTGGATTATTAAATTAGAATGTAATAGCAACAGTTCCTTGCCAGGGACCTAGGTGCTGGTCTGTCTCAACATTCTGCCTGTCCCCAAAGCTGACCACAGGAGTAAAGAGCAGGGCTCACCACATCCGTCCTTGCTGTGCTTTTGCCTGTTAACCAAAGCGCTTGAGAAAAAGACAGAGGAGCAGAGTGGGGCTGGAGGTGAGAAAGAGGAAGGATGCTGCCGGCTCAGAAAGGGGTCATGCAAACTTTAGAAGCTGATGGGGCCAAAGTGGCCTCTCTGAGCTCAGCTTCTTAGAGTGGGCAAGGAGATGCCCCTCGTGGGAAGCAGCAGTAGAGCAGAAACTGAAACCCCAAGGAGCAGGGTGAGACACTTAGGATCATTGTCAGAACATCCTCCTCCATTGCAGATGCCACAATGATAAACATCAAGCTAAGCCGGGTCCTGCTTTGGAAATCGCCTTATACCGAGTCAGACCACTGGCCCATTTAGCTCACAGATGAACGTGGGGTAAAACCTCCTCTTCCCCAAAAAAGTTGCCCTTTCCGAGCCAGCCAGGAGTCGAACCTAGAATCTTCTGATCCGTAGTCAGACGCGTTATCCATTGCGCCACTGGCCCTTGGGCGCGTGTTACTCTGGCGGGTTTGGCTGAAGACAGAGCTGACGTAACATACATTCAGCATCCTGACTTCCCTCGGCTGGGAGAACTAGGAGACAAAGAGGCGCAGGGCAGCCTCCAGATGTGTTTATCTTTCCCCTTTCCCAACCTATAAAGGCAAATAGCAGGAGGGGCTTGATTATTTTCCTGTTCATCGTGATCAAATGCAGCAGCGTATAGCAAACGGCAGGCTCCAAAGAGCTCATTGTCTGGTTTGCATGCATCTAATCCGAAAAGGAAGCAAAGCAGGGATACTGGTCGGTCCTCTGAGATCCCGTCGATCATCCTAAAAACTCATCGCTGTCAAGCGACGCCCAATGCGAATCCCATAAGCCTCGAGCAAAGCTTCAAAATTCCCGCGCGGCTTCTCATTTGCCTAGTTCGTTTCTCCGGATTGTAAACGGGCACTTCTGATTGGATGGCGGGGGAAACTGAACCAATGAGAGCGAACTCTCGATTTAACCAATAGGAAATGGACTCCCTTTGGCGCTAAAGTGAAGGAGCCTTGGTTATCCAATGATAAACAAACGCTTCCATGCTATTTGCATACTACATTGCCGACCAATAGGAATTTGAGGGTTTGAGGTGCTAATTTGCATGAGACTCGTATAAATACAAGCGGCGGCGAAGAGCGCTTCATTTCTCTCTCGGCGGTTGCTGGAATCGTTTCGAGATGCCTGAGCCTGCGAAGTCTGTTCCCGTGCCTAAGAAGGGGTCGAAGAAGGCCATCACCAAGACCCAGAAGAAGGGCGACAAGAAGCGCAAGAAGAGCAGGAAGGAGAGCTACTCCATCTATGTCTACAAGGTGCTCAAGCAAGTCCACCCCGACACGGGCATTTCTTCCAAGGCCATGAGCATCATGAACTCCTTCGTCAGTGACATCTTCGAGCGCATCGCGGCCGAGTCTTCCCGCCTGGCCCATTACAACAAGCGATCCACTATCACTTCCCGGGAGATCCAGACTGCTGTGCGCCTGCTGCTGCCCGGGGAGTTGGCCAAGCACGCCGTGTCTGAGGGCACCAAGGCCGTCACCAAGTACACCAGCTCCAAGTAAACTTGGGGGGGGGGGAAACTCCTCCACTTAAACCCAAAGGCTCTTTTAAGAGCCACACAAATTATTTTAAAAGATGAAATCACTACTGAGTTTTATTTCTTAGGGCTTCCAACTTGTACCCAAAATATCTACTACAATCTGGCCACCACATTCAAAAGTAACAGTTTAAAATGTATTAAGAAATTGGTTCAACAAGAGTTAATAGAATTTAAGGGGGGCCTTCATTGGTGTAATAAGAATTAAGAACTGTTTACCAATCCAGTACAGTGGTACCTCGGGTTACATACGCTTCAAGTTACATACACTTCAGGTTACAGACTCCGCTAACCCAGAAATAGTGCTTCAGGTTAAGAACTGCTTCAGGATGAGAACAGAAATCGTGCTCCGGCGGCAGCAGGGGGCCCCATTAGCTAAAGTGGTGCTTCAGGTTAAGAACAGTTTCAGGTTGAGTTCGGACCTCCAGAATGAATTAAGTACTTAACCATGATGTACCACTGTACAGGAAAAGGCAAGTTACTGTTTTTTGGGAGACAACATTGTTCTGTTTAATAACTGGTAACATATCAACCTACCACTAGTCCTTTGCATAAGCACACACATTGAATAGCTAAATACACATTTTCTAATTGGTAATTAACCATTTTCTTTTGTGCAGCTTCGGGATCTGATAATATAGTTCGTTTTATGTGGTTCTATGGTGTAATGTTTAGCACTCTGGACTCTGATTCCAGCGTTTTGAGTTCAAATCTCAACAGAACCTACAGCTTATTTTCCCCCTTGAGTCACAGTGAGTAAACGTTCGTTAAGAATTAACAAGTCCTATCACTTACCCAACTTTATACTTCTCTCATAAATGTTGCCTGGTTGCTTCGTTCCCCCACTCTGCACTTGGTATATTGATTCTGATTTCTGATCTGAGATTAGAAACTGAATCTGAATAGTAAAATCTTGTATTGAATCAGAATAGTAAAATATTGGTATGTAGTTGTGTTCCTTTACAACCTTTTCAATAAAAGAAATATTGGATGCAGGCAAAGTAGCTTTGAGTTTCATCCAGTCTTTTCCCAGGTGACTATTTAGTGACTATTTTTAGTGACTGTCTAATCAAGGCAAGAATACCTGTGAAATCCAAAAACTCATGTTTTGAAGGAAATCGACCCTCCCCCCCCAAAAAAAATTTCTCCCTATCTGGGGTTTGAACTCCTTTTCTGCTCCAGATTCCCCCAATTCTCTCCCGCAACAGCCTCCAAATATATTATCGGTCAATGTGTTCTGGTAACATGAAGATAGGTCACAGCTGCAGTGCAGTTCTGATTCCTATTACCTAGGAGTCATTGTCTTCGTGTTTGGTAATCACTCGTGGCCGAGTTAGATTGTCTTCCACGAACACGGTCTTAACAGTGAGTCCATAAGTGACTGTGGAGGCCAATTCTGGACCCAGACGCCCTTCCACAGTGGGGACGTTGGTTTCCGGGCAGGATTTGATCATGGTGTGGATTTGCCAAGTGTGCCTTCCTCTTAGCACATTTCTCCCTTGCGTCCTGAGTTCGAGTGTCTTCAAAGCCCATGACACTTTTGGTAAAGACTGTTCTCCCATTGGAGCGCTTGCTGTCCAGTGTTTTCCAATTGTCGGTGTTTATACTACATTTTTAAAAGATTTGCTTTGAGAGAGTCTTCAAACCTCTTTTGCTGACTACCAGCATGACACTTTCTATTTTTAAGTACGGAATAGAGTTGTTGCTTTGGAATACGATAATCAGGCATCCAGACATGACCAGTCCAATGAAGTTGTTGTAGAATCATTGCTTTGACACTGGTGATCTTTGCTTCTTCCAGTACACTGGCATTAGTTTGACCTTCAAAGCAAGGTTCTTCCTGCTTCAACTTGTAGACTTTACAGATTGAGTTTTTAAAAATTAGTTCTAGAACACTTACCAGTTTTAGAATCTAAACCTTTGGCTAATTAAGCAATCTGTGTTGTGGCCTTTTAAACTGTGTCTGGGGGGGTTATTGTTATTTTCACTACGTATTTTTGTATTGTAAACCGCCCTGTAATCCTGATGAAAGGTACAGTAGTATAGAAACTTAATAATAAAATATTCAGCTTTTACCAAGGGGCGCTAAAGCTAAATTAACTCTGGTCTCTTCTCCATTCCCTTAGTTCACAGTTAAAATTAGCGGATAGATTTAAGTGAAGTGGCATTTCTGTCTCGTGCCGTGCTTTTTCCAGCCATTTATTTGTCAAAAAATAAATACAAATCACCCGCAATTCGATTTCCAAGAATCTAGGAAGGGTGTTATCAAAAGCACCGAAGTTGTAATTCATGTACGCTACAGAACAGTTTCTCTTCACTAGGAAAACGTCATTCGGCAGGTTGAATTGTATGAAGACCCGCGGCGTATTTTTACTGGTTGAGAGGCGTGGGTGGAGCAAACGTTGAAGTTTTCCCTCTGGTCGGATCCGATGATATAAAAGAACAACTGCAGAGGCTTACGCTACATTGGTTTCTCGTGAGACTGTAACCGATTGTGATTTTGCAAGATGTCTGGCCGTGGCAAAGGTGGCAAGGGCTTGGGCAAAGGGGGTGCCAAAAGGCACAGGAAGGTTCTTCGTGATAACATCCAGGGAATCACTAAGCCCGCTATTCGCCGGCTGGCTCGCCGCGGAGGAGTGAAGCGTATTTCTGGGCTGATCTATGAGGAGACTCGAGGTGTCCTCAAGGTGTTCCTGGAGAACGTGATCCGCGATGCCGTAACTTACACCGAGCACGCGAAAAGGAAGACCGTGACAGCTATGGATGTGGTGTACGCCTTGAAGCGTCAAGGTCGTACTCTGTATGGATTTGGCGGCTAAATTCCTGATTTCGTATTCAACCCACAAACGGCCCTTTTAAGGGCCACCACTTGCCCGTAAAAGAGCTGTTAAATGCGCTAAAATAGTTATATTTTTTAAAAGGCTTTCTGCACTAGTGAATTGGGAATTCTCGAGAGTTCGGCTTGACTTCATAGTAGAGCTGACTTAAGGGACGGAAACCTTGAAGTAAAAAGCTTTATCGTTCCTGTTGGGTTTTTTTTTTCAAGGTTACAAGCACCTAATGTAGCCTAGAACTATCACGGATAGTTTAGATGCTTGGTTTTCTTCGGTTGCCCAATAACTTTGCCTTTTCAATATATATTTCCAGAGTGTTCACGGCGGGCGGGGATGTAGCTCAGTGGTAGAGCGCATGCTTTGCATGTATGAGGCCCCGGGTTCGATCCCCGGCATCTCCATTAAGCGTTTTGCACACGAAATTTTACATTTTGATTTTTAAAAATACGATTGATTTCCTGATTAGATATCGTCCTATCCTACAGAAGATACCCACACCTGAAGATTTTCTTAATGTCTTCGATACTTTGTGAAAAAGGGCCATACTGAGTCCGTTTTCTTCATAGGGCAATTGCCAAAACTACGCAATGCACGTGATTGCCCGAATCCGATTTTCAATGGCGGGGGGGAGATTTAAGGGAATCGGTTATCATGAGGACAAGTTGCAATCTGGTTTAGGAAAGTTTCATATCAAGAAGTGAGGTGGCAATTTTTTTTAGAAGTGCAACCTTGCTTGAAAAATTGGCCGGCACTTTTGTCCCTGAACCTTGAGAAACGAGAAGACGTGGGGAGCAGATTATCGCTGGCTGGGGGTTGGGAGAGAAACTACGGGGGAAATTAAAATAACAGCGCAGCAATCAAACGGTTTCCTACTAGAACTTGCAAGCCCCCATTTTGAATGCTAAAGAGTACAAGACAAAGCAACAGGACTTTCTTTAAAAAATAATTCGGCTAAGAAGCTGGCAATCATGTGAGTGCTCAGCAATTTTATTGCGAATTTACAGTACTATATTCCGTTTCTCAAAAGGAAATTTGGGGTTTGTCTGATTTTTCATGGGAACAGATAGTCTGAATCTAAAATTAACCCTTTTTGATCTAATGATTGTATTATCTTTTTAAAAAGGATTTCCCTGAAACGTTTTGCTCAATTTGGCCTGCGGCTTCGAATCGCTTTTTTGATTGGATAACAAGGTAAGCTTTCCAGTCAGCGACCAATACCATATTGAGCTTGTAATTCAAACTCTAGGGAGCGTTGTTCTTGAACCAATGGGAAACACGTATTTTCTGCCTATAGAAACGCAGTATTTGAAACAGTCTCCTGGCCAGCCAATCAGAAAACAAGTGCTTCAAGCCCTTCATTTGCATGAAGCTGTCATAAAAGGCGTTTGTTTCTCTCTGCACTACAGAAGTAGCGGCTGATTTTGAAAATGCCTGAGCCTGCGAAGTCTGTTCCCGTGCCTAAGAAGGGGTCGAAGAAGGCCATCACCAAGACCCAGAAGAAGGGCGACAAGAAGCGCAAGAAGAGCAGGAAGGAGAGCTACTCCATCTATGTCTACAAGGTGCTCAAGCAGGTCCACCCGGACACGGGCATTTCTTCCAAGGCCATGAGCATCATGAACTCCTTCGTCAGTGACATCTTCGAGCGCATCGCGGCCGAGTCTTCCCGCCTGGCCCATTACAACAAGCGATCCACCATCACTTCCCGGGAGATCCAGACTGCTGTGCGCCTGCTGCTGCCCGGGGAGTTGGCCAAGCACGCTGTGTCTGAGGGCACTAAGGCCGTCACCAAGTACACCAGCTCCAAGTAAACTTGGGGGGAAAACACTCCTCCACTTAAACCCAAAGGCTCTTTTAAGAGCCCTCCACCTTTTCTTTAGAAGAGCTGTACTTGCTTTTCACTTAGGGAAAAAAAAGTGCTAGATGCTTGCAGCAGATTCCAATGTAAAATTAACCCAAGCAATTTAAGGTTGGCGTATTGGATAACCACCACTAACAACAACAACAACAACAACAACAATAATAATAATAATAATAATAATAATTTATTATTTATACCCCGCCCATCTGGCTGAGTTTCCCCAGCCACTCTGGGCGGCTCCCAATCAGTGTTAAAAACAGTACAGTGTTACATATTAAAAACTTCCCTGAACAGGGCTGCCTTAAGATCTCTTCTGAATGTCAGGTAATTATTTATCTCTTTGACATCTGATGGGAGGGCGTTCCACAGGGCGGGCGCCACTACCAAGAAGGCCCTCTGCCTGGTTCCCTGTAGCCTCACTTCTCGCAATGAGGGAACCGCCAGAAGGCCCTCAGAGCTGGACCTCAGTGTCCGGGCTGAACGATGGGGGTGGAGACGCTCCTTCAGGTATACTGAGCTGAGGCTGTTTAGGGCTTTCAAGGTCAGCACCAACACTTTGAATCGTGCTCGGAAACGTACTGGGAGCCAATGCAGATCTCTCAGAACCGGTGTTATGTGGTCCCTGCGGCCACTCCCAGTCACTAGTCTAGCTGCCGCATTCTGGATTAATTGCAGTTTCCGGGTCACCTTCAAAGGTAGCCCCACGTAGAGTGCGTTGCAGTAGTCCAAGCGTGAGATAACTAGAGCATGCACCACTCTGGCGAGACAGTTCGCGGGCAGGTAGGGTCTTAGCCTGCGTACCAGGTGGAGCTGGTAGACAGCTGCCCTGGACACAGAGTTAACCTGCGCCTCCATGGACAGCTGTGAGTCCAAAATGACTCCCAGGCTGCGCACCTGGTCCTTCAGGGGCACAGTTACCACATTCAAGACCAGGGAATCCCCCACACCAACCCGCTCCCTGTCCCCCCAAAACAGTACTTCTGTCTTGTCAGGATTCAACCTCAATCTGTTAGCCGCCATCCATCCTCCAACCGCCTCCAGGCACTCACACAGGACCTTCACCGCCTTCACTGGTTCTGATTTAAAGGAGAGGTAGAGCTGGGTGTCATCTGCATACTGATGAACACCCAGTCCAAACCCCCTGATGATCTCCCAGCGGCTTCATATAGATATTAAAAAGCATGGGGGAGAGGACAGAACCCTGAGGCACCCCACAAGTGAGAGCCCAGGGGTCTGAACACTCATCCCCCACCACCACTTTCTGAACGCGGCCCAGGAGGAAGGAGCAGAACCACTGTATGACAGTGCCCCCAGCTCCCAGCCCCTCAAGACGGTCCAGAAGGATGTTATGGTCGATGGTGTCAAAGGCCGCTGAGAGATCCAGCAGAACTAGGAAACAGCTCTCACCTTTGTCCCTAGCCCGCTGGAGATCATCAACCAGCGCGACCAAGGCAGTTTCAGTCCCATGGTGAGGCCTGAATCCCGATTGGAAGGGATCCAAATGGTCCGTTTCCTCCAGGCGTGCTTGGAGTTGTTCAGCAACCACCCGCTCAATCACCTTGCCCAAGAATGGCAGATTTGAGACTGGGCGATAGTTGGCCAAATTGGCCGGGTCTAAAGATGTTTTTTTAAGAAGCAGTTTAATGACCGCCTCTTTCAGCGGGTCTGGGAAGGCTCCCTCACAGAGGGAAGCATTCACCACCCCACAGATCCCATCGCCCAGCCCTTCCCGGCTCGCTTTTATCAGCCAGGATGGGCAAGGATCAAGGAGACAGGTGGTCGGTTTCACTTGTCCAAGCAGCCTGTCCACATCCTCGGAGGTAACAGATTGGAATTGATCCCATGTAACAGGACCAGACAGAACTCTAGCACTCTCCCGCCCTGGCCCTGCTCCCACGGTAGAGTCTACCTCCTTCTGAATCTGAGTGGTTTTATCTGCAAAAAAATTTGCAAAAGCATTGCAGGAGATCTTGGGGTCCCTACCAGGCCCCGGTGGTACAGGTGGTTCCGATAGATTGCGAACCACCTGAAAAAGTCTCCTGCTGCTGTTTTCTGCAGATGCAATGGAGGCGGCGAAGAAGGCCCTCTTCGCCGTTGCCATTGCCACTTGGTAGGCTCGACGTTGAGCTCTACCCCTTGTCCGGTCTGATTCAGAATGAGTTTTCCGCCACCGGCGCTCTAGCCGTCTCATCACCCTCAGCTCCGGGGAAAACCACGGGGCTGTCCGGGCTCCATGCAATCGGAGAGGGCGCTTCGGAGCCAGAGAGTCAATAGCCCTGGTTAACTCCGCATTCCAGCGTGCCACCAGGGAATCAGCTGAAAGGCCATCAACTTGGGATAAAGCATCCCCTACCACTCTATGGAAGCCAATTGGATCCATTAAGTGGCGAGGGCGGACCATCCGAATCGGTCCCACCTCCCTGCAGAGGGGAAGGGTTGTGGAGAAGTCCAGTTGCACCAGGAAGTGATCTGACCATGGCACTTCTTTTGTTTCGCTTTTAGTTAGTGTCAGATCATCAACATCCATAGAGGTGAACACCAAGTCTAAGGCATGTCCACGGCTATGGGTTGGGCCCGACTTATTCAGAGACAGCCCCATGGAGGCCATGCTTTCCACGAAGTCCCGAGCGGCCCCTTGTAAGGTCGTGTCGGCATGGATGTTAAAATCCCCCAGGACAACCAAGCTAGGTGTCTCCAGGAGCATATCCGCCACGACCTGAAGCAGCTCGGGCAGGGAATCCTTGGTGCAGCGGGGAGGTCGGTACACCAGTAGGAATCCTGTACTGCCCCTATTGCCCAACTTCCAGAACATGCACTCAGAAAACTGGGTCTTCCCAATAGGACGCCTGGTGCAGACTAATGACTTCCTAAAAATCACTGAAACCCCCCCTCCCCGCCCACATGACCTGGGTTGCTGTGCGTAAGAGAAACCTGGTGGACAAGCAGCGGTAAGGACAGGCACATCTGCTTCATCCAACCAGGTCTCTGTCACACATGCCAGGTCAAATCCTCCATCCACAATCAGGTCGTGGATGGCAGTGGTTTTATTCACCATTGACCTGGCATTGCACAGCAACACTTTCAGGTCATGTGGGTTTCCCTTGCTGATTACTGTATCCTTCCGGTCAGGACCAGACCTGGAGGCAGGGATAGTCCTCAAACAACGACTAAACCTGCCTCCTCGGTAATGACATGGTCTGGTCTTAGCATAACTCCTCCTCCTGCCCGTGATCACTGAGATCGGGTGTCCCAATACGTCCCCCCCTGTGGAACCTGCCCCACCCAATCTATTGGCTGAGGCCCACTCCCAGGCAGCCATGACCCTTCCCCTTAAAAAGCAAAATACAAACTATATAATAATTTAACAGAATAATAATAATAATAATAATAATAAAACAGAACAGAACAAAACAAAACAAAGCAAGAAACAATAGCGCTGACTAAATGCTTATCCCACCCCAAGCAAAAATAAAATAATGAAATAATATATTATAAAAAACAACAACCACCATTTAAGGTGCTGCAAATTAAAAGAAATGAAAACATTTAAAACCATTTTGTCTACTGCTGCCGGTAGCTGCTCAGGCCTCTAAACTGTAGTGGTAGTGCAGGCCCCGCCTCCTAGGCTGGATGGAGTTGGCAGGAGAGGGAGCCCTCTTCCCAGCACTCACACAAGCAGCATATGCTTCAATTTGCTATTAAATCAAGAAATAAACCAAGCTATTGCAGTTTCCTACCTAGTTGTAGCTGATATACAGTGTTTCACAAAGACGCAGCATTCTTTCCAGTATGCTGTTGAAATCCAAAGTTGTGAACTGTATACACCAGGTGTCTTAAGCCTGAAACAGCAAAGCTAGATTTTTAAACTGCAGGTTAGATCAGCTGTAATATATATATATATTAGCGGCATGAATCAAATGTGTAGGACCCTTTTGATACAAGTACTGTAGAAAGTTCTAGGTTAAGGGAAACAATTAGAACGAGGCAGGGCACTGTTCCTTTACGGAAATGGCTGCAAAAATTTCCCATAGATAGGCCAAGCTTTCTACCCTGTTGGTCCTATACATAGACCCACTGAAAGTATATGAAGATCAAATATGGGCCTGCTGTAGGAAGACACAGGAGTTACCCACACTGGAAGAATGGCAGATGAAAGTGATGGACTACATGGAATTGGCAGAAATGACTGGCAGAATTCGTGACCCGGGAGAAGAGTCTGTGGAGGAAGATTGGAAGAAATTTAAGGACTATTTGCAGAAGCAGTGTAAAATTAAGGGTGTCTGATGGAAAATAAGTGGTATTGGTAAAAAGACTTTTAAGAAAATGTAAATAGGGATTGATAATTGGAAAATTGATATTTATAATAGGTTAATATCTTGAGTGAGGAAAATTGTTAAAGGGTAAGGATTTGCTGAATTTAATATCTGAACTGGAATACAAAATGGGAGGTGTGAGGTCAAGAAACTAGTGAATGGAGTATAAGCTTTGAAAATACTAATCTATTTTCTGTTTTGTCTTTTGGTTTTTGTTTTTATTCTTTTTTTCTTCCCTCTCTTTGTTAACTGTCTTCTATTGTGTATTTTTTATGTGTTTTGTTTTTGTATTTTTATATTTTTGTAGTTTTTTCTTATGTTTAAATTTTGGAATTTTTATTGTTTGTGAAACCTTAATAAACATTATTATAAAAAACAAACAAACATGGGCCTGCTGTATTTATTTTAAGCAGCGTCAAGGTTGAAAAGACTCCTAAAGCAGCGAAGCGGTCAAAAATATTTGCATTTTCCCACACTATCATGAAGGACATATGCATCCTGTAAAAGGGATCTACCACCACCCCGACCTAAGAGCGCTTACTATTTATATTTGTAGAAGTTATATGCAGAAAATGTTAACAGCATTTTCGGACGCAGCTTTCGCATTTTGCCCTACCGAAGGGAACACCGAAAGCAAGAGCAATTTCCAGCCATTTTGAGAGTATGTAGTGGCTCTTAAAAGAGCCTTTTGTTCTTTGAGCGAGAGGTGCCGATTTAAGCCCTTTCTCCGCGGATGCGGCGAGCCAGCTGGATGTCTTTGGGCATGATGGTGACCCGCTTGGCGTGGATGGCGCACAGGTTGGTATCTTCGAAAAGGCCCACCAGGTAAGCCTCGCTCGCCTCCTGAAGGGCCATCACCGCGGAGCTCTGGAAGCGCAGGTCAGTCTTGAAATCCTGCGCGATCTCCCGCACCAGACGCTGGAAGGGCAGCTTGCGAATCAGCAGCTCCGTCGACTTCTGGTAGCGACGGATCTCTCGCAGGGCGACAGTCCCAGGGCGGTAGCGGTGAGGCTTCTTCACGCCCCCGGTGGCCGGGGCGCTCTTCCGGGCGGCTTTGGTCGCCAGCTGCTTCCGAGGCGCCTTCCCGCCGGTGGACTTGCGAGCGGTCTGCTTGGTACGAGCCATTAGAGAGGTACAAGGCGAAAAGAATAGAAAACTAGCACCTTCTCTCACGGCTGACACCAACGGTTTGTTGAAAGCGGCTTCTGGCGGGCTATTTATACTGTAATTCCTCTGCTTGGATTGGCTAACAGCGTTGACCAATCACTTGCCGGATTTGAATCTCCCGCGCTTTGCAGGGATTGGACGTGATTTGAAGCCGCAACGTCTCCATCCTTTTCTCTTTTTACCTTCCCTAGCTTGCCTCGCTCACAATATATTTGTTGTTTCCAGGATTCTTTTAATAAAATGAAAGGAGAGGACACAACATATGTGGACTTAATTTCATGAAGAACATACATTTCTGGGCTGTGCTCCCTCAATCTGAGTTTCAAATTCTTAGGGATTACCCGGTAGCGAGGGAAAACTAAATATTTTTATTTAAATATCCCGCGCGGCGACACGAATGGACAAAAGCAGAAGTTAACTATTGACCAAACAGAACGAAGCAAATGGTAGCGCAGCGTGAGACTTAAATACTGCTGGAATTGTATAGAGAATTGCAGAAAGTGCCGATTTACATGCTTGCAGCTGATTAGACGAGTAGACAGAACGCAAAAGAACAAAAGAAAATTTAGTCTTGCAAACTAAAATGAGAGAGAAAAAGAACTCCTTTCGTAAGGTAGCGTGGCCGAGCGGTCTAAGGCGCTGGATTAAGGCTCCAGTCTCTTCGGGGGCGTGGGTTCGAATCCCACCGCTGCCAGTATCTATTTTCCTGTTAACTGAATGCTGACCACATGGAAGATTGTTTTTTTTTCTGCTACTGTCTGAGTTTTGGAACCCGCAAGCGATTTTATGTTCCCTTTCATACGACTGAGATTGTATCGTATGTTAAATATTAGTATTGTGTTCAGTGCTGGAGTATAGCATTCTTAATCTAACACTTTAAACTGTTAATGGGTATTAATAATATAGAATAATAGTAAGAATACATATACAGCTATTGTTTTTCCGATCACCATTTCCGCGCCTCCCCGGCAAAATGTGCGCTTCTCCCCGTCGGGGAATCGAACCCCGGTCTCCCGCGTGACAGGCGGGGATACTTACCACTATACTAACGAGGACTTCGCTGGTCTGCAGCTTTCCTGATTTGATGTTATCCTAATAGTATTCGAGTCTGTCTAAGGGCTGAGACCTCCCAAAAAGCAAATATGGCTAATTATGCATGAGGATGCTGCAGCCCTGGCTTGTTTTTTTAATGCAATGTTTCTCACATTTACCTGGGACGAAGGCCCATTGCATATAATGAGGCTTCCTTTCGGATAAACACGCATAGGTTTGCACTGTTAAACAGCTTAGAAAGTGATTTCTGACCTTTCCTTGATTTTTTGAAGTGATTCATTTTCATAAGAGTTTCCTAAGAATTTTCACTGATGAAGGAGAAAAGATATTGTGCCATTGTGCCACTGATGGGGTTTTGTGTGTGCTGTTTCCACGATATTGTCTGTTACTATGACATTCCATTGAATTGTTGTAGCCACTGGTGTGTGGCATTATCTGTTTCTATTAATTTCTTCAAATATCTATCAAACATTTTGTATATTCAGTTCAAGGGGTCCAGAAGCAGTGTTGTATCAATTTCAGTTTTATACATTTCACCTTTTTCAGAGAAGCAGGAACAATTTATCTTCGCCTGATTTTCAACCTCACAACAAGCTTGTGAAGTTGGCAAGACGGAGAGGGAGTGACTGGCTTCAGATCACCTAATGAGTGACTTTTAGGTCATTTTATCACGAGTAGACAATTTAACTGCAAGTCTTCCCGGGTCTGATGTAGCACTCACCAGTCATAGATGTCAGCCAATGGATCCCAGAGACTACATTGCCACCATAGCCAGGGATAAAAGGATAAAATTTCAGGGTGTTACAATATAGTTAGATGACTCCTTACTGACAGTGAAGTCTTAATAATAATAATAATAATAATAATAATAATAATAATAATAACAACAATAATTTATTATTTATACTCTGCCCATCTGGCTGGGTTTCCCCAGCCACTCTGGGCAGCTTCCAACAGAATATTAAAATACAAAAATCTATAAAACATAAAAAAACTTCCCTAAACACAGCTGCCTTCAGAAACTCAGATAGTTGCTTATTTCCTTGACATCTGGTGGGAGGGCGTTCCACAGGGCGGGCGCCACCACCGAGAAGGCCCTCTGCCTGGTTCCCTGTCACTTTGCTTCTCGCAGGGAGGGAACCACCAGAAGGCCCTCGGAGCTGGACCTCAGTGTCCGGACTGAACGCTGGGAGTGGAGACGCTCCTTCAGGCCTACTGGGCCTTTGAGGCCGTTTAGGGCTTTCAAGGTCAGCACCAACACTTTGAATTGAGTTTGGAAACGTACTGGGGGCCAATGTAGGTCTTTCAGGACCGGTGTTACGTGGTCTCGGCAGCCCCTCCCAGTCACCAGTCTAGCTGCCGCATTCTGGATTAGTTGTAGTTTCTGGGTCACCTTCAAAGGTAGCCCCACGTAGAGCACATTGCAGTAGTCCAAGCAGGAAATAACTAGAGCATGCACCACTCTGGTGAGACAGTCTGCAGGCAGGTAGCGTCTCAGCCTGCTTCCCCGATGGAGCTGGTAGACAGCTGCCCTGGACACAGAATTGACCTGCGCCTCCATGGAAAGCTGTGAGTCCAAAATGACTCCCAGGCTGCGCACCTGGTCCTTCAGGGGCACAGTTACCCCATTCAGGACCAGGGAATCCCCCACACCCACCCACCTCCTGTCCCCCCAAAATAGCACTTCTGTCTTGTCAGGATTCAACCTCAGTCTATTAGCCGCCATCCATCCTCCAACCGCCTCCAGACACTCACCTCCAGACACTTGCAATAACCAAAGGCACCCAGACCCTGTCTGCTGTGGGACATACACAAGGATCTATTCTTTGTAAACTTCAGTTTGGAGTAGAGTAGGAGAAACTGTCAGTTTCCTAAGGCACAAAGTCTGCATCTGTTGTTATTGTTGTTGCAGACTCCCTTTATACCCGTGATATATCTATTCTCAGTCGACACAGCGGACAAACCTTCTTAACAATTATTTCAGGGGAAAGCCAATCAGTTTCTGTGCAGCAGTGGTTTAGACTTTCAATAAATTCCCGCGGAATATCTTGGAAGCTTGGTTCAAAAACAACTATACAATACCACTTTCCTTTCACTGAACTCCAGAAAACAGCACCTCATAAGACAAGCCGGATGTGCTACTTGGCTCAATTAAATAAGCAATTGTCTTGAAATAATCCGCCGAAACACGTTCCTTTCTTGGTTACTGAAAAGGAAACCCTCTAAAGTATCCTATTAAATACTTTCCACAAGTGTCCGTCCAAAGAAACATTTGCTATTTTGACTTAAAAGCAAATGTTTACATGTTTGAAGGCTTAAGAACTAGCCAAGGGTTGAGCTCCCCTCTGTTTTCCAGGCTTGCCTTGCATCCCCCGAACGCGAAAACCAGATCCTTAAAATCGCACATATCCTCCCCATCGATCCCTCCCGGAACCGAAATAATCCGTGCAGCTAATTTCGATTAATTGACATTATAAGCGGATAAAGAAGCACAACGCGGCAAAGGCCCCCAGCCAGGTATTGGCGTGCACGCGCCGTCCCCGAAACGCACCAATCAGAGCGCGGCTCTTCCCCTATAAATACGGAGCTCCGAGCCGCTGCTCGCGCTCAGATTTCGGAGTGGAGGAAGGAAGAGGTTCGCTGCGATAATGGCTGAAGTTGCTCCTGTCGCCGCTGCTGCTGCGGCCCCCAAAGGTACCGCGAAGAAGGCGGCCCCGAAGTCTCGCAAGGCCTCGGGCCCCAGCGTGACGGAGCTGCTGACCCAGGCGGTGACTGCGTCCAAGGAGCGCGGCGGCATCTCCCTGGCCGCGCTGAAGAAGTCGCTGGCGGCCGCCGGCTACGACGTGGAGCGGAACAACAGCCGCATCAAGCTGGGCCTGAAAAGCTTGGTGACCCGGGGGATCCTGCTGCAGACCAAGGGCACGGGCGCCTCGGGCTCCTTTAAGCTCAATAAGAAGCAGGCGGACAGCAAGGACAAGGCGCCCAAGAAGCCGGCGGCAGCGGTGAAGAGCAAGAAGCCTGCCGCGGCCAAGGTGAAGAAGGCTGTAGGAGGTGCTGGGGCCAAGAAAAGCGTCAAGAAAGTGGCCAAGAAGCCGGCGGCAGGAGGCGCCAAGAAGGCAGCCAAGAGCCCCAAGAAGTCCAAAGTCACCAAGCCCAAGAAGACAACGAAGAGCCCCGCCAAAGCTCTGAAGCCGAAGGCTAAAGCCAAGCCGAAGGCATCCAAACCCAAACTCGCCCCCAAGAAAAAGTGAATTGACATCTCTACTGGGGGGCGTCATTTAACACAAACGGCTCTTTTAAGAGCCACCCACAATTTCTGCGAAAGACTGAAATCACTGCCCTGATCGGCTTCTCTCCCAAGTTTTCGAAATTGATTGCTTTTATGGTTACGTATTACTAAATGAGATACATTAAACGAATTGTGGCAGCGTGAGCGAGCGGTCGTAAAATGCTGCATTAAGACTCCAGTCTTTAAGGGGGCTGGGTTCGGATCCCGCTGCCAGTTATTTATATTTGCTTATTTACATTTGTGCTCACAACAAAGGGGATGCGGTTTATTTTTTTCTTGCCATAGGGTCTACTGCTAATTCAATTTAATTGCTAATTGCAATTTAATGGAAGGATATAGTTTTAGGAGAAAACGGCAGGTGCGGTTCGCGGGATCAACAGCGCATTTAGAACACTGCTTTGGTCATAAGTGGCATGTATTTTTACATTTCTGATTCATGGTCGGTTGGCACTGCAGGTTTGATGCTTAGGCTGCGTACTGCTATTTTAAAAAAAGACACCCTAACTGCCAACATGCACCGACGAGGATGGGATTCGAACCCACGCGTGCAGAGCACAATGGATTAGCAGTCCATCGCCTTAACCACTCGGCCACCTCGTCGCGGCTGTTGCTCGTGATCGGGCTGTTATCCTGGCCAGGTTCACCTGTTCTTATTCACCTCTCAGTTTTACCTATATCATTTTCATTAGGTTTAAGGGGAAACGGGGGTGACTTGGAAGACTTCATATCCACTGTGTTAACACTGGTTCATTTGCTCCTGATACTTAACTCTCTTTCGCAGTGCTGGTCCACAGATGCTTGTTCAAAAATGGGTATTCAGACGTGCAACGAATTGCTATTTCTTGCCTTTTCCCTTGTCGTCCCCCAGCCCATTTCTTTTCTCTTTATTTGCAAATGAAAAGTGCTCTTCCGTCTTCTTTCAGCAAGTGCTCAGTAGATAACTTAAATACTACTTGTAATGGCATGGCAACAATTCATTTCTTTTTATCTTCATGTCCTCTTGTTTTTTCTTGAAGTTGCATAGTAGCTCTTTTAAAAAAATGAAATAAAGTGTCCACACAAAACGAAGCGTATTTGAATGTTCACAGCAGAGAAACTTACTGTTAAGGACTGCATTTTCACTACTGACTCTTATTACTTAGAGGCCGAAGAACAAAAACGTAGACTGCCAATGCCGAAACCCGGGATCGAACCAGGGACCTTTAGATCTTCAGTCTAACGCTCTCCCAACTGAGCTATTTCGGCCAGTGATAATAACTACCTTGATGTAATGTGCAATCTCAGCAGTTCTTAATACTGCTTTATTCAAAAGTCTATAAAAGTTTGCCTTTTGATATTCCCGAAGAGAGAGGAAATGTTATTGTGCGATAATATAATTAACTGAAGAAACATATGCAGAAATCTTAAAAGTACATTAAAATGTACGTTGCATTGGCCGGGAATCGAACCCGGGCCTCCCGCGTGGCAGGCGAGAATTCTACCACTGAACCACCAATGCATCCGCTCTTGTCTTTTCCCCGTCACTGTATATGTAGACGCTTTACAAGGTGTGAGCGGCATTTTGAAAACTTTGGACGTGTTAGCCTATTGTTGGCATGGTTTCATTTTGCAGCTTAGCCGTCCTGCTTTCCGAAAATGAATCTCGGGCCCCAGCAGCCTGTTCTCCGCCACTTGGGCGATGCCTCCTTCTGAGATTTCAACTTTTTCTTCAGTCTGCGCTGTGTTGAGTGAGCTGCGATCTCCTATCTTAGGCACA
This sequence comes from Podarcis vaucheri, assembly GCF_965113315.1. Classification (NCBI taxonomy): domain Eukaryota; kingdom Metazoa; phylum Chordata; class Lepidosauria; order Squamata; family Lacertidae; genus Podarcis; species Podarcis vaucheri. The sequence goes on along the minus strand of NC_138751.1, from coordinate 6,065,033 downwards.
CGAGAAGGAAGGAAATCACCCCGCCCGTCCGGAAGGCACTCTGCACATGTTTAAATGGGCTGGTTTCTTTAAGATTGCATAACGCCTTCCAGCTGATTACCCCGCCCCTTTTATTTCCCCCCCACCCTCTAAAGCTTTTACTGCTTAAATTTAAGGAACTCAGACTGAAGTTTTCGTTTCCGGTTTAAAGCTTTTCTACTTTGGAGACAACGACACTAATTTTTAGCACTTCTGTAAACTCCACTAGAAATCCATGCACACACTTTCTGCTTTTAAATTCCTCTTGAGAGTGAACGAGACAGGCTGCGACCAACTCTCTCCACTGGAGACGCAACCCTCTAAATTCTCCCCAGGGTTTGTGGCTAACGCGCATTTTGAAAATCGAGTGGGGGTTAGTGGATGGGAGAACCCCCACTCACAAACAAAATGAGGTTCCACCGAGATTTGAACTCGGATCGCTGGATTCAAAGTCCAGAGTGCTAACCATTACACCATGGAACCAAGCATACCAGCTGTCTCCTGTCCCGTGACTTTGTTCCCATTTAATTGCACACTAAGATAATAACAGGTGTGCCAAACACCACCCTTTCTTTCTATGTTTACATTATGGAGGAATATAGAAGAAAGGGTATAATCAGATACTATTTGAGTCTTGAAAGATTGTCTTTTTAAAAAAGAAATACAGTACTGGAAACTGTTCCACCAGGAGTGTTCGAAGTGTGAAGCAGGCAGGCGAAGAGGACTAGTATCATGGAACAGCAAAAAATATAAATATTCTTGACTTTTCAGGATGGCCTCTCATCAGCACCCATTCCCATGTTGCCATCTGCGTATATGGACACAAAAAGCAGGTTTGGCAGGACCCAGACCACAGAGGCTTGCAATCTAAAAATAGACTCAAAGGGAGCTAAATGGAAGGAACATACAATTACCCACACTATGGCTTGATTATAATAGGAATTTTAGTCATGGGCGTGGGCAGGGTGGGGGCAGCTGCCCCCACTCAATAAAAATCAATTAAATTCCTTGCAAGCTGTTAGGCCTGCCCGCCTAACAAAAAGTCTGCCCCCACCAAAAATCCTGGCTTTGCCCATGAAATTGTTGCAGCATAAATTCATCACAGCACTTTGAAAGTGGGTTCAAAACAAGTAGAATATTTGCAATGTAATTGGCTGGCAAAGAGGCGTTGATTCTGTGCCCCATTTGAATTTGATGACACTTCGAAACTAATTCTCAAATCACTTTGAAATGTGGCATTACATTTTGATGCGGTTTCTTTCGTTTCTGTCCTGTGTTTTATTTTGATACCAATGTCAGCTGCTCTGGAAAACGGTCTGCTCTAGAAACCTGCATGCTTTAAACTTAAGATTCAAACGCCGGGGGGACGGGGGACGGGACCTGAATGGGACAAAAAAATCATTCCCCTAGTTTGCAGAGTCTTCCCCCAAATGCATAGACTTCTCTGGCTTTATTTCCTTGGTTTGTAAAATTTATACACTTCTGGATTGAAAACAAAACAAAACCCTCAAAGTGGACACAAAGTACCACATTTTTTGCTCCATAAGACTCACTTTTTCCCTCCTAAAAAGTAAGGAGAAATGTGTGTGCGTCTTATGGAGCGAATGCAGGCTGCGCAGCTATCCCAGAAGCCAGAACAGCAAGAGGGATTGTTGGTTTCACTGCGCAGTGATCTCTCTTGCTGTTCTGGCTTCTGAGATTCAGAATATTTCTTTCCTTGTTTTTCTCCTCCAAAAACTAGGTGCATCTTGTGGTCTGGTGCGTCTTATTGAGCGGAAAATACGGTAGATTTGCTTTTTTGGATCAGACCAATTACTCTTCTCCTGTCCAGTAGTCAAGACTGCAGCTTGCCAGCTGCTTCTGCAAAGTTTACAGGGAAGTAAAGGTTATGGTATCCCTCTTGTTTGGGTCAAGCACCCACTGCTATTACAACCACCTAGAAAGCTTCCTTTTGGGGGACATAGCAACAGGGTGCCATCAATTTCTGGGCGGGACACTCTTTTCTTTCTGACATGGTGAAGATAGCAGCTACATAGGCAAGTATTTATAAGGAATAAGAGAGACATGGTACAGTGGTGCCCCGCAAGACGAATGCCTCGCAAGACGGAAAACCCGCTAGACGAAAGGGTTTTCCGTTTTTGAGCTGCTTCGCAAGACAAATTTCCCTATGGGCTTGCTTCGCAAGACGAAAACGTCTTGCGAGTGTTGCGATTTTTTTTCGCTTTCCCCACCTCCTTTTTCTAAGCTGCTAAGCTGCTAATAGCCTTTTAGCCGCTAAGCCTTTAATAGCTGCTAAGCCGCTAATAGGATTGCTTCGCAAGACAAAAAAACCGCTAGACGAAGAGACTCGCGGAACGGATTAATTTCGTCTTGCGAGGCACCACTGTACTAGTTTTGTCAGGAAACGTGCAACCTGACTCCAACAACCTGTAACTGAGACAATCTAGCCTTCAGTAGTGAGGGGTAAAGGGACCCCTGACTGTTAGGTCCAGTTGTGAATGACTCTGGGGTTGCGGTGCTCATCTTGCTTTACTGGCCGAGGGAGCTGGTGTACAGCTTCCGGGTCATGTGGCCAGCATGACTAAGCCACTTCTGGCGAACCAGAGCAGCGCACGGAAACACCATTTACCTTTCTGCCGGAGTGGTACCTATTTATCTACTTGCACTTTGACGTGCTTTCCAACTGCTAGGTTGGCAGGAACAGGGACCGAGCAACGGGAGATCACCCCGTCACGGGGAATTGAACCGCTGACCTTCCGATCGGCAAGTCCTAGGCTCTGTGGTTTAGACAGAAGAAGTAAAATGGGAAATCTAGGCTCTCAGTATGGAGTCCACAGCAACCCCAAGCAGGGTGAATAATACACCAGTCTCAGATAGTAACATTTTACTGAAGCTTCCCCTCCCCAAAAACCCCTCTGATAGAATCCAGAAATGACAAGAAAAGGTTGCTGTCTCTGTTGTGAAAAAATAAGTCTCAAAGAGAACACATTACAGAACATCAAGAGAGTTATATAAATATTTTGACAGTGTTGTGAGTGGGACAATTAGCAAGCTTCCCTTCCTTCATACAGAGCCACACCCAAACTTAATGAAGCAGGAGGTAGAATTTTGATGAGCAAGCATTCTTTGGAGGTGAGGAATGTGTGTGTTTTAACTCCCTAGCCTTGCTTCCTCTACGGGGCTGAAGCTCAAGTTAATCAAATTCCCTTGTTTGTTTGTTTGTTTTTTAATGATACCCTTGTGCAGCACAGCCAAGCAGAAACAGCTAGAGGCAGGGAAGACATCCTACCATCAGAAACCTGAAAATGTTTCTTAGGTGAGGTTCATGTGGTAAGGCTCACCTAACAAAATCTAAGCAGGTTTCACTGCTGTGACGGCCTCGCCCCACACAGAACCAAGCAGGCCATAGTTTGGGGAGAGGATTTGAAGACTTCTACCCACATCGACCAGTGTTTCCATGCGCTGCTCTGGTTCGTCAGAAGCGGCTTAGTCCTGCTGGCCACATGACCCAAAAGCTGTATGCCGGCTCCTTCGGCCAATAAAGCGAGATGAGCACCGCAACCCCAGAGTCGGCCACGACTGGACCTAATGGTCAGGGGTCCCTTTACCTTTTCCCACATCAAAAAAGGCAAAAGCAAATCTGCAGCTGCCGGGGCAGATTAGGACTGCAAATATACCCACAGCTTGCAATGGGTGTGAGCACACCGAGAAGAAAAGGGTAGCACCCATTTGCCCAGAAATCTGAAAAAGTTCAGCTTTGTTCCTTTATAAAAAAGTTTCTGACTCATGAATTAGGTGTGTGCACAGTACATTATTTACTGATTTATCATTGCATGTGTCTGGTCACATTCACAGCACAATTGTGAAGCACTATGATGCCACAGTAATTCTGGGAGTTGTAGTTTCTTAAGCGTGTTGAAAGTTGTCAGGAGGCCCCTAGTCTTCTCCCTGAGCTACCATTCCCAGAGTTCCATGTGAAGAGGGATTGGTGGTTAAACCACACTGAGATATTGTAGCTCTAGGACAGGCATGGCCAAAGTTGGCCCTCCAGATGTGTTGGGACTACAATTCCCATCATCCCTGACCACTGGTCCTGTGAGCTAGGGGTGATGGGAGTCATAGTCACAAAACATCTGGAGGGCCAACTTTGGCCATGCCTGCTCTAGGAGGTCTCCTAACAACTCTTGGCAGCCTTAACAAAATACAACTCCCAGGATTCTTTGGGGAAGCAGTATAGTGGTACCTTGGGTTACATACACTTCAGGTTACAGACGCTTCAGGTTACAGACTCCGCTAACCCAGAAATATTACCTCGGGTTAAGAACTTTGCTTCAGGATGAGAACAGAAATCGTGCTCCGGCAGCGCGGCGGCAGCAGGAGGCCCCATTACCTAAAGTGGTGCTTCAGGTTAAGAACAGTTTCAGGTTAAGTACGGACCTTCGGAACGAATTAAGTACTTAGCCTGAGGTACCACTATATTATAGTGCTTTAAATGTGGCCTAGGACGGTCTGAGTGTTCATTAAGGGTATTCTAAATAAAAAGCAGAACTGATGAAACACAGGTAACAAGAGAGATTTGGGGAAAGGGAAGGCATCTATGCTTTGCAGATACCCCACCATCACATGCAAGATCCCCCTGGTATTACTGTTTCCAGAAAAGAAGAATCCACTACTTGTGCATGAAAACCAGGAGCTTGCTTTGTATACAAAGCAAACTCCTTCCAGCATTTAATGAGAACTATTAATGATCCTACTAAAGCCATATCCCATGGCATGCAAACCAACATAGGTTCTTAAGCCCCTGAGCCTTCATATAGAAGAGGCAGACATATATCAAAGCCCCAGCCCTTGCACCAGCTTTAGTACAATGACGAAATAAATCCCCTTCATTTCAGCATGCTTTCGTGCAGATATTTACAGTGGATTACGCCCCAAATCACCACCGCAGCCCTGTCTCTTATTCAAAAAGGAGGCCAGCTGAGAAGCATTCAGTTTGCTCCTCTGGAACCCGATGCTTTCTGTTCCTCCTTTTTCAGAGAGCTATGAAGGTAACAAATTATTGGAACAGAATGTCCTTCTGGGCCTGGGGATGAATGAAACCAGGTAACAGCTTTATCTGCAAACCGACATCCATTTTTCCTGGGACCAGGAAACCGGCTGAAGCCCTGCATCCGGCTCCTACTGCTTCTTGCTTCACAGCACAAAGCAGAAGAAAACTTTAAAGACATCCTTCTCAGGAGGTATTGGATCTATGGAATCCAGCCAAAAAGGGGAGGTTTCTGTGCCACAAATGACGCCCCCTCAACACCCCAAAGCAGGCATTTGCCGAAGGAAAAGGCTTTGGAGTGGGAGTAAACACGAAAAGAAGAATCTGGCTGGAGGGTGGTGAACTCTCTGCAAAGAGAAGGCTGCCAGCTGGGAAGGGATTGCTAGTGAACCGTTCGCTCCTTCTGCCTCTGGTAGTCTGGAAGGGAAACGGGAGAGAAAGAATGTGTGGTAGAACATAAAGACTTCATTCCTAGATCATGACATTAGCCCTTCAAGTTCTGATCCTGTTTCTCATGCCCACAATGTTGGCATGAAGGCAACAGCTCTCCTCTCACCGTTGCCCCCCAGGAACTGGTGTTCAAAAGGTAGACTAGCCCTGAAGCTGGAGGTTTCATTTAGCCATCACTGCCACTGACAGACCTCTCCTCCAGGAATTTGTCTAATAAATACCCCTTTTAAGCCATCTATAATGATGTTACAAAACTCTACACTATTTTAAAGTACATATGTGTGTGTGTGTTTCATATTTTGGATTTGTATAATGGAGGAGAACATTATTTTTCCTCTCCTCTTTCATGGATATAGTGGGTCCCAGTTCACCTGACAAACAGTCTCTTTCAAACAGGTCAAAGATTTTGCAAAGAGCAGTAGCAGTGCCGGCGGCAACAGCACTTACTATATGGGAAGAATCGGACTCTCATAATGATCTCCCGAGCAGTTTTCAAGATCTCCACAGCCTGTAGGGGCAGGGGAAAAACAACAGATGAACATCTAAACAAAGAAGGGCATCACACTGGGTTGAATCATTGATTTATTATTATTATTATTATTATTAATAATAATAATAATAATAATTTATTATTTATACCCTACCCATCTGGCTGGGTTTCCCCAGCCACTCTGGGCGGCTTCCAACTGAATACTAAAAACAATACAGCATCAGACATAAAAAACTTCCCTGAACAGGGCCACCTTCATTTGTTTTTTAAAAGTAAAATAGTTGTTTATTGCCTTGACATCTGGTGGGAGGGTGTTCCACAGGGCAGGCGCCACTACTGAGAAGGCCCTCTGCCTGATTCCCTGTAACCTCACTTCTTGCAGCGAAGAAAGCCCTCAGCACTGGACCTCAGTGTCCGGGCTGGATGATGGGGGTGGAGATGCTCCTTCAGGCCTTCAGGTATACTGGACCGAGGCTGTTTAGGGCTTTAAAGGTCAGCACCAACACTTTGAATTGTGTTCGGAAACGTACTGGGAGTCAATGAAGATCTTTCAGGACCGGTGTTCTATGGTCTCGACGGCCACTCCCAGTCACCAGTCTAGCTACCACATTCTGGAGATTAATTGCAGTTTCCGAGCACCTTCAAATTTAGCCCCATGTAGAGTGCATGGCAGTAGTCCACGCGGGAGATAACCAGAGCATGCACCACTCTGGCAAGACAGTCCGCGGGCAGGTAGGGTCTTAGCCTGCGTACCAGGTGGAGCTGGTAGACAGTTGCCCTGGACACAGAATTTACCTACACCTCCATGGACAGCTGTGAGTCCAAAATGACTCCCAGGCTGCGCACCTGGTCCTTCAGGGGCACAGTTACCCTATTCAGGATCTGCCCTTCCTTCCCAGTGTAGAAGGCATCCCACATAAAGGATTTCAAGGCCGTCTCCCTTCCAGGCACCTCCCTAAACCAGCTTCGCTTCAGCAAGGCTGATATACCATGAGCCTTCAGACCACATCCTGTGGCTGCTCCATGCAGGCCTCTGGTTCATCATTTCTCCCCTCTCACCTTGCTGTGCTCGATATCCTGGAAGTCGACGTCATTAACTGCCAGCACTTGGTCTCCTTCCTGCAATCCGGCTCGATGGGCATCTGAATCTGGGATCACCTGGGATCAGGAGAGGCAAGACTGCCGTTCAGACAGAGGCCAGGAGCTGCAAATGCGCCCTTGGCATCTTGGGGAAGCTGGCCCCATCCTGTCACACAACCCAACTGCCCTGCGCTCTGCCACTTCCAAACCTTTCAGTCCCCAAATGGTGCGGCGATAAAACTGCTGGCATATTTGTGAAGCCACTTCCAAACCTTTCAGTCCCCAAATGGTGCGGCGATAAAACTGCTGGCATATTTGTGAAGCTCAGCAGGGTCTGGTGTGGTTTCAAACTGGATGAGGAACTGCATGTTGAGATTCATGTATTGCAGGGGGCCAGACTACATGGCCCTCAGGGTCCCTTCCACCTCTATGAGTCTATGAATCCGATGGATAGAAACTCAAGGCTAAGCTCCGTTGAAATGAGCAGAACTTGCTTACAACACAGAAAGGACTCAGCTGCTGGTCTCCTTGCCAGTTGTCATGAAACAGCAGAAGGAAAAGGTTTAGGACAAAGGGACAAAAATGAACCCTGAGGCTGCTGGGAGGGGCAGGCAGGATTCCTCCCTTCATTTTTATTTTGAAAACCTGCAAATCATGCTCATAGCAGCTAGACTGAAATAAATGGTTCTGTTTTTAAATCCAACCATTCCTCTTTTATCTAAGTCATGTGATAAGGTGGGGTTATTTTAGATTTCTTTATTTTTTAACGTACGAAACTTCTAAGTCATTTACCAAAAATAAGCATTTAAAGTTGCAATCCTTGGCCTGTTTGTTTGGTAATAAGCATGACTGAAGTATGTGGCATAAGCTTCCAAGGAAACATGCATAATAATGGATGGATATTCTTCATAGAGAAAGTGAATCTCATCAAGTAATTTGGCAAATGAACAGACATATTTTATGCTTTATTGAAATTAACATATCAGATTAGAAGGGGTGTTTTTCTGTAATTTTATATGCTAACTTAAACAAAGATACTCATAGGATGAAACTGCAGGTCATTTGACAAGTGCAACATATAATAAGAACTGGTGAATGAGTTTTATGTTTTCCTCTGCCCTCTTCAACCCCTTTCCCTTTTGTGTCATGCCTTTTATATTGCAAATCTGTGGGCAGGGACTACCTTGTTTTGTGATCTTACATAAATTGATGTGGGAGCCTTCTCGGCTGAAGATCATAGTAAAAATGCTTTTTTTAAAAAAAATGACCAATAAACACAAATAATTTCAACATCAATGAAGTAACAGAACTAGGCAGCCATGAGGTCGGGACTAAAGATCAACGCACCTTAGAGATGAAGATCCCCAGTTGCGATGCTTTTCCTCCTCGAATATTAAAGCCCAGCTAGAAAGGAAACAGAATTGAGTTGGAGATTTGGCAGTTCAACATATAGATTGTTCCTGAATACAGTGGTACCTTGGGTTAC